>NC_083331.1:77415008-78615008 GCF_963455315.2 Globicephala melas
CAGTACTTACTCAGACGTGGGCATTAGGCGGACACTTTCTCAAAACATCACTTCAAAGAAAAGAACTGGCAGTATTTATTGTCAATAAGAAAAATTGAATGTTCAAGTGAAATCAGAATTTTGAAAAACTAATACCCACCACTGTGAGCTTGAAGTGTTCCCGTACTTAAAGACTTTCCTGCTGAGAACCGTGATGGTATTAACAAACGTGAGTTTTTAAAATATTGTCTAATAAAATTTGCCAGCACTTGGAAGATCTGCACAACTCCAGTGCACCAGTAACATCCAAAAGGCAGTGCTCGAGGTAGAAAATCACGCGTTCACAGGGCAAAAGAGACCCACAGATGTTAAGGAATAGAGCGGAAAGCTTACTGATGCGGCTTCAGATTCCATAACTAACCGTTAAGACACGACCGTGGTGGAATCTGGGTGGAGTAGCGAAGGAGCACATCCACAACTCTCTTAAAAGGCTATTCAGACACTTCTCACTTCTCCAGCAACACATCTGCTCGAGGCTGAATTTTCTCCACATATTTCAACAAAACAACACACAGCGACAGACCGAATACAGAGATATGAGAGCCCAGCTGTCCTCTTCAGCCAGGACATCAAAGAATTTGCAAGAATGTAGAGCAGTGCTACTCTTCTCACGGACTTTTTGGGAAAATATACTATTTTCATAAAAATGTGTTATTTGTATGAATGTGTATTGGGTTTATTATAGTTATTTTTAAATGGGTTAAAGTAATTAATTAAAGTAAACACTTTCCTGTTTTTAATCTCTAGCGTGGTAAATATCAATACGTATAACCCACAGGAACAAGCGGTCTTTTTGTTTTTCAGTAATTTTTAATAGCGTAAAGGGGCACGAGGCCCAGAAGTTTGAGAACAGCTGATGTAATCTGACGTCAGTGGGGCTGCGGAGGGAGAATGTCATCCATGTGGGTCAGGAAGCCAACTGCCGCGGACTGAACTGTGTCCCCAAAAGGTACGCCCCAGTTCTAACTCCAGTACCTGTGAACGTGACCTTGTTTGGCAGTAGGGTCGTTACAGAGGTAGTCATGACCCGTGTGTTTATAGAAAGGGGAAATTTGGACACAGAGACAGACACACGGAGAGGGAAGATGACATGAAGACACGGAGAAGATGACCCCTAGCTGCTGAGGAGGACCGCCCTCACCTGCGGGTGGAAGAGGCAGGAAACCATCTCCTCCGGAGCCTCGGGGGAGGGTGACACCTTGACTGGACTCTGGCCTCCAGGCTGTGAGACAATAAATTTCCATGGTGTGGAGCCACCCAGTTTGTGGTGCTGTGTCACGGCCGCCCCAGGACACTCGGGACACTGCGTGTCCGCTCCCCGCGCTGGACCCACGCGCGTGACCTCACCCTGGCCTCCCGGGAGCCGTGGAATAGGTGGCCTCCGGCATTTTACATATGAGGAAACGGGAGATGAACGGAGTCAGTGTTGCGAAGTCCGCGCTTTTCCTCTTCCCCTGCTCTGCCTCCCAGGCTGGACGGCTCTGTTATTCTGCCCCAAACCCACTCCTGCGACACCGCAGTGAGTCCACTCAGGGTTGTCATAGCCCTAAAACCGACTGGGGCTGAAAACATTCCATGTGCTGATGCGGAGTTTATCCTTTCATGGTGGTAATCATACAAATGCGGTAATTATTATTTAATTCTGTTGGCCGAGTACCTCACGGTAAAGTTACTAATTACTATTTTGACTGCCGCACATTGTAAGCGTTTCCAGCCGTTGGTTTTATCAACCAGCTAAGGATGTGAGTCGACAAACAGCCCGAGGCTGTGCTCCACAGCAGTGGGTGCTGGACGGGGCGCAAGGTGAGCGGAACTGTCCTTGTCCAGGTTCGAATAAACGCAGGAGGGGCACAGACACGGTGCCCTGCGGGACTCGGCGGACGTGGGGTCCCATTGGAGAGAACAGGAACAGCGGAGCAGAGGAGGTGACTTCAGCTGTGCCCAAGGCAGCATCTGAAGGTTGCCCAGGACATTGGCAGAAGCATGGAGGGCGTTCTCCCTGCGGATGCTTGTTCGGGAAAGGGGTGCATCCTGGCTGAGGCCTGCGTACCCGGGGTGAGGGCGATTCTCTTAGTTACCACGGCCCCTCCTCCTAACCTCCACTCCCCAGTCTTAGGAACCTAGACTTTTCGCTTTTTCTTTCTTTTCCCCCCCGAGATAGTCTATCTTCCAGGAAGATTCTGAAAACCTTTCACGTTAATGTGTCAATGATTCTTCTCAGGAGAAAGGAAGCTTCATTTTTAACAGGAATGAAGATCTCCTGTGAGTCAAAGGTGTGGCTCTTTGATGACAGGGTCTCAATAATCCGGAGGGAGATGGGACGGGTCCCTTTTCGTGAAAAGGACCTTCCCGTTGCCCCTGAAATTACACAGTCTGCCCGTGGCGGACACGGCTGGACAGAGTCAAGCTCTCCGAGCAGGGCAGCGTCCTCTGCCCCAGTCCGTCTCAGACATGCTTCCTGGGAAACTCGGCCTTTTCAACTTTTATTCTCTACAGTGTAGCCTCAAATAGGCAACTCCCCAAACTCAGGTCTTTGGCACAGGGTGGTAGAAAGCTGAGCCCGAGAGCAGACCCCAGGGGTGTGTGTGCCCTGCCAGGCGGCAGCCACAGCCCTCCAGCTGGTCGCCCAAGTGTCGGGCTCACGTGAGGCTGGGAAGCAGGAGGCGCGGCGGCCTGGTCAGGGAGGTGTGTTACCTTCCATTTCCATTTCAAAACACGTGGCCAGATGAAGACTCCAGAAGTCAAACCTTTGTCCACCCGGCTGACAATTTTCAGGTGACTTGATCGGGACGCTGCTTTTAATTGAGCTCCAGCAGTCACCTACACCTTGGGTACTGTTGGGTCCGGGTCCAGGCTCCGGGGACCCCGATACCGCAGAGGCTGCCACCAGCCTGTCTACACAGGCTCAGGGGTGAGCCTCCATTTCCCACCAGGCCACACTTCAGTGAGTGTGTCGTGATTATTTCACACGGCAGAAATCGTGGAAGTAGGTTGGGGTGGGGGGAATCGTAAGCGGTTGGTGGGAATTGGCGAAGCCAGTGGATGAGGTGCATTTCCCTGGTGATCTGTGTTACGTGCACAAAATCAAGCCGTCCTTTTGTGTGGTAACTGAGCTACGCTCCTCGCAGACCAAATATTTCCTCCCGAACAATTAACTTGCCAGAGATTCGTCAACCTCGGTCACCTGGAGAGCAGGGTGGCCAGCCGGGGGGTTTTCCCAGCCCCTCAGCCCTCTTCATCACCTCACCTTCGGTAACGGGAACCAGTCTCCACGGTCTGAGCTGAAAAGGCACTTTTGTAGCACGTTGTTTAGCTTCAGACCTAAAAATTCCTTCCCTGCTCGCCGGCGCCGGGTGGTCCCTTATCTGAAGTCTAGAGGAGTTAAATCCTCTAAGTTTACACCCCTAGTGCAGGGCTGTCCCCGCAGATGACAACAGCCTCCTCATCTGGGAGGTGACGCTGGACTTTTTTCTCTTGGGCATCTTCTTTGTCCTAAAGACAAGAAAGTGAAACTCAGTCTTCTCCGTCTGGACACTCGGGACGTTTTCCTTGGAAGGCACTGATAGTTTCTTAAAGTTCGGATTCTTAGATGACCTGTCACTTTGAGTGATTTGTTCCAGTTTTGCTGGACACATAATCAGGAATTGGCTCTACGTTTGGTGATTATGTTGTCATCTTCAGTTGAGGAGAACATTTGTGACAGGTGTGAAAAGGACGCTGATGGTGCTGTGTTGATCTGTTTGGTCATCTGAGTGAATGGTTTCTTCCCAGATGAGCCCGTCACCATAGAGTTGATTCAAGCCGGTTCCTCCCATGCTCTGGTCATCTTTAAAGCTGCCCTTCCACCAGCCGACGCGTGGCGTGAGCTTTGGAAGGTAAGGCGGGGCCTCTCCAGCCCTTGGAATGCCTCTTATTACCAAGGTCAACGTTCAAACTGAGAAATGAAAATAAACAGGACTTAGAACTTGTCCCACTGCTTTATTTTCTCAACAACCTGGAAGAAGAATGATGACGTCACCATTTGGAATCTAAGTTAAAATCTAAATTCAAGTTTATCACCAGCCTGCGCGTGTGGTTGCCTTTTTTCCTAGGTCTATGGATCTCAGTTAAAGCTATCACACTGTTGATGGTTGACTTTATCAACGAGTGGCTTGGATTCAGCTCGTCTGGTGTAAGTTGAAAAGCTTGCATTCCTTCACATTTGGCCCAAATAGGCCATGATGCTGGGTACACCTTGTCTCATAGAATGAGACAGAATTTTCCTATGTGCTTTCAGTATAATCTGATAATCTGGTAAATTCTCCCTCCAATGAGGAATCTGATTTCAGTTGGTATAAAAGAAAATGAAGTGATAAGTGGGTATTCCGAGGCTGTTCTAGGACAGAACAGTGTTTCTTCTCAGACTGACACCGTGGTCCTGCCTAATTTTATCTCCTGAGTCAGGGGTGTCGTTAGAGATTTCAGCCTAGACGCCTTCTCTTTCTAGAGACTCAGAATAAACAAAGATCGTCTCATCCTGACGAAGGCTTTTACCGGATGGAAGAAGGTAACATCCAAAAGGAATTGGAAAGCTACTCCTTGGACTTTCCAGATGAATATTTCATGGAGGAGGATGTTTAATTTGCATCAGTTATGCAAAGGGCATAATTCCATTCTCTCTGAAATGGGAGGCTTTCAGGCCGTTGGGAACAGCATGAGAAAATGCTGAAATAGGGCAGCGTGCTGTGGGCAGGAATGGGAGAAGGGAAAATGTAGGCAAAGGAGCTTGGGCTTTGCATCAGAGGAGCCTCCAATGAGAAAGTGAGGAGAGAGGGTTAGTTACAGGAAAAACCAGATGCGGAACTAGTGTGTAGGACTGTACACACTAGTGTACACTAGTGTTAGGGGAAGCTTTATAGGATGGACGTGCATGGCCAGAGGGCTGAGCGGCACCAGGAACACGGCGGGGATCGTGCCCCCAGCCTGTTGAGCTGCGAAGTGAGAAGTTTCTTGATGGAAGAAGAAGGATCAGTGGGTAACTGTAAGAAATAAAGTGGGGAACCCTCTAGGGTACAAGGGGAACATGATGCTCTGTCAGGGCCTAGGGCCGAAAAGGAAAGGTGAAGCCGTTGGAAACCACGGAGAGATGTGTGTTTACAGGTAGACCGGAGGACATCGGGGGGCAAGCAGTGGCCGGAGGTGAATGCATGGGCCAGGAGAGAAGGCGTTTCCGTTTGCTGGTTCTGATGCTAACGAACTACTCCCCCTCTTCAGGACACCGAGGGGAACACCAGCTGTCGCATCCAGAGGCCTGGAATGTCGGTTCATTTCTGGTGGGGGTCGGCCCACCCCTCTGCTGCTGAGATCCAGCCCGTCCTCAGAGCCTGACACTGGCCCCTCTTCCCGCTGCGCCTTGGGACGGGGACCCGGCCCCTCCCCTCTGGTTGTGGGCACAGGAGGGGCTGCAGAGACCAGCTGGGGGCTCACGAGCCCTGCCTCTCCCCCAGGGAGGCTTGAGACCCTCATGCCTGGACAATGAACGGGCACACGGCGGAAGGGAGGCGCCTACCCTGGCTGTCCGCGTGACCTCTGCTCCGCGAGCTCCCAGGAAACGTCTGATTTAAATGCGGGGTAGGCGTCCGTGCTGCTTGGGCTCACGCTGGCCCTTCCCTCCTGGACACACAGGACAACTGCGTCTCTCTGCCAGGTGAGGCTTGTTTCCGTAGAAACTCCCAGCAAACATCTCGACCGAAGGATGACGAGAACCAATCATTTGTCTTAGGAAAGGTTCGGTGCTGTGCTGTGACATCCAGCATCGAAAGCCGCAGTGAGTTGAGACCGTTCACCTCACTTTGCAGCATCTCTCGGCCCGGTCGAGGGTAGGGGTCGTCTGCAGGGCTGCCCTCCCTGTGCTGGCTCAGGGTTCTGGAAGCGCCTACCCTATGCTACCTGTCTGTCAGCCGATATGTACGTCCTCAGTTACAGGGGAAAGGGAGCTGGAGACCCTCCCTGCTCCTCCGTGGGCTTTGGGGAGCGAGGGTCACCAGGGCTGGCTCTGGGGCTGCCCTCTCTGTGGAATGACCATGTCAGGGCGTCCCTCCCCAGCTATCGCCTCGGCCACGAAGCAGACGGAGGTGCTCTCGTAGCTCCCAAGATCCGTGCGTGGAAGGATGAGTGTCCACAAGCTGGAAGGAACCAGAATCTATGATCTTAGTGCTCTGAGCTCTGCAGGCGGGCTGGGGGCTTCTTCAGGGCGCTGATGGGGGCTCTGCAGGCCCTGCGTGGGGTCAGCGGCCTGGGGTGGGCAGCCGTGTCCCTCGCTCTGTCCTCCCGCCGGGTCCGGGCTCTCTGCTCGGGGCCTTCTCGCCCCGTGGCTTTTCAGACAGCCTCACTCTGCCAAGCATCCTCTGGGGTCTCTGCATCTTCCCTCCTGAAGCGCAGCCCCTACGAGAACCCCAGAGAGGACAGCGGTGCCGTAACCAGAGCAGGGAAAGGGCTGGGTGCCCGGAGAGGGGATTTACCCCAGGAAACCCCAGGGCCAGCCCGCCCCTGTCTGGTCCTTTCCTCTCCACCCTCCCCCTCGGCTGGAGACCCTGCAGGGACGGGCACCCGGGCCCAGCCGCTGCCCCCGGGCGCCCCTGTGGTTCCTTTGTTCCAGGTGCCTCACCGCTGACTCCCGAAAGGGCTGTTTTTCCTCTCCTCTCATTTCTGTTGAAACGTGACACTCAAATTTGAGACGGGAGCAGAGATCAACAAACCCTGTCAGCCCTTGTCAACCCAGGTGTGACAGTACCATCTCGCTAAATTGCCACTAATCTACCAGGGGCCTCTCCATCCACAGCCTCCATCGCGCTGTTTGCTCACACTCGGTTAATGCTTTAAATTCCCCTTTCCAAGGCGTCACTGTTTGCCACTTAGTGAGTAAGGAGAGCCGTGAGCACAGCTTCGAGCACACGGTTTTGGGAAGCTGGGAAAAGCTGATTAGCTATTCAGGGAGAATAATCTTATTGAGAGTAGTAAGAGCTGTATAAAGAATGCTCTTCCCTTCCCGGGAACAATCTTCTAATTATGTTGTCAAGCTTGCTGTTGAGTTCTTTTCCCTGTGCCATTAAGAAACCGTTTTCTATGTTAAGAAAGAGATTTCCAGATTGTGATGCTGTTTGCTGATTTATTTTTATTGTTTAAAGAATCTGTATGTATTAAACCAAACATTAAAAAATGATTCATGTGCAGCATAATTACTGGAGATGAGGTTCGGGGCCACGGGCGGGAGGTGAGAGAGGAGGGGTGAGGGGGGCCGGTATGGCTGGCGGGGCGGGGGTCAGGGTCCCACGTCGGTGTGACAAGCACAGTTACTGATCGCCGGCAGCTAGAAGGGTCAGGAGCCGGCGGCAGGAGGTGCAGCTGTAGGTTTCCGAGCGAAACAAACATTTCCAGGCAATAGATGTTGTTTATTAAGAAGGAGACACGAAACGAGATATCTGAATTGTGCCAAACACCCTCCTGGATGCCAGCTGTCCCTCCTTGAAGGCGGTGAGGAGAGGGTGCCCGTCCTGAGCCGCTCCCTCTGATGTGGCCTGCAGATCCCCCCCTCGAGGTCCCCCTCTGATCTCAGACCCCCTTTTGGCAGGAGATTTGGGGACCCGGGGAGCTAGCTGCAAACTCTCTGCTTGTCCTTCGCTTGTGGGCGACAGTCTGCACAACGTCTACTACCTGCTAATGTAGATAATAAACAGCGAGGAGCTTTGTTTCAGTCTCCACGTGAACCGGGGCACAAAGAGTAGGTACCAGAAGATTTCCTTGTAACAAGCCCTGTCAAAGGAGCAAACTCTGGAGCCGAGGCTGTGTGCGCTCCGGGGGAATAGGCCGCACATCTGGGGCATCCTCGCCTCTGGGCCCACACTCACTCCTCAGCGCCTGAGCTCCATCCGCTTCACCACAGCAGGAGTTTGGATTAATTCTGGCAAATCAGGCGATTAGATAACTTGGGATTAATACGTTTGGGAGCTTTGTTATAACCCCTCCTGGTGTGTTTACAAGAGCAGGAGGTGACTGAAGGGACCTCTCTTAGCGTTGGCAAGCTACACGACAAGAGGGCTCCGTCAACCTGATGATCACTGCGCAGCCATTAGGGCCGGAGTCTGCCGTAGGCACTAGGGAACACATGCAAATAACACTTGCTCTGTATTTTCAAGATGTTTGAAGCTGAACTTCCTAGTCAGCCTCTCCTGCCCAGGCCACCTTGGACAAACGTGTTACCTTTCTGAACCTGGGCCCCACAACCATAAACAAGAGCAACATTTATTTCAGGGTTGTTGGAAGGCTGAAAAGAAATTGGCTGGCGTAAGTATGTGCTCAATAAATCGTACATTTTCTTTAATTTACTAGCTCACAATGAACGAACTAGTTCCATGCTAGTTTCCATTGTGTTTCTTTCTTTCTCTCCTTTTTTTCTTCTTCTTTTTTTTTTTTCTGAATGCACAAAATTTAAAAGACACAAAAAAAATACCTCCTGAAAAGTAAGTTCTCTGGTTTGTCAATCTGTGAAGCCCAGCCCCTTCCTCTTTTATGTTTTCAGAGTGGAGCTCAGGAATGGAGCTCACCCCACAGTGAACGATGAACCCAGGAAAAAGGGAGGACTCTCCAACAATATGCCATTGTTTGATTGTGTAGATTACTTAATCAATTTGCTGTTGATCGATTATTTTCAATATTTTACATCGTATCTAATGCTGCAATAGATGTCTTTGAGCATACGTATTTTACACGTGACTCAATACATATAAAAGATAAATTTCTTGTAGTGCAATTTGTGGGTCAAAAACCATATGTATTTTTGATAGGAAGTTAACAAATTGCTCTCTGTAGGGTTTGTCCCACTTTTTGATCTTTGCCAACCCGAGAGGGAAACAGTGGTATCTCACTCTAGTTTTAATTTGCATTTCTCTTTTTATGAGCAGTTGGGAGTTTTATGTGCAAGAGGCGTTTGTATTTCATTCTCTCTGTCTGTCTGCCTGTATCTGTGCCATTTATTCTACTAGATTGCTGGTCTTCTGCTTATTGATTTGTAGAAGTTCTTTATCTACTAGACAAATTAGCGCCTTATGAGTTCAAATATTTTGATCCACTCAGTCATTTGTCTTTTCTCTTTCTTCTTATTCCTTTTTGTGATTCAAAATTTTTTTCAAATTTTTTGTGTAAGGTGAGGCAAAGATTTCTTAAGCATGACACCAAAAGCATGATCGATAAAAGAAAAAAGTGATAAATTGAACGTAATCAAAATTAAGAACTTCTGCTCCGGGCACTGTTAAGATGATGGAAAGTCAAGTCCCAGACTGGGAGGACATATTTGCAAATCATTTAAAGGATAAAGGATTTGCATCCAGAATATATAAGAAACTTTTAGAACTCAATTATAAAAAGACAATAACTCAATTTTTAAAAATGGGCAAAAGATGTGAATAGACATTTCACCAAAGAAGAGATATAAATGGCCAATGAGCTTGTGAAAAGACGTACAACACCGTTAATCACAGGGAGGTGCAACTCAAAGCCACAGTGAGATACCACTGCACACCCCTGGGGATGCTGTTGTCAGTGACAGGTGTCGGTAAGGTTGTGGAGAAATTGAAATCCCCCCCCGCCCAGTTGCTGGTGGGAACGTGAAATGGGGCAGCCACTGTGGAAGACACTTGGGCAGTTGCCTTCAAACGTCAAACAACTTACCGTATGACCCAGCCATCCCAGTCCTAGGCGTCCTCTAGGAGGAATGGAAACACCTGTCCTCACAACAACTTGCGCACCATGTGCACAGCAGCTCTGTTTTCTAGCCCAAGTGGAAAAGGACCCAAATGCCTATCAACAGATAAATGGATAAGCATATTCTGGTGCAGCCGTACAGCAGGGTACTCTTCAGGAATATAAAGGAACAAACCAACGATACGCACAACAATATGGATACGTCTCAGAATAATTCTAGGAGTGAGAGAAACCAGACAGAGTATTCACACTGTATGGTTCTGATTACACAGCGTTCTGGAAAATGCAGACCACCCTTCGGTGACAGACAGCAGGTCAGCGGCTGCTGGGAGAGGTTGGAGGGATGGCTGATGAGGGCAGGTGGAGACTCTGGGCGTGACTGGGATCGGTGGGCGTGAATTGTCTTCACTGTGGCGATGGTTTCACACGTGCACACGCATGTTAAGCTGTCAGATTGTACACTTGTTGTACGTGGGTTTATTGCACATAAAATACACTCAACAAACTGTTCAAAAAGTGTTTGTGTGTAGCAGCAATCTTGTCCTTTATGGATTCTGGGTCTCATGACGTTTTTTTTCTCGCTCTGATTTTGAAAAAAGTTCTATGACATTTTCCTCCTAGAATTTTTTGTAAGACTGGGCAAAGAGATCTTAGGAACGGAATCTCTTATAGTGTCATTTTTCATGTATATAGAATTCCGTCTGGAATTTGTTTGGAATAGTGTGAAGCAGAAATCCAGCTCTTTTTTTCCCAATTAGGCCAACATTATTCATTGTCAAAATTCATCTTTCTACACTTACTTGAAATGCTGTCTTTATCACATAATAAATCCCGTATACATTTGGTTCTGTTTCTGGACTTTTCTTTTTTGATCCTTTTGTCTATTTTCATACCAATACCACACTGTTTGATTACTGTAGCTTTCAAAATATGTTTTAATGTTTAACATGGAGAACCTTATGATTTCTTTATTACTTTTAATTTTTAAAAACTCTCTGACTATTCTTGATAGTTTACTTTTCCATGTGAAATTCAGAATCAATATATTTAGTTCAGAAAATCCTGCATGGGCTTTGTTGAAAGATGGTATTGCATTAAGTGCATTAAACGGTACAGATTATCTCAGGGGGAACTGACCACCTTATGCTCTCAGTCTTCCTGTCATCAAATCTACTTACCCTAGAATGCTTTCTGTTTGTCTTATTTTAGGTCCTTCAGTAGTAGTTTAATTTTCTTCATATAAATCTTGTACAGTTTTCTTTTTCAACTATATATATATATATAATTTGAAGACCTAAGCTGCCTTGTGGAAATTTAAAGATACGATGGTTCTATTGGAGAAGTAGCAACATAATCGCATCAGTTTTTTCTTTTTTATTATTGAAGTATAGGTGATTTACAATATCATACTAGTTTCAGGTTTACAGCATAGTGATTCAGTTTACAGATTATAGTCCATTAAAAGTTATTATGATAAAAAAGAGTTATTACAAGGTAATGGCTATAATTCCCTGTGCTGTACAATATATCCTTGTTTCTTATCTATTTTATACATAGTAGTTTGTATCTCTTAATCCCATACCCCTAATTTGCCCCTCCCCCTTCCTTCTTCCACTTGGTAACCATTGGTTTGTTTTCTGTATCTGTGAGTATTTTGTTTTGCATATACAGTTGCTTGTATTATTTTTTAGATTCCACATATAAGTGGTATCCTACTATATTTGTCTTTGTCTGACTTACTTCACTAAGTGTAATATCCTCTAGGTCCATCCATGTTGCTGCAGATGACAATATTTCATTCTTTCTTATGGCTGAGTAATATTCCATTGTATATATGCACCACATCTCCTTTATCCATTAATCTGTTGATGGGCACTTAGGTTGCTTCCATATCTTGGCTATTGTGAATAGAGCTGCTGTGAACATTAGGGTGCATGTATCTTTTAAAATTAGTGTTTTTGTTTTTTCCAGATGTATGCCCAGTAGTGGGATTGCTGGGTCGTACGGTATTTCTATCTGTAGTTTTTTAAGGAACCTCCATACTGTTCTCCATAGTGGCTGTAGCGATTTACATTCCCACCAACAGTGCAGGAGGGTTCCCTTTTCCCCAGACCCTCTCCAGCATTTGTTGTTTGTAGATTTTTTGATGATGGCCATTCTGACTGGTGTGAGGTGATACCTCATTGTAGTTTTGATTGCATTTCTCTAATGATTAGTGACGTTGAGCACCTTTTCATGTGCCTCTTGGCCGTCTGTATGTCTTCTTTGGAGAAGTGTCTATTCAGGTCTTCTGTCCACTTTTTGGTTGGGCTGTTGGTTTAACACGAATCAGTCTTGGTTTGGATATCCAGCCCGTGCTTACTAGCCGTGTCACTGAGCCTGTTACTGACCCTCCCTGAGACTCGGCTGCTGTGTGGCCCCAGACCTCACACAGCTCTCTCCAGGCAGAGCCGGCGGGAGGCCTGGGCAGCAGGGGTGCACAGACCCCCGCCGGGGACCAGGGAAGATGGGCTTGGGCACCAGGACCCAGGAGCTCCAGGAAGCCGGCCGGCCTCCTCCACGACAGGGCCCCGCCTCCTGCCCCTCCCAAAGTCCTGCTGTGCTCCGATTCTTGATTCTGAGCCCCTGGGTGGCTGTCCAGTCCCCAGTGTCCGTCTGAAACCTCAGAGCAGGGCTGTTGGGTGATAAAACTCACACCGGGCCCAAAGGACAGACCCCAGGCCCTTCCCCTGGGCCCCGTTCGCCCCGTTTATTTACGTGCAGGTGAGGACGCTGGGGGGAGCGCGGGTGCCTGAAGGCTTCGTGGCGCGTGGGGGGGTCGGGGTGCAGCCCCGGCGCTCTCCCCGCAGGGTCCACACCCTCAGGCGCTCCTCATCCGTCGCTGCTACGCGTTTAAAGCAGCGAGTGCAAGGCTGGGGCTGCAGGGGCGCCTTGGGGGTCTGACCTCAGAGACGGGGCTTCTCGGGGGGCGTGGCAGAGGGGCAGGCAGCGAGGGGGAAAGGTCGGGGGTGTGCTCCCCGCGTCCGCACGGCAAATGCAAAGCTCCCTCGCAACCTTGATGTCACGGCCTGACCGCGGAGGTTTCTCCTGCCGCACTTGTGGTCGGGCTGGTTTGGAAGCTATAGGTCGCCCAGTGAAGCGGCCCTTCGCGGTGCTCCAGCCGTCCCCATCCTCCGTGCCTCCCTCTCTGCCCGCCGCCCAGAAAACACACAGAATCCACGTGACTGTCCTCCCCAGCCTGGAGGGACCACGGGCGTGCGTGTCTGTCTCTGGTGAGCTGCTCTCCTTCCTGCACCAGAACCACAGGACTCGGGTTTCAACACTGAGACACCCTGAGAAATCGTGAGTCCCACCTCGTACCTCACAGAGCAGGGGACGCAGCGAAGAGTGAGGGCCACTGCCATGGCGATGTCCCTTCTTCCTGACAAGGTTTGGGAGGCTGTTGTGATGTCCTTCCAGCCGCTCGACGGTTACGCATCACTCCTCCTATGGGGGAGGAGAAGCCAGTGCGAGTGGAGCGGTGATGGGGTGACAGGTGCTGCCGGGCGGCCTATCCCTGCACCCCCGCCTGTCTGGATTAAGGCCCACTGAGAGGAGGGAAGCCCTTGCTCGGGGTGGCCCCTCCGGGAAGAGCAGCAGGCTTTTGTGGCTGCATTTGCAGTGATGTCGGAGGACACACCGCCCTTGAGTCCCCCCAGGGCCCCGCGTGGCCATGAAGACCGCCTGTGGGGCGGGATCCACCCCAGGAGACGCAGGTAATTGGCCGGGGTGACGGCTGATTGATACGGGCTGTTGCCTCCCATCTCTTTGAAGAGCCACCGACCGCTTTGTGTGCAGACACGTGGCCTTAGGTGCCTTGGGGTTCACCCACCGATGGGGGGACGGGGGGACCGTGCAGGAGAGCGTTGCGCTCCCACCCCGAGCGTTCCAGGACCCACACGAGCGCGTTTTGGTGGAGCAGTTCTGGAGACCTTGGTGCGTGGGGCGGGGCGGGGACGTGGGCGTCCTGATGCCCGGAAGAGCGAAGCCCTGCCCCGGGGTCCCCTCCAGCCGGGCCAGCCCCGCTGGGGCCCACACCGCACCTGTGGCCGTCCACCAGCTGTGCAGGTGCTTCCCTGTGGGTGAGAGCACGCTTCTTGCGCTAGAACACATGCTTCATGAGGATGGGGAGTCTCGTGGGCATCCCTGGAGTCGAGAGGCCTCGCTGGTGTGTGCTGGGAGCTTAATACAGAGCGTGGGATGAAAGCGAGGGAGGGAGGGAGGGAAGCTGCTGGGAGGAAACCAGGCCCGTCTCACGAGGTTGGTGTCCTGGGTGGGGCGGCTGGCGATCACCGGGCTGTCAGCCCACTTCAGAGCCCACGTTCACGGCCGTGTCCTGGGGCTGCAGCGTGCAATTAGAGTCAGAAGTGCTTTTGCACTAAGGTACATAATGATTCATGCTGAGAACGTAATTAAAATATTGTGGTAGTTTAAAAATAATACTCTATTAGGATAATACACCAAAATGGCTACTTCAGACTGAGTGCTTCCTGCTTCGGTGACATTGCGGTGAGCATGGTATATGAAATGCTTTAATCGAAACCGTGACGGTCTACATAAATATATCCCCGTGATGTGCACTGGATTCTGGGTGGATGACATTTCAAAATCTGTGCTCTCCAGAAGTGTCCGAGGGCAGCGTCCTGAGTTCATTCTGGTGTTTGAAGTGCTGGCACCTGGACGAGGCCAGGCTGCTCTAAATATCGTCTCTGGTCAGTCCACACGAGGATGGGCTGGACACCCGCCTGGCGACCTGGCCTGTGTCCTTTTGCAGATAACACCGCTTGCAAGTCTGAGACCTGAACGAGGCTCAGAGCCCTGTGCTGCAGGCTGGAGAGGGGTCTCAGGGACCCTCCAGGGCAGGAACCTCACAGCCTCGGAGGAAGGGGGCCCGGGAGTGGGGTGTTGGCACCCAGGCCTCGCCCTCCCTGGACTCCAGCAGGGTGACATGGACACCCTGGGAATCAAGGCTCTGACCGCTTCTCTACTTCTTTGGAGTCTTTTTTAAAATACATTCTTTAATTGAAGTGTAGTTGATGTACAATGTGTTCATTTCTGCTGTACAGCAAAGTGACTCAGTTATACACGTACATATTCTTTTTTATACTCTTCTCCATGCTGGTTTATCCCGGGGTATTGAACAGAGTTCCCTGTGCTCTACAGCAGTGTACAGCCAGCACCAGCTAGAGTCCCGACACGCGCTGAGAACTCACTCTAAGCAGCCCACAAGCTCGGGCCGCCTCAGAATTGCCCAGGGGCCGTGTTAAGACACGGGATGCTGAGCCCCAGCCCTGCCGGGGTTTCTGACTCAGGGGGTCCGCAGCCCTCACCAGCTCCCCGGTGACGCCCAGGCTGCTGGTCTGGCCACCGTGGAAACCAGAGCTTCTGCAGGGCCACCAACAAGCACGTCACACCAACGAGGCCCCCGGGGCTCAGGCAGCCCTGTCTCGGAGTTATCACTGCTGTCCCGCGTGTTAACAAAAAGTAAAACAAAATTAAAAACGAAACCAAACAAGCAGAAAGGCGCAGAGCAGGTTAGGGATCTGCTCGGGTGCACACGCTGAGTGTGACCCGTGGGCCTGAGCGCGGGCGGAGGGGTTGACACGGGTCAGAAGTATTAACACTTCCTGGGCCCGAACCACCACCGAGGTGCCTCCTGGGGCTGCCGAAGCCGCCGGCTCAAAGCGGCACAGACCGGGCCGCTTAGACGTCACAGGCCGATGGCTTCGTCTGTTTCTGGAGCCGGAGTCCAGGCCAGGTGTCTGCAGGGAGCCTGTGCCGGGCCCCTGCCCAGCCCCCCTGGAGAGGAATAGGCATTTCCACAAGAAAGCCAGATTTCCCTGCCCAGCGCCTGGGCGCTTCCCTTCACGGAGGAATCATCATTTGATGGTGGGACTGGGATGCAGCTGGCACCATCGTACTGTCCCACGGGAGCGGAGGCAGGTGTCTTCTGGGCCCAAGGCCCTCTGCAGGGACGTCACAGGGACAGAGACGGTTGTTTGCGTGCTTCTGCAGGAAACTTCCTCATGATAAGTTGCAAACTCCTTTCTCCCCCGTGGAAGGCCAGTGTTAGCCCCCAGTCTGCTCAGCTCTTGATAGAAAAGTGCCTGAACATTGATCACCTTTATCTGAAGTCACTCATTTATTCCTACTTGTCAGGAGATAATTGCCCGGTGCTTTCTGGAAAGCCAGTGAGACAGAGGGACGGAGGCACAGGTCTGTTCCGGGCCTTGCCCCCTCCCCCTCTGCGTGTACTCGGGCGCGAGCCCAGGGGTCGTGTACGTGCTTTTATACCCGCTTTGTAGGCACCGTCCGTTCTTTTCCAGCTTAAGGCTGTTCTCCGCCTTCGGCTCGTCCTTACCCGACGCGGGCACCGCCGTTGCGCTCCCCTTTCTTGGTTTTGGTTTGGTTTGGTTTTTGCCTTGCATTTGCCTGGTATCTCCACTCATTCCTTTATTTTCAACCTTCCTTTATTGAGCTGTTTGAGGCCGGTTTCCTGTGCACAGAGTAGCCTGGGCGTTGTCCATTGATGCAGCCTGACAGTCCCTGCTTGTGTGAACGTTATCGTCCCTCTCTGGTGACACACACACCTCTCTCATCTCAGGGCCGTGGGACCCAGAGGACTTCCTGTCTGCTCTCTGCCCCCTCCCCGTCCATACGCAGCCCCTTGGATGGCAGGACTTCACCTACCCCACCCTGGCCCACGGTGCGAACTCCTAGATTTGTGGATCTGATACTCTTAGCTCAGGGTACAGAAGGCTGTGCCTGCGGTAGGTCTCTTCAATTTCAAAAATATGTATTTAGCACCTGTGTTTCTCATTCCTGGATGAACTGTCGCCCTCACTCACACGCACCTGTGTGTGTCTCTCTGCTTGTTTGCCGGCTCATCCCGAGGCCCCTTGCTCGGGGATGTCCCCAGGAAGGCTCCCTGAATACCTGCAACCGTCCTTCTTTCCCCTCGACACCCAGCACCGTGGGATTCTTGGACAGCACGCGTCCCGCACCGTCTGTGATTCTCTCCAGCATCTCCTGGCCTGCCGTGCTCCGGAGGAGGACTTGCTGCCGGTTTGCCGCTTCCTCCTTTGTGATTTATTCTTCACTCTGAAGGCTTCGGGGTTTGTCTCTTTGTTCTCGTCCCGCAGGCTTTCCCCGGACTCTCCTGGCTGGCTCTTCTCTCTGGAGCTCCCTAGCTCTGCAGACCCTGGTCTCTCCGTGGCTCCCTGCTGATTTATGGGCTGACTCCGCAGCCCCCGCCCCGCCCCGGTTCTTCCATTTTCCTCCTGGAACTATCCCTCTTCGGCATCCGTCTACCCCTTGCTCCCTCTGTCCCCCCGTCCCCTGAGCTCTGGGGCATCATGTATTCTCTGTCCACTGGGGCGCGAGTCTGCCTCTCCGCAGCGACCGTGCTCTGGTCCAGTTCAGCCGGGTTTTTTCAGGATGAAATCGGGTGTTTGCTACAAGAGAGATGGACCTGGGGTCATCTAGAGGTTAAACTGCCCTGGACACCGTCCCTCCCTCCATGCGTCTGTGCCCGTCTCCCCGGACCGAGCACCATGGGGGCGGCCTGGGGTCTTCTCTCCATCGTGGGGAGCCTGCACAGCGGGCTCTGGGGGCACCGACTGGAGGGCTGAAGATCTGCTCTTCAGTCCATCACCGGGAAGCTTTCCTTTCGTGGATGGCTGCTCAGTTACTGGCCTTGCCCAGGAGCACAAGACAAGCTGAAAGGAGGCTTCCGGATAGTTCCAGATCCAGCAGAGGAAACGGGGAGGGAGCTGAGCCTGAGAGGCTGGGGGCTGGGAGAGCCGGCCCCATGGCCAAGGCTGGTCCTCAAAGGACAGAGGCCCGAACACAGCCCTGGGGCCCCAGAGGGCAGGAAGAGAGGGGAGAGGGGGCCAGCAGGGGGGCGCAGGGGCACAGGGCACAAACAGGGGTCTGGGCCCGAGGCCGTGGGCCCAGGGTATCGGGAGGATGAGGGGACCCAGCCCCCGGGGAGCCGCCGGCGCAGGGGCCTCTGTGAAGAGGGGCTGGGCTGAGTGCCGGTGAACCTGAGAGCGGGGCATCCGCCCGTGCCCCATGAGGACACCCCACGGGGGTCCATCCGCGTGCGCTGTGCTCCGGCAGGGCCCCTCCGGGCGAGGGCCGTGAAGGCGCAGGGCGTCGAGTGGCCGGGATGAAGAGCCGCATTTTTCCAATTCGGCTTTTCCTCCCCAAGGGAGACGGTTTTAGAAGGATTAGTGAGCGTAATGACAAACACGTTTGGAAATTAGGGGTGGCATGTCTTTTCTCATCAATTTCTACGCTTTGGGTCATTAAACTTCGAAGTTTTCAATGGAAAGGCACTCGCTCCATTGGAGCCGGGGCCTCGGGGACGTGGCGTCAGGGAAGCAGCCCAGGTCCCTCTTCCAGAGACACCAGGACAGCTGTGTTCTGTCCAGTCTTTGCACATCAGCTTCAAAGTGTCCTTTCTCGAGGAGTGTGTTGCTTCGTCACTTCTCCTTCCGCCCTGGTCTCCGGCCGAGGCCTGTGCCGTGTCCCCAGCCCCGTGGCCCTGGTGTGCCCTGTGCATCAGGAAGGAACATCTCGATGGACCACGGGGCGGGGAGAGTGTGAGGTTCCCTCTGTGGATGCCCAGAGGACCCACGTGGTCAGTCTAGAGCCTGGAAGGCATCACCCCAGTGCTCTGTGGATGTAACCTCGGGTCCCTGGAATCAGGGCTGCCCGGGCGGGGCCTCCAACCAGCGCTTTCTGAGGTGCATGGCCAGCCCAGAACACGAGGACCTTCCTCTTTCATATCAGGGAGGGAGAGGGGTGTGGCATAGCTCCTCTGGTTTATCAAAGTCATATGCACACCTGACAAGTCCTAAATTAAACAGGGGGCTTAACTCATATATTCATATTTACCCACCCTCCACTCTCTCCTTAAGCCTCTGCAAAATGACACAAGCCCACAGGGCAGAAAAATGGGGAAAAGACAATAGGGACAAAATTTGAGAAGCTGGAAAACAGATGTATGAGGATTAACTGACTTAGCAAACGTGAGGCAGCTGGAAGCCAGGCTGGCAGATGGGGTCCAGGGGCCGAACCAACGCTCGATGTCGAAGCGGGTCGGACGGGAGACACCGGTGTGCAAGTGGAGCGCAGGACCAGGTAGGCCAGCGGGGAAGCAGGGGGGGACCCCGTGTCCCCCAGCCCCCTGGAGAAGGCTGAGGCCAGGAAGACACAGGAGGGACAGGTTTCTTATTGCCCGAGATCATTCACACACGAAGAGTGGTCAGCGTCTCCCATGACGCGGTGACCCAGAGCTGGGCCTGAAATGCAAACCAGGAAGCCACCCAGAGCTTTCCATGCCGGGGTGGGGGGTGGGGGGGAATCCCAACTAGCCTGACTGAGGCTTGAGTTGGTCTCTTGTGTCAGACAAGGACTCCCCTTCTCTCCTCTCCTGGCTACGTGGGCCCGACCTTGAGCAAACGCAGACAGGCCTGCAGTGGGTGGAGCAGAAGGTACTGGGACCCAGCAGACCCCCGCGTGAGGAGGCGTGCCTCCCGGGGGACCTGGGGTCCATGGGTCCCCTGGGCCTTCGTCCCTGGCAGCCCGACCTGCCTTGTCCTGGGCCATCCTGCCGGCTCACTGGTGTGTGGCCATTCTCGGGGGTCATGGATGTTACAGGGGCAAAAGGAACCCTAGAAATCATGTGACCTCTTCACGGGGTGGCATCTTTCTTCAAACCAAGTCTAGTGTCCGAAGCCCCTGTCCGAGTTCGCCGATGAGGGGACAAGCCCGAGGGGCAGGGCCCATCCCAGGCATGTCCCAGCCGCCGGACGTCTCTGGAGAGGACCGTGGGCTCCGGGCGCGGGCCCTGCTTCCTGTCTGCAGTGGGTTTCGGTTTCTTGAGCGTCTGTGCCAGTTTGGTTCCGGACAGAAAAGCACAAAAACAGCACGACAGGAAATGCATATGAAACAGGCGTGGGCGGACTCCCTCCGCCAGGTGGAATACCTCCCCTCCCCCTCCGAGGCCACGTCCTCACGCCGAGCGCCCCCCAGCCTTGATCCTGCGGGTCTCAGGTGGGACCCAGAGAAGCTGCTTTGCTTCTCTCGTGCGCGGGGACAGCGGGCAGGAGTCACAGGTGTCCACACGTTCCTCAGATGCCGGCAGGGCCTTAGCCTGGCTTTTGTCTGCTCACAGTAAACAGAGTTGGAACCTGGGCCTCCCCGCCCCTCGCCATCCACAGGGTCAGAAGGTGGATTCCGTACCCCGGCATGACCCTCCCGTCCGTGGTTCCCTCTGCATGTGCAGCCTCGGCGCCGTGGCACCTGGGGGCCTCTGGACCTTGGTAAAGCATATGGTTTTCGATCAGAGCTGGCTGTCCGCACCCAGGGCGCTCACGCGGGCGTCCGCACAAGAGGCCCAGTTCGGGGCTGCCGGGACGCGGCCTCGTCCAGACACTAGGGTCTGCGGCGGCCATGCCTGGGGGTCAGGATGTGTCACCGTGGAGATGACTCTGAACCTCTCTGCCAGCCAGAGCTTAAAAGAGATGCTCGGTGAAGCCAGTGACCACTCACTCCGGAAACTGACCACACGTGGTCACCGCCGTGCCCGGAAGTTCACAGCCAAGGTTAACACCAAAGCCTCAGCTTTCTGGTCCTGAGAGAGCGGTCACCCATCTTCGGGGGCATCGCAGGGGTGACTCTGGAGCCCGTGAGTCCACAGCGTCCTGCGAGCCAGGTCATCTGGACGCATCACCCCCCAGGCTCACTCCTGCACTTTTCCTCAGTCCTGGAGCCAAGGTCCCAAGCCCACCTTGGGTCCGAGAGTTAAGGGGCAGAGTTCAAGGCCAGCGCTGGGGAGCCGGGAGAAAGTGCGGCGTTGAGAGGTGCAGTTGCCTCACCCACGCAACGTCCTGTCTTTATTCTCTAAGCTGCAGGCTCTTTGTTGCACTCAGAGCAGTGCGGCTTCCTGCAAGGATGAGGGTGGGTCCCACTGCATCGCCTCTGAAGGGGACCGCCCAGGAGACACCTTCGCTGTCTGGGGTCACAGGACGCTTCTGGGAGCCCAAGTTTACAAAAGGAAAGACAAACTGGAGCATCTTCTTTTCTTAAAATACGTGTGAAAACGAAGTTCCCATCCGTCAGCGGTGACGGGAATTTCTTGGATTGAATGGTTCCATTTTCTCTGAGCGAACCTGACATCACACAGCTTATGGCAGCAGGACTAAGGGAAAGCCCAGGTCATTTTTCACCCCCCCAAATGCACTGCTTTTTGTATTGCTCTATTTGGGCATTACCGTGACGGTGCGTAAGGTACGGGGTTTTCATACGGGGTCACTTTACGTTTAGAATCTGAGATCTTGGAGTTAACGGACTTCAGTGAAGTTATGCGCTACGTGGTGTCACAAAAGAGCACATTTACAAAAATTACTAGAGCGCGTTCTGTTCATAGGCTGTGGCGCAGTGTCGCTCGGCAGTGGTAGTTATCTTTTATTACTAATGAAAACATATTCTCCTAATTGTTCGAAACCATCTAAGGACTGATAAGCATACAATGTAAGTATTTTATAGGTGTAATTCAATTAATCCCCCAAGAAAACTATCTGTGGGATGCACGTAAACATACGGTTAAATTGTACGTCTTCATTTCTTCCACTCCAATGACTGAGACTGTGGAGAACAGACTGTAAAAACTGCACCAAAGAGCTTTATTCTCTTTTTATCGCCTGTCAAGTTATTGCTGTGACGCCCATAGTTGGTGGTGAAACACTGCAATCCGATGCTGCTAGCAGTGAAGCGCTGAGTGTGGCTCGCACATTGAGTTTAGGTAATGTACCAGAAAACGTTGCATGAAAACACTAATTTTCTCCATATATATTAGTAGACACGTTGGTGTTTACCAATGAGAAGTGAAGATGTTTTTAAACAGTTTGTTAACTTGAAGTCTTGGCCGGGATGCACGTAAATGCTGTCTAGCTGGTGTTAGATCTGGGGGCAGCGGCATCCTTGGGGCTGCGAGGTCTGGCTGCACGGTTCCCGCCCAGCTGGCCCGGCAGCATCCTTGGTCACGTGCGCCCTGGCTCCAGGCTCACTCCCTGTTTACAGTTTAAGAATCGCCGGTGTTCCTGACATCACTCCAGACAGGCACAGCTCCCCTCTTTCCTCTGCTCCATGGAGACTGGGCTTTCCATCAGCTCCTGGAGGAGGACCCAGGGGCTGAATGACGCCCGTTCACCCTCGAGCCAGTCATTGCATTGAAGGCGCAGGCGCTTTTATAACAGTGTGTGTCATAGGGTTGAGCAAAGAGCCGGTTTAGTGTAATTTGTCTGGTCTGCAAAAAATAAAATGAGAAAAGTATGAGATATGTTATTATCAGCCTTAGGTGACACTGGCATTCAAACATTTGATTATCTTATTATTGAGCACTGTTTCCAAGAAGGACCTCTGTCTCTTAGCCTTTCTTAAGAAACCTATTCTTAAGGAGTCATTGTTGTCTAAGAGCATGAGGGAAAAGGTAGCATCTCGTGGTTGTTAAAGTGGTTGATCTGAGCACCGTCTGAGAAAAGCTGCTCCTGGTTTTGCCCCGTGGGCTCTGTCCTTAGTACCGTGACGTACTTGGACCCCAGTATTTGGTGGGCTTCATCCTTGTGCCATTTTAAACAAGCCTCATCCACCACACACAGTATGGAAGAAGGGTCAGAGTCTGAGCGTGTCCTGTGGCTCGCAGGCACGGCTGAGAGCTCATGAGGAGCATGGGCTCGTTTGCAGGAAGTCTGGCAGCTGGCGATGCTGTGCTCGTCTTCCCGCTAAAGGCACGGGGATGCGCCAGGCCGTTGTCTCACCTTGCAAAGAGCTACCAAGGTCCAAACGAGCGCAGAGCAACCCAACACGGAAGCGGGGCCCTTTTTGCACTCTAGCACCAGACTAAATCGTGCATCAGTTCCACAGCCACATTGAAACGCAGTGGTGCAAGACAGCTGTGGATGGTGGAACGAGATGGCTGCCACGGACGCACCCTGCAGCCAACCAGAGGCAGCGTCTAGTGGGAGGCGGACGCACCCTGCAGCCAACCAGAGGCAGCGTCTAGTGGGAGGGCACCTCTAGTGGGAGGGCCGTCTGCTCTAGACCCAGAGTCCAGGGAATGATGTGAGCCTTCAGGCGGGAGGTTGGAGTTTGCGTCCGTTTCTGCATTTATGTTTATAGCATAATTATTATCACCTCATAGTGACGTTCTTATGACCTCAAGACTAGGACTGACTGGACTGTATTTAAAGGATTTAGACAAAAAGAGAAGAGAAGTATGTTTCAATGTAATTTGGTAAATACGTGTTTATACAGCTTTATTTCAGTATAAGAAAGCTTTGCGTATGGGACGCATTTGGAATGTACCTAAAATCCCAAAGAAGTAAATAAAATCAGCCCAGTCTCATTCCCAGAGAGAACTCTCTGTTAACGGGTGGGCGTGAGCCGTCAAAGTAGGCATTGCTATCATAAACATCACATAGATCCTAAAAACCGTCAGTTTTGCAAAATGTTAAAAACAAACGGGGTTGGGGCAGACTCCCCAAATCCCTGGCAGCTGGTAACTAGAGCCCTGACGGAAATGGACGGTGTAATCCGAATGCCCCTCCAGGGAGCCCTTGGCAGGATCTGGAGAAATCTGTGGGTGTCGTGACTGGGGATGCCCTTCATCGAGTGGTGGAGGCCCCCCCACACACACACGGGGTGGCCCCATCACCAAGCGTCAGCCGTGCCGGCGTCGAGAAAGCCGGCCCTACCCACTTACTCCCGGAGGGCCAGCCGGGCCTTCCCATAATGGCCACTCACTACCCCTCTCCTCATCTGCCCCTTCCTGACTCGGTTATTTCTGCATTTGTTTAGTCACTTCCAAACACACGCTGCACGAGAGCACAGACATGAGTAGGACGCGCCCCGGCCTTGGAGACCGCACGGTCCGGGCAGGGAGGTGATCTCGGCTGTACCAACGACATCAGTTCGCCTTCTGTCTGTTCATTCATCTAATCTTACAACCGCCCCGAGAGAAAGTCCTATGATAACTTTCACTTCACAGATGCAGAAATCGGTACCTAAACGATCACAGTAGATGAAAGCGGCACCATCAGCCGCGAAGAGCTGCAGCGTCACAGCAAGTATCCACTGGGCTCTTTCCACGCCGAGGGCCATGGATAAAGTGGGGAGCGAAACACTAATTGTTTTTAAATAAACACAATTTACTGCGACAATTGGTTATTTTAATCATATATGCAAACTTACAAATAAATTTTATTATTTTTTTTAAATTTATTTTTATTTTTATTTTTGCGGTACGCGGGCCTCTCAATGTTGTGGCCTCTCCCTTTGCGGAGCACAGGCTCCGGATGCGCAGGCTCAGCGGCCATGGCTCACGGGCCCAGCCGCTCCGCGGCATGTGGGATCTTCCCGGACCGGGGCACGAACCCGTGTCCCCTGCATCGGCAGGCGGACTCTCAACCACTGCGCCACCAGGGAAGCCCCAAAATTTTATTTTTTAAATATGCATCTCAAAAATTTTTTTCAAAAACCTGACTTGTTCTTTCATTTTTTAAAGGATAAAAATATTGCTGATTGCCTTAATGTTGGTCTGTGGCTTCTGAAAAAATATGCATGTGTCATTGTTCCATAGGATAGCCTTTTAAAAGAAACAACATCTAAATTATCAATAAAGAACAGCTAAATTAAAAACTCTCCCCTAAGGACATCAGCAAATGTAATGAGTTGATTGAGGGGGATTTTGTTTCTCTCACCCCAGTTTTCTAGGGACAGTTTTCATGCCATATCAATGAAAAAGAAAAAAAAATGTACAGAATAAGAATTAAATTTTCGACTTATAAAAAGTATTTTCCTGAGTGTAGATGCTACAATTGTGTGGCTATTTGTTTTTTTCTACATAAGTTTTCTTACTTCTGTGGCGGGTTGCTGTGTATGTAGCAATGAAGACACAGAAAAGACCCTAATCAGTGTTGTCCAGTATGGTCGCCACTAGCCACGTGTGGCTTTTAAAATTTTAAAGTTGGATTGATATGATTCAAACCCAAAGAAAATGAAAACGTGGGTCTTCATTCACACCAGCCACACTTTACGTGCTCGCCAGCCACCAGGACAGCGGCCACGTCGCAGCCGGGCTGATGCACGTTCCCGGCACCGCACGCAGTTCTGCTGACGGCGCGTGAGCCCCCATGTATCTGATCGTCACCTCGCCACGCAGGCGGGGTCTGCTGCAGTCCCCCACCTCCGTTCAGCCCGCCTTGTGAGTGTAGGAGCACATGGCCGTGTCAAACAAGGGGACATAATTTCTGTGACTGTAAAAATGTTTTTCTTTGATGCCTTGAGAGAGAAGAACCAGATTTCATATGAATATGCTTTCAAATCTGGCTTGAAAAAGTGCTCTGACTCTGAGACCCCATGAACTGTTCAGAGTCCCCAAGACCCCACAGCCCTGTCCCCGGACGAGAGGGAGTTCCCCAGCGGTGTCTGTGGGACCAGGACCGGTACGCAGAGCAGACCCCAGCCCGTGACGGGACGGTGTCTGTGCAGGATCCGCCTACATCTGAGCACGGGTGTGACAGCTGCTTAGACCCCAAACCCTCTTCATTCCAGTGAGTCCCAGCCCTGAGGGCCGTCAGAGGCTCCCGCAGGTCTAGGCTGTGGTGTGATTGTGCTAGGATGGTACAGAGAATGGAAAGCAAGAAATTGAACGTTTCCTTCAATTACCAGGTTTTCCATCATCAGTTCCCTGCTTTTAGGAAACACCAAGATCAGAGCAAACAATTGACTTGAAATAGTGTGTGTGTTTGTGTGTGTGTGTGTGTGTGTGTTCCTGAGATATGATTGACATAGAACATTGTGTAAGTTTAAGATGTACAATGTGTCGATCTGATACATTTATGTATGGCAATGATACCACCACAGTGTTAACTAACTGGTCTCTCAAGCCACGTAATTGTCCTGTCTTCTTTGTGGTGAGAACATTTACGATCTAGTCTGTTGGCAACTTTGAAGTTCATAGTACGGTACCGCTGATGTAGTCACCCTGCTGTGCACTAGGTCCCCAGGACTCACTTACCTTCTAGCTGTGACTTTGAACCCTTCGAGCAGCATCTCTCCAGTTCCTCCACCCCCAGCCCCTGGTAACCACCATTGTGTTCTCTGCTGTTATGAATTCAGTTTTTTAAAATTCCACCTGTAAGTGAGATCATACAGAGTTTGTCTGTCTCTGTCTGGCTTTTCTCACTTGGCACAATGCCCTCGAGGTCCGTCCGTGCTGTTGCAAAGGGCAGGACCGCCTTCTTTCTCGTGGCTGCGTAATACTCCCTTCTGGGTATGAATCCAGAGGAAATGCAAACAAGGTGTCGAAACGACATCTGCTCTCCCATGTCCGCTGCAGCTTCATCCACAGTGGCCAAGATACGCAAACACCCCAAGTGCCTGTCAACGGCCGTGTGTGCTGTGAGGACCGTGTGTGAGAAGTGAGGAATCCCTTCATGCCGCAGCGGGCCAGCTCCCTCGGGGCCTCCCTGTCTCTTGTTTAGCCCACGGGCCTCGGGACCATTGGTTGGCAGCCCCAGAGGGCGGTTACCTGCCGGCCAGCGGGGTCATTCGTCAGCACCGGGAAGAAGTGTCCCCGTCCCCATGGGCCCCGAGCCACGGGGGGCGGAGGGTTCCCTTTACTCCCATGACTTCCTAGATTCTCGCCCGGCAAGTCCCAGGTGGGGGCAGTTCACGGCCAGCGCACACCTGGCACCACGCTGCCCAGTCCGCAGAGCGAGCCGGCACACGCCCTTGGCGGCAGGGCCTCTGAGAGCGGGCGCGCCGTGCGTGGCTGCGCCGGGCTGCGCCTCCCTGCAGCTGCTGGCTGACGCCATTTTGCTCTCGCTTTGTTCCTCGCAACCTCTTTGCACTGACCCCAGGTGCAAGTGAAATGGTCACGAAAGTATCTGGGTTAAATGCGCGCTAAACAGGTTGAAACTTGTTGCTCATTGTGTGCAAGCAGATGCAAGCCTGAAACGAATGCAGAACATCAAGGCAGATGCAGAGGGAGGGCGAGTGGAGGTGGGTCCCAAGTGCTGGCTTCTGAGCGGGCGCTTCGGGCCTCCTCCCGGCTGCCAGTCCGAGGGGCTCGGGGACCAGCTGCCCGACGGACACGGAGAGCCGTGGCCTGAGTGCCGGGGAGCCAGGAAGGACCCACGGCCTCGGGTCATTGGCTCCGTGACAGTCTCTAGCTCTCGAATCAGGGGTCTTTGTATTTCCAGCATCTTGGGAAGGCCTGTTAAAGTGAGCCCCAGTTTGTGTCCTGCAGTTTGTGTCCTGGACAACTTCACGTGGTGACCCGGGAGCCTCTCCCGTCCACGCACCGAAGCCCCCGCGCCCGTGCACAGCAGGGTCCCATCCAGGTGGCTCAGCCCATACCTGCGTTCTTTGCTTTTCCCCTGGGTGCACCCTGTGTGTTCTGCAAGTTGCTAACAGCTCACATGTACGTGATGTAGCCCTCAGCCTGGCCTCAGGTACAAACCTGTTGAATATGGTGCTTGGATTCCTCGACGGTAACTTGGTAACAGAACCTGGACCTGTTGTCACCAAGCGATCATGGGAAGTTCTCCTCATCATTATGGCCCCATTAGAGACGGTCCTAACACGTCTCATCTGTGCTGGGCATTTCAAAGAGCGCTGGACTCTGACCTCCGTGGGTAGACTCACTCTTTGTACAGACCGGGGACCGAGGCAGGATGCAGTCGGCTGAGGGCGGCCAAGGGCTCAGAGTCCGGCCCGGACCCCCTCTGAAGTCTGCGCAGACAGCTCGACTGACTAAAAGGAGAGGAGAGGTCAGAAGCCCAGTCCTTCCGTTCTCAGTATTTTAGTGTGAAGAAGGCAATGTTTGGGGGAATAAAAGGTAATATTTTACCTTTTAAAATCGGACTTTTGATCAATTGAAATTATTTTAACTCTGCTCCATAAATGTTTTGCCAAAGGGGCTGAAAATGAGCTCTTAGACCAGCAAACTGCTTTAAACTCTGCTCGCCCTTTGCCACTTACTGCGGGAAATTTAAAATACCTACGTGCTGCTTAAAGATGTAAACCTTTCTACAGCTTCTGTACTCTTCACGTGTCACCTGATTATGGGGGGAGGGGCTCCAGTTATCTCACACGAATATCAGGCTTCTGTTGAGTTAGGTGTAACTGGATGGTCTGACAGCTCGGTCAGGACCTGGCGTCTGAGAGAAGACGGTTGGCGGGCGGGCGCTGGTCCCACTTCCCTGGGCCTCAGTTTCCTCTCTGGGTCTTGAGCAGAGATGCCTCCCGTGTCTGCTTCACGTCCGAGAACTGAGCGGTTCTCCACACAAAGCTTTTCCTCACTGCGTGTGCTTCATCACTGTCTAAACACTGGAAGGAAAACCACTGGAAACGTATTTTCTATATTAATAACATTATCTTTCTCACAAACGTGCACTGAACCCTACAGGCCATGAGCACAGTGAGAAAAGGCAGCATTTGAAACCCATTAAAGCCGGAAGCCGTCTTTTGAGCCTCCCCGTGTCCTCACGAGGGGAAGCCAGTAGCGTTCAATTCACGAGGCTGTTTTCTGTGTCCGCGATACGAAGCAGAAAATGGAAACAGGATTAGTGGGGGAGACACAGCATAGAAGGCTCCAGAGCCTGCATTATTTCTCCTTTATTAAGTCCAGACAAGATAAGGAGCCCCGCTGCTCCTGGGATGTGGACAAGTGGCCGTCTAGAACCCTTGCAGGCAACAATTATCTTGATAAGTAGCCCGGCGGTGCTCGGCCTCCCGTGTCCTCCGCGGCGGGGCCGGCGCAGGGTCCGCTCCCCCACCGCTCTCAGCCTTCACAGAGCACACGGCCACACCCGGAGCCGCCAGGTACGACTCGCTCCTACGCTCCCAGGACGGCGGGGGCGGAGACGTCAGCGAGGTTGATCGATGGCACCCCCCAGCCCCCCGCCAAAGCATCTCCAGTTTCCATTAGCAGGGAGCAGACGGAGCCCAGACGCGGGCAGTGTGTTGAACTTGGCCGGGAGGCAGTGGCGGGGGGGGGGGGGGGATGTTTCTGGGAGTTCGCAACGTGCTGGCCCTTCTGTTTACATTTGGGAGGCGCTCCGTGCAGAGTGCCCCGACCCTCTCTCACTCGAGGGATGAGAGGGTCCCCGTGTCTCCTCCTGATTAAGTTCTAAGAGCTTCTGCACAGTAACGATCTGGTCCTTGAAATGGGCTCCCTCTTCCCTGTGGACCAGCCTCGGAAATAGCACAGCCTCTCGGTGGAGAAGGAATCTCAAGGGGGTCGGGGGCTGATATTAGGGGAAGAGTGTCCCTCTACCCAGGGATGTGATAGATGAGTGGGACAGATTGGCTTCTGCAAACAAACATGTGTGGGAAGGCCGGCCTCAGCCCCGCAGTACCTGCCTGTGCACCTGGGTGGGTCACCCCAAAGCCTGAGAAAAAGAATACTTACATTTCACTGGTTACTTACATCTGACGTCAATTTGGTTTTAAAATAAAAGTGATTCAAGTACCTAGATGCTACAACATGAGTCTCCCACCACCAACCCTGAAAAGGAATTTTGTTATAAATTTAACTGTTCTTATACGTGACACAGATATATACACATTTCTACTTATGTGCATAAGAAAATGGGTAGAAAACCAGGTTTCATGGGGACATCAGGAGTGTCTCTGGGATCCGGAGTTCTGCTTCGGCTGTGTTAAACGGAAGATGCCTACCAGAGGCTCAAGGGGCTACAGCAAGCGATCAGTTAGAGACAGTCTAGAGCCCAGAGGCAGCAGGCGGGGCTCGAGGTGTCCGCTCGGGAGGCGCTGACGCAGGTTAGGTCGCAGGGCAGTGAGACCCCCTCTTGCCCTCACTCCCGGGCTCCCCCTGGGCTGCTCTGCAGAGAGGCCGTGTGCAGAAGAGCAGCCCCCGGGACCGAGGCTGTCAGAGCGGCAGCCCGTGTGAGCCGAGTCCTGCCAACAGCCATGCGGCTGAGCGGGGAAGCCTGTCCTTCTTCCATCCTGCCGTGAGATGCCCACAGCCCGGGCCAGTCCTCCATGGCAGCCTTTGGGGGATCCTGAGCCAGACCACCCAGTGAGGCGGCATCTGAGCAGCCGAACCGCAGAAACTGATCCATAACACACGTCATCGTTCGGGGTAATTTGTTACACGGCAACAGGTAGCTGCTACAACCCCCCGCGGGAAGCCCTGCCCCAGAAGAACCTGAGGATTTTGAGCATGTGCTACGCGTAAGCCCGTTTCACCGGCAGCAAATGCTGGTGTAGTCAGTGGGCTCCGGCTTTTTCCTTCTCCTCAGCCACTGGAGGAAGAACATCTTTCTCTGAAGAGACCCTTGCCTGGGCTGAGACTGTGAAATGCACCCAACAAGCTTGAACCACGGGGCTCAGGAGGGCACGTCCTGTTCTTTCCTTTGAAGAGCAAAAGGCCACGTGGAAACAGGCCCGTCTGAGTCATCATCTCGTCCTCACGTGAGCACCTGCCCCCTAACCCTCCCAGCCCTCAGACCCCCACCCCAGCTCAGTCCTTCCCTGGAGTTTGTACAGATGCGGAATGAATATGAGCCGAATTGACCTCAAAAGCCAGAAAAGTTCTATTTTGGAGAAGAAAAAATAAAAAACGGGCAATCACTACTCCTCGTTTCGGTCCATGAAAACCCAAGTGAAATGACTGAGCATTATTTGAGAAAAAGGTTATTACCAAAAGCGTGATGCACGTGGGGCTAATTAATTAAATGAACAGGGCCAGAAGAAATCAAATGCACACCCGTAAACCAGAAAGACTCGGTAGCAGACTTAACAACTGCAAACACCCTGATACGCGGCTGAAGAACCCAGAAGGTTAGCATCTTTCCGCCCTGGGTGAAGACAGGAGGGCACGGCCACGGCACTGGCCGCGGTCCTGATGCTGGGCTCCGTCTAGGCTCCTTGGTCGCTCGCCAGCTGTGCAGTCCTGAGCAGCATCACGTACCTCCCTCGTGTTGCCCCAGTGTTGACTGAGATTTGCCCAGAAGTCTCCACTTCAGCTCTAACGATGCCAGTGCGAAGTTTCAGTGATTTACGGGCCTTTTTGCATGTGTCATGAGAGTGATGCCCAAGCAAGGGAAGCAGGTACAGAAGCTGGACCCCTCAAGGAGCAGGACGGGCCCCGCCCATCAGGACTCCCTTAGGAGATGCTCTGTACGCCTGAGGTTCAGAGAAGCCCAGTCCACCAACGCAGCACTCAGCCGGCAAGAAATGGAAACTGATATTAAGTTAGTAAACGGCCTGAGGCAAACAATTAGCCTTTGGGGAGGGAACTGGTAACACACTCGTCAGAAAAAGTACTTATCGGTCATGATGAGGTTGAGTGCCAAGCAATAGAGACCCAAAAGTTAAAATTAAAATAATCAAAAAGAAAGAAAGAAAAGAAAAGAAGTGCAGCGCTGACTAACCCAGACTGGCACGTATGGTGGATATAGGTAGGAATCCAGCCCTTTCCAGATTCTGCTTTACCGTCGCTAGGGGGTGGCCCCTGCTCTCCTGGTTCAAAATGGCTGCAGGCGCTCCAACCCTCGGATCCGTGCTCCACGCAGCAGGCTGGGGGAGGGAAGGAAAAAAGCCATACTCCTCCCGTTTCAAAGAGGCTGAGGAGAAGTCTCGTGCAACACGTAACTTCTGCTTGCATTTCATGAGGAAAACTTGGTCCCAGGCCCACACACTTGTGAGGACTGGGAAATATTGCAGCCCTGTTCCCAGCCCCAAATCATGATTCTGTTAATTTTTTAAAAAAAGAGAAGTGGGTGTTTAAAGAGTTAATTTCAGCCTCCTTCTCAGAACAAACCCCTGAACAGGTGACCGTTGTCTTTCACAGCCTTCTTAGGGGGATATGACAATGGCTTTATCATCATCTGAAGGAGAGCCTTTAAGGGACTTAGGAGGACGCATAGAAGTGTGTCTGTTAGGAAGATCTCTGTGGCAAAGACATTTGGTAAATCAGAGACCGCATGGCACGGTGTGACAGTGCGGTGATTGGCCACGCTAACGAGACTTTACATTCATAAAATTCCAGCTAATAAGAAGACTCAGGGAGGAGACTGGACTGTTATCAAATTGGCTGCAGGAAAATCGCTCACCAGGAGTCATCAGCGTGCCGCCCGTTAGAGTGCCGTTTGCAAAAGCGGGACCGTCCTCCGTGCGCTCCAAGCGTGGGCCTCGTGAGCCGAGCACAGCCTGCCCTGCAGAGGCTCCGGCCCACGGGGCGACTGACAGTCACACGGCGCAGCGGCCTGGGCGGGGAGGCAGTGTGCGGACTCAGCGGGGAGGCACGTGGGGATGGGGGCGCAGGGGTGCCGTGCGGAGGAGGGAGGGCACAAAGCCAGTGAGGGGTGGCGGAGGGCAGACCTCCAGCCCCAGCCCGCCCCGTCTGCTCCCGCTGTGGCCTCACCCTCTGGCCTCACCGCCTGCTGGTCGGGCTTGGACCGGAGCTGCGCCGGGACCCGTGGAACGTCTAGCCGGGACTGGGTCGCTGCTCCACAGCGTTTGCCAGCTTCCGGGGTGTAAACACTCCCAGCGGGGCGGGCTATGTGCTGCCAGCCTGCGTCCCTGAGCGTGGGGCTGGGCGGAGGCGCCTGGTGCGGGGTGCCCCCCTTCTCTCGCGATTTCCATCAGCCGGGCCTGGTGGGCCGGGTGCCGAGAGCAGTCCGTTCTCCAGAGCCTTCTTTCTGGCCCTGCCTCCCAGAGCTGCAGGTCGAGTCAGTGCGCAGTCTGTCTTCCAGGCTGTCACCAGACACCCACAGGGGCGTCCCATGGGGTGCCCCCCGAGGGCCCCGACCGCCCTGAGACCACACCTGCGCAGTGAGTCTCGGCATCCTTCACTTTGGGGTGGGACGCAGGACTCCGTGAGCAGCCCCACGCGCCAGGGCCCCTGGCAAGACAAGCGTGGGTTTTGTTCGTGCTACGTGTCCATCCTGGGTTGGGGGACTCTGCTCCACATCATTGTTTTCTGGGGAGCTGGTCAGCAGGGCTCCCCTGAAATGTCTCGGGGACCATGGCTCACGTGAGGAGAAGGGGGGTTCACAGCAGCCCCACAGGCCAGAAGGGACACCTGCCACGTCATCACATGTCACTGGCCAAGCCTGGTTGCATGACCACACCTGACTTCAAGGAGACAGAGCAGAGCCGAGGGAGTGACCAAGGGCGGGACTGGCCACTGCACACACCGAGCTGCTAGACCGGCCCGATTCGGCCAGGGAGTAACGGAGGATGGAGGAGAAACATCTTCCACTGCAGCCACCGCCCCTGCCCCGAGCCACACGGTTATCCCAGCGCTGCATCAGATACTCCAGGAGACCCTGACCAGAGACACAAAGACGGTGAAAACAAACAGGACTTCTCAGCTGTTGCTGTCGGGCCAGGCTCTCAGGCGGGCTGAGCAGACATCGCCAGATCATTAGAAGGTTTTCCATCCAGGCAAAGTCACCACTAAGGTTGTAGGAGATTAATTCAGATGAAGAAATACCCACTGACCCCCCCCCGCCCAGTGCCTGGCGAGTCCCTGCGTCCCACGGGGAGCACATCAGCTCGGGGTAAATCACCGACTACCGGCCTTGATGTGACATCTCCTCAGTGGGCGGCTCATCTGAGTTAACCAGCCGCTTAACACAAGAAGATAGAACAAGAGTTAAACCCTTCCTTCAGTAACATTTCACCAGGTACCAGGGGCTGGCCAGCCAGTGCCAGCACTGCAGGCGCTGTGAAATAGACATGCTGCAAGGATCAGCAAGGCTGAACTCCATTCCTCAAAAGCATATGGTTTGGGGCTTCCCTGGTGGCGCAGTGGTTGAGAGTCCGCCTGCCGATGCAGGGGACGCGGGTTCGTGCCCCGGTCCGGGAAGATCCCACATGCCGCGGAGCGGCTGGGCCCGTGAGCCATGGCCGCTGAGCCTGCGTGTCCGGAGCCTGTGCTCCGCAACGGGAGAGGCCACAGCAGTGAGAGGCCCGCGTACCGCAAAAAAAAAAAAAAAAAAAAAAGCATATGGTTTGTGGAACAAGACGTAACTACTCAAGCAACATGAGGAAAGTGTAAGAGAGGAGGAAGAGGGATCTTGAGGGTGGCGGCTGAGTATGGAAGTACGTAGTTCAAAATTCAAAGTAAAAATCCATTCTGTATGAAGTACTGCCCTTATTCACTGTAAATCTTACTTATTCTTTTAATGGTGGACAGTAAGACGATCCTCTCAGCCTCAGCTCTGTTCCAGCCACTCTTCCTCTCCCTGCATGTTTCCAGTGTTCTAACTCTCTTACGTCTCCTTTCAGAGGTATTTCGTGGATGTGTAACATGTGCAAGCAAACGAACATAGTTTTATTCTTTTCTTCATTTTTATACACAAGTGATGGCATATTATGATACAGTATGTCTGGCCTGAGTTTTCATTTCAAAGCCGAGCCGTGCCAGGATCCATAAAGAGACCCTTCGTTTTCCTTCCTGATGACATGGATTAATTCTCTGTTGACTCAGCTTCCCAATATTGTGAAATAACAAAAAACGAACAGGCTACACAGCATGCCTGGAGGACACATTTCTAAGAGTGAAGCCACTGTTGGAAGTTTACAGGCATTTTTCATTTTAAAGTCCGTCGCCCAGTTGCCCTCCATAGAGGTTGTACTGATTTACGCGCCCACCAGATTGTAGGAGCGTTCTGGTTCCTCTGCACCCTTCTCGGCACCTTTCCAGTTCGAGGGGTGAAATGATTCTAGCCTGTAGTCAGTATTTCTCCGAGTGAGGCTTAGCATGTCTTCAAATGTGGAAGAAATATTTATGTTTCCTTGTCTGTGACTTAACCACTTGTGGACACTGAACATTTCCCATTGAGCTGGAAATCTTTTTATTGATTTGTAAGAGCTCTTTATATCTTAAGGAAATTAACTTTTTTCTGATAAAAGTTGCAAGTGTTGCGCCCAGTTGGGCCTCTGTCTTTTCATTTTCTTTGTGGGTGGGGAGCTTTGTTCACAGATGTTATATATTTGTAAAGTCAGGGTGATCAGTCCTTTACCAATGTTTGTCAGTTACAAAGCCCTTCTTAACTTGATATTATCCTTAAAAAATTCCTGTGGTTTATTCTGTTAGTTCTATGATTTTATTTATTATGTCTAAAATTTTTATCTACTTAGAATTTAACCGGGTTAAGGGTGGGACCATTGGCTACCCAGTTATTTCAACACTGGTTATTTAACACTAGTTAAATGATCCATCTTTCACTTATTTAAAATGTCATCTTTATCACATACTAAATTCCTGTATGTATTTTGGGTCTATGTCTAGACTCTCAAAGCTGCCAGGGATCTGCCAATTTAGGTACTAAGGCTGCAGTGTTCAGTTACTGTGTCTTTGTGGTATGTTTGGCTATCGACTAGGACTTACCACCCTTCTTGGGTTTTTTGAATAATATTCGTAGCTAGTCTTAGGTGTTTATTTTTTCATATGAATCAGTGTATCTTATTTCTCCCCCCCCCACCAAAAGAATCCTTTAGTGCAATCACGTTAAACGTATAGATTAACTTAGAAAGTGTATCTCTGTGATTTACACATCGTCTTATTTAAAGCAACGCACTTCCCTTTTCACTTGTTCAAGCTCACTTCATGGCCTCAGGAGCAGTTAAAGTTTTCCTGTAGATTATTTTCACGCGTTTTATCGTTCTTGTTGCTCTACCGAGTGGGGCAATTCTTCAGCGTTTCTTTTAATAGCTGTGTGTTCTGCTTCTAGGTGGTGACGTTGGTGGATAGTCACGCCAGATCTTCTTCAAAACAATGATACTCGTGCCGTATTTTTTTCTTGCGTTTCCTGAGCTCTTCTTAGTTTTAGAGACGGTCCACAGAGTTGCCCAAACAACAGCCTTCCCTCTCCAGCTGCGGATTTCTGCAGCCCCGCCCAGATCGTGTTAATCTCTGTTGTGGATCTGACCAGAAGCTGTGGCTGCCCTGCAAGCTTCAGTGACATCAGTTCCTTTGTGCCTCTGAGGCCCGGACAGTGTGGCTCAGGTGTTACTCTCACTCTGGAAGGCCTCTGCCCTGGGGAGGGGTGGGGGGAGGGTCGGTGCCGCTGTCCGCTTAACCGCCTTTCAAGAAGGGACTGGACGTGCCGCCCAGAATGCTTCCTGACACTGACCGCCGCTTGCTGTTCACTCCGCAGGCCCTGCCGTCGGCCTGCGCTCCCCGATCGCAGCGCCCGGCCCGGCGGACCCCCGCTGGCCACTGCCCGACTCCCACCCGAGCACCCTGTCGGCGGCTCCCGCGAAGCTGTGCGGTCCTCCGAGGCACGACGCACAGGCGCCCCCCGTCAGGTCTACGTCTTCAAGAAACAAGAGCATCTCCTCCACACCTCCTTTTGGTCCTCCCGGGCGCACCCGCAGGGCAGGTGCTGCCGTGCGCCAGCGTCCCCGAGCTTCCCGATTTCAGCCTGAGAGCTCGCACGGCTTCGACTTCTTCACGCCCAGTGTGCCCTGGTTCCAGCCCGTTTTGGGGTGAGGATGATTATCTCTGAGCGCACTCCACGCTCTCAAAAACCCAGCCTTCGTTCACTCTCCACCCCGCGTTCGTCAAACTGCGTCACGCGCCCCAGAAGGGCTTTCCGTGCCCCGGGCTCCGCACGGGCAGCGCCCCTGAGGCTCCCAAGGGCACGGCTGGCTGGTGGCTGGGCATCCCTCCCCTTCACTGCGGTGCTTTGCTCTTTGCCCTGTACTTGTTTATTTAAGGAAGGCAGCGACAAAGACTGATCAGATACAGCCTGAAAGGGGAAAGCCACCTCAAAGGGCTCATTCGGTCCGTGTTTTTAAGCACTGCCTGACCTGGTAGAGGGGACTCCCTTCTGCCCTCCCTGGAGAACTCAGGGCATCTGTAGCCCCGTGTGTCTGAGATCCCAGGACCCATGGAAGGCACTTTAGGACCAGGGTCACGGTTTACCTGGTGGCAAATACGAGGGAGAAGAAACGAGCTCGCGAAGTCTGTTTAGTTGCAGAAGCAGGTCTGGCCTCCTTTGGGATGAAACGCCAGATCTAAAATCATCTCTGAAAAAACCTGTTTTTTTCCTTTAAAACAAAAACGATGTGTTTGTCAATAGCTAGGTTATTAGAGGCATCTTTGTAAAGAAGTTGTTCTCACCAAAATGATCTGCAGTCTTCTGAAGACCCCGAAAGGGACATGAGGACAGATGTTGGGGAAGGTCTTTCCCTGAAATGCTGTGAGAGCCAGGGTCTGGGGAGGGCAGGCACATGCGTGGCTCTGGAGGTTTCCGGCTCTGGGCAGAGACAGAGCCCCCGGGGACGAGAGCCCTGAGGTCGATCCGAGCACCTCCACCCGAGGAAGCCGCCAGCGACGCCCTGACCCCCAGCGGCCTTGGAAGGCAAGACCCTGCCTGGGACATTCTGACGTTTCTGCGTCTGTCCGTGGAGCGTGACCGGGAGGGAATTAAATATACACCAGGTTGGAACTAACTGCATGACAGGGATCGAGAGCCTGTTTGCACAAAATGGACAGACAGTTGTTCGAAGGAACAGATGTCATCAAAACATGTGGACCGTTACTCAATGCACAATTCCTCAGGTGGCCGTCCGGTACAGGAAGAGATGGGAACTTAGAGGATGAGATGAAGGGACGACGCCAGGTGCCCTCAGAGGACCGTTCTGGGAGGGGCAGCACGGCCAGCTGCTCTCGAGCTCTTCAGTCACGTCTTTCCCTCCCCCCCGCCCTGACTCTGCGTGGAGCCCCTGTTTTCTTCTCCCGTTATCTGGGCTAACGCCTTCAGGTTTGGGGTTTGGGGCCCACCCTGAGCTACACTCCCTGAAGAAGGCCAGTCCTACCACTGGCTCTTAGACTGTTGGATTCTTGAGGACTCCTGTCTTCAAACAGAAGACATGTCCTTAGATCCCAGTGGCTACACACAGCTGAATCCCGCTGGCTTCCTATCAGCCTCTCCACCCAGGAACAACTAACCCAGATCAACACATCAACCAAGGCAACCAAGGTCAATTTGGATTTGGATTACAAACGGCAGTCATCTAAGAGAGGAGGTGACGGCCCCCGAAGACATACATACTCCTCCCGTGAGGATGAGCGAGCAACGCAGGCCCGCCCGAGCGGTCGGTCCTCCGTCAGGTAAGCAGGAACGCGTGCTTCCTAGCTCTGCTGGGAACTGGGCACTCGGTCAGGAAGCGTTGGGAAGGTCCCATGAAACACTTGCTTCCGTAAGGCGGTGGTGTGTTCGTGGCGGACGGGGATTTCACCTCCGGAATTCGTGGATCGGTACTGCCGTTTTCTACGCCTTGAAATCTCATAATTTTTCCGATGAGGAGACCTACATTCAGAAGGGACTAGGTCAGATTTGTTGCCTTTTTGTGTCATGATTAAAAATTGGTGGGGAGGTGCTGAAAAACAAACAGTAAAAGAATTGTTAAAATCAGGAAAATTGGGGTCTTGAGAAAAGTTATAAGTTGAATTCAGCTAGTTTTAGAAAGTATCTCAATGTAGAGTGAAAAGCCTGAATTAACCTGGGTTTGGGGATCTGGGAAAGAGTAAGGAGATGGATGAGAGGAACTGTTCCTCGGGGCTGGGCGTCTGTGGGTGGCCGACACCGCCTTGGGCAACACGCAAAGCAGACCTGGAAGGACAGGGGACAGGGTTGCAGATCCAACCCAACTGGTGGCTTTTTCCTGAAAAAGTGAATGCTGCGGGCGCGGGAGGGGGTGGTCTCCAAGGCGTGCCTCAGGGCTCCTCTGGTGCTATCCGGCTGGAAGGGTGTGGAGACGAGGTTCCCGCGCGCGCGCGCGCGCACACACACACACACACACACACACACACACACACACACACACACACACACACACACACACACACACACACACACACACACACACACACACACACACACACACACACACACACACACACACACACACACACACACACGGGCTGTGCCCAGGCTCTGGCAGGAGGTGAGGAGTCTCACAGCTCCCCCAGTGCAGCCCCCAGCCCGGTGTCCCCATGTCAGGAGCACAGGGGCAGAGCAGGTACATCTCTGGGAGCTCAGACCATGGCTGACTTTTCCAAAAGGGGAGAGTAAAACCTCCTATGTCTTGAGAACCGTTTATCATTTTTCTAGTTCCGTGAATTCCTGTTCAGTTGATAAAATATTATTTTAAAGTATGAAGCAATTGTTTTCTGATGAAAGTGATCATTGCCAGGACACTCAGGGTTGCGGCAGAACTGGTACTTTCTTGACACATCGTTGCAGGCGTGAACATTTTCAATAGGGAACTTTGCCTGTATGTTTTAAGAGTCACCAAAATGACTATCACCAAAATAACCTTTGATCCACTAATTCCACTCTCAGGAATTTTTCCTAAGGAGAAAAAGCTAAATAACATGAAAATATACATGATAATCCATTTGTAATAGACAAAAATTGGTAAAAAGGCAATAGGAAAATGATTTGATAAATTGTGATGCATAAGTCTGTTGGAATTTCTTGCAACTATTTGACAGTGTGGAAATGGTCAGATTCCATATTTGTAAAGTGACCAATACAAGATACGGGTATGGACTTTTCACTGGGTCACATGTGTAAGAAAAGGAGTTGATGCAAAAAGAAAAACTGAAGAGAATAGACCTCTTTCCTCATCTTATACTTAGATGTAATGATATTTTATTGTAATTTCTGAGGGATATAGGTTTGTATTTGGCCCCTTATTTTATACTTTGTGTTTATCCCACCTTGTGGTAGGCATTATTCTAAATGTCCCCCCCAGATCCCTCCCTGTGTCGAACACAGCCTGTATAGCTGTGAGTGGAGTAGGTTACGTATACAAGACCCTCATCTGACCCTGAGAAGGGAGGCTCATGGGCCCAGGAGCTAAGGGAATCACAGCCAACACACAGAAAGCAACAGGGCTGCAGTCCTGGAACCTCAGGGCACTCAGTTCTCCCAACAAGCAGGGAGCTTGGAAAAGGACCCCAGCCTCACATGCAGTGGCAGCCCCAGCCAGCAGCATGCTTTCAGCCTGCTGAGACCTCAAGCAGAGGACCCCGCTAGCCTGCATCCAAACTCCTGGCCCAGAGAACCTGGGAGACGGTGTGTGTTTTAAGGGGCTGAGTTTGGGGTAATTTGTTGTGCAGCATTACAGTAATAATGCACACCTGTCTTATGTTTCTTTTTATTTTCATACTTGGATTGTTTTAGATTTATTGTCTATTTTTTCTGATTTTATTTTCTCCCTCTACTAATGTGGTAGTTACCAATTCTATTCTTTTCGTAGTTATCATAGTTATTAACACAAGAATAACTAATGCATCACTGTCTGAATTAGTCAATAGCTTTACCCTCTGCTGGTGCCTCTAGAGCTTAGAACACGTTAACTGCCTCCCTTTCATCCTGACTTGGACACTGTTGCTGCCAGTGGTTTGAATCCTGCCTCTATTGTTTTCTTTTTAAAGTCAGACATAATTACTAATGCCTTAATATCATCAGTGTTTATTTGGCTTTCTCCACTTATTTGCCACACTTCGTGTTCTCTAGCCCATCTTTTAGTTCAGACTGGTTCCTTCTGTGTGACATCAAACACTTATTTAATGTTTTTCTAAAAGTGCCTTTATTTTCCCTCTGCACTCAAAAGACAGTTTTGCTGGGTATAGTATTTGAGGTTGTTGGTTGTCAGCACATGGAACATAGAACTCCAATTTCCCGGTATCTGTTGTTGCCAGTGAGGTAGCTGGCAGTCACTCCTTTGAACATAGTCTGTCCTGTCCCAGTGAGTGCTTTTAAGACATTTTCTTGTTTTTCTTGCCCCCTTGTTTTGTTATGCTGTATCTAGGTATGGATTTCTCTGTACTTGTTATGCTTTGCATCATGGGATTCTTTCATCTGCAGGGTGGTATCTTCTGTCAGTTCTGGAAAATCTCAGCTATTATATCTTCAGATTCATCCTGACCCAGTCTTATTCTCTGTTTTCCCTCTGAGATTGTAGATTATATATATAAAAAAAGCCTCTTTGGCTTTTAATTTTTCTTTAAAATTTTCTATCTCTTTGTTTCTCTGTGCTGCAGTCCGAATAATGTCTTCAGATCTATGTTGCAGTTCACTAATTCTTTCTTACCCAAGCCTAGTTGGCTTCTAAACCTGTCAATTAAGTTTTTAATTTCAATTGTTATATTTTCTTGTAGAAGTTCTGTTTGGTTGTTTTCCAATCTTCGTGGCACTTGCCTTTTTACTCATATTTTTATATCTTTTATTTATTCAAGCATTAAAAATATATATCTTTCTCTACTTAATGATAAGGTCTCGATGAACCCATCATACGTTGAAAATATCATAAGTTGAAAATGCATTTAATACACCTAACCTACTGACCATCATATCGTAGCATAGCCCACCTTAAACATGCTTGGAACACTTAACATTAGCCTACAACTGGGCAAATCATCTAACACAAAGCGTCTTTTATAGTCAACTGTTGAATATCTCATGTAACTTATTGAGTCCTGTGCTGAAAGCCAAAAAGAGACTGGTTGTGTGGGTGCAGGTGGCTGTAAGTGTGCTGGGTTTTACACTTATGACCGCGGGGCTGACTGGGAGCTGTGGCTCCTCTGCTGCAGCTCCGGGAGAGAGGCCCACACGGCACATCACTACTCCAGGAAAAGAGCAAAATCCAAAATCTGAAGTATAGTTTCTACTGAATGTATCGCTTTCACAGCATAGTAAAGTCACAAAATCAAAAGTCAAACCGTCATAAATTGTTGACTGTCTGTACTTTATTTTCTGAGTTTAATAATTTCAACATCCTCTTCAACTCTGGTACCATAATTTTTCCATTTGATTCTCTTTCAAAATTTTCATTTCTCTGCTGAAATTCCTCATCTGTTCATGCATGTTGTTTACCTTTTCTATTAGTGTCTTTAAAGTTTCATCGTAGTTATTTAAATTCTCAGTGTCTGATAGTCCTGACATTTGGGTCATATTTGCAATCTGGTTCTGTTGATCTGTTTCCTAACAGTGAGTATGTATTCTTCCTTCCTTCCTTCCTTCCTTCCTTCCTTCCTTCCTTCCTTCCTTTGCTTCCTTCCTTCCCCTCCTCCCTCCCTCCCTCCCTCCCTCCCTCCCTCCCTCCCTCTCGCCCTCCCTTCCTTCCTTCCCTTTTTCTTTCCTTTGTATTGTCTTAAAGTTTTGGTTGAAAATGAGACAGTGTGTGTGGAACAGTACTGAGTTAATACTATTTACTCCTGGAAAAGAACACACCCCTTCTTTTGCTCAACCATTAATGTGAGGGTTGAGTCAATGTAGTCAAGAGTTGCGTTTGAGGTTTGTTGTTGCTCTGGTTACCTTCAGTGCACCCTCAGCGTCACATTCCTCTAGTTTTACTAGAGGTTCGTGGCCAGGGAATTTTTCTCAGTGCCCTCTCTCTTCTCAGTCACGCCTCTCATGTTCACTCATGCCTCTGCGTGGATCTCTTTCACACACTTGTGCCTCCCCATGACAGACTGCCATGCTTGTTGCATGGTGCCTGCTAGCCCGAGTGGGGAATCAAGGGCCTTCCCTGTTGTCCTGGTGCAGACTCAGGCTTGAGTGGGCACTGCATCTCCAGGTCACACAGGGGAGCTTTCTCAGTAATCCTTTCTCTCTGGGAAGTAGACAGTTTCTAATGGTTCAGACCCAGGATGGCTTCCTGCCCCTCACCCAGGGGTAGAGAGTCTTCCTTTTCCCTCCCTCCGCCAGTGGGCTTTTGTCTCCCAGTGGGAGTGGCAGGGTTTGCTCTGCTTCCCCCCAACCCGCCGAGAATTGCAGCTCTTGTCTGTAGTGGGGAAGGCTCCAGGGGGGGCTCTGTGCCCTCCTCCACCCCACCCCACAAGGGGTTCTGTCTGGCTCCCTCCCCTCCCCTCAGTCTTCCTCACGAGAACCCAGTGAAGGTATATGGAGAAGAGGCCTGGGCAGGGACCTGTCCCCTGTGTCCATGACTCCCGTGGGGTTTATACTCTTGCATTAACGCACACTCAGCCTCGGGCACTTGGTTAAAACTTCAGCTGAAGTCTTCTCACCTGTGTCACCCCTGGGGAGCCCCGTCTTCTTTCTGTGCTCTGACCCACGTGAGTTGAAGCTCACATCTCATCTCTCCTAGGAGACGTCTGACCTTCCTTACATTTCAGGCCAGTTAGCTGACCTGCAAGCTTAGCACTCTGATGGGCTGAACAAAAGTCACATTTGTAATTTGGGCTTTTTCTTGCTGTTAGGGTAGGAGCAGCCCCCTTTCCAGCCCTCTTTTCTGCATCTGCTACTCAACTTCAGCAAGTGTTTTTGCCACAGTGTGTTTAGCCAGTCCATTCTCTTCCCAGTCTTTTTTCATTTCAAACGCCTTTGTGGGAAATAACATCATTTTTCACACTTCTGAGCATCTCTGAGGAAGTTCCTGGCAGTGGAATTTCTAGGTCAAAGGGAAGACACACCTGTATTGTTCCTAATTATTGCCGTGTTGCCTTCTGTGAAGTGGAGGGAGTTTTCACTCACACCACTTCTCATCAATGCCCGATGTCACGCTTTTTAATCTCTGCCTGCCTCAGAAGTGAAAAATGGTTTCTGTGTAGTTTCAACTTGTTTTTCTCTTATGATAGTAAAGTTGAACTTCTTTTCATGTATTAAAGCTATTCGCATACTGAACTGTATCCTTAAAACTGGTTAACATAGTAAATTACATGTTTCTTACTAAATAAAAAGCTATTTCCGTTCTTTTCTATAAATGAAATATTCGTATTTTACCTTTGAAGTCAATGTGTTTGTCTTTATTCTAATAGGTTTTACTTGATTCTTCTAGCTTTCTAAGTAGACAGTCACATTTTCTGCAAATAAGGGTAACATTGCATCTCCTTAAATCACACTGAGGAGAGGAGATGTCCTGTCTTCTCTTCGATTCCACCAGGATACTTTTATTCTTCTCACCATTGACTTCATGGTCTGATGCAGTCAGTCATTATTAGAAGAAATCTACTTCTGTTCCTAGTTTCCTAAAAACATCTTTTAATCGAGAAACATTTTGTTTTCCTCAAAAAAATGCGGCCGGAATTAAGATCAGTATTGCATTTAATTTACGAATCAGTTTCAGGAGAACTACAGTTACATAAGTCGCTGGCATTTAATCCTAGGCGTAAATGGATTCAGTATTTCCCACCACTCCTTGTATATTAGGACATCGCTATCCTTGAGTTATTAGCTAGAGTCTTGTTTTCGTGAGCTAATCTTGTATTTGGGGAATTTTTTAGGAACAATGTGGTGGTGTACTTCTGGAATTCTTGAGTATGAACATCTTTCTGTTACCGTCACAAAAGAACAGTAACTCAGCTAGACCAGGAATTCTCGATTCCCAACCATTAAGCATCAGAACGCTGTAGTATCTGCTTTCTTGCATCTACGTTGAAACCAGCCCGATGGCTTTTTTCTTTGAATATTTTATAAATATCTACTTGACTGAATATAGTGATTTTTATGCTTGGGAATTAAATATTTGACTCGGGTGTATCTAGTTGTGAGTACTCCTTTTATTTGTTGACTTGGAGTAGGATATAGCATTTAAAACTACAGATTCAGGTCTTCAGCTCGGAAACGTTTTCCTAAATTGGCTTTGACTCACATCTCTTTCACTTACTCGGTTCTCTTCTTCAGAAACGCCAGTTGCTCGTGTGTTTAGCCTCTGTGCTGCGCGTTCTGAACCCATTTCCCTTTTACCGATTTCACTTCTTTATCCGTCCCTTTACTTTCATCCCCGCATTGCTGATCCAGTGTGCTGCAGCTTCATCTCTGCATTCTGTATTCCAACACTGTTGGAAATTTTGCCGTGACAATGTTCCTTTCACGGCATTCCTTCCATAACTGTGTCAGCTACTATCTGATCTAGCTGGCTATCTCATCATCTCATCTTTAGCTCAAGTTCACAGACTTCCCGTTGTCGTCATATGTCGTGGAGAGTGCAAGGCGAGTGTATGAGATTTCCTTCTTTTTCCTGAAGTTAATCTCGTCCAGAACTATGCTAGTCTTCTCCCTCAACTATTAGGCTTATCCCTTTTGTGCAGGTACACATTCCACAGACGTCACAGGGAGCTTTTGCTCGACCTTGTTTTCTGCACACGTGCACGCGCCTTGGGAGAGGTTCGCATCAGCCTGGTACCTGCCCTGCAGGTTATCCTCAAATGCCCTCCTCACTCACCTGCATGCTTGTCATAAAGCCCGGTTCTCTGCTCTCAAGCTGGTAAACCGTTTGATTAAAAGTTGTATCACTTGCTTGGTGACCCAGCGCTTGTGGGGAGAGGGAGATGCTGGGGGGCGGAAGCCGTGCCCAGAAGCCGCTCGTTTTCAGAGCAGCTTTGTGGCTGTCCGGCCGCCGCTCGGCACAGAAGGGAGCCGGGTTTAGGTTCTCTACTCGGCACAGAAGGGAGCCGGGTTTAGGTTCTCTACTCGGCGCAGAAGGGAGCCGGGTTTAGCTTCTCTACTCGTGTTCCCACGTCTTGCCTGCAGCAGGATTATCGTATTTTCTAGGAAGACGCCTCTGCGTCGGAAAGAATAGAAACTGGAAAAGGTGCCCCACCCGTGCTTCCTCTTCAGTGGGGCCGCTTTGCTCCTGGGCCTTCTGGCTGGGGTGTTTCAGACGCTCCCGATTCGTAGTAGAGAACAGTTCCAGGTGGGAGTTCAGCATCTGTGCCTCAAACTATGAGATTTTTAGTGTAATTTAGCCCAGAGTCTTCCTGCTTACGTTCCATGGTCTTGCATCTTTTCCCTTTTCTAAGAAAATTGTTTGCTGTTCATGGTACCCATAGCTCTGTGAGAGGTAAAAGGTTTGGTTCCGGGGCTGCTGCTTCCTCTTACGACAGGCCAGCGTGAAGCAGACCACCTTCACGCTGTGTTCTGCTAGATGCTCTTCCCGTCAAGAGCATCGAGGAGAACATAATAAAATTGTTTTAAAGTACGTTTGAAGGCATGGAGAGCTGTCAGGCAGCCTAGACACGAGGGCCAGGGTCCTGAGAGACAGGAGGCTCCAGAGGGGAGCTCCCCGTTCTGCACGGCCTCAGCTCCAAGGCCTTTTCCGATCAACAAGCACCACCGGCCAGGAAATGGGAAATCTTTGCAGATATTAGCGGCCAAGGGGCTGGTTATCTGGGAAGGGCTTCTGGAAGTTTCGTGGCTTCAGAGAGACTCCCCTGGGGCTCAGAGTGACCAAGGCAGTTGTGGCTGGAGGAATCCCAGAGCCCAGGGGGAGGGAAGTATAAGAAGTGGGGGCTCTTTTTATCCTGCAGTGTTTGCTGACGCTTAGCTACTAAGGGTGAGAGACCCACAAGCTGTGTGGATGGAGGCCCCTGAGCGGTGTCGTCTCAGAGTGTTTGGGAGACACGCTGGAGCTCGGAGCCCCCTGAGGGAGAGAAGTGTAAACACTCCAGGTCAACTTTCTCTGGGGGAGCTCAGGGGACCCCAAACAGGATTCCACTCTGCGTGGGGACTCTGAGGTGGGCAGCCTGAAGAATAAACCTGAGGGTGAGAGCTCCCCTTCCGTCATCCAGCCGCACACGAGCTCAGACAGACAGGAAGGCAGTTCTGCCCACTGGCCACCCAGGTGGCAGGCCACGTCTAGGCTGCCGCCTGCGTTCCTGCCACCCACCCAGAGAGCCTCACTTCGTGGATTTGCCTTCACCATTGTAGATCCTTTGTTGAAAGTTCAGCACATTCTCAGGATGATTAGGGTTTTCTAAGAGCATCCCAGAGTCAGCAGCGTGGAGCTGAGCTAGAATGCCCACGAGATGGGCAGCCCCACGGCGCTGCCGAAAGCAAGACCCTGTGGGGTCCTTCCGACGGCCTGGCGGACGCCAGAGTGAACGAGGAATCGGGAAACCTTCAGCTACAGAAGTACACCCCACGCAAGCTTCGAGAAGTTATCCACGAAGAGATTAAGAATTCTTGGCAGTCATTGGAAAGCCAGGTGACGCCTCGCTGCTCCGTCCAGGACAGAGATGTGGATGGCGTGGAGGCTGGAGATAAGCAAGGCCCTCCGGCAGGACCAGGACAGACGCGGCGCCTGGTTAAGAGCTGCGCCCGTTTTCCAGTCATGACACATAGCAGTTAAGAGCACGTGAACTGGCTCTTACCACGGGGCTCGACCCTTGATATACGTCATCTCCTGCAGGGCCCTCGGTACCTGCACTGTGGGTGCCAGCGGTGCAGACGAGGAGACAGAAGCTCATAAAGACGCAGACACTGGCGTGAAGTCGAGAAGCTGGTGGGAAGCAGAGCGGGCTCTGGCGGCGCTCACGCTCCTTCCCCGTCACTGCGCCACTGGCCCCGCTCCGCCGGGCGGGTTCGCGGCCCTGGGAGCGGCTGCCGGCGTGCGGAGAAGCAGAGGAATCCACACATCTGTTGGTTGTTACAAAGTCCTACGCTGAAAGAACCCTTCCCAGGTATTATAGGTACATGTTAGAATTGGGAAGAACTCAACTGAAAAGTGCAGTTAAGATTCACATGCTAAGGTATAATTTTAAGTTAAAAAGGAAAGCCTCAAGAAAGTAAGCCGTGATAGGATTTATACAAAATACCCAACTAGTTACGTGCACGTCTGTGCCTGCAGCGGCCTCGGACTGGAGAGACATATCACTGCTCGCCTCCCACAAGGTGAAAAGCGAGGCACTAAAAATGTCAACAGTTAGTGTAGGCAATTGATACAGTTTTCTATAGCCAGATGTGGGCACAGAGCAAAAGACCCAAAGATCTTTAGGTAGCTAGCTGGTAGAGAGATATAAAGAGACGTATCTCTGAGGACTTGGCTCTCGTGATTATGGAGGCTGCGAGGTCCCGCAGTCTGCGAGCCATTCCCTGTCCATGGGCAGAAGACCGACGTCTCAGCTCCAGTCGTCGGGCAGAAGAGGGGTGCATTCGTCCTTCCTCTGCCTTTTGTTGTGGCCAAGCCCTCAGAGGGTTGGATGACGCCCACCCACACTGGGAAGGGCGTGCGCTTCCCCGAGTCCCCAGTCAAACGCTAACCTCACCCGGAAACGCAGCCACAGATGCCCCCGGTGCAGCCCGCGTGCCGTCATGTTGACACATTGGCCACACCAGGCTCTTGTTCAGGGCTTCTAGCAAGAGGGGTGTGTCTGAAGACTGTTCCCGAAACACCACACGATGAATCCTTCCTGTGTCGGCGGCCAGGAATGTGATCGAGACGGGCAGGGGCTAAAGGGCTTTCAGTCTTGCTTCACGTTTCTGTATTTTTCCAGTTCTTCACAATGCTAATGCCTCGGAACGTTCCAAAGAGAGAGAAGAGGGCACCGGTGTGCTGACGGAACTGACCGGGTGAGATGCGCCCCATGGAGTGGGTGCACTTGGCCACACCTCGTCCTTGGGTAGAGGTGCCTGCTGCGTGGGTACCTCCCCATCACCATCTGCTACGAAGACTACTCTGACTTTCTGGGTGCTTAGGGGTTAGAAAGACCAGGTAAAATTTCTAAAATCTGCTAGAAAATAAAGAAAAGAATGGTCTAGATCGGCGCTCCTCCAACTGTAGGACACCCACACGATTCCTGGGCACCTCGTGGCTCTGCAGATTCTGGGCCAGCGGATCTGGGATGACTCCCAAGAGTCTGCCTTTTCAACAAGCTTCCAGGCGACGCCAAGGCCGCTGGCCCACGGACCTCACTTTGAGTATCGAGGCACCGAAGAGAACACCAGTGTGTGATGTGTGAGGTCAAGAGAGCTACAGCCGCCAAGTTCCTTCCAGATGCCTGATTGCCAATAATAGTGCAGTAAGGATTAGAGGAAACAGACACGGTGGGAAATGCCCAGTAAGTACTTTGAATGAACTCACGGGCAGCTGTCGTGGTGTGGAAAGGGCCACGGGTGGGGTTCTGATCACAGACCTGCCACCAGGCAGCTGTGTTTGCTCGGGATGTCCGTCAGCTTTCTCGTCTGAAGCGAGTGGGTTGGATTCCACAGTCTCTAGAGCTTCGCGCAGCCCTGAAATTGCGACCCTTCTGACTGCGGCGGAAGGTTCCACGGCCGAGCTATCACCATACGTGCAGAGTAAGAACGGCCCGTCGACGTGAGGGCTGCGTGCCGGGGGTTCTGCTCGTGCGAAAGACGGCCAGACGCTGCAGGTTTGAATCTGCGTGTCTAACTGCTGTTTCCCCAGGAAATCTGAAATGTCAGTTGTGTGCGCCCTGGTTGTGAGCCTAAAGTGTCGCGGTCCGGAGTGTCCTTGTCATGCAGGGTGAGGAGTCACATTGGTCAAAATCACGGGCTTGGGGGCTTCCCTGGTGGCGCAGTGGTTGAGAGTCCGCCTGCCGATGCAGGGGACACGGGTTCGTGCCCCGGTCCGGGAGGATCCCACATGCCGCGGAGCGGCTGGGCCCGTGAGCCATGGCCGCTGAGCCTGCGCGTCCGGAGCCTGTGCTCCGCGACGGGAGAGGCCACAGCAGTGAGAGGCCCGCGTACCGCAAAAAAAAAAAAATCACAGGCTTGGGGTTGTCGTTCGGCCTCCACATCCCTAAAAAGTTTCATCAGCTGCAAAGAAGTTGGGGGGAGGTCTGTGTACTTTGTGGAATGACTGCAGTCGTTCGGTTCAAGTGAAATGGTTCTCGCCTGGGCCCTGGTAGCTCTGTCTTCTGTGCGCTTGAGTGGTGCATAAATCCCTTTCTGTCCAGGAATGTGACTGAGGCGGGGCAGGTATGAGCCGTGTAACCCCTTCTGTCCGGAGCTGCTCACCTAGAGTTACAGGGACTCCGACATCCAGCACCCACGCTGCCGCCTCGCAAGCGGTGGCCTGTAGGAGCGGCCCAAGCGGAAAGGTGGCTTCATGGGAATAAACGGAGACACCACCCAAATGAAAGCAAGCCAGGTGTTTATTCGGAGCTCACTGGGGCAGGGAGCGGGCCGCCATCACCTGTGTGTGGCGGAGACTGAGGGCAGCAGAGAGGGAGAAATCACGGTGGAAAAGGGAGGGCCCCGGGTGCCCTGAGGGAGGCTGTTGTCCCGGGTGACCAGGGGCGGTTAGAGCCGGCGTCCCGTGTGATGGGTGAGGGGAGCACACCTGACTTTCTCTGGTGGGTCTGGAGTTGGAAGCAGGACCGGAAGCTAGGGAAGCTGCCAGTTACTGATGAAGCCCTGGCCACTTGGCGCTGTTGCCATGCGGGGTGTTGTCTGGCTCCCTGGATGGTTACCAGAGATAGTGGCCAACTTCCTACCCGGCTGACCTGTAGGCAGCGGCTGCCTCCTGGGCCGGCTGCTGCCCACAAGAGGGTCGGTTGCCGGGCAGCTTGCCGCAGGCTGTGGGTCAGAGTTCTACCTTTGTTTATGGTCTGGCCGTGACTGGATATTCAGTCTCCCCATTTTTCAATGTAGCTAACGAGGTGATGTCTTCCCAAAGCTTGAAGGGAGTCCAGACGGTTCCCAATTCAGTGAAAGCGTTAAAATATCCTGAAAAGCTTTTTAGACGGAGAGTACCCCTCAAATCCAGTCAAGCAGAGTGGGGCTATATTCCATCCTAATGGAAAAGAAACTTCTCTGATGGGTTGTACGTCATCCCCATAACAAAGACAGAAGCCTGCGGAGGATCCAGACGCAGGAGGACAAAAGATGGGTGCAGTGGCTGCAAGAGGGTCCAAAGGTAACGGAGCCAAAGAAGAGACATAACTGGGAGCCCGGAGAGAGGGGAGGGCGCTCAAGGCCACCCAACTCCCATCATGCAGATCCTACAATCTCCAAGCGAATTTTGGGTCATGATGTGACCTTTAAATGTAATTTAGTTTTGGAGAGAGTGGACAGGAGTATCTGAGCTACTGAAAACGAACAACACGCACTCACACAAATGGCTGAAGCGGCTCCATGCTGTCACTGGGAGGTTGGGCCGCCTTAGGTGAAGGGATAGAGCCAGGTTTCCCATCACGGCCCCTTGGAAGCCCAGCCTTGGAGGCTTTGGGTCCAGGTCTTTGTAAATTCTTGAGGAAAGTGTGAGAGTCAGAAAGATGCCGGGGAACGTGGGAGGAGTTGTAAGAGAAAGGGAAAGCAGTGATTAAGGGGGGGGTGGGACAGTTTGATTTATGGTTTATGAGTAGAGATTTAAAGAGCTAGATAGGATTTCCCTGAATTGTACAAAGACTAATTATCAAGGCTAACGACAGAGATGAATGCCAGTAAATATCTTTCTGGGCAAACGCATCAAAGGTGATTAAACTCTGCTGGAATTAGGGACAATGGGACAGTGTTAAGAAAAGAAGAAGTTCTTAAGATAGATGGGTTTTCTCTAAAGCCACCATGTTCCCTTCACAATGCATCCTGCCCGCTGCAGTGATGCTTGGACATTTTGCCTCCTTTTGTTCTTGTGATGTTTTTCCTCATCGGTGAAAACGTATGTGCCCGTTTGGGATTCACTGGGGACCAGGAGCTGATGCAGGAAGGAAGGCTCCTAAGGGTGCTTCTGTTTCTGAGACACTGAGTAACTCAGTGTCTTAGACAACGTGTCAAATAAGAGGAGAGAACGAAAGACACTGTCTAGAGGAAGGGCAGGCAGGCTCGATACCCCGAGTAGTAGAGATTCGCTCAGGGCTCACTTAATCCTGGGGACTCCAGGGACGAACTGAGCAAACTCCACGTGGGCAAGTTTGTGCTTTGAGGGTCCTTCTTAGAGGTGAGCACAACAGTTCTGGATAACGGGCAAGGCTGCAGAGATCTGGTTTTGCTATTATTCAGGCACTAGTTTGAATCTCAAGCATTATAAGGCCCAAAAGAAAGCATGGGGGCGAGGCCCCTCCACCCCCATCTCCGGGAGCATCGCTGACTAACGCCGTGTTCCTTCACGAACGGCGTCCCAGGAAGGATGCCACCTGCTAGCGCTGGCGATGAAGGTGAAGAGGCGGCTCCAGGAAAGTGGGGGCTTTCAACCAGACGGCACTTTCATAAGCGACTTGGGTCCCGTGCCCACACAGCGGGAGCTCGAATGAGTGATCTCAGTTTGGGCCATACACAATTTACCGCTTGCTGTTGGGAATGCAGAGGTGTGTGAGCATCAGGAAATGGAAAATCGGGGGATATGCCCATCACAAATGTCCAGATCTGCTGTCACGCTTTTCCTTGAGGAAAAACATTGGAAAGATAAAGAATCCAGTCACCCGAGCTGTGGTAACACACTTCGTTGGATTTAATATGGTCTACGGTCAAGCTAGTGTAACTCTGCCTACCTCTCGGTTTGAGGATGAAGGTTTGCTTCCGCCATGTCCCTATGCCTTAAATCTACCGTGTCCGCTGAGCCGTCCTTGAGACACGGAGAAGAGCTTCTGCAGCTCATTTCCTAGCGTCGCCCACGAGGTCATCATGTCCACCAGTCCTCAGATATGAACTCATTTGAAAGGTGCCCTGGGGATTCGACAACAGCACGTGTTACTAGACGACATTTTTAAGACACAGAATCAGAACGTTTCACAGAAAGTGCAGTTAATAGTCCTCTGGGTATAAATTAGTTTGGGCGCATGTTGTAATATATAATATGGGCGCCCCAATAATTCTTCTCAGGACAGCTATGAATTTGTCAGCTTTTTATTTACTGGGTTGTTTTTATGATTTGGCACTTATCTAGTTCAGCAACTGGAATGAAACCTTCAAGGCAAGAATATATATTAATAATCACAATTAGGTCTAGAAAAAATTAAAGCCAAGTGAAAACAAATGGTTCCATCCCTAGAAGAAAATTTACTTCTTTGTTGTCAAGTTCGTGCCGAGTCATTAAGGCTTATAGATTGTATGCAGCCTTCCCCGCACTCTGTTTCTGTAGAAAACACAAGAGGGAAAGAAAGAGTCGGAGCCCCGCCGCACAACCTACGAGGTGACACGACACAACCTACGATTGTTTCTTTGATATAAAAATTGACTGTCAGCTCAATACTGTTCTGACAAAGAGTTTGGGCTGGTTTTGCCTGACCGCTCGCCAGAACCAGAATCTGAACATTGGTTTTTTCCTTAGTGCCTAACATCTGAAAGCATTTTGATTTTTTAAATTGAAGAACAGTTGATCTGCAATGCTGTGTTAATCTCTGCTGTACAGCAAAGTGGCCCAGTTACATATACATTCTTTTCTTATATTCTTTTCCGTTATGGTTTATCCCAGGAGATTGGATATAGTTCCCTGTGCTCTGCATTAGGACCTTGTTGTTTATCCATTCTAAATGTAGTAGGTTGCATCTACCAACCCCAGACTCCATGACATCGTAAAGCCAATTTGTAAGGAACCCAAGTCTGTGCTTCGTAATTTTATGACTACCTTCGGAACTGTCCCGCTGACCACAGCAGTCTTGCAGGTTTCCTCGGATGCCATGAGGCGCAGACAAAATGGCAATCTTCCACGTTGTAAGAGGGTCTGGAAGCGACTTGTCTGGAAGCCCTGAAGAAGGCGGCTCTCTGGAACCCTGGCAGTCTCCTGCCTCCTGGAGAGGACTCAAGTCAGCCTGGAGAGGCCTCCTCCAGTGTGGCAGATGTGCAGGTGAACATCGTGTGTGCTCAGTGGGGAGTCTTTCTGCCACTTCTGCGCCCGGTAAACTGTTTCAGTCACTTGCCAGTAAGAAGGCTTTAAAAAAAAAAAAAAAAAAATTAAGTAGCTATAAAGCAGTACTCAGCACCGTAAGTACGTGGTACCCAAAGGCCCTGAGGAGAGGGACTGCGATTGGTGTGGCCAGCGTTTCCTCTTTGAGGAATATCTGAGAGCTCTCTTAGCACTGTCTGGAGGAGCCCGGAGGTGTGGCCTCGCTGGGCGCTCAGGTCAACTCCGCCGAAGCAAAAGGAGCAGCTCCTTCACGTGGGAACCAGGAAATGCTGCTTCTAATGGAAACCCTGGACAAGGACTTACCAGACCTGGATTTTCATTCTGCTTCTGCCATCGAAGGCTGTGAGACCCTGGGCCACTCACTTCCCTTATCTGAGACTCAGTTTCTTTATGAATCAAGAGGTTTGGACTTGATCTCTTCTAACTCTTAAGCTTTACGATTCTGTTTCTTTGATACAAAAATCGACTCTCAGCTCAATACTATTCTGAGAAAGAGTTTGGGCTGGTTTTGCCTGACCACTCGCCAGAAGCAGAATCTGAACACGGGCGATCTGTGGGCTTCGTGTCCCTCTGGCCAGGCCCAAGGGCCGCGCGTGAGCAGGAAGCGGGCACGTGCCATATGCCCCAGGCTGGGAAATTTGCAGACGTGCATATGGTCTCTTAGAAAACAAGGGGCTCATCGCTATTAAGCCGGTCTCATTACAGAGTCATAAATTGGAAATTGCAGTGAAATTAGGTTGATTTCTGACTGACAAATTTTGGTTGCAGGGCGGAAAAGAAATAATCATTTTTAAAGCTGCAACAGCTGTTATATCATATTATATTTTAAAACCCTTTAGAGGAATTAATTAATTTTATCATTGTTACACTCTCCTTAATAGTGTTCCAGAATACCTGGTGGTGATTAATCATGATCAGAATTTTTATCAGTCACGATCTAATACATTTTTCCAAAAAGATTTTATTGCACATTAAAATTACTTCGTTTGAATTTTTTAATTGTAGATCTTAATCTTGTTTGAAAATATAATCTTTATCCATTCAGTGTCATGCAAAGTGAGTGCTTCTTCTCAAAAAAACATTTTCAAACTTTGCTTGGGTTCTTTTCTTTCTTTTTTGCTAAGCCGTATCATTTAATTTCATGGGGCTTTAATGAGTAATTGTTTTCAACAGTTTGTAAGGTTTCCGTCAGCAGTATTTCATTCCAGGATAAAAGGTAATGATCCATAAATTCTTAATGCCATATTTTTATAGCCAGTAAATTAGTCTTTAATGGGTTCAATAAGTTCTGTGATGTATGTCATTAATTGTTAATGGTGTTTTAACTAGATAATTGTAACGAAGGGCTGTTTGTCATCACTGCTGTGAGTGACTGATCCCTGCTATCTGTTCCGCTTCATAGTGTGGCACTCACTTTATCTGGCTCTGCGTGCTGAGAGCAGATCAGGTACCCAAAATGCACCAGCCAAACATCACATCCTAACACTCGTGTGTCGTGTGGCAGTGACACGGGCCTTCAGTCCCAATTTGCTTTTATCTTATGTATCAATCAGCTGTTGGTCCTACAGTGCTGGGTAACAAACCACCCCAACCTCAGTGGCTTAAAGCAACAATCCTTTACACTCACCATGATGATTAGGCAGGCCCTGGTACCGAGTTGTTCAATCAAACACAAATCTGGGTGCTACCGTGAAGGCATTTTGTAGATACAGCTAACATCTACAATCGGCCAACTTTAAATAAAGGAGATTACCCTCGATAACTTGGTGGTCCTCGTCCCATCAGCTGAAGGCTATCAGAGCAAAGACTGAGTTTTCCTAGAGAAGAGGAATTCCACCTCCAGACGGCAGTATCGAGTCCTGTCTGAGTTTGCAGCCTCGCCAGCCCCACTCATGCGTATGCAGGCTGGGCGGGGACTGGCTGACCCTGTCTGGGTTCCACGGGGCCAGGCTTATCACCGCAGGTTGGGCCCTGTCTGTCCTCGTGGCCCTCAGGCTGCTCAGGGCGTGCTCTCCTTGGCAACGGTAGAGAAGCAGGAGATTTATCACCCAGGCTCACTTCAAGTCCCGCTTGCCTCTCATCTGCCCTCAGCCTCTGGCCAAAGCAAGTAAGTGATGGAGCCCTCGATACAGGGCGGGGAAGTTCACCCCACTTCCGGGGGGAAGACAGACAAAGTCCCGTGCAGAGGGTGAGGACAAAGGGGAGGCGAAGAGTCACCACCAGCAGCCGTGCCTCCCACCTTCTCCTGAGCCCGACGAGGCTGGAGCCCCAGGGCCCTGGGAGACACATCTTCCGATGACTTCTGATGCATGTACCCTGTCACTCACGCCGGGCCAGACAGAATCGGAACCCGCGGGTCAAAGACCAGCCAAAGCTCCCGCAAAGGCAGAGTCTCCTCTGAGAGCCTCAGCGGACGCCACCGGCAAGTGGCACAGAATCGTCACCTTCAAACCTCAGTTTTCATCACGTTCCTGCTCTTTTCTCTTTGGCGCAATTTGCTTTTCTCTTTTTTTGGCCACTTTACACGGATTAGGCATTTATTTTCCAGCCTCATCAGCAGGCTTACTTTTGGGGTTTTTGCAGCTGTAGAAACGCTACAGCTTCCCTCCTCTACCTGCATGTATGACCTTTCCAGATGGACAGTGTCTGGTGTTCCTACCCTGAGAAGGCGACAGCTATGTCTGCGAGGGGTTGGGGGAGGGGCCCAAAGGACACAGGACGACAGCCATTGAGGGAAGGCCCAGAAAAGATGGGTGAGCATCGAAAAAGGGTTTCCAGCCAAGAGAAGAGTGTCTGCAAAAATCAGAGAACATGATCGTTGGTCGTAAATGATAACTCCTTCTGTATAAGCAAGGCTGGCTCAATGATACGTGGTCCAAATGCTTAAGCATGGTTATAGATCCTTTGGTAGTCTGTCTAATCTACCAAAAACTACACTAAAACATCCTCTCACCAGAAAAAAAAAAATTGTGTGTGCACGCACACACACACACACAACCACATACTTCCTAAAACCTGCAACATCGTAGCATACAACGAGAGGACCTACAGTTTCAGGGAGTTCGTGGGCCCATCTCTGGATTAGAAAGCTCTTTGGGGTTCACATTCGCAGCATAGTTGGTCATAGTTGAACGTGTGGGATTAAGGACAGGGAAGAATCAAGGATGGCTCAGTTCTCTAATTTGGTTGATTGCATGAAGGACAAGGGCATCACCTGTCCTGGGAGCAGAAGAGCAGCCCCTGGGGGACAAGACGGCAGCTGGGCAGGTAGCGGTCACCGTACCCAGAGGCAGCAGCCCATCCAGGCTGGCTTACGGAAGAGAGTCAAGGTTTCACAGTAAAACGTAGGAACCGCAACCGTAGACATGGTTGGAAGTGTTAGGGCCGTAGCTCTGGGGCCTGGAACAAGCGGCCATGGATTTAGCAGGGAGATCATCATTGTTCAAATGAAACAACTAAAGCCCTGCGGGGGTGCTTGGTCCGCTTGCCTGCCATGTCTGGTCTCTTGGGACATGTCAGAACTGACCTGAGGGCAGCAGCTTTGGGTCCAGTTGAGGACGCACATCGGTGTCGCTTGCAGCGGGTGACTCTGTCATTTGCAAAGGGCCCCAGGTGCTTCTGGTCAGTCCCCCACACACGCCTCTGCCCTGTTGAGCATCCCTGGTCTTTCAGAGGGTGAAATTCCCACAACTTAAGATTCAAGACACACTAGCAGTTCCATGAAGTATTCTTTCCTTGAAATTCAGGAGAATCGGACATGGATTCCACTTCCTGAAAGATGTCTCTTCTTTGCCACCCATGAACACGGTACTGTGCGGGCCAGGTGATGCCGTCTGGGGAACTGCAGGCAGTCTGTGCCTGGAGCCAGGGTCCAAACATCTGCAGGCCCTGAGCGGGGATCACAAACCAAAAGGATGACCAGGGCTCAGCCAGCCAAGCCTGCATCTCATTACTTCTAAGACGCTTTTTCTTTTTCTTTTTACATCTGAGTCCATATGAAAACCAGACACACTCTATGATCCGTAGTGTGTCGTAATCTATTTTTTTATTCATAAGGATACATAATTTATTGTGTCCTACAGTCTAAAGGCGTCTTAGCCTGAAATGCAGTCAGGGTGAAGCAGGGCCAACTCAAGGTCCTAGGGAGTGACGGGGCTTGTGATGGATTCAAATTCAGAAAAATATGTTTTCTAACATTTCAAAGGCTAAACAAGACTGCCCTGGATCACGATTTGGTCTCTATCATTGGCCCATCACCCTGGCCTGGGCCACATCATTCTGTGACTGATGTATGTAGGGGGTGGAGCCCCCACCAGAGCAGGGCGGGGACCCGAGGCCCAGGCCCAAGCCCCGAGCTCCCAGGGATGCGGCCCCTTGTGCAGCAGGACAAAGGGAACTGCAGAGCGACCTGGGGGAGGATGTCGGCGTTTACCTGGGACGTTTGCGGATTACTCTGGAGCTCAGAGCTGAGCATCTGGGCAGCTCCCTGCCGCTGAAGCCACCCAGCCATCAGCCCTCCCGGGACGGCAGCCCCAGGGTCACGTTTGTGCTCAGCTCTGCCCCATCACAGGCATCTTAGCCTCACAACGACTGCAGACGCCCCTCTGCCTTCCGCCTGCCTGCGTCCACGGGGGCGCTCCACGCCCCCACCCCCTGCAAGAGCCCAGATGGGCTCACCTGCGAAAACACGGGTTTCTGGCAGCAGCGCAAACACAGACTCCCACCTCACCCCCACGTACTCTGTACTATTCACTTGGTCTGTTCGGGCTGACCACGTGGCTTAAACAACCTTTGCTGCTCACAGTTCTAGAGGCTGGGAGTCCAAGATCAAGGGGCCAGTACATTCAGTTCCTGGTGAGAACCTCTTCCGGGCTTGCAGACACCACCTTCTCGCTGTGTCCGTCACAGCCTTTTCTCCAGTGTGTGCCCTTTCTCTTCTAAGGGAACAAATCTCGTCATGGGGGCATCACTCTCACGACCTCATCTAAACCTGATCACCTCTCAAAGCCTCCAGATACCGTCTGGCGTTTAGAGCTGCACTCCACAGATTTTAGGGGAACACGGATGTTCAGCCGTCACAGAGATGATCCAGCAGCACCGGTTCCCCATCGTGAGACTCTCACTGACGCCCGGAGACAGGTGATGCTGCCCTGCTACCACCTGGCACTCAGAGGCAGCCCTACGTAAGTTCTTCTGTCCAGAGAGTTGGAGATCGGGGAACAAAATGCTTCAGCCAATGAGAGACAGCCAGGGTGCTATGATCACTGACGTTGGCGAAGATACATGCTGTTACATGTTCAGGCTAATATCTATAAAGTGTCTCCAAGCACAGCAGTTCCTACGTCTGTGAAAGGCAGCTTGTTGCAATGGCAACATGAAAATGGTTCTTACGCAGGATCTGCTTAGTGCTGGCAAAACAAAGGGACCACGAGGGCTTACAGACACCGTATAACTCAGACAGCAATGAAAAGTAGTATAGTCCAAATCATAGCAGATTCCATAAAGATAGTATCACATCTAGAAAAGTAACCTCATGATATTGTATGTAATAGTAACAACAACAACATGAATCAATGGAAGGAGACTCTGATGACACAATAGAATAAGTACAAACCACATCGACACTATTATCTCCAGTTAAAAATGCACACCAACTTCCTTACATGTATAGGTTCATCACGAGATCAAATATAATCACTGCAGCCATTAAGAAACCGTGGGGGTCAAAACTAATCAAGAAGAACAATAAAGTTCATTCAGCACACTGGTACCTGCTCGGGGCAGCCAGTACATTAGATTCAGGCCCTCGCAGATTAATAACAGCTGATTACTGCCATCGATGAGATAACATCTTAATGAGTGAGATAGCCTAAGAAAAATAATTAAGTGTTTGAACAATTTGTTGATCGCTAGGTCACTGTTCATCTCCGAATATTTTCTCTTCCTTAGTTTCTAAAAAATTTATTTTTAACGTACATTTGGTAAAACTCACTCTTCTGGGCATAAAGATATGTGCGTCTTGACCAATGTCTGGCGCCCTTGGAGTCACAGCCACAATCAAGATGCAGAAAGGCTTCCTCACCCTCAACATCGTCTTGAGCTACAGCTTTGAGGCCACAACCTCACCTCACCCCTCCTCCCTGGCAGGTATTGATCTACCCCCCATCCCCATCGCTTCCCCTTTTTCTGAGTAAAGGGAATAGTACAACATGCAACCTTTTGAGACTGACTGCTTTCATCCCCTCGAAGCTCTTGAGATCCATTCACGTTGTCTGGTCCATTTGTGCTCTTTAGGGTTCCCTTGTATGTGAAATCACACTTTGTTACCCGTTCCCCAGATGGAGAACATCTGGGTGGTTTCTACTATTTGGCAATTATGAGCAGAGCTACTGTAAACATTAGTGTATAGGTCCTTACGTAAAATGTATGTTTTCATTTCACTTGGATAAATACCCAGGAGTGGGCCTGCTGGGTCACATGGTGAGTGGGCGTTTAAGGTAATTAGAAACTGCTGAGCCATTTTCCAAGTGGGCTGAACCATCTTACATTCCCACCAGCAACGTATGAGAGTTCCAATTGCTCTGCATCCCCACCAACCTTGATATCGTCGGAGAGATTCTAATAAAGAAACTTTTGTGGTTCAAAGGACAATGCCAAGAAAGTGAAAAGATAACCTACAGAATGGAAGAAAAGATTTTCAAATTATATATCTGATAAGGGTCTAGTGACCAAATACGTAAAGTGCTCTTGTAACGCAACAATAAAAAGACAAATAACCTAATTAAAGAATGAGCAAAGGATCTGAATAGAATTTCTCCAAAGAAGACATACAAATGACCAATAAGCACCTGGAGACATACTCAACATCATTAGTCATCAGAGAAATGCAAATCAAATCCACAACGAAATACCACTCCCATCCTCTAGGTGGGTATAAAAAAAAAGCCAGGTAATAACGAGTGTTGACGAAGATGTGGGGAAACTGGAAACTTAATATTTCACTGGTGAGAATGGAAAGTATTGCAGCCACTCTGGAAAACGGTTCCTCAGGAATATCCCATAAGTTTTAGTATGTTGTGTTTTTGTTTTCATTCTTCTCAAAGTATTTCCTAATTTCCCTTATGATTTCTTCTTTGGTTGATTATTTAGGTGAGTGTCGATTAGTTTCCACATGTTTGTGAATCCCCAGATTTCCTTCTGATACTGATGTCTAGTTTCATTCCGTTGTGATCAGAAAGCATACTCTTTATGATTTTAATCCTTTTAAATGTATTGAGACTTTATTGAAATCTATGGCCAAACATGTTGTATGTACTGGAGAATGTTCCATGTTCACTTGAGAAGAATGTCTGTCCGGCCATTGTTGGGTGCAGTGTTCCATAGATGTTGGGTAAGTCTGGTTGGCTTATAGTATTGTTCAGGTCTATTATTTCTTTATCAATCTTTTGTCCAGTTGTTCTATCCATTATTGAAAGCGGGGAGTTGTAATCTCTGACTATTATTGTTAACTTTTTTCTCTTCAGTTCTATCAGCTACTGCTTCCTTTAATTTATTCTCTGTTTTTGGTGCATATTATTTATATCTTCTTGATAGATTGACACGTCTATCATTATAAAGTATCCTACTGTGTGTCTAGTAACAACTTTATCTTACACCCTATTTTGTCTGATAGTAGTGTAACCACTCCACTGCTTTTTCGGTTACTGTGTCCGTGGTGTACCTTTTTCTGTCCTTTTAGTTTCAGCTTACTTGTGTCTTTGGATATAAAGTATATCTCTTGCAAACAGCACAGAGTTGGATCATGTTATTTTTGTCTGCTCTGCTGATCTCTGCCTCTCGACTAGAGTGTTTAACCCATTCACATGTCATGTAATTCCTGATGAGGCAGGATTTGCATCTTCCATCAGCACAGATTTATAATTGCTTATGCTATTTTCTTTTAAACCATAGGAAAAACAGAGTTAAAAACATGCTCTTATAGTCTTTTATATTTATCTACGTAGCTACCTTTACTGGTGTTTTTATGCCGTTGTGTGGATTTAAGCTGCATCTAATATCCTTGCATTTTAGTCCAAAGGACTCTAGTATTTCTTGTAGGGCCGGTCTGCTAGCAACAAACTCTCTTGGTGTTTGTTTATCTCTCCTTCATTTTAAAGGATAGTTTTGCGGTATATAGAATTCTTGGTTGACCAGGGTTTTTCTATCAGCAGTTTGGAGATGTCCTCCCACTGCCTTCTGTCTCCACAGTTTCTCATGAGAAACCAGCTGTTACCTTAGGAAGAGTCCTTCCGTGTGATGAGTCCCTGCTGCCTTCCTGCTGTCACGGTTCTCTGTCTTTCTGCAGGGTGTGTATCGGTGTGTGAATCTCTTAGAGTTTATCTCACTTGGAATTTGATGAGCTCCTTGGATGTATAGATTAATGTCTTCGTTCTGTTTGGGAAGGTTTCTGCCATTATTTCTTCACATGTTCTCTCTGCCCCTTTCCATTTCTTCCCTCGTTCTGAGACTTGCATCATGTATATGTTAGTGGCCTCTGTGAGGTTTTTGAGGCTCTCTTTATTTTTCTTCATTCTCTCTGCTCTGTTTCTCAGAATGCATAATCTCAATTGCTACATCTTTGAGTTCATTGGCTGTTTTCCCTGCTCAAACCTGTTAAGCATTTCTAATGAATTTTTAAATTTTAATTATTGTAATTTTCAACTCCAGAATTTCTATTTGGTTCTTTTTTTTTTTTTTTTAGTAATTTCTCCCTCTATGGTATTTTCTATTGGGTGAGACACTGTCCTCATACTTCTCTTTGGTCCACTGAACATTTTTTTTTTTTTTTTTTTTTTGCGGTACGTGGGCCTCTCACTGTTGTGGCCTCTCCCGTTGCGGAGCACAGGCTCCGGACGCGCAGGCTCAGCGGCCATGGCTCACGGGCCCAGCCGCTCCGCGGCATGTGGGATCTTCCCGGACCGGGGCACGAACCCGCGTCCCCTGCATCGGCAGGCGGACTCTCAACCACTGCGCCACCAGGGAAGCCCTGAACATATTTTAAATAGCTGGTCTAAAGCCTTGGAAAGTCCAGTGTCTGGGCTTCCTCAGGGACAGCTTCTATTGATTACTTTTCCCCTGTTTATTAACCATACTTTCTAGTTTCTCTGCACGTCTCATAATTTTTTGTTGAAAACTGGACATTTTATGTAATACAACACGTCAACTCTGGGAATCAGATTCTCTCCCCTCAGCGTTTGTTGATGTTGCCGTTTGTTTAGTAAATTCCCTGAACTAATTCTGTCAAGTCCATGTTTTATGTCACGTGTGACCACTGAGGTCTTTGCTCAGTTCGCTCAGTGGTCAGCTCACCATTAGACAAAAGTTTCCTTAGATGCCTGGAATCAGTGTGTCTCCATGTCTTTGCTGAGGGGCCAGGCTGAGTGTTCTCACTGTTCTAGTCAGGGTTCAGTCTCTCACCTGTGTTTAGCTAGGTGCAGTTCTTATTTTCAGGTTAATTTTTCCAACTGTAGGTTTGTTCATTCCTTCAGTCCAGAAACATTTTTGGAAGCTTTTGTTTCTTTTAAAAGGTTTGCCCAAAGAACCTTAAATAGCTTAGACCTTACAGAAAATGGACATAATGTCATATCTTCAATATGAGTTATTATTTTCTCCGTGGAATAAGGACTTTAAGACAGGGGACAAGACCCCTTAGTCATCCCTTGAGTCCAGGTTGTACGTGGCTCACAGTGGTTGACACAGGCATCCCAGTATTCAAGGGACATGTGTGGGCACATGTGCCACCACTGGGGGGCCGAGGCCTCTGTCATTTCTGTCACCAAGGTGCCCACACAGCACTGAGCTGGTGGGATGCTGTCAGTGGAAGCTTCAACGGTGACGGCAGGACATTGGATTTCTGTGCCCAGAGCTTTCCACAGTTTGTTCGCGGCCTGAAATACCCATGTAGACTCGGCCCTGGATGCGGACTAATTCATTCTGTGACACATGCAAGGTTTGAGAGGGTTTCCTCTGGCGTGTAGTCAAAGCTACGGTTCATCTTGTAGAAATCACTTTTTAAGTCAGCCGGATCGCATGGCTCATTTTATTTCTGAAAGTTTTGATAGGAAAGAATTTGTTGCCAAATCTGAGACTCATCCGTATTCAGATGCACACAGGGAAGCGGAGCCCTCAAGAGGCAAACCCACCCATGCAGCCCCGCTCCGTGTCTTTGCCTCGTTCATTCCTCGGGGCCAGGCATCAGGGGGCTAGAGCAGCGTCAGAGCTCGTGGGCCGCCAGCTCCGTCCCTCAGGGAGAGGAGCTCTCCGCCCCAGGCTCAGGGCACACGGAGCAGAGCAGTGATCGGACACCAGGAGTTTATGGCAAAGCGGGACAAAACAAACAAACAAATCAATACATAGGTTTTAAAGAACCTTCACAGGAGCGACAGGCAGGCTCTAGCCAGCAGCAGAGCTTCAGGCCCAGCCTCGCATCATTTGACTCCCTGCAGAGGGCTGTCTCCTTGGTGGAGGTTCAAAGACCTGAGCTCTAATTACCAGCGCAATTAGAATAGCAACATGTTCCCGCCGCGGAGGGCAGCCGGTGCCCCTGGGAGAAAGCTGGTCCTGAGCTCCCGGGAGCCGCGGGGAGGAAGGTGCCCCAGGCCCCGCCGCCAGCCCAGCCTTCAGCTGGTCGTGGGTGATCGAGCCCCTGCTTTGAATGTGCTAACGAGGGTCGTTATTTTTAGCCGCGGCGGTCAGACTCGTGCCCGGCTTGGGGAAGGGACTTGTTTACACAGGGTCCTCAGAACAGCCGGAGAGCAGCCCCTTCACGGGGGCCAGGACCCTCCCTGCTTCATTTCTGTTTCTCCCACATACCCGCCCCTTTCGGCATTTGGAATCTGGAGGAGGAAAGGGGAGCGTGATTAGTGAACAGTCAACTTGGGCGGAAGCAGGCCCCCGTCTGGCGCCGGGGCCCAGGTGGCCTTAGTCGGCTAAAGTCGGATGCCCAGAGCCCACGAGGATGCTGAGACCAGCGCGTGGCGACACCTGCACCCTGCGTCCCGGGCGTCCTGACGTCCAGAGCGGTGTGGAGCCTGGGTTCTGGGGTCTGATGGGCACTCCCTAGCACTCAGGGCAGACCCTTGCCCCTCTCTGTGCCTGTTTCCTCAACGGGAACTGCCAGTGATGACCGTGCCCACCTGGCAGTGGTGCTGCCCCTGGGTGCCCGCAGCCCCGCCCCCAGCTGCAGGCAGAGAGCTGGTTGTTGTCTGAGCCGCCTCTGTGTGCGCACTGTGGTGCCCGTGCTGAGCATCTCCTGCGACTCCCGTAACCAAGTCTACGGCACGGGGGCTGGTCCCTGCCCTGGCGGGGGGGTGGGGGGGCAGTGATCCCTGCATCCTGATGAGGGAGGAGACGCATAGAAGGAGCTGCCTGCAAGAGGAATTCGGCGGATAAAAGTAACAAGACACGGCGATCCCTGGAAGTAGGAGGTTAGAGGCAGGCGAGTAGGAAAGCTCTGGGGGGTACAGCTGGGTCAGAGCCGGCTCTTGGGACCTGCCGGCATGGCTCCATGGCGTCTACGTGGGTGTCCAGAGGGCAGGTGGACGTCCCAGGGGCCCGCAGCACAGGGCGTCGCTCTCACGGGGTAGCGGCATCCACGTGGGTAATTGCACCAAGAGCACGGCGGGCGGCCTCGGGGTCTGTGGAGGGGGGAGATCCGGGGTGGGCACTCAGCCCTGAGGGCGAAGGGGCTGTGACAGCCAGGGCGTGGGGGGAGAAGTGGCCACCCAGGAGGCACCCACCCGGGGGAGCCAGGAGGCCAGCGCCCCAGAGCCCTGGGGAGAAGGAGAGGGTCGGCAGCGGACCAGCGAGGCCCGGTGGGGATGGAGGAAGCAGCGTGTCTGGCAGGGGAGAGTAGACGGTGAGCACAGGGAAGGAAGAGGCAGGACGGGGGCGGGGCTGAGGGCTTTACAGAGCAGCTCGGGAGAGCTCGGAGGACCAAGGGGAAGGCGGCCTGGGCCCAGTGGCTGTTCCCGTGGGGCGCGCCTTCTCTTCAAGGGCTCCTAGGCTTCGTGAAAGAAGAAGTCGTTTCATGTTGGGTAGAAACAGCCTAACATGGCTTCTCCCACACGTTCTGGCAGAGAAGGCAATGCTCCGACTTGAAAGCCATAAACCACAGTGACTCAGAGTCCCGGCTCCAGAGCCAACCTCCAGGAAGGTGCGGTCAGAGGCACTGAAACTTGCCAGCTGGGTGACACCAGCCAAAGCCCTCACTTCTCGGAACCTCTCAGAACCTCAGCAGGCACACCCAGGTGGGCGCAGGAGTCCTGGGGACGCCAGTGCCTTGAAGGCAGAAACTAATTCTACGATGTCGGGATTCGTCTTCCTAAGCCTACATTTTAAATAATATAAAAATTACATCCCCAAAGCCAGACAGGCATATAAAAAGGTAATTCCCATAGATGCATTTGCTGGATTTAAAACTGAAAGCTGGACAGTTTCAGACAGGAAAGCGCTGGCTTTCACGTGGGAATCTTTGGACAAATCCCCACGGATCACGAGGTACAGGGCTGGCACGAGGTTGCTGACTGCCCTGGGGCTGACCAGGGCCCCTCATCCCATCCGCTGGGTCATTCAAGAGCTCTGGACCCTCAAGCGCACAGGAGGATCACTGAAGGCTCTGGGAGAACCTCGGGACGCAGGCTGAGCCACACCGGCCAACCGGCTTCATGCTGCCGCCCCGCCGGAAACCCCACCACACACCCTGTGGTTAACATCCAAGTGCAGGTGTCCGCTTTGACGGCCTTTGACAGAGGCAGACAAAAGCATTCAAAAGCTCATGTCCCGTTCTGCAAGGAAAAGAATGAAAAAGGAGAGAAGATGGCATACGTGAGATGCAGTTTGGGGCCAAGGTGAGCAAATACTGCAAACATAATAAAATCCATTAACATCCCTCCCCCGTGCCCCCTCCACCCCGCTAATCACCTGTGAGGGGCTGCGCCACGGCCAGGCTGCTCTTGCTACGCTAACTGATCTGTCCAAGTGGCCACCATCGTTATTATAGGGTTTTCCTTCTTAACTGGTTAAATCCAGAGCTGCCATTAGGGCTTGTTTTTTATTTCCACCACTCACGGATGCCTTATTTAAAAACGCACCCGTTCTGACCCCACGTCAGCCCGGCGCTCAGAAATCTTCAGCTTCTCTGGACAGCGGCCTGTGGGACACTGTCTGGCAAACAGCTGTCTAGAGAGACGTCCTCCTTCAAGCAGGAGGGGATAGGTCACCTCCGTCTAGGGCATCGCTCTGAAAGGGTCAAGTCACTCTCGCAGGGCTGCACCCCGTGCCTCTGGGGTGAGTGTGAAGTCCAGCCCGCACAGTGTCTGATCCAGGCCACGTCCCATCCACAGACTCAGGAGTCACTGGGCCTGGGCTTTCCCATAAAGACAGGGGAGCCAAAGCTGCCTGGTCCACCTCTGTTACCTGAAGGGCACCTTTCCTCTCCAGGCGTGAACGTCCTGGGGCCTTTTCGGTGAGTTCCGGACAGCAGGGCTGGGGCTGCAGCCCCACGGAAAGGACCAGGCGGTGACTGGAGGCCCTGGGGCCCCAGACTCGGGGGTCACGCTCCCGAGGGAGGGCTGGGGGCCACGTCCCCTTCCTGCAGGGGCTCGCCCGGGAGGGGCTAGTGAGTGGCGACAGCTTTCCGACACCGCATCCTCGGCGTCCCCTGAAACGCCGACCTTTCCGGACCAACGCTGAGCGGCCCCGTCCCCTGCGGGAGTGGCTACTCTCGGGTCCCTCTGCCGTTGGATGCGCTCCGAGGGCCAGGCCTGGTGTCTGATCGGTCCTTTCAGCGAGCTGCTTGCAGCTGACGGCGGAAAGTGCAGGTCTGGCTGCCCTGACGGCTCCGGTAATGGCTGTGATTACACCCTGTGTGCATCTTCTCCCCGCGCCAGCCTTTCAGCCGAGGAGCGCATTATGCCTGGATGAGGCTCAAAGAGCGGCTTAATACCAGGTTCTCTGGGGCTGTAGTAAGCGGTTCAGGAGCGGGCAGATCAGCCGTGGCAATATTTCTGCTCAGTCCCCGGGTTAAAGCGTGTCAGTCGCATCCGTGGGCACTTTTTGAGTTAAAGCTCAGTGTATGCACCTGCCTGTATCAATGGGGTGAGAATAAAAATAAACAAATCCTTTCACTCAGCCCAGCACGAGCAAACCCATGTGGGGCCACCAGGCAGCTCAGGAAACACACTTGTAGGAGCAGAGGGGGGAAAAGATCGAAAACCTGCATGTGCGGTCGCCCCCGAAGCTCTCCTGCACCCAATGTGACATCTGTGCCAGCTCGTTGTATATATATTTTTTCTTGAACGTTCCTGTGTCCACTGAGACCGTCTGTTTTTATTATTTGGGGAGGAGGTGGGAAACCTCATCTAATTTGGCCTGTGCGCCCCTGCACCTTCAGCTAAAGAGGCGCTTGGTCGCCAAGCAAGTGTGAACCTTCTCCCACCGCTGGGCTGTGTCCTCGTGTGGAGAGCTCCCGTCTCAGCCTCTTCCTGGTCTGCACGCCCAGTATGGTCTGGAGGCGATGCCACTTTCCCAGAACACACGCGTCCCCGCAGTGTGGACTCGGGTCAGCCGTGTCACACACTCAAAGGGGGTCTGGTGCTCACTGGCTGGCCTCCCCGGTCTCTGCTTTCTCATCCGCTTGGGGCTCCAGCTGGTGGGCGGCAGTGCGCTCCAGACGCAAGCCCCGAGCCCGGGGTCCTCAGGCCGCCTCACTTCTGACCACTGGCTGTAAATCGCGGCGTCCCGTGACCTCTTCAGTGCAGTGACTCACAGAACTCAGGAGTGCTGTTTCTACCTTTATCACTTCATTATCAAGGACATGAATCAGGACCGGCCAAAGGAAGAGGAGCCCTGGCGAGGTGTGGGTGGCCCCAGGGCCGTCTCCCGTGGAATTGGGGCATCACCCTCCTGGCACGTGGATGTGGTCTTGTCCAGAGTTTTGTGGGTTTTTTTGCGGTATGCGGGCCTCTCACTGTTGTGGCCTCTCCCGTTGCGGAGCACAGGCTCAGCGGCCATGGCGCACAGGCCCAGCCGCTCTGCGGCATATGGGAACCTCCTGGACGGGGCACAAACCCGTGTCCCCTGCATCGGCAGGCGGACTCCCAACCACTGCGCCACCAGGGAAGCCCTTGTCCAGAGTTTTTACTGGGTCTCTACATAGGCACGATTGAGCTCAACCCTCTGGAGGGTCTCAGCCACCCTCCTCTCGGAGAGGTCAGAGTTCGGGCTGACATCACGCGGTCAGCTTTGTGGGCGTAGCCCCCCCCCCCCGAGTCACATCATCCTCATCCAGGGGCCAATGTGCGTAACAGAGACACTCGTGTCACCTCGCAGGCACCCGGGACAAACCCAGGCCAGTTCCTTACTGCACAACAATTACAGTAAGTTATGACGATTAAACGAGAAAATGTGTGTCAAGTAGGAATCAGGGTGTCTACTACCTATGGTTCACATAGTAGACGCTTAACAAACGCCAGCTGGCGTCGCCACCACCATCCTTACATCATCCCAGGCCCCGAGAGCCAAGGCCAGTCCAAACCCTACCATACCTGCGCTTAAGGTGCTAGCAAACTTTATAACAGGCTCCACCAGGTAAACTCTCTCTACAGCTACCTATAAACTATCATTTCTGCCTGCGCTAAGACACTTATCAACCCATTTGGTCTAAGTTCTTAATGGCTTTTCAGATAAACTTCATGTGTCAGAATCTTGAACTGTATTTTATTTACGCTGTCTCTCACCTTTGAATTTTATGTGATACGCTAATGGATTTTAGGGGAAATTGATTAGTTATCTCTAAAAACCACAGGTAACTACTGAACACAAATCATTTTTATATTTGTGTGTCATTTTACCCTCCCAACCATAATTTGAAATTGTATTATTATTCACGTTTATAAGTAATGATTCTGATGAGGCTTGGGAAGGTTATGTGACTCCCGAGACCATAAAGCTGATAAGGGATGGAACATTCTAGAGAGCCAACAGGAAGTCATTTGGGAGGAATAAGGACGAGGTGCAGCTTTGGGTTCAAAGTGTCAAGTGCTGGCTTGGGGAGGGGAGAAGCGGGATGGGTGGCATTGCTCCAGAGCTGCCGGACATGTTGTCACTTCAGCAGACCTACAGGGACAAGGCGAGGCGCCCAGACACATCAGATCCCAAAGTCAGTTGTGGGACAGGCCGTCCTATAGGAATTTCAAATGAGAACCAGAACCGGTAAAACAGCTCCCTTGCATTAAGGATATAGAAGGTTTTAGTCGGCGGCGTGATTGGTGAATGCCTTGCAACCGGCTCTTGGTGGGGTGGGGGGAGCCCTGCTCTATAGTGCACCCGTTTCCATGGTTTCCGTGCATCCATGTCTATGCATTCACGTTCATGCACCCATGTCCATGCCTCCACGTTCAGGCACCCATGTCCGTGTATCCACACGCGTGCATCCGTATCGATGCACCCGGGTCCATGCACTGCCGAGTTCCAGCCACTGACGTGCCGTCACTGAGTGCAGAGTGGGGAAGGAGGATTGCACATCAGCTCTTGCGAGGTGCTCAGCTCTCCAAGGTCCAGGCCAGGCTCCCACCCGTCGTGAGGATTTTGAGTCTTGATTTTGTCATCAGTCACGCCTGTGTTAGTGATCCTGTCTCGGTCACCTTGAGATTTGTTCAGGCAGGCCCTGCGTTGAAAGAGGGTGAATAGAGTCATGGAGCCCTGGCTGGAGGCTTCCAAGTGGACCTCAACGCATATACCTGCCAGCTACCCACACTCTTAGCAAATCATGTGTCTTTACTCTCGGTGGTATGATGTTTACGATGAGCATACTTGCGGTGTTTTTCAGTGGGTAGCCCTCGCGTCTGACCCTGGGCTCAGTACATGTCTCTCCTAGCGGTGTTTTTCAGCGGGTAGCCCTCACGTCTGACCCTGGGCTCAGGACATGTCCCTCCTAGCGGTGTGTCTCCTGCAGATTTGTGAGCCCTGGCGGACTTTGTATGAGCCACTGACCAAATGCCGGGTCCCCGAGTTCGGGAAGGGCTGTGCTAGCTTTAGAGCGATTCATGGAAAACAGAATTTCCTGCTGGTTGGGTTACAAAATCCAGGTTAGTAGGACGGCAGAGAAACCATGAATGTGACGGGTCGTGTTCGGTGTGCGAATGTGATGAAGTATCTTGAGACCCTCCGCGTGTTGCTGGGGAAACGGCAGGACTGATGGCACCTGAGTGGGGAGGGCATGGGGGGGGCAGGAGTGGAAAGGACCCGCCTGGACCCTGGGAGCAGGAGAGCGGGAGGTGCCAGCGAGACCGCGGCCCGGGACAGGACGGAGAAGGCGGGGCCTAGAACGGGCGCCCGTCCGGCCAACGACCGTTTCGGTGCCGTTCGCCCCCCAGGAGAAAGTTTGGGAGTAAAGCAGCTGATCTGAAACAATGCGATTAAAGGCACGACAGAGACTCCAAGTCAAATAACCTGCGTGGGAACAGGCTTGGTCCTGAAAAAGTCTACCGATGGCTGCTGTTGAAAGAGGAGAGGATCTTTTCCGCAGCAGTCAGGGGACCGCAGGCTTTACAGCCCGTCTCTGTGTGTGTCTGTGGGAACTTAGCCCTGTTTCCTACAGCGTTTGGAAATGATGCCCCAACGCGCACCTGGGGGCAGCGTGATCAGGCCACGCCCCCAGCCCCTCTTCCCGCCGGGAGCCCGCGGAGCCCGCCATCTCCGGCCGCGGCCCTGCCTGCGCCACCGTCCTCACCACCCCGCATCGGCCACCGCCGCTGTGAAATCCCCTCTGCACTGACGCGGGCCCGCGGGGAGCTGGGCCCTGCTGCCGACACAGTGGACGGGCCGCGGAAGTGGAATGTGTTAGGGGTCAGCATTTTCCACTGTTGGAATGTGGAGGCGTCCACTCTTCTGTGGGTTCCACTGGAAGCCTCATCCCATCTGGATAACACGACGCTGCCGCTCTCGGAAGCCTGCTCATTAAGGCTTATCCTCCATCAGCTCCACCCTTCAGCCAGCAAACAGCCAGCCCCCCACCTCCGTGAGTCCAGAGAGGGGTGTCCTTCCTGCGGCCCAGGTGGGAGCCACACGTCCGTCTCCCGCAGTCTGCTCTCTGGTCCACAGCAGGTTCCCAGGTGCAGACACTGCAGGGCAGGAAAGAGGCAGGGCTGTGGTTCGGGGTCTGCCTTCTCCCCGCTCCTTACCGCCGTCTTTCTGACTGCCGGCCGGCGCACAGGCATGTAAGTGGAGAGCTTAGCAGCAGCCCCAGTGTTCCAGTGGCTTGACGTCGCAACAGCTCGGTTTTGCCCTCCTCCCGCAGTCCAGTATGTGGCTCTCCCGGGTGAGGCGGGTCCTGCCCTGTGCAGCCGTCCAGGGCCCACCGGCCGGAGCCCCGTCTGCAGGGTGCCTGGGCCACGGGGCGGCTGGGAGACAAAGGCCGTGCGAGGCCCAGGGTGGAGACGGGAAGTGTTTGGTGAGCACCGAGCCCGTCTCTGGCTCTCCTGGGATTTATGCAGGAAAATGGAAATGCTTTGGAGTCCACATTCCAACTCGAGATGGGAAGCGTTGCTTCAAATCTTAGATATTCCAACACCGGGCCCCTCCTGCTCAATCGATCAGAAGGCGTCCGTTGCCCAGCTGGTGTACAAACCCCTACTGGACTCTCGAGGCCAACCTCCTACGTTACCTCCTTCCCCTCCTCTCCCACCCCGCCCCGCTTCCCGAAGCGCTGGCTAGTCCCCCCAGGAGCCCTGGTCCGCATGGTGCTAGCCTTAGGGCACTAGATCTACCTCTTCTGCTAGGTTGTAAGCCCTCAGGACAGGCAGCCACCTTCTCAGCTCTTAGAGCTGCCATGGTGCATACAGTTGGTGCTCCATAAGTGTTCTTTAAACTGATCCCAGTTACAGGCGCAGGTGCAGCCACGTGCAAATGGAGCTGGAGGCATAAGACGTCACCCTTGCTTCGTGGCTTTGAGAAGAAGTTATCGAGAAGGCATGGGTGGGTGCCTGGTTCTTCACCCCGTTTCTCACTAGAAATTCTAAGGGAAGAGCCCCTCTGGTTTGGATGCGTCCCTGCACCAGAGCAAGAGAACAGGAGACTCCCCCGAAGGGAGAGGACTTTCCTGACGTCAGTCACTGGGGAGTTGACAAGTGGCCCCTGGCACAGAAAGTGCAGACTGGGTGGTGGCCTCACCCAGGGACACAGGGAGCCCCTTGCTCTGTGTGCACCGTGCCCCCGGAGCCGGGACCCCGGGGTGCCCCGCAGGAGACAGTGGTGAGGGGAAGGCGGCTCCGGGGTCTCCAGGGAGGGGCAGCGCGTGGTGGGTCAGGCTGAGCGCGTCTCCTCTGCAGATCCCATCCTTGGGCTTGCGGTGGGTCCAGACCCTACGTCGTCACCGTCTCCTCTGGCCGGGGGGCGGGGGATGCAGGGAGTGCCTGAGCCAGCGCCTGAGAGGGACAGGCTCCCGGGGCCCATCTGGGCCGGGAGCTCCGGGACGGGGGTGGGACCCCTGGGGGAGCCGGGGCCTGAGCTCCAGCTCCACCCACTGCCCACACGCATTCTGTCCGCGGGGCTCCTGCCGGGGGCCTCAGCCCTGCCTTATCAAGGGACAAGTAGTGTCTTGGAGGCAGCCCTCGCCCGCTTCGTGAGGCCGCCCTTGACCCCAGGAAGCTACCCTCCTTAGCGCCGGAATGACTGTCGCGGGCCTTTCTCTGTGCTGAGCGGCTGAGGGGCCTGCAGGGCCCGACGAGGCATCCCGCCAGGCTGGGGTTAATGACTTCACAGTCTCCTGGGCTCCACGCAGACACCGCCCCCGACAGCGTCCTCAGGAGCTACTCCAGGCTCCTTCCTTGTGGGGACCGCGTCGGGGAGAGTGCTGGTGCGGTCGGAGGCCGTCCTTCTCCTTAGCACCCGGCCTGACTGGCCCGCGAGGCAGAGGGAGGGCGCTCCACCTCCAAGCGTCGAATGCCAGTTTAAAAAACGGAAGTCTTTTTTTATCAGCAAAGTCCCCTCCATTTTCTACCCCAGATGAAATTGGGTAGTAAAGACCCTTGTCCTGGTTCTGAGCCCCGCTCGTAGGGGTCCTTTCAGAAGTTGGAAGGGTGAAGTCGCGCCACCATGTCTCAGGGCCGGAGGACGAACTCAGCAGAGCCGTCCAGCGCTGCCTCCTGGGCAGAGGACTGGCCCCTCGTCGCGGCCCAGGGATGTCAGGGAGGACCTCCCAGCCTGCTCTGAGATGGAGACACCTTCAGTCTCACGAAGTGGCAAGGGTCCATCCCGTCTCACAGGAGGGCATAAACCATTTTACAGACATTTCTCGTGCTTTGTATGACATGTGAATGATATACAAAATATATATTGTATATAAAATATGCTTTCTATATATGTAGAGAGAGCGCATTCTCTCCATATATATCTACAGAGAATGTTCTCACTATACACATAACTATTATATAATACACAGTATGAGAAACACACATACGAAATACAAGATGTACACGCTGTATTTGACGCATAGATGGACATGCACATACACACACACATTCTTTTTGAGGAGTAAACCAACCAGGTCTTCTGATTTCTCAGCAGGTAATAGAGTTTTTTCAATGGTGTCTTGACCCAACGGTGAGGTGCTGGCTGGGGGCTGGTCAGCTCCCCGTCTTGAGGGGCTGATTAAACCCCCGCCTCCAGCTCCTCTCTCAGCTCTCACTCCTGGGGGAGCCACTGTCCGCCTGCCCTAGTCCGCCGGGGCAGGTCTGACAGGCAGACAGCTAGGGGCAGCCCTGCACCCCGGACCCCTCTGGAGTTACTCACACCAGCCGGTCCTAGGCCTGCCCGCCCTGCCTCGCGGGTCGCTCCCTGGAGACCGCAGGAAACGCTTCTGCCCACGCCTCCCCTCCCTCTGCCCTCTGAGCGCCCTGGCGCCCCCACGCGGCCCTGCATGCTTTTCGGTGGCAGTTGGCTCCTGACCCGCTGGCCTTACAGCACCTAAACAATAGTAAAACCCAGTGAAACACGGCAGCCAACCACGCCTGGCTTTCCCCGGATCACGGTGGATGACCAGGAAACCCCCCGGCCTGCCATACGCGACTGCGCTGGCGTCTGCCACAGCCCCATCCAGTGGGGGCCTGAGGACGCTTGTATGTGGGCACAGGTAGTGACCCTTGAACTTGTCCGTTCCTATCGGGAGAAGGGCCTCGGTGAGCGCGGGCTGGACTGTGGCTGGACCCCCAGCCTGAGGAGGGGAGAACCAGGCGTGGGCACCTTCCTTTGTACGTCTGCCTTGTCATTTGGTTCCGAACGTTTCTAACTCGGCAACCTCTCCGTTCGGCGTTGGGTTTTTACCTAGTGCCTGCACACCGTTCCCTTCTAATCTGACTCAGAGTAAGATGCTCTACGTCAGCTTAGAGATGATCTTACTCTGAATCGCGGTCTGAGAACGGCGCCGTCAGTTTTGGTGTCCCCTCGGCCAGTACAGTGGTACCATTCATAGGGTCTCTGTGGCATCGGGGCCCAGCTGAGAGGGTGCCAGGAGAGGCTGCACATCCTGGGATCACACACCGGAAGGGCAGCGTTGGTAATGCTGTATTGCAGCCTTGAACAGCGCCAGCAAGGCTCAGGGTGTGGGCTCAGGACCCACCCCACACGAGGGGAATCGTTAGGGCCTCCGGGATCGAGCATGCCTGTGGAATCCTGCATGAATTCCTCCGTGTCCCCCTGAGCTTAGACTCTAACTTCCTGGACACTCAGCCCTGTCCTTCCTACACCCTGATCCCCAGATGTTTAGCCAACATCTTGCCTTCCATCTTCTTCCTCCTCCAGTCTTTCTGGCGAAGGGTAAACTGGTTGTTTCGCAGACTTCGTACTCCTGGCCTCTTGGTTCTTAGGAGGCTGTCACACACAGGTGTGTGTTAAGACAGGGCCCCGCCCTCCGTGGCACCCAGCTCCTGCCCCCTCATCGCTGCCTCTCGGGTGTCTGACCAGATCCGATGGCCCCTCACTGAAGGTTCAGGGGGACTACCCTGCCATGAGCATTGAAAGTGGGTTGGAAATTGCAGCAAACTGATTCCCCAGGAACTTGCTCTGCAAACCTCTATACTCAGTAACCCCTTGATCAGACCCAGGCGCCCCACTGCAGGGATCTGCATACGCAGGGCTGTACTCTGTAATACCCTTGGGGGCAGAGGAGCTGCCAGGGAGGCTCCTTCAGCTCTGCAGGGAGAGCCGGCCCCTTCAGCCACCCCACCCACCCCGCACAGAATGTGGTGGTCACAGCTTCCCCCATCTGTGTCTCCTCTTCGCTTCCGTGTCTCCCCCCTCCCGCTCCCCCTCCTACCGCCTCCTTCCCCTCCTTCCCCTCCACCTCCTACTCTCCCTCCTCCCCCCTCCCCCTCCCCTTCTCCCCTTCCTCCTCCTACCCCTCCCCTCCCCCTCCTCCTCCTCTCCTTCACCTCCCCTCCCCACAGCCCCACCCAGGCTCCCAGCCAAGTTCATTCTTCACAGCCAGGTCCCTGACTGGGTGACCTGCCCATCTCAGCGCAGCAATTATGCACTAAACACACAGTGCCGTGGTGGGAACACCGCCTGGGAAGTTGGACTGTAATTTATACGAAGCTCCTTGCTGCCAGCAGCAGTAATTTGAGAATAAAATGCTCCTTTTCTCTAAGAAGGTTTTAGGGCATTTTCCTCCCTCTTCTGTGGTCCTTCTGTAGAAGCTCTGCATTCTGTTGTGACAGCTGCCGCCTCAGCAACAGTGATGATTCCTGATGGTCAGGGCACGTCCCTGTAAGCAGACAGGCTTTTACACAAAACCACCGCCCAGCTGCTCAGCGTGAGCTGTGGGGAACTGGGCAGGTTGCTGTCTCAACTTTACAGGTGAAGACACGTTTCGACTCCAGGGAGCTTCTGTGGCCTTCACCAAAAACAGAGTATTGCCTGTTGGGCATCTGACATGAACTTGTTGGTTTGATCTGAGCTAAAAGTGAACACCTGCTTAGTACAGCTTACCAGTTCTTCAGTTATTTAGGTCACAAGGGTTGGAATATGAAATCTGTAAGATTGGGAAATTAGACTGGATGCACTTAGAAAAAGCCAGAAAATATGTCACCTATATTTGCTCTATCTGATCAGGGAGAAGGTGGGGTGAGAACACTGGCCTGGTGTGTGCCTCCAGGACAGCCTGGAATCTGTTCGCGGACACCCCCCCAGCACGACTGAGTCCTGAGTGGGCGCCGATGGGTGCCGTCCCCTCCCAACAGAGACCCGAGAGGGGAGAATCCTCTGGGAAGGAGGCAGAGGGACCGAGCAGGCCTGTGCCCTTCTGCTTCCCCAGCTTCTGTCCCCAGAGCCATCTCTGCATCAGAGGGAGCACACGCCCCCCCAAGGGCTGCCAGACCCCCCAGATTGGTAAAGACCCTGGGCCCCGCCGTCTGGTCTCCTGTTCCTTGTCCGTCCTGATCTTTCTCCTATTCATCTCCAAATTAATTGCCTTCTTTTCTTTTAAAAGTGTTTTCCTCTAAATATTCTATAAATATTACCCACGTCCCACTCCAGCCCCTCAGCCGCCTGCGGGTCCGCAGTCTCCTCTCCTGGCCTCTCTCCGCCACCTTTTCGTTGTTTTAGCTCTTACGTTCTAAACTCTTCAGCTCACTGGCTCTGGCCTTTTATCACTGATTTTTACATTTATCTGTTTGACCTTTTAACTTCACTGAGATGTTTACCTCTCGTTGCGACGTTTGCTTTATTCCTTGCAATTCTTTCTCTTGATTCAACTCTTTTTATGATTAAAAAAATGCATCTTTTTCTTCCCCACCGCTTCTCTTTCCCTCTCCTTTCTGTTTGTTTGTTTTTTTGTTTTCTTTTTAACATCTTTATTGGCGTATAATTGCTTTACAATGTTGTGTTAGTTTCTGCTGTATAACAGTGAATCAGCTCTATGTATACATACATCCCCATACGCCCTGCCTCCTGGTTGTTTTTATTACGGCAGCAGGAAGCCCAGCAGTGTACCCCAGGACGGGGATGGAGGGCGATATAAGGGATGGGAGCGCCCTCCATGGAAAAAGGGGTCTAGAGGCCCAATCCCACGGGGGCCGCTGTGGGATTGAAAGAGGATTTCTCAGCCCCTTTTCAGGATCCACTTTCTATGACTCACTCTGGGGAAGTGGAGAGAGGCCCGGGGTTAGCTGCCTTCGTGCAGACATACCCCGTCCTCCTGCTGCCCCGACTCTGATAGACAAGCCTGCCGTCAGGACAGAACCGTGGGTTAGGAAGGGCTCAGGCCTGTTTCCAGGGGGCTCCCCCTTCTCTGCAGGGTCACCTCTCCACCTGCTCCCCACGCCCTGTGCAGCCACCCTTCAGAGCACAGGCAGGAAGGAGGACGCAGCTAGATCACGGTCACTCTGAGTAGGAAAACAAACAGAAACAGCTGTCCCGGTTTACACCCTCCTGACTTTGTAGGGCTAGTTTGGGGCCACCAGGGCCACCGAGCACATAGACCAAGGAAATGGGTTTCTCCAGCTGCTGGCCGAGTCTTCCCCTGCAGGACGGGGGCACATGGGCTGTGGGGCCTCGTATGGGCCTGCCTGTGACCGCGACTCTGGAGCTGGGGTCAGAGGGCAGCCGTTCTGTAGATGATAGTTTCCAAGGGAAATGTTTAAAAGGGCAAAGTTTTTCAGTTCCCCTCCAATGACTGGGTACATTGCTGGGGTTGAGATGGGCCCCTGCGATAGAAAGGCGAACGTGTGGGTGAGAGCATGTGGCCCTGCCCAGGTGTCCAGGGCTCGGGTCCACCTGACAGCAGCCCCGCGGCCTCACCGCTGCCAGAAGGGGCACCACCCTCCGCCCCCAAAGCCGAGTCTGAGCTTGTGGCTGTCGCACGCCCCCCTCCCCAGCAGTTCGTTGGCGTTCACAGTTCCCTGGGCTTCTGTTGTGTCATGCGCTCGACTTGGAGAACATAGATCCCCCGGCCCCGCTGTGCCTCACTGTGTGTCTCATGGCCAAGGTGAACGTCGAATCACTCTTGCTGGGAGATGTTCCCGGGCCAAGCTCGTCTTCAGGAAACAAGCGGCCCTCCACTGAGTTCTGGGGCAGGACGCAGCCACGTAAGAGGGTCCTACCTGTGGACCACGTGGGTGGAGGTCAATCTGGGCTCGTGTTCCGATCAGCTCCTCAACCTTCAGAACGGGCTTAGCACCCTCGCCCCTCCCACGGCCCGCAGACCCATGACAGCCACGTCCAGCTGCAGCAGAGCCCGTCCCGACCCGCCGCCCTTACTGTCCAAGGGGGGAGAGCTCTTCGCGGTGGCCTTGGACTGACCTCCTACCTGAGCCATGTCACGTCGGCGCTTCGGGACGGGTGATTTTCCTGAATGTCCCTGTGGGTGTCCGTGTCTTTCTCATGACACAGCCATGAGCTGTGTATTTACAGTAGCGATGTGGAGGACGTCGCTCATGACCGCCTTCATAAGAACCTTCAGGAGCCATAGTTCTGGATTTAGGACTAAAATATGAGTATTTCTCCCAGGCAAGTGGCCTGTCTTTATTTTACTGATGGATTTGATCTGGCCTCCCTCTGTAGGAGTTGCTAGCAAGCTTGGAAGTAGGCCTGTGGCCTGCTTCCAGCAAGGGCCTTGGTCCTCACCGGGCAGCTTGCTATATTTACTGGAGTTCTGGCTTTATCGGGTTTTTAATTTTTTTTCTCTTTTCCCCTTTGGCTCGTTTTCCTCGCACTGACTTTTCCCTTTGTATCTACGCAAAAGCCATCGTAAACTTGTATCTTGCGGGACTAAGACGGAGGTATAGACGTACGCAAAGTTAGACAGGAAATCGATTCGGCCTGGTCTCAGGAGTCCCAGCCCTGCCAGCAGCGACGCTGGTTCGGATGGTACCTTCCTGTCCTCTTGTGGGGAACCAGGAGGGAGCCCCGCACTCCCGCTGCACTCCCAGCCCGGCTGACGCGCGTGGCGGTAGGAGCAGCAGGGACGTGCAAGCAGAGGCAGCCTGGACCCGACACGTAACCGCCGGCGCCCCCGGCCCGAGCATCCCTGCCCGTCGTCACCAAGCGCGAGGGTCTCTCTGGCTCCGTCCCCCCCAGCGGTCCTGGGCCTGGCTGGGCTGGAGGAGGCCTTCCCAGTGGATCTGACCCCACGTCAGACCCCTCATGTCAGGGAACCGGGCTCCTGCGATGCCCACGCAGCACCTCTGAGGACCCTGCGCCCACCCAACACTCTCATGTAGCGACCTGGCTGCATCGTAGAATTGTGTTCAACCGTCACATTTCCAATTTGTGAATTTATAGAACACTGAGGACGTCATTTGTCCAGTTTGATAAGAAGGTAAGCCTTACAAATAAATTAGCACCTGGGAATAAAACCAGACGCCTATGGGAGACATTTTTAAAAACCCACAGGGAGCTTAATGGCAAACCAGCAAAGACATCCTGACTCAGTTTGAAAGTGAAATTATCTAAATCCTGTGCAAGCTGACGCTACACTCTGTTTCTTTCACGTTCAGGGTGGTCTGTGCTTGGGGCAACTCCCAAGAGACGCTTAAGAACTCTTAGCTTATCAGTGTTGGAAAATCCACAAACAGATTCACCAGGGTTGCTGCACGTTTGGGGCCACTTAGAACGTCTGCAGGCCTGATGGCTTTTGAGGACCAGCTGTCAGGCCCCCACTCACTGCGCTGACGGAGCCCTGAGGCCGTTTGCAGGGACAGGGGACAGGGGGTTCTCCTGGACGGAACACACATGAACGACTCAGCCAGGCCTCCACCTGGCGCCCTGCCCTCGTGACAATGACAGCGCCACTGCTGGGGCACCACGCGCACCTGGCCCCGCCCTGGGGGTCTTTACCATCACAGCAGTCCTCAGGGCGGGGCCACGGTTCCCACAGTGTGAGTGAAGCAGACAAGGGGGGAGGGGACAGAACCACACCCCTCCCTAGGGGGCCTGTCCCCACCCTGCGCGGCTGCCGGGCTCACCGGTTTCTGAGCAGAAATCTCTTCGTGCCGCCCCACAGCACGGGAGTGTTATCCTGCCACCCCCCCTCCCACCCCCGCCTCCTTGGCTGACTCACTCTGTTCACCAAGTGCCCTTGGGCACATTGGAGAATCTTGTTTTGATAAATGCTTCCTGTCCTGTTTGTTAACTGTTTAAAAGCTCCGGAGGCACGGTTTCCCGGTCCCTTTCCCCGCTGAGCGCATCGTGAGCTCCACGACCCCAAGCATCTGACTCGGGCCTTTCCCCCGCCGGCACCTCACACTGCCCGTCCTGAGGGTCCCCTTCCCTCCTCGGGACCAGCTCCTGTGCAGACCCTCCTGGGCCACAGCCGTGCCACCTCAGAGCAGTGGCGCTGCCTCTCCCCCTGCCCCCGGCGCCCTCCCCACTGTCCATCAGCGGAGACACAGGCCTGCCCGAGCCGAGAGCAGGGCCTCCAGAGAAGCGGGAGATGCCTTCTGTCGCTGGAGTCCCACGAGACCGGGTCTCCCTGCGGCCGGACGCTCAGAGCCAGGCCCGGGCCTCGCCGGTGCACCTCCCAGCCGCCCAGGCGGGCGCCCCGGGGACAGGGTTCCCACGAAGCCTCGGTGTTAGGTGTCTGTTCCCAGGGCCCGAGCCTCCGGCGAGTCCCACGCGGCAGCGCGATCATTCAGAGGAGCTGAAATCCATCATATAATGAGCCCACATGATACTCATCTTCGTGGAGACATGAATAAATCATTGTGCCCGGCAGGACCGCACCCAAGCGGACGGGGAGGCCTGGCTGCACTTGCATGGGCGGCGCTGGGCGGCCGCGCGTTACGATGAATGCGCCTCTGTTTCCGTGCCCGCAGCCCCGGCACCTGCTGAAACCAGACCTGGGCCGAGGGCACCACCCGCAGCTGAGGATGGACGGTGGGCACAAAGCTGGCTGCTGTCGGAGGCCCCTCGGCCCGGCCGGGACGTGCAGGCTCAGCAGCGCCTCCTGCCTGGAACAGCTCCCCGGTTCCTTCCCCCGTGGGGCCCTGTCCCCCGAGGCAGGCGCAGGCTGCCCCTCTTCCGTTCTCCTGTTAACGGGTAGTCTCCACTGCTTCCGGGGAGACAGTGTGGCCTGGTGTTATCGTGGGGGCTGGGGGTCAAGGTGAGTCCCGACCCCGCTCACCAGGCTGTGATGTTAGGAACAGACTTTGCTTCTTGGGGCCCCGGGGTCCTGGGCATGAGAAGCATAAAGACTAAGGGAAGCACTTAATGCATGGTGGCAGCCTCACGGGTCCTGCCAAGGAGCCCCTGCCTCTGGCCCCCGGCTGACATCTCCACCCACCAGGGCTTCGGGCCCCTCACGGGTCCTGCTGACTGGTGGAGCCTGCGCATTTGTATTCTTGTTAATCCAACGCGAAGGCCGATCAGCCCCAGAGGCTCCCTGCCTAAACGCTAACGGACTTGTGTGGGGTTACGGTCCGTGGAGCCCAAGAACTCCCAAGGGAACCCAAGGCTCCCGCCTTGACTGAGCACGTACTGAGTCAACATGGGCAGGTCTTTCTGCCTTTTTATGGGAATGTGAGTTACACAGAAATGGTTGTCTAGTCATACGCGGGCCAGCTTCCCCAGGACACGTAAGGGACCTGACCAGGCAGAAGGGTCTTGGCCTCAGAACCAGACTCTGGGTGTCTAAGGGCACCTGTCACATTGGATCACAGGCCACCTACTCCAGCACGACCTCATCTTAACTGTGTCTGCAATGACCCTGTTTCCAAATAAGGTCACCCTCTGAGTCACTGGGAGTGGGGACTTTGGGGGCACAGTTCCCCCCAAAACAGCTTTGGGCCTGTGCTCCTGGTTCTTGATTCTCCAGACCAGGACTGCCCAAGGGTCTTGCAACTTCCTTGTTCATATGCTACTAACACTTCTGAAAACCTCTGTGCCCACTCTTCCATTTTTAAGATGGCGTTTAAATTTGTGCAGCATATGTTTACATAGTTGCACTGGATTTGTCTTCTAATACATTGTGTATTGAAGCTTACGCAATTTATTGCAAATGTGCATCACCCACGTTAATTAGAAAATCCAGTTCTCCTTGTCGGGTCCATCAGAACCAGATGCACCATCTGCGTTAGTCAGGGAGGCTGTTAAGCTGCCGTAACAAACAGCTCGAGTCTCAGCACCTACACAGGAGGACTTCACGTTCAGGCTGGACCGGGGGCAGGGCTGCGGGTCTCAGCACAGGCACGCAGGGCACTTGGCTGGGGGGTCCTCAATGTGGGCTTACAACCACTACAACTGGGAAGGGAAAGTGGGTTCACACACAGGCGTTAAATACACACATCCCCCTCTACTCAACTGCAGTGACCAAAACAAGTCACGTGGCCATCCCTAACTCCCAGGGGGTAGGGAAGTCAGCTTCAAACACCCCAAAGGAGGAGAACCGAATCATTTGGAGACTTACCTCATGATTATCAGAAAAACTATGACTTCGTTTATAGTCAGCTTGTGTTAATACCTCATCCTGTGTGGTTTTCTCTGAATTCAAGATACAGAGACACACGGAGGGTCGTAGCCTTGGACCTTCAGCGACTCTGCTCTGCCCTGCGGGCCTCCACTTCTCAGCCGGGCTGCAGCATCTGCTTCTTCCTGGCTGTGCCGACCAGCCTGTCTCCCTTCGGGGTGTGCTCAGCCCCTGTCCTCTCCGAGGACCCCCAGTCCTACCTTCATCAGCCCAGCGTTGGCCCCGATCCTGCGCTAACCTGGTGCTGCTTCCGCCAAATACCAGCGAATTCCCAGAGGTTGCATCAGCACTCTCTCCCCAGATGAGCAGATGGGGGCACAGGTGCTCTGACTGAGGGACTCAGGGCTGCTGCAGACCAGAGGCCCCAGGGCAGCCCCGAGCTCCTGGAAGCACCTTGAAAGCCACCGCACAACATCAGGATGCTTATACACAGACACACTTGGAAAAGCGGGTGCGGCCCCTGTTGGGTCACTTCACTTGGAAGCAACCAGATCGCGCCGCACAGACGGCCCTCGCCGAGCAGAGCTGTCTGCGTCACTTCTGCCCGAGCAGGCACGTCAGATCTTGTCATTCGGTCACATCAGGAATCCGGTGGTACTTCAGGCCCTCATTTGGAAGAAAGGATTGTGTCAGCATTTCTGTTGTGAATTCCTATTTTCAATGATTTATAATGAAGCATCTTCTTAAAATGGTTTCAGCTGTTCGAGCTATATGCAGCCAGGAGAATGGATCCCAGGGCTTTTTTAGCACTCCACTAACTATGAAATTGTTTGATTTTTACAAAACATATTTAGCAAATTGTTAAAAGTATTGGCTAAACACAGCATTTCATAAATGAAATGTTGAAGCGATCAAGATGTTGAACTTTAAAATCATCTGCTTTCTCTGAACACTGCCTTTTTATTACAAAGTTCAATAAGGATTTTTAACATAATTTTACACAACATTATAAGCGCACTGCTCCGTGTTGCAAATATCACGCCACTTACACATTCTAATTACCTGATTACATTCATTTACATTATATTTGTGATTAAACGTAATTTCATGCTTATTGAGTGACAGTCCTTGGAAACACTGCGATCCTACTATCCTCTCCGACGCATGAGGCCCAGAGCAGCCCAGACCTTGGGCGTCTGCAACAGCAGTCAGCAAATCGCATCCGTTAAATCAGTTTCTCAAATACATGTGCAGACAGCGAAATTGTGTCAGGAGTTAGCTCGCAGTGAGGGATGTGCTAGGAGAAAGATCTTTGTTTCTGTGGTTTTGATCTTTTGGGGTCCTGAGTTACGTTGTAAAATAAGATACGGCTTTGTCTTAAAAACTAGGAAATTTTGATTTGTGTCACGAGGACACAGCGACGTTATGGGAAACAGGCAGCGAAAGACACCTGCCTATACTCAGACCGAGGGTTTTTAAATAGTAAGAAGCCTTTCTTCTCTTGGAACATTTTATAATCCTTTTCCAAATTCTGTCTCGGCTCCTACATCACCATAGCAACCCACCTTCTCTGGCAAGCCTGGGGACACTTTCAGATGAGCTAGAGGGGGAGCCTTAGCCGCACATTTGGCCTTGAATGACTAATCGTACCTTCCTCTCGTGAACATGTAGCCTCGTGTGACGCTTCGGCAGCCGAACATATGCCGTAAAAGCCTTCTGGGCGGATCTTGGCTTCCCTTGACATCTTGATGCTAAAGATTTGAGTCCTCCCCTGTGGGTTGCATAGAAAGATCAGGAAAAACCAGAACCACCTGTGTCTTGCATGTGACCCACAGAGGAAGGCAGGTAGAGGCACGGCTGAGAGAAGACAGGCAGACCCAGCCGGCAGCCCAGAGCAGGCTTCACTGGAGTGAGGGTCGGGGGGACCTTCCCCCGGCGACCCCAGCCCCTCCCCTCCACATATATTTAAATGAAACAAAACGAAAGCTTTCCTCACTGAAAGGAGACGAATGAAAGTGCGCACACCTGAGCGTGCATGCGATTTCCCTGCAGGACTCGTTGAAACACAGCAGCCGGGCTGGACCACCATAGTCTCTGACTCAGTGGGTCGGGGGTATGGCCGAGAATGTGCGTTTCTAACACGCGCCTGGCGAGGCTGCTCTGTGGACCTGGATGGAGCCTGCTCTCCCGGAATCCTACGGACACACTGTAGCGGCCCCCAGACAGCGCCCCGCTGGCCTCGGAGCAGCACGACGGTCTGGGTCTGAACTCCCCATGTAGCGGCCATGCTACTGCCGCCAGGGTTGGGGTGCCCCCTTTCCATTTTCACTGCCCCCCAGTGGCAGCTTCTAATCCAGAAAGAGCAGCGTGGCCACCACTCAGGGGGAAGGGAAGGAGAAGGCATCTCTGTAAGCCCGCCTTCCTCCCCAGAAGCTGATTTACAAAACAGCTACCAGGGATCCCTGGACGTGGGATCAGTTCAATGGATCCCACCCACCGCATATTGACTCGGGGCCTGTGACACAGGAAAGACTTTTAAAGTCAGATACGACCTTTCCTCACGAACGCACACGTTGCAGATTTCCACGACCCACTCCAGGCCCGGAAACTCTCCCCCGTGGCAAAGATTTACCCTTGGGGGATAATATTTTCAAACATAAATCCTTGTATGTAACTATCACAGCTACAGGAGAGGAAATAGTTATACCTTGCTCACACTTCATTCCGGAATAGAAGTCATCGAACAGCTCTGTACTTTAGCTCAGGCAGGCAAGGTTCTCTGGAACTCAAAGGCACTCTGCCGGAATTCAAACAAGCAAAAAGGTGTAACCATAAAAATAAGCAGTATTTCTGGAAGCGGGGGCAGCAGGAGACAGATGTGACCCCCTACTAGGGTATCATAAGTACTGCCTTATATTTTCTACATTTTTGGAAAGGGGCAGAGAAAGCATTCAAAAATGTTATTTTGGAAGCAAGTGATTTGTGATACTGCTACTAAAGTCACAAATAACTGCTCCCTTACTAACATTGAAATGTCAGTGTCCCATTTCCACGATTACCCCTGCAGACGTGCTCACACCTCTGGCGTGAGGTGGACCCAGGGTCTGCGGTGTCACCAGGCCTCCATGGCTCCAGTCCATCCCCTGCAGTTCACTCGGCAGGGCTGTTCCCGCCCCGGAGAACGGTGGGGAGACCCGAGAGCTATCACTTCCCATCAAAACAGCTGTCGCTTAGGCCTCCCTAGGTCGCTGAAGTGCACAACCTTGTCCTTCGAGAATGTGATCTTTATTTTTACTGTATTTTCAGGCACTCACGCTTGCGCGTTCATTCAGCATTTAACAAATATTTCTGAGCACCCAGCATGTACTAGACACTGCAGATTAAAATAGTTAATAAATCAATTTTCACGGAGACAGGAGATAAAGAAGGATTTGGACTAAGGCTGAGGTCTCTAAAACATATAATCTCTTAAGGAAAGGTGCCGGTGATGATAACGGGGGACAGTGGTCCTAGCGGCAGCAGCTCACCTTTGTGCCGGGCACTGTTCCGAGTACTCTGGCTCTGGCGGTGGAACGGCTGGAAGAAGGACCTCGGTCCTTGTCTTCTTTGGAGAAGGAATTCAGTAGAAAGACCGAGATTGTGAAACAGAGACAGCGTTTATTAGAAGTGAAGCACGTGTGGGAGAACACGTACTCGGCGTGAGCTGCACGCAGTAGGGGCGGCTTAGGTTGCTTACATGGGGCCAGCTTTCCAGGTTGTCTCTGGCCACTCATCTCGCTCGTGCCCATATCTGGTCTGACTCAGGGTCCTTCCTGGTGGGTGTGCGCACCTCTCAGCCAAGATGGATTCCAGTGCGAAGGTGTCTGGGAGGCCGGCAGGACATATTATGGGCTGGCGTCTCCTCCCTCCTTTGGTCCCTCCCCTAGACTAAGGGCCTCTTCCACGCATGCGTCAGGCGGGGAATCCCCGAGACCACAGGAATGAGGAAGTTGCGGTCACTTTGTCTTTGACCTAATCAGGGCCCAATGCTCCCGCTGGTACCTTATCTCGAAGTGTCAGCAGGAGACCCGTTGCAGCTGCTCGGCCTGGGGCCTATCTATCTCCTGCCTCAACTGGACATGTATTTCATGGTAGTCTTCACAGCCCTAGGAAGGAAGTGCTGTGAACAACCCATGTTGGGGGAATGGAGGGTCAGAGAACTCAAGCAACTTTCCTGAGGTCACACAGACTGGTGATCTGACTGGTACTTCACGATACTGTCTGATCACGTGAGTAATCTACTCCCCACTCTGTGATGCTGACTTCAAATGCGAATTCCTCCTGAGGAATCTTTGCATAAACAGGAGGAATGCTAGGTCCGGGGAGGGATCCAGGCCCTCCTGTCAGTCAGGAATAGCTGCTGTACCTGCAGCTTCTGCTCTCAACATCCCTGGCCTTGGGCTCCCAGGTGGGTCAGGGGAGCGTGGCGGTGCCGAGGCCCCGGGGCCATTGGGCCCCATGACCTCTGGCGCTGCAGGGCCCGTGGGCACCTCGCTTCCCCTGCTGCTGCTGTCAGGTGATCGCAGCTCCCGCATCACACAGAACCGTCTGAGAGGAGATGCTGACACTTTTGCAGCTAAGCAGGTGCAGGAGGGAAAAAAGGCACTGAGCTTTTTAAGAAGTCAGATGGCATTGTACGGCAAACAGAAGGCAGGCGGCTGATTTCAAAGCCCAAAATCAGATCCTTTTATTTGTGTAGAATATATCAATTTGGAATGCACAATTTGAAATTGCTGGTTATAGAATTTGCTACATTTGATTGTAGTATAATGTTCCGAGGCGGCACCATCCAAATCCCTACCCAGGGGTGACAAGCTCACACTCAGGTTTATTTCTTCCGGAATCATCACCTGGTGTCCCAAGAAGCGTGCTTTGTAGGAAATGCTGTTTCTGCTCCTGTCCCTTGCACAGGAATAACACCCTTGGGGTGCTTTGAAACATCTACCTGCTTGCCATATGCTGCTTCTTAAGACTCAGAACAGGTTTATTTGTGTTTTCACTTTCTTTCTTGTTGATTTCTCTTAAACTTCCATGTAAACAAAATATAGGGAAAATATTCCTAGATTACAGCATCTGGTTCCAGGTTTAAACCAGTGCCTTAGGCTGTGGCCTATCCCCTGGGAAGCAGCGCGGAGCTCAGAGGAGAGAAATGTCTTGCGGTCAGAGCCTCTGGTCGAGGTGCCCCCGTCGTGGACCAGCTGCTGGGCTGGTCCCTTCCAGCCTCCACATCCACGGAGGGTGGGCTTTCCTCCCCACAGCCAAGGAAAGCGCTCGCGCAGAGACCACTCACTGGCGGGGCGGTGAAGAGCTGGGCTGTCACCCTCGGAGCAGAGGAGGGGCCGTCTCAGGAAAGGCTTGCGGTGGGTGGTCACAGCACCCAGCAGGCGACCCAGCCCCTGCCAGCAGCCCCAGGTCAGTGTCAGCCCCCAAGCCGAGGCCTCCTGCCGTCTGTCTCCGCCGTGGCAGCCTCTGCGTTGGGACTGGCGCGAGCAGGTGGCTGCGCCCGGCGAGCCGCTGCGGCCAAGGCCGGGGCTCACTCTGGTTAATCTCAAATGCAATGTCTACACCACCCCATGGGCCACACGTGATCCCAGAGTCCATCACAGGGAGGGCGTCCTTCAGCGCAGAGTTTATTTCCATTTCCTTGTTTGCTGTCATTTTCGAATTGACAGGGGCCACCAGGCATAGGAGGCTCTATCTTAGAAAGAAACAAAGAAGCGAAGGAGGAGAGAAGAAGGAAGGAAAGAGGAAGGAAGGGAGGGAGGGAGGAGCGGGGGCTGCGGGGAAGAAGATTCTTCTTCATTAATTATTTCTGTCATTGAAATAAATTAAGGAGAGTAAAGAAAGGTCACGTTGAGTAAGGCACGCAAGTTAAGACACCAGCAGGTTGTTTCCCGTTATTTGTAACTTGTGTTATGAGCTACAGTCCTACGCGGTGAACAGAGCTCTAAACTCCAAGTCTTTTCCCCCCTTCACCCCTGATTTTCCCTTCGGGCACTTGTCTCTCCTACACATCGATTTTGCTCTCTGAAGCGAACACCGTCATGTCTTTTACAAACAGAGGAAGATGTGGATTATAAGGTCCCTCGGGTAGGTCGTCGAATTAAGTGCTCCAGAAGCAGTGTTCCCCCTGCATGTGGTTGCTCACTGCCCGCTCGTATCCTAGGATCGTGGCTGTTGACAGCCTCACGCAAATGCCTTTGGCCTTTTTTTCCTATTTGCTTATTACCCTGTCTTATCCTTTTTTTAACAAAAATGGCATCACATTCTTTATCCAGTTTCCCGACGTGATTTTTCGCTTAACAAATCATGGCTTTCTCTGTCAGCACAAGTGGGTCCACTTTGCTCTTTTCAGAACATGCACATATTCCCTCTTACCCATGGGTTTGTCGTTTATTTTTTAACCAGTGTGTTGCTGAGGGACATTTGAGTTACTTCCAACTTTTTCTTGCAATGAGTCATTTCCAGTTTTTACAGACAGCGCTGCAGCGAACATCCTCCGAGGGCGGTACGCACATAGAGTGTCTGTAGCGTGAGCGCCTGGGAGTGACAATGAGAAGGAGTGTTAATGGTGAAAATAATGTGACTGCCCGTGTGCTGGGCGTGTCCCAACCTGCCCCTCGCCGTCTTGGGACCCGTCCTTTAAGGAGGCGTTTCCATGTCTTCAGTCCTGGAAGTGTGGCCGGGACCTCATCAGACTCACTAAGGTCCCCTTGGCTCCCGAGCTGAGCTCAGTGTCTGCGTGTCGTGGAAGTGGCCGCCGGCTCAGCCCTGAGCCGCACAGACAAGCGCGGCAGGATGGGCCCCCCAGCCGCCAGCTCTGGGGACAGCAGGGAGGAGAAGGAGTGGTGAGAAGTACTTTCTAAACTTTCCTTAATTCCACCAATTGCAGCTCACTTTCCCTGGGCTGTGTGTTCGGTGGATTTAACTGGACGCCCCGAGTCAGCACGTTGGCCGGTGACCAGGGCTGGCCCGGCTCGGTCTGCGGAGCCATCACCCCCGCATCTCTGACATTAGTTCCCGACCCGCCCTGGGGGGGCAAGGGAGGCCCCTCTCTGGCCGCGTGGCACCTCCTGGGCTGCGGGCTCCCAGGCCCAGGGCCCTGTGCAAGGTCAGGCGAGCGCCCCTGGAAGCAGGCCCAGGAATCCCGCACGTTTGTAAGGTGCCTCCCTCACAGGGTCCTTGTGGAGCCCAAATGAATTAGATGGATTCATATCTACAAATTCTTTAGGAAGCGCCTTGCACACAGTGAGTGCTATAGAGGTATTTGCTAAATCAGGAAATTCGAGGAAAGCCCTTTCGCATGCCTTCTACAGTTCACAGTGCCAGACCTTATTATTCGCTTTTAAAGTGGGTTGTATTTGTTCTCTTTTATTTTGACATCCTCCATCCCCAGTCATTTCAGTGAGTATTTCACAGGTGTATTGGGTTTAGTGCACAATAAAATTGGGGTTAACCAGAATGATATGCCTGAAAAAACTGTAATTTTATTAAGTATTAGAAAAGTGTTACTGTTTTTCATTTCCTGTATATTGATCACTGATGGGAAGAGAGTTTTTAATGGTTTGGCAAGAAGGTTTAAAGGTCACTGAGCAGGTGCAGCTTCCCCTGGTTGATTTTGAGGGTCGCTTTCCTGGTTTCAGCTCCCCTGGGGGTCTTCGTGGCCCTGTGCCGCTGAGCAGGCGGGGGCTTGCCGAGTGCAGGGTCCTCTGGACGGACCTAGAGATGCTCATACTAAGGGAAGGGAGGCAGACAGGGAAAGGCAAACCGTACGATGTCCCTTACGTGTGGAGTCTAAGGTGGGACACAGATGAACTTACCTATGAAATAGAAACAGACTCATAGACAAAGAACAAACTAATGGTTACGGGAGGGGAGGGGGATAAATTAGGAGTTTGAGATTAACATATACACACTACTAGATATGAAATAGATAATCAACGAGGATCTACTGTACAGCACAGGGAACTATGTTCAAAATTTTACAATAACCTATAATGGAAAAGAATCTGAAAAAGTATATATATATATATATATGTATATATACATATGAACAAAACTGAATCACTTTGCTGTACACCTGAAACCAACACAACATTGAAAATCAACTATTTTTGAATTAAAAAAATATATCTTTGGGGACCAAAAAAAAATCTCTTCTCCTCATCCGCCCTCGGCCACCAGCCCCTCCCTGGGGGCAGCCATATTTGCACTGTGCCATTGAAAAAAATAACAGAAGGCAACTCGCTTCCCTAAAATAAATCCCATAGTGCCCTACAGCGTCATCTTTTTTATTATAAGTCAACCTACCAACCTACGAGTCACCAAAGTGCATATGGGGTTTATTGACATGCAGTGTGTGTGCAGCCTGGCCAGTGAGTAGACTCAGCCCACGGAACACCACGCCTGTCTTCACCTCAGCAGCCCCCCATCTCTGGGACTGATAAGGAATCTCTTCCCCTTTATTCTGCCTGCGACTCTCTGGGGTGTGGGTCTGCTTGCTCACCTCACAGAAGCATATTTGCACGACCTGCTCAGAGTTCTGTCTGTCTTTACTGGTTGTACCCAGCGCACCAGAGCATCGAATGGAGTAAAGATTAGAGGCTGCTCCCACTGTGTGTGGACCACGCATGCACCATCGTATGTATTTGCATTTTCTTTTAAAAAAATAATTAGAGCTATTTATTGCTCAGAGAATCCTAGCTGCGGACTAAGGAAGATGCATGAAAGGAAAACTGGGCACAGGACGGAGGTGCCCGTCAGCAAACCTCACTCCCCACGGCCAGCCCCTCCGGGTCCTCAGTTGAGAAGGAGTCCAGTTACCACCAGGAAACCTACACCTAAAGCCCCTACAAAACATGGGACATGTTCACCTTTTTAGAAGAGAGTTTCCCCATCTCTTCTTTCTTTCCTTTGTATATTCCCAGCGTCACCTTCTTCCCTCACGAGGGCCACAAGCCTCACAGTAACGACTGCAGGGTCTGTTTCTAACCCAGCTCACTTCAGACGAGATTTTCCCCTGTGTTAATGGTCTGATGCGAGGGGAAATGTGATAAAATTGCCGGGATTTCAAAAGGCGGAGCCTGGAGAAGGCGGCCCCGTGAATGGGTCGGATCCGAGCCAGCTTCATTCCCGAGCAGATTCAGCGAGTGCCCCGTGCGCCGCGGGTGTCCCGTATCATCATCGCTCAGCTTAGATAAGTGTCAGCGCATCGGGCAGTTTTTCAGAACAACCTGTGAGTCTCAGAGAAGACGAAGCAAGAGAGGGTGGAAGTGACCTCATTACAGCAAACGCGGGAGGTCTGCCCGCGCCACGGCTGCCAACGCCGAGATCTCCCCTGCCCTCAGCCGTCACCTCCCGGGCACAGCTGGGGCCAAATCCTGGCACTGATTTTTGCCGTTGTCCCAGTCCTTCCACCTACATGTCACCGGGAGCTTCCTCCAGGGTCCCCTCCACGGCTGGCTTCGCGACCATCTCTGGTGACGCTGCAGAGGGCGTGAGTGCCACCACACCGCTCATTCCTCCGGGCTGTGGGGTGCCGCCCCACACCCGGCTCCCCATCAGCCCCAGGGATCTGCGGGGCTCTGGGCATCTCGGCGTTTCAAGAGGAGAGAATCTGGAGAAACCGAAGAGTATCTTAAGTGAAACTGCAGTCATCGTCAGTTCTTATCTTGAAATAACTTGCAAACCTGTAGCCTCTTGGAAGTTGTCCTCTGGGGAATGGAAACAGATCCCCTGGGAGACGGGAGACCTGTGTTCCAGCCTGCGGTTGTGGGCAGCTGAATTGTGTCCCCGTGTAGGTGTGGAAGTGCTCACCCCCAGGACTTGGGAAGGTGACCTTATTTGGAATCGGGTGTCAGCAGATGGTCAAGTTGAGGTCATCCATCAGTCCATCATGATGGGGTGTCCTTATAAACCCTAATCCGTTACGCGTGGGGTCCTCACAGAAAGAGGAAGTTTGGACACAGTTGCACACGGGGAGAACGCCAGCTGTAGATAGAGGCAGAGACAGCTGATGCTTCTACAAGGATCTGCAGGATCTTCGGAAGCACCAGGAGCCGGCGGAGAGGCCTGGAGCAGACCCTCCTCGGAGAGAAGCAGTCTGCGGACACCGTGACCTCGGACTTCCGCCTCCAGGCTGAGCGCTAATACATTCCTTATGTTTTAATTGGCCCTGTTTGCGGTGCTCTGTTGCGGCAGCCGAAGCCAAGTAACACACCTGTGCTGCCCGCCGTCTGGAGGACAGAGGCGACCCTCATCAGGCCACACGCGTCTTTTGTCTTGCTTTTATTTTCTTTAAAAATAAGAGGAGTTTGGGGCTTCCCTGGCGGTGCAGTGGTTGAGAGTCCGCCTGCTGATGCAGGGGACATGGGTTCATGCCCCGGTCCAGGAGGATCCCACATGCCGCGGAGTGGCTGGGCCCATGAGCCATGGCCGCTGAGCCTGCACGTCCGGAGCCTGTGCTCCGCAATGGGAGAGGCCCCAATAGTGAGAGGCCCGCATACCGCCAAAAAATAAAAATAAAAAAAAATAAGAGGAGTTTTTACACACTACTATATATAAAATAGGTAAACTACTGTATATAGCACAGGGAACTATAGTCAATATCTTGTAATAACCTATAATGGAAAAGAATGTGAAAAAGAATAGATAAGTATATATATATCTGCATCACTTTGCTGTACACTTGAAAGTAACACAACATTGTAAATTAACTATACTTCAGTAAAATTTATTTTAAGTAAGAGGAGTTGGATAGATCAGGGATTTCAAGGGAGATCACACTTTGAAGCCCAACAGGTAAAACAGATAAGAGTGCAGGGGGCGGGGAAACAGCTGTCCGCCTGCACAACCCCAGTCCCTGGAGCATCTCTGAGAACCCAGGTTGGAAACCACCTGGCCTCCTCACCTTGGGTCCCTGGGCAGCTCTAGACCATCTAGCGGTGAGTAACCATCCAAGGGCATCGCAGCGCAGAGCGCTGTCGGGGTGACATACGTATTTGAGGACTAGGTGGCGTTTAAAAGGTTTTCCGTGCTGCAGGTTTGCCGTTTTGCGGTCGAGTGCGTATGTGTAAGAGGGATGAAACTGTTCACATCTTTCTGGTTTACTTGAGTCAATTCGCAGACCCTCCAAGCCCTGGCAGACTTGACTCTGTCTGTAGCCACTCTCTTCACCTGACCCCAAGTAAGGTAGACGGGGCCAGCCGGGGCGGCTGTCTGGGGGGGCGGGCGTGGGGTCCTGACTGGCCCTTGGCTCCTTGGCCATCAACAGCCTTGACAAGAGCAGGCTTTATTGGAAACAGTCTTCTGGAAATCACTATGTAGCCGCTTTCCGTGGCTCTAGTTTTCCACTTCAGTCCGTCCTCCGCGTTCTTGTTGAGAAGAGGTGTGAATGGGGGCGGTTAGCACAGCCATGGTCAGCGTTCCACCGTGAGAACACTGCTGCTTCTCCTCGGACACGAGCAATTATAATGTTGCCTGTGCTTTTTCACACTGCATGGCTGAGTGTTTCTAACGCACTGGGGTTGAGAACAAGGCAGTGTGACATCACAGACCACTGTCGCTAAAGATTCTTTCCGACGCTGCAAAAGGAACAGCGGCCCCTCGAGCCTGCATTATTCCCATGTTTGCTGCGTGGCAGTCATAATAATTGCATTTTATTGGAAAACATTGCACCATGTCCCACTGGCCAGCCCTTCTCGGGTGACATGCAAGTGTATCTGCTTCAAAGCCTGGAATTCAGAAATCCAAATTTGCAAAAATGTTCAGTGGGGGAGAGGAGTGGTTGTACCTTTCAATACATAAATGTTTCTCACCACTTTTCTTTAAACTCCTTATGCATTTAAAATGGGATTTTAAAAAATCTGAAAGGAACACGTGTGTATAAACTGTCATCTGCCCACATCCGCGTGTCATAAATTCCGCAGTAGGAGCTGAGTTATCGATCCCTGTGGTGCAAGGCAGTTACATTCCGGCGGTGAGAACCTGGTGATGAACAGGCTTCTCTGTAACTGGAGCAGTTCAGGCGCTGGGGGACCAGGCGCAGCAGGAACGAGGGGCGCGGTGGCGGAGCCAGGAGGCAGCCCGTAGGGTGGTGTGAGCCGTGAGGTCACCAGGGAGGCTGATGAGTCAGCCTGAGGGATGACACCCAGGTTTACGGGGAAAGGCACACGGAGCCGCATCTTACAGGGCTCAGTCAGTCACCAGGCGTGAAGAGCCTTTCCTAGAAAGGGGAGCGTCCTGATCAAAGCTTGGCGACCTTCAAAGGGGGTCAGGAAGACTCGGAATGAGAGTGTTTCGGAGGGCAGAGGGGTGGAGGGTCTCCAACGCTGAGGCAGAGAGACGAGGTTCTCCGGTCTCCTGACCGGCCTAGCCTTTCCTCTACAAGGCCCCGGAACTCTGCCCAGGGCTTTCTCTGGCAGCGAGACGGTGTCCACTACTCAGAGCATCCCGACACCCCAGACGATCCCCCGTACACAGGGGACGAGCACCGCTACCCGCTCAGCCTTCAGGTGGGACGGCTCTGAGGGGACCCAGCCACCTCCCGAGGGCCCTCGAGGACCAAGCCCCCGAGCTCACGGACACAGAGCCGGCTCCCTTCTCTTCCCCCACGGTGCCTCCGCTGCCTGCTCTGCGTCTCCTGGGTCACCTCCCCGGTGATGCCTGCGCTCAGCCTGTCCCCGGATCGGCCTCGGGGGGCGCCCAGCCTGGAGCGGTGCAGACTTGGTCCTGGATCCAGGGCAGCCGCTGAGGACCACAGAGCAAGGAAGCGACGCGCCGGGATCGCTGTTTCAGGAAGATCCATCTTTCCAGCCACGATGTGGAAGGAGGGGGAGCCGGGAGCGGGGAGGGCGCGTGGAAGCGAGGGAACGGAGGAGGGAACCGAGAAGGAGCAGAGCGTGAGGCGCCGCCCAAAGGCCCCTCCCCACCTCCAGGAGCCAGTGAGCTCTGCCCTCGGGAGGGGCAGGGGGTGGAGCCTGAGTCCCTGGGGAGGGCGGTGGCGTGGGCGTGGGCTAGTGGGGGGCTCCTGGTTGCCCCCCAGGCTGGCTCCCAGCCCAGTGGAGTCCGGCCAGCTGTGCGGGCAGAGAGGGGCCCAGCTGGCGGCGGCATGGCGGCAGCCAGCTTGGCAGGTGGCCTGGAAGAGCTTCAGAAGCTCGGAGGGATTCTGGAGGGGAGCAGGGTGACATGAACGGAGATAAACAGCCCCTGCCCTGTGGTGTGGTTTACGCCCTAAGAGGAAGGTGAGGCTGGTGCCGGGGCCGGAGGGGCCTGGACGAACAGCGACGTGACCCATGCGTTTGAACTACAGACGCCCTCAAGGGAAACTGCATTTTCGCCGGGAATCAGCCACATTTCTCTGCGTGGTTTTCTTGGGGGTTCTTCCTCTTTCAGTGCCTCTTTCACCAAGAAGAAGGCAGGACAGGGTTCTGTGGCCCCCAACGCCCCGCTCATGAGAAGGAGGCTGCAAAGCCGGGGTACCTGCCCGTCTGGTTCCCACGAGCCTCCCGTCCCGCCCGCCCATGCAAAGGCAAGCCCTTCTCCTGGGAAAGCGAGGGGGAGCAAAAGGACCTGGGGCGGGGGCTTCAGGACTGACGCAGACCAGGGTCCAGACAGACATGGGCGCTGGAGGCCGCCTGATCTGTTCCACCGCTTCGTGGCTTCCCTTTTACAAGAGCTTGTGACTGTGGGATGGAATTAGGACACTCAGTGTGCAGTCAATTCATCAATTAAACTGAGTATTTCCAATACTCGGGGTCATTCCTCCCAGCATCAGTTCCCACTGGAACATTCTCGGGACACACCGAGGATGTCCCTAGTTTTGATTTGTTCCTGTTTTCAAACCCCTGATGTCATTGTGGGGAGTTATTCATTCTTTACTCAGTTAATAGCTATTGATCGCATGTCTGGATGAGCAGGTGAAACAGTAAGCAAAGCAGACCCCCTGCCCTCCCGCGGGGACCGCGGGCAAGAGCCAGATACACAGTAAACCCGTAATAGAGACCAGGACGGGAGCTCCAAGAAGAAAAGCAAAGCAGCGGAGGGGACAGGCCGTGAGTGAGGCGACATTAGGGAGGGGACGGGAAGAAATGGGAGCCCCGGGCAGGAGGAGAAGCCAGGACGGCAGTGAGGGCCCGAAACCGCTCGGGGGCTTTTTTTTCGTGCTTTAGTTTGTTTTTCTGTGGTTTGACTCTTTCTCCAAGAAGCACGTGGTCATAATTTTCAAGTGTATGAGCCCTGGTTCTTAAGGTTTGACTGTGGGTGTCGCTTTGCAGCTTGGGGAGGGACGGCTGAGGTGGCAGCTACGGGGGCTGGTTACACAGGAGCAGAAGGCGGCTCCACTGCCCAGGCGAGCGTGCCCACGCGCTGACACCTGCACCGGCCCTGAAGGAGCTCACAATTTAACTGTTTCGGTTTCCGGGTCAGTTTAAAAAATGAATAATGCCCTTAGAGAAGCAGTTAAGAAGTAACGTGTTAGTGGAAACGCACGTGATTACGGCTCAGGCAGTTCGAGAACATCTCACCCTTCTTCCTGAGGGTCAAGGTGCGCGTCATTGTCCTGCACTTCCGGAAAAGGTCCGTGATGCTTTCTGTCTTTCTCACTACAGTGAGACTGACTGACGAGACCGAATGCATCCTCAGGGAGCTCTGCGTGTGATTCAGGATCAAAATCTTGCCCTAAAGAAGAAAGCGCTGCTGATAGAAAACTCCCCGCCGCCTCCCAGGGAGATTAAGGAGGGGTGGAAGGGAGGCTGACAGTTGCCCCTGTGCTGGGGTGTGTGTGGCTCGGTGCCACGGGGCTCCGGGTGCCGTGAGGGCAGTAGCAGAGGTACCTGTGGCCGAGTTCTGATCCCGCTTCGTTAGCTTTGGGCAAGTCCCCCGACTTCAGGGCCTTTGCACCTGCCTCTCCTTCTGCCTGCAGCACCGTTTCCCAGACGCCCACCAGGCCCGACAGCATCGTCTCAGGGGGGCCTTTCTGATGACCTCCAGTTAGATTGGAACATGCCCCCCCCCCCAGGCTTTCCTGCCTGGTTTCCCGGTGTAGCCGTTCTCACCATCTGTCATTCTGTGTATCATGCCCATCGAGCTCTCCCTCTGGTGGAACGGAAATCCGCCTGTCTGCTCACTAGAGCGTCCAGGGCTGTGCTGACGGTACGCAGCCCCGGCACAGCAGGGACGCCAACCGGTGAGTGCAGCCCTGCCTGTGTGCCTCTGGCTTGGTCGGCTCAGAATAAGCAACCGGGGGTGACCGGGGCTGGGTGCACGGGTGGGCAGAACCGAGGTGCCGCTTCCTTCTCCAAGGCCCTCGCGGACTCTGGATGACACAACATGTGTGTCTCGTCTTAAGGGGCCAGTGGCCCAGACACACCCCCAAGATTTCAGCACAGATCCCTTGTCCCATGATAACCTGTAACAATCAACATATCGAGTACTGAAAGGATCCAAGCCTTTCTACAACTCAGATAGGAAGGTCTGGCCTTGGTCTGGAGGACATCTGAGCCTTTTCTGGAAGAAAGTAACAGAAAACCCTCAGGCCACTGGGCCCAGACCGCAAACAATTGAGAACCAATTCCCTTTTTATTTTGCAGTAAAACATGCGTAACATAAAGCGTGTGGGGAACCATTTCTAAGTGTATGATTCAGTGACATGAAGTACGTTAACGTTAGAGTTGACCCTTGAACAACGTGGCTTTAGCTGCATGTGTCCACGTATCCGCAGATTGTTTTCAAAAGTAGACGCTACAGCCCCACGTGCTCGGGGCTGGGTTGAATCTGCAGATGTGGAACCACGTACGTGGAGGAACCGTGTACACGGAGTTATACTGGGACTATACTGGGATTTTCTACCGTGCAGAAGGTTGGCGCCCCAGTCCCCCGTGTGGGTCAAGGGTGAACTGTACTGTGCAGCCATCAACACCATCTCCAGAACTTTTCCTTCCTCCCAGACTGAAACTCTGCCTCCACTCAACGCTAACTCCCAGCGCCTGGGACCCACCATCCACTTTTTGTCTCTATGAATCTGACGAGTCTCGGTCCCTCATATAAGTGGACTCAGGTAGTATTTGTCCTTCTGCAACTGGCTTATTCCATTGAGCATACTGTCGTCAAGGTTCACCCGTGTTGTAGCAGGTGTCAGGATCTCCTTCCTTTCTAAGGCTGAGTGATACCCCATCGCATGGATGGACCACATTGTGCTTGCCCATCATCTATTGATGGACACGGGCTGCTTCCACCTTTTGGCTGGAGTGAGTTTGCTGCTGGGCACATGGGTGTGCAGACATGAGACGATTCCCTTGTGCAGCCCATGTGCTTTTGAAGCTGGACATGGGTATTAAGCCTTTCATGTAATTACCGGGGGGCGTGTTCAACCCCTCCAGCCCCCAGGCTTGGCGGTTGCATTGCCGTAGGGAGCCCGTTATTTTTAACGGAGATCTCAGAGGACTACGGAGCAAGTCCACGGCCGGGAGTTTGGAAATGCAGGTCTCCGGGAACGGGAGGAGGGGCCAGGGTGGCCGGCGTCTGGGCAAAGCCCTCTGGTTCTGTGCATCACCACGACAGGCGGGCATCGGGCCAGAGCCTCTATGGGACATCCATTTGGGATGAGAAGGTGGTACCCAAGCTCTGAACCTCCCCGGAGGGTGGGCGGGGCAGGGACGGAGCGGGGCTGGCGTTGTTTCTGGAAGGATTCCCTCCCCTCCTGAAAGGCACCTCCGTCTGCCTGTGGGCTCCTTGGCCTCCTGTGGCTCCCAGGACCCGGACTGACGGTTGTTGTTCATGAGGCTTTTATCTTCATCGCGGGGCTGGGCTGTTTTTAGACTCAGCCCTGGTCTTCGGCTTCCTGACGTCCCTATCCATTACACTGTCAGCCGGTGGGGCGCCTCAGGGCAGGACAAGTGTCAACAGAAGGTGAGGAAGGAAATCAGCCTCCATCGAGAGCTAATTACCCTGCCTCAAAGTTAATTAAACGCTTGTTAGGAGCAGCAGGGTAGATCCTAATTAAACTTGTCTAATCACAGCCCCCTGACATTCCCGGACCCCGGGATCCCTACCGGGCTCAAACCATTCTCCCGAGGGCAGGAATACCCGTCAGGCCTCGGCGGGGCGCGCACGGTGACGCGCTCCGGCCTCCGTGCTTTCTGCACTCATTTCCCGCGGAGCGAGCACTTCGCGTGTGTTTAATTCACACACGTTTCAACTGGGGGGACCCCAGATTGCCCTGATGATTTTGTCGTTTTCCTCTCTTTCCAAGAGGGAAAGAAAGGGAACAGAAAGTAACGGACGTGCTGCGGAAGCGGTCAGCAGCGCCATTTTGTATGATTTGGGTAATGATCATGATTAATGCTTGTTGATCGTTTTATCTCTTGTGTTATGTAAATAAAGCTGTGGCCTTCTCCTTCCAATTCCAATTCCATTTGGAAGCGTGGAGGGAGGGCAGCGCGGCCCTGCCAGCCTGCAGGCGCCTGTGCAGCCACCCCGCGGCTCCGGCCCCGCCTCCTGGCCGTGGCACTGCGGCGCTGCCAGACCCCTGGGAAGCAGGACCCCACCCCCCTCGCCCTGCAGTGAGCCGTCATGGGGCGAGCGGAGGACGGAGAGGAGGCTGCAGGCCCCAAACCATGAGCAGGAAAGGCTGGACTTAGGAATTCCCTGGCGGTCCAGCGGCTAAGCCTCGGCGCTTCCACTGCAGGGGGCACGAGTTCGATCCCCGGTCGGGGAACCAAGATCCTGCAAGCCGTGTGGCGCGGCCAGAAAAAGAAAAGGAAAAAAAAAAAAAAGGTGGTTTCGCCGGTTCTCTTCAAGCCTGAGTGGGAAAAGAGGACGCGGTGGAGTGAAGTCCGTGGCCGTGTACCTGGCGGAGGTCTGGGAAAGGCCAGAGAAGGAGCCCCGGATCTCCAGGCCCTCTGGGCACTGGGGATGCGAACTGGTCGTGTTCAGAAACAGAACTGCAGGGCCAGGGCGGCGGTTCAGATAAACACACATTCTTTCTCAGCCTAGGAGGGTTTGGGGCTGCTTTTTCTCTTGCTAAGAAGCATGAATGCCTGCACAATTTTAATGCCCATGAAAAAGAAACCCTGACGTCCGGCCAGGTTCTGCGGCTCAGCCGATGGGTCGTGGCACCATCTGTGTGACGGGGTGATCCGCTGTCCTGGCTGGGCCTCTGGAAAGAAGGATGTCGGTGACGAATCCCTGATTACTGCTAGAGCGAGTCCTCGCCAGGAGCCCCGGGCGGCGTGGCCAGCGCCAGCGGTCGCTGCTGCAGGCAGAGCCCAGGCGAGACCAGCCACTTGGGTTACGAGCGAGCACACACACCCGTCCTCCAGAAAGCCAGGCTCGGGGAGGGAGGAAGCGGTGCTGATTTGTTTTGGTTCTGTAAATAGAGCCGCAGTTTGCCCCAGACCTGCTCCTCCTTTGGAGACCCAGTAATGAAAGCGTTAAGCCGCCCCTTCTAATTTTTCACCTTCTCACCAAACAGCATGAATTAATGAAAAGATGTAAGCACTCAGATCTTTTCTGGCAAGAATTCTTGTTGAAATAATCAGTTAACCTTGGAAGATCAAATTGACGGGCCGTAAGTGCAAAGTTATTTAAGATGCCAGATTAGCTAGCCAGACGACTCCATCTGTTGCAAGAAAGCAGCAAGAATGTTTTTGAGAAATTTCAAGGCTTCAGAAAGATTTAATGTTATTTCCCCGCGGAATTAATCTGCCCATTAGAACATACTTTAACCTCTTAGCAGTAATATCCTGGGGTAACTTTAATTTACCTCTTTGCTTTATTCATACAGTAGAAATGATCTAAAGACAGCAAACACATAAATTAGTTTCAAGCTCTTGCTTTCAGTTATTTTCAAATGGGGTTTTTTGTAAAAAAAAAAAAAAAAATTACATGAAATCTCAATTTGTATCAGATATTCTAGATTCGTCAAAGCACCACTTGGATGTCCTTTATTCTGCAGTAGTGCTTACACTTGCTGTTGTACACGCAGATGAGAACATTTCATTCAGGAATGCTTATACGATGAAAACCACCTTTTTTTTTTTTTTTTTTTTTTGCGGTACGCGGGCCTCTCACTGTCGTGGCCTCTCCCTTTGCGGAGCGCAGGCTCAGCGGCCATGGCTCACGGGCCCAGCCGCTCCGCGGCATGTGGGATCTTCCCGGACCGGGGCACGAACCCGTGTCGCCTGCATCGGCAGGCGGACTCTCAACCACTGCGCCACCAGGGAAGCCCGAAAACTACCTTTTTAACAACTGGCCAGTCTGATCGTTTTTGAAGAAAATAAGTGTACACCGCCTGGGGGAAAATACTCCCTGAGAAGTGGTGTCAGTGGGTACAGGTGGCACATGGCCACGCTGGGCCATGTCATGCCGCATCTGCTGAGGAAGTGCCGGCCACCAGACACGAGGCAGAGATGGTTTTCTTTTGGTGCCACACTTGTAAAGTGATGTTAGGAGCAGCCGGTTTTTCCATGGTGTTTATCTTACCCCACTTTCAAAGTCATTCACAAGATGTGAGTATTGCTATAATTTGGAACAGTAACTGTGCAGAAGAGAGCATAATTCAGACTCGGCGTTCCCCGACCCTGGCTAGCTCCATGACAGTTTTTGTTTCCTATGAAAGCTGCCTGCTTATTGGTAATTCCTTTAAATAAAGGAATTATTTTCCTAAGCAATTTGTTTTGATTGTGTTACGTTCTAGCTCGTCCTCCTCGGCTGTGATGAAAGAAAAGCTAATCTGCTGGTTTACTATCTTGCCACACATAAAAGACAAGTGGAGGATGGAATTTTCGAAAAGCGAAACTCCTAATTTTTGTGACAAAATGTGAATGAAAATGATGAACTTATTCATAAAAGATGAGGATTTTGAAGTGAATGATTTATGGGTATAAGCATTAAAATATATTAATTTAGTGTGGAGGCAGCAGATGTAAATGTTACTTGGTAGCTGAGCGCGAAGGACGCACACGCCTGTACCGAGGTGCAGACAACGCCCTGAGCCAGTCGTACTATCGAGCCAGCGTGGGTCTAAGAGCTCCGGGAGGCAGCGATCCAGTGGGGCTTGCGATCCGGCTGGGGGCGGTACCGACCAGCACAGCCCAGTGTTTTCATCCATCTGATGGCGCTGAGTCTGTGGATGGAGCCCATCAGCGAAGCTGTGAGCCCTGGAGGGTGAGCCGATAGACCAGCGGCTCGGTGTTCTGTACAAGCAAATCTCTAGCTAAACTCGGGCCTTCTCAGTCTCGACACTATTGACATCTGGGGTCAGATAACCCCTTGTTCTGGGGGCTGTCCTGTGCATTATGGGACGTTTGGCAGCATCCCTGGCCTCTACCCACTGGATGCCCGTAGCACCCCTTTGGCCCCCCAGTTGGGACAAACAAAACAACCTCCAGGGGATGGCAAACATCCCCTGGGGAAAATAGACCCCAATCGAGGAGCCCTTCTGTCACCTACAACAACCCGCGATGTCTGCGCGTCGGGCTCAGGCCCTGGCCGAGGCTGACACACACGAAGCTACGGAAACATAAGGTTCGGGGCCCTCACTTCCACAGGCCCTTCTGAGGCTCCGGACCAACTTTTCAATTTATAATTTTATGTCTGCGATTGTTTACGTCTCTATGAGAGAGGACCCCCAGACGGCAGAAGTTGAGGCCCCATAAAATCTAGACCTGCACCTGGGTCTCAACCCAGTTGATACTCGTCCACTTACTTTGCAGAACCGAAACCTGTTCAAACGGCCTCCTACCCTTCCTCCTGTTGGCCAGTTTGTGTCTACGCTCAGGTGTGTGTGCCGTGACTCCCCCACGGAACGCAACCCCCCTGACTTGTGGAGCCCCACAAGGTTTGGATCTAAAAAGTCAGGACTCACCCTGACGTTACCACCTGTGCTCAGGTGAAACTCTCACAACCAGGGAAGCTGCAGGGTCCTGTTTTCATGCATTTGAGGATTCCACACAAATATACGTTGCCAACTAGAAATTCCACTCATGATTTTTCCTAAAGCTACCTTCAGATCAAAAATTCCTTGAGGAATAATCCCAGTTCCAGCCAACACAGTCTTAACTCTTAAAACGTAGCGAGGAAGGAGAGTTGAGAAGATGATCCGTGTGTACTTGCTACTGAGACTTTGTCTTGTTGGAGAAGGCGGAGCTCAGAATAAATTATGTGGAGGACAGGCCTGTGAAGGAGCGACCAACTCTCTGACTGCGACCCTTTCTTGAAACCTTAAAAACTCCTTGATCATTTATTAAAATTAAACCTGGCATTGATGGATGGATGGGTGGGTGGAAGGATGGTGGGGTGGGTGTACGTAGGTGTATTGATGAATTGAGAGGTGAGAAGAGACAGTGATGCTGTAGATGAACGGATAGATGGATGGATGATGGATGGATGGATGGATGGATGGATAAAAGAATAGAGAGATTGCCTTTACCCTTTATTTTCTTCCAAAAGAGAACACAAGAAACTATCAATAATTAGTTGTTGGGAGAACTAGGAATTTGTGGGGAATTAGGGTGGCTGAGAGCGATTTTTCCTGTTTACTCTGTACTTTTCTGTAGTGTTTGCCTTTCCGTGTCACGTGTATGAATTATTTTTATATGGTTGGGATGATAGGCTATTTTTCTTTTTTATATGTTTCCAGTTTTTAATGACTAACCTTTAAGAGACGAACCCCTCTGGGAGCCTCCTGTTGGGGAAAATGGTTTACACATCCTGTCTGATTCTTGCTAAGCTCAGTGGGCACATGTCTGCCCTCACCTTACAGGTTATCCCCCGGCCCAAGCCTACCGTTGCCGATCTCTCTGGTACGTTAGGTTTTCCTCCTGCGTCCCCGGCCGTGCTTGACCGCCGTGCCTTGCGGCTGTCATCCTGGGTCCACGCCCGGGCTTCTCCGCACCTGTCTCGCTCCGCTCGCTCTTTCCCACTCTCTCGCTCCACGTCCTGGCTTTCACTCCTTTCTCTGTGCCGGTGACCCTCACGCCCGTCTCTGGAGCCTCGTCTTCCTCCCGAGCCTCTCATCCGTGGATGCAGCCCCAGGGCCCCTGCTAGGACGTAAGGAGCTTTCGTGCAAAGAGCCAAAGGGCGCCCTGCCCAGCTGCCTCCGCACCTGCACGTGTGCCCCCACGTTCTCCTCCGTCTCACGTGCCCACATTGAACCCGCCACTGCCCACAGCCATCCCCCATGTCCCTCGAGCCAAAACACCATCACTCACAGGCGGAAACTTGCTTCAGCCCTGCAGGGTAGGTCATCGTGAATGGAACCTAAGAGTTTATCCTCGTGCCCCTGGAGTTCGACTCAGACTCGGACTTCGCTGGGCATTGAGGGTTCCAGTGGGTGTCAGGGTCACGCTAAGTACCGTGTCACGAAAGTCTCACCATCCCTCTTAGATTGAGCCAGCACAAGGAAGGACCCTGGATTTTTCCTCCCCCGTATCACAGAGGTCTTCCTCAGGAGGGTCCACGAACCCTTCCCAGCCTGAGAATTCAGCTGGTAGGCATTTCTGGGCGCTAATCCGCTCAGGCTTACGGCTTTCCCCTCCCCCGACTCCTTCACTCCTTCTTTAATCTCAGATTTGTGGTTCCTTCAAGCCGCCTCAAGTCCCTTGCTGAACGAGGCAATAAAGAAGTAAATGTCCCTGTAATATCGAATGCCTCTGGTGGGCCTCCGGAGGTTACAGAATAAAGCAAGCTGGGCGTCGTTCCTCCCTCCTCCCCCAGACGACGCCTCTGCCGGTACAGCGCGCTCATCCAGTCCTGACTGCCCCGCACCTCCTGGCCCTCCCGGGAAGGACTGCATCCCTCCTGGCCGGTCGCGTCCCCTGGGGCATCTCCAGCCGGGGGTGGGAGGGCGGCTGTGCATCAGCCCCTCCCTCCAGCAACGTCTCCGCACAGCCGCAGGCGCCCACCCCCCAACCCGCCTGACCTGCATGTCCTGCCACGTTCACCTGTGTGCCCCCTGCCCAGCACCTGGCCCCACACGCATGCACCGGGCCCAGTACCCAGGCCTGTGCGGTTGACCCCAAACTGCCCAGGGCCTGGGGCAGAGCCTGCCCCGGAGGGGCCCAGCCAGTGCCCGGTGAAGGGCGGGAGGGTGAGATTCAACAGGTAATGCTTATCCCACCTGCAAGCTGGACCATGGGGCACTTTTCAACCCGAGAAACCCCTGTAAAAGGCAAGGTTATGACCCTTCCTTTGTACCTCGGTGTGCATGGCCCGGTGACCCCTGTATAAAGCTGTGGGCGCACATTCCTGGGCCCTTCTGCCGACTGTGGGCTTGTGGTTGTTCTCGAGGATGCCGCAGCTGCGCTGCCCATGGTGACCCTCTGCCTCCTGAGTCCCCATAGCTGCTGGGCTCACGCGCGCTCACGGGTGGTCTGCATCCTGCCCTGCTTGCCCCGCCAGGAACACGCGCTCTCAGCTCAGGGTGTCCCCAGATCTTAGTGGCCTTCCAGTGCCAAAGGGCCGGCCGACTCCCCTCATGTCCCTCAGGCCTCAGTGAAGACTACCACACCGTCTGTTCCCACTTGTCACTTTGCTGCAGGGTAGCTGCCTTCCTTGTGTCTGTTCACACTTCTGCACATGGGTTCCTGCGACTTCAGGCAACGATCCGCATTGGACCCCCAGCAGGATCCAGACGGGCCCCATCTGCTGCAGCAGAGCCAGGGCAGGCCTGGGACTGCAACTTCCCGGGGCCCCGGGCTCTCCTCTCGCTGGTCCAGCTTGGATCAAGGTCCTGGGCTGTGTCCGTCTGGGTTTTGTTCGTTGTTCGTGGCTCAGCACTTCCTCATTGGGAGTGTTGACCACGGTGTGATCCCCTGGATCGAGTTCTCACCAGGAGTCGCTCTCCTAAGGCTTTTACAAGTTTAACCTCACTCTTTCAAGTGAGGCGTCCGAATATGCCCGTTGCCCCAGCAAAGTGAGGTTCCCAGGTGCCGGCGTCCAGCAAGCCAGCTGGGGAGCCCGGCGTGGCCGCGACGAGGAGAGACTCCCGCTGAGTTTCGGGTCCATGGGTCCTGGGTGCCTTCGGAACAGCGGTGAACTCGGAGCTCAGCCTGCTGCGCTGGGAACCGCACCCCAGCCAGCACCGTGTGCTAAATACCCCTCTAAGTGCCGGCTCTCCATTGCCAAAGAATTGTATGTTCCGCTCCCGGTAATTGTATCACAGGCACGGCTTTTCCAGCTGAGATGTGTCCCCAAGCCTGAAGCCACCAAAGGGGGTGGACAGAAGAGCAGAGCAGGTCAGGGCTGGGGTTCACACGTGAGCTTGGACCCTCAGGCACAAGTCAAGGATGCGATGGCCAGCGCTGCTGACGAGCCTCCTGCAGGGACCGCGTGTGCAAAGCCGAGCACGGCTCCTCCCCCGCCGCCTTCGCTCCGACCGCATGACGGACCTCAAGACACCTCCCCAAAGCCAGAAAGTCAGTCAGTATCCACAGGCTTGAGGCGCATCCTGGAAGCAAGCCTTTCCCACGTACAACCCCCAGGGTCTCCAGGCCGTCGGTCACTAGAAATGTAATGTGAGCCACATGTGTGAGTTTAAATGTTTCTAGAAACCACGTTTTTTAAAAGTAAGAAGAAATAAGGAAAAGTAATTTTCATAATATACTTTATTGAATCCAGTATATTAAAAATACACTTTTTTCTATCCCGCAATCATGCTCTTTGGTATTTACTCAGATGAGTTGAAAATTTACGGCCACAGAGAAACCAACACACAGATGTCCCTGGCAGACTTACTGATAGTCACCGAATCTCGGAAGCAACCGAGATGCCCTTCAGTAGACGATGCGTAAATAAGCTGGTGCGTCCAGACGATGGAAGCTCATTCAGCACAAAAAGAAATGAGCTTTCAAGCCACAGAAAGGCATGGAGGGAACCTAAACGCATATGACTACGTGGAAAAAGCCGGTCTTGAAAAGGCTACACACTATGTGATTCCAACAACATGACATCCTGGAAAAGGCAAAACTCCGGGACAGTAGAAAGATGGGTGGCCGCCAGGAGTTAGGTAGCAGGCGGGGTGACCGGGCAGAGCACAGAGGGTTTAGGGCAGTGAGACTCTTCTGTGCGAGACACCGACGGTGGCCACGCGACGTTACACGTTTGTCCCAAACTGTAGAATGTTCACACCAAGAGCGAACCCTGATGTAAACCGTGGAGTCTGGGTGGTGATGACGTGTCGTCGGGGTTCGTCAGTTGTAACAGGTGCCCCGCCGCAGTGGGGTTTGTTGGTTCTGCAGGAGGCCCCGCGGGGAGGGGCAAGGGGTGTGTGCAAAATCTCTGGACCTTTCTTCAGTTTTGCCGTGAGCCTAAAACTGCTCCAGAAAATAACGTTTATTCATTAAAGTCTCTAAAATCGCATTCTTTTTTCATAGTGAATCTTCAAAATGTGATGTGCGCTTTGCACTCACCGCACACTCAGCTGGATTTCACGTCTCAGTGGACACTTGGTGCCAGGGCTCTGCCCTGGGGGTTTCAGCTGCCACCTGCCCAGCTCTGCCAGGCGCGCAGGGCCCGTTACCTGAGGGATGGAGCCAGGCGGGGGGGCCCACGAGGGGAAGGGAGCGTATTAGGGCCGCCTCCTCCCGGCACAGCGCTTTACCTCCGTGTGCCAGCGTCACCTTGCTGGAAATAATAGCACGTGGCTGTGAGCCCCGAAAGGCGTCAACGCCCAGTTGGGCCCAGGGAAGGGGGGAAGCGTCTTTTCCTGACTGCCTTTGCTTCCTCGAGCACTCCAGTGGGCAAACGCCTTGTGTTTCGGTGTTTACGGCTTACCATCAACGATACACAGGGCTTTTCCTCAGTTTGTTTCAGGACCGAGTCCCCCGTGGAGGAGCCGATGTTCAGTACTTATTTGCTCAACTCAGAGGATACCTGTACCTGTTATTTTAGAAAACGCCTGTGTTTTAGGGCAATTAAATAAATAGGTATCAGAAATTTTCTTACTTGGCTATATAATAAGGTGGGAAGTTAGTTTTAAAATAGACCTTTAGGAAAAACACATTATCATAAAACATCAATTATTTCGTGTTCAAGTAGATGGCTTTACATCTAAAAACCTTCATTAGCGTTTTACCTACCAGTTGTTCTGTCGAAACTAAGCTTGTTACTTCTGAGTAGATCTGGCCCTGTTTTGGGGATGACGTGGGTGACAGCAGCGATGACCGGAGAGCTGGCATCCGGGACGTCCCCCTCCCGGGGCCGCTCGGGACCCCGGTGACATCGTGAAGAGATCGGAGCTGCCCGTGTCACAGAGGAGAAGCAGACCCCATGGGCCGGGCCGGGCCTGCCGGCACCTCGGAGCCGTGGTTCTTCCCACCTGTCGCAGGCAGGGCACGGTCAAGTTCGCAGGCTTGGTCAGCAGATGGAGAACACTCCAAGGGCCAGTGCGGGCCATGACCACCTCGGGCTCAGCGGGGCTCAGCCACCTCCCCTCCGGCATCAGATGGGCGAGTAGCCACTTTCCGTGGAGTTCCAGAGGCTTCCGTGAAGAGGCCCACGGAGCCGAACCCAGCACCCTGCCTGGCACAGTGAGGGCTCTGGAAGCGCCCGCAGCACAGCCCCTGCTCTGCACGCAGAAGACCCCGTCCCCGCGGGGCAGGCAAGGCCCGAGCAACCGTGCGACAGGATTTGCCGAGTCAGTGAAAGAGCCAGTGGGCTTGAAGGAGGCTGAGAGAATAAATGAACGTGCAACAGAGAACTGCACGACGGTGAAGAAGGAACCGGAGAGCTGCCAGGGGAAGGACTAGATGGCTAAGGGGAGCAAGGAGCAAAGCAGGGGAAATGCTTGTGGGCCGTGAGGGGGCAAGTCGCCAAGTTCTGTAATAAAGTGATTAATTGAGGAGGCCGGGAGCGGACTAGAACAGAGAGCTTTGGACATCGTGCAGTTAGGGAGGAAGACTGCAAGGAATTTTAAAGCATATGAAAAAAAAAGAAAAGAAAAGAGAAAGAAGAGCTGAAAAAAATTCAAGACTGGAGAACTGATTTTTTTTTTTTTTTGCGGTACGCGGGCCTCTCACTGCTGTGGCCTCTCCCGTTGCGGAGCACAGGCTCCGGACGTGCAGGCTCAGCGGCCATGGCTCACGGGCCCAGCCGCTCCGCGGCATGTGGGATCCTCCCGGACCGGGGCACGAACCCGTGTCCCCTGCATCGGCAGGCGGACTCTCAACCACTGCGCCACCAGGGAAGCCCCTGATTTTTTTTTTTAATGGGCTTGCTGTCAATTCAATCCAGGAAAGCAGGCACTCCTCTGCTCATAATATGAATTTCGTTCCTTTTCCTTGGGAAGCAGAACCAATTGTTTGAGAATCTGGACGTACCAGCACCCAAGAATGGAAAATGGAATTCAAGAACTACATCACGATGCAATCAGCTCTTGAAGGGACTTTCAGAATTGGAAGGATGATAGCTAAATTCTGCCTCTGGTGCATGTGTTGTAAAAATTCAGATTCTTACATATCATATGTGAAAAATCAGAGTGAAATGGTCAGACTCCTAACATTCTGTTTAGATGGGACTATAATGTAAAGTAGTCGAATAAGAGACTGTGAAACACCCAAGATTAAACGGATTAACCGGGAGAAGAGGGTCGTGTGCAATGACCTCATGCCAGCCTCAGGGGATGCCCCTTCCAACGTAGACTGGAATTACCTGGAATTTATACAGCACTTTTCTTCCTAAGAGCCTAAAATGAGTATGTAGTTCTAATTTACCCTCCCCAAGGTCACGACTGATTAAATGTATTATGGGGACTTTCATGTCTTCAGGAAACACGTGGAGTTGCGGGTGTAGAAGTAGATATACATGAATTGTCAAGACCATTTTATTTTCTCTGCAGTTCTTTTTTACTGAAGCATAGTTGATATACAACGTTGTGTTAATTTCTGCTGTACAGCAGAGTGATTCAGTTATACCTACGTATACATTTTTTCACTTTCTTTTCCCTTATGGTTTATCCCAGGATATTGAATAGAGTTCCCTGTGCTCTACAGCAAGACCTTGTTGTTTATCCATCCTATATGTAATAATTTGCATCTGCTCACCCCAGCCTCCAGCTCCATCCCTCCCCCAACCCCTCCCCCTTGACAACCACCAGTCTATTCTCTATGTCCATGATTCCGTTTCTGTTTCATAAATAGGTTCATTGGCGTCATATTTTAGATTCCACATACAAGTGATATCAAGACCATTTTAAAGTTGGAGAATTGGGAGACCAGATTGGGTCCCCAAAGCCTGAAGTGTGATCTAAACACACTTCCTAACCCCCAGCTGATGCGCCCTCCGCTAAATCTTGGACCGAACCACTTACCATTTGCCAGCTGCGCAGAACACTTGAAATTACGCATGTTTGTGGCCCACAGCAGTCTGTTACGTTCCAACGGCTTAGGAAATAAATGGACGAGTCTCTTCCTAAGGGTGAGGAGCCGTCCAGAAGCTGAGCCTGTTTTCTTGCCGCGGATCAGGGCTCCCGTTTGTGCTGCCGTCAGTGGTCCTGCGAGACCTGACGTTACCGGGAGCACGAGCACCTACCCAGTGGTACCCGTGACTTTATTATCGCGCAGCAAGGAATTCACAGAGACGAAGCATTCCCCAAACCATGGAGTGTCTGAGCCCCTGCTCACTGCATCCTTTATTACTGAGTCATTGAAGGACTGAGAATCTTGTGTACACAATGGAAAGCTCCTGGAGACAACAGGAGATGTTTACTGGAGTGTCTGTACACGAAAAGTAATGACATTAATATTGTTACCTACTGCTTTTCATGGACCACAGTTTTTGTAAATTTTTTTAAAGTATTGGTACATGAGTGGCTTAACAGATCTGAGACCTTATCCCAATCTGTCGACTAACAAATCTTGAAAAAGCCAAATTTCTTTGAATCTCAATTTTTGCTGTGTAAAACGGGAACGTTATACCAGTTGATTTCTCAGATTCCTACCAGGTTCTGTTGTTCTACGAGCTTCCGAGACCCACACGCTCTGGGCTCGGTTTGCTGTACTGGGAAATGAAAACGTTAAATGCCAGGACGACCCCAGTGCCCCCTGGGCTCCCGATAAAACCAGCAGGGATTTCATCAACAAGTCTTTCTGGCCACATAGACACCACTGCAGTCATTTTTATAAAAACGGAAAGCGTTTCAACTTCAGAGAAGTACTAGCAACGTATGTCCTGCCATGACATCACAAGCAGGGGTCATGTGAGAACCGTTTGCAGTCTCTGGCCCAGCAGTCGGAAATTTTTTCCCGTCGACCACTCTGTTCATTATTTCAACTCTCACTGTCTCCGTTTCCCAAGTTAAAGAAACGGAGGCTCAGAGACGCTGGACGGGGTCCCGTCACAGCTGGGCTGGAACCTAGGACTCACCACTTCAATTGTGTTTAACGTCTACTTGCAGCTGTCAACACATTTCGTGACTTTTCTCATTGTTTCTTGAATAGAAGCTCAGACTACTTCAAAGATCTCAGTTTTGTGATCTTTGTAAGTGTAGAACTCTCCAGAATCTGTCAAAATGTTAACGTCAAAGTCATTCAAAGAATCCCGATTTTAGAATCTATACACTGATAAAACTATTTCTATGAAGTATCATGGGAAATAAATATTTTCAGAAGAGGTCTTTACAGACGCCCCACTACAAAATTCAGATCACAAAAACACAGCAGCAGGTCACCGTGTTCTGGGCATTATTGAAATTCACACGGTTTCCTGGCTCTGCCGAGGGAGATGCTTCTGGAATGTGATGCAAAGGCTCATCCCAAGCTGAGGACACGCTGGACGGGCAAAGGGCCAGTGGACCCTTAAAACACGGAAAGAGAGGCTATTAATAGAAAGACAAGAGATAACCAAGTGTTGGTGAGGACATGGTGAAAAAGGAACGCTTGTGCCCCGTAGGGGGGAGTGCAAATTGGTGCAGCCACTGTGGAGCACAATTAAAAATAGGATTACCGGGGCTTCCCTGGCGGCGCAGTGGTTGAGAGTCTGCCTGCCGATGCAGGGGACACGGGTTCGTGCCCCGGTCCGGGAAGATCCCACATACTGCGGAGCGGCTGGGCCCGTGAGCCATGGCCACTGAGCCTGCGCGTCCGGAGCCTGTGCTCCGCAACGGGAGAGGCCACAGCAGTGAGAGGCCCGCGTAACACACGCACACACACAAAAAAAATAGGATTACCATGTGATCTGGCAACTCCACTTCTGAGCGTTTATCCAAAAGAAATGAAAACAGGACATTGGAAAAATACCTGTATCACCATGTTCACTGCAGCATTATTCACAATAGCCAAGCTACAGAAACAACCTAAATGTCAGTGATGAATGGATAAAAAATATGTGAAATGTGTATATTCCACTAAATATTATATATTATATATATTCACTCTATATAATAATATATATTATATATATCACTATATATATTCCACTATGTATAATAGCATGTATTATATATAATATATGTCCACTTTATATATTCCACTATGCGTAATGTTCTATATATTGTATATATTTCACTATATATAATATTATATATAATATATATTCCACTACCTGTGTTCTACTATATATAGCATATATTAATACATATATTTACTATATATATTACATATTATATAATTTTTATGTATAGTAGTATATATCTATAATATATATTCCACTATAAATAGTATGTATTATATATATTCCACTCTATAATAATATTCCACTCTAGATATAGGTATAGGTACAAATACAGGTACACAGAGAGAGAGAGAGAGGGATATTTCCAGGGATAAAAAGGAAGGACATCCTACCCTTTGCAGCAACATGAATGGGCCTTGAGGACACTATGCTGAGTAAAGTAAGTCAGACAAAGACAAATTCTGTATGACTGATCTCATACGTGGAATCTGAGAAAACTGAACTCAGAGAGACAGAGAGCAGATCGGTGGTTTCCAGAGGTGGTGAGGGCAGTGGGGTGACATGGGTGAAGGTGGTCAGAGGTACAAACCTCCAGCCTTAAATTTAAAGAAAAAGAATGTCTATCTCAAAAAAGATTGAAAACTAGCTAGAGGCGTGATCTGTTGTGTTCCGCCTGAGGTAAGAGGCAGTAAGTGGCTAATCGGGATGGAAAGTCAAGTGTGGAGCCGGGCACCGAGTAAACTGAGGGGGGATGGCCCGGGGCGGTGGGGCCCACACGGCTTCCACGCCCCCACTCGGCACCGCCCACGTGGCCTTGGGGGGCCCCAGCGCCCGAGAGCGGGCCTCCTCCATTTGTGCGCCGCGAGGTTGGGGGCCCCTCCAGGACCCCACGGGCGTGGCGCGCATCCCAGCTCGTCATGACCGCCGTCCGCTCCTGTGCCCGCGGCGCACGCAAGGCCGTGTCGGCTGTGCTTCTCCACCCGGGGCCACGGCAGCCATTCTGTGCAGAAAAGCAGCAACTCACAGCGCCAGGAAGCATCCTTCTTTGCCGACGCAGCCCGGTTCTGAGCAGGTGCGTGGCCGCCTCCTGAAAGGGGACATCTGGAGAGGGGTGACAGCCAGAGGCATAGCCCAGGGTCGGGCATAGGGGGCCTGGCTGTGGGGTTCCAGGGCAGCGTACCCCTACACCCGCCCCTGCGCCCGGATAGGAACCGCAGCTAAAGCCCTGAATCGTCTTTCCCCGTTGGCGTGAGTGGGTGAAAATGTCTTACCGGAAGAACACTTAGCATTCAAAGGTGCTTCTTCCTCCAGTTGGCAGGGGACGTAGACGTTTCCCGTTTATAACCAGCAGCCCCTTTTTTCACAGAGGTAGTGGAGTCCCTTCACTAAAGCAGTACTTAGCCGCCAAGCATGAAGATGAGACAGAACAGCGCTGCCGCCAGCACGCAGCACGTAGAGCAGGCCGCCCGCCACAGCAGCCCCGCCAGACCCCCGCGCGGGGCACATGGAGGCCGTCGTTGACTTTGCTGGAACTTATGGAAACTGTTCTCAATGGGGGAGACCATTCTGGAAATGGTCAGAAAGGTCACCTGGGGGTGTAGGTGGCGGGGCACGTCCCCGGTCAGTGCTGCCCGAGCGAACCTTCTGGAGGTCCCTCCGCGCCCGAATCGGGGTGGTGGATGACGGGGAGAAGGTGGGGTGCTCCTGGGCTGAGCCTTCGTCACATGGGCTCCAGTGGGTTTTGCTGATTTCGGTTTTCCCTCCCAGAACGGGGGGATGGTAGCATCCAGCGTGGCCTGGCTGCCCAGATGCCATTCAGCTCCCGTCTGCCTTTTTGTTTACACTGGGGACACAATAGGAGCTCTAGTCCTTCCAATACATCATTTATAAGTGTATTCTACCTCTGAATGTACAGACAGAACTGGCTGTGCGTGAATAAGCCCTGTGAATATTGCCAAGACACTGTGCTTTGTTCAGCATTATTCTTCACAATAGATACCACACTTTGGAAGTAATTTTAAAAAGGGAATCAAAATAGTGGTACTTTTAGCCTTTGTTTCTTTTATACAACACTGCATTCTCTGTCTCTCGTTCAGCCGCTCCCATTATACTGACAAATTAAATAAACCACTCCATTGCAGAAAGGCTCGGGCAGGCAGGACTTCGCTCCAGTGCAGCCCCGGGAAGTGGAAATAAACATTGAGGTTGCTTCTGCGAGCCATTTCAGCTAACTTTAGTGGGAAAGCAGCCGGGGGGCTGGAGGGTTTGGGCTGGCCGGCAGCACCCCGGAGCCCGCCCCTGCGGCAGGTAACGGGCCGGCAGAGAAGCTGCAGTTCCAGAGCTGCTGAGAGCTCCTTCCTGCTGGGTGGCCCCTGGGAGCGGGAACAGGTGAGTCACAGGAGAGAGGGGCAGGCTGGGGGCTCCGCCAACTGGAGCAGCTGGCCCGCTGACCTCTCTGGGAGGTCCAGAAGCTTCCCTCTTGCAAGCATCTTGGCTTTCCTCTTTCTGGAAGGCTTGATTCATTCATACATTTGCTGAACTGCTTCCTAAAGAGGGGCAGTGAGGGACAGGTGTGGCAGAAGCTTCCTCTCTTTCTCTCTCTCTCTCTCTCTCTCTCTCTGTTTCTCTCTCTCTCTGCCTTGACTTTTAGCAGTTTTCCGTCTGTACAGTCCCCATCTATTTTTGAAATGTAAGCATGGGAAGAATAGAGGATAGGACTTCTGAGTGTGGGATTGGTTTGGGTCTTTTCAAGGTACCAGTATGCACTGGAGACATGAATGCCAGCTTTGGAAGACGTCCCCCTGACTTTTGGCCTGGAAACATTTTTATTTTTGCAGGAAGAGAAAAAAAAAATTTTACTTTATACTTGGGAAGGAAGCTCTTTTAAATTAACAACTGATTGTTTTTTAAAGACACAAATTTACTTTGAAATAGAGCGTGCCTCGGGGGCGTTTGGTTAATAGAGCGTGCCTCGGGGGCGTTTGGTTAAAAATCTGGGTTTGTGATTGTGAGGCAGAAACTGTGGTGTAGGTGTTTAAAAGCAGCTCTGGCTTGACTTGGGGAAATTGCCGTGAGTGGTGTAAAAGTCACCTTCCAGTGTCTGTGCTGGGACCCTACAGACACCACGCCCCCCTTTGCCCCTCCCCCCCCCACTCAACAAAATAACGGGAATTGGTGGAAAAGACAGAGTCCAGAGAGCTTGTTGTCAGGGGCCTCAGAGGCGGCCAGATTCCTTATGAAAACAGAGCCAGTAAATGCCAGTCGTGGGGGACGCTTTGAAGCCTCCAGCCACCAGCTAAGATGACCTCATTGAAAATGCACGGTGTCTCGGGCCTGGGGTGGGAACTCTGTGTTCCAACAGAGGCGTCCCCTGGCTGCGAAGTCAGAGGCCACCGCAGGCAAAGGGAAGTATTGAGCCAGAGGCGTTTGACCAGAACCATCGGGGTTCATCTTTTATTACCAAAGAAAGACTTGAAAAAGCCCAGGTGAAATTGCCTTCCATTGTCTCGGAAAATTCTCTGTAATTTGCCCCCAGGGAAATCCAAGTGCCTTGTGGCCGGGGCCCCGCTCCACCCGCTCTGTCCTCCTCTCCCCTCCTCACTCAGCGTAAATGTCTCCGGGGTCCCTGGAGAACCGTGTGGGTGAGAGGGGACGCTGAAGGTCAGGGTTGCCCACTGCGGCCTGACTTTTGAGCTAAAGAGGTTTTTCTTTCTCTTGTTGCTGTGTCAGGTCTAATTTGGCGGCATTATGCTAAAGGGGTGGGCCTGCTCCTGACAGGAGGGGGTTAAATGAGATTACAAGCTTCAGAGGCTGTCAGCAGCTCCTGCTGCCTGGATGTTAAATTGCGATTTAATGGTCAGCTTTATCCTAGAGTATCAGTGGAGATCTGCTGTTTTCAGCAACTTAATTGGCTCTGTGTGTGCAGGAGGTTTTCGGGGAGGTGGGAGAGCTGACCAGATTTTAGTGCTGAATTATTTAGAGATCACATGTCAGTGGAAACCTGTGGGGCGGTTTTGTTTTTCTGGAGCACAGAGAGCTTCTGAACGGGCGAGATGCCGGATTCTGCTGCCCTACCCGAAACCTTCTAAAAATATTCCTAGGCTCTGATGTAGTTTATTTATAGCTGGAATAAACAAAAAGTAACAGTTGCGATCACAACATATGTGCGGTGCCCGATTGCAAGAGCGGGGTGGTGAGGATGTGCACGTCGAGAGGCAGGGAACCCCAGACAAACGAATGTGCGCTGGTCCTTCCGAAATTTTAACAGATGGCATCAGGGTGGAGCTGAGTATTCCTGGGTGGATTTCAGGTGAATTACAGGTGACTCGGGCAGGGCAGACTGATATTGGGACAAGGGAGCGTGTGTGCGCATGTGTGTGCACACGTGTGCATGCACGCCTTCACGTGTGAGCGTGCCTCCATGCAGGATGGAGTGTAATCCGCGTCCAACACACTGGCTGGTCCGTGTGTGTCAAAGTCACCTGCGTGACGTGGAACGGTATGAAATCGTGGACACCCCATCACATCCTCCTACAATCGCATCAGTTACCTAGGGTTCCAGGCAATCTGTTCAGGCCCCAGGGGCCCTGTGTAGTTGGTATTTCCAGACGCAAGCCGTGGAGGGAGGCCGTGGTGCCCTCCTCGGATCACCTGCAGGGGAGAGTGTGCACCTCACAAGGGACGAGCAGCCTGCGTCCTGGTGGCACTTGAGGGAGACTAGGTATTGTGGTGGGTATCGGGGGTGGCAGAGGACACGTGAGGGACCCTAGGAGGAAAGGCAGAAGGAAGAAAGGAAACAGAGAGAGTGTTTTCCCAGCAGACATCGGCATTGTCTGTTCCCAGTTAGGGTCAGTCCGGAAAGTTCAGGATTAGTAAATTTAATATCCTGTCGAAATTCTCATGATAATGAGTCCTGGCCGGCCAGCTGGCACGGCAGCCTCGGCACCGCAGCCGGCGAGATAGTGCAGCTCATTTATGAGCAGGAGATTGTGCTGCGCTGGCACCGGCGGCCCCGGCTCAGCCGAGGGGCGGTCCCCGATCGCGCGCAGCCCCAGCCCCGAGCTCCCGTAGCCCAGCCACGAGACCGGGTGACCCATTCGTGCCTCGCTCGCTGGGAGCCCCGGGTCTTCCTAGGAGAACCGGGGAGATGCCTCGTAGGAAAACCTCATCCTCAAACCATCCCTTGCCCGCCCGTTGTGTCGCGGAAACACCAGTATTGTGATCCAAAGCGGGTGTAGACGGAGGGACAGGGGAGTCGCAGGGCCGGGGAGAGAGGGAGAGCTGGGCCAGGAGAGGGAGGCTGGCTGTGGCCACCCCCCCGCAGGACCGCCTGGGCGGGCGGTTTGCAGGCTGCAGGGGTGATGCGAGACGTTGTGTGCCCAGCGAGGAACCTAAAAACGAGAAAGTTCCTGTGCAATTTGTTCAAGGCCTGCACCTCTCTAAGCAGCTGTCAGATCCGTGCATTATGGTGCATTGAATCTGAATGAGGCTCTCAACATCAAAACCTCGTCTCCATTATGATATCATCTCCCGCTCTAAGCCGTAATGCTTATTAATTCTGCACCCATACTCTCCCGGCTTCGGCAAATGTATTCCATCAGCCTAGCATTTAATTTAATTAGTACAGCTGGGCTCTCATTCTCCTTTCTGTGTCAGAGGTATTGTCAGCACGGTCTGCTGTAACACAATTACTGATTGCTTTTAGATAGGCAGAAATATGATTAGGGTATTGGGTGACTGTATCATAAGCCTTATTAGATTCATTTGAAATCTGGAGATAAATAGGAAACTTTTATTTGCAGTGTAATGAGATTATGCTTATTAGGTCAAGACCTCACAGCCTTTTGCAAAGAACACTGTATCAGCCGGATTATACTCTGGAAACACACTCTCTGCTCCTGGCATCCCAGCCGTTTCTGGGCCTCGGAGACTCCACTGTTGTCACCTTGGAGTCGTTTCGGGATTATGGCCACCCTGGTATCTTCCCGGTGATAGAGAGCACGTGTATCCCTTTTCCTTCTGAAGTCTGATGGAATACGTACATGTTGATACGGAATTGTATTTTGCCAGAAATATTTCGAAAAATCAGTACACAGGCTAAGAGAAATTATACTTTTAAACGTATTTATTCGCTTTTAAGGATGTCTGCATTTATTCCACGTCACTTACAGAGATTGGCATGTAATGAATGTCTTAAAAATCCCTGGTGCTCAATCTCTGAAACATTTATCGCTGCTGTTATTGTTTTGATAACAGCTAGTGCAATTCCAGAAACAGTTATTTTTTTTCATTGGCGTTTATTTGATCATCTCAAATTTCTAATATTTGTGGAGGGTTCAGGCAGGAATTTTCTCCCACCCAGAATAAATCAGTCTGAATAGTGCGGAGGTATCATGAAAGTACCGGCGTAACTTGAGGAAATTTACTGAAGTAGAAAGAATTTAAGGCGGCAGTATATTTAACTGGGCTGAAATTTGTCAAGTATACTTATTGGTTTTAAAATAAAGTGTTTCTCTACCCAAGGAAAATGATGATGATTTTTCCTAGATATAAAAGTTGGGGGATGATATATATGAATTTTGCTTTAGGAAAATCCAAGATGTAAAATCTAAATTCGCAAATTACGTACAGTATCTTTATTTATTTTTTATTTTTTTTTTTTTTGCGGTACGCGGGCCTCTCACCGTTGTGGCCTCTCCCGTTGCGGAGCGCAGGCTCCGGACGCGCACGCTCAGCGGCCATGGCTCACGGGCCCAGCCGCTCCGCGGCATGTGGGATCTTCCCGGACCGGGGCACGAACCCGCGTCCCCTGCATCGGCAGGCGGACTCTCAACCACTGCGCCACCAGGGAAACCCTACATACAGTATCTTTAAACTATGAATTATCTCCTATATCATGCCCATCTCTCACCCCACTCCATTTTTACCGGATAATTTATAACATTATTGATTTAAATGACTCTAGATAGATAATTTTCATGAATTCATTTACTGTGTAAGACCTACACGTACAATGAATGTGCTTTGGTGTCCAAAAAACAAGGAGCATATATTTCTTGGTTAAATATGTGGTCACATGAAGATATACAAAAAAGGAAAACCTGTGCTGTTTGCCCAGAGCGAAAGCTAAGAAGGAGGCGGGGGTGCGGGCAGGGAGAATGGGGGTTATTACTTACTGGGCACCAAGCTTCTTTTTGGGGTGATGGAAAAGTCTGGGAAATAGATACGGTGATACTCTCACAACAGTGGGAAAGTCATTAATTGTACAAAGCCACTGGACTGTACACTTACAGATGGTTAAAATGGCAAATCTTATATATATTTTACAACAACAGAAGAAAAAGAGAAAAGACAGAGACGGGGCCGTGGGGCTCCATCAGTGTGAGTGGTAGATTATGGAACGCACTGGTCAGTGACCTCATGGCTTCAGCCCTTGGATTTACCAATGACCGTGGATTTTAAGTTCTAATTTAGTGAGCCTTATGCTCATTCCTCAAGTTCAAATTGAGCATTTCCTGTCAAATAAAGTATCAGAAACTCTAGTGAAGAGATTTGTTGTTTCCCCAAAATGATCCATGACAAAAGTCTTGCTTGGCCTTGACAAGAATTCTTGGTGGCGTAATTCATATCCAGAATTAAGATTGTCTGACTCTGTTCAAGGATAAATATTCAGGGAAGAACATGAATAAGGAGTGAAGAAACATCGAAATGTGTTAGTGACTTTTTATTTTTCCACTGGCACAGAGAAGGGAGCTAACATTCCTGCTGTCCACTGCCATCTTTTTGTCAGTTTTACGGGGGAATAATCGACATATAGAATTATAATATATTTTTAGTGTTCACCGTGGTGACTTGATATACCTATAAACTCTGGAAGGATCCCCACATAGTTTATAATCATGCACCACCTCACATATGTATCCTTTTTTTTTTTTTTTTGGTGAGAACATTTAAGTTCAACTCCCTTAGCAAATTTCATTATAACACAGTGTTATCAACTGTGTTACATTAGACGCTCAGACCTTATTCATCTTATACCAAAAGTCTGTGCCCTTTGACCTGCCTCTCCCCATCCTCCCACTGCCATCCTTGCATGGGATGAAGTGAAGGAGAGGCAGTATCTAAAAGCTGAGGGGGGAATGGGGTTGGCCTCCAGGGGCATCAGCAGCCAGAGTGAGCCCTGTGCACCCACCTCATCTTAACCAACTTCCCCCCAAACCCTCTTCCTTCCCACGGTACAGCACACACTCAGCTCCTGCTCCTACAGATGTGCCTGATGTGCTCCGACATCTTTTTATGCCTCTTGCAATTGCTGTTGTCATTTTTTAATGTAACTAAATATGTGAGCCACTGAAATATGAGTGCAAAAAAGCCATAAAGAATTGGGGGGGTTTTTTCTATGGAAATTGAGGATTTAGGAAAGACTAGATAGAAACAGTTGTTTTTAAAAATATAGAATTACCTGTGGGTGAGATCAGTGTCAGTTATCAGGGGAAAATCATTGAAACCTAAGAATCGGCATTCAGGTTGCTTCACAAGTGCTTTTAATTAATTGTTTCACTTTAAAGAAACACAAGAGATGCATTACGGATAGATGTTTTCTATGTGAGAGAAAAAGACTATGAAAACCCCTCAGCAGCAGCTTGGGCCCTACATCAAATATGAACATGAGTCACGTTAAAAGGCTCGGGTATAGATCTGAATTTTTTTTTTTATTCCCTACTGGAACCTTCTTATCTGATTACCCACCAGTCACCAGTCCGAGCACGTAAGCCCAGAGGAGCTCTGAGCTGGGGGGGTCTGGAGGAGACGGGAAGGGCTGCCTGTGCTGTGCCCTCCTGACTGAAGCTCTGAGACCAAGGAATTTGCGGGGGTTCTGAGGTGGTTCAAGGTGATTGCCATTGGGGTAGAGTGAACAGGTGCTCATAGATAAATGCCCGACAGCATATAGTCAGAAGGGGCTGACCCTTTCGTGGTGGTCACAGAACGGGACAAAGGGATTGGAGCGGAACGGAGTGGAAGGGAAGAGAAGTCTTAGCCGCTTCCTCAGGCATGCTCAGCTGTTCATCTGGAAAATTCGCATCTAACTGTCACATGCATCTGGCTCCTCCCTCTGTTTTCCTAACCAGTCTCAGAAGTGAGGTTTCCCCAGGTACTCACTCAGAGGAGCCCACACAGCAGGCAGAGCCCGGGCAGAGCTGACCTGGGTCTTGGGCCCTGCTGGCCACCGGGCCCTTAGCTGCAAACCACCAGGGCTGAGTCTGGTCCCTGCACAGCCCGTCCTGCTCTGGTGTCGTGTGCTCTTGGCATCACAGAGCTCGGGGCCAGAGAAGAAGATCCAGTCTCTCACGGGGATTGTTGCCACCACTTAGAGAGCTTCTGCCTGGAGTGCCCAGACCAGTTGACTCAATTTCTCTTTTTTTCTCTGTGTTTCACTCATTGGTAAAATGAGGACCTAATGATAGCTTTGTTACAAGGGTCACGTTAGCGTTTAATAGTCGCGCTGGGTGACACGTATGAAACATATAGACTTATACGATACACGTTATATGTAACGTGGGATGTGTGCCTGCGTGCGTACGCACATAGATTCACACACACACAAACACAACCTCTAACGCCACGCCCTCCCCCCAGCACCATCAGCTGTCGTCCACTGGCCGCAGCTGCTGTTGCTTGGCTCTCCCTATGGTCACTGGAAAGAAAGCACCTTCATACTCATTATTCATATTCAGATCCACAGAAAAGCATTTCACGGAACCGTTTTACCATCAGCCCAAAGTGGCCAAGCGAGCCCACTATTCAGCCACAGTGTCAGTCTTCTTACTTTTCTGGGTTGACCCAAGAGGAAAGATTTGAAGGGAAGAAAAATATAAATAAAGATAGGCGGTGGGTGAGAGCACGAGTTCCTTTACCGGGGCACCACAGATGGGGGGCTTACGCAGCGGGAATGTGCGGGCTCCCTGTCCTGGAGGCCGGAGGTCCGAGATGAGGGTGCAGGGGCAGGGCTGCTTCCTCCTGAGGCCGCGAGGGCGGATGTGCCCGGCGCTCCCCGCGGCGATCCTTGGTCGCATCACCCCGTCTCTGTCTCTGTCCTCGCGTGCCGGCAGTCTTCTCCCTGCGCCTGCGTCTCTGTGTCTCTTCTTGAAAGAACACCAGTTTCATCCCATGAAGGGCCGCCCAACTCCTCATCTTAACTCATGACATCAGCAAAGACTCATTTGCCAAATAAGGTCACATTCTGAGGTCCCGGGGCTCAGGACATCAGTGGATGAATTTTGGAGAGGTACAGCTCAACCCGTGAAAGAACAGAGACCATTCCGCTCAGAAATGGTGAATTTCACAGAGAACATACAGTTATTTGGCGCCAAAGCTGAAGGAGGCTGAGGCTCGACCCATAAACTTGACGACGGTGGCTGCTGCTCCAGCCTCTGCTTTATCACGAGAATACTTGGTGGTTTGCTGTTACTTTCTCCCTGGAATGAACTGGCCACCTCGCCGTATTTCTGACTCAGGGAATCCACCTTGCTGGCGGTCTCAGTAGAGGCAGAGACTGGACATCCGTAGCATGTAGCCCCCAGCTCACCCGGAGAGCGGGGGATGGCACTGGGGAACGAGGTCGGCGGCGGAAGTTTGCACCTGAGTTGCTCCCCTCTGCGGAAGTCCAGGGCAGCTTTTTTAAGCAGTGGCGGACCCCGGCCCTGGCCCGGGCCGTTAAGCCACACCCTTTGGGGTGGAGGTCCCCCATGCGGTGAAGGGCCCCAGCGGTGCCGATGGGCCGCCAGGGTGAGAACCGCGGCTCCGGGTGCGAAGGGCAGTGACTGTCCCGGTCTGGCGTGGGTGGTAGGATTTGGGGGCGGCAAGCAAGCTTGCTCCCAGGACTTCCTGGCTCTCACTGAGCAGTCTGTCCGCCCTGGCAGCACCTATAGATCAGGCTCCCCACCTGGCACTCTGAGGTCTCCCCAGCCCACCCCGGTCTTACCTTCCTTCCCTGGGAGCCCCGTCGTGTGAATTTTTCCCACCAACGTTCCCTCGTCTGAACCTCGCCTTGCCAAGGCCCATCCCCTGGGGGCGAGCTCCCTGCCCAGAGAGGACCACTTGACCTCCCGCTGTGTGTCCAGTGAGGACCACGCCAAGTGTGTGTCCATTTTAACAGACGCCTGAAGACTTTCTGTGCCGAGAGCTCTATTTCTCTATTATGTCCTCGATCCTAGAACTGTCCTGCGGTGCTGATTGAACATACAGACCCTCACCTTCCCTACACTGTCCCAGACCTTTTAAATTAACATCCCTACAGGAAGGGCTGCAAGATACATATCTTCCAAAAGCATCTTTGTTATTTCTAACAATTTAGCAAACTTAGGAAATCCCACATTCTCTCCTTTAATTCTCGCCGTGGCTCTCTGAAGCAGGTACTGCATTGCTTGCGGTTACCGACGAGGAAGCTGGGCTTCCAGGGGTAACTCACCCGCAGGTGAGCCACGGAGGCCCCTTCAGACCCTGTGGCAGGTGAATGGAGGAGACGTTTGGGGCCAATAGGGAGTTCAGGGTCTCTGGGTACCCTTTGCTTCCCACTCACACCCACCAGCATCCCTCATTTTTTAGCCTCGGTGAAAAATTATCACCACAATGAGCTGTTTTCCAGAAGACGGCTCTGCACGTGTGCCAGACCACAAGGGGCATGTCGCCTTTAACGACCTGGTGGGTGGGGACAAAGGCCCTGCTGCCCTACAGAGACTCCCCATCCTGTTACCTGCAGGGTCAGTGGATTCTGTCATTAACTCAGAGGCAGCTTCACAATGGCTTTCAGAGAAATCAGTGCAGTAAAACTGTATGTAAAAGGAAATTGTGTCATTAGGTGCTAAATACATGTTTACCACAAAGGAAGAGCAATGTTTATCTCCGGCCCTGTTTTACAGGCAGAAGTGTGTAAGGAAGAAGTGCTGATCTTCGGTTTTCCAAGAACTCATGGATTAAATGAAAGCATAATCATTGCTCTGTGTTTGTTTGATGTGGGTCCAAAGGTAGAATCATAGCAGAAGTAATTAATTATTAAAGTCTGCATTTAGTCCGAAAGCCCCAGGGAATAGTACACATTCATTCATCTGAGACTGATATGTTTCCTATTAAAAGTACGCCTCCCGAATCTCCTGGCTGTCCGTTCTTTAAGGAGCAGCAGTTTGGGGCAACATCGCCACCTCAGGGGCAAGGCTCGCTGTGATGTCCTCTGTAGACTACCTGAGGGCACCATCCGGGGAGGCTAAAAATAATAAGAGGAAGCATTCATCCTTCCAGGATTATCTTTCTTGGCTCTCATGATAACCGTGGGTTTTCCAGAATTATGTCCCAAGGTGAGAAGGCTGTGGGCAAAGCATTCTCAGTCAGAGAGACCAGACTCTTGACTGTTTGTCCTTCCAGGTGTGGCAGGACCAGATATCGTACAGGCAGAGTAATGGAGTTGAAACCACTGAGATGGAATTTTATCATCTTCTCGAACCTAAGCTCACTCTGAGTGATCCTGTCCTGAAAATAACTGATGGGAAAAAAATACCCCAAACCACCACGGGCTTCAAGTTACTATTCGCTTGTTGAATTTTCATCATTTTATATAAACCTACATACTTCAATAAAGAAGGCAATCGCATTCTTCATCTTGGACCAAAAGTGACAATGGACTTGCCTCTCACTGGTCTGTGTACGTTACAGTGTCCCTACCTCAAGTCTTAGGTTCTCGCTTTCCTACATACTCTCACGCTACTCTGTGATGAAACTAGATTTATAAATCTTTAACTATATCCTTATTTACAGAGGAATAAACTGATTCAAGGGCAGATCAAACTGGGTCATTTGAGGGCCCAACCAATGTATTCATTAATTAAACCTCCTATCTCTCTCAAATGTGCGTGAAGACTGGAGACGTGGGATTTCTAACGTAGCTGAGGAGGGAAGACGTAGGTGTGCATCCGCCAGGGCAAAGGAGCTGGTGCGCAGGAGCAAGTCGGCTTTCCCTTCCCCTGAGCTCCCTGGAGCTCCTGCTCTGCCGCCTCCTGGCCCTGTGACCTTGGGCACGTTATTAATCTCTCTGCGCCTCGTCTTCCTCATCTGTAAAATGGGGATGAGTAGTACCTGTGTCAAGGGTGCCCCGAGGAGCACACATATAACGAAGGCAGTGCAGGGCCCAACACACGGCAGGTACTCGATCCGTGTCAGTCTAGGCTGTTAGCAGAGCTCCTTGTGTCAGTGGTCAGCCAGTCCCTCCTCCGGACAAAAGCCGGACACACCCATTGCCAGAGCCATGCTCTTGTTCTCTAAGAGAAGAGCAGTCCCCGGGATTGCACAAGAAGAAGGTTTCAAAGGAATTTGATCATGTGTCCACCTGTGGACTGCAGCGTCACTGTTCCCGTGGTGGCAGTTCAGCCCCACCTCTGGGGCGACAGCCTCGCCGGACACCCCCGCTGCTGGGACCCAGTCTCTGCACAGGTCTCTGTGGACCAGCCGGCTGGTGGCCCCCGAAAGAAAACTGCCTTGTCCAGCCTGCACTCCAGGCGTCCACATGCTGTTTCTCCCAACCATCTTTTGGTCCCAACAGGAGTCACAAGGCTGGGAACACTCAGCTGGGACAAAATCTTTGGTCACAGAAAGAGGCTGGCACAGGGATGGTCCCTGAGACTTGGAGTAAAGGGTTTTAAAACAACTAGTAATTGTCATCAAAGCAACTTTCAAAGAGCATGACTGAGATTTTCCTGCTGTTGCCTATTCAAATGTTCAAAAATGACCACAGCTCATACACCGTCCGAGGTATTCTCCGTGTGAAGCTTTCAAATAAAAGGCAAGCTCGGGTCGTCTAACGAGGTGAGCACCGAACTCGCCTCCCAGGCACCCAAGCTTGACAATCAGGCTTTCCCAGCGGCCACCAGTCCAGCCGCTTTCCTTCCTTCACATCCAGACCACAGGAAAAGGGCATGTACATCTTTATCCAGCGCCCTGAATTCACCGAGCCTACAAGAGCACGTGAAATCACATGGACTCCGGCAGGTGCTAAAGCAGCTGACTGCTGCCCCCGGATGAGCTCTGAGTGGACGGCTGGTTGCACATGAGTTCTTGAGTCCCTGGATGACCCATTCCCGGGTTGGGTTTCTGGCACCCGTGGACTCACAGGGCAGCCACCGCTACAGCCCAGATGCCGTCTGCAGGCACCACGCCCATCCCTGAAGCACTGTTTATCTTCATGGCATATCAGAACCCCTGACCGATTAATAAATGGCAAAGGGAAAAAATCACCACCCAGAAGTAATACCTGGGGAATGACACCTGCATTGAAGTCACATCCATGGCCTTCACTGCCACCAACACAGGCAGAGAGATGGGCGGCAGCAGAGAGCCCCGGGTGCTTCAGCATGGCTGCGGGCCCTCTGCAGGGTTCTTAACGTGGCAAATGTGGAGATTCCCGAGAAGCAGATCAGGCAGGGCTCCAGCCCGGAGCGCAGGCTGGGAGGAGGGAGACCGGGTTCTTTGGAGGAGAAATCTGGGGCCAGCTGTATGTCCCAGTGGCAGAATCACCTAAAACACAGACTGTCCCAGTGTGGCTTTAGATGCTGGGGATCTGAGATTCAAGTGGACACAGGTGGGAAGACGACGTCTGGGATGTCCACGGACCCATCCCTCCAGCGCTGTCCTTCAGTACAAAGGGGTGAATCAATCAGCAAGTTAATCAGCAAACGTTTACTGGGCACCTGTGAGCCAGAGGATGCAATGCGGTGAAAAAAAGCATGAAAACAGTTGCTGCCCTACAGAAAAAAATCGTGTGGCGAGTTGGGGCATACATGTATTTTTTAAAAACCAAGTATGTGAGGCAGGGACACACGAGGACCACGTGGCTAAGAACCAACACCAAAGCCTGGAGAAAGCGCGCTCACTTTGTCCCTCCTTCCCACACTCGGCCATGTGAGCTTCCCCAAGTCTGCAAAGAGGGGTGTTTTTGTTTGTGTGAGAAGCTCAGTAGTCACGCAGGCATGGGACCTCAGGGAAGATCTGTGCCCGTGGGTCCAGGACACTTTCACCCCAGATTTTTCCAGGCAGGTCACCCATTCCATAGTCTCCATTTAGGTGAACTCAGAGGGGGCCCCAGTCCTGGCCTGACATGACAATTACGAGCCATGCGTGACACAGTGTTGGGAAGAGCGTGGAAGAGGCTGTGGAAATAGAATCATGGCCAGTGAACCCCATGCCCTTTGTGAATATGACGTTGCTGTAACAAATTCAAACACCGCTGCGTCGCACTGGAGGCAGGTGACGACTGGCCCAGCTCCACTTCCTCCTTCACCGCTACCCCTTTCCCCACCTGTGAAATGCGGGTCTCCTAAGAGTCCATCTTGGGCTTCTGGTATTTGTCCCAGACTCAGAAACCCCCATTCCTGACGGGTAGTTTGTCATTTCCACGTTCATATTTCACCATCCCCTAAATGTGCGGTCTCGACCCAAGGAACCGCCTTGGCCTTGACTCCAGGAGCTGATTCAAGTCTTCCCTCCCCTCCCTGCTGCCCCAGGGCAGATGCTCTCCAGTCCTGAGCCCAGGGGCCCCGAGGGGGGGGCAAGGCTACGGTGTCCCACGGCCGCAGCAGGGTAGCGGGGGTCTGCCCCAAGTGTGCCAGCAGAGGAGTGGCTTCTCCTCTGTACACTCCTCACTCCTCTCAGGAGTGTGAGCAAAGGCAGGAAGTCAGGTGAACACACACACACCCGCCTTGCGCAAAGCTCACCGTGCTGCTCAGTAAACTCCGTGCACGACTTTCTTTTCTCCATGGACTCCTCTTCTCAAAGTGTTGCTCTTCCGTTGTCTACAAATAATCAGGTCAGGTTTTCTGCCGGCTGTTTTTTCTCAAGCACTGTGGGGATGATAGGAAGATTCCGAAGGCTGCGGCGGGAGAGACGGTTCCAGTCCTGAGTCTGCCGCTTGCCAGCTGAGAAGCCTGCGGCATTGGTCGCGAACGGCTCTGCTCCGGAATGTTCCCTGAGGGTGTCTACACTCGGCCTCCCAGAGCTCCCGCAGCATCCCAGGAGGTGCGTGTGGATGCGGCTGCGTGCGATAGAGCACCGCTCATACACGAGGACGTGGGCGGCGAAATCCGGAGCGTCTGGGGCAGTCTTCCTGCAAGGCTGGCTTTGACCCTGAGCGCTGGTTGTAGCACAATTGATGCATTGAGCATAATGTCAGTTTGGTGTCTGCTGCTGCTGCGTGATTTCCTCTGCAGTAAACATCAGGGGAACACAAAACCCCCGTCCAGCAGAAGGGAGTCTCGTAGGAAGACACAAAATGCACACGTACACCCCCTCCCAGAACCCACCAACTCCTCACCCATACTGATTGTAGTATTTATGTATTTCATAACTATTTAACAAGCAAAAACACGTGTTACTGTTTTGTCGAGCTCCCATCTTCTTTTTTAATGTGTCACTGATGACGTGTCTTGAGTGTGTATCCCTAGACCCTTTTTTCCCATAAAGCTCTGTGTTTTGCACTGTGCAATTCTACACAGCACCATGATTTTTAAGACCCCCCGTGTCACACTGTAGCATGTGGTATAAACTAGAGCAGGGCTCAGGTCACCACTTTGTGCAGTGGAAAAGCGAGAATGGGAAGGCCCGTCTCGGAGGGATGTAGGGAAGATTAAATGAGATGGCATGAAAAGCTGGACAGGCTGTAGCATTTTCTGGGTTTTCCAGATTCATAGGCTGGAATTCCAGACAACCTGGGCTGGAAGAACCAGCCTGCCTTCCCAGGGCACCGTGTTTGAACCAAGCTTGGGAACATCTGGGCTCTAGGCTGTCTCGAGTGGGAAGGATGCAGGAAGGCTACCCCATCATCGTTATAAGGGTGACAGTCGCAAAAGGGCAACAGCTTCTTCTGTGTCTGTATCCTTAGAGTCTGGCCACATCCCTTTGAGGTCTCCACAGAAGCCCAGCTGTACAATATACGTGTGGTTGTAGGATGAAGTTAGTTAATTTCTGCCGGTCACCTTTTAAGTGAAAGAAAATACTCAAAGTGAGGGAATAAATCATAAACCTACTTCTCAGTGAACGTGTTGGTGTTACGTCCTCAACAAGCTTGTCACAGGTTTTTTTGTTTGTTTTTTTTTTTTGCTGATCTATCCAACTGTTGGTCACTTTATTCATTCAACATTCACTTTGTTGCCTGTTTCTGTGAAAGGCACCAGCTAAACACTAGAGACCCACAGATGCCTAAGGTTTGCAACTATCTTCAGAGGACTTACAGTCGGGAGGCCAGATGTGAGCATGTAAATGACAGCCATGTGAGATCGCAGAGCCTAAGTGCCTCTACCAGAGACAGAGACTCGGCCCTGGGCAAGGGAGCCCACCCATGGCTGGGACGGCACTGAAGGCGGCCTTGACCCCTTTATGTGGACCAGGCACCAGTGCCAAAGGAGTATCTTCTCAGATCACTGCTGTGAGAACCATACTTTTTTTTAAAGTCAGTGTTACGAATACAATTTTTATCTCCCCAATGTTCTTACCCGCCTTTCTTTTGGTCCTGTTCCAATAGATTTATGTAAAATTACTGAGCACACCACGCCTATCCGCACACTCCCACGCAGCTGTCAACAGAGCAGCAAGGTCCTTCTCATTTTCCCCCATTTACTTTCAAATCTCTCACCTTTGTCAATTAGCAGCAGATCCTAACCGTACATAAAAGAAATTTTGGTGCCTTTTAATTTCAATCCCGGTTGATTTGACATCCAAGTTTATACTGTTATTTTGCAGTTCTAGCAACGGGGGCAATTGAAATTCAGAAAATTTCGTCCATAGGTGCCACATTTGCATTTCATGAGTGGTCTTTAGTGAATAGAGTTTCTACATTCGCTCTTGAATGAAAACAGCAGTGGCAGAGGCAGCATTAAAGCAGCTGGTAAGGATGCCCAGGCCACCTCATAGCAACCGCCAGGTTTCCAAGGGCAAAGAGCTCCTTCCGACCCTAAGCAACTAGATGAGAACATCAAAACATGCCTCGCACCAGAGCTCCAATGCCCATTAGTGTTAGGAGCTGTTACCTCCATCATGAGTGACACAGCCCTAATTATGAAGGTAATTAGAAGTTATAACACTGGCAATATTAAAGGGAGAACTTCTAGAGCCCATTAACAGTGTTACTTTAAGTGATCTGGCTGTGAACTGTTCAAGTCTCTAATTACATTATACGTCTGTCTTAGAGGGTGATGTAATTAAGTGACGGGCGAGGGGATTAATGTATACTGACTGCTGCTAACCCTTGTAAGTACTATTTTCACAGCGCCTGGCTGCAGCGATGTCATTTAGTTTTCTTCCACTTAACTGTATATAGTATGTAGCTGAAAAAATCCTGCCCTTGCTGTATTTACGCGTATCTTACGCACAGATATTTTTGTTCCTTCCTTTCCCTATTTAATGTGTTTATACTTACGGTGTATTTGCCTAAACCCAGTTACAGATAAACCAAGGTGGCTTTAGTTTATACGTTAAATACATTTCCTATTTTTTTGATACGTATAAACGTTTAAACGTTATGCCTGTCTCTCCACTGCGGCATCAATTTCTTCTGGTGACATAAAGTTATAAAGAAAATCTTCTATAAATAATATACTATTGCATTTCTTTTCTTTTGTGACCCAAGTAATAAATTTTATACTGGACACATCATCACATCTTGGTTTTCTACAATTTCTTAGGAAATCCAAATTGCTTTTTGTTTAAGACTTAGTAAGATGTGCTTATTTAACGTAAGTCATATTTGATCAAAAGGAGTTGGTTTTAAAGAATTAGACTTCCTTACAGCCACTATGGAGAACAGTATGGAGGTTCCTTAAAAAACTAAAAATAGAAATACATACGACCCAGCAATCCCACACCTGGGCATACAGCCTGAGAAAACCATCATTCAAAAGGGTCATGTACCAAAATGTTCACTGCAGCTCTATTTACAATAGCCAGGACATGGAAGCAACCTAAGTGTCCATGGACAGATGAATGGATAAAGAAGATGTGGCACATATATACAGTGGAATATTACTCAGCCATAAAAGGAAATGAAATTGAGTTATTTGCAGTGAGGTGGATGGACCTAGAGTCTGTCATACAGAGTGAAGTAAGTCAGAAAGAGAAAAACAAATACCGTATGCTAACACATATATATGGAATCTAAAAAAAAAAAAATTGGCCCTGAAGAACCTAGGGGCAGAACAGGAATAAAGACGCAGACATAGAGAATGGACTTGAGGACACGGGGAGGGGGAAGGGTGATCTGGGACGAAGTGAGAGAGTGGCATGGACATACATACACTACCAAATGTAAAATAGATAGCTAGTGGGAAGCAGCTGCAGAGCACAGGGAGATCAGCTCGGTGCTTTGTGACCACCTAGAGGGGTGGGATAGGGAGGGTGGGGGGGAGGTTCAAGAGGGAGGGGATATGGGGATATATGTATACGTATAGCTGATTCACTTTGCTATAGAGCAGCAACTAACACACCATTGTAAAGCAATTATACTCTAATAAAGATGTTAAAAAAAAAAGAAAAGAAATTAGACTTCCAGAAAAGACAATATTTCAAGTTGCCTTTATTGAGAGCTTTATTTTTTATTTTATGAGTCATCTTTCATTTGGAAATCACCTCCTAATCCATTATACACAGATAATGTATGAATAGGGAAAATGACATTGCCTTCATTTAAAACAGGCCTCTCGCAATACCGACTCTACTGGTTTGAAGGCAATGCTACGACTTCTGTTTCTTCTTGGACCTGGTAGTGCCCTCTCACCTTCCTTCCCTGTCCGACCCCAGCTGTTCGTTTCTCCCCCCACCGCCCCCCCACCATGTCCAGGATGGAGGAGCAGGTGAGCGTCACAGCCAGCAGCCTCCACTTCTCCCCACCCGCCTTTGTAAATGGAGAAGCCACCGCAGGGCAGTGTCCCTCCCCGCTTCCCTCGCCCCCGCTCCCCCGTAACCACGAGCTTGTTCCCTATATCTGTGAGTCTGTTTCTGTTTCGTTATATTCATTAGTTTGTTTTATTTTTTAGATTCTACATATAAGTGATAACATACAGTATTTGTCTTTCTCCGTCTTATCTCACTAAGCATCATACCCTCCAAATCCATCCGTGTCGCTGCAAATGGCAAAATTTCGTTCTTTTTTATGGCTGAGTAATATTCCATTGTATATACGTACCACATCTTCTTCATTCATCTGTTGATGGACACTTAGGTTGCTTCCATATCTTGGCAATTGGAAATAATGCTGCTCTGAACCTTGGAGTGCATGTATCTTTTTGAATTTGTGTTTTTGTTTCCTTCAGAAGAATACCCAGGAGTGGAGCTGCTGGGTCACATATGGTAGTTCTACTTTTAGTATTTTGAGGAACCTCCATACTGTTTTCCACAGTGGCTGCACCCGCTTAACATTCCCACCAACAGTGCACGAGGATTCTCTTTCCGCCACAAGAGATTAAGTTAATTTCGGATGTTATCCTCCACTCTGCATTTGTCCGATTTTCTTCTTAAGACACAGATTGCAGTTTTGTAGAATATGAACCCCAGCTCAGTTGGATTTTGAAATGAGCTGTCACCAAACTGTACAGAACTGAATAAATTAAAATTTCTCTGTTTCTTGCCCCAAGTGGTACATAAACTATGTGCCTTTACTCTCAGATACTCTATCAGGAGTGGCATTCGTCTAAATGAGAAAGCACTCAGAATTACTCACACACACCCGTGCTCGGTGGAATATCATAGGGCTTTCCCACGGGGAGCAGAAGCCCGCAGCCCAGATTAACTCCACACCTTCACACCTTTGCCTTCAGCCCGTGGCAACATCTTAAGCCTTTGTTTGGAGTTTATACCTGAAGGAAGGGTAGTAACTGTTAGCAGTTCTGTATTTTCAAGGACACCCCTTTACAAACACATCCAAACAGCTCCCCACGTGCTGTCCACCCTCTGAGTCTCCAGCCTCACCTGGCCTGTCCTGCCTGTGTTTGGAAGAACAAGACCGTTTTCTCCACGTTTTTTATTTAATCTAGGCCGAGCTACCCAGACCTAAAGACTTAGATTTCACCTGCCCCAGGGTTAGAGGTCTACTGACAACATGCTTCTGAAAAATTTTAACCTCTGATTGCTTTCTCTCTGTCAGGATGAAATTATTGAGTCATTTTTTAATCACTATAAAACATCAGAGAATTAACTTAGAACACGTGGGAAGACCTTGGTGAAAAGGGAAATCCTATGAAGTATAAAGAATTTGTGAGCTAAAATTAGCAAGATTATTATTTGAAAATTGTGAACTCTGCAGGAGCACTAAAACATTTTCATTTTTAAGAGCATTCTATCAGAAACACACTCTGAAAACACGTACAGAACTTGAGGCCTGAACAGTGAATAGAATTCAAATGGAATGAAGGTATTTATGCCCTGGAGAGATTTCCTCACCTTTTTGATTGTTTTTTTCTTTCTTGCTAATCTGTGCTGAGTTCAAGTTTTACTACAGCAAAAGTAAAGTCTTGCAAAATCATACACTTCTGTAATACCCTTAAATTGCCTATGTGATTTCAAGTGCGTCTGTTTATGGATATGCGTGTCAACATATGCCTTCAAGTGTAACAAAATAGTTTTCAGTTGTTACGCATTGTTTTGTTTTGCGAAGGAGTGAGAGTTTCAAGGACCTCAGTGTTTCAATGGTCCAGTGTTCACTGAGGCAACTTTGACCTTTTTCTGTAAATGAAGCCAAGACCAGGGTGTGATACATCAACCCCAGGGCTAGTCTGCTTAGCTGGCTTCGGGAAACGGCCCCAGGACCGTGGGCCAATTCTAGAAACCCAACACCTGTGCAGGTAAAGAGTAGGAAAGAGTTGCCTTTTCCGTAGGGTCTCCTCTTCTTCACTTGCTTACAGCTCCCACCCTCTCAACTAATTTTGATGAAACATTATTGTAATCATTCACTAAAATTAGTTTTAATTTTATCCAATGTGGACACTCTAGCTGATGTTCTCGGTGGCCAACACAAGACTGAAATTGAGTGGCCATCACTCTGATGGTTATGACATAACAAAATGCAGTGTATTTTAAACATTCTGTTCTGCACTGGAAATACGAGAAATTGAAGTTGGTTCCCAATTAATTTAATTCTTCACCAGACTCAATATCAAGAAAGGAAAGTACACTTGCAGCGACATTAGGTTTGGGGGACCATCACACAATAGTTTCTGAGCAGCAGTTCTTAAATATTTTGGTCCCCAGGGCACAGTGCCCTCTTAGAAAATGTAGAAGACCTGTCTGTGTGAGTTACACCTATAAATACTCATCACATTACAAATTAACACTGAGAATGTTTAGAAAGTATTAATTTATTTAAAAATAACTATAATATACAATATAACAATGATAATAAATAAACATTACTTTTTAACCTATTCTTGTGAAAAATACCTACATTTTCAGGAGAAGAAAGGCAGTTTGGTGGAAAGGGTACATTATTTTAAATCCAGGTTAGGACTTCCCTGGAGGTCCAGTGGTTAGGACTCTGCGCTTCCACTGCAGAGGGCCCGGGTTCGATCCTTGGTCGGGGAAACTAAGACCCCGCAAGCCACACAGCGCAGGCAAAAAATAAATAAAAAGTGTTAAAAATAAACAAAAAAAATCTGGCTTAAGAGAAGGCAGGTGAGCTTTCATACCTGCTTCAGTATTCAGTCTGCTTCTGTGTGTTTTGGTCGAAGCGGGTAAAGCAGATAGGACCTCACGCAGATGTGTCCTTGGCAAAGGGAAGAGCGTTTTAATTTTAACCAGTTTTGGAGATTCTTCTTCGGCACTGCACCAAAATGTGACAAGCATTCGTATCCTGTAGGTTAATTGCACTGAATCTGAAAACAGGTCAGTGAACATTTGGTCGTATTTTATATTTAAATCCACTGCTTTATCCCGTGTTTGAATGAGTCATACCCATTTGTGGTTTTGTGACATCACGCACTGGTTATCTGGAAAATATTGGCTCATGGAGTCATGCAGTTGACAAGTTTCATTATACCATTAATACATCCGAAAATCACACTCGTTAACATCACCACCAACTTCAACAACAAAAAACCTTTAAGAATTAGGCTTTAAGTTGAAAATTGAACTCATAGAGGCAAGTTTTCAGAAACTTGAGTTTTCATTTCAAAAATCGAATGTTATCATTGACAACAAATGCTGCCGATCATTTGCCCCGAATTGACGGACTGCTGCTTTCACTTTCCCCAGATACTCAAGTCTCGATGTCATAGCTTGTTTGTCGGGGGTTCTTTCGAGTAAAGACGCGCTCAGTGAGGGAGAAGAGCGGCTGGTCTAGCGCATCTCGGCCAAGGTCACGGTGTCCTTGCAAGACCAGCACCGCGCTTCCCATCCCATCACACACAGAGCGGAAGAGACATATGCTCAAGGGCTGAGCGTTAAAATAGTCACTTATACAGCACCGTCAAGGCATTTCTTACGAACGGCTGGCATTATTCATTATTACCATTATTATTTCCTGTGCACACATGGCCTTGAAGTTCCCCGTGACCACGGGCACAGCTGGGAGCCACTGCTCTGATTTGGGCTCAGACCCCAGCAGTTCGGCTAGCGCAGACTCTGCACCATCGGTGCAGATATCCACGCGGGGAGAAGGTCAAGAACACACTGGCATTTTCACGAAAACACTCTGGACCTTGCGACCCTTTATAAAGGTTTTAGGGTTCCCCAGGAGACTGTGTACCACGTTTTAAAAATTGCTAAATTGGATGCTACGTAAGGGCCAAAACAAAAAGCAATTGTTTTACTAGAAATGTATGGGGACTCCAGGAACACATAAAAACCACCCAAGCCCAGGCCCTAGCGGTGGGAGCGATATCTTTAGCCATGGAAGTGGCCAAAATCTGTGATGTACTTGGAGAGCTTTACCTACAAAGAGCCAGCATGTTAAGTTATAAGGAGCAACTAGCATCTTCAGTTTGAGAGACTGTATCCAGCGGATCGCGCGTGAAGAACGAACAGAGATGAGGGTCTAGACCAGCACCGGCGCGCTGCTGGCTTGAGGAAGCAGTGGGCTTCTCTGCTGAACATGTCTCTCCTACTTCCATACCCTTGATCCCACTGGGGATGGCGCAAGGAAGAGTACGTGAATCGCAGTGTAATTGGAATTGCAGGTAATTGTCATAAAAATATTCAGTTTTTAAAAAGATAGGAATGTGACATGCATCCTACAGAAAACAAAATAGCTTAACAAAAATCTTCGAAAGTAAGAAAAATGTCATATTGGTAAAACGGGTAAAGTCTGTAAAACGTTAGTATGCAGGCAATCCTCATTTCAGACAAGAAATCCATTTTTTTAAGCAAACCAAGACAATACCAGCTAACAATGGCTAGAGCTGCACTTAATCTTTAGAATTCAGTTTACGCCTTGGCACTTTACTCTGTTTTTGGTGAACGCAGGTTTTTTTTGAAAGCTTTTTGGCTTCAATTCAGGCAAAAGCAAAACAAGACTGAAAATGTACAGTATTATGAGCTTCAGATTGATGCCAAAGACAGCAGCTCTCAGCTCATTTGTTTTAAAGGTTGTGCATCTGATTACAAGTGTCTTTAATACGCTTTTTGGGGAACAAAATGGCATAGATCTAAAAATGGAAAATGAATGCTTTGCTAATGTGTATTGATATTTTAAGAATATTGACATTTCATAACTAGTTTATACAGAAAATACATTTGCAAGGCGTTTTTAAGTCTTGTTTAGACCAGTTGCTGATCACTTTATTACTATCGAATAAGCCATTAAGGGGACTACATAACTGCAATATGATTATTTATTAAACCTTTTACAATGAAATGAACACTTAGGAAGAGAGAACTGTCTCTGCTTTATCTTAAGCAATAATTATAATGTATTCACCATGTGTTTTTTATGCCATCGATGCATGGCAAATGGTGTGTGTGGTGGCATCACATTCTACCCATGAGGGTGGTTATTTTATAATTGTGCTAAATCTAATTAGAATATATATAGCGAGGAAAACCAGCCACCAACACAACGTCCCCCCCACCTGGCCATTTCTTACCTGATTTCATTACCTTTGCTCCAGAGTAGACACTGGGCTGTGTCCGATTAGCAGGATGGGGTGGCAGCTTCGGGATAAAAAGGAGTTTTTCCTTCGGGAAAGTTACTGACGAGAGAAATCTTCACACCTGCTGCCTTAGGAGCTGACACCCCGTCGGGTTTGCACACCCCCGTGCACCAGGCCTGCACATGTGGTCCGGCGGAACTACCGGGACCCGGGAGCTTCTTGAAGTGGTCTTTTTCAGTGTCATACATGTAGGAGGACATCTAGGGAGCCATGTGTGTATTTCATGATGTGTGTGGTGTGAAAGGAACAATATAATGTGGGAAATGAGAGGAAAAATGAAAATTATAGGCAAGAAAACTAGGAAAACCTCCAAAAGCCTATACAGAGTGTATATTTTTATATCTAAAGAGTTAAGGTCCAAATAGCCCAAAAAACTAACTAAATGCAAGAGGATGATTCATTACACAGATTTGTATTGTTAGGAAGAGACAGACAACCTGCATTTGAATCTCAGTTAGCTGTGTGATTTGGGTGAAATTACTTAACTTCTCTGAGCCTTTGTTTCCCCTTCTGTAAAATGGGCATAATGATAATAGCTACCTCGTTGGACTCTTGTGAGGATGAATTGAATGAAGTGGTCCATGAATGGGGCCTGGTATATAGTAACTGCTCAATAAACGGTAGTAATTTTTCTTCTTGCCGCCTTTGGAAAGCGTCAGGTGTGAATCCTGCTTCTCCTTTTGTAATCTCTGTGCCACAGAATATCACTGAGCAAGTGGATGGGCTGACACCTGGGTTCCCCCTGGGGGAGAGGGAGGGGGGCCGGGCGAGGACACAGGTTCTCCCCCCAGGCTGGTGCTACTGCAGCCGATCCGTCCACTGTTCACCCTGAGACAAACAGCATCAGAAAATGGAGTTCCAAAATCCCTCCATCAGGACGACGGGGCCAGAGCAGAGAACAGGAACGTGATCCAGCACATCGCTTCTCAGAGTGACCGTATTTGCTCCCCGCCCTGGGGCTTTGAAAGAGCTGGTAAATAAGGTATTTTCCTCAGAAGCCATTACTACGGGCTGCTGAGGAAAGGGTGAGATCGGTCCTTTCGCTCTATAACCATGTCCTTGGGGGCTGGCATCCCAGAAAGCCCCCATGGATCACCTGGGGAGACAGCCCTGGTGCCGTGATCGTGGGCGCCTTTGTGACCTGTGGGCAGGAACCGGGTCTGCTACAGAGAGCACATGCACTTCCGATCCTTTTTTAAACTTTTTTTTTATTGTCAAAAATTTCAAACCTATCCTAAAGTAGAGAGACTAGTATAATGAACCCCCGAGCCTCTCACCCAGGGTAATTATTGACATTTGGTCTCACCTGACCCCCTCCCACTTCTTACTCCATGCGTTATAAAGCCCATCCTGGACATCCTGTCACTTCGTTGGTAGTAATTTGGGTAACAACCCATTAGTATGGCTATTATAAAAGTTTAAAAAAAACCAGAAAATAACAAGTACTGGCAAGGATATGGAGAAATTGGAGCCCTCGTGCATTGTTGGTGGGAATGTAAACTGGTGGAGCCGCTCTAGGAAACAATATGGTAGCTCCTCAAAAAACTAAAACTAGCACTACCATAAGATCCAGCAATTCCGCTCCCGGGTACAGAACCGAAAGAATTGAAAGCACCATCCTGAAGAAATACTTGTACACCCATGTTCATAGCAGCATTATTCACAGTAGCTAAAAGGTGGAAACAACTCAAGTTAAATGTGGTCCATCCGCACGATGGAATATTATTCAACCTTAAAAAGAAGAAAATTCTGACGCACCCTGCAGCACGGATGAACCTTAAGACATCACGCTAAGGGAGATGGGCCAGTCACAGAAGGACAAATACTACGTGATTCCACTTACGTGAAGAACCTGGAGTAGTCAGACTCTTGGAGTCAGGAAGTAGATGGTGGGGGCCAAGAACTGGGGGGACAGGGGACCGGAGGGTTACTGTGTAGTGGGGACAGAGTTTCAGCTTTGCAAGATGAAAAAGTTCTGGAGGTAGATAGCAGTGGTGGTTGTACCATCACGTGAATGTATTCACTGCCACTGAACTATGTACGTAAAAATCGTTAAAAGGAAAAGTTTACAGTATGCATATTTTATCGATACTAGTTTTTTTTGTGTTTTTTAAATTGACAAAATTCAATACTATCAAATATTTAGTCAATGTGCAGTATTCACTTATTGTCTCATCCGTGTCTTTTTTTTCAATTGGTTTGTTCAAAATCAAAACCCAGGGCCTCTGCACTGTGTGTGGCCCATGTGCTTCTCACATCTTTTCTGGTCTGTAACTGTTCTTCTTGTCTCCTTTGCACTCTTGCCACTTATTTACTGAAGAAACGAAGTCCTTTGTCCTGTAAAAGTTCCCATAGTCTGCATTTTGCTGGTGGCCTTGGCATGATTCTCCGTCCCCTGGCTTTTCTGTAAACAGATCGTCTTTTCCAGAACAAGCCTGTCCAGTGGAACTTCCTGCAAAGACGGGATTGTTCTGCGTCAGCGCTGCCTCCTGAAGCAGCCACCAGCCACCAGCCACATGTGGCTCCTGAGCCCTGGAAGCGTGGCTGGTGCCGCTGAGGAACTGAATATTTAGTCTACTTTCGTTCTGAGTAATTTAATTTTACATACTTTTTAAAAGCCAGCTCTCAGACAGCACAGGCCTAGAGACTTAATCAGATTAAGGCCCTTTGTTTGGTCCAGGAAGCATCTTCATGGGCTGTGTCCTCAGGTGAACCCGGATCTGTCACGGACACACAGCACCAGTGGCCTGGGCTTGCAGCTGGCCGGTAGGAGTGACCTCTGTGGCGCCCCTACAATGCCAGAGGCCCGTACGTGTCCTGGTGGGGACCGTGATGCTCACAGCCCCACTGGCATCTGTCAGGACCACCGGCACCTCACAGGGAAAGAGGCAGAGATACGGGAGGTGAATAACTCTCCTGGGCCACGCAGCCAACAAGCGCCGTAGGCAGCATCAGACCAGGCGGCCTTTCTCAGAAGCCACACCCTTAGCCACAGCCATCCTGTCTGGTTTGATCTGGTTTCTTCCCAAAATGTTTACCTTCCGTGGCGTGTGGACAAAACCATTATCTTCTTGTCTCAGCTCATTTCAGATCAGGCTCCTGTTGGACCTAAACTTCAGGAATATATGGATTCCTTAAAATACCCTTTCTGTGTTTCTCCGCACAGCTACCCATTTCTCCCTGCCTGGAGTGGGCTGAAATTCTGAAATGTCACCAGCCATCTGTTCTGTTAAAAAGAAAATCAGGTCCTCAAGGTTTTTTTACAGGCATACATGGATTGATTTATTCTCTTTTCTAGTCATTTTTCTTTACTTATCTTATTTTATTTTTTTATACAGCAGGTTCTTATTAGTTATCTAGTTTATACATATTAGTGTATATATGTCAGTCCCAATCCCGCAATTCATCCCTCCACCATCCCCACCCCGCTTGCCCCACTTGGTGTCCATACGTTTGTTCTCTACCTCTGTGGCTCTATTTCTGCCTTGCAAACCAGTTCATCTGTACCATATATATGCGTTAATATACCATATTTGTTTCCACATGTGTTAATATACAATATTTGTTTTTCTCTTTCTGACTTACTTTACTCTGCATGACGGTCTCTAATTCCATCCACGTCTCTACAAATGACCCAGTTTCGTTCCTTTTTATGGCTAATATACCGTTGTATATATGTACCACATTGTCTTTATCCATTCATCTGGCAATGGGCATTTAGGTTGCTTCCATGACCTGGCTATTGTAAATAGTGCTGCAGTGAACATTGGGATGCATGACTCTTTTTGAATTATGGTTTTCTCTGGGTATATGCCCAGTAGTGGGATTGCTGGGTCATATGGTAATTCTATTTTTAGTTTTTTAAGGAACCTCCATACTGTCCTCCATAGTGACTGTATCGATTTACATTCCCATCAACAGTGCAAGAGGGTTCGCTTTTCTCCACACCCTCTCCAGCATTTGTTGTTTGTAGACTTTCTGATGATGCCCATTCTAACTGGTGTGAGGTGGTACCTCATTGTAGTTTGGATTTGCATTTCTCTAATAATTAGTGATGTTGAGCAGGTTTTCATGTGTTTGTTGGCCATCTGTATGTCTTCTTTGGAGAAATGTCTGTTTAGCTCTTCTGCCCATTTTTGGATTGGGCTGTTTGTTTCTTTAATATTGAGCTTCAGGAACTGTTTATATATTTTGGAGATTAATCCTTTGTCCGTTGATTCGTTTGCAAATATTCTCTCCCATTCTGAGGGTTGTCTTTTCGTCTTGTTTGTAGTTTCCTCTGCTGTGCAAAAGCTTTTAAGTTTTATTAGGTCCCATTTGTTTATTTTTGTTTTTATTCCCATTTCTCTAGGAGGTGAATCAAAAAAGATCTTGCTGTGATTTATGTCAAAGAGTGTTCTTCCTATGTTTTCCTCCAAGAGTTTTATAGTGTTTGGTCTTACATTTAGGTCTTTAATCCATTTTGAGTTTACTTTTGTGTATGGTGTTAGGGAGTGTTCTAATTTCATTCTTTTACATGCAGCTGTCCAGTTTTCCCAGCACCATGTATTGAAGAGACTGTCTTTTCTCCATTGTATATCCTTGCGTCCTTTGTCATAGACTAGGTGACCATAGGTGCATGGATTTATCTCTGGGCTTTCTCACCTGTTCCATTGATCTATATTTCTGTTTTTGTGCCAGCACCATATTGTCTTGATTACTGTAGCTTTGTAGTATAGTCTGAAGTCAGGGAGTCTGATTGCTCCAGCTCCGTTTTTTTCCCTCAAAATTGCTTTGGCTATGCGGGGTCTTTTGTGTCTCCATATAAATTTTAAGATTTTTTTGTTCTAGTTCTGTAAAAAATGCCACTGGTAATTTGATAGGGATTGCATTGAGGCTGTAGATTGCCTTGGGTAGTATAGTCATTTTCACAATATTGATTCTTCCAATCCAAGAACATGGTATATCCCTCCATCTGTTTGTGTCATCTTTGATTCCTTTCATCAGTGTCTTATAGTTTTCTGAGTACAGGTCTTTTACCTCCTTAGGTGGGTTTATTCCTAGGTATTTTATTCTTTTTGTTGCAATGGTGAATGGAATTGTTTCCTTAATTTCTCTTTCTGATCTTTCGTTGTTAGTGTATAGGAATGCAAGAGATTTCTGTGCATTAATTTTGTATCCTGCAACTTTACCAAATTCATTGATTAGCTCTAGTAGTTTTCTGGTGGCATCTTTAGGATTCTCTATGTATAGTATCATGCCATCTGCAAACAGTGACAGTTTTACTTCTTCTTTAACAATTTGTATTCCTTTCGTTTCTTTTTCTTCTCTGGTTGCCGTAGCTAGGACTTCCAAAACTATGTTGAATAATAGTGACGAGAGTGGACATCCTTGTCTTGTTAGTGATCTTAGAGGAAATGCTTTCAGTTTTTCCCCATTGAGAATGATGTTTGCTGCAGGTTTGTCATATATGGCCTTTATTATGTTGAGGTGGGCTCCCTCTATGCGCACTTTCTCAAGAGTTTTTATCATAAATCAATGTTGAATTTTGTCAAAAGCTTTTTCTGCACCTATTGAGATGATCATATGATTTTTATTCTTCAGTTTGTTAATATGGTGCAACACATTGATGAATTTGCATATATTGAAGAATCCTTGCATCCCTGGGATAAATCCCCCTTGATCGTGGTGTATGATCCTTTTAACATGTTGTTGGATTCTGTTTGCTGGTATTTTGTTGAGGATTTTTGCATCTATATTCATCAGTGATATTGGTCTGTAATTTTCTTTTTTTGTAGTATCTTTGTCTGGTTTTGGTATCAGGGTGATTGTGGCCGCATAGAATGAGTTTGGGAGTGTTCCTTCCTCTGCAGTTTTTTGGAAGAGTTTGAGAAGGATGGGTGTTAACTCCTCTCTAAATGTTTGCTAGAATTCACTTGTGAAGCCATCTGATCCTGGACTTTCGTTCGTTGGAAGATTTTTAATCACAGTTTCAATTTCATTACTTGTGATTGGTCTGTTCATATTTTCTATTTCTTCCTGGTTCAGTCTTGGAAGGTTATGCCTTTCTAAGAATTTGTCCATTTCTTCCAGGTTGTCCATTTTATTGGCATAGAGTTGCTTGCAGTAGTCTCTTACGACGCTTTGTATTTCTGTGGTGTCTGTTGTAACTTCTCCTTTTTCATTTCTAATTATATTGATTTGAGTCCTCTCCCTCTTTTTCTTGATGAGTCTGGCAAATGGTTTATAAATTTTGTTTATCTTCTCAAAGAACCAGCTTTTAGTTTTATTGATCTTTGCTATTGTTTTCTTTGTTTCTGTTTTATTTATTTCTGCTCTGATCTTTATGATTTCTTTCCTTCTACTAACTTTGGGTTTTGTTTGTTCTTCTTTCTCTAGTTCCTATAGGTGTAAGGTTAGATTGTTTATTTGAGATTTTTCTTCTTTCTTGAGGTAGGATTGTATTGCTATAAAATTCCCTCTTAGAACTGCTTTTGCTGCATCCCATAGGTTTTGGATCGTCGTGTTTTCATTGTCATTTGTCTCTAGGTGTTCTTTGATTTCCTCTTTGATTTCTTCAGTGATCTCTTGGTTATTTAGTAACGTATTGTTTAGCCTCCATGTGTTTGTGTTTTTTACGTATTTTTCCCTGTAACTGATTTCTAATTTCATAGCACTGTGGTCAGAAAAGATGCTTGATACAATTTCAATGTTCTTAAAATTACAGAGGCTTGATTTGTGACCCAAGATGTGATCTATCCTGGAGAATATCCCATGTGCACTTGAGAAGATGGTGTAATCTGCTGTTTTTGGATGGAATGTCCTATAAATATCGATTAAATCTATCTGGTCTATTGTGTCATTTAAAGCTTGTGTTTCCTTATTAATTTTCTGTCTGGATGCTTGGTCCATTGGTATAAGTGAGGTGTCAAAGTCCCCCACTAGTATTGTGCTACTGTCAATTTCCTCTTTTATAGCTGTTAGCATTTGCCTTATGTGTTGAGGTGCTCCTATGTTGGGTGCATATATATTTATAATTGTTATATCTTCTTCTTGGATTGATCCCTTGATCGTTATGTAGTGTCCTTCCTTGTCTCTTGTAACATTCTTTATTTTAAAGTCTATTTTATCTGATATGAGTATTGCTACTCCAGCTTTCTTTTGATTTCCATTTGCATGGAATATCTTTTTCCATCCCCTCACTTTCAGTCTGTATGTGTCCCTAGGTCTGAAGTGGGTCTCTTGTAGACAGCATATAGATGGGTCTTGTTTTTGTATCCGTTCAGGGAGCCTGTGTCTTTTGGCTGGAGCATTTAATCCATTCACGGTCAAGGTAATTATCGATATGTATGTTCCTGTGATCATTTTCTTAATTGTTATGGGTTTGTTTTTGTAGGTCCTTTTCTTCTCTTGTGTTTCCCACTTAGAGAAGTTCTTTTAGCATTTGTTGTAAAGCTGGTTTGGTGGTGCTGAATTCTCTTAGCTTTTGCTTGTCTGTGAAGCTTCTGATTTCTCCATTGAATCTGAATAAGATCCTTGCTGGGTAGAGTAATCTTGGTTGTAGGTTCTTCCCTTTCATTGCTTTAAATATGTCATGCCACTCCCTTCTGGCTTGTATAGTTTCTGCTGAGAAATCAGCTGTTAACCTTATGGGAGTTCCCTCGTATGTTATTTGTCGTTTTTCCCTTGTTGCTTTCAATAATTTTTCTTTGTCTTTAATTTTTGTCAATTTGATTACTATGTGTCTCGACGTGTTTCTCCTTGGGTTTATCCTGCCTGGGACTCTCTGCGCTTCCTGAACTTGGGTGGCTATTTCCTTTCCCATGTTAAGGAAGTTTTCGACTATGATCTCTTCAAATATTTTCTTGGGTCTTTTCTCTCTCTCTTCTCCTTCTGGGACCCCTATAATGTGAATGTTGGTGTGTTTAATGTTGTCCCAGAGCTCTCTTAGGCTGTCTTAATTTCTTTTCATTCTTTTTTCTTTATTCTGTTCCATGACAGTGAATTCCACCATTCTGTCTTCCAGGTCACTTAGCCGTTCTTCTGCCTCAGTTTTTCTGCTATTGATTCCTTCTAGTTTATTTTTCATTTCAGTTATTGTATTGTTCATCTCTGTTTGTTTGTTCTTTAATTCTTCTAGGTCTGTGTTAAACATTTCTTGCGTCTTCTCAATCTTTGCCTGCATTCTTTTTCCGAGGTCCTGGATCATCTTCTCTATCATTATTCTCAATTCTGTTTCTGGAGGTTTCCTATCTCCACTTCATTTTAGTTGTTCTTCTGGGGGTTTATCTTGTTCCTTCATCTGGTACATAGCCTTCTGCCTTTTCATCTTGTCTGTCTTTCTGTGAATGTGGTTTTCATTCCACAGGCTGCAGGATTGTAGTCCTTCTTGCTTCTGCTGTCTGCCCTCTGGTGGGTGAGGCTATCTAAGAGGCTTGTGCAAGCTTCCTGATGGGAGGGACTGGTGGTGGGTACAGCTGGGTGTTGCTCTGGTGGGAAGAGGTCAGTAAAACTTTAATCCACTTGTCTGCTGATGGCTGGGGCAGAGTTCCCTCCCTGTTGGTTTTTTGGCCTGAGGCGACCCAGCACTGGAGCCTACCTGGGCTCTTTGGTGGGGCTAATGGTGGACCCCGGGAGGGCTCATGCCAAGGAGTACTTCCCAGAACTTCTGCTGCCAGTGTCCTTGTCCCCGCAGTGAGCCACAGCCACCCCCCGCCTCTGCAAGAGACCCTTCAACACTAGCAGGTAGGTCTGGTTCAGGCTCCTGTGGGGTCACTGCTCCTTCCCCGGGTCCTGATGCACAGACTACTTTGTGTGTGCACTCTAGGAGCGAAGTCTCTGTTTCCCCCAGTCCTGTCAAAGCCCTGCATCAAATCCCCATTTTGCTTTGGTTTAAATGAGCGAACTTACCATAATGGAAAGAGCCAGGTTGGCTGCGCAGCATCGGGTGGGTCCGCAGTGCTGGAGCATCCCTTGCCCGGCACCCGCGCGAAGTGTGTGTGCGCATGTGTGCAGAGCGTCAGCATGCAGACAGGGCTGCGTGTGAAGGTCCAGACCTCCTCCCTGGCGACCCGGCGTTTGGCACGAAATGCAAAATGGTTTAGCATCGCTCTCCTCTCTCACTGTGTGTTCGGAGAGGCAAGCAGGGCCCCGCTTATCTCGGGCAGCGGTGGCATGGACCACAGGAGGGGACTTGGCTTTGCAGTGTCTCGGGTGGGCGTTCAGACGCCAGCACGAGCTGCCCTAACTGTGTGGCCTCAGCAGGTCCTTGACGCCTCCCGAGCCTCGGCGTTCTCACCTGTAAAGCGGAGGTAATGCACCACCTGCAGAGCTTATCATGACGGGATCCCGCGTGGGCACCTCTGCCGGTGGGGAGATGATGGGAATCTCAGTGGAAGGAAATGTTACTGAAGCCAATCAGAAGTAAAAAGTGAACTCTGGTGAATATCTTCTGTAAGATGTGAACATTGTTAACATGACCTTTGGGCATGCGGAGGATGTTAATTTGCACAGTTGAGAAAGGAAATCTGAGAACAGGTGATCACAAGAGGGGAGCAAATGTGGAGGCTGAGTCGGTGTCGTTGGTGAAAATAAAAACCTAGTTTCTAAGGTATTTTGCACATAAGTAGATGGAAACTGTAGTTTCTATTCATTGGGTACTTGATGTGATCCAGGTCTTTCTGTAGGCCTAAAAAGTGGGGTTAATTCACAACTAATTCTGCTGATATGAATTCTATAGTTTTAAAATATATATAACTCAAAGTATGATTATAACTGTAGAAAGAAAATACAATCCAGTGTACATAATGAAGAAAATAATTTATGTGTTTGCAGTAATTATCTTTAAGTAGTAGGATGAAAGTGGTTTTGTCCTTTCCTACTTTTCTGTATTATGTAGCTTCTCAACAGTGATCCTATTCACTTAAAAGTATTTAAGAAATGCTTATTGATTTGGAAAAGAACGGCCCTGTCCAGAGGTAACTAGCTCACCGGCCTCATTAAAGAAAAATGCTCCCTTGTATGGTGGGTGCACGCAGGGTCTGTGGCGAAGCAGGGATGCAGCCCAGAGACACTACCACCTTCATGCCAGGCATGAGGGCCCGGCACAGGAGAGCCTGGCTTGACAACCAGCAGACATCCTTCCTGTGCTGGGAAGAGGAGGCCAGGCAGTATGGGTTGGATCGTGGCCCCCAGATTCCTGTGTTGAAGCCCCAACTCCCAGGACCTCAGGATGTAACTATATTTGGAAATAGGGTCTTTACAGAGGTCGTCACGCGACAAGCTGCTTGCAAGCGACGTAGTCAAGAGACCCACTTCGCTTGGCCGCCGACAACCTGGGAGAGGCAGCCCTGTGGCACCTGCTTGCTACCAGCAGGTCCTGAGTGTCCCACGCCTAGGCACCCCTAGGTCAGTACGCGAAGGGGTCCTCTCTCTGGACTCGGCACCCGTGGGGCTCGCTCACAGCCAGCTCGCCGTCGAGCCTGGAAAGAGCAGTGCTCGCAAAGCACCATGGCTGCCCGCGCACATCCTCAGGTTCCGCGAACGCCCGTGCCGGGTAAATGGGAGCAAAGAGTCTGCAGCACTTGCACCAAACAGACCCCAGTGTGTACAGTGGCTGGAACGCGATAGAAACGGACTCACCGCACCACCCAGCCAGCGCACCCACCCTCGAGCGTTCATCCCTACGTCCCGCAGAGTCTGTGCGGTGGCCGCTGATTCACCCTCACTGAAGCCGGAGGCTGTCCAAAGGTGCCCCCGTGGGCAACGGTGAAACAAGCCGGTCCCCGAGCCCTGGAGCTCTGCCCCCGGCCGAAAGGAGTCAACTGGATGTCCTCCAGGGAATTAGGCTGAAGAAGAAGGTCAGGTGCCGGGCGTTCCACTTACAGAACATTCCTGAGGTGACCCAATCGTAGCACTGGAGAGAAGATGCCTGTTTCCGGGATCAGGGAAGGGGGGAGGGGTCGGCGTGGGAGGGGGAGTCCTGAGAGACCACGTCACGGATCTCGGCTCTCGATGTGGTGGCGCTTACAGGAAGCTGCACACGGGATGATGCCGCATAGAGCTGCGTGCACGTGTGCACACACACACACACACGTGTGTGCACACGGATGTGTAGAACAGGAGGAAACGGAGAGCTCTATGGACCTGATCACTGCCAACCTCCTGGAATTGATACTGTGTGGCAGTTATGCAAGGGACGGACCTATACACGTCTTTGCAGCTTTCTGTGAATCAGTCATTATTTCAAAGCAAAATGTTAAGATAATAAACGAGAAGGGGAGAGGGCTCTGCCAGGATGGAGAGCAGGAGTGGGAAGATGATTTCCTGGTTTTTTATTGAGGTGAACCACGCATAGGCCTCAGGTCACCTGATTGTAGGGGCGCAGCTCTGAATCTCTGCACAGGACGCACCCACGTGACCCCCCGCCCTGAAGGGTCCTTCTTGCCCTTTTGCCTTCACTGTCGTGCCCCTCAGAGGCACCCGGCACCCCGGCTGGAGTAGGACCGCAGACACCTGCCTGGTCCTAGCAGAGAGGGTCCTCGTTCACGATTACAGCTCTGATTTTATTTATAATCTTCAATCCATCTCTTACTGATGAACACTTAGTTTCCAATCATTGGCTAACCTGCACGGTGCTGCAATGGATAACCCTTTGCCTACATTTTACACTCGGGGAAGTATATCTTTAGGGTAAATTCCCAGAGGCAGGACGACATCTGAAACGTTCACAGCTGCTGCTGACTCGCCCTCACCTGCCCTCCCCAACAGTGTGTGTGCGGGTCTCCCAGCCCACAGCGCCTGCCGACCAAATTCTGGATGTCTGTCGCGCTCGTTAGTGAAATACGGCATCTCAGTAGCTGAGCATCTTCTCATCACTTAGGGGCCATTTGTTCCCTTTTCTGTGGCCCAGCTTGTTCGTTTCCTTTGCCCATTTTTCTTCCAGGTCTGTGGTCTTTTTCTTAACGATTTGTAATACTTTACATAGTAGGGAAAGTGGTCCTTTGTGATATAAGTTGCATTTCTCTTAACTCCTGTTGAATTTATGAGCCTTAATTCATTCTTCCCAGCCCAGGCTATGAAGAAATTTGCCCATGATTTATTCTAGTATTCGCATGGTTTCTTTTGTTTACGTTTAATTTTTTGGGCCATTTGGAGTCTCTTCCAGTGACTGGTATGATATGTGAACCCAAATGCGTTTTTACAGTTGGTTCTGCAGTTCCCCCAACACTGTTTACTGGAAGACACACCTTCTCCTGGACGTGGACTCTTCACATCTGAGTTGCCGTCTCTGCACCCTGGTCTCTGTGCCACCTGCATGTCTGGCTCTCCCAGCCTCGTCTTCATGCTGCTTAATTCCGAGGCCTCATGTTCCTGTCCTGCTGGGCTGGGGCCCCTTCCTCACTCTTCTTTTCATTATTTCCCAACTGTTACTTATTTTTTCTTATGAACTTAGAAATTAACTTGTTTGGCTTAACAAGCATTGAGGTGTTGAGACTTTTCATTCAAGCAGCTGCGTCTTTCTGTTCTTCAACTGTGTCTTAAAGCTTCCCACACGCCAGTACTCCTGCTTCTTGAGTTTGTTTCTACTTTTTGTTGTTGTCGTGGCTGCTGCTGCCGCCGTTCTTTTGTGATGACAAACGAGGGTCTTTCTTCCATTTATTCTCTAATTTGTTTGTATCTATGATGGATATTGATTTTCCGGTGTATAAACAAAACAACTGATCTGAACTCTTCAAAAATGACAGTATCATGAAAGCCAAAAGAAAAAAAAAAAAAAGCAAGTCAAACAGATGGGGGAACAGCTCAAACTGAAAGGAAACAGAGGTACCGGGGCAAGTTCACGCAATGTGCGATCTTGTTTGGGGACGGTTGGGGACATTGTGTGTGAGCTGTGTGACGAGGTGTGGGCACCGAGTCAAGGGTGCGTTGCCTGGGTTGGTCACAGTGTCGGCGTTTTGCAGGAGGACGTCCTCGTTCCTGATCAATGTGGAGAGCTGGGTGGGGGGCCGCGAGTCTGCAGTTCGCTGCCCAGGGATTTAGTGACAAATGAGAACAAGACAGAACTGCGCGCACACGCGCACACGAGGCAGACGTGGAAACGTGAACCATCGGTGAATATAAAGTGCTTATGCTGTTACTCTTTCAGCTTCTCTGCAAGTCTGACCATTTCCCAAAGTTGGGGCACAAAGAAAATCCATGTAAGACGCTTGGCATGTAGATAATGGTCTGCGGGGACCATCACCATGTTGGTTCACCCCCCCAGGAGGACCGGAATTCTGGGTAGAATAAGAGGGTTTTAATCTACCCTCTTTCCTCCCATCCCTGTGTCCCTAAAGTCCCCGGTGAGTGTAGCCTCGGGACGCCTCTCAGCTCACAGATGACGCAGTCTCTCCAGCCACAAGAATCACTTCATTTCTGTGCCAAAAAGGTCCTGATCAACCACCTTTCAAACTTTACTGCGAAGGGTGCCCAGCATGGAGCAGACCTCCCCTGCTGCAAAGGCAGCGGGGCCCAGGCAGCTGTCACGGAAGCAGGAGGACGTCCAGCTGAATTCCCTCAAAACCCACGAAGAAACATGCTGTTCTGATGCGACTTTGCCAGATAAATGAGAAGAGTCTCGTTGCTTTTTTGAAGAGAGAAAGCGGTTTGGGGGAAAGTATGAGCTAACAAAGTACAGAAGCTACTGCAGATAAAGATGGCTTCTGCCCCAAACTGCATCGTTGTGTAATCCGAGGGAGGGGCAGACTGAAAAATACCGTCCCTCATACTCAAAGGCTTCATTCCACAGCGGTTCTCCCAACAAACCCGAGTGCGTCTTTCCTCTGCCTCCCGGGCTGCCCCTCGTCCCCTTCCAGGAGCTCAGCTCCCCCTCTCCCCCGCCGGGTCCCTCCAGCGCGGGCCAGTAACGGGGCCAGGAGCCACAGATGCTGTCGCCATGGGAACCTGCGAGGAGAGACAGGGGTGTGGGTGTGCGGCTGCAGCGCCCCACGCGTCCTGCACAGCCACCAGGGCTCTGCTCAAAGGTCCTTGAAAAGGCGCCGACACGTTCCCGGACTCCGACACCTGCTGGTTCACACCTGAGAGGCAGGTGCCTAGGCCCTCACCTGGGCAGAGGGGACAGGAGCGGGGGAGGGGCGACGGCGGCCTCCACGCCCCCCTCTGTGTGCGCAGGACACTGCCCCCTCCCCCAGGCCAGGGCAGGTGGCAGAGGGATGGAGCTGAGCTTTCTACTGAGCTGCGTTCTCACAGTCAGGATGTGGAATTTTCCAGAGTTCCTAAGGACCCAAACTTGGCCCCCGACGCCCCCATCTAGCAGGGAGTGTTTTATTCTCCCACGCAGGTTAGCTTTCTACACCTGTCAGCAAAGGCCTTGTTCTCGATCGGATTGACATGCTTTCGCAGCCGCCGAGTTTCAGACGAAGTCAGAGTCCAAGCGAAGGGTCGTGCTGCGGAGCACGCGGCGCATCGATGGGCCTCCAGCGCAGCTCCGTGAGGGGGTCCGGCCGCTCAGCCCGCAGGCTCTGTTCCACGGGACCCGGGAGGGACGTGCAGGGCTCCGTCAGCTGTCACGCTGGGCTGTCAGCTCCACGCCGTCCGTCCCTCCTCCGCCTTCCGGTCCCCTCCCGAGCCCAGGATCAGCACAAGAGATGGAGGTGCCCCGTGCACGAAGAAAGGCGGCCAGCGCTCGCGGGGGGCCTCCTGGAGGAAGCACTCCATGCGTGTGCCTTTGGGCAGCAGCCTTGGGCGTGCTCCAGGACTGGGACCATTTCTCCATCTTCCGTCCCCTTCCAGCCCTGCCCAGGAGCAGGTGGGAAGTCCTGCAGGCTCACATTAAGTAAAGGTGTACGGGGCTTGGGCAGCAGGAACCTCTCGTGTCCCCACCCGAGGACGGAGAGCCAGGGGAGGAAGAAGAGACGGGGTGGTGGGGCAATTTTGTCCTTAACGTGTTGCATCACTAAAGACCCTGCGAGATGCCACCAATTCTAACCTCAGGGGTGTGTGACAAAGAGTATCATCCCGTCTGAGAGAGACTCAGACGGCAGGTCCCAGGTGAACCCGCGATGCGAGCGCCCTCCACCGAAAGCAGCCCCTCCCCGACCCCAGGGCAGCTTACCCTCCCCCCAGCAGGCCAGCCTGCTGCCGTCCTCCCCCTCGTCCACAGGCCCGGCTCCCGGCTCCGGGCAGGGCTGTTCTGGGTGGGTGCACGCCACCCCCCTCCCCGGGAGGCAGGGGCAGGAAATGAGCACGTCCCCGCAGGAGGACCCCGGTCCCGGAGACCGAAGGAGGGAGGCCGCCGGGCCTCCGCTCTTCCCTGGCCTCCCTGCCTCTCCTCCTGCTTCCCCGCTGCCCACCCGTGGAGGGGGGCCCTTCCTGCTGCAGGACTAGGTTCCCAACATGGGTCACTCGCCTGCTTCTGAACATGCAGAGCTGATGACCTAACCCCGCGCCTGTTCCCTGCAGTGGTCACCCCCCGCTGTGAGCATCTCTGGGATGAAGGTCCCATGGTCACCTGCACCAGCTTCCCTCACCTTAGCTCCTGCCCCCCCCCTCCACGCTAGATGCTCCGTCCGTGTCTCCTGGCACCCGGTGCCACCCTGCACCCCGGCCCCCTGGAATTTCCTCGTTTACTCTCTGCTGACTGCGCCAGGCCGCCCCTTCTCGCGGGGAGGGAATTTCTCATTCAGCTTCATGCAGCTATTTCCTGGGTGGCTCTCACCCTGCTCACTTTGCCCGTGGTGGTGGGTCCTCGGTAAATGTCCGTGGAGTGACTGGTGGCCGAGTGGCTGAGTCATTGCTGCACCTGGTCATCCCCACCTGTGTGGGCATCACAGGCCAGGTAGGATTCTGATGAAAGCATGGTGGAGGAAGCCCTGTCCTTGCAGGGTCAGAGCACACGGGACAGTGAAAACACGCAGCAGTCAGTCCGGAGCCGAGTGTTCTGTGCTGGGGCTACCGCGGAGATACAGGGACGGAGGGGTGGACGCATGGGGCTGGTCCAGGAAGGTACGTGGGCTCATTCTGAGGGTCAAGGGACGGTGTGAATTTGGGTCAGAGGAAACCAGAGATGAGGGGCCACGTCTGGGAAGAACCTCAGAGGCTGCTCAGCTGCCTCTCCTGGGATCCGAATCTGGACACTCGCACCGTCATCGAATTAAGCAGAAGGAGAGACCCTCGTGGGCGCAGGATCCCGGCAGCCGGGCAGAGTGGGGCTCTGGTGGTGCAGCCGTGACCCCATGACAAGGGGCTGATAGAAAAGCACCCTGACTGCCTGGGATGACGTAACAGCCACCGCAGCTTCCTTCTCCTCACCGCCATCCCCAGCTTCTTCCCCTGGACGCTGCAGCAAACGTTACCTTCTCCACGGAGACTTCGGAAACCTCCTCGTCCTCCTGCGGTTCCCCCATCGTTACTGCTCTCACTTACCTTTGTGCCGCTTTGTAAATGTCCTTGTGTCTGCGATGGGCTGCACTTTGATCCTTTTCAGCTTATAAGCTCGTTGAGGTCAGGAGCTCGTTTTGTTTTTCTCCTGTGATGGTTCCCGGCACCGCCCTGCAGCCCACCTCCCACCCACACTCTCCGTAGGAGCTCTGCTTCCCTCTTGCCCACGATCGGTTTTATTATCGCGCTCTGTCTGTCTGTCTGTCCCTCGATGGTCATCTCCTTGAAGGTCGAGTCTTATTTATCTTTACGTCCTCAGAGCTTAGGAAAGTCACGGATGTTCCGTGTTCGTATCTGTCAAACGAGAGCAAATGAATCGGTGAACGAACAACAAGAAACCTAACCTTCCCAGGGCGCGGTGACATTGATCAGTGACGGTTCAGCGAAAGAAACAGAAACCGTTCTGGGCCCCATAAGAGAGCTGAGCGGCTTCAGTCACGGGGCTGGTAGAAGGGCCCCAGGCTGGACCTCCAGGCAGGACCCGTGGACCCTGGAGAGGTGGCCTCGAGCAGCCTTCATCACAGGCATGAAAATGGGGGATCAGGTGCCCCCAGAACCCCAGGGTCAAGGACTCTGCCAGGATGGGGAAGCCGCCTGGCCTCAGGGCCGCACCGAGGCCTCTCAACCTGCAAAGCCGGTGACAACCTAAGGCTGGATGTTCCCGCCGTGGCCTCCATCACAAACCCCACTCCACACGCTCCACGGACGAGTGCGTGGACACAGCAGCCCGGCTGGGGGCATCCCGCCCATGCAGCTTTCTAGGAAGCAGGAAGTGGTCCAGCAGCAAGAAGATGGGTTCCTTCCGCCATCCCCCAGTCAGAGCCCCTCGGGGGGAAATGTGATCGACATTCGGGGTCCCAGCTGCAGAGAGGTCAGGAGGGGTGAGCTGCCCGCCTCCCCAGGAGAGGAGGAGATGAGGCTGCGTGGGGAGCGCCGTGTCCCACCGTGTCCGACCCTCTGCCTGGTGAACAGAGTCTCCGTGTAGCTCGACCTGGAACGTCCCGAAGAACAAGGGGCCTGGCTCTTCCCGACGCTGCATCTGGATTCTTCAGCAGCATTCGTGAGTAAACAGGCCGTAAGTCCTAGGGATGCAGGTTCCAGTTGTGGCAACACCAGGACCCTCACAGAGGGTGCAGCCTCCGCCCCTCCCGACAGCGCTGGACCACAAGCGGCCTCCCTCCCACTGCACTGGTTTTTGAGTTTTTAGGTTTTCGGGGCGGTGGGGGCCTCCCGCACGCAGGATCTAGTTCCCCAGCCGCGGATCGAACCCATGCCGTCTGCACTGGGAATGCGGAGTCGTAACCACTGGACCGTCAGGGAGGCCCCCTCACTCCACGGTTGTTCAGTGTGTCAGCCAGACCCTGCCCTCTCCCTTCCACCAGCCCTGTTGCATTCTCCTCTCTGGAGTGGTCCCCGTGACCCATCAAAACAAACAGCGAAACCAGGAGTCGTTTCTGAGGTTCTGACCCAGGTGGAGAGGGGCCAGCTGCGTGCTTCAGTGCTGCCTGCCTGGAGGGTTTTCTGCTGCCCTGTCCGACGCCTGCTCTCGCTGGAGTCCGTGGGAACCTCACACTCCTACCAGCGACAGGATTTGGTGTCACGGGTTAGTATTCTGGTCGGACACAGCCTCCGGCACACAGCCTGATCCCTCACTGCAGTCGGGCTTTCATTGTTCCCCAGAAATCCAAACCCAAGCTCATTCATTCCTCCAGTTGACTTCAAGGTGCTCCCCGGGACCATCTCCTCATGGGGCCTGAGGCTCTGAGCAAACACTCACTGTTTCTTTGTTCACTTTTTGGTCTCTACCTGCCATGTAAAGAGGTCTGCTGGCCTTGGGTAGAAATCTGAGCGCACCTGGAAGGAGCTGTCCTAGCCCAGGCCTGTGCGAGTCCTTGAAATCTAAGCAGTGCCTTCCAGCCGTGTGTATTTTCAGGGCTTGGTGAGTTATTTGGAGGCTGGTCTCTGGCGGTCTGGTCACTGGTGATAAAGCAGGACCACGTGTGGCCGGGTGTCCAGGACAGGCCACGGCCACAGGACAGGCCCTTGGGTCTGCGAGGCCACTGTGGCCCCCCGGCCCCGCCGTGGAACTGTCCTTCTCCTGTGGAAGGAGACCCAGTTTCCTGGGAACCACAGGCCCTCGGGGAAACTGCCTGGAAGGGCAGGAGGCAGTGACCGATCCCACGTTGATTAGCATCCAGCACTTTTCTCCCCATCAGGTCCTGGGGAGCAGAGCAGCGTTGAAGCAGCCTATGTTTGTCCCTGTGTTCGGCACGTGCATCTTGGTGGAAAGCCCTGTTCACACGGAGGGAAAGATCCCTCCCCCAGCCGCCCACCCAGAGCCAGGAGCCAGTCCTTCTCAGCCTGGTGGACGCCCCAGTTCCCCTCCCAACACCCTAGTCCTTGGGCTTCGCATGCGGGTCCCATCTGTCCCCCCTGCCCCCCTCTCCCTCGCCTCCAGAGGGTCCTCCTTGTCTTCAGGGCCCCGAAGCGGCCTCCCCCCTGCTCTGAGCCCACTGCCCCGGGCCCCTCACTCTGGGGCACAGCGTGTCTCACAGCTCTTCAGGTCTTGCCCAAATATTTATTCCACTGATGAAAACCTGAGAACCAGGGACTTCTCTGGTGGCACAGTGGTTGGGAGTCTGCCTGCCAATGCAGAGGACACGGGTTTGAGCCCTGGCCCGGGAAGATCCCACATGCCGCGGAGCAGCTGAGCCCGTGCGCCACAACTGCTGAGCCTGCGCTCTAGAGCCCGCGAGCCACAACTTCTGATCCCACGCGCCACAACTACTGAAGCCTGCGCACCCTAGAACCCGTGCTCCACAACAAGAGAAGCCACCGCAATGAGAAGCCCGGGCACCGCAACGAAGAGTGGCCCCCTCTCGCCACAACTAGAGAAAGTCTGTGCACAGCAACAAAGACCCAACGCAGCCAAGAATAAATAAATTAAAAACAAAAACACAAAAAACCTGAGAACCAGACAGAGAGCTTCCCAAGGCCCAAGGTCTAGTGACTGTCAGATCATCGCCACCAAACCTCACCTAATCTTTGCATTTATTCTTGGAGAACAGGCTTGTTCTGTTAAAACAACAACAAAAGGGTGCTATTTACTGATGCACATCAGAGCCCATGGGACACTCCCAACAAGGAGATCGCCCATTTATTCAGATGAGAAAACCAAAGCCAAGAAGTTAAGAAACTCGCCTGGTCACCCGGGCACCACGGGCACAGTCCTCTGGCCAACACACTAGGGTCCGAGGGTCCTTGCTGAGAGCCCGCCGTGCACAGTCTCGTGCGTGTTCCCCCGGTGCTGCCCTGGCGGTCACTCCGTGTCCCCGGCCTCGGGAGGACAGAGTCCACACTCTCCTACTCAGCATCCTACAATCGCCTCGCAACTCACTCGAGATTGAAGCAGAAGCTCCCGCGGACCTGACCACTCTCCCCCCTCCTGCTCCAGCAAACTGGCTCCCGTGACTCCTAGACTACCCCAAGCTCTCGCCCATCACGGCTTCTGTTCACGATGCTCTTCGCTCTTCCAGAAAGTTCTGCTTGAGTGTCATCTTATCCCCGAGACCTGCCCTGACCAACCTAGAATCCTGCTCGCCTTAACTCTGCTTTATCTTCCCCAAAGCGTGGACCACCATTTAGCATCGGCATGTAATCCTCTCATCCGTTAGTTTCTTGTCTGTTTCCCCGGCTCCACCTCCAGAACCCAGATGACTGACTGGTAAGCAGCTCTCCATAAATATGTGTTGAATCGATGAAAACCCGAGCTGCTGTCACTCCAGTAACCCTCAGCTGAGAAAAATAAATCCATTAATTCTCCCAGATCTTAAGCCCATCTCTTGTTTCTACGGTAAAGTAGGAACAATGCTACAAACGCAAGCATCTGCTTCATGAGAATAATGATCCCTACAGGTGTCTCAAGCATGGCTTTGGAGGAAATATAAAATACACCTTTTCCCTGCTAGGGAGCTCCGCCACGAAGATGGGAACGCACGCCGGCCTTGGCTAGGGAGCTCCGCCACGAAGATGGGAACGCATGCCGGCCCTGGTGTATCTGCACCTGCAGAGGTCACCGCGGCAGCTCTACGTGGGTCTTTAAATGTAAGTTGAAGGAAGTGAAAGCTTCAGGAGCTCAGTTGCTTCCCCACAGGTCGAGGGCTAAGTAGCCACAGGGGCTGGTGGTCACAGCAGTGGACAGTCAGACACAGGACGTTGCCATCAGCACAGAAAGAAAACAGAGAAATAAAGCTACGTAGGATGGATCTGAGCATCAACGTCTGGAAAGTACCTTCAGTCGTCCCAAGGCCGCCCCGCGGGTGCCCAGACGTAATAAGCAGGATTTATTTCCGTGCCGTGTAATCACGAGTGCCGGCAGGGGGAACGGAGCTGCCAGAGGGATTTGGGGGGGGATGTCTCCCTGCTGTATTTCGTCACCTCGGAACGTGTGGGAATGAACCTGCTGCTCCCTGGCTCTCTCATCTTGGAAAGGGATTTGCAGGCGTGAAGTCACGCAGGCCGCTGGGCCTCCTCTTGTCCCACGGTCGCCGCTGGACCGCGAGTTGTGGACGTGAGCCTGTGTCCTGGCACCGGCCGCCGCGCGGCCCCACGTCTCCGGCACCACGATGCAGAGCTGATGTGCCCTCAGTGGGCTTGATGCCCACGCTGAGATACGCGACCCAGTGTGGATTGAGGACGTGCTGGGGGGAAATGCTGAATACAGTCACCAGCTGCTCCCCTGAATCTCCTGGCCTCGGTCTCCACAATGATGGGTGTGGTGTTATTTGGGTTGAGTTGTCTACAGGACTCTGGGTGTAAAACGATGGAGAAATAAATGAATTCCGCCTGCAGTTCTCCTCCTGGCAGGGACGTCACTCCCTTCCCGCCCACACGTGGTCCCTCAGCAGGTCATGGCGTCTCTCCTCCCAAGGGCACTTTGACCTATGTGTCCTCTCCCTCCCAACTGTCACCTCCCCAGACCCCGTCACTGGCTCAAGGGCAGGAGCCCCTCACTGTTTCCTGCCATCGAATCCGTCCTTTGCGGCATGAGAAGCCCTTATATCTGCACTGGGTCACGTCACTGCTTCAACCCCCTCCACCATTTTCTAAGCAGCTTTGATTGCCGTCTAAGGCGCATATGGAGAGGTGCCCAGCTCTCAGGATGAAGCCCGATGAACTGCCCCAAGGTGAATCGCCCACAGCCGGTAGGCAGCCCCCAGACTTGGAACCAGAGACATCCAGGCACCGCCCCTGCCCGCATCCTAACTCCAGACATCGTGGGCTGGGCCGCCTGCTTTCCAGCTTTCTACAGGTGGATGCACAGCAGGAATTCTTTTGATCTTGGCTTATTTGGGTCAAGATGATGTTTGAGATTCATTCACGTTGGCCTGTGCAGTAGCAGTTCATTCCATTCCATCTTTTCGCCATTGGCCGTGGTCTGAACGTACTCAGCACTGAGCTCATCGAGGGTCTTTAGTGATATCTACTGAATGATTACTGAGTAATAATAATATCTATTAAAAGCTTTGCTGGAGACAGTAGGGCTCTAAAACTCCGAAGTGATACGCTTGTGGCCATCACAGCTCTCTTTTCAGAATGACTTCAAACTAGCAAGGACTTTAATTCAGATTTCATTTTAGGAAAAGGATGTACCACACCTGCAAGATCACTCGTTGACCCGTGTGGCACTGGGACAGTGAGAAATGAAGAGCTGCTCCAGGAACCCGGCACAGGGCACTTCCTAGCCTTGGAGCCCCCATCCCCAGGTGGTCTCCCAGGAAGTTGGTTTATTTCATTTATTTCAATGGCTTTATGCTCCCAGGAAAGAGACTTCATCTACGGCACCTAAATAACTTTGATATGGACTGAAATTCTCCAAACACAAACCTAATCCCATCGGGCGGAGACGCTGACCCCGGTGCTCCTTTCCAGGCGTGCTGCCCGCTTTGTACACATGCATCAGAAATGGCATTTTGCATAAGTGGTTTTATTCGGGCGATTACTGAGAAAATAAACCCCTCTATCGCAGCACCCCCTCAGTGGGTAATTGACACGTGCTCACTTCTGCAAAAGAAAAGGTAAATCTCAAACAAACTGCAGAGCTGCATGGAAACATAGAGCATACGTTGACTAAAATGCACAACTATTCCTTGGAAAGACGTTCAGTCTTTTGCTATGTTAATACCTTTAACCTTTTAAGAAGGACCAAATCGTTGTCTTTCTACAACCACCGCAACTACTGATTTGCCCAGGAGCATCCTCAGAAAGATGTATGAGATTCAACTGAGTATGTGTCAAACCCCTACCAAAGCCCGCTGGGTCCTTAGAACTATCAACACAACATGCGGGGTTAATTTAGGCTGATGCCGGGGGCGGGGATATACTTTCTGTCTGAAAAACAATAGGATTGGACAAAAAATAAATGAAGTCAGCACCCTTTTTTATTTCTTGACAAGCTGAGCCACTAGAGTCCAGCTTAACAGTGAAAACTTCTCCAGCCCAACAAGGAGCTTTGCTAGGTGAATAGAGAAGGGCTTCCTAAGAGGTCACAGGTGACATTTGTAAAGGAAAGCTGGAGAGGAGGGCCCTGTCCCCGTGGCCTGTCGCACCAGTGTCGCCACCTCCCTGACGCGGTCTCGCTGCCTTTGCTGGTTGAGCCTCTGTTATGGACTGAATCATGTCCCACAAGGGACGTGTCGAAGCCTAACCCCCAGGACCTGAGCGCGTGACCTTATTTGGAAACAGCCTTGGAGGTATAATTAGATGAGGTCATACTGGAGCAGGAAGGACCCTAACCCAACATGACTGGTGTCCTTCTACCAGGAGGACAAGAGGCGAAGACAGACACAGAGGGGAGAAGACCATGTAACAGAGGAGGCAGAGACTGGGCTGATGCAGCGGCGTGCCCAGAAACGCCCAGAACTGGCAGCTGCCCAGGAGCAGGAAGGAGTCCACCCAGAGCCTCCGAGGGGCAAGGCCCTGTTGGCACCTTGGCTTCAGACATCTGGCCTCCAGGACAGCGAGAGAGTACATTTCTGTTGTTCTAAGCCACCCAGTGTGTGGTACTTTGTCCCAACAGCCCCTGGACATGGATATACCACGTCAGCCATCCCAGGGGAGAAGAGGGAGCTGTCCCAGGCCCCCACGTGGGAGTGAGCACGTAGGTTCATGGCTGCAGGTCCCACTCTTACAACCACGTAAAGTCACGTGTGTGTGAACAAAGGTTCGAAAGGAACACGTAAAGTGATCGGTGTTCAGAGTGGTGGAATTAAGTGTTTCTTTTCTTTTCTCTAATCCTCTGAATTTTTTAATGCTGTTGTATCACTTAAATTTTCGTCAAGGTTAATTTTTAAAAATTCCCCAGCTAAGTGGGTTTTCAGGTTTGATGAGCCGTATTATTGCCTGAACACTCTGGAAATGCCTGCTTCCACTGGCATTGCCGGGGAAAGCCAAGGCTGCAGGCTCTCTCAGCCCAGTCAGGAGCTGTTATTTGTCCTGATAACTGCGAGTTTTGGCACCTTCTTAAATTTTGTGCCAGGGGTAAGGGTCTCATTCCCCTGACCCAAGGCCCAGTCTGACCGAAAGCAAACTACAGATGAAAAACACGGAAGTAAAGGTAAGAGACATAGAACTTTTGCTTCTGTGTTTTTCATCGGTAGTTTGTTCGTGATGGTTTTTCGATTACTTCTAAAGTATCTGCCCGTTCACCGATTCTCTCTTTAGCTCTCACTTGTCTTAAATCTATCCAGTGGGTTCTTAATTGAGTTCGTCTATTTTTTTCTTCTGAATTCCTAAAAATTTCTTTTTCACTTTTTGTAGTTTCCAATTCCCTGCCCATTTTTTGAGCTTGGCTTTATCTCTTAAAACAGTAACTATAATTGTCATCTAGACCACGTCTAATGATTTTAGTATCTGGAGTCACTGTGGTTCTGTTTTTGGCCTCTTGTCTCTGCTCCTTCTCAGTCATGGTGTTGTTGCCTCTTGTGTCTGGTTATCTCTGACTGTGTGCTGGATACAGTGTTGTTGTTGCTGTTTTAAGCATCTGAGGAAATTGTCTGAGGCCTAGGGCGATGCTGTCTTCCGTTAGGGAAGATCTTTATTTGCTTCTGTAGCTCACTGGGGAGGGTAGCAGTCTGGGATCACCTTAAACCAAGTGCAAACCTTGAGGTTTTCTTGGCCACCTTGCTGGTATGAAACGGGGCTGCCGAACTGTGGGAAGACTGTCTACATTGTCCTTTCTCCTGTGGTGAAGTCCCCCAGGGATGCCAGCCCGAAGTGGGGGTTCCTTTGTCAAAGTCTCCAGTCTGGTAAGCCCCAAAGTCCAGCTTTTTCCCTCGGCTCTGTGAGGCCACCAGAAGCATAGTTCAAGTGTCAGCCATGGCTTTCTGATCAGTCGTTTCCCATGAGATCCAAAGAGGCCCTTCCTGCCCGGTCGGTCTCTGGGTTCCAGCCCCCTCTCAGATTTTGGTCCAGTAATGTCTCACTATCTTGTTAATTCTTTGATGCTTTAAAAAATTGATTTTGTTTATTTTACATTTTCCCCACCTTGTTGGGTTATCCTCTGTAGGACATAGCAAATTATATAGTTACCATAGTTAATTATATTAATTATTATATTTGCTTTTATAATCTTATAAAATTATATTTGCTTTTACAATATCATAATATTATAGCAAATTATCTAGTCTGCCATTTACTGGAAGTGGCAGTTCTTTCAATAAGAAACTCAAGTATGGATAAAGTTGTACTTATAAAATTTTCCATCAAAAAAAAAAACAAAAACACTTTCTCTCAAAGCCCATCAAAAATTTGCCAAGTGATAGAGCTTCGCATGTGTTAAGTCATTTATTGTCACTACTCCTATCTCTGATGTTATGTTATTATTATCTTCATTTTTAAATGAAGAAGTTGTGGCCCAGAGATGTGGGATGACTTGACTGAGAACACACAGTTAGTCGAGGGCAGAGCGTGATTTAGACCCAGGCCCTCCTAACTTCGTGGCCCATTTTCTTTGTCTCCACACTTGAGTCAGGCTTGAAAATTGATATTTTAATCTGTGCTTTGTGCAGCAAAAAAGAGAGTTCTTCAGGAGATGAGTGGCAACCATGAACAGCCAGGAAATCAGTGGATAAAGTATGCTTTCACTGCATATTTTATACAAATTACTTCAACCATAAAATTTGACAGCTTGTAAATAATGGCTTAAGAAATCTAGAGAGAAGAGGAGTAAAATTAATTTAGAGGCTGATTGTCCCTGGTCTTTAACTGTAACCCCCAGTTCTCTGCTTCCCAACTCATAATGGCATCTCGTGGATATTCACTTCATTTCAATGCTCCTTTTCCTTCTCTCAGTGTCTAGACGATGGAGGAGTTATAACACAAATGTACATTTATTTTAGGAAGTATGTAAGATGGAAAACATGTTTACATTTTTTAAATCATGAAAAATAGTTTATATTTTAGAAGTACAAAGTAGCATGGGGTGATAAGTAACTAGATATTAAATAATTAAGTACTTAGATGCTAAACTAAGATTTGAAATAATCTAACCCCCAAATAGCTCCTGAGTTATCTTAGAGGAACATTATAATGCACTTTTTAATCATTATTTTAAAATATAAAACAATCTTTTGTTCAACACACTGAATTTAAAACAAATTCCAGAAAAGTATCAGAAACAATAATTAAAAATTCTTATTAACTTCTGTTTGGGGATTGATTGCATGAGGTTGCCTCAAAAAAAGTACATGACAGTATTTTATTCTATGAAACTATTCCAGTAAACATCAATCTAATAGGCAAATCTGAAATGTTGTGGAGTGGCCCTTCCTTTTAAAGGGGTCCTTTGAAAATGCAGATCCTGCTTCAGTAGGTCTGGGATGGGACCTGAGATGCTGCACTTCTAACAGGCTCCCAGGTGATGTCCATGCTGTGGTCAGGGGGTATTTCATTTTCAAGATACAAAGTTAAGAAAGGTAGTTTTTGAATCACATAGAGGAGATGTGAGAAAAATCCAGTAATTGTACCAAAAAAAAAAAAGTTCAGTAATAGTCTAATTATTTTAAAACATAAGTAAATTTGTCTACAAAATTAGATAAGGCTTTTTGCTTAGCACTGCTCTTTTAATATTATATTTTAACACTACAAACGACTATCAAACTGGCATATGAAACACACTTTTTCAGATTTTTTTATTGATATGCAGAGCTTCAGCAGTTTTTGAGAGAGCGTCCCATGGAGCCTCAAAGACAAGACCTTGGTAAGTGTACACATCATCAGAAGGGAGTGAGATAGCCGTGTGTGCGTGCGCGTGTGTGTGTGTGTGTGTGGTGTACCTTCACATTTATAAAGACAGTAAAACAAATCTGTGTTTTTATGTCAAGTGGCAAAGAAAATAAATAGGGAAAGATGAAAACTAGATGTCCTCACAGGCAATACTATATTTATCCTAACCAATGAAAAATTTTCTTTTTTCAAAATCCTGAGTTCAGTGTGATACAGCGTGCTTTCTTTATTCCGGAGTGTAATTCACTTAAAATAGAGGACTCATAACTAAACATAGAAAATCATCTTCTATTACAGAAAAAAAAATGTGTGGCCAGTGTCCAATGAGAGAGAGAGAGAGAGAGAGGAAAGATAAAGACAGATGGACAGAAGGAGGAAGTGGGAAGGGGGAGAGAAAGAAGAAGAGGAAGGAGAAGAAGAAGGAGGAGGAGGAGAGAGAGAGGAAGGAGGGAGTGAAGACAAGAAGAGAAGGGAAGAGAGGGAAGGGGGTAAAGAGTCTTTCAGTGGGTGTTTTTTTTTTTATTCTCAAAAGGAGAGCATCCTTATTTATCATTATGCATAGAGATCCAGCGCTAATGTCTCCCCATGTACCTCTTATGAGGAGAAATTATCCCAAATGCCCTTGGACAGCAGTATGAAAGATTACTCAATTTATGTTGCAATCAAAGCTCAGTTTGTAAAAATGGGCCAGATTCTTCACTCAGCATCCTATCCCCTGTCTTTAATGAAGCAAGCACTCTTGAAGAGATCAAGAGACAGGTAGAGAAACAAGCTAACAACACAATGCAGGTAGAATACTTAGTGTATCTTAAAAGAACACAGTAATTCCTCAACACAGCATAGTTTCTGACGAGAAGGTAAGAGGTGTTTCATCTTCAAGAAATCTGATAGGATTGGATTAAAAACTCACTGTTGGCAAAATATTCTGAAAATTCACAAATTCCCAATACTTCAGTTCACTTTGTAATCAAACATCATTACTCGCAACATTGTGTTGTGTTGTTTTGTTTTCTTTTTCTTTTTTGCTTTATCTGGAAGTAAGCATTCAGGTTGTTGGACTTAGTGAAGCCAAAGATATGGATTCAATCTCCATATGGAGCTGTTAACGCCACACTAATGCTAAAGTTGCAGACTTACTTTTTAAACACTGAGTTATCTTCTAAGTAAATGATGAGAAAAGAAGAAAACATTTCACACGTCTGTGGCTCTTCACTTCTTCCTGTAGATGCTAGTTTCTACCAGGCTTCATGTCCTTTCACTCCAAAGAGTGTCCTTTAGCAGTTTTTATAGTGCAGGTCTGTTGGTTGTAAATACTGTCAGCATTCAATGATGTGAAAGCGTCTCCTTTCAACCTTCTTTTGAAGGATATTTGTGCTTCGTATGGAATAACTGTGGGTTGGTAGTGTTGTTGGTAGTTGTTGGTAGTGTTGTTGGTTTTTCTTTCATCATTTTAAGGGTACCCTTCCTTCATTTTCTGGTCCCCATTGTATTTCCTGAGGAGTCCATTTATAATCCTATACATGTGTCCTTTTTCTCCAGCTAATTTCATGATTTTCCCTTTATCTTTGTTTTCAGCAGTTTAACTACAATGTGCCTAGACATGGTTGTTTTTATGTTTATCTTTCTGGGAGTCTGATGGGCTTCCTGGATCTATACGTCATGTTCTTCATCAAATTAAGCAGGTATCTGGCCATTATTTCCTCAAAAAAATGTTTATGCCTCAGTATCGCTTGCTTCCCCTTCTGACCTCCAATTATATGTATATTAGACCACTTGATAATGTCCACATGTCCCTGAAGCTCTGTTGATTTTTCTTTAATTTTTCTCTGTCCGTTCTTCAGGTTGGATCATTTTTGTTGATGTCTTCAAATTAATTACTCTTCCTTCTAATATCTCCTACCTGCTGTAAGCCTATCTTATGAATTTTTCTTTGCAGTTACTTTTGCAGTATAAGTTCCTTATACTTTTAAGTTCATAATTTCCATTTGATTCTTCTTTAGAATTTCCAAATCTTTGCTGAGATTCCCAATCTGTTCACTTATTAATACCATATTTTCCTTCGGTTCTTTGAACAGGTTTATGAAATCTTTGCAACGTGCACCATCTGGGTCATCTTGGGATGGTTTCTATTGACTGCTTTTTCTCTTGACTGTAGATCTCATTTTCCTATTTCCCAACATGTCTAGTGCTTGTCTGTCTGTCTGCTTGTCTGTCTGTTTCCTCCAACCATATACAGCTGTTCAGTTAAAGGTATGCAGTGTGAAGAGTTCACTTTAACTAAGATTGTGGTTTGGCCATAGTGGAGTTAGTGAAAAAAGAATGGAGCCAGGAGGCTGAGAGTATTTCAAGGGAATGATTATAATAATTGATTGGAATGTAAAGTGGTTCAAAGAAGACAACCCCAAGAGCTGAAGGATTGTTGGAGCTAAAGATTAGAGATCTGCACATAGCCACCTTGCAGTCCCTGCCCATCCACATGAGAAGAACTCCAGGGGCGGTTGTTCGTGGCAAAATAATCGCAGACATAGACTGTGGACCTACATATAGATTGTAGATAATGCAGTGTGGAGACTGGGCTCTGTTACCTTCCTCTTCCCCGTACTGACTCACGACAGTGAGCAGGTCAGCCACTGGATGACCGCCGTGAGCTTGGGTCCATGGTGTGTTGGTGCGTATGTAGAAGTCCGAGGTTTTTCTGAAGTCCCTCTAACTTGGCCAGACTTAACATTCAACGTATATTTGCTTCCCCTGTGGATCTCTACAGGGCTTGGCATTAGGCTCGTTAGGGCTGGACTAGGGCAAATCGTACCCAAGCATGTGATCCTCACCCCAAGGCCATACCTCTGGTGTTGGTTTGGTATTCATGAGGCCCCTCCCCCGGCAGTGTCCGCACTGCTCAGCTTCTGGTTACTGTTTCACTCTCAGTCCCCTACCAGCTTCTATCTGATAAGCCTTGGTTAATCCTACCTTGTGTGTGGACAGCCTGGCCTCCGCCACATTTTCCCGGGGCCCCCCCAGGACTTCTGGGGCCCTCTTGTTGCACGGCTCTCTCTTCTCTGACGTTCTACCCTGCAGATTCCAGCTGCTTCAGGTACCCAGAACTCTGATTTCTGCTTTCTCGACTCAGAGAGACCATCCTGCTGTCCTTGGGTCGCCACGCTCTGCAGCATGGCCAGGAAAGTGTTCCCAGGAAGAGAGCCAGGCCATGGGGCTTACTTACCTCACGAGCTTCCTGCCGTTAGAGATCGTGACCTTGCGATGCCTGTTACCTGCTGCTGCAACACAATTGCCTCATATTTTGCCAGATTTTGCAGTTGTTTGTGGCTGAAGAACAATTCAGTGTGGTTTCTCCATCGTAGGCAGCCGGCCGTTATTGTTTATTTTTACCTGTTCAGCAAATATTTCCTGAGTGTCTACAATGTAGGAGGCATTAGAAATACAGGCTTGAACAAATGACGTGACCCTTGCCCTCAGGAAGTTTACAGTCTATGGGGGAAAATGGATCTTAAACAGATAATCACAGAAATAAAATTGTGGTTCAAGTTGTGATAGGTGCTGTGTGTTTAAGATAGAACAGACTACCCTAATTTAGATCAGGAAGGAGAGCACCTTCAAGCAAGTGACTTGAGTGCTGGGTAGGCCAGACAAAAGTTTGAGGGAAGAAATATGAGATAAAGGAACATACGAGAACCAGGGAAAGATTGTGAGAGGAGGCCCCAGGGCAGGAATGGAAGTCTCCTGGGGCTGGGCCTCGGTGTCTGGGGACAGCAACCCAAGGTGACGTGGAAAAGCAGGCAGGGGCTCTGTTAACAATATGAGATCGTATCTTCAGAGAAATGGAGCACCACGGAAATGTTTTGAGTAAGATCAGATTCAGAATTGTGTTGTTAAGTGTAGCTAACTGGTCCTGACACATCTGTCGTGGCGGAGTCTTCCGAGAGACCAAGAACGAATGTACCTTTTAGAGGATGTAAAGCCCAGCTGAGGATGTTCGCCTTAGAAGAACCGATGTGCTGTAGGTCGGTATTTATTGAGATGATCAAGTTTCTGTAGTTAATGCTTCCCTTTCAAACAGTCAGACAATGAAATCCTGCCTGAAAAGCCCCTTTGAATTTTGCGAGTCGGTTCTTTGTACTCTTACAGGTGTAGTTAGCTGTAGCGAGAACCAAACTAGGGAAAACACTGGAATTAAATGCAACAGGCTAGTTTTCTGGAGGTTAAGTGTTAAGACAAAGATGAAGTAGATGGTAGGCGTTAAGAATATCAAAGGAGATAAGGATGGCCTACAGGAAAATCACTTTTACAGTTATTGGAAATATTTCCAGAATTGTCTTTGGGTCCCTGACAGAAGACACCACTTAACAAATGTCTATTGCTGTCAAGGTTACCCTTCCGCTTCACGCTTTGACTGAAGCTGAAACATTTTTAAATCATTGAAGAGAAACTTCCAAACACAGAATCTGCAAACTCACATTGCAGGGCAGCCATCCACACGGTCACCAAATTTGCGTGGTGACTATCCACTCACATTAGGCAAGTTTTGCCCAATATAGACAAATATTGGTCAAACTGGTCAGTTTGGGCTTCAGTCATCCAGTTATTAAAATAGTTTCTTTTGGCAGCAATAAATTAATACTCATATTTTTTCAACTATTGCAAAAGGAGCTGTGTTAATGAAAATCGTAAAGATTTTTCAAACTATTGCAAAAGGAGCTGTGTTAATGAAAATCGTAAAGATACTCCGATACGGTAAAAGCAGGCATCTTCTCTGTGTACGATACTAGCCAGAAAGATGCGTAACTGTCTCAGTGTGTGTGTGTGTGTGTGTGTGTGTGTGAGAGATGTAGGCAGCTATACACCCATAGTCATGTGCATATATAACCTAGTTCCCCAATGTCACCTCACATATATTTTCCTCAGCTAAATTACTGAAAATAAAATGTATAGCATGATATATTGCAGCCATATATTGTGTACAGTTTGTATATAAAAAAGAAAGAATGATTAGAAGTCGATGAGAGGCTGTTTATAAATCTTGATTGCTTCATAATTTTAACTTTGAGCAACATTTTTATCATAATTATAGGCTTTCTTAAAGCATTTATGCAGATTGTTGTTACTCAAAAGGGGGTTTATTCCATTTGGGTATAAACTACACTCTTTTTTCTTTATGAAATCACTCTTTGAGTTCCTAATACTCAGTCCTCTGCCGGAGCTGAAAAATCCAAACAACAGGAAGCGCTCATCTCGGAAGGGCCGTCACTGCGCCCCTTCACCTGCCCACATGCTGCCCCCTAACAAGGGGCAAGTGTGGAAACGCACGGGCATGACACGCAGTGGGCATCGTTAGAAGCTTTGGGATTCCTCTTTGAACACTAACGGGCCTGTGAGGCCAGTACATTTTTGTACCCACTTCGCAGACCAAAAACTTAATCCCTGGAGGTTTAAACTGTGACAAAATATTCAATGCTAGAATCATAAAGCCTTAGTTCTGCCTTACTTTTAAGTTTGAAAGATCGAGGTCCCAGAGAAGTGAAGTGATGGCCCCGCGGCAGAATCGGGCATTTGCCTGCGTTGAACGCACAGCAACAGTTTAACTGAAATTTAGACGGCATCGTTCAGAGGCTTTGGCATCACGTAGATTCAAAACCAGAGGAAAATCCTATGGACGTTTTCTTCCACGGAATCCTCACTTTCACTGCGTGACCACAGACCTAAAAGGAAAGGAGAAAAAGAAATACATCACCAGAAACAAACATGAAAACAGAGCTTTAAGAAGTGTACCCCAGACGAAAGGAAGAAACGTCAAGAAAGACCGATGGGGCTGTCCCAGAAGAATGGCCCAGGTCTCCCCAAACCTGCAGACGTGCTCCCGGCAGGAGGACTCACACTCTTGCCTGATTTCGTGCATGGCCACGCCCGCGGGATTAGCATGGTGCCCCGTGCATCGTAGGAGATCAGTACAGATATTTTTAATGACCGGATGAAGTTCTGAAACAGAAAATCTCCCCAAACAAAGAAGGAGTAAGATCTCCAAAACCTACAGTTTACGAAGCAGGGGTCGCCCTGAGTATCCCAACGGAGTCAAGTCAACAAATAAGCCATAATCAGTGGAGGAAATATGAAGTTAAGATTTGGTCACTGTTTCCCAAAGAAGACGATTTGATCACAGGACGGCAAGTGACAGCTTCACGTTTTCATCACAGGCTGCAGGGGGAGGAGCGTTCGTCTCAGGCTTTCAGATGAAAACACTGAAATGTCCAGGTTGTCAGAGCCCTGGCTTCCTGAACACAAACGCTGTGTCTGGGAGACGGTGGACAGCACTTCGGGTGCTGCACTGGTCAGACTGGCGGCGTTCTCCTTGGAGAAGTAGATGTCGTTTGGCCGGACCTCACTCTGTCCAGCACTCCCCGACCAGGGCAGTCAGCGGCAGCCACTGCAGTTGTCACAATAATCCTGGAAGTGGGAGTTAACGTCTCCGCTCTACAGACTAGGAGCCAGGATTGGAGAAGTTCAGAGACCAGCTCAAGGTCACACGACAGGGAGCAGCAGAGCGAAGCCAGGCTCCCTGGCAGGCAGTCCTGCCCTGACGTCCACGTCACAGTGCTTCATCGTAAACACACTTCTCTGCACCGGCTGTGTGGCCACCCCCTCCCAGGCTGTGGCCTTTTCTCTGGACCCCACTACACCAAGGCTCCTGTGTGCTCATCACCTAGGAAGCCAGCAGACCACAAACATTAGGAACTTTATGGAGTTATTTTACCTTTTCAAAGGAGATTTGTTTAAACTGTGAATTAGTTAGTTACTGAGAAGGTCTTTATTTCTATCTCTCTGAATATATATTCACAGAGAGGAAGCTCTGTATTCATAGGTGTGGTTGTGTGTGTACGTACGTATGAAAGCACCAGCAAACTGCCCCTCTTTTTTTTTAATTTATTTTTTCATTGAAGTGTAGCTGATTTACAATGTTGTGTTAACTTCTGCTCTATAGCAAAGTGACTCGGTTATACGATATATATATTCTTTTTCATATTCTTTTCCATTGTGGTTTATCCCAGGATATTGAATAGAGTTCCCTGTGCTCTACAGTAGGACCTTGTTGTTTATCCATCCTATATATATGATTGTATCTGCTCATCCCAAACTCCCACTCCATCGCTCCCCCACCCCCCTCCTCCTCCTTTTAAGGACAATTATTCATGTTCTTCTCCACCGACAGGTGAAGTCTTCCAATCCTTACAGCTGTGCTATATTAAAGGACAGGAATAGAATGAAAGACTGGCCCTCATCAGCTCTGCTACAGTCTGATATTCCAACTGTCTTCCTGTCCAACAACCTGGGGTTCAGTTAACGCACCTGGTTTACTACGAAGGTTGACAATCGGAGAGAGCAGGGCATGCTTATGCCTCGTTCAACATGAATAAGGATGTTCAACAAATCAGCAAAACTGCATTATTTTATGACTCAACAGTTGGTTCAGTTTAAATCCCTAGGAAAAAAAGGCATAGAAAAATAGTACCATGAGTGTGAAATAGTTACCTTCCGTAACGAATGGGTAGCTGGAACTTAAAGGATGCTTTTGAGCAGCTGACTAACAATGCGGAAACCACCGCTAACTGGGATTTTTGCAAGTTGCGTCATCACCTGGAGCACCCCCTGCGGTGACGGCAGGTCCTTCTGGATGAAACCCTGTTTCTCCCTCCTTCCACCGGAATCATCTCCGCCTGTCCCTTCTCCACCTCCCCCCCCATCCCGCCTTTCCCGAAGACCAGCCAGGACCCTGTGGAGTAGATGTGAGCTGCTCCATCATGGTGCATTATATATAAATGGGACACACCCGTATGCAGGCGTGTTCCACGTCAGTGTGTGGGAATCTACACGGCCGTGTCCACGTGGGTTGCTGTAAAAGCTTTGACATTGTAATTCTTCCATAAAATTGGAAAATAATTCATTATAATTGCAAGACAATATGGTTTCTAGGTGAGTTTCCAAGTAATCTCTTAGCAATACTAGGTTAAGCCAGGGATTCTCTGAATGCCAATCGGAAACACTTTGAGGCCTTTTAGAAAATACGGATAAGTTCTTCAAGAGATTGGGTCAGCTGGTCTGGGAGGGGGCCTGCACACTGGAATGTTCTAAAGGCTTCGGGTGATTCTCTTGTGAACTATTCTTACCTAAACTATTTTTGCAGGTAGGTTGTGAAAATAGCAAACTCTCTAGTCAGAAAGTTCATTTTTGTCCATTTAGAATGAATCAATCCTATAGACCTGGGAAAACAGCTTTTAAAAAGTTAACACCTCTGGTTTTCCATTAAAATATAATTAAAATTACTGGATACAGGAAGCTTTAGTTATCCTAAAAGTTCCATCCCGGTAAAATATTTGTTCTGTATATTTTAAAGAGGACTGGGGTGGAGGGCGTTAAATTATGTTTTAATTCCATCCCATCAATGAGAATATGAGAAAAAAGGAAGGCCTTATTTCAAGCACGTATTAGCCGCGTGTGCATTCATGGAAACTAAGAATGTGTCTCAGGCGCTGCTTTTATAGTAAGGCAAATTGGTGTTTTGATCTCTGTTTATTATAAAGCAGATAGTAGCCTAAATAGTCTAGCCATTTTTCCCCCGTTTTGTTGAGATATGATTGGCATACGGCACTATGTAAGATTAGTGATTTGACTTACATACATCATGGAATGATCATCATCTCATAGAGATACAACATTAAAGAAATAGAAAAAAGTATTTTTTCCTTGTGATGAGAACTCAGGATTTACTCTCAACAACCTTTGTATACAACAAACAGCAGTGCTAATTATATATATATATATCAATTATTAATAATGTGATTATAATTAGTCAGAAATTATTGTACTTATTTCTCTTATAACTGGAAGTTTGCACCTTTTGACAGCCTTCCTCCAATTCCCCCCTCCCCCTCCTCTGTAAGCACAGATCTGATCTCTTTTTCTCTGAGTTTCCTGGTTTGTTTCTGAAGTGTAATTGCCTGACTACGCTATGTTAGTTTCTGTTTCACAACACAGTGATTGGATATTTTCATACATTTCAAAGTGATGACCATGAGAAGCCTAGTTGCCATCTGTCACCATATAGAGATACAGTTTTTGAAATGCCTATCTTGAGGGAATCTGTGAGGCTGAGAAGTCGCTTTCTTTCCTGGGAATCCCTGAGAACTTTCTTAATCTTCATACTGACATTTGCCTTTCGTCACACTTTGTAGTATAATCAAAAATTTCTATTTTGACCTTCCAGGTTCAAGAATAAGTTCTAAAAATGAAGAGTTGGCAGGATGGTTATACAAAAGGAAGGAGCGACGTGGGTGAAGCAGTGAGTCAACTGCTCCATATTATAAAAATCTAACAACAAGTAGTCGTCTGTTGTGACACAGGCGTTACCTTGCAGCATTAGGGAATGGATGTGACCTTGCCAACGTTTGCATTTTGTGTACAAGTTAGGCATCACCAAGGGGTGAAACATTTCAGGGATGACTGAGGCTCTGAGCGAGCACGTGGAAATACACTTCCTGCAGAATTATCCTTCCCATTACCCTGATTTACCAGAGGGCAGTGTGCAGGACGCGGCGCCCAAGCATTACTGGCGCTCAGGACTAGAAGGACCCGGGTTCTCGGGTGCTGTGAGAGAAAAGGGGGCCGTTTCTTTAGGAGCTTGCGTCCCATCAGATTGAAGGGGCGCTCTAGGCTTTGGGGGCGGGGAGTACTTGGGAGAGAAAGGGGTCTGCCCAGGCCCGCCTCGGGGACCCCAGAACAAAGAAGATGCTCTGTTGCCCCTCCGTCCTCCCTCCTCGCTATGGGAGGACCCCGAGCGTCTTTTGGGCCCATCCCTGGGCCCCAGCTATGAGGAACAGACAATTCCGGCCCAGGCACCCAGACTTGGGGCCGTCGGAATGGAGCGGCTGGACCCGCTGCCCCCTGCTCTCGCTCTGGGCCTCACTGTGGACTGGCGTGGCCGCGGACAGATGGGCGGACCTCAGCGGTGCCAGCCGGTTCCGCTGCGATAGCGGGTCTTTCTTTTCCTGGGGAGCTACCCCCAGTCTCACTACTGAGGCCACGGGAAAGGCGTGCTACCAGAGGCCAAGTTCTCTGGGTAGAGGCCTGGGCACCTGGGGAGGCCGGAGGAGGAGCGGAGCTGCGCTCTCTGCCCCCTCCTGGTGCCCTGGGATCTGCAAAGCTGCCACCAGCAGTGGGGGGGCGGGGGGGTCGCTCGGGTGGAGGAGGACAGACCGAGGTGGGGTGTGGAGCTGGCTCGGTCCTTCCCCAGGCAGGCACCTCGCATCTCCCCCACCGCTGCTCCTCCCCTGCCTGCGCGAGAGAGGCGGTCTCCGTGTTTACTGAATTCCTAGGTCGCCTGTGCCCAGGGCTCGGCCACGACTTTCCGAGCGCTCGCGTTCCTGGCGCTGTGCCCCTCGTGTCCACACGGGCTCTCGCGCTCCAGGCCTAGATGTGGGTTAAAACTCCACTTCACAAGCCCCTTGATATGAGATATGGATTTGACATCTGTTTGCCAGAGTGTTTTGCACTTAGCCTAACACCCACTATTAAGTGACAAAATTGTGGCAGCCTGTCAAAGCCAGAAGACTGGCAGCTGCTCGCTTACAAAACCATTCAAATATTTGCAGGTTTTGAAGCTTTATGCAGTGTTGTACCCAATCTTTCAGTGATTTAACATGTAAAATATAAGTCAAAGTTTTAAATCTGGATTCCAAAATGTTTCCATTTTCCCTCCAAAAAGAAAAAGCTTTCAGGGTGTGTCTGCTGGAATCGGTCCAGTTCCAACCTGCTTCTCCTTCCCCAGCATGAGATTCCTGCACAAACCCGGTTTTTAAAAATGTCAAGGACCAAACTCTGTCTTCCTGCTGTTACCGACATCTCCGATGACAGAACTAAATTACCTTAAACTCCAAGGGAATACAGTTCCTCAAAAGTAGATTGCAAATAACAATAACAATAATCCCCGAGTAAAGCGATGCTTTATTTCGCGTTTGACAGTGGCACCAATGTGCCTTTGGGGGAAGAGCGTCCTAGTTAACGCTGAGCTCTTTGGTGATTTCTGAAACACTACCTCCTCTCACTGCACCTCTAAATAGCTTAGTCCGATTAAGAAATAATTTGCAAATGACACAGTGTTTCTCTAGATTGAGGTCCATTGAGTAAAGTCATGTGGGGTTTTGTCTCCACAATTTGCGCCCGGCAGACAAGGACCTCCTGAAAACTGCAGCTGTGAGCAATGAAAAAAAAAAATTATCATACATTTGTCCAAGATCTATAGATAAGTACACACGCCTTACCCCCTGGAAGACTCAGGGCTGTCCAGCACTTAAGATGTTCAAATGTGCTGTACGTGTACGCCTTTTTTTTTTTTAAGGTTGGTAAATATCGTTCCTTCTGGTGGGAGGGGGGTCATAAGTCCATTGGGGAAAGGTGGGGTCATCATTTTCAGAAAGGCAGTTGCTTTACTTTTGATACATTTCCAGAGGCTCTCAGAGTGCTAGAAGCGCAACGCTAGAGATGGGAGAGAGACGTGTGGCTCCAGCCCAGGCGCCTCCTCGGAAGGTTTTCTCGTCGGGCTCTGCCGGGCGGACGGCTCGGTCCTCTGGGGGAGGCCGGGGCCTCCGCCTGCAGAGGGAGTCTGGGCGCAGCGAGGGCCGGCGCCCTGGGGTGGCCGCGCAGCCCCGCCGGGTTCCCCACCGGCCGTGCGCCCCGGGAACGCCAGCCTCCCGGCCGCCGCCACTTTTTACCTGGAGAGTTTTGTGTCCACAACACTAAACCTTCGACACAGTCTCTGGTTATGCAGCTGCCGAGTTGTTCGGCGGGGGGTAGGGGGTGGAGGTTAAAAGCCTGTGGCAGAGCAAAACAAAACAAACAATAAGTAAAAAAAAAAAATAAAAGCAAGGCCAAGGTGTCCCCTGGGCGGGAGAACAAAGCTGAAGCTCGGGCCCGGGGGGAGAGAGCCCGGAGCGAGGACGCGGCGGGGAGCGAGGGGGCGGCGCTGAGACCCTTGTAAGCGGTCCAGGTGACTCGCGACTGCGGGTGTGGGGCTGCCATCCTCCCCTCGAGGTCGGGAAGGGACCCGGAGAGCAGTTCGAGGCGGAACTCGGTAGCCTGCGTGATGACAGGAGTGACAGCTATTTTACGGGGGGGGGGGGTGGGGGTGGTGGCGGGGGGCGGGTGCAGGAGAGAAGGGGGACTTGCCGGCCGGGTCAGCTTTATTGGGCCCGATCTCTGAGGCCGGGCCGGGCCGGGGCTGGGGGCGACGGTGGATCCGCGGAGCGCAGGGGGGCGCGGAGAGCGCGGGCGGCGCGGCTACACCTCCCGCTCCGAACGGCGTCGCAGCTGCTGGCGAACCAACTGCTCGATTCTATTCACTGTCGAGTAGGAACAAAAAAGTGGCTATTTATTAGAATACTTGTTTGGTATTGTTCGGCGCCACACAAAAGACGTTTCATTATGTGGAGGGATCCCCCTTTTTCCAGGGAGAAACAATAACTTGAAATTGTCTTTAAAGTCTTTTCCATCAGTAATAAATTTCATTTTCTGGTCTCTCCCGCCGGCAGCGTGCGTGTCCGGGAGGGCGCGCGAGGAGAGGAGCGGCGTCTGCGTGTGCAGCGAGTGTGCGAGCGGGGCGCGCGTGAGTGTGCGCGTGTGAGTGTGCGTGCGCGTGGCGCCCGCGTCCGCCGTGCGGCGGCGCCGGAGCCGGCCGGGCTGGGGTCCCTGGGCAGCGGCGCGCGGCGTGAGGAGTGGGCGGGCCCCGCGACGCCGGGTTGGGGAGGTGCCCGGGGCCGAGGACCCGCTGCAGCCGGCGAAGGAACTAACTGTAAGTGTGTCTCCAACTTGCGCGCGGGCTACCGCCCGCCCCCAGCCGGGAAAGGGTGCGGGAGGGGCTTCGGGGGGCGGCGCGGGGGCCCTAGGCGACCTTCCGGGGGCGGGGGCATAGAGCGTCCCCCAGCTTCCGTCCCCGGTCGAGCACAGGTGGGGAGCTGCGCTGACCGCCGCGGGCGGACTCGGGCCCGCGCGCCGGCCACGTTGGTCATTTTCTTATCTGTGCGTTCACTCCTCCCTCCTCCTCAGCTTTTTGGATTGGCCGCTCCCCAAGGGGCCGAGACTCTGTTTCACTCCGGGTCGCCTTTTGCGGGGAGGGGGGAGGAAGGTCGAGCCAGTCGGTTTGGGGGAGAAGGTTCGCGTCCGCAGGCTCCCCGTTTCCTCCTGCCCGCGCGCCCCCGCCCCGCCGAGGCCCGGGCTCCCGGCGCAGCGCCCTTGCCCTTGGCCGAGCCGACTCCGGCTCTCGGCAGCGCGCCCGGCAGCGCTGAGAACTAAAGCCGCGGGTCGAAATTACGTTTTAAAAATGAACATGTCGAGCGTGTGCCATTTAGTGAGAGGTGTTTTGGGCAAAGAATCAATTTAACTTTGACTGACCGACGGTCTTGACTGTTAATACTGCCACACACACACACACTCAAAATCAGTGAACCGGGATTCCTGGACACGCGGCGAGCGCCCCTGGACTCGGCGCCTGGCCGGGAGCCCCGCGGGCACGGCCGCCGCCTCCGTCCTGCTGGCTAGGGCAGCGCGCCCCAAGGTGGGGTGCAGGGTGCCCTAAAGCCCCGCCTGCCCGGTGGGCCTCTTTAGGTAGGGGTGACCCGCCCCCCGCACCGCGCGCCGTCGCCCATCCCCTCGGCGCGTCCTCCCTCCTCCAGCGAAATAGCACCCGCTCGGCTTCACGGTTCCACACGACGCGCGCCTCGGTCCTCCCTGCGCGCAGCTGGGCGTCTCCCCACCCGCGTGCGCGGGCCGCCCGCCTCCGCCCTCTATTTTCGCGGTTTGAGCCGCCCGCTGAGAGGAGCGGTGGGGAAGTTTCAAAGGTGAAATGGATTTTCGGCGGTGGCTGGCGCTGTAAACCAGCGGCCGGGAGGGGCCGGTCAGGCAGCCATCGACCGGGCACAGGACGGGGCTGGCTGCCTCTCCATGCAAGAAACGGGTGTTTGAACACGATAGCGGCCGCCAGTCAATTAACCCATTAAAAACCCGCTTTTCCGCATCGATTTCCCGGAGCGCTCCGGGGCCGGCGTTCTGGAAGCTCCTTTGTGAAGGCGGGTGGGGGGGGGTGGTCTGCACCGAGGGTGTCCAGTTGGTTCAGAGACCCTCAGCCCCGCGGCAGGGCTGCCCAGGCGTCCGGGTCGGGGGCTTCTCCCTCCGCTAGGGTCGAGGAGGGGGGCGTTCTGTCCTCAGCTCCGGCCTGGCGGGTCGGTGATGCCCGCTGCAGAGGGGGGAACGCCCCGCGCCCGCCAGTGTCCCCCGACGCGCCCAACTGTGGCTGCGAACCAGAGGTTAAGGCCAGCGCCCACGCGGAAAGGAACTGCGCCCCACCCCACCTCCGTGCGGTGCTCCCAGCTTTCCTGTCCCAGCAGCGTCTTTCATGGACGGGGCGACACAGGCCGGGTGAGTGGCCTGAGCACCGGCAGGCCGGAGAATGCCACACTTGCTCCTTGAGGGCGACAGAGAACCTCCGGGTGGCCTTGTGTTCCAGCCCTCGTTATCATCAGAGAGGAGAGAGCAAAAGGCCGAGCCTGGCGTGTGATGACAGCAGCTGGAGGGACGGGCAGGATTGGCATCAGAAGGAGGGGGCGTCTCTCACGGAACCTGCGGGAACTGCGGCCAGTTAGACTTGCTGGACCCGATCTCCCCGCACATGAGGAGAAGGAGGCCGCGGGGACCCTGCCGCGGGGCTGTGCCCCAAGCGCCGCCTCCCTGGGCGAAAGCAGAGGGTCAGCCACCTGGAGAGGCCGGTGGTAACGAGGGGGTCCTGCAGGAGCAAATGCGCCTGCTGTCGTGAGGGCTCAACACAATTTTAGATGAAACCTAAGCGCGGAGTTCCTACCCTGAAACCCTAACGCCCCTCCTCTGCTGCTTGATGGGGTCCTTTGTCCTTTTGGGACCACTTGCCGGTGCCCCAGGGTGCCAGTCCAGGAACTGTCGGTCAGTCCATAAAGGGAGAGGTGGTCCCCAGCAGCCAGATGGAGAGGTGGAAATCTCCTATTAGCCGGTTTTGTAGAAACCCCACTGTGTTCACCCACTTTTCCTCACTCAGATTTAGGGGTCAAGTATTTACCTCGGAAGTAGGGTGCACTCTCTCTTCCTTCCTCTGTCTCTCTCTTCCTCTCTCTCTCTCTCTCTCTCTCTCTCATGCCAAACCTCCCTCCATCTTATTTTGATGGTGCCCAATCCCCAAGATGGTTACTGTTCTGAGTGGGGGGAGGTCCCTGGAGGCCCTTGGGGGTAGGCTGCAGGTCCTTCCCCATCCCTCCTGCCACCCCAGATATCTAAGAAAGAATAATACAAGTGTGTTCTCCACAAAGACCCATGCACCCAGATAGTCACCAGACCTCCACCCAACGAGAGGGAAACCTAGTTTCCCCTTGCAGGATGGCTGGCTCTGTCTCTATGGGGTAAGAAAATGGCACTGAAATGTAGCTAGGGGGCCTCTCTTAGCTCAGAGCGCGGGGCCCTGGTGCTGCCTTTGGAGCCCAACCCCACTGCCTGAAGATTTTGACTGACCTGCTTCTCTGTTTGCTGTTTTCTGAAGTAAGCAACTGAAAGGGCTTGAAATTGTGTCACAAGTGATGTTTTAATCTCATTGAAAAGTGTATTAAAGGACAAGATGTAATTTATGTGAGATGCTTCGATGAAAGGAGAGATTGGAGTGGATGGTCTTTTCACTCATGTGAACCTCGTGTCATGTTTATATTGAAGCCTGTGTAGCTATTCTAATTTACAATAACAGGGATGGCCTGTACGAAAAAGCGTCTCTGATTTCACTTTATTTCTTTTCATATAGAAATTCCTTATGACTTGTCTCCTCTTGTGAGTGACGCCTTTTCTATTTGGGGGCTGAGAGAGAATATGAGAAAGGGCCACGTTTACTCATAACCATGGCTCTTTTCTGCATACACCTCAAGGTCCTCGGCTGGCCTGGACTTGACCGGGGCACTGCATGGCCCTGAGGCACTATTTTTGATCTTTTCAGAATGAACCTTATGGCAGCCTCCAGGGTCAAACCCTCCCCCACCACCACTTGGATGGGGCCTGCCAGGCTTGTCTGTTTACCTGCAGAGGCTGGATGGGTTTCTGCCAAGGATGTTGGCTTTGGAAGTGAGCTTAATCAGATGTACTGTACTCACAGGGCTTTAGTTCTGCAGATTTTAATGTGAACAGTTAGGAAGGTCCTCCCATTCGGCAAAGTTAGATCTTTGCCGAGTCTTCCCGGGAGCTTTGGAAGAAACCAAGCACACCTCCCGCTCAGACGAGGAGCTTTGTATTCTTATTATCACGTTGAACACAAGCGTTCTTTACCAATAAAAAACGACACGCGTTAGAAAATTACAACTTTTGTACAACGTAAAAAGGTGTATTCAAACTGTTAATTACCGGAGGTTGTGTAAATGAAACTTTAGCAGTGACCCAATTTAATTCTGTGGTGATTACTGACAAAATGAGACAAGGCGGTGTATTTATCTTGAAGGAGAATATTGCACTGGTGTAGTTAAGAGAAGGAGTAAGAACAAATGAGAGTGGGGTGTTGCAGAAATATAAAAAGTCCATAAAAATCGCGCTCTGAAACCATTTGGGCTCAGAGCACAGAAGGCGCGGCTCAGGTGGCTTTCTGCAAAGCCCGTGCAAATGTTAGAGGTTCCGGCATTTCCTCCCTAAAATCCAAGGCTCCCAACCGACTGCTCTGGCGTCGTCGTCTCAGCGCCGCGGATTCCTCGCCTTGAGCTCAACTTTTGCGAGTCCTGGAAATCCGGGAGGCAGAAGGAGGGCTCTGCCTCGGCCCCCGCCCGACTCGCGCCCCGGGGAGGAGAGGCTGGACAGCCGGGCCGCCGAGCGGGGTTCCCGGGTGACCCTGAAACCGCGTTGAGTCCAGGCTCGGGCCGGCCAGGCGGGGTGGGGAGGGGGTCGGCCACGTCCCCTCGCCCAGTTCGCTTCCTGCAGGCGAGTCTAACGGCTTTTTCCCTCCCTGTCCTTCCTGGGGCTTTCAGCGATGGTCCAGGAAGGGAAGCGGCCCGGCTTGCGCCCATCTTCCTCTGCCCAGGGTCGGGCAGCGGCTTCAACAGGGCCAACCGGGCTAGGCCACTGAGCACGAGCCGCGGTTCCCACTCGAACCACTTTCCCGCCCAGCCCTGCGTAATCGGCTGGGACACAGAATGCGGGCAGCCGGCGGCGCCCAGAGGCGCCTGGCTCTCCACGCGCTCACCCCACCTCCAGCTCCAGGGACCGGCGAGGGCTGCCCTGGGCCGGTGGCCCTGAGCCCTCCCGCAGCGGGGCGGGGTGGCAGCCGGGGCAGACTCCTGCCTTTAGCGGCCACCCAATTGAAGTGCGCGCTGAAGCCGCGCTCGGCCCAGCCCTCCGCCCCAGTTGGTTTGGGCAGGGTGGGCACCCTCGAGGAGGCCCCAGCGCCCAAGCGGACGGGACAGTAGACAGGCCTGGCTGAGATTCTTCTCGGAAACTTTCCCGCAGAAGAACCGCTGGGCAGGCGAGCGGCAGAGCGGAGCTGGCGGGGAGGCCTGGGCGCCCCGCACCCCGCGGCCGCCCTCCCTCCAGAGCGCCCGCAGCTCGCCCGGGCGGAGGGCGCGAGGCTCCCCTCGGGCCCCAGTGTTTTCCTCCCCTTGTCTTCTCTCGTTCATTCATAAACCTGGTGGCTACAGACGCGGCTTGAATATTGACGGCTCTCCCCCAACTGCTCCGCCGTTAACCCAATTACAGAATTCATCAAGAACTGTGTTGAATTATCTCTTTCCATACAGTATCAGCATTAGCCTAATTAAAAGCTATAATGTCTGATATAATGATTAAATCGTTAGCTCTGCTGTAGGGAAGCAATATTTTGTTTTCCCTTCAATTAGAAGCTGATTGAGGTTTTCAGAGCAGGTCAGCTGTGAAATTTGAATTATATGTGTGAGTACTGCTCACAGGGTGAGCCCCTACTCGAAAGCTCCCAGAGATTCTCCAAACGCTTTCACCCAGAGCGCTAGAGGCACAGACAACGCGCGCGCGCTCACATGCAGGCTTGTTTGATCTTCTCTGTGTATTTACGGATCTCCACGCCGATCGCTGGAGACAGAGTCTTGCTTGGCTTCGAGGGGATGGGCTTTATTTCCTTTTTCCTGCAGACGGTCCTGGAACAGCCCTCCAAACCCCACGCTTCTAGTTGAAGGAGAGGAAGGGGCCTTGGACGCTCCGAGCAGCTACAAAGACCTCCTGCTCTGTGATGACTGAAGTCGCTCGAAGCTCCATGTCGGCAGCGATTCTCTTTCCCTTCTCCTTCTTCTCTTTCCCCCTTTCCCACGACTGTTTTTTCCCCTTTAACACAAAAGCGAACCAACAAAAAAAACTTTTCGGTTACTTTGGCTCCTTGGCCTTGGCAACAGTGGGGTCAAGGTCGCCGTGTCAGGGGGCAGAGGGGTACCGAGAGCGTCCGGGGACCGCGAGAGACGAGCGCCCTCACGACCCCCAGCCCGTCGCCCGCGCGCAAACCCCCGAACGCGCGCTCGCCGAGCCCCGGAACCCGGCGTGTGGCTGGAGAGCGCCGGCCCGAGGCCCCGGAGCTCCGCCCGGACGGCGAGGGCGGCGGCGGCCAGCAGACGGCGATCGCGGCCCGCGCGGCGGCCAGGTCCAGGCAGACGCGCGCGGGGCCGGGGCCGCGGCCGGGGCCGGGGTCGGGGCGCGCGCCTGGGCCGGTTCCCCGCCCCCCACCGCATCCCCGCGAGGTCCCCTCCGGCCAGCAAGCCGCCCGGCGCAGCGGTCCCCTCCCACACGCGCGCGTCTCCGCCTCTTCTCCGTCTGCGCCTCCTGTTGGCCGAGATGACCTCGGACGCCTCTTCCAATTGAACTGTCTTTCTCTCCTTTCCTTTTCTTTCCCGCGCTTTCTTTCCGCCTTCTCTTCCTCGCTCTCCTCAGGTCGCTCCTTTCTTTCCCCAAAGTCCTGCGTAGGAACTGGCGGCTCCGTCGTGATTTGCCTCTTGGAACTCTGGTTTCAGTCCTTTGGGCTACGCCCTGGGCGGTCTACGGAAGCGCCTACACGTGGCCTCCGTCCTAAGGGGCCTCGGGAAGCCGCTGGAGCTGAACTATGGGAGGGCCGCAGGCGGAGGTCTGGGCACATCCCCCGGAGGGTGTCATCAAGACAGGCCGTCTGCGCCAGGGCCTCGGAAGACAGGAGAGTATTGGTCTTCTTCGCTTCCCCAGAATGACCTTTGATTGTCCTCTGGAACCCCTAATCTGTCCATCTCTCTGTTTCTTGGAGCTTGAGGCGGGCACTGGTACAGAAGGTCACCTCTGTGTGCCTGAGAGCTAGCTTTCATTTACAGATTGCTAGGGCCGGGGATGCTGTCCACAGTAACCCTCTGTGCTTCCCAGAATTCTCCTGAGCGCAGCCAAGGGGAGGGGGGAAAGCAAACGCCAGAAAAGTTTCAGTCACTCCGTACAGGCAGTATAAGCTACTGGGGTTAGATTTAAAGTCCAGGACTCAAGTTATTTGAAAGTCAAGGGTTCTTGTATAGTTGCCTAAATACTGCACATAAATATATATGCATACATTCTTTGTGTACACACCTGTATGTAACTGTATGCCTATATTCTGTGGTATACATGGTATATGCAGGTGTGCATATATCGTGTGCACCAGTATGTATATGTACGCATATGTGTATGTCCTGTGTGTATACAACTATTTATATGTATGCATATGTACATATGTTGTGTGTACACACGTGTGTAAACGTGCATATATTCTGTGTGTGTGCATATGTGTGTTTGTACAATGCATATATTCTGTGTGTATACACATGGATACAAACCTGTGTATATATTCTGTGTATGCATATGTATACACACATGCATCTGTTCTGTGGGTACACATGTATGCATACATATGCAAGGTGTGTGTATATAATTTCCTCTAATGACGGCTTGGATCTGAATTTTCTTTGAGGATCATGCCTACAAGTTAAATAAAAGAACAGAAAGCATCTTTACTTATGCACATTTCTAAGTTGATCTTCTCTTTGGCGCTTTGAACAAAGAAGCACAATGAAGTTTCTGAGCTGCCAAGAGAGCAAATGTGGTCACTCAACAGTGAACGAATCCTTTGCTGGGGGTCTGGGCTTTGATGTTACTTGGACCTAGTGTAGTCTGTCTTCAGATTCTCCAGTGCCTGGCCTTGGAGAAAGTCCTCAGCGTAAAGAAGGTCCCTGCCAACCTGGTGGGGGGCAGGAGGGAGAAACATAGAATCGGGGAGAGGAGGTGTTTTCAAACCGTTTTGAACCGTTTTCTCTTTTTAAAGTGTGGCTGGGGAGGGGGGGGGAGTCACAAGGAGCAAGACATTGAGGCTCCTGGAAGCCATCGCCCGCAGGGGTTAGTATGATGCTCCACAACCTCCATGCCAGGATGGAAGGCACTGAGAGGTCTGGCAAGCAGCGCCCTGCCACTGCCTGACTGGCACAGGCGGCGGCTGCCAATCATCTATCGCTTGGCAACAAGTTACACCTGCAGCTCGGGTTTAATACTGATGCACTTGGACACCCATAGTGTGTGCACCCGCTAGGGCCCAGGGAACACCTCGTCACTAAAAAGGGCTTATGGAGAGCGCCCCGAACGCTGAACACTAGCACGATCTCACACAAGGCTAAACCATTTACCCCCTATTTAGATGCTCTGCAAAACAAGGGTAACTTTGTATTTGGAAACAATTTTCAGGACTATGGTAGAAAGAAACCAGACCATTTCAAAGTCAGCTATCCAAGCTCCCCAGAGCATAAAGCCTTCCTGCAGTGTGCACTGGAGAGCAGGGTGTTTATAAAATAAATTGCTCCATTGATACGGAAAAGAATGTACCAAGCCTGATTCACACAAAGTATTTTCAGGAGGGCTTCGGCTATGTATTTTAAAATCTAAATTGGAAAGCAGAGGAAAGAAACCTTTCAATTGCTAAGTGTATAATATAGTTTATAATTTGTAAACCATTTCCTTTATTTCGGTCTTGCTGACTTTCCATAACACACTGGATCACACGGCACACCCATTGCCTCCTAAATTATCAAAGGAGAAACAGATCTGTAGCACCCGTAAACAGTATTCTTGTTCTTTTTTTGTTCATTCACAATGTAACTGATATTTGGAGGTAGTGCGTGAAACAAATCAAAAGGTTTAACAAACTCGACTGGTGAAATAAGAAGGCAGTTGAAAACCAAGTTTATAACCTAGATATTTAGTGAAAAATAAATATGAAATGACGTTTCCTTTCTAATATAATTATATATTATTTGATGAGTTCACTATTAAATGCTGAATGGCCTGAAATGAAAGCAGTTTAATCTGCAGAGACCAATTTGCTCTTGCACTGCATACTGTAGCAACCCTGCAATTAAAAAAAAAAAAAGCCTACAGTAATAATCATAGTAATTGAGAGGAAAGAAAGCATTATTCCTGTACCTTGGACAAGCAATAGGGTCAGGAAATTCACAACGGCAGCATTTTTTTTAATGGGGGGGGGAAGGGAAGAGGCGTCATGTATTCACTGCCCAACATACTTAAACATCATTATTACTCCTCTTGTAATCATCATCATCATCATTATATGTTTATTTCTATTACAGTATGGTCAGTCGGGCCGCTTTGGTTAGGCTCCACTTTACCCACCAGGAATCTCCTAAACATCTCCCTCTGTGGCGCACAGAGACGCCCCCGTTCCTCCATGAGGACTCTGGAGGGATGCTTGGACTGTCATGGATTTTCTGCAAGTCTCTGGGCCACTTTCATACCATTGGGGTTGTACCGGCAGCGTGAGCGCAATGGTGTTTGAGAATGGGCTTGGAAATTTCTTGTAGTTCCCGGTATTGAGAACCCTTCAAGGTTTAAGAATTATAACCGCAGGTCTATGCCTTAATCGTTCCAGGAAACAGGCCTCTCGTTTGCATAATGCAGGGAAACGGCATCTGTCGCTCGGTCCCGAGGCCTCACTTTTCCGATTCGGGTTCAGGTGGGCCCCACTCCGTTCACGGAGTTTTCGCAGTTCTTAGGCAAACGGCTTGTGGAAGATTCGCTCCAAGAGAGCGTGGGCTAGATCATTCTTTTGCGATTTCAACAAACTTTTTCAACTGTCATTGAGTAGATTCCAGATGGATCTTGTTGTTTTCAACCTTCCCAGAAATTCCTTTTTAGGAGGAAGAAGCCAAATTGAGAAGAGCACGTGATTACAACCCCTAGGCTCATTAAAAGCAGTAAGAGTTCAGGGCTAAGGCTAAAAGCAGCTGTGGAGCCAAGCCCGACACAAATGCTTCCCCGTTACGGGATTATCGTGGCCTGGACCGCGGAGGCCTGGCCTACGAGAGGGGGCACTGGAGAACTTCAGCACAGCGGCGGTGAAGCGTGCATCCGTGGGAGGGCGGGGGGCTGAGCTGCCCAGGCCTCGCCGGAGAGCCCGCGGGGTGCGGGGAGAGGGGAGATTTCCAGTTGTGTACCTAGGACGGTCTCCCCTGCTCCCAAGGGCGCGCCCTTGCTTTCCGGCCCTCGGGCCGAGATGAGGGCGAGGATGCCGCCTCGGCCTCCAACTTTCCCCTTCCCAGCAGGCGCAGAGTTGGCTGGCAGGGGAGCAGAGGAGGAGCCGGGTCTCCTTTGCGCTCTTTTAAACAAGGCTCCGGGCTGCATTCCCCCGCCACCACCCCCCCGCCCCGCAGGATTCTTTCTTCGTCTTCGCTTTTAAACCCAATCGTTAATCGTTCGGAGCGCGCGGGCGGGGAGAGGCAAGGAGGGTGAGCTCGGGGTTCGCCGCCGCCGCGCGCGCTCAGGAAGCAGCGTGGCTGTGACCCCCCTCCCGGGCCTCCTCCCCCGCCTCCTTCCTGCCCCCGCTCCCCCTCCTTCCTCCCCCTCCTCCCCGCTCCGCCGCCCGCGCCCGGCGCCTCTACTCCCTCCCCACGTCACTCGCCAGCGCGCCATGCAAATCACCGCCGCCGCCGGCTCCCATTGGCCGCGGCGCGCTCATTTAATGGCAGCCCGGGCCGGGCGTATGGCTGCTGGGCCCCGCGCGCCGCCGGCCCCGCGTGCGCCTCCGCTCCGAGCGCACGGCCCCGGGCAGGCAGCGGGCAGCCCATCCCGGGCTCGGCCGCCCTGCTTTCTGGCCCTCTCTGCGCGCCTGCCCTCCCTCCGCTGCCCCCGGCCCCCCTCCCTGGCGGCACCGTGAGCGCCCCCCCGCCCCCCCCGCTCCCCCCTCGGCGCTTCGCTCCCCACGGGCACCTGGGACCGGCACATGCCTAGCGCACGCGGCGCGCCGCGCTGCTAGAAGTTGCAGCCCCGGAGTTGGAGGACCGAGCGCAGGAGGAAGGAGGCTCCGGCGGCGGGCGGGCGAGGCGGCGGCGGCGGCGAGCCCCGGGCCGGGCCCCGCGCACCGCTCGCGTCCCGGAAAGTGGAGCTGCAACTTGGCCGCGACTGAACCTGTTTGCACCGCTCCGCCGAGGGCGACCCGGCTGCGGCGGCGACGGCGATCCCGGCCCTCGGCCTCTTTGGCAAGTGGTTTGTGCTGCAGAGAAACTTTCCACCTGTGAGCCGGACCGGCGCTAAGTGCGTGTGTTTTTGCCTCTTTTTTGTTGCTGTCGCCTCCACCTCTCCCCATTCTTCTCTCTGCCAGGACCTCTCCCCGCGACCCACGGCTCGTTCCGTCTGAGCCCCTCTCCGTCCCCCCCCCGCCCCCCGGCCGTCTATGCTCCAGGCCCCCTCCTCGCGGTGCCGGTGAACCCGCGAGCCGCCCCGATGTACAGCATGATGATGGAGACCGACCTGCACTCGCCCGGCGGCGCCCAGGCCCCCACGAACCTGTCGGGCCCGGCCGGGGCGGGCGGGGGCGGCGGTGGCGGCGGCGGCGGCGGCGCGGGAGCCAAGGCCAACCAGGACCGGGTGAAGCGGCCCATGAACGCCTTCATGGTGTGGTCCCGCGGACAGCGGCGCAAGATGGCCCAGGAGAACCCCAAGATGCACAACTCGGAGATCAGCAAGCGCCTGGGCGCCGAGTGGAAGGTCATGTCCGAAGCCGAGAAGCGGCCTTTCATCGACGAGGCCAAGCGGCTGCGCGCGCTGCACATGAAGGAGCACCCGGACTACAAGTACCGGCCGCGCCGCAAGACCAAGACGCTGCTCAAGAAGGACAAGTACTCGCTGGCCGGCGGGCTGCTGGCGGCAGGCGCGGGCGGCGGCGGCACGGCCGTGGCCATGGGCGTGGGCGTGGGTGTGGGCGCGGCGGCAGTGGGCCAGCGCCTCGAGAGCCCGGGCGGCGCGGCGGCCGGCGGCTACGCGCACGTCAACGGCTGGGCCAACGGCGCCTACCCCGGCTCGGTGGCGGCGGCGGCGGCCGCCGCGGCCATGATGCAGGAGGCGCAGCTGGCCTACGGGCAACATCCGGGCGCGGGCGGCGCGCACCCGCACGCGCACCCGGCGCACCCCCACCCGCACCACCCGCACGCGCACCCGCACAACCCGCAGCCCATGCACCGCTACGACATGGGCGCGCTGCAGTACAGCCCCATCTCCAACTCGCAGGGCTACATGAGCGCCTCGCCCTCGGGCTACGGCGGCCTCCCCTACGGCGCCGCGGCCGCCGCAGCCGCCGCCGCGGGCGGCGCGCACCAGAACTCGGCCGTGGCGGCGGCGGCGGCGGCGGCGGCCGCGTCGTCGGGCGCCCTGGGTGCGCTCGGCTCGCTCGTCAAGTCGGAGCCGAGCGGCAGCCCGCCGGCCCCGGCGCACTCGCGGGCGCCGTGCCCCGGGGACCTGCGTGAGATGATCAGCATGTACTTGCCGGCCGGCGAGGGCGGCGACCCGGCGGCAGCGGCCGCAGCCGCGGCGCAGAGCCGGCTGCACTCGCTGCCGCAGCACTACCAGGGCGCGGGCGCGGGCGTCAACGGCACGGTGCCCCTGACGCACATCTAGGGACGCGGGGGGCCCTGCGGCCGGCGACGGGCCGCCTGGCTTTTGTACAGACGTTTCCACGTTCTCGTAAACAGGCAAACACTGGCGCCGAGCACCAGGTGACACCCGGCCCCCCTAACCGGGAGCTCCTGGGGACCGCTAGGCGGGACCGTTGTGCGTTTGAGACTGAACTTCGGTGTTTTCTTGAGACTTTTTGTACAGTATTTATCACCCGCGGAGGCAGAAAGCGTTTTCTTTGCTCGAGGGGACACAGAGACCAAACCATGCGAGAGGCGACGCCAGCTTTTTTCTATCCCGGCCGCGCGCCCGCCCTCCGGCCGCATCGCCTCCTGACGGCGTCGGGTGCCGGCGACGCGGGGAGCTGTTCTCATTTGTTATCGGTGTAGTGAGCCGGAGCCAAGCACACGCTTTTGGTGGTCGTTACCGCCTTGGGGGATTGGTTGGTTAATTTATACCAAGAGATCCCCACTCGCACCCCTCTCAGACGGCAGCGTTATTCTGGGTTTTGTAAAACTTTCTGTATCTGAGCATTTCCGGGTTTTTGTTTTGTATTATTTCATGTAAACGCGTTGTGCAGTTTTTATTGGAGGCGTTGCGGTGTGGGGAGGAGGATTCAGATTATGTACATAGTTTCCCGAAAAGCCTTTCTGCTCAAAACGGTAAAGGAACCTCCACCCTAAAAGTGCATCGAGCTTTGAGTCAATAAATTTGAGAGAGAAAAGTCCGGTTTTTCCCCCTAAACTTGAAACGTGCTAAATTTAGATTCATGTTTTATGAGCTCAAAACACAATCAGTAAATCTGACTAAGGAGAAAGAAAAATTATCAGCATGAACTAAAACGGAGGGAACACCAGGGGAGAGGGTACGGTTTTCATGGAGCTGCATTCAGAGGAACGGAGGGAAGTTAAAATCGGTAATTATTTTGTAGCGTTTACAGTGTTATTACGGAACGAGAAATAATTGCTCCCCCCCCCAAAAATTTATAGTTTTGTAGTCCGGCCGTTGGGTGTGTAGTTTTCAGCTGCCGGCCGCTGCCGGCGGGCTTTTCGATCCCTGGTTTCGGGCTTTGCCTCTTGCAGCTGGCCCGGGACCTGAGTGCAGTTTGGGGCGGAGGAGGGAGGAGAGAAGACCCCAGTGGCGGGACCAGGCCAAGGATGGATGACAGAGACCACGGCGGGGGCGCGGGGGCCCCCGACTCCCGGGCAGTTAACAAGATTGCGAGTGAAATTTTCTGAATTTGGCTCAAGGAGAAACGCACTCTCTAAACCAAAATGTACTGCAACCGAGGCCCCTCCGTCTGTCCTCAGCCCCTCCCTCTGGTATATGTCTCCTTGGAAAGGGACAAAATAATTTCGTTGGATTTTCACACACACAGAACCGACCGCCCCACATGCCCCGCCGTGACACTGGGATGCAAGCTGTTAACCGATGTGAACGCAAAATGCGGTGTTTATTATTCTAATGAGATCTGAGGTTGTTTGATGCTTTAAATTTTTTAATTATATTTTTTCTAGGTGTTTATTGGTACCTTGCAGTTTTTTTCTGGATTTTAAAGTTTTCTGTAAAACTTTGTCTTCAAGTAATCTGACAGCATTAAATATTGCATTTAAAATTATACTGTAGCAAATACATTTTGACATTAGTCACAGCATAAAGATGAAATATTTTTGAAAAGAACAAACTTTTAGGCCAGATGGAAATATGTTGATTTCATCAACCCCTCATTTTCTTAACATCTTTTTTTTTTTTTTTTTTGGTCCTGGAATGAGTATAGACTATACTTCCAAACGTGGGCCTATGCTGGCAGGTTAATGAGAAGTTCTTTCAGCCTATGCTGGGGAATAGTTTTAAGTAAAATGCTCACCTGACAATTGACGTGTGTAATCTTTTGGAGTCACTGATAATTTTGCTTCAACCACTCATTCCTTAAGGTGATTGCAGAAATTTCAAGAACGACGTCAATTGCTTCTTTCTAACAAGATAATAAAGTCTCCCTCTTTTTTTCCCTCTTTTTTCTTTTTTTTGCTTTAGCAATCTGATGTGTTTGGATACATAGGGACTGCTGAGTAGAACAGCATCTTCAGATAGTGAGATAGTCTGGGAATAAATGCCACACACAATCCCCTCTGGGAGAGGAAATTCTGTGACGCTCTGTGAACTCCACATGCAGCCTAAGGTGCAGGCCTCATTTACTCTGAAATATACAGAGTTCAGTGGACTCCGGCTGGCTCTTTTGCAGCATCTCCCTGCACTTACTAAGGTGGCAGACAGATGTGGGGTTGTGCTCGAATATATGTGTGACCAAACTTGTATCTATGCTCGACTATTGGCATAAGAATATTAGTAATGTGGGTAACACCTGAAACGTTTCTGACTATAGAAAGCTTAGCAGGATGCGGGGGACTCTGGGAAGAGCTGTCTGTCGATTTCCTGAAAGGTGGGCTTACAGTGTGGCATTTCCCCCTGTCTGTCTCATACAGAGTCAGCAGAAATAGTCAATGCCAGGTGGCCCAAGCCACTTTGTTAAAAAACCCAGGAAGATCTTCAAAGAGGGAACTCCTGATATCCAGCAGTTTTGTTGACTAGAACAATGTGAAGGAAAGCAAATATAAATTTTTTAATGATTCAATTTTAAAACAACCTGGGATGGGGGAGTAGAAATTAGCTAGGATTCATCCTTCAGGATTGAGATCTTATCATTCCAGCACTGTCTCTTCGATTTAAATTCGCGGTGAGAATATTCCACAAGGCTCCCGAGACGCCTCACTCAACTGTGAATTCCGTTCTTGCCAAGGTACCCCTCACCCTATTCACGAACTGAAAATGTTATGTGACCATCATTATACTGTGATGGCCTCATCCACTTCCAGATCCCAGGGCGGTACTTCTATCGCTTATTCCAATTTTGTAGGAAAACCGTGTGGCGAGCGCGGACGGTCTTTGGAGGCCTTGTGCAAAGTTCGCACAACTTCGTGCCGGGACGACCGCGGGAGTTCAGGAACCGGCCTCGGTGCGCCGCCCGGCTCTCCAGGCTGAGGGTAGCACGGTTTGTTTGCTGGAGGAATTTTTTGCTCGTTTCTGTCCTCCGCCCCCCGCCCCTGTTTTATTTTAAACTCACGGGCCCCTTTCGTTGTTGTTAAGACTTTGACCCTACCCTCTCCTCCCCGCCAAAGAAACCCACCGGTAGCTGGAGAAGTGAATTAATTTCAACACGGGTAGCGCGTAGAGCGCGCCTGATGTGCAGATGCGCGTCGGGCGGCGGTGACTGAGAGGTCTATTAAAATCCTGCATGTGGGAGAAGAACAACACGCGTATTCGCGCGTTTCATTTTCCCGACAAAGAGCGGCCAACGCAGATTTCTGTCTCCGAAAAGTTCCAGCTAATTCGAGAAGCCCCTCCCGGGCTGCGGGCCCCGGGAAGGTGCGCTCCGGGGCGGCCCCGACCCCGCTCGCCCGCGCCCCCTCCCCCGCTTCCGCAGCCCGGCCCGCGGGGCAGAGGCTCCAGAAACGTCGGCGACAGAACGTAATAATAGGTTTGATTCCTTGGAAACTTCAAGTGAAAAGCAGACTTGGCCTTGACGCAGCCCTTTTCCCAGCATGACTAGTTGGCGGGATTGAAAGGCCGGGACGGGAGGGGAGGGGTTGAGGGGGCGCGGGCCCCCCGGAGCGAGGAGCCGAGGGAGGTGGGCCCGGGTCCCCGCCCCCCCAGCCCCGCAGGGTCGGGGCGGCGCGGGGACGGCGCGCGCGCGGAGGCCGAGCCCTGGAGGAGGGTACCTGCGACCCCTCACCCTCGCCCCCCACTCCCGGCCCCCGGCCCGCCTCCCCCAGCCCGACGGCGAGGCCCCGCGGGGGGTGCGGAGCTCTTCCTCCCTCCCCTATCTCCCTCCCCTCCCCTCCCTCCCTCCCTCCTCTCCCTCCCCGCCGCCCCCCTCCTTCCCGGCCCTTCCTCCCCAGCTGCGTGCCCGCCAGGACCCCGCTCCGCCCGCCCGCGGGAGCCCGGCAGCGTCGGCGGCGGGCGGCGCCCGGCGTGCGGGTCCCGGTCCCCTCCGGGCCGGGGCCCGGCTGCCCGCCGTCGCCCTCCTCCTGCCGGGTTCGCGGTTCGGCCCCCGCCTCTCCTCCCGTTCACTCCTCTCTCGGCAGCTCTCCAGCCGTCCCTTCCCGTCCCGTGAGCCTCGCTCTCCCCTCCCCTCTACCGCCCCTCCCGCTCCGTCTCCTCCGCTTTCCTGCCCTGCGCTCCCGGCCTTTCCTTTGTCTTTTCTCGCCGCGGCCCGCCTCCCCACCGCGGCCCGGCCCGGGACGCTCCCCCGGAGTCCGGGTCGGGATCGGCAGGTGCCGGGGGCGGCCCGTCCCCCCTCCGCTCCACCGCGTCCCCGCGGGCTCGGCGCGGGAGGGGCGTGGGGTCCCGGGCGTCCACCCCCAGCCCACTCGGGTGCAGCCGGGGGCCGCGCGGGGTGTCAGCCGCCGGGGGGATTAAGATGACTGATGCGAGGGAAGAGGGCAGCGTGTTTTGTGTCTAAAGAGAGCGGGATTAGTGCAGAGAAAGTCCTGACCCGGGGTCAGCTGCAAGTCAAACCCTTTTACAATCAGCGAGCGGAACAGGCCGTCTCCCGGCTCGGCCGCAACAAGTTGGGGGCGGGGAGACGGGAGGCCCGCGCCGAGGCGACTGCAACCGCAGGGCGGACTGCGGGTCGGGCCGAATCCTTCTCCGTCACCAGAGCGCCCGGCTCCACTTCCTGGGCCGCCTCCGGCGGCTCCCTCGCACGCGAGCCCGGGCGGAGAAGGCCGGAGAGGCCCGTCCTGCCGAGGCAGTTGTGTGTGCGTGAGAAACCAAACCTGAAAGACCAGGTCCTTGGGCGCCCTGCCTTTCCGATTTCACCTAGGCTCTGCAGGAATCGCTGCCTGGCTTGGGCTCCTGCAAACCTCGTGGGGGGGGGACGGGGGGGCAGTACTGGGAGGTGGGCGATGGAATACATTCAGGCTGTTTGTCGTCAGACCCCATTCTCCAGCAGGGCGGAGGAATGAGGCGCTAATCTGGGTGATAAACCCGCGTAGCTCATCAGGGAGCGAAATCCCCATGGCTCATCTGGCAAGTCAGGAAAACTGGAGTTTGCGGTGAAGGATCGGGTCGGGGGTCGGGGGAGAAGGAAGGAGGAGGATAAATTTGTCTTCCTCACCAGTCAAGCTGGGAATTTGCGCTGCAGTAACAGCACGAGGAGCTTTAACAAATACGAAAAGTGGATAAAGCACCCAAACGAGTGGTGTATCCAAAGATAGAAAAAGATCATCTATTTTGATAGTGAAAACAAAACAGAATTGCCATATTTTCCTCTAAATTGGCTTTTCATCTTTAAATGTGAAAACACCAACACCAGAGAGAGAGGGAGAGAAGGCAGTGTTTAAAACACCACGAACAGATACCTCCAAGTGCGCTGCTGTGTTTGCACAGCCACCCTGGGTGACACTGGACTCTCCTGGTGAATGGGTTCCGGGTTCAAAGCACGTAACCGATTGCTACTCCTGAACTGCTAAATGTAACCTATGGGGAAATTTTGTCTGCGGCAGAAAGGCCGGACATCGTGAGTGAGTCTGAACGCCCCGCAGGTCCCTCGCGAGGACTTCATTGCCCACAGCCACTTCAGAACGACCGCGTGGGGACATTAAAGATGCAGTTTGTGAAGAACAGCAGGGCATCACATGCAAAGCCTCGAAATAGTCAGCCAGTCAAATCAGTGGAAAAAATCAGCTTTTGTTAGATTTTGCAGTTTCAGGAATTAGGCATTCACTGCAGAGCTGCAGTTTTGAGAAATTGCAGTGTCAGGCGTGTTCCCAATGGGGAAATATTGTGAGAGTGTGGAGGAATGTAAGATTGGGTTTGACAATGGGGGGACTGACAAGAGTTATCACCCAGACATTGTTCTCTCTCTGCGCACCCCGGAAACGCTAAGTAGAGACGGTATCTAGTGGGAGCAATAGTCCTCCACGCTCACAGACGTGGGGATGAGAGTCTTAGCCTCGAAAAGACTGGCCTCGGGTTTCACAGGAGGAAAACTGGAACGCGTAGGGCACAGAACCTCATAGGTACAGAACACCTATAAACAGTATAGTAGCAGGGTAGGGTCGGCCTGAAGACATTCCAAGCAGAAGCCAACTTCTCCTTTTTCTTTCTAAGCAACAGAACAGGAGGAAATCCAGGTGAGCATGTTGTAACCTGGGCAAGGGTTTAGAAACCTCGTGCTTTTAATTCATCCATGCTATAGGGGGAAATGTAGGTATGTGGGAAAGGCCAGACCTCGGCCGGCGATTTAGCCTGAGTGTCCACACAGATGGAAAAGTAGGGGCTTTGTTCTCTGCGTTAGCAATTGAACTGAAGGGGGACGTTTATCCTTCTAAAAACTGGCCGTTTGCATTTTCACCTCAGGGAGAAACGACACCTGTGCTCAAAGAAAAGGAAGAATCATGGTGAGGTGAGATGATATTTATATTGTTTCTACTCTCTGTCGAGCCTTGTCCAGCAAGATGGGAAAGGATATAAGATTTGGAGTCAGAACTGAAGTTGAATCATGGCTGGTCACATGGCAGCCCTATGTCCTGGGTAACTGTCTTTGCCTCTGAGTCCATTTTCTCACATGTGAACCAGAAATCATCAAGCCAACCTCAGAAGGATGTAGTTGGGATTAAGGATCTAAGAGTATGCTGTGTGCCCAGCAAATAGTAACCTCCCGATAAATGGTGATTTGACACGTAAGCCTGTGTCCGTTCAGGCAGGGATAACGTGGGGAATTGTGACGTCAGTTGCCAAGTGTGGCCTGGCTGGGAAACAGTGATAATTATACAAACCCGTCTCCCCTCCATCGTATTAATAACGGTTTCTCTTGAGAGTTACCTGACGGTCGTCACATCATTGGCTCATCTGCCCAGCAGACATTTATTACAAGTCCATGGTGGGCCCGTGTTACTGCTTGAGCACCTGTTGTATGTGTGGCCTGTGCGCAGGTGCTGAGAATGCAGTGGTGGACATGACGGGCCTCACTGCCCAGTGGGTGGACCTGGTCATCACATGAAGAAGTGTGACACTGAGGGCCACAGTTGTGGGACAGACTGTGCACGCCCATCTTGGGGGGTCAGGGAAGACGCCTCGGAGTAAGTGAAAGCTCGGCTGGAAGCTGAGTCCGGCGGGGTCCTCCCGTGGGGCGTGCACACACACTGTATTTTCTTTTCTTTTCTTTTTTTTTTTTTTTTTTTTTTGCGTGGAGGAAGGTTGGAATAACTTTGAGCAGAGTAGGTCTGATCACGGCTTTGAGTTGGCAAAGGTTTAGACTTAGAGGTTCACGAGGGTGGCGGCCTCTCATCCGGGTGCACAGGACACCAGGAGAGCTTGTTACCAACGCAGGTTCTCAGACCGAGCGCCCCGGGCAGGCTGCTCCTGAGGTTCCAGGGGACCTGGCCCTCTCCTAGGCACCCTCCGGAAGATGCTGAGGCAGGTCCAGCAGGGCTCTCGGGAGACCCGTGATAGGACACGGGCCCCAACAATTTTACGGTAAGTAGCTATTAAGACCGTGTCTAGATCACTTAAATTTGAGTAGCAGTTTATTATTTATAAAGTGCTCTCACTTAATTGTTCAGTTTAGATTATTTTTGAAAAAATTAAATTAGTGGGAGAAGAAAAAACTTAAGCTCTATCAGTAGAATCTTGTAAGTAGAGAGGACTGACCGATTTACTGATTTTATTTTCCATTTTTGGACCGGCCGTCCTGGCTGCCCGTGGACGCACTGGGCCTCTCCTGGAGGGCAGTCAGGAAGACACAGGAGGCGGACTCCACACCCGCATCTTTGTTTTAAAGATGGGCGATTCAAAGGACGAAGCAATGTCGCCTTGTGCCTTATCAATCTCTAATTTTACCAAACTAATTTGTATTTATGTAGACTAGGTCTGCACAGCCCTCGTGAATGCAGTGTGGGCCGAAACAGTCACATAAATAGTTGAGCGTTATTTTAATGGTATTTGAAAATAGGAGAAGGGCATTTAATAGTACATGTGAGATGGAATAAATGGGTTCTGTTGAATATATCATAATAATATAATATTTAACTATCAAGTTTCTCAGTATTGTCATCTGTAGAACGGGAGTATCTTGTTTAAAAAAACAAAAACCTTAAGTACAAAATACATTAAGTACTTTAAGTGTCTTTGAGAGGAAGAGGTTGGACAAATAGAGAGGCTGCTGTTGTAAAGAGAATAAGCTATTACGTATCAGCAATGTTTTATCTAGAAAGCACAGGGTTCCCCATGACGCGTGTGACTGTTACTTCAGATCATAATAAAGGTAGCATTCATTGTATTTATAGATACAGATCTAGATAAAAGTGTGGTCATGGAAGAGATCCGTATCTATTTGAGTAGCATGCGAGAAAATAAATTTTAAGCAGGGTAAAGTGAGAGAAAATATTCTATAGAAAGAATCAAAGCTATCTTGATAATACAGGAATTCCAATAGGGTTTTTAGCTAATTTCAGGACACTGGGCATCATTCAGGAGATCTGATAACCTATGCATTTTAACTATAGCTTTTGGAGAAGATGACACTGTTTTTGTTGTCTAAATCGTTCATCATTCTAATGGATAAGATGTCAATCCAGATAATCAGGCCCCTGTGAACAGTGGGCAGGGAAGAGTTTCTTAAACTCTCTTGTTTTGATCATTATTGCACATTATAAATATAATTGCTCTGGTTACTATGATTACATGCGTGTTCCTCGTACACTGCCCCCAACACCCAGAACTATAGACGTAATGTCACCACGTGATTACATACACAGAGAAAAGAAAATCCTGTACTAGGAAGGAAGGGAGGGAGGGAAGGAAGGAACGGAAGGAAGGAAGGAAGGAGGGAAGTTACAGTGGATGAAATGAAATAGAGAAATAAAATCCAGGGCGACTCTTAAAGCAGTCTCGTCCTTGGTCAAAACTAGTAGACTAAGCATCTTTTTAAAAAGTTGATAGAAATCCTGGTGCTGGGAGCATTCACAACGAAAATAGACAAAAAGCTGATGAACGTGTTTTAGCGAATCCTTGCATATGAGTTTACATGTTCGTAGTTTACCATCTCTAATTCTCTCTGAGTTGCATGGATTTAAAGTTGGTTATACTAATCTGAGGAAGACATTAATGTAAAACCTTTCTTCTCTTTTAAAAAATAATAAATCATTTATTTTAGTCTTTCAATCCGAGATTACTACAAGAAATATACTCTTAATTTTAAAACATTGACCACGAAGTTTTGAAAACGAACTAATTTCCACACTTACTACAGGAAATTATATAAAAGCCTTAAAATAATTAAACCATACTTTATCGTCTAAAATAAATACATCACCTGTAGCAACTATTTGCAGAAAACTAAAATTGCCTTTAAAGTCACAGCTCAAATGTAATCATGCATTTGCATTAAAAACAGATAATTTAAATCAATCTATAAGCTTCAAGTTCAACATAAATTTAAACAGCTTAAGTTTTAAATGAATTTGGAACAGTTATGATTATATTAAATCAGGTTTGAGGAACGTAGCACATTTACAACGTTTTAAGGCGAAGTCTTCACTTTAGGATCTTTTAAAAACGTAACCAGAACGGGGTCGGCCCTTCCCGCTTCCCTGTGCAGTCTCTGCGAAGCCTGGGCCACCTGCAGACTTGTGCAGGTGAAGGCCTGCCTTTGCTAGAACGCCTTCCGGGGAGCAGACGTGCCCCCGGGCAGAGACCGCATGGCAACTAGCGTGCCCAGTAGCCCCCAGCCTCCTGGAGAACAGGCTCGGTGTCTGGCTTGATCCGTTTGTTTGTCCTAAAGTTTGATTTCAAGCATCAGCACAGTTCCAGGCAACTTGTGGGGACCAACAGCCGTTTACTGAACTGAATCCATACAGCGGAGCAGATGCAGGGGCTTCGGGGGGCTGCTGAGATGCTGCTGTCAAGGACCAGCCCAGAGGAGCCAGCCTGCTTCCGCCTGGAGGCCCCCCGCGCACCCTCGGGGAGCGGTGCGGGGAGCAGGCACCTTAGGGCTTAGCACAGTGCCTGGTGCATATCCCAGAGCCCTGGCTGCTGCGTGCCTCCCTGGCTACAGTCCTGGTGGTGATTAAGGAGACAGGAAAGCAAAGTCCGGCGCTGAGAGTGGCACGCAGGCCTCCTCCTGTGGCTGGGCGAGTGGACCCCAGAGCTTGTGTACATAAGCCCCAATCCAAGGGACTGTTGGGCTGGGGGAACTTGTTTTCCAACTCTCAATTCCCCAAGACCTGCTCTATAATCTGACACGTGGGGGTGCAAGGAACTTTGGTTTGCCAGTGAAGTGTTACAGTTGTGCTCTGTTGCGTTATATTGTATCATACGGTGCGGTGTGGTACCAAGCCCAGCTGTTTCATATGATATTAAGGTAAGTTTCCTCCCAGGACCATAAGGATAAAGCCAGCTCTGGTGCACAGAGATGATTCAGCCACCTGCACAGGAGGAGGTGGGCAGGGGAAAGGGGCCACCCTCTTAGACTGGGAGGGGGACCTGTGAAGAGGCACAGGGTGGGAATTCACCTCTTCCACCTTAATCGTAGAACTATCAAGAAATCTAGCAGGGAGCGCAAGGGGGATAAGTCTGAAGGTGGTGACCTTGATGTGGAAATAGGTTGACAGTTAGTCCCAGCCAGGTCTGTCTCCGGATGCTGCCTTATCATCCTCTGTAATGCTCCTCGTTCTAGTGTGAATTGGACTGTGTAACTTGCTTGTATGGTTGAAATGTATAAAACTGGACGTTGATTTCTTACGGTTAGAATAATGGTGGCAGCAGAGGAAAGCACATGGCAGCTCCACTGGGTGGTAGGGCAGTGCCAGATAACCTGTCCCAACCTTGTCCCCGTCCTGTGCTTCCCCAGGGGCCCCACAGAACTCAGAGAGACAGCTCAGGATACTTGTGAATTTGGGGGGAAACACAGCAATGCTGGACTTTGGTCAGATGCCCTGGGAGCCGTGCCTTATGGTAGCTCCCAGTCTCAACATTTGCTTGTAGCTGAATCCCTCCTGATGACATCATATCTTCACGAAATTGGGTTTTTGTCAGTCGCTGAGTCAAAAGCAATTCCCGTGGGAGACACAGGGTGGGCCGGGAGTGAGGTGTCGGGGACCACGTGATTCCAAGGTCAGAGGAGCTGTGCAGAGGGGACCTCGTACCGCTGAGCCTTACTCAGCAATGGGGGTTAGTCAGGGAATGAAGTGAAAGTATTATTTTTTTCATTCAGTTCATGTAATTTTTTTTAAATGGCTGCTAAGTTGTTAGGATATAAACATATATTAAGTTACATAGCTACTTAGCAAATGGAACTGTTAGATATTTCTTTTGGCCTGGGGCACAGTAAACAATTACCAGAATACTGAGGGTATGGTAAAAACGTGCACGAGTCAGGTTGGCACTGAATTTGCAGCTTGTAGATTGATTTTAAATGATCTATTTTTGCTTATATTATGTCTCTACAATGGCGTCATTTACTTTGAGCTGCGACTTTAAATACAATCTTCTTTTTCTGCAAATAGCTACTACAGGTGACGTATTCATTTAGATAATAAAGTATTGGTTTAATTATTTTAAGAATTTTGTATCATTTCCCTTAGTAAGTGGGTAATTTAGCTTGTTATCCAAATTTCACATTTTTTAAAACTGAGAATACATTTCTGCTAGTAATCTCAGTTCGAAAGAGTAATATAAACGATTTATCCTTTTTTTAAATGAGAAGAAAGGTTTTACATTAATATCTTCCTCAGATTAACATAACCAAATTTAAATTCATGCAACTCAGAGAGAATTAGAGACGGTAAACTACCAACATGTACACATATGCAAAAACTTGCTAAAACGTGTTCATCAGCTTTTTGTCTATTTTCGTTGTGAATGCGCCCAGCACCAGGATTTCTATCAACTTTTTAAAAAGATGCTTAGTCTACTAGTTTTGACCAAGGACAAGACTGCTTTAAGAGTCGCCCTGGATTTTATTTCTCTATTTAAGTCACTTTAATGTCAACTATTCTGTCCCAGGACATTTTTTCTATCTTAGTACAGGATGTCCTTTTCTCTTTGTAAACCACACGGTGACAAAATGTCTATAGTCCTGGGTGTTGGGGGACAACGTACAAGGAACACGTCTGCACGTAATCACCATCCTAGCCGCCATGGCCTTAACAGTACGTGATAATGTTGGAAGGGGCGGGTCAATTCGGTGTCTGAAGGTGGCAGTTCAGAAAGTAGAGGGCGTCAGTATGAGTTATTACTGTTACTCTGAAATCCAAACATTTGATAACCATTTTTATTTTTTCAAATAATTATTTTTATCTTATAGGCTGATTCAATATCTATGAATAGGAGAAAACGCTCCCTTTGAAAGAGAGAACTCTCAAGTATGCATGTTAAACTACTTTTTTCTAAAGTTTTTTATTATTTTAAAATTCATTTTTCTTATTTTTGTTTTGTTGAGGAAGTTGAGAACGACCAAGGAAAGTTCTGGACAGCAATAAGGAAAGGAAGCCGGCAGTGCAGGAAGGCAGGTTGCCTGTGACCAGCCGTGGGCTGAGCCACGGAGGAAGGACTTCAGGCTTCGATGCCGTTCTCACCCAGCTCAGGGGAGATACGCGAGGGGCGTTTCAAGTTCACTATAAAAATACTCCTACACAGCCTCTCGCCCGCGGAAGCCAGGGCTCTGTTATAAACATACGATTGCAGTTGAACTGGATGTGATTGAAATGTTTCGGTTGGATGTATTCATGACAGTGACTAGAACATGGGAACAAGTGGAGAACATAATCCAGCCCAAGAAATACATGGAGCATTAAGAAAATGATTAGGAACGAGGGGTTACCCGGAAGCTGGAGGTGGACCCAAAGCAGAGGGGGTCAGAGAGGGGTCACATTGGAAAGACCGAAGCATGAAAAAGACAAGAGTTTGCAAGGAGCCCTCCAACCCCTGCCTCAGAGAAGTGCTGTGTACTGTGCGCGGTGCCAGGATCAGAGATGGGGCGCAACTGTTAGATCACATCCTTTACTCGGGCCGGATTCTTTTAAGCAAGGAATCCTTTTTAACCTTCCTGTGAACTACGTAGTCCCTATTGTAGCACATCTCCCGGGGCTGCCGTACAAAGTGCCTCAGACCCCGTGGCTTCAAACAACAGAAATGTATCGCCTCGTGGTCTGGAGGCCGGAAGTCAGACATCAAGGTGCCTGCAAGCTGGTTCCCTGTGAGGCCGCGAGGGAGGGTCTGTCCCAGGTACCCCCCCCCCCTCCGCTTTCTGTGGTTTGCTGGCATCCTTGCCGTCCCTTGGCTTGAAGAAGCATCACCCGATCTCTGTCTTCACCTTCACCTGGAGTTCTCCCCGTGTGTCTTTGTATCCAAATTTGCCCTTTACAAGGACACCACACACACCGACACCCTCATCTTAACTTGTTTGTCTGCAAAGACCCTATTTCCAAATAAGGTCACGTTAGGATGCCAGCCTCTTCTTGGGGACACCATTCAAGCCATGACATTCACTCTTTTGATCATGACACCAATAAATCTTCTTGCCTAGTGAATATTGCACATTCTGAAGGCCCTGGTTTACTAGAAAATTGAATAGTTTAGTCTTGCGGGCTTTCAAATATTCTATGTGCAATTATTCCCAAGAGCTATTTCTAAACAGGACCTTTTAATGCAACCAAGCAGGAGTCCATCTTGACCTAATCATTTACGTAAAAACACAGTAGTGGAGGGAACTTACTGACGCCACTTTAAGGCAGCACGTAGCAGGCACAGGAACTCATGAAGTTTACCCAAAACGTGTTGCTCCAATTACAGGAGAAAGAAAAGTGAACAGTTCCTGGGTGCCAGACTTATTTTTCTTATTTATTTTTAATTCACTTTATCTTGCTATATTAAATGCACCTTTGTAAACCATCTATCTCTTTGCGAAGAATGCAACGTATAAAGAGATTAATCACTGTTGAAGTTCACATATGTAATCTCATTTAATCCTCACTACATCTCCAATTTATAATTATTATATTCCCCCTTTTATAGATTAAGAACCTGAGAGGTTAAGTTATCTACAAAAGGGCATATCATTAATGAGCATAAAATTCAGGATTAAAATCTAGTGCTGACAGATTCTAATGTTTATAATTAATATAGTACGTAGGAACAGTTTTAATAGACTTCATTTTTAGAGCAGTTTTAGGTTCACGGTAATACTGAGTGGAAAGTACAGGGAGTTCTCATGTACCCCCTCCTCCCAGCATGCACAGCTTTCCACACCGTCAACATCCCCACCAGATGGTACATTTGTTGCCATTGGTGATCCTACACTGACATGTCATTATCACCCAGAGTCCACAGTTTTACGTTTGCACACACTCTAGGTGTCGCACATCTGTGGGTTTGGGCAAAGGCGTAATGTTATGTATCCACCGTTATAGCATCATACAGCCCCCCAAATCCCCTGTGCTCCCCTATTCATCCTCCCCTGGAAACCACTCATCTTTTCACTGTCTCCATAGTTTTGCTGAATACTGTACTTTTTAAAGGCAAACAGTATTATAAGGCTTATAAGGAAAATAGCCCCCCTCCCTAGTGTCAGGCATCCCTAGCTCTCAGTCCCATTCCCCAGCAGCAACCTGTTATAAGCCTTCTGGCTGTTTTCCCACTGTTTATCTCCGTATTTCTGAATTATAGTTTTATATTGCTTATTCTTGATTTATTAATTTTAGACATTATCTATTTGGACCTTATTCATTAGCAACTATAAAGCTTCCACATTCTTTTACATTCTTCCCCACTTCCCTCTTTCCCAAAGTACGTATGTCATTGTTTCTGTTAAATATTCAGTGTATACCTTAGTCTGAACGTGGAAGTACTGGTCATGGCTGAGAAGAGTGGTAAACTACGATTGCATTTCCTTTCGTTCCAAACTTTTGTTCCCCCTGAAGTTATTAATGGTCTTGTTTCGCAAGAGTTCTTGTTATTCATACGCTTAGTTTTCTCTGTTCTTACCACACATTCCTTCCATGCTGTACATCACTATCATAAACACCTTTGACACTATGATTTGCAAGATTAAACATATCAGGAATTTACGAGCGAGTATGAGAGTTCCAGTTGCTCCACATCCACATCAACACTTGCTTTTCATTGTTAGCCGTACTACTGGGTGTGTGGTAGGATCCCATGTGGCTTTAATTAGCCTTTCCCTGATGACGAATCAAGTCGAGCATCCTTCCAGGTACTTATTAGCCATCCAAATATACATCTTCCTTGGAGTGATGTCTATTAAAACATTTTGCCCATTTTTATTATTTTTTTGTATTAATTGAATTTTGGTAATTCTATATATTCCAGACACAACTCAGATCACTGTCTTGCAAATATTTTCTCAATCTGTGGCTTGCCTCTTCATCTTCTCAGCGATGCCTTTTGAAGAAGAAAAGTTTTAAATTTTGATGAAGTTCAGTTTATTGATTTTGTTTTTCTTTCATACAGTTCATGCACTTTGTGTTGCATTGAAGGAATCTTTGCCAAACTCAAGGTCATTAAGATTTTCCCTCGTGATTTCTTCTGGTAACGCATTGCCCAATGAAGTAGCCACTGCCTCCAAATGGCTAATTGAATTTAACATCAAATAAAATGAATTTTTTTAAACTTTGTTCCTCAATCACAGTAGCCACATTTCAAATGCTCGACAGTCACATGTGGTTATTATTTTGGGAAATACAAAGTATATTTCCATCATCAAGAAAGTTCTATTGAATAATGCTCTAACATTCTATAGTGTTACCTCTCACATTTAGGTCTGTGATGCATTTGAGCATAACTTTTGTATGTGGTGTGAGGTAAAGGTTAATATTTCTTGCATGTGGTTACTCAATTGTTCTAGTATCATTTTTTGAAAAGATTATTCTTTCCCCATTAGATCGCTTTTGTACCTTGGTTGAAAATCAATTAACTGTGTATGTTTGGGCCTAGCTTTAGACTGCTTATTCAGTTACACTGATCTCTTGGCTCCCAATCAGTGACAATACTCCCTTATTGGAATCCTAAAGAATACCTCTGCGGTTTTCCTTCCTTGGCTTGCGGTTTCACATTGCTAAAGATATTGGAATTTTCTCTTTTTTCAGGTGTTGGACACGCTGTCTTGTCTCACAGAATTCTCTCTTTTTCTGCTTTGCCTCCCTATGTTGGCTTCTTATAGGAAAGCAGAGCTAGATTTCGCTCCTCAAACCTCTTTCTTGTTCCAACATCAAGTGACACTTGATCGTACTGAACACTGAGTTTTGAGCACAGTCAAATGGATGCATGTAAGGAGAGTTAAGAGGTAAGAGTGGAATTCTGCAAAGTCAAAATACATTCGATGAAATCCATTTTTCCTGAACTTTTTAGGAGACAATTATGGTCTCCTAAATTATGGTACATTAGAGGTATGGGCATCTAGACGTGAAAAAAGGTTTTGAATATACTGATTTCCTGCATTTTCTCGTCTCTGCCCCTAGAGTCACAGTTTTAGATAGCTGTGAATGCTCACTGAGAAGTTCCTGGTCGGTGGGGTTCTTATTTCAAAAGATGAAATGCTCCAGTACCAGTTGTGATTGTTTTTAGTTTGTTGTTACGGTTTAAAGTCACCTATGACCCCATCATTTCCCTTTTCAATCTGAAGACTTTATCCATTTGACATGGGCAAAGGAAAGGGAATGTAATTCCTTTTGAGATGATGGGAGCCCTTGCACCCCTGAGCAGACTGAGGAGGAGAGAACTGCAACTAAGTCAGAATCTGGAAGCATTTCTGCAAAGAGTCCTTCTTCGAATCCTTAGAAAAGTGAAACTACAATGACAGCCACCACCCCACCACCACCACGAACAGTAATGACCAGTAATGACGAGGCCAGCCACCCACTGAGACTAAGGTGAGAAGGAGACCATGCCCACCCTCCCCCGCCCGGTGTGATTCCCCAGTGAGCTGCATGATCTGAGAGCTATTATGTAACAGATATGTAGGGTAATTATTCCATTTATTCCACAAACATGGACTTTGATCCACTGGCTCGTTAGAGATAGCCAGAGAGTTGCCATGGAAAGACCATTTCACAGAATTATTAAGTGATTCCTGGGCCCTATTCAGAAACGCTGAGAAAAAGGAAAATACACACAGGTTTTATTAAGGTATTAATTCATTCATCTCCTTTCTATCACAGAGAAAATAGGCTGTAGCTAGGACACATGTCCCCCAAAATCAAGTCTCATGGAGCTGTTGTGGTCAACAAAAAAGTATATATAATTCTCGAACATAAAACAGGGAATGGATTCAGGAGCCTACAAATCAAACCCTCAAAAATGCACTTTATGACAGGCTATTTTATAAGGTTCAGAATTTGGTTAAAGAATAAATAAGGGAAATATTTTGTCTTCTCAAAATGCACATTTACAGCTACACTTGAGTCTAACTGTGTCCTCACCAGTACGTGATGTGCACACACACACGCAAAGACGAAATGGCATGATTGATACTGGGACTATCTGGGTGGTCCTTATATAATCTGGACATGTCTATATTATAGCATATATAGGGCACAGATATACCACGATAAAATGAGAAAACAATTCCACTTGAATTTCCCCAGGGCATAAACTACTACAGGGCATAAATGGATTCACTGAATTATTCTAAGCCTAGGAAGTTGAATTAATTCCTTTAACATACAAAAAATTAGATTTTAACAAAATTGAGTGTGAGGCCATAACTACCCTCCTTAAGAGCCTAGAGGTGTGCTGAGTCCCTGAAAATTTGACTACTGAGGGGCACAGTTTTTAATTAAAATGAATTTAAGTAGTTGCCTGTGGCTAGTGGCTACCGTACTAAACAGTGCAGATATTGATTGCTTCCATTATCACAGAAGTGATTAAACAGTGCTGTCTCAGAGTGAAAACGGTGTCCAGTGGTGCCCCGTTGATTAAAGTTCCTTGACTTCCTTGCAGAAAATGTGCTGGAGTAAAACCTAGTGTTACTGGTCTAATATTGTACTTTGTTTATAGAGACAATACATTTTGTATACTTTATTATGTTTAGGAACAAGACAGATACTTTGATTGGAGAATGTACAGATGAATGTAAATATTTCATTTTAGATTGTGCTTTTCTGTACTAGAATTTCCATGTGTTCTTTTTCAATCATTTTTACTTCTCTATTGATATTCCCCATCTGTTTCCACACTGTGTTCATATTTTTATTTATATCCTTCAAACTGCTTGTTTTTATCATATTAAAGTCTGTCACGTCTGCCATTTCAGGTCTTTTTTATTTTTAACTGATTTTTTTCCTACTCATATTTTTCTCACTTTTTCTTCTTTATGTGTCTGGTGATTTTTTATTGTCTGCTGGGCTAGTAGCTGCCCCTTTGTTGAATGTCCAAACGTGACTGCCTTCATTTAAAGAGAATTAAGTGTAATTCTGAGGCAGTTCAGCTTGATCTTTTAAGTCTTGTCTTTAAGCTTTGTTAGGGCACGCCTGCAGTAGTCTTTACTCTTGGGCTAGAGTAGCCCTGTTCTTAAGGCATATCTCTTTTGGGACGTCACTTGAGTGCTTGGTGTGTTCAACGAGGTCTCTTCATACTACTGCACTGTTTCCCAGCCCCACGTGAGTTCTGGGATTTCCACTCAGCTCGCTTCTCCTTGGTAGTTTGCCTGCTATGTCAGCACCTTGCCTTTTGCAGGCAGAGTCAAGTGTCCGGTCAAGGACTCAGGGGACATCTGGGTAGATTTCCAGGCACTCCTTATATCCTACCCTCCAGCTCTCTCTTTGGTCCTACTCTCCAGTCTCCGTCCCTGCAGCTCAGCAGGACTGCCTTGTTCTATGTGGGCCCCCCTTGTATTGCACTATACCATCAAACGGATGCACCGTGGTAAAAATAAATAAATAAAAAAAATGCAAACTGGCTTTTTAAAAAAGCAAAGTCCCACAGAAAAATCCGTGTAGAACATGAAATGAAGGTGATGGCAGCTAAATCTGATTCCAGTAGCAGACACGCATGCCTTTAGTAATACAGTATAGTTATTTAAGAATGTAATTAAAATATCATTTTTTTTCTTCAGCCGACATGTATTACTTTTTTCAATTGGCTACAGAGCTGTTAGTACCTAAAAATTTTTAAGTTGAACCTAACTTCTTAATAAACAAACACTTAAGAGTTTCTTTTGGACGAAGCTGCTGTGGGAACTTTCCCGAGACACGAAGGGCACCATGACCTGGGCGAGCTGGGACCCTCTGGACCAGAGAGCTCATCTGTCTGGGCATCACTGTTCCTACCTGCAGATGCAAGGGTTGTGGTAAATTGTCCTCAAGTTCTCTTTTTATTCTAACATTTTAGGAATCTGTTTCTGTATTATGACAGCTGATTCCTAAGTGGTCCCTTGAATGTGGAATGTTAATTTGGCCATTTTTCCATCGGGGGAGGAAAGAAGAAATGCTGAGATTCCCAACTTGTCTGAAGCAAGGGTCCCCATGGCTCCTAGAAAAAGAGGGAGACAAGACAGATCCAGGAGTGTCTCAAGCAGCTAAGAACCAGGATTTTAAAATCAGTTCCAATCCCCACGTCAGACATGGCCTGGCTCTAATCCAGAAAAAAGCATGGTATCCACCCCAGAACGCTCCCACACCTTGAGAACACGGCCGTTAACCTGGGTCCACCACGCTAACCTGGGGCCAAAGGACTCCATGGGGAAAACTCAGAATGTCCATTGAACTTGGACAGAAAAATAGTCACCTTTATTTTTATTAACCTTTAACTGAAATTGAGCATTTCCTTTGGTTATGAATGTAAGTCCACAAACCACAGGAGTATCGGCATTCCCTATGACCTTGTCACCAACTGAAATAATCAGTATTTTCATGTCATGGTACACTTGTTACAAATATTTCAAAATATCATTTACACTCCCAACCACTCTGAAATTGCAGTCATTTTTGGACCTGCTACAGAACTTGTTACTTAGTGCATTATGGAGGAAAATTATTACTATATCACAAAATATTTTAAAAATATATTCTGATATTTGCATTTCAATATGAGTTGTTTCCTTGGTAATCTTAAATCTTAGTTTTACCCTTTTATTGCGGAGGACTTGGAACATACATAAAAGTAGATTAAATGATATCTAGAAGCGCACATACCCATCTCCCAACTATACCCCCAAATCCTTTCCAATGCTACATTATCTTGTAGTAAACCCTAGATGTCATATAATTTCATCTGTAACTATTTCAGTATGTACTTCTAAAATATAAGGTCTTTTTCTTGAAGTATAATCATAATACCATTCTCACACTTTAAAAAATCAACACGACCTTAAATAGCATCAAATATCCCATCAGTGTTCAAGTTTCTAGGCATCCATAAGTGTTAGCTTTTAAAAATTTTTTTTAAATTAGAATTCAAATAGGGTCACACTTTTAATTAGTTGATATGTCTTTTAAGTCCCTTAATTTCTAGATTCTGCCTCATCTCTTCTCTCTTCTTGCAATTTATTTCTTGAAGTTAAAAAAGGGGGGCAGGGCTTCCCTGGTGGCGCAGTGGTTGAGAGTCCGCCTGCCGATGCAGGGGACGCGGGTTCGTGCCCCGGTCCGGGAAGATCCCACATGCCGCGGAGCGGCTGGGCCCGTGAGCCATGGCCGCTGAGCCTGCGCATCCGGACCTGTGCTCCGCAGCGGGAGAGGCCACAGCAGTGAGAGGCCACAGCCCTGAGAGGCCCGCGTACTGCAAAAAAAAAAAAAGAAAAAAAAAATGGGGAGAGGTTGTTTATCCTGCAGAGTTTCCCCATCTGGGTTGTGGGTTGCATCCCCGGGTCATAGTTTATCACGTCCCTCTTTCCTCTGTTTCCTGTCAACTGAGAGTTCATCTAGAGGCCTGATGCCATCAGGTTTGGGGGCAGAAGGAAGCCATTGGTTTTCAATGTTTAGATCCATTAGTTAAGTGGGGGTTGCACAATGCTTTATTTTAACTCTATCATTCTTATAATTTATTATCTGTAATATTTCTTCAAGAAAAAAATATGCCTCATCAACTGTTTGGTTACCCAGTGATACAGTTAGTATAGAAAGATGGAATACACACTCTAGATTCTTTCCCCTTGTTTACCAATTTTCCAAATGATGAGTCAGTTCCTTTTTATACGTGTAAAAACACTATCCTGAGAAGGGGTTGTGGGCTTCACCCAAAGGTCAACCGGGCTGATGTCACAGAACAGTTAAGGCCTCCTATCGTGGACCATCCCGGGAGATGCAGAGGGTGATCTGGGCTCCTGTCCAGTCCTCCCAGCCACAGTGATGGCCGTTTCTCCTCCAGCACACCCTTACTCTCCATCTCACGCATGCTGGTGTTGTGCTGTGATATACACACGGAAACCAATCCTGCAGCCGCAGCTGTGGTATCGGAGGGGCCACCAAGTTTAAATTCGATGGTCTGGTTCAGACACTGGCTGCGCCGCTTACTAGCTGGGCCCGTTCTCCACTCCTCTGAGCTTCCGTTTCTTCATAAGGCAGATGGCAAAAAAAAAAAAAAAGGCAAAAAATTATACCTCACTGGAAGAAATTGTTGTGAGAACTAAAGAGGGAAACATTCCTGAAAGATCGAGACATTGTTGGCCCTCAGCAGGTATTTGTTAAACCTGACGCTTAGTTCCCCCAAAGCAGGGGCTTGTTAATTAGATCTTCGGTAGCAGCCAGAGGAGTAAAAAGAAAATGTTTACCGTGAGATACCCCTGACTCAGACGCCTAAGTCACAGCGCACCCCTACCCGCCCAGCTCTCTCCCGTCTCCCTGGCTGACTTACCCCTGTTTCCTCCCCTCCTCCCTCCGTCTTCCCTTCCCTCCTCCACCCGCCTCCTCTGTCTTGGTCTTTCTCTGTCCCTGGACTCTCTCTGTCTTGGTCTGTCTCTCTGTCTTGGTCTTTCTCTCTCTCTGACCCTCTCTCTCACACGCTCCCATATTCACTTCTCTCCTGTTCAAGGCACAGGGTGCTCTGCGGGGTGGGAGCCTCCCGTCTCTGAAATGCTCTTTGCAGTGAACCATGTCCCACCCACGACAGGACACGTCCCCTCTCTTCCCTTGGTCCCATAAGCTCCCTTCTTCATGACCTTGCAACACAGCTGGCATCCCCCCCATCCTGGGCTTGAAATGCCTGTATCCTGCTCGAACCCCCGGTCCAACGGGAGTATCTGTGCTGTGTTTCGGTCCATCCACATACGCTCAGGGGGCTCATCCGAAAGATCAGCTGGGCCCTCCAAGCCCCTCAGGCTTCCCTTTGTGCACCAGCCTGGCCAGGTTCCTCTTCCATTCGAAGAGCTGAGACCCTGGCCCTTCAATTGCCCCCCTAAGCAGTTCAACCCCCATGCACACCTCCCTTCCCTTTCGATGACGTAGCGGCTTCTCTAAAGCAGAGCTGCCCCTCGGGATATAGTTCCCGTGCTCACAGCCTGCATGCCCTTCAGCAATATCTCACGCACATCTCTCACCAGTGTCTCATCCACCGTCTCTCATCAACATCGGTTCTCGGGCCTCGTGTCTCTCCTCAGCCCTCAGAGGTCTCACCGAGGGGGCGTGGTGGGCAGCCTGGCGCATCTCGGTTGTGCGGATGTAAGTTAAGATGTGAGCGTCCCCATGTATCAGCCGTGTCCGCTGAGCCTTAGTTTCCCTGTTTGAAACGGACATGAAAGCACCTGCCTCTCTCTGTTCTGAGGCTCGTTAGTGGCGGTCAGTGCTGGGCGCGCGGGTGGCTGACACACCTCGGAGGGTACACCCCGCTGGGTCCCTGGGCCCCCTCCCTCTCTCCCTGTCCAAGGTCGCGGCTCTCCCTCCGCGTGGTTCTAAGGTCATTTCCTCCCGGTGCCAGCTGCTCCCAGGCAGCGGCTAATGCCACGCTTTGGAGTCAGAGCAGCCTGGGTCCAGATCCCAAGGCTGACGCCTCCTGTGTGGTTTTCAACTCTGGAAAGGGGAGAGGATTCTTAGGAAGACGCAAGAAGCCAGTGAGGGTAAAAACACAGCACAGCGCCCGGTAGCTTGTGATTTGGGAAGAACAGTTTTTAAGAAACGGCTTTGTATGCATAACATCCATTTGCAGCTGGTGATGGTGGAGTCAGTGACTAATAAAAATGTCATTTCCTGCGATTTTTATAAATTACAGTAAATATGCAGTAATCACCCCCATTAGCTGCTGAAATGCAGGCAGCCATCTGGAGGGGAGGCCCGGGACCTCAGTGAAGCCTCAAGAGGTAGACCCCACAGGTGCAAATTGACACCTAGGAAAACAGTAGTTAGTACACGCTAGAATTTGGAGAAGGGGAAAGTGTTAAAATAAATGTATGTCAAGCAAATTTGGACTTCTCCACGAGGATCTGTCATGTCAAACAGGAAATAGCTATAAATTACTTGTAATAGTAAAAATCTTGTCATTTAGAACCTTTAAAGCAACGGGCTCATTTAACACATCAGCTCAGAGATCATAATCTAGGACAGTCAGCCTGGGTATTTATTTCACTTTTAATGTGTAGGAACCAGAGCAAACTATGTGTGATCCACAAAAGACCCCTAGCCTCCCATCAGCTCTGGGAGCCACAGAACGAGGCAGAGAGACTGCCTGGGGCCCGGGGTGAGGTGTGTGTCAAGACAGGAAAACCCTTCCTGCTCCTAAAAAGACAATTAAGACGTGATTGGAAATGTCACGGCTCGGGTCGCCTCATAATGAATAATTCCAAATAAATCCCACCATTATTCTGTTTATTTGTTTTACTTAGAAGCTATTTGAAGTCGTTGGAGCTGAAAGTATGTTTCAACATGCCAAGCGTATTGACGCTATCTTGTAATCATCTTGCTAACGAGTCCGCAGGCAAACGATAATTGGAATTCTGTGTTTATTTCAGATACCTCAATATATACTACCCGCAGATAGGAATCCAGCTCAGAGACGTTGGTAAAGGGGCTGCAACGCCCCCGAGAAGGTGGTCCGGGAGTGCGACTCCAGAAGACGAGCACGCAAAGCCATCCTTCTGCTGCCTTATCGGGAGGCTCGGTGGCAGCAAGGTACTTCGGACAGAGCTGCCTAATGAAGTTTGCATGCACTGAGTATATATTTGATGTCGGTTGATGCAGGGTGGGGGGAAGGCTCTGGGGAGAAGGAGTGAGAGAACGTAGCCATGCACCAAACTAACCACTCGCCTTTTCCACCAATAGTGGGAGTTGGGCACGGAGCTCACATTCACACCTGTGTTGTCATCCTGAGCTCTGAGGAAGGACCGAGCTGGTCTCCAGAAGGACACTAACCCAGGGCTGCAATACCTCCCGCTTCCCCTGTCTTCTTCCTGGTGTCCCCACCTTCCACGTTTGCTCCCTCACCTGCCAAGCACACACACGTGGGACGCACGCACGCGCGCGCGCGCGCACACACACACACACACACACACACCCCACAGCCCAGAAGGGCGCAGCAAGGACAGCAGCCACATTCAGAAACCCTAGGTCTGTTGTTTGGGTAACTTTGCCCCTTTTTTACTCTTCCACGTTCTGCCAAGTCCCACTGCTAGTGGGGTGAAAGTCTGCCACTGTCCAAGTGTATGAACGCAGGCTAATTTTAAAAAACACTGAATTTAATCTTAACGAGAAATTACATTTTAAAATTACCTTCAAACTGATACGCAGTTTAACTAGTTCCTTGCCCTTAACTGGTTACTTTAAAAATAGTTGTTGGTTTGTCTCTGAATTTAACCCTGTTTTCATCATAACCGCTAATTTTCGTAGATGGGTTACTGGTTGTTAGGGAAGAAGGGCGCGTTGAGGACAGGAGAGCATATATAGGCAGAGAGTTTAGACACTATTCAGATCACTTCGGTAAAAATTTTGTAATTCGGGAAGAAAACCTGATCCTGGGAAACAAATTATCCAGATTAACAGCCTCTAGAACCAACACCCAACCCAACCAAACGAAACCAGCCTCAGTTCGTCACTTTACTTTAGCAGGACATGTATGTATGTGAAGTAACACATTGATTTTTTGGAATCAAATAAATTGAAGAACTGGGTTCTTTCTCTAGCATAGGTAATTTCTAGAAATGCCAGCAACCTACATAGTTAGCCTCAATGACTGGAGTATTACTGATGAAAGAACGTTTGTCTTTTTTCTCTTTTTTTGTTCTTCTTTGGTGAATTGAATGGATAACCGTCTAGATTCTGCATTTCTAAACTATATAGAACTGTAGAGTAATTGTTGCCTGTGTTGACTGCATATTATTTTAACACATCCATTCATTTTAAGAAAGTTAATTTCTATAGAATAATGGATAATTGTGAAAATATTTGGGGCAAAATGGTGCAAATTCATTATTTGACTAACAACTGTGCACACTGCGTTTTCTTGGTTCTAAGACACACGTGTTTAGTTTTATCATCTCTGGAATCTAAGTGCTCCATTACCCTCAGTGACAGCTCACAGTTATAAGTGGCAGAGTTTTTTCCTTCACAGTGGCATGTAAAATAAAGATGCATCTTACGGTAACTGGCATCTTAGGCTTGTTGAAAAGAAAAAGTGCATGTGAGTGGTCGTAACCTACAGATAATTTCTTATCCGTGTGGTCAAGGATCAGCTCTTCTTTTTTGTGTGTGTGTGTGGTACGTGGGCCTCTTACTGTTGTGGCCTCTCCTGATGCAGAGCACAGGCTCCGGACACGCAGGCTCAGCGGCCATGGCTCACGGGCCCAGCTGCTCCGCGGCATGTGGGATCTTCCCAGACCGGGGCACGAACCCGTGTCCCCTGCATCGGCAGGCGGACTCTCAACCACTGCGCCACCAGGGAAGCCCCAAGATAAGCTATTCTTCCTGGACACTTCCTTACACAGAGATTATAAATTACATGCCCAAATGTCAGCATGGCTCTTTTTATTCTAAAAAGTCTTGTATTTATCGTAAGTGGTTCGCACTAGATCGCTCTGTGTATTTGACAGAGGGGCCATATTGCCTTGGACCAGAGGTGGTCCAACACCAGCTGAAAGATTCCCCAATGAAGACTCTAGAAGACTCTCAAAGGGTGAAGGAAGGAGGCCAGTTTCCCAACTGGTACCCAAGCTGATGATGAGTCAGAAAAGAAACATCAAAGTTAGTGCCACTGAATGGGATTTAGTTAGTATTTTAAATTTCAAGATGAGCCCACAAATTGTGCATCAAAATACTAAGCTACACTTGTGCTTGCTTTCTGGAACCTTTACAAGGCAATTATTGTAATGCAGGAAAATCTCTACCACTGAGCCCACAGCCATGTCACGCGATCGTTCCAGCCCGAAGTCTTTCTGCGTCTTTTCTTGGAGCCAGACGTCTTGGGGAGGATTGGGAGCCAATCCTTTTTTTTCTTCTTTTTTTTATAAATTTATTTATTTATTTTGGCCGCATTGGGTCTTTGCTGCTGCGCGCGGGCTTTCTCTAGTTGCGGCGAGCGGGGGGCTACTCTTGGTTGCAGTACACTGGCTTCTCATTGCGGTGGCTTCTCTTGTTGTGGAGCACGGGCTTTAGGTGCGTGGGCTTCGGTAGTTGTGGCACACAGGCTTCAGTAGTTGTGGTTCTTGGGCTGTAGAGCATAGGCTCAGTAGTTGTGGCGCACGGGCTTAGTTGCTCCGCGGCATGTGGGATATTCCCGGACCAGGGCTCGAACCCGTGTCCCCTGCATTGGCAGGCCGATTCTTTTTTTTTGTGTGTGTGTGTGGTACGCGGGCCTCTCACTGCTGTGGCCTCTCCCGTTGCGGAGCACGGGCTCCGGACGCGCAGGCTCAGCGGCCATGGCTCACGGGCCCAGCTGCTCCGCGGCATGTGGGATCTTCCCGGACCGGGGCACGAACCCGTGTCCCCTGCATCGGCAGGCAGACTCTCAACCACTGCGCCACCAGGGAAGCCCTGGGAGCCAATCTTAAATACTAGGTCAGTCTGAGGTGATGTGGGGACAGTAAGAGAGAAGAGAAAGAATTTGTTTCGACTTCTAAATTTTTAAATGCTAAGGATTCCAGACAGGAAAAATGGACCTATCGCCTCTGTGCTCCAGCAGCAGCCTCTATGCACAAGCTTGCTGGCCTGTGGGACACAGAGATGTGGACACACGGGCATATAGTGAGCGTCCGTGTTCATTTTTTTCTGGCAGAGATGCTACTGCTCTACTCGCGGCCCCCTGTGCTTTCCCTCGTCTCGCTCTTCCTGGGAGCACCACCTCACCGTCCTATACATCCGATTTAAAGGGAATTACCTATTCCTTCAATTATTTGTCCCTTATCAACTGATGTTACACTACAAGGATTCGTATTCAAAGGCCAGAAAGAAAGAGCACGTCATGGCATGTGGCCAAATAAAAGAGTAATGTTCTGGTGAATTTAGCCTAAATAATTTACTGCTATATAAAGGTGGAAAAGTGGAAGGTGAACCCTTTGACCAATAAATCTCTCCTGCCCGTGAAAGCCTTATCTGGGCCCCTCCGACATATTCCGCGCGCAGAAGCCATCATCACCGGCTCTGGTTCGTTATTTGTAAGCCCTGATCCTTCTGCACTCGGTGTCCTAAATACGGATAATTAGCATCAGTTTATCACACTTCTGCATATTTTCTCTTCTCTCCAAACATGCACGCTTCTATCGGCTGCTGTTGGGCCGCAGAAGATTATGGAGACGGATTGCAGCGAATGAACGTGCTCCGCGAGATTAGGAAGGAATAGAAACAGGAACTTGGCCAATGAATTCCTCGCGAGAGCCTTATCATGCAATTACAGTTGCCTCGCATCACACTCTCCCAGCCTCTTAATCCAGCGCCCACCAAGAATAAGATTTCACTAATTTCTGAATTACTGCATCGCCTCCCAACTCGCTCCCGAGAATGGTTCGAAGGAGAAATGCTGCCGAAAACTACACACCCAACTTTATACTAAAGCATGAAACTTGAAATGTCGGAAAGGGCGGCGTGGCTCGGGATGGCTCCGCGTTTTAGCTGCTACTAAGCCTTGTGGCCTAGAGAGACACTCACTGCCCTCTGAGCCCCAGATTCCCTCACGGGCCACTTTGGGGGTTCAGAACTGGATGAATGGGAGGATTATCTTCTCTTAAACAAACGATCTGATGCGTTTTAAAACAGGACAAAGCATTCACTGATTTTCTTATCATCGCTGCTGATGACAGCCGTGGTGCCCTGAGTACCCTGGGCGGTCACTTGACCGCTTTGAGAACAGGCTCCCCCCTCAAACTGCCTTTTTCCCAATCAGCGCCACCACCCCCTTTCCCGGGGCTGACACGTTATAGTTTCTTAGGCACGTCAACCTGTATAAACGGGAGAAGTCTTGCCCCCCCCCGCCCCGCCCTCCGCCGTGTCTCACAAGAGTGTAACCACGACCTGTCCCTGGGCATCCACACTGGGGCTTTCTCTCGCTCCTCTGCCTGTTAAGGTCATTCTCCCCGCGCTTTGTAATACTTAGGTATTTTTTTGTTTGTTTTGTTTGTTTGTTTAACATCTTTATTGGAGTATAATTGCTTTACAATGGTGTGCTAGTTTCTGCTTATAACAAAGTGAATCAGTTATACATATACATATGTCCCCATGTCTCTTCCCTCTTGCGTCTCCTTCCCTCCCACCCTCTAGGTGATCACACACCACCGAGCTGATCTCCCTGTGCTATGCAGCCGCTTCCCACTAGCTATCTACCTTACGTTTGGTAGTGTATACATGACCATGCCACTCTCTCACTTTGTCACAGCTTACCCTTCCCCCTCCCCATGTCCTCAAGTCCATTCTCTAGTAGGTCTGTGTCTTTATTCCCGTCTTGCCCCTAGGTTCTTCATGACCTTTTTTTTTTCTTAGATTCCATATATATGTGTTAGCATACTATATTTGTTTTTCTCTTTCTGACTTGTTTAAGGAGACTCATTAAGCCCTTCCATCCACCAGGGGACTATTTCTCGTCCAGAGCCGCAGTCAGGCCCTCAGATGCACCCACAAAATCAAGGTGCTGCGGCGGGAGAGAACCCTACAGGCCTGCGGTGATGATTCCCGGAAGGAACGGAAATCCAGATCAAATCTTCAAAACGTTTGCGCTTGCAGACAAGAAAGGCTAAGTCCTTGTGCGAAGAATTCATCAGCTAAAGAGACTCGCAGCAGTTGTGAAGAGTGTTTACTGTGATGTGCCTGTACTTCGCTTTCTCCAAGTGTTGTCTGTTAGGGCCTCAGGCAGGACGGGGAGAAAGAAAGGATCCCACATTTCAGAAGACCCGCTTCCAGGCTTGGAGTCCAGAGTCAAAACTGGACAACGTTCGTACAAGGAATGTGTCCGAGTGTTTCCCGTGTGCCAGGCCCTGTTCTAACACGGAGCCCCCGAGTAACAACACAAAGAAAGAGGCCCGCCCCGACCAGCTGACAGTTATGATGCTGGGAAGTCCGACGCTGAGGAGGACGGGTTTGCCTTCTGCAACCCGGCCCATCTATTGGCTGACAAGGATTTCCTTTTTTGGAGGGAGCCAGACTGGAACCTCGTTCCCTCACTTGAGAGGGAGAGAGGGACCAAGGCCTGCGAGCAGGCTCGGGGAGGCCCTAGTCTGAGGAGCTACACTCCCTGTAGGACCAGTGGCTCGGAGTACGCCTGTCATGCTAGAACGGCAGCCTCGAACACAGCAGCTCCAGGCTGCCTGCGCCTCGCGTCCTAGTATCTGTCCAGAAACGAGCAAATACATCTTCCCCACACTGATGTCGGGGCAGTTCTGCTTTGCTTTCCCTGAATCGTCCTCCCTTCCAAAGCCACTGCAATCCACCCAAGGGGGCCGGGGGTCCTGATGAATGGGGCAAGCGGGCCTAGAGAAGAAACAGGACCGCATTGTTTTCCTTTCCCGAGACGGGGGCTCTTCGGCGTGGCTCCATCTAAGTCCCCGCTCTAGGACGGTTCAAAGCCGAGAGGCAGCAAACGGCCAGGCCGAGGCTCAGGCGCACTTGGGACTTGGGTACCGGAGCTGGGGAAGCTCCAGCCCAAAGTGTGAAATCAGATGAGGTGTTATTAGTAACTCCCTGGGTCATATTTCCTGAAGCTAAACTGGGGGGACGGGGCGGTGAGAGGGAGCCGTTTGCCATTAATCTGGGAACAAACGGTCAAGCTCGGTGACTGGGCTTTTCGCTTTTCTTTTCTCACTCTTCTCAGTGCGGGGAAGCGGCGCGCCCGCGCGGAGCGATTGTGAGGCTCTGCTGGAATTTGGCAGCCCGTGGGCTTGGAGAGCAGCCCCATGCTGGCCGCTATTCAGCGCCCCGCTCTCCTCGAGCTTTGCAAGTTTCACTCAGCCGTGCACTCAATGGCTTCACAAAGCTGATTACAAGCTTCAGCGCATTCCTGAAGGAGCCAAAAGCGACGCAGGTGCAAACGAGCCGAGGGAGCCCCTTATCCCGGTGACAGAATGGGACAAGCTGGGAAAGGCTTGGACCACACAAATCCAAGCGCACCAGGCGGCAGAAAGCCTGCCTTGGGAACCGGGGGTCATTATCCGCCCTATTCAGCGGGGCCCGGGGACCCTGGGGGCCCGGAAGGCCAGCTCGCGAGGGAGAGCCGGCGGCCGTGGGGACCCCGACGGGCCTGCGGCTGGGTTGGGACGCTGGCCGCCCGCGACTTGTGCATTTGCACCGATGGCGCCAGTGAAATCCGTGCTCGGACAGGCCCGGGTCAACACCAGTAGGGACAGAGGACGCAGCCCGGTGTGTGGACTGCGCGCAACCTTTGTTCAACCAGCGTCCAGACCGCACCGCCCTGTCCCTGTCCCAGCCTGGCGCTCCGGGGCCCGGCCACTCCCCCAGGCTACCGACCGTCAGCTCCGAGGGTCACTCTGCGCCCTTTCTCCCCCAGCCCGCCTTCCCCATCTGTCCTCGTGGCAGCCGGGTCCTGCGTAGGGCGACCCCGACGCCGTAAGGTGGCAGGGACAGTGTCCGCGCGGGGAGTCAGGATGGCGGGTCACCGGGCCGCCCCGTCGGAGCGCGCTCCCCGTGGCCTAGGATGCCTGCACCGCGAGTCGGACTCCACGGCGGGGAGGAGGGCCGGCCCCCCTCGGGGGATGAATGACGTCCCCGGCTGCGCTGGAGGACAGAAAACCAGGGCTGCGGGCGGCGGAGAGAGAAGGGCAGCGCCGCGGGGAACGCGCGTGAGAGGAGGGCCCGGGAGGGGGGCGCGGGGGGTGGGGGAACGCGGGCGGAGCTGTGGGGTGGAGCTGGCGCGCCGGCGGCTCTCGGGCAGCCCGGCGCTGTGTCCCGGCGAGCGCAGCGTTACAGCCTTTGCGTGGGGCGGGGGTCCCCCTCGTGCGCACCCCTTCGCCCCGCGTCCCCTCGGCCTCGGCCCGGTCGGCCGCGTGCTGGACCCGGCTGCGCCCGGGGGTCCCCGCGGGCAGGGCGCGCGCGCCGACGCTCTTTTGTCTGATAACTAATTTGAGTTAATGCGATCTTTATGTAAAGCTAACAGCGGATAATTGTCTATTTTCTCGCCAACAATCTCCATCACAATCACTTATCTGGAAACCTGCGGCTGGATTAATCGTTATATTCCCGAGATGAGCGTCGCTGTAATGCGCAGCGAACGCGGGTGGGGACAGGAAAACGCCTCCCCGCGCCTGCGGGCCCTCGTGCCGGCCATTCCGGCTACTGCCCGGGACCCGGTGGCCCGGGGGGTGGTGCCCACGTGCGCGGCTAGGGCGCCTGCCCCAGCACTTGCTGTGCGCGCGTGGGTGGCGCGGGGAAGCAGAGGCAGAGGAAGGGCGGGGCAGGGGTGAGGGCGACCTGCAGGGCTGCGGGGCAGGGCGGCCGGGGGCCCCACTGGACCTCGTCAGGCCCTCGCGAATCCCGACGCGGCCTCCGGCTCCACGCAGCCCAGGAGCTGTCAGCGCCAGAATCAGGTCTTCTGACCTGGATAAAAGGATGCCCTCCGCTCCTTCTCCAGAAAAGTTTCTCCCTCTCTTGGCCTGGGTTCCTCCAGCTTCATCCCCTGCCCCACCCACCGGTTCTGCTTTAAGTCCCTCCCCCACGATACCCCTCCTCTGGGATCCCCATCTCTGCAAATTATAGGCAATATTTACACGCCCTGAGGTTGAAATCCCCGGGAGAGAAGATCTTGGGTGTGGAAACACGTCCCACTGCCTCAGTCCCCCGGGCGCTCCCGTGTTAGGGGGAAAACACGGTGGCAGATGGATCTGAGGCCTCGCGGGGAGAGGCACTTGCGTGGCAAAGATTTTGCCTTTGACCTGAAGTCAGAACATCAGTTCAGATGAAATCCGGGCGGCGGTGGTGGCGGTGATCAGCGCGTGACCGCCATGTGCAGGATGAAGTGAAAACGATTGACTTCTGAACCCAAGCACTTGGTGTGGCTGGTCGCTTGGAAGCAAACCGTTTGATTCCAGTCACTGCTGCAACTCAGGTGGGCTGGCCAAGGGACCAGCATCGCAACTTTTCAAAATGGCGTTCCGGAAAAGAGCAAAAAGTCAGTCTCAATTGGTGACAGTTTTCGGCCACGCGGAATGGAACTATTTGTTTCCCTTTTGGCAGCAAAACTCTTAAAATTCTAGAGTGAAAGAATACAGGGAAACAAAGTGCCGTGAAATCAATGGATTTTTAGATAAAGGGGGACCCCAAATTACCCCCTCCCCAAATAAGGCGTTGTAAATTACTGTTCAAATCCTTACGCCTTCCCTTTCCTCTCCAGCAACTTGATGAGGTCTTTAAAAGCAAACAAGTAAATCCACTCTGAGGTCGGCGGCGGCCCAGCCGGGTTTCCCAGGCTGTTTTTTGTGCGGCGGTCGGGAACGTCCCACTTAGCCTCTCACCTGAGCCTTGTCATCCGGGGCATCTCGAAGTGATCTGGGAACAAAGCTGATCCCCGCGACAGCCCCGATGGTCAATCAGGCAGAACAGACTATGCAAATGCAGCGCAGAGACGCAGGGCCGGGAACAGTGGCCCCATTGTCTTGAGCATTTCAAAGCGCTGAGCAGCTGCGCAGACGTGTCGTCTCGGACCCTCGGTTGCCACACTAATGTCATCATTGCAAAACATCAGATTTTGAAAACTATACAATCCGAATTCATTAGCAGCCTCCGCAGCAAAGGTTTCTCTTCTCCGTGACAAGTTGCAAACTCCAGATCCCCTTCTGTTGGGGGGAGCAAAGGGAGGGGGAGAGTTTTGCAAGTGACAACCGCTGATGATCCGTCATTTCCTCTTTCTGGTGGATTTGAGGGCTATAAACCCCCCGTCCTTGGAGCTCTGAGCTTGGACGTGTGACTCAAGCACCTCTGAGATGTCGACCTTTCCGCGTTTTCTCCTAAGTGTTGCTTGCAAGTTTTAAATTCCTGAGAGCAACCAAAGTAACAAATGGAGTGAATTTAACAAAACCCCATCTTCTCTCATGATAACACCAGTGAGAGGTTTTGAAGTTCTTTTCTTCAGATTGAACTCAAAACGATGCCTATTAGGGCCACTGTGTGCCCTAAAGCGACAAGGTGGTTACACGAGGGCACGCCCCTTGGCGCCGCTACAAACGGCTCGTGACTCTGGGCGCCCACGCGACACGCGTCTTAAGGACCGGTGTACCTGTTCCGCCCCGACTGCTGAAACTCCTCCCTGCCCATCGCCGCGCGCCCCTGCCCCCCATCTTCCAGAGTGACCTTGTTTTTCTGAAACTGGACGACGGAGGGACGCCCTGGGCTCACGTGCGGCGCGGGCAGGTCGGGTGCAGGCACGTGGGGACGCGGGGACCACGCGGGGCTGTGCTCCCGGAGGCCCCAGGGCGCAGGTTGAGGCAACTTTCCGCTTCTCACGCGCAGCCCAGCCATCGGTGTCAACCCGTCCTGCTGTTCTCAACAGGATTCCGTGCCCGCTCTCCTCTCTCTCATCCGTGGGCTGGAAATTGTCCCCAGGAAAAGGCAGTCAACGCAGAGAAAGCCACCAGGTCAATTCGTAGCCCGGAGCTGAGGATGATGGCGGAGGCTGAGCGGCGGGGGGCCGAGGTCTCCCCCAAGCCTTCCAGTCTCCTGACCAACTGGGCGGGGAGGATTTGACGGAGAGTCAACCAAATAAAGGTTTTGTAAACACAACGAGGAGGACAGGGAAGTAGATGGAGAAAAGCCCCCAAAGGCTGTGTCTTGTTTGGTGGGGGGCGGGGGCGGGTGCGGTGGAGGCCGCGGTCGGCCCCCAGGGAAACGCTGTAGGGGGCTTTGCCCGAGTGCGGACACCTTGGAGGGAATTGGACTAGAACACTCTTTTTTTCTCCCCCGGAAAATTGTATGCATTTGGCCTGGACCCTACAGTTGCTCTTCCAAGCCTCTTCGTGCCTAAGACACCCTTTCCCTCCCACTAACCCCCCAAACCCGCCGGGCCTCTCCCGCGCCCGCCCCGGCACCCAGGGCAGCGGGACCAGCCCGGCTGGGGCGCGGCCGAGGCCAGAGGGGGCTCCCCGGACCGGGCCACTGCCGGAGGATGCTGCCAGCTCCAGGGAAGCAGAGTTTTTGCCGGTTTGGATCACCAGTGTCTCTCCAGGGTGTGGACAGCACCTGGTTCCTGGTGGGCGTCCAAAGCACGTTTGCTGAGGCCCTGAAGGGGCCCTCGTGTGGCTGGAGGTGGTGGCCCTGGTCAAGTTGGAGGGGAGGTGGGGGGCCTCCGAGCAGAGGCGGCTCCAGGGCCCGCTGGGCCAGGTCCACAGAGTTGGGGAGCCTGGTCCTGCCCTTGACTCCGTCTTCAGCTCTCACTCACACGCGCCATGTGCATTCTTACACACTCATGCACCCACACACACTGTGCACTCACCACCCTCACAAGCACCCAGAGTCTCCTTCATACACACACATGCTACCCAGGGCCACACGCATGCTCACTCTCACACCTGAGTTGCGGGCACGCACACACACACACACACACACACACACACACACATACACACACACCCTGGGGTCCCACCGTCACAGACTGGCTGATTCTGGGGGTGGCTGGTGGCTGGGGGGAGAAGTCACACAGCTCTACCTGGTACACACAGCACGAGTGAGCTAATCCTTGTAGGAACTCAACAAACACAGCAGTGAGGGACTGGGCAGTTTATTTCCGACCCTTTTCCTCTGAGCTCTCCGAGCCGGATTCCTGTCCCCAGCTAGAGTGGGTTGAGTCATCACTTCATTTGTGTCCAAGTTCACTTTACCCCAAGATGTTTCCCTGGGCTGTTGCTTACACTGCTCTGATCCAACAGGGTAGCCACGGGCCATGTGTGGCTTCTGGGCACCTTGCATGTGGCCAGCCTAGGTGGGGACATGCTGAGCGCACACCACACACCAGGCATTAAAGACGTGGTGTGAAAGAAAGCACGCAGAACACCTCACTAATCGTTTTAAAATATTGTTTTCATGCTGAAATGTTTATATTTTTGATATAGTGGGTAAAATAAAACACATTCTTGACATTAATTTCACTTGCTTCTTTTCACTTGTAAAAATGTAGCTGTTGGGACGTTCAGCCTGAGTTACATGGCCCCTGTTTGTGGCTTGCGTTGCATTGCTGCAGAGCAGCCTCTGACTTTCCCAGGCATCCTTCAGGAAGTGGAAGAGGAAAAGCAAAAATGGCGGAAGGAGCTGGGCCTGTGGTTCAGCAGGAGGCGGCCCAGGACCGCCTATGCTAGAGTTGCAGTTGTAACTCTAGAGCACATAACGTATTCTCCAAGCTTCTTCTCTTTCATGAGAACTCATGGTGGGGGTGGGGTGGCATCACGCATTGTATTTTATCGCTTGATTCATTTTCTTTCCATTTTAACTTTAATCCTGTCTAATTACTGTATTGTGATCTCAGTCAGCAATCTGAAATGAACTCTCAAGTAACTTTGGAAGAATCGTGCTACGAATGTTGGGTGGTGATGAGATGTAAATTACAGCATGTTATCCGCTGAGGTCTACACAGGTTGAAGCAAACCCTTTCCTGCTATTTTCAAATTTCAGGTCAGCCTTTTGGTACTTATCTGCTTTATTTTTTCCCCCTGCCTGGTATTACCGCCACCACCCACCACCACTGCAGCCCCAGACAAAACAAACAACACAGAAAGCTTGAGCCAGAGTTTACACCCAGTGAAAATGCTTTCTACTAAGCAGGAAGGAAATTCCTTCCAGGTTTTTTTTTTTATGATTGACCCATAGGTTTAAAAATCTGTGAAGTCACACCTTGGTTGAGGAGACTACAATACACTGCTTGCAAGCTTTTTAAATTTTAAATAAGATTTTTCAAAATAGTCTAACACTTTAGAGACAAGAGTTCTAAAAATAAAGTTATAAAACTTAGAAATTGTATTTCATTTTTGATGACAGCAAGAGCTAAGAGAATGCTCTAAGACTATTGTTTATAATAAATTCAGTATAACTGTAATATGAAAAATCTGCATGCCTATATATTTGCTATACACACATTATATTTTTTACATATTCATCTTGAGAGTTATATATGTAGTGAAAAACCAATTCAGCAAAAATGTGAGATGGGTCTATGTCGCCAGTAACTGGAAGTATCTCATGATAATTTTGGATAAAATTTGTTTTTATCATAAAAAGAACCTTTCTGTTACTCAATATTAGTACGTTCATTTACTGTTCTATTTTTGGCTAAATTAAATTTAACTAAGGGAAAAAGAAGATGTTGTAGAATACCCAAAATGCTCAAAGTTTTGTGGGTAAGCTCACTGAAATGGTTTACTCTTTGTATTAATTCCTTGGAAGATGTCATTCTTGTTATCCAAGCTTGTGCCCAATTAATAAGAAACTAATAGAAATTTAAATTCTTTAATTGGGCTGCCTGGTTTTTTTTTTTCAGAGTTTCCAAGGAAATAACTGAAAATTTAGCATGTAGCCTGCTGAAGAGCCAGCAGCATCCCATTAGAGACTCAAGTCATCTCAGGATGCGTAGGATGGTGTCGTTGTTAGTAGGTGAGGTGGTTTATTTCTGAGACGACCCATGTTTGCTCTCATTAAATTGACTGACGTAACTGTAAGGACTGAAGAGCCAGAATTCAGCATTTAGCCACTTGCTGTCAACTCCACTCTTCTTGTGCTTTCTCAGAACCACCTGAACGGAAAAGAACAACATATGATGAACAAGCGTAGAGGCTCAGGCTCATGGCGCCCAGACTGGCACTGTGGGAATTCCACGTGCCCGCAAAGGTCCCAGGGATCCATTCTTTGGCTTATTTCATCTATGTGCTGTGTGGCCTCGTGTGCTTCGTCGTGGTATCAAACTGGAGACAACACTTTCATTGGTTCCTCCAGTTTTCTTTTTTCCCCTAAAGACTATAATGGTTATACATTTTCAAATATTCACAGGCAAGATATTCTGGATAAATAATCTAAGTTAACAAAATTAGGTCAACGTTCGTACAGGGCTAGTGCGATACGTCCCTCGTGTTGAAATGATCTGGTGTCAGCGACAGTGATTGAAAAAGCACCACAGACCAAAAAAAAAAAAAAAAAAAAAATACAAGACTTATTACAACATGTCTCAAAAGCAGATAAGAAAGCGATGGGGCGCCTGCTCGTAAATGAGGGGTCTTATCTAGATTTTAATATGGCCGTAAGCAAATTGTGAAGGTTTTTGCAAGTTAGGCAACTTGTATGGGAAAGCAGGCATTTCTAAAGTTTCTAGAATTCTAAGCCAGGCACGATGGTTTGCACACCCATCCGTTGCTGGTGGGGTCATTGTTCTTTTCCTCAAGATAGAAAGCCCGAAGTTTATCAAATTCAGGGGCACATCGTCTGGACAGTCTACTGCGTTCTGGGATGGAGAGGGTCCCGGAGAGTGACACCCAAGAATCATTGCGAGAGGGCCCCTTCCTGCCTCTTCACTGTTTAACTTCACACATTCTTTCTTTCTGATAACTGCTGTTGATACTGATGAAATTCCTTAGGACGAGACCAAAACACCAAGGGCTGGAAAAGAAGGTTCTTGAGACCGTCACACAGAAACCACACGTGCTAAAGTCAGTAGCGTAACTCAGTTTATTTTCCCCAGTCAGCCTCTGCAGCCGCTTTCTGGGGGGTGGCGGTGCTACATTTATCCGATCCTTGGTCATGGTTCTTTTATCAAAGGTCACTGACTTGTCCTTTCTGTTACCATTACAACCTATTTATTAACACAAAAGATACTTAATACGTTGATAATTTGGTATGATTAACAGAATGGCTGTTAGAAAATATATTTCAAAAATAGACACGGACTAGTCTAACACCTAGACGATGCCACCCTTTTCAAATTGACTGTATTTAGAACGTATTTCTGGGTGGCGATATCTGTGGTAGCCTTTATCTTCGGGTTTAACTTTCATTTCTAATGCAAACGCACTGGCTCAGGCGTGCAATAAACTGTAATGAGATAAAACCAAGGAGAAAATCCAGCGGCCTAAACCCGAAAATTCCTGATTGCGTCCTAATAGGAAAGTGAGTGCTTTGCCGAAGAACATCGTGGTCGTTCAAATACCGCAGCAAAGCAGCAGCTGCGGGCAGAGAGGAACTCTGGAGAAGCAGCTGCCGGAACAGAAATAGAAAAAAGCAAAACAAGTCGGAGTCTGAGGTCCGGAATAAAGGATTCTTCACAATTTAAGATAGTAAATTTCACAGGAAAATGAGAGCTGAAGACCACCCCGGTCTGCTCGCGGGTCTGGGGTGAATGTCGGGGTGAACTGACAGGACCCCCATCCCAACAGTGTTCTTGGTGCGGGGTCTGTTTAGAAAGCCCAGCATCTGTGCTTTGGCCACCAGAGCGCTCCAGATGCCAGGGCCACTCGTGTCCATGGGAAGATGGGGTCGCAGGGACAGATGTGGCCCTTAGTATTTCACCCTCCTTACCTGAGTCTCAGAAGCTCCCGCTGGGATTCTCTGACCTTAGCGTTTGGGGGATTGGTTCACCTAACAGGCTCACACTGCCTTGGCATTGTGTCTGGATGGCCTTTCACACACTTGCTGGCTGTCATCCAGCCAGACCCCCGCGTGCCCAGCGCCAGGGTCATGTCTGGGGAGTAGGAACAGCCCTTCCAGTGGCGCCCTGTCCCCTCTGAAGAATAGTACGTCTGTGGCCCCTTTGGAACTGCTCCAGAAGCCACATTTTGTGACACCGGACGATGGGGGAGCATCCTTCCCGATCACGACCCAGACCCCCCCCATACCTCTTTCCTTCTGGATCTGAGCATGCCCCGGGTTTGTGGCTTTTGGAAGCTTCTGTTTCATGTCCTTCTCTCTTGAGGAGAAGAGATGGAACAAAGGGAGGGAAGGACTCTCCAAGCTCAGCCCATGAGCGCATCTTTCTGAAGATCTGATGCGTTTCTAGTCTCTGCAAAAACTAACCAACCCTCACAAGCAGCAACAGTAACAGAGTCCTGCTCAGAAGAAAGGTGACAGCAGTGGGGTAGGAGTTCACCTCAATAGGTATTTGTTAGGTATCTATTATCTGTCTGGTACTTGACAAAGTGCAGGAGACAAAACTACAAGAGATAACGGTTATGATTTACGCGCTTAAGAAATTCTCAACCTTGCGGGAAGAGCACGTGAACGCTTGAGTAGCGCACAGTGTGGCCGTTCCGTGGGCATCTGTGCCTGCTGCGATCACGGTGTCCAGGGACCTCAGTCCTGGAGAAAGACGAGGGGAGGGGAAAGGCATTCTAGGCGGGGAAGAGCATTGACAAAGAGGAAGTGGTGTCAGGAGGTGCCAGCGCCTGTGCCCAGGAGCATCAGGGAGGAGCAGCTGGGGTGGTAGTCAGGAGAGCTCCCAGAGGGAGGCGGGAGCTGCTCAGGATCTTGGAACAAGACGACGCCTGGGGGGCCGAGGGGAAGGTAGCATCCCGGGGCAGAAGCTGCTGGATGAGGCGGGTGTTCAAGCGTCCTGGGGCGGGGCATCCCTGGCTTGGGTCGGAGCAGAACAGCACCTGAAGAGGAGGTGACGATGCTGGGCAGGGGTCCGGGTGATCACGGCGGCCTGGACAGCCGGTAGCGAACGGAGACCTGATTCTCTGCGTGAGGAGGACCCAGCGAATGTTTTGAGCTGGAGGAGACATGAGGGGTTTGTGGTGAGGTCTGGGTTTGTGGCTGTGGACAGTTAGGGTTCTAAAGGGCTTTGCTTCATTGCTCCTGGGTCCATGAGAATCCAACTGTCCTTGACAAGAATCTGAGACACAGACAGAAAGAGACAGAGAAAGAGAGCCGGAGAGCCACACACGGAGAGACAGAGAGGCAATCGGAGACAGAGACAGAGGGACCAGAGCGGGTGGTGAGCAGGTGGGCTGCCCCTTTCTGGCTGTGCGTGGACCACCATCTGGCCCCTTGCTACCCCTCTGGTCGCATCTTGGATTCACACTCCGCTCTGGTTAGTCCCTTTTGGCCAGAGTGACCTCCACACTGGTCCCCCTCAGGGCCCTGGTTTAGCCGCTTCCTCTCCCTTAGGCAGCCTCACTTCCTCTCTCAGGCAGCTCTTTGCTCCAAGGCCATCTTGTCAGGGCTGCCTTCTCTGGATCCGCCACCCCCCGCCATCCTTCCTTCTTCTTTGTTGGTCTCCAGGGCGCTTCCATCAGGGGACACCCCAAAATACGCCCGGTTCATTTTGATGACTGTCTCCCCACCCAGAATGTCAGCCTCTGGGACGTGGGTCTCGCCGTGTGGTTTGTTGCAATATCCTCAGTGCCTAGAACAAGGCCAGGTACGTAGTAGGTGCTCACGGGTATCTGCTGAAGGAAGGGGGGAAGAGTAGGTGCCCGAGGGCAGGATGGAGACAAAGGCCACAGAGAATCAGGAGCTGCTGGGGGGTGAGCAGACCAGGCCAACGCGAGTCCAGGCAGCGCTGGAAGCGGGTGGGCAGCACTTAAACGCCACACGAGGAGGCCAGCTCACGTGTGTTCCGCGCAGAGGAAGGCGGGACGGAGGCCGGGCCTTGGGATGCCAGGGTCCAGGGCATCTTAGGGGAGTCGGCGTGATGACCAGGATCCACAGAAGATGCCCGTGGAGGACGGGGCAGCGAAGAGGTAGCTGAGCAAAGGCAAGGGACAGCCTGTGCGCTAAAGGCAAGCAGGCTACACGCACAAGACTTGTTGGGTGAAGATAGTTTCCCAGGCACTTTTTCTTAAAAACAAAAATTGGTTTGCCAACATTGATAAAACATAAAGTGCTTCTCCCGCTATAATGAGCCTTTAGTTAAAAGTTGATAATAAAGATACAAACACATAACTGATGCTTAAATGTATAGATGTCGTTTCCTGTCAATTTTTCAAAGAATTAAAGAAACGAAAATGAAACTATAGAGAATCTCTCTGTATGTTCCTTATTCTGGGCTGATTATTTCCACTTTAAATCTTGTTAAAGTGGCCCTTGAAATGTCCAAGACTTAAAGGTCAACACACACTTTGAGAAAATTATGTCACATCCTTAATTTGTACAGAGGTCGTGTGTCCATACAGGATATTTTCTTCCCTTCAGATTGAGCTGGTGGGAGGACAGAACACAAAAAGGGCTAACGGGTCACACACACAGCCCGCCAGGGCCCCGGGGGGCGCCGGCACACCCCGCCTCCACCGGGATCACCTCGCACAATCTCCAAAGCAGCCCCAGGAGGCTGTTCGGGTCCCGGGTGTGACCTGATGCACCATCTGTGTGAGTGGCGGGTGCGGCGGCGCGGCCCCAGTCCCGCTCTCAACCGCCCTGCCCTGCCCCACTGGGCCTTTGCGGAAAAACATGAAGAAGAGAAAGAGATGTTGTCATCCCTCAACTCTGATTAGTGAGAAAAAACGGTGACGACCTTCACATTTTGGGGGTTGAGAAATCATGTGACCTTTTCCCCAAATTAGTACAGATGCTCTGAAAAAAATATGCAGCCAGCTGTCCATGCCTATGAATTAAAAAACCAGTAAATGCTACAGTCCTGATAAGGTGGGTCCCTGAGAGAAAGGGCCCGGGCGGGCGAGTCTGCCAGCGTCCAGCCTGCTGCCCGGCCCCTCCTGCTTCCAGCGCCAAGAGGCCCCTGGTTTGGATGATTGATTACAGAGGTGACCTAGTAGAAGGGAAAGAAAATGAAGGGTGATGGGATAGGGGGTCAGGAACACCCCTGAAACAGGGAGGACACCGCACTCTGGCCACACCGCATTGGGCATTGGGTGACCGAGGCCTGATGTGTGCAGAGAGCAGAAGAATGGGAGACCGGGCTTTGGGAAGGGCCGACTGGCCGGACAGCCCCACCAGGGGTTGCATTGTGTCCCTAAAAGACATGCTGCAGCCCTCACCCCCAGAACCTCTAACGCGACCTCATTTGGACATGGGGTCGTAGCAGAGGCACTTAGCTGAGATGAGGTCACACCGGAGTAGGACGTCCTTATAAGAAGGGCAGAGAGGGAGGAGGCCTCGGGAAGTTGAGGCAGGGATGGGAGGGACAGGCCTAGGAGCTAAGGGAGGCCGAAAACGGACAGCAGGAGCCAGAGGCTAGGAGGAGGCAGAAGGACCCCCCACGGGGACCTCAGGGCGGCCTGGCCCTGCCGACCTTTGATTTCCGGCTTCTGGGTCCAGAGCTCCCAGGGAGCCGTCTGCTGTGCAGGCCCCGTGTGCGCTCCTTTGGTGCGGAGTCTCCCCCGTGAACAAGCCCTGCAGGGGAACCCACCCTCCACCCTCCCCACACGCGCCTGGGGGGTAGGCACGTCCTCAACCAGAGAACAGCCCGTGGGCTGGGGGCACTGGGGGCCAGCACGGCCTGGGGCTTGTGGCGTGGGTCTCGGGGATCATGACCCCGGAGCCCTTCTCACCCCTAGGCCCAAAGGCACAAAGGAGGCCGTGTCATCAAACGAACCCGGGGCAGGCTGTGGTATAAAGAGGCGCGAGCCGGGGCCACAGCCAGGGGAGTGGACACCCCTCCACCCCTCCAGCCCCCAGTCATGCCCGTGACTGGGCCCGTGAGCCATGGCCGCTGCGCCTGCGCGTCCGGAGCCTGTGCTCCGCAACGGGAGAGACCATAACAGTGGGAGGACCGGGGAAAAAAAAAAAAAAGCAACACCCAGTGGGCCCAGCTCCCCACTTGGTTTGAATTTTCAAGTTTCCTTCTCGGTTTTGTTTTGTTTTTTTCATTTTCCCATGGACCCAGCCAGTTACAGCTGGGGTCCCGACCCTCCCACGTTGTCATCTCTCAGCTGCACTCGGTCCAGGGCCTGAGTTTGCAGCCTGCCTCCCCGTCCCCGCTTCTCGGGCTGGCAGGCCGCTGCATTGGCCGCAGGAAGAGAGGCCTCGGCGCCGGCAGCGTTCGGGATGGAGATGATTTCAGATCTGATTGCACCGACCAACGCACGGCAGCGTGATTGCCAATCAGTCCGGGAGGAGATTAGATTCAAAGCCGCATCGGCGTAGCTGGATCCCACCTTGCAATTATTCTAAACTAAGGCAGCACTGGCGCTGCCACTCAGGTCCAGGACCCTGCGATGCCCCTGGGGTGACACAGAGGCTCAGGCGTGTTTTACTCTCAGCTCCTGGAGCCCTGCTGGGCTGACGAGCCCCAATCAGGGGGCTGTCAGGGGGCTGTCAGGGGGCAATCCGACGCTGCCCGGTGCCCAGATTGCTCTCGAGGCTGGGACGACCTCAGGGGCCTTAATGGGCTCGGCAGCTGGGGGCGTCCCCCGCAGACCCCCGGAGCTCTCTGGCTCACAGCTGCGAGACCAGCGGCCGCCGGCCACGTGGCCCGGCCCCAGAGGGGTTGGGAAGTGAGGCCGCTGGGCTGGTTCGGATAACGGCACCCGCTGGGGATGACAGACTGTCCCCCTTTCACTCCTGCCCCCCTCAGCACTCTCAGGGTGAAATCATATGCTTGGAACTTGAATATGAACAATAATAAACGAGGAGCCAAATAAACACTCCTCACGTAGCGAACGCACCACCGGGCAGGAGACAGGGTGCTACGCAGATTCACGCACACGTTTCAAAACGAGCGAATTGGATGCGAAGACTCAGCGCCATTGGGGCCTTTGGGGAGCAGCGCCAGCCCGCACAGCCACCGGGAGTGGGCTCCGCACCCCTGCCTGATCTCCCCACCACGGCGCTCGGGGCCCAGAGCCCGTGTCCTTCTGCAGGACCGTTCGGTCCCCTCCAGCCCCAGGGCCCGAGAGGCTCCTCCAAGCTCCCTGAGGGTATTTCCCAGCTCGAGTTTGTAACGGAACACTGCAATCATGGGTCCATTTCTCTGTCCCTCTCACCCCTTTGGGACAGGAGCCCTGCCTCTGACTTGTGTCTTCAGCACTGAGGACGGTGCCGGCCTGAGCTGGACTTGGCTGTGGGAGTGGGGAGGGAAGAGCTGGGGGGCAGGCGAGGAGGAAGCCAATAGCTGCAGGAATGGGGTTCGCTCCCCTCGGTGTCCACAGAGCACTGCTGGGAACGAGCAGAGGCGGTCAGGGGCTGAGCTCAGGGCAGGGGTGCCGAGGGCTGCCCCCTTCCTCACCGCGGTCCCAGTGTCCCTGCCTCCAACTGGACACGGCGAAGACCAGCTTCTCCCTTTCAAAGTCAGGGACTGGGACTTCCCTGGTGGTGCAGTTGTTGAGAGTCCACCTGCTCGTGCAGGGGACACGGGTTCGTGCCCCGGTCCGGGAAGATCCCACGTGCCGCGGAGCAGCTGGGTCCGTGAGCCATGGCCGCTGAGCCTGTGCATCCGGAGCCTGTGCTCCGCAACGGGAGAGGCCACAGCAGTGAGAGGTCCGCGTACTGCAAAAAAAAAAAAAAAAAAGTCAGGGGCTGATCCAGGGATTGGCTGGCACGACTTGTGAACATTTTTATTTTTACCACCCCTGAATTTCATTCTTTAGAAAAAAGACCATCTTTCAGGACTGGTTGAATAAATAAATGACCGTGAACAGTGTATAAATGGTTCTCCCCACCCCATGGGATGGCAGGATCCTCTGGGAGCCCCGGTCGTGCTTTAAGCACAGTTGCTCTAGACCCAGACGGACACGGGCTGCACGACGCCAGCATAAGGAGCCCTCCTGGGAGGTGCAGGGCAGAGGCAGGTGTCTGTGCTGTAGACAGTATGGCTGGTTCACACTCCTAGAAAGGTGAGGCCTTCCTGTGACCTTCATACAAGGCCCAAGGCCCTTGGCCTTGCCATGCGTATGGACTGGTCAGCACCCGGTCTGTAGCTGGACGATCTGGTGACAAGAGCTGTAACATCCCCTATTTAAAGTCTTGAACCAAAAAGCTCCGAGTCTGGGTGCAAAGAGTTTTCCTGACCAAGGGAGACGTGATATTTTGTGTTCAGCGGAAGCTCACCGAGGCAGCTCTGGACGGTTCCAACGTCGCCGTCTTTGCGCGGTAGGTGGGCGAGCGGGGTGTTCACGGGATCAGCGTGTGTGACGTGAACGGAGCCCGTGACGCGGAGACGGTCGCCGGCTTGTTGCTCTTCTGGGGCATCAGCAGCATTTGCTTCTTCTCCAGCTCGGCTCGCGTTAACAAACTGAGCCATCATTGTGTTCTCGGAGAAATGGTGTTGGAGATAATTACTCAGGGATGTTCCAGAAATTCCCAAATAGAAAGATTAATTATAGTCATTTTCAGATTTCATGAAAACAGTTGTTTAAGGGAAAACGGCCATAAAACTGCTTTGTGATCACGCTCAATTTATCAAGGTACGTGGAAATACAGTATAATTACTGCTGGGTTCGGTTATTTGAATTAAGAAGTACCATCGTGAGCCGTGGCCGCTGAGCCTGCGCGCCCGGAGCCTGTGCTGCGCAGCGGGAGAGGCCACAGCAGCGAGAGGCCCGCGGACGCAGAAAGGAAGTACCAGGCTCGTTCTGCAGGTATTTGGGGAATATCTGGAAGAAATGACTAACATAACGAACGACGGCTTTCTTGGTACAGATTTCAAACCGCAAGCTCCGTTCTACGGGGCACGAGTGTGCGTGCAGTGAAATCAGGAGTCTTTTTCTCCTTAAACACTTTTTTTTTTTTTAAAGATAATTTTTATTTTATGAGATCAGTCAGGAATAGTTTTTTTTTCTTTTTTTTTTTGTGGTACGCGGGCCTCTCCCTGTTGTGGCCTCTCCCGTTGTGGAGCACAGGCTCCGGACGCGCAGGCTCAGCGGCCATGGCTCACGGGCCCAGCCGCTCCGCGGCATGTGGGATCCTCCCGGACCGGGGCACGAACCCGCGTCCCCTGCATCGGCAGGCGGACTCTCAGCCACTGTGCCACCAGGGAAGCCCCTCTCCTTAAACACTTTTGATCACAGAAGAGAGCATCACATGGGAGAAGGAGGGAGACAGGTAATCCTGTTTGGAGACTGTATGTCCCATGAGTGACACGGAGCCAGGTCTTCAGAATCCTGTCGTTTCTGGGAACAGGGGCACAGCTTGGGCCACTGGAGACCCCAGGGGACCGAGACAGGTCCTGCCCTGACGCACAAAACGGAGTGTGCACTGTGCTGAAACCTGGGACACAAAGACAGAATTTTAAGAGCGTGCAGAGGACGGAGCTCTTCCCTTCTGGAATCACCTTTTCCATCCCAGCCACAGCCCATCCTTCTCTCCTCTCCACAGGGTTCTGTGTGCCCACAGGACAGCTGCCAAGGAAGTATCTCTAGTTAATCTGCAACACCATTATTTGAGAACTTCACATCAAGGTTCATAATGTATGGAATAATTTCTTTCTTTCAATCCAGTCAGAGACTTCAAAAAAAAAGTCATCTTTTTCAACCCTTAGGTTATTATTCACTGTTTATATACATATCAGTGAACATGACGATTAAAACCAAAATGGAGTGTTCACAATAATCCTTAGCTACTCCTTAGAATAAAGGCTTTTCTGTAAACCCAAGAGCGTACTTTGGTACTGAACACTTTCATCCGTTTCCTAGGAGTTAGCAGGTGTTGAAATGGAGGGCTTCCGTTCTCCTGGAGATGACGTGAGTCACCTGATTAGTTACCACGTCACATTTTCTTCATTGTCTTAGTTTCCCATGTATTTCAGTACTGGACATAGCAGAAGGGTCTTTTTCTCCCAAGCTTGCGTTTCATATCTCACATTGTCCAAAGTGAGAGTATCTCGCTCGCAGGAGATCAGCCGATGGCCGGCTGCCCTGCTTTGCTGAGCGCTTCACTAGCTGTCGATCGCTGTGTAACAAGCCACCCCACACTGAGCAGCAAACACCCGTCCCCTCGGGCTCTGTGAATCAACCACTGGGGAAGCCCTCCACGCCGTGGCTCCGGGCAGGGTCTCTCCCGAGTCATCGTCAAGACGACAGTGGGGCTGCTGCCATCTGAAGACTTGGCTGGGAGGTTCCTCGTGGGAAAAATGGCCAGTGATGCTTGAGGAGGTGACACTCAATGTTCAGTTTCAAATCCTTCCCTACGCTGTGCACAGTCTACTCTAAAGGGAGACTTTTAGATACCGATTCAGAGCCACAGGTATTTATAGAGGTGTTATTATAAACCAGAAAACGTTGGAAATACCCAAAAAAGACGGCTCTGGGACTCCAAACCTTCAGAAGGTCATGCGCACAGCGCCCGTTTGCCTGGCTTCAGGGAGGAAGAGGGAAAAAGGGAACGTCACTGTGGGAAACGCAGTTCAAGTTGAGGCTGGCCCTTGACATCAAGCTGCTGAGAGAGGATGAAGAGTTATTGTCAAGAAAGACCCTGGGGCAAATGTGACCGGGAGAAACACCCGCTGTGTAAAGAAGCCCGGAAAGTGAAGGAAGGGTGTGATGGGCCAAGGTGGATGGGGACATGAGACACCTCAATCTTATCCTAGAAAGAGAGAGAACTTCGAGCCTCCAGGAGGCTGACTCTGGATGACATCCATGACAACCTAAAGACAAAAATCGAAAACTAAGACTACGCAGCCATAGAAAAATACGAAGAAATCCACCAAAAAGTCCATTGTAGTTATCTCTGGATAAGGTGTGGGGCATTTTCCCTTCTTCTAAGTTTTAGTTCTGTTTTGTTTTTTAAATCATGTTTAGATTTTTTATGGGAAGAACAAATCAATTTTTAATATACACTCTTTTTATTAAAACATTTAAAAACTTCATCCACACTAAAATTCACTGGTTTTAATGCACGCCCTGTAAGTTTTGACAAATGCAAAGTACTGTGTAACCACGACCACAATTAAAAGACTAAACAGTCCCATCATTACCACTCCGCCCCCCGTCAAATTCTCTGACTCCCTTTGCTGTCACCCCCGATCCTGCATTCAGCACAGGCAAGCACTGCTCTGTCCTCTGACCCCATAGTTCTGCCTTCTCCAGAACTGATGTCACACAAATGGAATCACACCGAATGGAGGCTTTGGCCTGGCTTCCTTCACTTTGGCACGCACAGCTGAGGTCACCCGTGTAGCTGCGAGCCCAGGGAGCTTGTCCCGTTGGTTTGCTGACTAGGTTTCCGTTGTCTGGAGGAAGCAGTTGGAGCCTCCATTCCCACTCTAGGGTCACGTGGGTTCTTTGCAGTGTGGGGCCATTACCAAAACAGCTACTAAAAGCATTTGCAAAAGTGTTTTCGTTTTTTGTTTGTTTGTTTTTGTGAACACTGGTTTTCATTTCACTTGGGCAAATACAAATACAAGGGAGTAGTTGCCAGTTCTTATGATAAGACTCTTTATAAGAAATTTCTAAACTGTCTTTCAGAATGCCTGAACCAGTTTACACGAGAATTCCACAGGTTCCGTATCCTCATGGACACTTGGTAACTGAATTTTCTAATCTGTTTACTATGAATACTAAGTCTGTTAAAGAGAATGGAATCTCGCTGTGGCTTTAATTTGCGTTTCCCTAATGACGAATGCTGTGGAACACTTATTTCCTGTGCTTATTTGCCATCCACATATTTTCTTTGGTAAAAATGTGTTCAAATGTTTTGGCAGCTTTATTATCGGGCTGCTTGATTTCTTATTGTTGAGTTTTGAGAGTACTTTACATATTCTGTATATAAGTCCTTTGCCAGACATGCGATTTACAACAATGTTTCCTAATCTGTACCTTGTACTTTGATTCTCTCAAGCATGACCTGGGCAGAACAACATTTTTAATTTTGATAAAGACCAATTTATTAATTTTCCTTTGTGGATTATACTTTTGATGTCGTATCTAATAACTCTTTGCTAAACCCAGTTTAGTTTGTTCTTATTTTTCTAGCTAGAGTCTTCTTGATTTGAGACATGATTTATTTTCAAATGTAAACATTTAAATCTACTTTTTCCTAAGCACTGCTCTAGCTACATCCCTCTAATTCTGATATTTTGTGTTTTCATTTTTATGAGGCAAATAAATATTTTCTAAGTTTCCTTGATACTTTCTCATTGACCTATGGGTTATTTAGAAATGTGTTGTTTAATATCCAAAACATTGGGGATTTTCCAGGCATCTTTTTGTTATTGACTTCCTTCTTCATTCCGTTATTTCAAACAATATAATATCTATGACTTCAATTCTTTAAAATGGTTAAGGTTTGTTTAACAACATGCAGTGTGGTCTATCTTGGTGAACGTCCTGTGTGGAACGCTCTACGAATGTCAAGGTCAAGTTGGCTCGTAGTGTTGGTCAGATTCCCCTCTCCCCTTGGTAATCAATCCCTTGGGTGTGTTAGCTGCTGATTGGCATCTAAGGGATCATCAAAGGGCTCTGACCCTTTGACCACAGGGCTCCCTTGGTCTCCATGCCCCAAATGGGGTCCTGATGAAGAGACCTCTTGGGCTCCAGCTGGCCAGGTGACAGGACAGAGCTCCGAGCTCTTCAAGCAGCTGGGGCCTTCCCATCCGTTTCACTCTCCCTTCTTTCCAGCTGCCTGAAGAGTCAATGCCATGACTGCTTCTGGGGCAGCGGCTTTCATAGTTGTTTCCCTGAGCCGGACCTCAGGTTCTTCCTGAAGTTGGATGGAGAGGCTCTTCCCTGCGGCACTCGGCTGCCCCAGCCCTGGAGGGCCCCTTCTCAGCCCCTCCACGCCCCGCTGCTCCGCTGTGCTCCCTTCCTTCCTTCCTTCCTCTTTTCCTTGTCTCCAGATAGATTCCTTTTCCCCATTTCTCGACAGCAAACCTGCCTGAAACATGTGCTTTTATTCTCTGACGTTTTCTTTTAAATAGAAGAACATGCTATACAAAAACACACTTGACAAATAGAAGTAAATAAGGCCCTGAATAGATATAAAGGTTGCAATGCCCTCTTTTATCTGGGGAGGGAAAGGGGTGTGAAGCCATAGGTGTGAGATTGGGGAGGAATATTGTGTTCGTGGCAGCCACTAGTTAACAGCAGACAACCTGCAAGGAAGTGGGTGAGGCGTCTGCAGGGGGCATAGCACAAAATAAGAGACTGAGAAAAGGTGAGTAATGGTTAAAACCAAACAGAAAGTACCAGCGTGATCCCGATGACACACAGGCGATGCAGAAAGACTCACCAGAAACTCCTGCCTCCTTCAGTCAAATTGTTCAATTAATTAAGAAGCTCACCTACAACCTGGGCTGAGAGAAAAGCTCCTCTAAAGGCGCCCCTTTTACTTGCTCCGCTCTTGGTTAGAGGGAACAAAGTTCATTAAGTTCTTGGAAACTGGGCCACGGAAATTTACCAGGACACCTTTGCAGGAGGGCTGGTAAGTGGACGGCAGGGCTCTTATCTGCAGACAACCCCCCAGAGCAGAAAGGAGGTGGGGCCCTGCATGTGATTCTTTTCGGTCAAGCGAGAGCGACCCACATCTAATCATTATTTCCTCCACATGCATTTTCAAAGTATATCATGGCAGTTAGGGGAATATTGGGGTAAAAGCTAGTGCATGAGTCACTCTAGAACTGCAAGTAACTGCCCCCTCTGTTGTCTGTAGGAGAGTGGTAGCTGCTGTTCAAAACACTGCAAGGTCACCAGGGGTCTTTTTACCATCAGATTAAATCACGTTCAGTGCTCCGCTATTGGTGAGCACAGTGCAGCTGCTCCTTCCAGGGCTGGTGATCCCCACAGGCCCAGATACTCAGCATGGTGCCCAGCCAGCATGAGTCCAGTCAGTGCTTCTCCACCCGCCCCACTCAGGGCTCCCAACTTACCTCCATCCCTCCATCCCCCATCCCCCATCCTACCCCCATCCCCCTCCATCCCCCTCCATCCCCCACCCCCTCCATCCTCCATCCCCCTCCATCCCTCCATCCCGCCATCCCACCATCCCGCCATCCCGCCATCCCCCCTCCCACTTGCCCACACCACCATCTCCCCAATCACCTCCCCACTCGTCTCCCCTCCCTCCTTGCCTGCGTCCCCTCTGGTCCCCATAGAGCATCAGAGAACCTTTAGAATGACCGGTGACATCAAGACACTTCCCTTGTGAGACCCTCCCCTGACTGCGGTCTCCAGTGTCCTGCCCACACCACCCCTAACCCTGGTCAGTCCAGGCTCACTCTCGCTTAGCCTCTGGGCCTCTGCATTTGCTGGTCCCTCAGCCCAGGGTGCTCTGTCCACGACTGGGACTTGCCTTCAGTGTCACCTCTGCAGAGGCCACCTAGCAGGGGACACGGCCTTGGTGTCACTTGCCGTGGACGCCCCTGGAGTCTGACTGCCGTGTGCAGGGGACAACACAGGCTCACACCCCGGGACCAGGCGCGGCATGTGGCAGGTGCCTGACAATGCTCGTGGGTCAAAGAAGCAAAACCCTGCTTCCTACGTGGCAGAGGGACCCGTTCTCCGGCCAAGAGCACATGAGGGTGGTTCGAGCTGCTTCTAGAGTACAGCGCTTGAGGGTGTCATGTGTGTAGAGAGCTGGGAGGACAGACATCCGAGCAGCTGCGGCCCGGCAGTGACTGCGGCTCCTCACTGCAGGGTGGGGACAGAAGACACAAAGTGACTGACCTGAAGGGCAAGCTGAGGGCGGGACCGACGGCTGGGCCGGCGAGGCAGCCGGATGCTGGGCAGCTGCACAGGGAGTGGGCGCCCGGCGTCAGTGAATCGAAGACCCTTCCTTTCCCATTGTGGCTTTCTGAGCCATGAGCCTTGGTGAATGGTGAAGGGAAGGGGCAAAGCCATCAGCATGCAGTACAGCAAGTCCAGCTGAGACAGGTGGACCCGGGCCTTCCCGTCCCGTCAGCCACACGGCCACACAGAGGTCATGGCTGAGTCACGCCCCACCTTCCAGCATGAGGGCATCAGACACACTGCCGGCCAGCTGGCCACACGTGCTGGACACAGACAGCGACCACTTGTACGATTGCCGTTTGAAGACCTTACACATGGCGCACGACACACACTGAAGGAGTTAAAAGTAAAAGCGGCAGATGTAATCACTCGCACGTCACTCTGTTGGGATCTCAGGACTGTTACAACCGAAGAGAGGGCTTTACTGAGTAAATTAAAAACCCCTGAGCACCCACTACAGCAGGAGCGTGTTATCCAACATCCTCCGGTACTAAGCGATGGCGACACGAACCCAAACCGGGTTCACCAGACATGTCCAGACCCGGGGCCTGGGTCAGCAGGGGCCCTCACATCTCCAAGTCACAGCAGATGTCCTTTTGGGGTTACAAATTTCTCCCCCTCCACAAACCACCAGCTACAGCAAAGCCTGTGCTCACACACAGCAGAGAATTTTGTGCTTCCTACCTCTGTTCAGCGTCCTTGATCTCTGTATCAAGTGCTGCCTGTTTAAACACCGTGAAGTTTGCCCTGAGCGCAGGCAAATGCCTCCTCATTTCGATGTTTAAGGAGCACCTGTGCAGTCAGACATTCAGTACACGGTGCTGTCCTCTGCTGCCCGTGCCGTGGTTGCAGATGACAAAGGTGCTAGCATATCTAGATGCCCTCAAGGTGCCTCACCGATGCCTCATTAGAGTGCTTCGTGGCATGAGTTCCCGTCTACACCTGTCTCTTTCAACGGACTATATAAGCACATCCTGTGCGCAGCCCAAAGTGAAGAAGTCGGTACATAGCAAAGGCGTGATGCATTTCCAATTAAGGACAAAAAGGAACTCTGTAATCGCGCATCACCTAGCGCACATGTCCCGGCTGGTGATGGATAAATGTTTCTTGTGTTATAAATAAAGTTTAAGCCCCTGCATGGACAGTGAGTGAGCGGAGGGAGGTATTGCTGTTTTCATTTGTAAAACACAGAGAACTGTACTCAGTGATGGAGCCTGAGTGCCGTGGCATTAAACAGAACGGGTCCTAAAAGCACATACCCGTTGTGCCACCCACATCCTTACACATGGCTCCTCAAACGCCCAAATCCATCTGCATAAACACACACAGGATGAGAGTGAAACAGAGCCTCTACCCAACCAGCCTGGGGCCACACAGCAAGAGATGCTGGTCCATTTGCCTTTGTTTTAAAACCAAGCCTGGGATGGCCTCCGTGACCCATGCGGAGGACATCTTCTTGCAGTTAGCAAGTGACCAGAGGAGTTCAAAACCCGGAAGGGAAATCAAAGCCCCTTAAGGAAAAAAGTAGATGCAAACGGCCAGGTGCTCATTAATCCCCGGAGTTGTCCAGCCTAGGGGTGGGGGCAGCGTTACTGCGATTATAAACTATATAAATGTGAAGAAGAAAGTAATTACCTCCTTCAGACACTGAAAACTTAAACGTTGACTGCTTGTTGCCATGGAGACACTGGGCTTTTCCTGGCCCTGAGGGCCGGCTCGGTGGCCACAGAGAGCACAGCACTTCTGCCTTAATGACACTCATTAGGGTCACTTTTGTCAGTAGGTCCTTCCTTTGAAAAGAAAATCCAATTGATTCCGCACATCCCGTCACAAGTAACCACATAGGAAGGAGCAGGTGAGGCTGCCAGGCTGGAGCCAGGGTCACCCCAGGACACGGGCTCAGCCCCAGTGGAGGAAGCCTCTGCCCACTGCCCGCGAAATGCTGCAAGAATTCCAGATCTCTGCTTGGTTCTAGAAACCCGGTCAGTGTTCATGATGTTGCCAGGGAGCCTGTTCTCGGGGTTCTGTTGAGATGCAGGAGCTGCATGGTAGGTGTTTGGACAAACAGAAAAACAAACGGAGCCCCACTGAAGAGGGAAAACAGAGCCTCCCTAGGCCTGTTTCAACCGCACTGGTGGACGTGAGGCCGACTAAGACATCTCGGTGGCTGATGAAATCGTGACCTCATCCCCAGGGGTTCACGCCCACCGGCGGGGATGGGGAGATCTGCACTGTCACCGGTACTGTGTGTACCTCCTGATTCATCCCTCAGAAGACCACTCTGTGACTTAAGAAACAACTGTTTTCTCCCTTTTCCCTGAATGTCCCAGGAACCGCTTGTTTTCAGGAATAACAATGTTACCCCCAAAGAAGAAGGACACTGAAGCCTTGGTTTTTGGATCTAAAATGACCACAACTTCACGTCCATTTCTGGGAAACACAGCAAAAGGAAAACAAACCAACTACTACTGCGCCACACCGCGTCCAGTGCGCGTCAGGCTGTTGGACCAGTTTTACAGGCAGGTTGGAATCCACACTGTCTCCAACCCCAGTGTGGTCGAGCAGCCGACCCACAGATGTGTGACCGTGTGTGGGAGGAGAGGGCTGCATTGCAGAGTGAGAAGTTAGGAACTTCTGTAGCAATTTCACAAGTAACGCTATGTCTGTTGAGTCTCATAATTTAAAAAAATCAGAGCGTATCTTGATGGTTATTTTTATTTCACTTTTGTAGTAACGTTATCACACCAAACTTGGGTCCGCAGCAAAGCCAATCTACTGACACCGGGTTGTGGTGAAGGGAAGTGCAGTGTTTGCCGCAGGCTCCCCACATGGGACCAAGCAAGGAGAACGGGCAGCTCATGCTCAAAAGATGCGAGCTCCCAACGGCTTTCAGGGAAGGGATTTTAAAGGCAAATGAAGGGAGAGGGTCACGTGGTGCTTGCTCAGCTCCTGCAGTTCTCTGACTGATGGTGAGGTAGTGGGGAAGTTTCGGGCATCTCAGTCATCAACCTCTGGTTCTAACCGGTCTGGGGTCTATGTGCTGGTGGTCAGCATGCAGTTAACGTCTTCCCCTTGCGGGGGGCAGGGGAGTTAGTATCTGCAAAACGGCTCAAGGCTATGGCTCAGGATACTATCTACAGCCCTTGAGGAGGAACGACAGGTCCTTGACTTTGTATGATTATTTTGTTTTGCTTGACTGTTTTCCTTTGGTTCTGAGTTTTCTCACTTCTCTAGTTGAATTTGCTCTTTGGAACCTGGAAAAGGCCTAGGAGGCTAAAGCTTTCCTACAAACAAGAGGCAGGTGATGGCGGAGAGAGGTGTCTCCTGGGAAAGCCCCACAGCGTCCTGCTCAGTTACAGTAATTCGTTTTTATTATGTTTTACAAAAGTGTCATTCCATGGCAGATTGGAAATTAAAAATAAAATCCTGGTCCCTCACTGCAGGCTACGTGATCTCAGTCACACAGGCTGGACCCTTGAGTTCTTCCTTAAGACTGGATGACATCCATGATGAGACAAGACCTACCTTCCTAGTTGGACTAACATCAGGGCTTTTAAAAAAATTTGGAGGGGAGACCATCTCCAGGCATTAGCTTTTCTGTCCCTTTTTCTTGGTTAACTTTGAGAGTCATGGGAACCAGCTCAGGTCTTACCACGACTGGCCCCCGTGCAGCGTTCACAGACTCTGTCCCGAAGCTCCAGGCTGGGAAACTGTCTTAGAGGTTTTCAGTCAGCTGAGGAAAGGATCCGCCCTTGACCCGGGCCCAAGAGAGAGCTGGCTTGTACCAAGGAGAAGAGCCCTCCCGCTCTGAGCACTCCCAGCGTGGGCGTATACGCAGTGCTCAGCTTCCAAACGGGTTGGACCCCACGTGCGAGTCTACATTAGCTGTCAGCACCTTAGAATACTTTTCATGGAAATAACGTTAAACGGTGAAACTAGGGTCCCAGGTAAGCCTATCAAAGCCCATTTAACCCATAACGTGGCTAAAGTTTTACAGAAATATTTTAGGAAAACGATTTCAAATACCTCTTAAGTTTGACGGTACCTCTCCATCACTGCCTCAGCCTGATTTGTTCACTCGGATTATCCCTCATACTGCAGCCGGAGATGCTGCTTCTTTTTTTATTCAGGGTTGGGAACCATAATTTTCACTTCTTTGAGGCTAAGCATACATTTCCCCTAAAATAAAAATTAAAAAAGAGAAAAAGAAGAAGAAGAAGAAAAAAAATTAAAAAAGAGAGGGCTGTAAAAGTATATGCACCAAGGCAATTGGGATGTGTGGGTTCTTTTTTTTTTTTTTTTGGTTATGCTCTAAATTTATTTTATTTAATTTATTTTTGTGGCTGCGTTGTGTCTTAGTTGTGGCACGTGGGGTCTTCATTGAGGCATGTGGGATCTTTCACTGTGGCTCGTGGGCTCTTCGTTGCTGCGTGCAGGCTTCTCTCCAGTTGTGGCGCTCGGGCTCCAGGGTGTGAGCTCTGTAGTTGAGCCCGGCAGCATGGGGGATCTTAGTTCCTTGACCAGGGATAGAACCTGCGTCCCCTGCTTTGGAAGGCGGATTCTTAACCACTGTGCCACCAGGGAAGTCCCTCTAAATTTAATTTAAATTTGATGTTTCTGAGCTAATTCTGCCCAGCCTGCCTGCCTTGCACCTTCCTGGGCTCCCTTGGGCCAAACATCTGCCCAGCTGCTCACCTGCCCTGCGGGTTGGCAAATTCACCAGAGCTGGAGGGAACGTCCCAGGAGGGTGGACTCTCTGCCCTCTGTCCTCCCGCTGGATTAGCAGACTCCACTTCCCTTTGTCTGATCACCAGGTCCTGGCTTAAGGGAATTTTCCTCAGATAGATTTTCTTGATGCCTGGACCCTCCTCCAGGTAAGATCCTTCTCTACCCTGAACTTCCCTTGTCCTGGAACCCATCCTGTTGCCAGGAACTCTGCTTTTCTCCTCCCTCCTTTCCTTCCTTCCCCTTCCCCTTCTTCTCCTTCCCCCCCTCCCCCATCTCAGTCAGTCCATCACTGTGCATTGTGCCTGGCACACAGCAGAGACTCAGTTGAATGGGATCAAACTGCAAGGCACTGGGACGAGTTGAATCTTTGCAGAGCAGGGCACTGAATGTGGTGAGAACATCAGACCAGATCACATCAAAGACGGGAGCGGCAACTGGGGAGTTTAGCACAAGAAACAGAAAACCTTGAGCATCATAATAACCGTCTTCAGAGGTTTTGAGTCCCTCAGGTAGGAACAAAGGTGGAATTTTTATAGCTTGGAAGGGCTGAGCTACAATCCCTAGGTAAGAGTTAAGATGCAACTTCACTTGGTTTAGGGTAGAACGTTCTACCCCAACTGTCAGCAGGTCTGTTCTTGGAGGTGCACAGGCAGTGGCCAGAGGCGTCCTTTGGGGATGCCGGAGGGGGGCTGTCTGGGTGGCAGGTTGCCCTCCACGGTGTGGAATTACACCTGAAACCTCCTGTCCCACTGAAATGAGGGAAGCCCCTGGCCCACCTCCTGGGGCAGCTTGTGCCCCGAGGATGGCCCTGGCATCCATCTGGCAGCAGAGCTGGGGCTTCTTCCTTGGAGAGGGGAGTGGAGGTGTCACAGCCATTGGCCAAGGGGGCCTTCTGCTTAAGGATGGAGATAATCCCCGGACGATCACGAGAGGCAGGCCAGGGCCCGGATTGGCCTCGTGCTTTCGTTTTCCAAAATTTCTTTAGGTTTTCAATTTTGAGCTAAAGGTAAAAGCAAGCTTTTTATTTTATTGTGGCTTCTTCCACTCATTTACATTTTCAAAAAAGCATTACTTCTTCCAGGTCAAAGAGCTATGTTATCATTAATTTGCTAAGTAGGGCTTACCATTTAAATGCTGTAAGTAGTCACAACCTTTAGTCGCAGCAGCACAAAGATATTCAGATATGCTCGCAAACAGGTATTAAAATAAGAGGGTTTACCACAGACATGGAAAACAAACTTATGTTTACCAAAGGGGAAAGGCGGGGAGGGATAAATTAGGAATTTGGGATTAGCAGATACACATCACTATGTATAAAATAGATAAACCACAAGGTTCTACTGTACAGCACAGGGAACTCTGTTCAACATTTTATAATAACCTATAAGGGAAGAGAATCTGAAAAAAATAAATATATATGTATATATAACTAGATCACTTTGCTGTACACCTGCAACTAACACAACATTGTAAGTCAACTATACTTCGATTTTAAAAAGAGGGTTTATTTGGTTTGTTTATTCAGTCACCTGTATCATTTTCAAAAAGGCCTTGCTCACGTCTTCGTAAGTCTAGTAAGAAGAGAAATTTAACTTCCACAATGCAGGCAGTCCTGCACATTTTCGGGGCTATCTATCGCCTGTGTATGAGATTATTGGGTTGAATAGGTTAGGTTAGGAGGAAAACACGCTGCTTAAACAAAGACACTTGAGTTTGCTGAATCTTTTTTTTTTTTTTTTTTTTTGGAACTAGGAACAAAGTCCCAACAATAACTGCAGAGTTAATTTTGCTTCAAATCCTTTTTTTCTTAATAGAGCTCATTACACAAAGAGAAGTCTCGAGATGCTTTTTGTTTTGTTTTGTCTTTTTTGTTGCAGTAATATTTGCCAAAGATTCAGGCAACCATTGTTTGACGTTGAGCTAAACAGTCAGGAATCGAAGCGTCGTGGAGGTCCTGCTTCTAGGGTACCGCTTCCCTGAGATGGAAACGGAGGCCCAGAGGAGTGGAGTCGTTTCCCCGACATCCAGGCCAAAGTCGCGATGGATTCTCCAACTAGGAAAAGCAAGAGCTGCTTCTAAAGGTGGCTGTTCAGGAAGCACAGGTGGATTATCGTTAAGGAACGAAAGTAGAAATAATACGTGAACTCTCCAGAATAATATTCGATCTTGGTTAATAAGCAAGACTGTTTCACGGAAAGATGCTCAATGTCATGACTTCCAAGAACAGCCCCATCTTCTCTCCAAGTCGGAGGCATCTGGGAGGCCTGCGTGTGGGATCCGTGGGCTCAGGGACCACGCGCCCTACACAGACATAAGTGAACATACAGTCCTGTTTGCCAAACTCGTGGTAATTTCTGTAATTATACACAATGTATTTTAACCAAATACACAAAGAAGATTTTCATAATGCCACTTAGGGTCTAGATTTAACTTAAACCACTACTTAGACTATCTCTCTTAATAGGATACTAAAAGGGAATTTTATGACAACATTATCAGTAGCATTTTGCTGATAATTAGAATAACAATAATAATACCGAGATATTTTTTCAGTAATAATGGTGTTATTAATGAGATTTTTATGAAAGACAGACTTCTTTGGTATAATTATGAAAATTGATCTTTTGCATTTTACTTATTCACTGAAATCAGATAAGTGGCTTAACTACATGTATTATTTCTAATAAATATTCAAAAGAATGCATTTAAACAAGGCTGCTCATTCTCTTCCTGCTCATATTCCTTGCATTTAAATAAAAGTGTAATTGCTCTGCTTTTTAAACTGCTAGTTTAGATTAGCTGTCTAACCTGTACAGTGTCGCTGTTTTCTGTTTGCATTTTTAATAGCTTTATTACCATTTGGTGAAGCCTTAATTTCTGACTCCCTTGAAGAGTCCTGCCTTTAAGTCAGCACTACAATTTAACCAGCAATAATCTGTCAAGATAAGATAAAGACCCACACCAGCTGAAACGTGGTATTTCTGTGCGGCTTCCTGTCATTGTTAAAGGCAAGATCCCAGTTTGTCAAATGTAACCTCTGAAAGTTTCCTAAACTTTACAGCATAATTTTCAGTTCACTGCATGTTTTTAATCAGTGGCTGCAGAATGCATTATCTTGTTCAGCAGGGAAAGCAATTAGAATAGCTATCCTCGAGTACACATCCGCACGGACGTTGGCAGGGACATACATTTACGCGTGTGTGTGTGGTGTGTGTACACGTGGAAACGCTGCAAGTAGAAAATCTTTAGTTTTTCAGCAATAGTAGTGATTTCATTTTCTAAGAATCTGAGATTGTACACATATGCGTACATGTTTTATTTTTAAAATTACGTCAACATGTAAATGTGGACAGAATAGTATAATGAACCCTGATATACCCACAACCCAACTTCAACAATTGGCAGTTCATAAGGGTCTTGCCTATCCCTCCCGTCCTCCCACCTCCTGTCCGCAAGCAAACCTCAAATGTCACATATTTTCATGTGTAAAGATTCCAGGTGTGGGTCTCTAACATTTAAGGAATCATTTTCCTTAAAATGACGATTCCATACCGTCACACCTAAAAATGTAACAATAATTCCTTAATATCATAAAATACCTAGCCATGGTTGACAATTTCTAATTGTCTCATTTAACGTCATATATCTGACTTATGGAGGTCATAAATAAATATATTTTTTCAGTTTAAAAAATAAAATTTGCTCGAGCCAGGATCAGAATAAGGCTCCCCATGTTGTGATTGGTTGAGATGTGTCTTCAGTCTATTTCAATCAGTTTGTCTCACTGCATTTCTTCTTTCTTTTTTTCTTATTATTTGTTTAGGAAACAGTCATTGACCTGCAGGGTTTCCCACTTCGGAGGTTTTCCCAGTTGCATTCCAGTGGTTTAGTCCAACCACTCTGTATTTCCTATAAATTGTAACCAGATCTGGGGCTGCGATCAGATTCCGGTCTACTGGGTGAAGGCGAGACCACTCACTTCCTAGGTGCCTCTTCTACCTGTCAGGTCAGAAGACAGGGAATGTCTGACTGTCCATCTTTGTAATGGTAGCGGCTGCCACTGCTCCGTGTCAAGATACACTAACACATTTAGGGTTGGAACGTGGTCCTATTCTAATTCTATAAAGAGGGAATTTCCTCATATCGTATCTGGCTGCCCAGGGTATACTTTATATTGAAAAGGTGGGATAAATATTTGATATCCTCCCTTTGTTTACGAATTTTCAAAATAATGAATTATTCATTAGCATCCTCCAGTGGTACCATTTAATTCTTTTTAGTTTCTTTGAAAGCTCATGGATTTAAACATATGTGTTGTGTTTCGATCCATTGCAGTTATGATATTTGGAGGATCAAATTGTCCCTTCTTTGGTCAGTGGACGCCTCCTTAACTTGGCTCCATCATTAGTGGTGTGATGAACTGTCCTCGGGTCATCTGGTAAACGTCCAGGTCCAGATCAGCTGTTTCTCTACGGAGCTCCGGTTCTTTTTAGTGAGAAGTAGTATTTCAGGACTACGGTGTTGGCCCTTGGATATATACATAGATACATGTGAGTGTATCCAGTCACCCTGCTATGTCTGGACTTCCTTCAATACGTATCATGTCAATCTTTAATGAAAGAAAGTCATAAAGAAGTATCCAAAAATCATCACTAAATCTATCACATTAAGGTTTATCTCAGCTTTGGAATAGTTAATTTCTTCACAATCCATGAAAAACATGGTATGATCAATGGCATTAGATTAGTAAGCCATGAAAGTACTCGAATCTGGTGTCTCACAGGCACGTCTGTTCTCAAGATATGGTCACAGGGACAAAATAATCAAAGTGCCAAGTACAAGAACTGAGTCGGCGTTTCCAGTCTCCCAAAGCCCTTTCAAAGGTTAATTTCACAGGACCACAGGAAGCCCGCTTTCCCTTCTTTGCTAAGTGCCTGGGATCCTGTCGCACCTCAACCCCATTTGATCAGGGGAGTGGAGGTTTTCCTCCGAGGTGAAGTACGCACAGCAGGTGAGCGAGGGCCCTGCAGGAAGGGCGGCCCTTGTGACTCCTGAGCGGGGGGCAGATGCTGCGTCCCCCACGGACAGCAGCCAACGTGAGTCCAGGTGGATGGAGAGGCAGGAGAGTGAGTAGCAGAGGTGGGGGCTCTGGTCCTTCCTCCTGAGGCTGCTCGGGTCCTGTGACCACAGCAGGATGCCCTACTCCACCCCCATGCTGCCTGCAGCCCCTCTTCGCCCTCCCAGCAACCTAACCAGCGCCTTCCATCTGCTCCCTCTTGGTCTGCTTGGGGCTCTTGGTCTGCTCTGCCCTCCATGCAGCAGGGCCACCTGCCACCTTGGGCTCTGCCCACACTGCCCCCTCCACCCAGAATGCTCTTTCCACGTCTTCACCTGCCCGGCCGTCTCTCACGGTCTTTCTCAAACGATGCCATCTCCAGGAACCCAGAAGTTGTCGCTCCCCTCCCAGTCCCCATGGCCCACTTCTTGTACCACGTTCTGCTTTTAGAATGGTCACACCTTGTTTTGTGTTTTTTTCTTTTTTTAAGAAATTTTTACTGAAATATAGTTGATTTACAATTTTTTAAACATCTTTATTGGAGTATAATTGCTTTACAATGGTGAGTTAGTTCCTGCTGTATAACAAAGTGAATCAGCTATACGTATACATTTTTCCCCATATCCCCTCCCTCTTGCATCTCCCTCCCACCCTCCCTATCCCACCCCTCTAGGCGGTCACAAAGCACTGAGCTGATCTCCCTGTGCTATGCGGCTGCTTCCCACTAGCTATCTATTTCACATTTCGTAGTGTATATATGTCCATACCACTCTCTTACTTTGTCTCAGTTTACCCTTCCCCCACTCCGTGTCCTCAAGTCCATTCTCTACGTCTGCGTCTTTATTCCCGTCCTGTCCCTAGGTTCTTCAGAACCTTCTTTTTTTTTAAGATTCCATATATATGTGTTAGCATATAGTATTTGTTTTTCTCTTTCTGACTTACTTCACTCTGTATGACAGACTCTAGGTCCATCCACCTCACTGCAAATAACTCAATTTCATTTCTTTTCATGGCTGAGTAATATATATTCCATTGTATATATGTGCCACATCTTCTTTATCCATTCTTATGTTGATGGACACTTAGGTTGCTTCCATATCCTGGCTATTGTAAATAGTGCTGCAGTGAACATTGTGGTACATGATTCTTTTTGAATTATGGTTTTCTCAGGCTATATGCCCAGTAGTGGGATTTCTGGGTCATATGGTAGTTCCATTTTTAGTTTTTTAAGGAACCTCCGTACTGTTCTCCATAGTGGCTGTGTCAATTTACATTCCCATCAACGGTGCAAAAGTGTTCCCTTGTCTCCACACCCTCTTCAGCATTTATTGTTTGTAGAATTTTTGATGATGACCATGCTGACCGGTGATGTGAGGTGATACCTCATTGTAGTTTTGTATTTGCATTTCTCTAATGATTAGTGATGTTGAGCATCCTTTCATGTGTTTGTTGGCAATCTGTATATCTTCTTTGGAGAAATGTCTGTTTAGATCTTCTGCTCATTTTTGGATTGGGTTTTTGGTTTTTTATTATTGAGCTGCATGAGCTGCTCGTATATTTTGGAGATTAATCCTTTGTCAGTTGCTTCATTGGCAAATATTTTCTCCCATTCTGAGGGTTGTCTTTTCATCTTGTTTATGGTTTCCTTTGCTATGCAAAAGCTTTGAAGTTTCATTAGGTCCCATTTGTTTATTTTTGTTTTTATTTCCATTACTCTAGGAGGTGGGTCAAAAAGGATCTTGCTGTGATTTACGTCAAAGAGTGTTCTTCCTATGTTTTCCTCTAAGAGTTTGATAAGGTCTGGCCTTACATTTAGGTCTTTAATCCATTTTGAGTTTATTTTTGTGTATGGTGTTAGGAAGTGTTCTAATTTAATTCTTTTACATGTAGCTGTCCAGTTTTCCCAGCACCACTTATTGAAGAGGCTGTCTTTTCTCCATTTCTTGCCTCCTTTATCAAAGATAAGGTGACCATATGTGCGTGGGTTTATCTCTGGGCTTTCTATCCTGTTCCATTGATCTATATTTCTGGTTTTGTGCCAGTACCATACTGTCTTGATTACTGTAGCTTTGTAGTATAGTCTGAAGTCAGGGAGCCTGATTCCTTCAGCTCTGTTTTTCTTTCTCAATATTGCTTTGGCTATTCAGGGTCTTTTGTGTCTCCATACAAATTGTGAAAGTTTTTGTTCTAGTTCTGTGAAAAATGCCATTGGTAGTTTGATAGGGATTGCTTTGGGTAGTATAGTCATTTTCACAATTTGATTCTTCCAATCCAAGAACATGGTGTATCTCTCCATCTATTTGTATCATCTTTAATTTCTTTCATCAGTGTCTTATAGTTTTCTGCATACAGGTCTTTTACCTCCTTAGGTAGGTTTATTCCTATGTATTTTATTCTTTTTGTTGCAATGGTAAATGGGAGTGTTTCCTTAATTTCTCTTTCAGACTTTTCATCATTAGTGTATACAAATGCAAGAGATTTCTGTGCATTAATCTTGTATCCTGCTACTTTACCAAATTCATTGATTAGCTCTAGTAGTTTTCTGGTAGCATCATTAGGATTCTCTATGTATAGTATCATGTCATCTGCAAACAGTGACAGCTTTACTTTTTCTTTTCTGTTTTGGATTCCTTTTATTTCTTTTTCTTCTCTGATTGCTGGGGCTAAAACTTCCAAAGCTATGTTGAATAATAGTGGTGAGAGTGGACATCCTTGTCTTGTTCCTGATTTTAGAGGAAATGGTTTCAGTTTTTCACTGTTGAGAATGATGTTGGCTGTGGGTTTGTCATATATGACCTTTATTAAGGTTCCTCTGTGCCTACTTTCTGGAGAGTTTTTATCATAAATAGGTGTTGAATTTTGTCAAAAGCTTTTTCTGCATCTATTGAGATTATCATCTGGTTTTTATCCTTCAGTTTGTTAATATGGTGTATCACATTGATTGATTTGCCTATATTGAAGAATCCTTGCATTCCTGAGATAAACCCCACTTGATCATGGCGTATGATCGTTTAAACGTGCTGTTGGATTCTGTTTGCTAGTATCTTGTTGAGGATTTTGCATCTATGTTCATCAGTGATATTGGCCTGTAGTTTTCTTTCTCTGTGACATCTTTGTCCGGTTTTGGTATCAGGGTGATGGTGGCTTCGTAGAATGAGTTTGGGAGTGTTCCTCCCTCTGCTATATTTTGGAAGAGTTTGAGAAGGATAGGTGTTAGCTCTTCTTTAAATGTTTGATAGAATTCACCTGTGAAGCCTTCTTGTCCTGGGCTTTTGTTTGTTGGAAGATTTTTCATCACAGTTTCAATTTCAGGGCTTGTGATTTGTCAGTTTATATTTTCTGTTTCTTCCTGGTTCAGTCTCAGAAGGTTGTGCTTTCCTAAGAATTTGTCCATTTCTTCCAGGTTGTCCATTTTATTGGCATATAGTTGCTTGTAGTAATCTCTCATGATTCTTTGTACTTCTGCAGTGTCAGTTGTTACTTCTCCTTTTTGATTTCTAATTGTGTTGATTTGAGTCTTCTCCCTTTTTTTCTTGATGAGTCTGGCTAGTGGTTTATCAATTTTGTTTATCTTCTGAAAGAAACAGCTTTTAGTTTTATTGATCTTTGCTATTGTTTCCTTCATTTCTTTTTCATTTATTTCTGATCTGCTGTTTATGATTTCTTTCCTTCTGCTAACTTTGGGATTTTTTTGTTCTTCTTTCTCTAATTACTTTAGGTGTAAGGTTAGGTTGTTTGAGATTTTTCTTGAAACTCTTAAAACTCTTAAAACCCTCTTAAAACTGCTTTTGCTGCATTCCATACGTTTTGGGTCTTCGTGTTTTCATTGTCACTTGTTTCTAGGTATTTTTTGATTTCCTCTTTGATGTCTTCAGTGGTTTCTTGGTTATTTAGTAGTGTATTGTTTAGCCTCCATGTGTTTGTATTTCTCACAGTTTTTTTCCTGTAATTGATATCTAGTGTCATAGCATTGTGGTCAGAAAAGATAATTGAAACGATTTCAATTTTCTTAAATTTACTAAGGGTTGATTTGTGACCCAAGATATGATCTATCCTGGTGAATGTTCCATGAGCACTTGAGAAGAAAGTGTATTCTGTTGTTTTTGGATAGAATGTCCTATAAATATCAAGTCCATTTTGTTTAATGTGTCATTTAAAGCTTGTGTTTCCTTATTTATTTTCATTTTGGATGATCTGTCCATTGGTGAAAGTGGGGTGTTAAAGTCCCCTACTATTCTTGTGTTACTGTCGATTTCCACTTTTATGGCTGTTAGTATTTGCCTTATGTATTGAGGTGCTCCTATGTTGGGTGCATAAATATTTACAATTGTTATATCTTCTTCTTGGATTGATCCCTTGATCATTATGTAGTGTCCTTCTTTGTCTCTTATAATAGTCTTTATTTTAAACTCCATTTTGTCTGATATGAGAATTGCTACTCCAGCTTTCTTTTGATTTCCATTTGCATGGAATATCTTTTTCCATCCCCTCACTTTCAGTCTGTATGTGTCCCTAGGTCTGAAGTGGATCTCTTGTAGACAGCATATATATGGGTCTTGTTTTTGTATCCATTCAGCCAGTCTATGTCTTTTGGTTGGAGCATTTAATCCATTTACATTTAAGGTAATTATCGATATGTTCCTATTACCATTTTCTTAATTGTTTTGGGTTTGTTATTGTAGGTCTTTTCCTTCTCTTGTGTTTCCTGCCTAGAGAAGTTCCTTTAGCATTTGTTGTAAAGCTGGTTTGGTGGTGCTGAATTCTCTTAACTTTTGCTTGTCTGTAAAGATTTTAATTTCTCTGTCAAATCTGAATGAGATCCTTGCTGGGTCGAGTAATCTTGGTTGTAGGTTTTTCCCTTTCATCACTTTAAATATGTCCTGCCACTCCTTTCTGGCTTGCAGAGTTTCTGCTGAAAGATCAGTTGTTAACGTTATGGGGATTCCCTTGTATGTTATTTGTTGCTTTTCCCTTGCTGCTTTGAATATTTTTTCTTTGTATCTAATTATTGATACTTTGATTAATATTTGTCTTGGCATGTTTCTTCTTGGATTTACCCTGTATGGGACTCTCTACGCTTCTTGGACTTGATTATTTCCTTTCCCACAATAAGGAAGTTTTCAACTATAATCTCTTCAAATACTTTCTCAGACCCTTTCTTTTTCTCTTCTTCTTCTTCTGGAACCCGTATAATTCGAATGTTGGTGCATTTAATGTTGTCCTGAAGATCTCTGAGACTCTCTTCAATTCTTTTCATTCTTTTTTCTTTATTCTGCTCTGCAGTAGTTATTTCCACTATTTTATCTTCCAGGTCATTTATCTGTTCTTCTGCCTCAGTTATTCTGCTATTGATTTCTTTTAGAGAATTTATATTTATATTTCATTTATTGTGTTGTTCATCAGTTTGTTTGCTCTTTAGTTCTTATAGGTCCTTGTTAAACGTTTCTTGTATTTTCTCCAGTCTGTTTCCAAGATTTTGGATCATCTTTACTGTCATTATTCTGAATTTTTTTCAGGTAGACTGCCTATTTCCTCTTCATTTGTTTGCTCTGGTGGGTTTTTACCTTACTCCTTCATCTGCTGCGTATTCCTCTGTCGTCTCGTTTTGCTTAACTTACTGTGTTTGGAGTCTCCTTTTCATAGGCTGCAGGTTCGTAGTTCCTGTTGTTTTTGGTGTCTGCCCCCAGTGGGTGAGGTTGGTTCAGTGGCTTGTGTAGGCTTCCTGGTGGAGGGGACTGGTGCCTGTGTTCTGATGGGTGGGGCTGGATCTTGTTTTTCTTGTGGGCAGGACTGCATCCAGTGGTGTGTTTTGGGGTGTCTGTGAACCTAGTATGATTTTAGGCAGCCTCTCTGCGAATGGGTGGGGTTGTGTTCCTGTCTTACTAGTTGTTTGGCATGGGGCATCCAGCACTGGAGCTTGCTGGACATTGGGTGAAGCTGGGTCTTAGTTTTGAGATGGCGATCTCTGGGAGAGCTCTCGCCAATTGATATTACATGGGGCCAGGAGGTCTCTGGTGGTCCAATGTCCTGAACTCGGCTCTCCCAACTCAGATGCTCAGGCCTGACACCAGGCTGGAGCACCTAGACCCTGTCCACCACATGGCTCGGAAGAAAAGGGAGAGAAAAAGAAAGAAAAAATTAATTAAAAATAAATAAATAAATGAAATGAAATAAAATAATTAAAATAAAAAAGTAATTTAAAAAAAGAAGAGCATAACCAAACCAATAAACAAATCCACCAATGATAATAAGCGCTAAAAACTATACTAAGATAAACATAAAATCAGAAACAAGTCAGTCGCAGACAGCAAACCCCAAGTCTACAGTTGCTCCAAAAGTCCATTGCCTCAATTTTGGGATGATTCGGTGTCTTTTCATGTATTCCCCAGATGCAGGTGCATCAAGTTGATTGTGGAGCTTTAATCCACTGCTCCTGAGGCTGCTGGGAGAGATTTCCCTTTCTCTTCTTTGTTCGCACAGCTCCTGGGGTTCAGCTTTGGATTTGGCCCCACCTCTGCATGTAGGTCACCCTCTGGCATCTGTTCATCACCCAGACAGGACGGGGTTAAAGGAGCCGCTGATTCGGGGGCTCTGGCTCACTCAGGCCGGGGGGAGGGAGGGGTACGGATGCGGGGCGGGCCTGCGGAGGCAGAGGCCAGCGTGACGTTGCACCAGCCTGAGGCGCGCCGTGCGTTCTCCTGGGAAAGTTGTCCCTGGATCCCGGGACCCTGGCAGTGGCGGGCTGCACAGGCTCCCCGGAAGTGGGGTGTGGATAGTGACCTGTGCTCGCACACAGGCTTCTTGGTGACGGCAGCAGCAGCCTTAGCGTCTCCTGCCCGTCTCTGGGCTCCGCGCTGTTAGCTGCGGCTCGCGCCCGTCTCTGGAGCTCCTTTAAGCAGCGCTCTCAATCCCCTCTCCTCCCGCACCAGGAAACAAAGAGGTAAGAAAAAGTCTCTTGCCTCTTCGGCAGGTCCAGAGTTTTCCCCGGACTCCCTCCCGGCTAGCCGTGGCGCACTAAACCCCTGCAGGCTGTGTTCATGCCGCCAACCCCAGTCCTCTCCCTGCGCTCCGACCGAAGCCCGAGCCTCAGCTCCCAGCCCCGCCTGCCCCGGTGGGTGAGCAGACAAGCCTCTCGGGCGGTGAGTGCCAGTCGGCACCGATCCTCTGTGCGGGAATCTCTCCGCTTTGCCCTCTGCACCCCTGTGGCTGTGCTCCCCTCCGCGGCTCCGAAGCTCTCCCCTCCGCCACCCGCAGTCTCCGCCCGCGAAGGGGCTTCTAGTGTGTGGAAACCTCTCCTCCTTCACGGCTCCCTCCCACTGGTGCAGGTCCCATCCTTATCCTTTTGTCTCTGTTTATTCTTTTTTCTTTTTCCCTACCCAGGTACGTGGGGGGGTTTCTTGCCTTTTGGGAGGTCTGAGGTCTTCTGCCAGCGTTCAGTAGGTGTTCTGTAGGAGTTGTTCCACGTGTAGATGTATTTCTGGTGTATCTGTGGGGAGGAAGGTGATCTCCACGTCTTACTCCTTCACCATCTTGAAGGTCCCTCCTACAATGTTGTTGTAATGGTCATTTATGGACACCAAATCCTGCTGTTGGCTTGTAAGTGCTCCCAGTTTGGGGATCGGCGTTTTATCCACCACAGGGGGCAGCCCTGAGCAGGTTATCGAAACCCCTGGGCTGGAGGAATGGAGGTCGTCTCTGTGGCTGAGGCTCTGCACAGGGACCTGGGGTGGGGGACAGTCAGGAGGGGACAGTCTTGGAGGGATGACAAAGGGCCCTGCCTTTTAGCTCAGCGCCATCACTAGCAGGGTGCTGGGTGGGTCCGGTTCTGTAGGATGGGAGTGAGAAGCCCTGGCCAACTAGCCTCAGACACGCCCTCAGCATCAGAGCAGACGGAGACCCAGGCTCCCGCCATCACCGTGACGTCACCACTGACCACTGGGCTGTTGTGATGGTCATGGTGCTGTTTATGATGTGTCCTGTGCCCCCCACAGGAGGGGAGAGTGAGGAATCCCTCTGTTCTGAGTCCCACAAGAGGGTTGTCAGGAGGGCTGCCGTGGTCAGCAGTGACGGGCCAGGGCAGGACGATACTAAGGGAAGGATGGTCTGCTGGGTCTGGGGCTGACGGTGCAGGGACCACTCCTCACATCTGTGCCCACGTGTGGGATGGGAGCCCAGCCCAGGCCCCACTGGTCCTGCAGAAGCGGAAGTTCTCAGGTGACAAAGAGGGGAGCCCCACTGCAGGCCTGCATGCCAGGACCGCACACCTGCTGGGGCAGCTGATGAGGGCCAGGGGGGGGCGCCACAGCTCCAAACATGGACAGGAGAAAATCAGGTCGGGGGAAGACAGGGACGTTCCTTTAACCTGCCCTGGCTGATGGGCCCTCTGGGGTGAGGGCAGAGGTGGAATTAGAGCTTGCAGGGCCCTGCTCATGTGTGCGCACATCTGACTGCCTGTGGTCCACTCGGACGCCGCCAGATGCAAGGGATGGGTGAGGACGCTTCCACCGCCTCCCTGTGTGGCCTCAGGTCCAGAGTCCTGCTGTGTGACCCCCGTGTGTGGGTGCAGACACACAGCCTCACGTGTCCTCACGTGTGTCAGGCGCTAGACTTCCCAAGTCTCTTCCACCCAGTCGCCTCGTTTGAAGCACACAAGACCTCAGGGAGGTGGTCATTGTGGGGAGGATGTGACCTGAGGAGGTGAGAACTATTGTCCCCATTTTACAGACGGGAAAAACGAGGTGCAAAGTGGCAGAGGTAAACTCAGGGCAAATCCACGGCCAAGGGAACATTCTAGAGGAGAAGGGCCGGAGCCCTGAGCTGTCTCAGCCCCCTCATCGCGATGCTGCCGGCTCCCTTTTCTGCGCAGGAGACTTGAACGTGTGCACACTGCTGCTGCCCTTCTGGGGATTGAGGCTGAGTTTTACTTTATCCAGAGGAGTTTCTTTCCCTTTAATCTGTCTTGGAGCCGGCTGACATTCATCATGAATATTAATTAATAAATAGTCTGTTAAAGGATAAAATTACAGATACTGGGCATCCGTTTACAGAAGCTCCCTCCGCGTCTGTGCTTATAAAGCACTGTGGTTGCAGAACCAGCCATCTGTGAATCGTCCCTGTTTGCTCTTCTAAGTTATTATGTTGCTTAAAAGAACACGAGACATTTCAAAATTCCTCTCTTGAGAATCCGTCTTCAGGGTCCAGCTACCATGCCGCGAGGGGCTGTGGCCCGCGGAGCTGGCCTTCTGCTGGTGATGGGCCCTCGGGCACATCCTTACCCCGGAGCCTCGATCTAGCACGTGGCACAGGTGGCAGGGCCTCCAGCTGGTGAGGTTGGAGGGAGGCGGCCTGTGCCAAGCGCCCGAAGCTACCAGGATTATCCTGAGTGCTGAGAAACGTCACCACCACGATGGCGGGGACGGCTTGGGCATTTCAGCAGTGCGGCCGCAGGGTAACCCACTGGACAGGTTGCTGGTCAGCGTCCCAAGAAGACAAACTATTTTCCTCCAGGATGAACGAGGTTACTGCCCCTTTATTTTCCTACTTCCTCTCTGCACAGATGGAGTTAACGTAGGCACAGGGTTACTCCCGGGCGTGTGACGGCGGTGGGTGTGAACCCAGCACGGGCAGGTGTGGCTGGATCCAGGGCTTCGTGCCTCCACAGCACGCCTTCTCAGGACTCACAGAAAATCTGCCGCTGATATGGGGTGGAGAGTAAGGGTTACATCAATATCTCCTTATTATTCGTTTTTAAATCATATGGTGAAAAACTCAACGTTAGCAAGGTTTTCCATGCGCTCCACAGTGGTGTGTAGGTCGGAAGCGAGAATCTGAGCGAGCCTGAGGGTTGACCACGATTCTCCGAGACCCTCCCCCCAGGATAATCGTCACAGGTTCAGGGAAACCAGACCTGGATTGTTGTAAAACTCGACACAATGAACCTGACAGGCCGCCAGATTTGTTTTCAGCCAGTTTAGGGTTACCATAATCTCATTATTATGCTTGAAAGACGACAAGTAATGGAATCTCAGGTAGCGCCCGGGCTCTGCCTGGCCCTGTCTTCTGCTCGAGGCCGATCTCCCTTGATTACCCGGTCCAGCCGAGGCTCAGTTTTCCACCCCTTCTCCTGCAGAAACAGTCATCCGATCAGCCTGTGAGCTTCTCACTGCCGTCAACGGTTTTAATGGGTCAAGCATTAAATTAACCCTTTAGCCCCGTTCCTCCGAGAATACCACACTTATTAAGAAGCGATTTCCTTTTCAATCATTGTCAAAGGGGCAACGCAGAAGCCTGTGAGCCTGCTGCCTGGCCCTCCCCCTCCGTGTCCAGCCCTTGTTAGGTTTGCTCTGCGTCCTTTTCACCAGCACAAAGGCAGGCATCGGAGCGGGCTTCTTAGCAGAGCCCTTCTGCTTTGGTTGCTCTCATTGTCTGGAAGGAACGGCACCAAACACTTGTGGGTATTTCACATTCTGTCCAAAGACAGTAGAGTTAAGTTTGACAAAGGCTGGATGGATTATTAATTGCACTTTATGGAAAAACACATCTATGAGAAAGGGACTCATCAGGGGAAAAGATTTCCTGAGATGCGTGGTTTTTGTGTTTTTGCTTGCAGCCCTGTCTCACTCCATCCGGCCCAAAAAGGTCCGACCTGAAAACCAGATGGACAGACAAGGGCTTGGGGAGAAGGACCACAACTTTCTTCACGATCTAGGGTGGCCAGCACCCCTGGAAACAAACCTACCCACAAAGTTTGGGCTACCAAACTTGACACCCACAAACATTTAGCACTTAGATTTTTTTGCTTCTATATAATTTGGAGGAGTTCTGGTGTGTACGTGTCTGCATGTCCTAGTGCTGTCAACTTCCTGGGAAAGTGGGAAATCCTCATCGGTGACACCAAGTATCTGAGCGACTTCTCTCATCGCTGCCACATGCGAAGCCGGACTGTGTCCACCAGCACCCCCAGGAGGTGCCCGCAGGAGCACGGCCTGGCTGTGACGGGTGCAGCCGGCGCCCGCTCCCCAGAGAACACAGAGGGCACCAGCCAGCCTCAGGGAGGCTGCGCACGGTCTTGCACTTGATTCAAGGTCGCTTTCACTTTATCCCAAAGCTGAAAGGGGGTTGTGCAAAGCAGTAAGTGATGGGAGGATGCTGGCAGGCAGACACGGCTCTGTGTTGCCCCATGGCTTCCAGACGTTTGCACATCTGGGGCCCGTAGCAGCCGAGAAGGGATGAGATGTCCTCTAACCCAACAGAGCCCAGAACGGGAGGCTCACGACCTCTCTTACCCGCAGGCGGGATGCCTTGTACTGCCTGCCTCGTGAGCTCAGATACCTGCTGTTCAGGGAGTCCTGCCTCCCAGGCCTAGGCAAGGTGGAGGCTTTCAGATCCTTGCTTCACACGGCGTAGGGTCCCCCCTCCGCACCTACACCAAAGGCCTGGAGCTCTTCAAGGAGCCCAGGGGGCAACCTGCGGGCAGCTCTGACTGTGGCCCACCCCGGGGGACAGTGGTGTGTTTTTACAATGAAAGAATTATTTTGATAATCTCTAGATCTGCTTCAAAAAAACCCACAACAAACCACCCATGCCAGCTACAAGTCATCTTGAGCTGATTGAAACAAAGCAATTCTGTTTGTGAATAGTCTAATACTGGTGCTGTGGACTGAATTGTATCCCTCGCCCCAAATTCACACGTTGAAGCCCTAACTCCTAACGTGATGGTATTTGGAGATGTGGTCTTTGGGCACTAATTAGGTTTGGATGAGCTCATGAGGATGAGGCCTTCATGATGGGATTAAGAAACTCTCTGTCTCTCTGTCTCTCCCATGTGAGGACAGATTCATCAATGAACAAGGAAGTGGGCCCTCACAAGGGCCCAAATCAACCAGAACCTTGATCTTGGATTTCCCAGCCTCTGGAACTTTAAGACATAAATTCCTGCTGTTTAAGCCCCCCAGGCTACGGTGTCTTGTCACGGCAGCCCAGGACCACCAACACAACTGGCAACAAAGAGCTGGACCAAGAGGAATCAACTTGATGTTTTTATATGGAAGATGCAGCCATGTTTACACATGGACATGGAAGGAGAAAAGAAAGGTGTTCTGCTTTAGGACAACTTAACAGTTTTGTGTACAGATCATTTTCAAAATGAGAAGACAGAGGGTATCTGAGTTGTTATTGTAGCATGTTTTCGGCAGTGGAATATTAATATGAAGCATGAAAGTGGGTGAGTTTATGCTGAAATGAGGTTATTAATAAGAACAATACTCCACAGCTGCCTGGCATTTTTATCCGAGAAGAGGTCTACAGAACCAAACCTGCAGGGAACAAATATTCGCGACTACCACCTGCACTTTAAAGAGAGGAAGAAATCATCAGCTCCGGAGACAGTAAAGGAGAAACTGCAGCTTCTGCAAGGTCGAGCATCAAGGTAATGGAAGAGCCAGAAATAGCACTCAAGTGTCTGCCCCCCTGGCGCCGGCACCGCCCTGCCCATCCTGTCCTAGGAGAGAGGCCTCAAGGGCACTTAGCGATCAGAAGTTAAGTCCTCCAGCTCCCGCATTTTGCCCTAAGTGTTCCTGCTTCTACAATTCCTAGGAGCAATTTCCAAATGTTGTTTTCCTTTCGGGCAATGGTCACATCCATATTCTGGAAGAGCGGGGTGTGGAGGGGTGGAGAGGAACTCGTGCCGTGGCATCAGTTCACCTCGACGGCATCCCTGGTGTGGGCGGTGCGGCAATCCCGCTACCAGATTACTTCACCTGCAGAGCAGGTGAAGTAATCTTCCCAATATTTCATGCTCAGGAGTATCTTTTCAGTCAAGGTGACTAGGAAACAAAAAAATGTTAAAACAAGTGAAACAAAGTCCACCATGAGACTTGAGTGGTGAGTCCAGTTACGCTACAAACAGTGAAATCTTGAATTTATTGGGTTCGATTGTGTCTCCTAGAAAGATGTCTGGGAGCCTGAAACCACAGTAGCTCAGGACGAAACCTTGTTTGCATACAGGGTCATTGCAGAGGCAATTAGCTAAGATGAGGTCATAACGGAGTAGGGTGGGCCCTTAATCCGATATGATACGATATTTCCTTATAAGGAAAGAAGAGAGACACACCCAGGGGGAAATTGAAGCCGGGCAGTTACAAGCCAAGGAAAGCCTAGGATCGCCAGCAAACACCAGACACGGGAAGAGGCAGGAAGGACCCTCCCCTGGAGCTTTTGGAGGGAGCACAGCCCTGCTGACACCTTGCTCCTGGACTTCTGGCCTTGAGAACTGTGAGAGAATGAATTCCTGTGTTTTAAGCCACCCGGCTGTGTAATTTGTTACAGCAGCTGGAGGAAATGACCTCTTTGGGTCTCAGTTATTTGGCTGATAAAATTCCGAGGTGAATCCTAGGACACCCTCACATAGATGAGCTACATGATGTTCAAAAGAAGGCCGTAGTCCTGCAATTTGACTTGGTATATATTACATGGAATATGGTTTGTCAGTGTGAGAGATAAGAGTAAAAACACAGAAAGTGGTCTTTTCACCCGATCTCAGATTTGTGCTGATGGGAGAGCAGACTAGAGGGGTGGCAAGCCTGTTGGTCCAGGAGCCAGCACACCACCAGCACCTGCCGCTCTGAGGGATGCAGAGTAGGTTTTGTGTACCTTGGAACCAGAACCAATCCAAGCTAACGTCGCAAATCTGGAAGGACTCTCTTGCCCCATTTTTGACCCTCCTTCCCCTCATACTCCCAAAGTCCTCTACACACATCACATCGGGGCTGGAAGGAACAAGGGTACCAAGCTTGATGCAAAAGTAGGATCTGCTGCACTCAGCCACGCTGGGTGTATGATCCCATGGCATTTCCCAACACTGAACTTCATTTTAGACATCTTATTATTTTCTGATTATGAAAGCCATACAAACTCACCAAAAATATTCAAGCATTTCACCATAATAGAATGCAGAATTCAGAAGTTCATCAATACCTTCTCCCACTGTGATTAAGAGTTGAGTGAAACGCTCTAGGTAAATCGAACATCGTTACAGTTGTGTGTTAAGTGATAAAGTCAGGAAGAAAGAAAAATGGAACCCAAAGGATGGCAGGATTTGGAGAAATTATGATGTTAAATTTCTTCACTTTCATGTACCTTACCTTCAGTGTTTAGACTCCAGAAGGACGGAATCCTGGGGATGTTTCACCCAAAGGCACACTCCTAGATTCAACATTTACCCTGAGTTTCTGTCTCTTTGATGAGCTAAGAAACAAGAAGGAAAAATACAGACCACTTAACCTTCTCCCTTGATCCTAGACCAACCCTCTGTGCAGGCACACATCTCCCCTCCTCAGCACCCCATCCTGCTCCTTGGGCCCGCAGTGCATCAGAAGTTCCAACTGCCCAGGCTCCAAAAGCTGCTTCCGAAGCCAACTGTCCAGAAGGACCTTGCAAACCTTCATGTCGCAGGCCCTCTCTGCGTTGAGATTCCTCCTTCCAAACTCTTTCCACGGAGACTGTCGACAGTTGGTGATGGACTGGTTGCTGTACTGAGTTAAACTCAGTGACACATTGATTGACTCCACCAACATTTATTAAGTTTGTAATACATGCAGATTCAGTGTGCTAGGAGCTCAGACAGAGACAGACAGAACTCCTGCCTTCTCGAACCCTAGAGATCAAGCGGAGAAGAGAGATGTGAGCAGAAGCCTGGAGACTGGGACAGAGGACCAACAGGGGCTACCAGGGGCTGAATGTGTGACTCCTGAATCCATATGTTGAAGCCTTAACCCCCAATGTGATGGTGTTAGGGGTGAGGCCTTTGGGAGGAGACTAGGCTTAGATTAGATCATGAGGATGGGGCCCCATGATGCAGTTAGGGCCCTTAGAAGAAGAGGAAAAGACAAGACCCCGCACACACACCCTCACACTCTTGCACCAGGAAAGACCCTGTGAGGACGCAGCAAGAGGATAGGTGTCTACAAGCCAGGAGGAGAGGCCTCACCAAGAACCAAATGTGCCGGTTCTTGGGATTTGGCAATATCTGGAGATGAGGGAATCTTCTGGGCACCTTTCCTATCACATATACTCACTCAAGGATCACTGCCAAAAGAGGGATCTAGGATCTCCTGTAGAACCCAAATCTTTATTTTTGATTGAGAAAGGGGTAAGGGAGAAAGAGCCGATGGTAAATGCACTTTCAATTGCTTGACAGGGCACAGAGTTCAATACCTCACACAGTTTCATTTTTAGTCCTATGCCATTCATGTTTTAACCAACAGAATGCAAAAGCACTGTCTGTTTGAGAGTCAGAAACCTTGGGAAGAGTTTGGATACTTGAGAGACACTGTCAATCCATTTCTTTGATCTGGGCTATGGCCACGATCTGTTTCCAAGTATCATGGCTGGAGCCCAGTGGCTGCTACTGTCTTGGAAAATAAAATACAGCAGTTGTCTGAGGTGTCTCCACTCTGAACGAGGGCTCTCCGTGTCCAGACGTTCACAGAACCCCCTGGCTTCTAAGTTCTCATGCAGATGTAGGTTCTTTCAAGTACTTTCAACCCACTGAATACATGATTTAGTACTTTGGAAAGCTCAGGAGTTGAGGTTTTGGAAATCTCAACTGTGCCGTTAGAAAACTCTTATCCCTTCACTGAGAAAACACCCAGACATCATCTTTCAACCTCTGGGGATCACTGGGTTCTGGGAAAGACTGTGAAAACGATTCTAAAACCTTGCTCCTAGGAGCAGCTGCTCTGTGCACAAATATTAGAACTGTGTTGATTAAAGAAATGTCAGCAATTACTTTGGGTAGAGAAGCGGATGCTTCTTTTGTCCGTAATATTTTAATACTTTTCCACTTTCAAATACTGGTTTTAATTTTGTGACAGATGCTTCTTTATAAAAAAATTCAGTGTACAAAAATTCAGACTTTCAGTGTCTGAAGGCATGCAAGACAGAGGGAGAACCCATCCTAAACCTGACAAATAAAAAACCGAATTAATTTGCTCCTCTAAGCTGAAAACTTCTGGAGTAGAGCTGGCTTCAGGTCTGAGGGTCTCAGCAGTCAGCAGCACCAGGAGCTGCCCTGACTTCTCCCACGTTACTCTTCTTGTGCTAACGCGATGGAGTCAGTGGTTCTGTCCCCAGCATCGTCGTGGGGCTCAGTTCCAATGGCAAACAAGCTTCTCTCTTCCAGAATCCACAGTCGGAAGTCTCACTGCATCTCTTTGGCTGTGCTTGAGCAAGTTGCCCGCCGTGAGAGCGTGAGGATGCGCTGCTCTCTCTGGTGGGGCCTGGAGAGTTCGGAACGGATCCTGGGCTGTATCCTCCAGCCCTGGAGTTGGGAATGGGATCCCGGGCTGGGAGCACATGGAGTAAGAATGGATGATTTTGCAGAGCTTTCGCTACCAAAGGTATAGTTACCAGAGGAGGCCTACAGATGCCCCAGAACAAAGAGACGTATCCACTACTCTTTCCAAACAGATAAATTATGGGGTTACTGTTACTATTGCAGAGGAGGCTTCACTGAACAAAAGGAGACTTTACAGAAGGGTTCACTGAAGGTTTCCTTTAGGCAGTTGTCTCCAAATGCAGCTCATCGCGTGTTTAGTGATCACTGATGCTTGAGTAGAAAGGCTGAAAGAAGGAACACTCAAAGCTAAAATGTAAGAGCCACTGTCAATTGGGAATCAATCAAGAAAGAAAGAAAGAAAATAAACTTGAAATTGTAGGTTAGTGAACTGAAAAATGGGATTTGATTTACATAAAACTTCTCACAAACGTGTCTATGCAGGAAGCAAGGCAATATATATTGAGGAAAAATGAACTTAGTAAGGAATATGTTCATGATGGCCCTAGTTCTCCTAAGGAAGCAAAATCGTTCTGTGAGCTTTAGGTGCCCTGAAAACAGGTGGTGAAAGGGTTTCCTACATAGCACCACCCAGTCTTTGACTAGTCAACCACCTAGATGACAGCTGCCTACCTGTCTGAGATACCTATTACCATTAGGGGTTTCTTGGGGCGCCTGAGAACCCAGAGATAGCTCTGGAGACTGGTTCTTATGTTGACTGTTATGATCTACATTAAGAGTGCAGGTGGGGTTTGAAATTCAGGACGTTCTAATTACTGATTGGCCACTGAATGTATATGAAGGCCCCCATTACCATTTACAAGTCATCTAGGTCGATGCTCATTTGTTTGGGGATGTTTTAGCCCCATTATAATAGAAACTGCTATTGTGCTATTTACTAGTTTATTTATTTTTGTCATTGTTTATATTTAGTCACTACATTGTTTGGCACATCCAGCTCATGCTAACAAATTGTGACTTTTATTATTACATAATGCCTGCTTTCATCTGATTTAGAGCCACTGGTCCTAAATTCTTCATTGTCTGATACTAATATCACCACATCTTTCTTTCTGTTTGCATCTGCTAACATCTGTTTGCTTGCTCCTTTATTTTCAACGTTACCACCTTGTTAGAAGGGTTTCTTTGAAACAACACATACCTGTTTTGTTTTGTTTTTAAACACAGTCTGACAACCTCTGGTTTTAATAGAGCAATTTACCTCGTTCACATTTAGTGTAATAACGAATGTGCTTATTTTATTCCTCTGTCATATTTTATGATCCTTGTTTGTTACACTTTACTCTGTCTTCTTTTTCCTTTTCCTCATTTTGGATGGTTTGATTTTGTTAACGTTCACTCCCATTTTTTCTTTTGTTAATTTGGTGTTTCTGAGCTTTTCCATTGAGCCGGTAACTATCCACCCATTCCTCACACTCAGAATTCATACACATTTTCCAACTGTTGGATGAAAACCAGAAACCAAAATACTCTATTCCCTCATTTCTCCCTTCGCACAAAGCAAATACGATTAAAAACAAAAAAATTGGAATCTTCTACTCTGTTCCCTTCCTGTAACTCCTAGTTTTTGTTGAGACAGTTTAGCATTTTCAGTGCAAAAATATTATTAGATTTTCCTTTGAAGCCTACCTTTTCTCTCCTAAAACAATATAATCCACCCTTTATTACAAATGTTCAAACTTTATTAATATTAATTTGGAATTAACGCTACAGGATACAAAGTTCATTGCTACCCAATACTTCTCTTATTTACCTTCTCCTTTCTTGAAGTTGGCAGCCAGTAGAAGGCTGACACTCAAGTGTGTTTGTTTTGAAAGTTCACTCTGCTTTTCACTTGAATCTTTGTAAAGCACTCACTGCCACCGTCCACTTGTCATCCTCACGACTTGGTGGATATGGGACAGTAGGTATCATCATCCCCATTTACTGGAGAGAAAACTGAAGCACAATCGCACCTTGATGCCATGTACCCTCACCCCACCCTCCAAAAGCTTTGCTAAAAGGAGTTCCTCAATTTGTCCAAAGTAGTCTCTGAGGCCGTCCACGTATTAAGGTTAAATACCAGGATCTCAACAAAACACACTTTAAGTGAAAGAGACTCTGCTGTCCCAGTAGGAATACTAGGATAATTGATCTGCAGTAATTGAGTTTAGCAAAGCTTATATAAAAGAGGCAACATAAACAGAACATTAATCTTCTTCAAAATCATTTATTTCCTTGCATCACAGTTTTTAGTGTCTCTTCAGGAGGAAGAATTGTTTTGTCTGAACTGTGTTTCTTTGTGCTAGTAGGTACCAGAGAGTGGATGAGGTGGGCGGGGCAGGGTGGAGTGGGCAGGATGGGGTAGGGTAGGGTGGGCTGGGGGTATGAAGAGGTCTCTGGGGGCTCCCTTACCCTCAGTCTCTCATTTGCCCCAGAAGGCAGTGATGTGCTGTGATTTCCTTTATCCGTTCACTTACTCATTCATCTATTCACTCAATAGACATCTCTGAACGGGGCTAGGAGTCGGAATGCAGGGACACACGAGCCCATCCTTGCTACGGAGAAGCTCACAGCCTGATAGGGAAGCAGGCAAGAAAACTGAAGTCCCCAAACCCTGTGGGCTGCACTGTTTCTGAAGGTCACGGAAGGTGGGCTGCCCCGCGCCCCTGACATCAGCGGAGGCCTGAACCCAGCCTCTCCTCTGCTCTGGAGCCCCCCAAGGCTGTGCCAGCTGGCGGGGGGTCACTGGCTGCCTTTGTCTAGGCTGGCTTTGCACACCATCCTTAAAGAAAGGTTCTGGAACAACTATGCAAATTTGGGTCAGGGAGTCACGCAGGAGAAGTTGTCAGGCCCAGTCCACACCGTCCCCCCGGGAGATGCGGGCAGCCGCCCTGCCCTGTGCTCAGCGCCCAGATCACGTCCTTACCTCTCGGGTCTCAGGTGAAAGCTGAGCGGCTGGAAGATGCTCCAGCCAAAAGCCTGTCACCTTCTGCCCCCGCTCCCACGCCTTTGCCGGGCCGGTCAGCCGCCCTGGGACTCCTGGGGCACTCTCCCCCTCCACACACACATTAAAAAGCCAAAACACCAAATTATCCCTTTTCCTCATCTCTGCCTCTTGCTGCTGCCGCTTCCTCATATTCGAGGGGTCACATGTTGAGAATCCTCTTCTTAGATCGATGCCATCACGCGATCGTAAAACAACCCCCCAGAGTGAAGAGCCTCTGCATCCTCATGGACGCCCACCTGTCGATTCACTGTCAGTCTTGCCAAAAATGAACATCATTCTGGAACTTTCCAGAGCAACACTTAGGGCTCCGTTCCGAGTGCTCAGTGAACACCCCCGGCGTTCTCGTGTCCCTGCCCGGAGCCGTGTCTGTGCTCAGTGACAGGAGGAGAGAGCTTTCTCTTCCTTCCCAAGAACAGTGCCTGAAACCTAAGTTTTCCTCGGACCAGGCAGAAGAAGAAACAACCTATCTCATTGATTTAGTACTTTTAAAAGAAAAATCCATCAGGCTTCTCCTCAACTTTCTGAGCCTCCAGGCAGGCTGGTTACAATTTGCCCACACCCTCTAGGACTGTTCCTTATTAGTTTCTAGTTTAAAACTTTCACTTCTTGGATTCCCAGAGATCAGGTGAACCAAGTGACCAGTTCCAGACTCAGTCCTGGTGACTTCCTGGGAGATGGGGAAGGTACACCAGGTGTTCTGAAAAGCCAACGTGGTTTCTGCCCATCGTAACTCTTCCTTCTTAAGTCCCTGCACGAAACAGTCTAGTCGGTTTTGAAACATCCAGTCTGAGGTGGTTTGGCTTCATGAGACACGTGAGCACGGTCATCTTGCGCCCTCACGGCTGGAAACGCTATCGTTCACCGTGAGGCCATCACCGCCTCACCTTCCAAAGCTGCTGGAATATTTATTCCTGCAGCGGAAATGGTAAGAGGCCCATGACTTTTCACCTTTAGAAAACGAGTTTCCATGGTAACAAAAATACGATGGACCATTCGCAGTTCAAAACAAACCAAAGCAAAACAAGCCTGAAGTCCAGGCGCTGCCAGAAAGTCCATATTTTGCCAGAAGGATCTACCCCACAACCGAACCACCATTTACAGAAACTCGGCAACCCGAGTCCTGAACAGTGGTGGTCCCGGGAGCTGAGCGCCTGCAGCTCTGCTTCGCTGAAACACTTGAAATTAACATTTCAGTTCCATGCCTTCGCCTTCCACTGTATGGCAGGTGACTTTCAAAGAACGCGAAAAGGAGGGAATAATTGGCTGATGGGAGATGGAGAAAACAATCGAGGTGTCTGCAGACCCTGCAGACCCCGCTCTCCCCAAAGCCCAGGTCTGTTAAGGAAAGATGCTGAATCTGAAGCTCCCGTCCTTGGGGTCGCTTTTCTTTGTGCTGCTTAATTAGGCCGTTCGGGCCAAATGAAGCACACGTTGTACAGACTCCTGTTTCTCACCGAAGAGGGGGAAAGTGATCTATTTGCAGGAGTTATATATTTTTTTCAGGCACTTTATGGAGACACCCCAGCCCCCCTTGGCTGCTGACTGTAAAATAAGAAAACTATTACCCAGCTGGGGTAACAATAGGCTCCCACAGTGCTTTTCTGCTCAGCCCGCAGCTGCAGGGAAAGTGGAAACTCAGCAGCGGGGTAACATTCTTTCCTTACAGCCTGTTTCTATGGGCAAGGAGCCCTCCCACTGATCCAGTGTATTTTCTATGCAAAACTGCAGAAGAAGTGACATTTTAAAAGTTTTGACCTTTGTGTTTTTTTTGCATGAACCGAGGCATACATTTTTTAAACCTTCTGACAGGGTGTCTGTTAGAAACGGCAATAGCCGTTACTGTAATAATAAAATGTTTCAAAATTTGAGAGTTTTATATTGAATATAATGCACAGATAACCTTTGTCTGGAGAATGATAGTGATGTGGGTCTTCGAACCACTTCTTCATTGTTCCAGGAAAACAGATTATGACAGGTTTCAGGCATATTTAGGAAACAATATCGCTGGACGCGATGTTTTCATTTGCTAATTTAAGACTTTTGTGATTTTTTTCCCCAAAAAAGGATTTGGAAGAGTTTTGCATTTATACTATAGGGTGCTTCCACTTAATACTAACAGTCATGTTATTTGTTCAGAAAAAAACGCTCTTTGCATCACAAAAATATTCTTTAAAAAATTTAGTTTTACACATCAATATATTTAGGATTTGGGGGGAGAAAAGTTAAGATCTTATTTGAATCTAAAACTTCTCCATTCAAAAAAAAAAAAGAGGAAAACAAAATAACCAAGGGACTAATGCCAAGGAGAACGTTCTTTTAAAAGACCTTCCAATTAGCAAGGGACATGAATGGAGGAGACAAAAAGCTCAAATACAAAAATATAAAGAAAGAAAATTGGAGCAAATGAGATGTTGAATTACTTGCAACAAAAGATGGGTGAGTGGGAGATGGATTCTTAAGTGAAAGGGTTCTGTGGCTTTCAAGTGCCAGACCAGACCTCCAGAGACCAGGTGCGGGATCCGTCGGACCAGGGTTGTGCCGCGTTCCTTGCAGTCCCTAATTTGTCCTCCGATCAACTGTAGCTTTTATTTTGAAGGCTGGGAGATTTTCGGGGTTAAATGGGAGTTTGGAAAAGAGTGTGCTGGCCCCTCCTTGGCTGCTTGGAAGCTGACAAGCTCAACACGACTGGATACTCCAGGGAGGGGCCCACGTTCTGAGCACAGATGAGGCTCCAGGAAACTGGCGCTGAGTTTGAATCCTCTTTCTCTACTTCTGGCTCTGGCTGACCACTTAACTCTTTAGTCTCTCCTCAGAAATGGAGGCAATAACAATCAAACATCAGACAGCTGATCCCTTGCTAATTGGTGAGTCGCTATGAATTGCTAATTTAATTCGATGATGAACTTTTAGATGGGATTGCTTTCTCTAACTCACAAAGTTGTTAAAATCCTGCAGATAACTAGAGTGTGCTTCAATTTAAAAAATTCAGATCGTAACTATGGCAGTCAAACCATTTGTTAACTCGAACTCACTCAATTAAATAAAAAAGCAGTCAAGCTGGGTCCAAATGTTGCGTGATATATGAGAAAAACCTTTTTATGATAGAAAGGGAAGCATGTTAGAATTATGCTGACATGTTCCTAACCCATGGTACTATTTAGAAGTTCAGATCGTGGAATTTTAGAGCTAGAAATACTAAGTTCATCTAGTCCAAATCCTGTTTTTCACAGATATAGAAACCAAGGCTCAGAGAGCTTAAGTGACTTACCCGAAGTCACAGAGACATGAGCAGAGGTAGAACTGGGAGCCCATCTCCTCTGTCCCCTTCCCCAGCCCACTGGGAGGTCTCCTCTCCCTCCCCTCCCCCTCCCCTCCCCTCCCCTCCCCCTCCCCTCCCTTCCCCTCCCCTCCCCTCCCCTCCCCCTTCCCCTCCCCTCCCCTCCCCCTTCCCCTCCCCCTCCCCTCCCCTCCCCTCCCTTCCCCTCCCCTCCCCTCCCCTCCCCCTTCCCCTCCCCTCCCCTCCCCTCCCCCTCCCCTCCCTTCCCCTCCCCTCCCCTCCCCTCCCCCTTCCCCTCCCCTCCCCTCCCCCTTCCCCTCCCCCTCCCCTCCCCTCCCCTCTCCCTCCCCTCCCTTCCCCTCCCCTCCCCTCCCCTCCCCCTCCCCTTCCCTCCGTTCCCTCTCCCTCCTCCTCCCTCCTCCTCCCCCTCCTCCCCCTCCCCCTTCCCCTCCCCTCCCCCTCCCCTCCCCTCCCCTCCCCCTCCCCTTCCCTCCGTTCCCTCTCCCTCCTCCTCCCTCCTCCTCCCCCTCCTCCCCCTCCCCCGCCCCCTCCCTCCTCCTCCCCTCTCCCCCTCCTTCTCATCCTCCTTCCTCTCCTTTCCCACCCCCCTTTACCCCCTCCCCTCCCTCCCCTTCCCCTCCCCCTCCCCCTCTCCTCCCCTCCCCCTCCCCTCCCCCTCCCCTCCCTCCCCTCCCCCCTCACCCCCACTTATTATTATTTCAATAAAACTTAAATCGCAGCTACAGATTTCAGGCTGAGCTGGCCTAGTGACTCTCTCCTTACACCCAGTACCTGAGCCCTTGCCATCCTGGCCCATTGGTCTTGGCGACATCTCTTGGCGTGCACCTTTCCTTCCAAGAGTGCATCTGCAGAATAATACCCGTTAGAAAATACCTCTCTGAAAGGCAGGTTCGGGATGCTGTGAAGGCTGTAGAGATAGGTTCAGAGGGTGCTGCTCGCCGGCTTTTAACGACCGGCCGGAGCCGCACAGCTGGGGTTGCCAGTGTGGGGACGGTCGCGCAGGTAGATCTCGGGAGCCGAACCCTCACTGCTTCTGATTGTCATAAAGACAAATTTGAAACATATCATTTCTTGAATTGCACAGTCTCTCCTGTTAACACGAGGATGAAAAAGGATGCAAATGATGGTGATGAGCCCAGTTAGTCTCTCCATCAAGTGCTCAGGGGACCCCTGGCTGCCCTGACTCGGGGACGAAGGTCATCTGCGGATGGAGCTTTGGGCTGAGAGGTCTGACCTTCCCCCGCAGGGGCCGTGGGGTGGGTGAGGGACTCAGCACAGGCCCAAGTTCTGGCTGGTCCAGAAGGGAAGGAAGGAACCCAGCAGATGGAAATATGCACACCACAGGCACGGACATTTCAAACCAGACCAGGACACAAACCCTTCAGAGTCAGGATGCTACCTGGGACCATTTCTCTGCTCACCAGCAGGGGTTGATGGGTTCGCTGGGTAAAGGAAGTTTTAGCTGATGACTCTTAGGGGGGTCTTCAGGAGTCTCTATGGGAATTTTCATGGGGTGGGGCGTGGCCTTTATACCACACAGGGAGATGCAAGTGTAACAAAACTTACGTTATCCCCGGAAGGAAGGAAGAAACCTGCCCTTCGGAAATTTAAGAATAGGCAAAGAGGATGTGATTTGTCCTCACGAAGGATAATAGATGGTAAGTATTTTCTTAAGGAATTATTCCAAAAATTGTACGTGACTTGCGAATGATTGTGAGTCCTAAGCACACACTGGAAAATAAGCTCTGTCTTGGGATCATGCATTTACCTTTTAAAGCGAATGTCATTTTATGAAACTCCTGCTTTTTAAAAATTTGTTCTGGGCTGCCTTTTCAGAGCCTGTTGGTAAGTGCAGACAGGCAGGCTAGCACCAGACTGGACATCGTTTTTAACCAAAGCGAAACAAGAGCCCTCGTCTTCAAATTGTGGAAAGGCATCTTTAGAAAGCAGGGATACACAGGGAGCAAAGGCACGTCCCACATCTGGGTCCCCGGCACCGGACTCACTGAAAGTGGCCTCGGGAGTGTCTCTGGTCCTGAGGTATGGGGGTCCGCCTCTTGCAATGCTCAGATCTCTGAACGTGAGGCAGGGGTTCCAACATCAAAACACAAGCAAAGAAAACCCAGACTGGGCAGAGGGAGTACGTGCCCTTTCTCTTTGCATCCCTGGAAAAACCTCTTCCAGATTTTAGGAGGTGTTATGAGGGAGAACAATGAAGAAATGGCATTGACTAGACATGTACACTGCATTAACATCCTGATTTTTCTTTTCTGTGTGTTTTTTTTAACTAAGCCCCAGTTTTATTATCTGTAAAATGGGCATAATAATAGTCTTGTCATCCCAGATAGGGATAATGCCTGTGTAACACATAGAATAGTATAATTTTTATTATGAAAAATGTCCACACTAGAAAAAATGGACTAAAATAGCTCCTTAGGACAAGAAAAGGACTCCCTATGGAGAGAATAAAAACAGGCGTGCATTTCTGCAGCGGAATGGCTTCTGGAAGGAGGAAGCACTGTCCACAGTTCCCCGCACTGTCCATCTGGCCAAAGCATCGTATTTGTAGAACATGCTTAGGGACAGGCGTTCTCGGGACCTTCCCAGGGAAAAGCCAACACTGCAGGTTTCAGGGCCAACGAATGAATGGTATCAAAAGTCGAGGGTCTTTTACGCTTAATACGTGTTCGCAATTCCCCTGCACCTCCTCTGCTGGCTGCTAACACCTTTGCGGGACACAAAGGGCCAGGCATGCATGTTAGGGAGGCTGGTTACAGAAATTAGTCCTACGCACTAAACTGGGGGAAACTTTAATGCAAACCGGAGCCAACGATTTGGCTTGTGGGCTGATCGTTATTCAAGTACAGAGTGAAAAGCTGCAAGTGTATAAACTGCGCTTTAATCAGATTTCGTGTGTCACTAGCTCCTGGGGCAGAAAAAGGTCTCCAAGGGTTATGAGCACAGACGAGAACGTGGGCTCTGACGTCTGCTGACAGTGCAACCGCCACTGCGGGGCGAGACGTCTCCTCCCCAGGTGGGTCTCTCAGCCTCCGTCTCTGTCTCTCTCTCCTTCGCTCTTTCCCGAAGTTGGGCTATTTGTTGAAACTACGTAGGTTTTTCTTCCTCCAGATAGACTCACATTCGCTAAAGCCTCTGCTCTGGTGGGTGGCACGTCCTACCTTGGGAACAATGAATGTCAGCAGTTGATATCATCGAGGGCCCCTGGGCGTGATCCCCCCTCTCTGCCCCCCGCCCTGTGCAGCTGGTACTGTTGGCAGCCCCCCTTTATAAACGGGGAGCCTGAGGCTTGGAGAACAAGGCTGTCTCCTAAATAGAGTTTCTGGAGGAGAACCTGAGCCTCAGCATCTGCAGAGAGTCCCTTTCAACTATCTGGGGTCCAGGCCAGCATCACCCTGCTTTCAACAACTGGATTTGCAATATCACCGTTAGAACTGCACACGGAATTAAGATATTTTAAAAATCCACCTAAGGACGAGTGTCCGCTTTGAAACCTCCACTGATCAAAACCACACAAGTGCGTCCTCCTCCATAGCTAGTCCCTGAAAAGTTCATTCAAAGTTCATCGAGGCAGGAGAGAAATCTCTTTTAGTTGCCAGGTGAAGTGGGAACTGCTCGTATAATTATTTGAAATTAGTCTTCTATGCAAGAGCATTTACTGAGGATCAAATCTCGGGGTTCTCTCTGCTGTTAACGTATGTCATTTTCTTCCTTTATGTTCTCCCACGTAAACAAGAATATTAAAAAGACTACACCAGAATCCATTCAAAAATGCCTCAGTATTTTCACACATGAGAGAGCCTGACCTCCATCAGTAAACAGCAGAAGGTCAGGGGTCCATCTGTTCGTTCACAGAACCCCTTGTACTATCCTGAATTTACTCACGTTAATAATCAATTAATTAATTCAACAAATGTTTATGGAGTGTCTGACAGAAGATCCTAGAGATTTTGCTAGGTCCTCAGAGTATGGCAGTACATAAAACACTTTCTATCTGATTCATCTTCATTGCCTGTTTCTATATTTCTCCTTAAGCTCTGATGGTCCAATTAGGAATTCAGTCTTGTCTTTCCTCCCCTCCAGCTCGTAGAAAGGTTTATATAAATCAAAAGTAGTTTAATTCTATTACCCCAGATGCACAAGGTATTAATTTAAAAGTGGGGTGCTAACGTGGATGGTATTCACTCAGTCCATTTATTCAGCTGACTACATTTAAATGTGTTTGGTTCTCTAACGTCACAACGTTTGTCAGGTCCGGACCCAGAAAGCCCGTCCCGGGGCCCCTGCTCCCTGCTCTATGGTTCTCGCTTTTTTAACAGCATGTAACCCAGAGCATCCACCCAACGCTGGACCGTCTCCCACCAAAGGCTCAGCTTGGAAATAGTCTTGTTTATCAAATCCCTCCCTCAGGACCTTCCCTGTGAAGTTCCCAGGTGACCAGGACAGCGGGAAGCAGGCAATGAGGCTGCAGGGTCGGGGAGGGGCCCCGCCAGCCCAGCTGTGAAGGGCAGGCCGGCGGGGCGGCAGGGGGGTCGGGGGTCGCTGCTGAGAAGACGAGGCACTGAGGAGGAAGCAGCAGCTGCGGGAGGCCTCCTGGACGGCCAAGGCCCCCAGGTACTGTGCTGGGTGCCCCCACCCGCCACCCGGGAGGCAACAACCCCCAATCGGCGCCTGAACCGCCTTGGGTGCGTCTCTGTTGGATGTGATGTGCCTGCGAGATTTTCCACCCACAGCCTTTGGGAAGCAACGAGCTTTTCTTTTTCTTTATCTTCTTTTTCCTATTTTTTATGGTCACGTCTTTTCAATGACCTCCATGAAGGGGGTTTGCGCTGGGACGTGAGGGGGGCACAGCCGGGAGACGGGGGAGGGGCCCGTCTCACCATTTACGGAGGCGTTTGTGTCATCGCTGCCGTATCTCTATTATAATCGACGCCAGGCCCTAAACGAGCGGATTCTGAGCATCAGGCAGCGACCTCGGAGCAGGGGGTGTGGTGGCTCTATCCCACGCCACTCTCGTTCCCATGGCAGGTCAGGAAGGAAATGACCTGCCATGAAGGAAAGAATGAAGGAAAAGGCCTGAATGTAGACCTAGACATTGGGTTGACCTTTAAGAATAAAAGAAAAAGAATTCCAGGAGACCAGGCACACCCCAGAGTGACAACCGGGAGGAACCAAGCTTCCTTCTGCAGGTGACCCCCCGGGGTCTTTCTGGCCGTGTGTGTCCACGGAAGCTGACGTCAGCCTCTCAGGTGCCACGGCGCAGGTCAGGAAAGGAGGGGGGTGGGGAAGACGGCAGGGGGCACGGGGCCGCGGGGCATCCCTGGCTCGCCAGAGCCGCCCCCTCCACCACTGGAGTGAATCCTGCACACGTGTGTCGTAAGTGAGAATTCAGTCCAGGAGCGAATACTTACAGAGCCTTGTGGCCTGGAGTGCGTTGTTCTCGACTCGTGGCCATCAACCGTGACCCTGGCAGGGGAGCCAGGAAGGGTTTCTGAAGAAGGAGCACCTGTGCTGAGCCCGGAAGGATGCTGAGCACGGGAGGAGCCAGGCGGGCAGGAAGGACACGTTCGCCAGGTGGAAGGAACGGGGCGAGCGAGCGCACGGACCCTCGCAGGTGGGAAGATGCTGGGAGGGGCTCAGGAAGGAGCGGTGCGGTGCAGGACGGGACGCTGGCTGCAGGTGAGGCCAGAGCTGCTCTTGCTGTGCTCTGGGTGAGGAGGGTGGTGGACAGGCTGGCATCCGGCAGCAGGTGATGGAGGGGGACGGGAGGCGGGAGGCCCTGAAGAAGAATCGTGAGAAACCAGCGAGACGGGCGTGTGGGCTGGGAGGGGAGAAGGAGTAGGATGGAGCCTGGGGCTTCCCGCTGAGTCCCCGCGAGGGGAGTCAGGAAAGAATTCAGGGTCAGTGGAAGGAGTATGCTTCTGTAGAAAAAAATGAGCGAATAATAATTCTATTTTCACCCAAAATACAATGAAAACATTCCCGGTCCTGTTGTATTTGCTTAGCCAGATACTGTTTGAATTAATTTCCTAGGGTGGCCGTGACAAAGCCCCACAGACCGGGTGGCTTAAACAACAGAAATGTGTTGTCTCACAGTCTGGAGGCTGGAGTCTGAGATCAAGGTGTCTGCAGGTCTGCTGCGAGGGGTGACCTGCCCAGGCTCCCCCCGCCCCCCGCCTCTGCGGGCTCCTGGCAGCCCTGGGCATCCCCTGGCTTGTAGACATGTCACCCCCAGCTCTGCTTTCATCTTCACATGCTGCTCCCCCGTATGTGCACCTGTGTCCTTTCCATAAGGACCCCAGCCTTCTTGGATCAGGGACCCACCTGCCCCAGCATGACCCCATCTTGACCAACTACATCTGCAATGACCTCATTTCCAAATAAGGCCGCATCTCTGGTACTGAGGACTTCAACATATCATTTTGGGAGGACGCAGTTCAACCTGTATCACTGTGCTTTTAGGGGCTAAAAGTTTATGTTATTTAAAAGCAAGTCCAAGCTTCTTGTTCCCCTACAACCGTGACCTCAGAGGGGACATATTTTGTAAATCCTCCAAATATCAACCAGGGGAAGCCCTCAAGTCGCGAAAAAAATGCTTATTCCCTGTGCCAGCCTGAATCGGCCAACGTCTGAGACGTCGCTGGACATCTGGGGTTCAAGCTGCAGGTTGGATGGCTTCCCGGACTGACGGACAATGGGGGGACCACACAGACAGACCGCCTGGCCTCCTCACCCTGGACGGACTGCCAAAGAGGCTACTTGCTTGGCAATGCCACCAAAGAGCAAGGGGAAGGGGACCCGAAAAGAGCACCGCAGAGCTGTGCCTTGGACGAACGGAATGGCCCAGGTGGGGCAGTGCCACTGGGACACGCAAAGATGCTGCCTGGCGCTCGCCTGCTTCCTTTTATCTCTGTTGCCTCTCTGAGGGTTCATTCAAGGTCAGTGGCGGCTGAGTCACTTTAGCCCAAGTGGATGAGGGCAAACAGTGTGTCCTCTGTCCAAGGCTGGCCGCAGGGATGGGCGTAGGGTAGACGGCAGCTGAGAGCTCAGCTGTCCGAGATTCGGAGAGGCGAGGCCCGCAATCCGCCGGCCTCCCGGATGGGCCTGTCTTCTCCCCGGAGCAGTCTCCATCACGTTAGGATCAGACTTGCAGTCAAGGGTGGCCCAGCAAACCCTCTGGGAGCACAGCACCCCCTGAAATCATGGCGAGGCGAGATGCAAAGCGAGCAATTAACCAGGAAAAAATATCCAAGGAGCTACCGGGAAAATCGTTAAAACACAGAAAAACAAGCAGGATAATTACACAAAATGCCTCCACCATCTCCGAGGAAAAGAGGGGCTTAGAATGGATGGTAACAGCTGGATTTCACCCTCCGATCAGAGCAATCGGATGTTTCGAGGAATACATTTTCTTTAAGATGGAAATATATTTCAGTCTTTGTGGGGAGGGATTTTACACGAGCGGAGAAAGTTTCCTTGCGGAAGACAAGGCACACTGAGCCGTGTGCTGCGGATCCGGGACACAAAAGGAGAGTTTTTGTTCACCGCTCTCTGCTTGGTTTCTGTGACTGGGAGGTGAGGTATTCTCACAAGCCTGGCAGCGTGATGGGCTGCAGAGCCAGCTCCTTCTGTTTGGTTTTGGTTTCGGTTTGGGGTTACTTCCGCCCCCTGCCACCCCGCCCCAAGCAACTCCACAACCCCCAAGTCTTGAGCAAAGCACTGCTGCCTATAGACTCACAATACACAAATCACCCGCCCTCAAGGGGTCTTCAGGCTAGGAGGAGTGGCAAACAGGTGCCCAAGGAAACACACATTCAGAAAAAATCATAGCTCTGCTCCAAGCCTTTTAGTACAAAATAGCTAAATTTAACATCTAGAGAAATTGTGAACTAATAAAATATTTGAATGGTCATAAACAATATTTGAATAATATATTATTTCAGGGGCTTCCCTGGTGGCGCAGGGGTTGAGAATCTGCCTGCCAATGCAGGGGACACGGGTTCGAGCCCTGCTCTGGGAGGATCCCACATGCCGCGGAGCGGCTGGGCCCGTGAGCCACAACTACTGAGCCTGCGCGTCTAGAGCCTGTGCTCCGCAACAAGAGAGGCCGCGACAGTGAGAGGCCCACGCACCGCGATGAAGAGTGGCCCGGCTCGCCGCAACTAGAGAAAGCCCTCACACAGAAACGAAGACCCAACACAGCCAAAAATAAATTAATTAATTTTAAAAAAACTATATATATATATATATATATATATATATATTATATCATACATAAGTTTCAGAACTTTAAAATTTTCTTTGGATCAAGACTTGTTTAGATATTAAACCATGTACCAAAATTGACCTAATCGTATGTAATCCCCATTTAAGACTAATGAATTAAATCAGGGTCTCATACTTTACGGTTATTATATTAACCATAAAATTGCCACGTTGTCTAGGTCAAAAATGTGTCGGTATTGCCGGTTGAACTTGACTTAACGATATTTATATGGACTGATTCAAATACACATGAAGGAAACACTTCTAATAGGCCCAATGTAAGATTTTGTGCCAGTTGATAAAAAATCTACAATAAAAGATACTTCTGGGTAGATACAGAATTCTATGAACGCTTATAGTAGCTCTCATACTGTAACTGATGGATGTTTCCTTATGCCTAAGAATACCATTCCCTACTCTGAAGATCTCTTAAATCCTAGAACAAACAGGGTTCAGACTGTTTTTTCTCATGTTTCCCTCTCACTTGAAAAATGGTCAACAGCTCTCTGCTGTCATCAAACTCCACTTCGTCATTCACTACGACGACATCATAGAAGCCACCCCGGGTGTCTCCCCAAAGATAGGGTGAAATCCTCACCCTTGGTACCTGTGAACGCGACCTTATTTGGAAATTAGGCTCACAGCAGATGTAGTTAGGGGAGACCCTAGGGTGGCCCTAATTCAATACCCTGTGTCCTGGTAAGAAGACAGAGACCCAGGAAGAAGACAGCCCTGTGAGGAGGGCGCCAGAGATGGGGGTGATGCGGCCACAAGCCCAGGAATGCCTGGGGCCCCAGGAGCTGGAAGAAACACGAAGGACCCTCTCCCGGAGCCTCCGGAGAGAACCCAGCCCTGTTGACTCCTTGATTTTGGACTTGTGGCCTCCAGAACGGTGAGAGAACAAATTTCTGTTGTTGTATGCTGCCTGGTCTGTGGGGATGGGTTACAGGAGCAGGAGGAAACTAGTACAGTCTGCGTTGAGAGGTATCATGGGATGCAAGCCCTAAAGGTTCATTTCCGCACCTCACAGAGATTTGGTTGAAGCTCATTCCTCTATACCCCTCGGTGCCCACAGGATTTTGATAGATGTTGGTACCACAAAAGGCTCTTTTCTTCAGCCAGCTTGTTGGCCACCAGGAGCTGTGGATTCTCCTCACCTCTGGGGCCGGGGGGCTGGCCCAGATGCAACACCTCTGAGGGACAGGGGCCCTCAGGGCTGTGGGCGACCTCATCTGCAAAGCTCAGGGTGTAGGACGTCCAGGTTCTCACGTCTTCTGTGCGTCACGGCCTGAAGAAGGTAGACGCGCTGTACAAACAGTTGCTGTGCTTCATCTCACGAACAGTCTTCGCGGGGACTTCTTGGAGGCTTATCTCAGCAGCACACCCTAACTGTCACACGCATCCTTTTTGGGGTCTTGTTTTAGGCGTGCTTTAGAAGGCATTCAAGTTCCTTTAGGGTATAAGGTATAGAATAAGTGAATGAATGAATGAAAGCCGAAGAAAGGGCTGAGGTTAGAGCACTTGACACACCAGCTGCCCTCACAGCATCCAGGATGATTGGGCTTCTCGTGAAATGCTAATAATCTGTGGAGGTTTTCTTTTGTTGGAAGCCTGCAAGTTCAGTGTGTTCTATTTATACCGAAATAAGATCCTGCCTTATCTGGGACCGTGACAATCACAACTGTCTAGCTTTCTTCTTATGTTTTATGTCATCATCACTAAATAATGTATGCTGGTACCTACCATGCCCAAGACACTGTGCTGTGCCTGCAGTATCCAGGGCTGAATAAACACGAGCTCTCCATCTCAGCTGTTTACTTGCTAAGCTCTCTGTACAGAGAAAGGCTCTATATTCGGAACTTTTACAATGAAAAGGAATTAGCATTAGCGACGAGCCACGGGCCAGAGCCAGTCCACTCTATAAGTAAATCCTCCCTGTAAGTCCTTTTAATTTTTATTTGATTATAAACAACTTCCTGGGCCCACTGCCAACGGAAAGCTGTTTGGAGGGAGGAATGGAACAAGCCACACGACAGACTTGCCACGGCTACGACTTTCTGTTTCCATCCATCAGCCTCCCTCCTAACCCAGAGTTGTCACTTCCGCACAGAGGGTTGAAACTGAGTCACAGGGTTGCAGTACAGACCTCCGGTGCTCTGGGTCCTCAAGAGGGAAGGGAGTGGGGACGGACAAAGGCGTGTCCTCAGGTCTACGGTAGAGCCATCGTGTGTTCCCTGTCTCATCTCCCCACCTGTGAGCCGTGCGCCCTGGGGGTGAGTGTGGATGGGGCCAGCGGCTGCCTTCTGCCCAGCCAGGCTCTAACCCGCTATTTAAGGCCAGGAAATAGTATTTATTTAGTATTTAGCTCTGGGGGCAGGGAACCCACCACTAGTAACAGCAAAAGCCCACTTGTTGTGGCAGACAGTCAGCCATTACTTTCAGAGTCCAGGCCCGTCATTGTCGGCCGCATGGGATCCCACCAGTTCCCAGCAGCCCGGGGATAGCTCCTGCTGGGGTCATGTGTATCTGCTTCCCCCGCACCTTTAGTTGAGGGGGAAGAGGGTACAAACCTGGGCAGGTGGATGCACTAGAGATGAGTGAGGGGAGCTCAGGGGAGGCTGTGCTCTGACATCTGGGGACCAGGAAGGACCAGTGTGTGTCCTATGGAGAAACAGAGCCTCGCGGGCAGGGAGGGCAGGGCGGTGTCTTCAAGGAGAGGGAGCGCACTCCTCACTGAGCTGTGGGGAGAGGACTGTCCAGGGATGCGAGAGTTCATGGCCACTGGAGCATCCAGGCTCAGGGCCCGGCTCCCCAGGGGAGGCAGTGCTTGGGATGCACAACAAAGAGTGAGCGAGAGACAGTGGCTCTCAAACCGTGGTAAGGCGCTTACTTTGAACAAAAACGTATAGGAAACGCACGTTTGTATCAATTCTGTCTCTGTAAAGCTGTTTTTAAAAAAAGCACCTTTATACACAAACCGAAAAGGTGGGCAAAAGCTCATAGAAGATGTAGAAGAAATAAAGAGATGCTACATGGCTGCCTCTCTCCTCCGTGTGCAGACGCCCGTCTCCTCCCTGTGTCCTCCTGGGGTCGGCTCTGTGTGTCTGTGTCCTGACCTCCTCTTCTCACAAGGACACCAGTGAGACCAGGTCAGGGCCACCCACGTGGCCTCATTTGAACTTAATCACCTCTTTAAAGGTCCCACTTCCAAATACAGTCATGTTCTGGGGTACTGGGGGGTTAGGGCTTCAACAAATGAATTTTGAGAGGCACAATTCAGCCTGTAACACAACCTGTGGAACCAAATGAAGTGCTTGGCACACACGATGTGCTGGACCAGTGTTTTGACCTATAGGGGTCCCCGACCTTCACAGCAGCACTGAGGTCAGCGTCCTCAACTGACACCACAGCTCACCCCCGGTTGCATGGCACTCACAGGCATCTCCTTCAGCCATACTTCATCCCCAAATGAAGACAACAGCAGAGCCACACGTCTGCCCAACACAATACAACCGAAAACGTGCTCCTTCTCCAGAAGAGGATGGGAGAAGCTTTCGGTGATGTCCACTCTCTGCCTTGACATCCTATGACTTAAATAAGGGAGAAACACTCACACAAACGACAGTTCTGGTTTCTGCAGCTGGCCATGTGTCTGTGGCTGGTATCTAGCCCTACTTTCTTTGACTGCCCCGTCTGTACTCCCTTGGCAAGCATCTCAGCCGGCCATGGCTCTTCACCCAGTGGGGTGACCCAAACCTTCATCCCCGAAGGTTCTGGGCCATTAGCAGTCCTGGGCCATTAGCAGCGACCTCAGTCCCAGGACACGGAGATATTGAGAGACGCCTAAGCCGCCTCCTGTGCTGCAGTCACACCCTTCCTCAGCTGCACTGTGGAGAAGCAGCCAGGTTTCCCCTTGGACGCCGAGATCACGCACCCCGTCACGTCTCCTGATGGAAGCACTCCTCCCGCGGGCGTTCAGACCACTCTCTTCCTTATCACCTTGTCAGCGGGTCACCTGGGCCAATAATGAGGGCGTCAATTCCACTCCCACCCCGTGATTTCTAGACCGCGAACCCGGCCACGAGAGAAACAGCACCATAGAGCGGACGCTGACTCAGAGCCTGTACGGCACCCTGGGGAGCCCTGCCCAGCCCTGCAGGGTGCTGCCACCCAGCTGGCATTGCAACTGACCCTTCGAAAGGCCACTCCACTGTTCTAACAAGCCAGCTGACTGAAGATGGTGGGGAGCACGGGGTTCGGGGGCCCATGCCTCACTTTGGCTGCGAAGTGAGTTCCCTGGTCGGAAGTTCCCTGCTGTGTGGAGCGTCATGGTGGTGGATGGGGCAGTCTGTAAGTCCGTGGAGGGCAGTTTTGGCAGAAGGATTGCACGCAAGGAAGGAAACCCACAGCCAAAGAGAGCGTCTATTCCAGTAAGATCAAAACGCTGCTCCTGGGCTTCCCTGGTGGCGCAGTGGTTGAGAGTCCACCTGCCAGTGCAGGGGACGCGGGTTCGTGCCCCAGTCCAGGAGGATCCCACATGCCGCGGAACGGCTGGGCCTGTGAGCCGTGGCCGCTGAGCCTGTGCGTCCGGAGCCTGTGCTCCGCAATGGGAGAGGCCACAGCAGTGAGAGGCCCGCGTACCGCAAAAGAAAAAAACAAAACAAAACAAAACAAAAACGCTGCTCCATCCATGATGGCAGTGGTCCAGTGTCATCGACCTGCCTCCAGCTGGCTGACAATCTCCCCAGGGAGCGGCGCCCCGTCGGGGACTCAGTGCCAGTGGCTGAGGCCTCCCCCGTCTGGGTTCCAAGCATTGCCGTTTAGACCGGGAGAGAGGACAGCTGCTTAGTGAAACCACTAAGTGAGGCATGAAAACCACAAGTGAGGAGAAGTAGCTCTGAGGCCTGGTGCAGCCCGCCCGGTGCATCTCCTGCCCAGGAGCTACTCCACCCGTCTTCCCTGCTGTCACAGCCTCGATTTTATTCAGAGTCAGTGAAAATCCCTTGATCTGGGAAGAGGGAAGCTCCCTCCTCAGGTACAGGAGATAAACTACGACTGGAGTGAAGCGGTCGAGGGCTCCCCGCTGCAAGGGCCTGAGGTTCATACGTTCTGGTCATGAGGTGCGAGAGAAAGTTGATGACAGGAGTTCTGGGAAATATTTCTTTTCCGGATGAAAAGGCATCTCTTCTCAAGGAAAAACTCCCCTTTTTCCACTGCATCTTACACTTCTGCTTGAGATATGGCTGTTTTGAGATGAGACGGCTATCTTGTGACCACCAGTCAACAAAATTAGAGGAAAAAAAAGGCAAGCTCAAGAGTATATTTCTGTGAATATTAACACAGTTACTGATAAGAACAAAAATAAGGAAAGAAATGAAAAATTTTAAAAGGACTAAAAAGTATAGAAATAGCTATATGATGAAATATTATACAACCATAGACATATGTATTGGCAAGAAAATATGCTTATGGTCATTTGTTAGTGGACAAGGCAGGTTACAAATAGTTTGTCAGGACTATTTTTTGTGAACGTGTCCCTGTTTGTAGAAAACAGAAAGTAAGTGGGGGGTTGTAGACCAACATGTCAACACTGGTCATCTTCAAATGGGGGGATTATGGGTAACATTTTTTCTCATTTTTCTTCAACGAGTTTGTATAACATGTGAGCAGATTTGGGGCAGGGGATGGGAAGAATAAATACACTAAGAATGACAGAGAGGAAAGAGAGAGAAGGCCTGGGTTTTGACAACATTGTTGAGCCATGGTGCCTCTCCCCAGAGCAGCCCCCTGAAAGATATCCTTACGTTAATTGATTAAATATCCCTCCTCCTTCTAGCACAGTTGTATTTTCTGGTATTTTCAGTTGAACAGCTACTGATACACCACTCATATTTCTGAAAGGGTCCCTCCCCAGTCATTAAATGTATCCTGCAAGTCTGATTCCCCCTGAATATGCTATCAGGACAACGCAGAGGAAAGATTTTTACCTCTCTGTCCTATGTTCCTTCTGGGCTGCATTTTCACTGGCTAGAAAGCCAGCTAAGCTGGCTTGAAGCTGAGTCTGCGGCAGAAAGTGGAAAACCAAGGATCTGTTTCATGAACGTCCTTTAGTCAACGGTGAATAAATTCACATAAAGACAACCACGGTCATGGTCATGTTAGTACTTTCATAACGTCTTAAAGCTGGGCCAATAGTGTCTCCTTTGGGACACTTTCACCCACTTGAAATAAGAGACATAAAGAAGTGGGTTTTATGTTCAAAATCGATGACATGTGGTTAAAGCATCAGGGATAGAAAACACCAAATACTGTCTCCTGAGGGCTTTCCATAACTATTAGTCAAAGGCACTCTTTTACTTAACAGCTAAGAATAATATTAGGAGGGTTCTCTTTGTCTTGTAATGAGAAGCAAAAATAGAAAAGCCCAGTTCCACACTGCTTCAGGTCCTGAGCATTGTTTAATAAACCAGAGTCTTCCTGTGGGTGTGAAGTCTGCTCACCGCTGACAGAGCTGGCAGCGTGCGTTCCGCACCACGCGGAGGATGAAGGGTTGACCTCTGCTGGTATCTGAACTGTTGTATGTAGAAGGGATAAACAAGGTCCTACTGCAGAGCACAGGAAACTACATTCAATACCCTATGATGAACCGTAACGGAGAAGAATATGAAAAAGAATATGTACGTATGTATAATTGAATCTCTTTGCTGTATACCAGAAATTAACACAAGATTGTAAATCAACTATACTTCCATAAAATAAACAAAACAAAACAAAAAAGACTGATGCCATATGTACCCTAGAGCATCCTCGGTGAACTGAGACAGGAGAATCGTCACACCACGTGCATGCCCACATCTCGAATGAAGCAGGACGCCCGCGCGGCCGGCCGGCTGCACAAACACAAGGGCTGCCATACAAGGCTGGTCTTCCGTGAAAGAGAAAGCGGGGGGTCTGACAGAGGGGGAGTGAGGTGCCGAGGAGATCTCTTTTCTCTGTAATAACTGCAGAGCCCTCTGGGCCACACCGCAGGGCACAGGTTCCCCAGGGAGCCTCAAGCCGGCTGCAGGTCTGAATCCCCATCCCACTCTCTGTCCAGACACAAAGAACCGCCCCCCCTCCCCCCAAGGCAGCTCTATGTGCAGCCTGGGGCTGTAGGTCTGTCCTCACATCTCCACTGGCAGGGGGCCCTTCCTTAGTGCCCGGGCGTTGGACCTTAGGTCCACGACAACAGGTGCACCCTCCCTGCTGGGCTCACAAGGCCTTAAAACAGCCCCCCGTCCACGGGGCGTGCCCAGTAGACTTCTGTTCACTGACTGGCCGATGGGGTCAATGACTCATTAGCAGAGCAGGCAAGAGAGACCCCTGGACCCTGGGAGTTAGGGTACTCGACACCCCACACTCTCAAACGGTTTGCTTAGGAGAATCTCTTTATGTCTCCGGATTTCAGTTTCTTCATTTGTAAAGCGGAACGACGGGTAGCAGCCCACATCCTCGGGTATTGTAAGAATCAGAACAGAAAGTGCACTTGAAAGTGCCTCGTGTTCTGAGATGCTGAACTGACAGAGCGGGTTGCTTGATCGTCACCTCCTGTGACCGTTGCTTGGGTTCCTTCAGTCAGTGTCAAGGGAATCTCCTCCTGCAGCTTCTGTATTGCACAGCTCCGGGGCCGACACAATGCTTAGCCCAGAGCAAGGTTTAATAAATATTCATTGAGTCCAGTTCCATAAATATGAGCTTGCCCCTTTGGTTTCACATAGGCTTCCTAGAGCTTTGAATCAGAGCTACTGATCCCCAGGGAGCTTGGCGTGGCCGGAGTGCAGGGCGTAGAAGGGGCAGAGGGGGAAATGTCCCAGTCTCGAGAGGCTCTGATGCTCTCCCGAGACATAGGCTTGGTTCTGAATTTGATGGGCTGTGTCTGAAGAGACGCTCGAACCGAACCTGTGAGGGTGAGGCATGGCTCCTTCTGAAGGCCGAGGCAGAGGGGCTGTTAGCCGAGGCCCCTCCCCAGCCTTCAAATACCTACAGAAGAGCGAAAATAACCGCGAGCTGAGATGGAGAAATCCAGGGTGGGGCGCAGGAGGGTTTTAGGCTTAGACAAGACCGTGCTCCTCGGTGGGGTGGAGAGCCAGAAAGACCAGCGTTGGGATGGAGGCCACCTTCTGACTCCGCTTGAAAGGCTTGATTCAGTGGTAAGGAAGCAAATACCCAGTGGTGGAACAAGTGGAGACAGAGACAGATGAAAACAGAGTCAGAAGAGCCAAACGGGGCAGAAATCCCCTTGCAGTTCTAGAGGCCTGAGGGCCAGGTGTGAGCAGGGCGGTGCTCCCTCCGCAGGCTCCAGGGGAGGGTCCCTCCCAGCCCCTCTCACTGCTGCTGGCTCTGAGCGTCCTCGGCCTGCGGCCACATCACTTCCCTCTCTGCTCTGTCCTCACGTGGCCTCTCCTGTTTCTGTCTCACATCAGCCTCTGCCTCTCTCCTATGAGGACACCAGTCATTAGATGGCGGGCCACTCGGATAACACAGGGTGATCTCATCTCAAGATCCTTCGCCTCATTCCATCTGCAGACACCCTTTTTCCAAGTAAGGTCACATCCACAGGTTCCAGGGGTTGGACGTGGAACGTCTTTTGCAGGGGGGACCACTGCCCAGAACTCCGGGCTCCCAGCCGGGTCTTGCAGTGCAGGACTCGGTAACTAAACAAGCAACAGCCGACCGTCTCGCTGACTTAGCAGCTTGTGAACCAGCATGTACAGGTGGAGGTGGGCACCTGGGAACACACGGGCAGTGGTCCCCCCACCACAGTGGGCGCACATCCTCTGGGTGATGAGCACAGACAGACGGAAAGCCACGTGAGTGTCCTCCGTGCCCCAGGCGTGTGTCCCTGGAGTCCCCGTGATGCCACACGGTCACCTGGGGCACTGGTCGCAGAGGGCAGCGGCCCCTCTCACTCTGGCCTGAGCCCGGCACAGGCTGACATGCAGCATCCCGGCTTCTTGGACCCATGGGCGGGGCCTCGGCCTTCCATCGATATTCCGTCCTCAGAGGATATTATCTCAGGCCAGCAGGAATCAGGAAGAATCCGAGCAGGTTCCTGTCGATCGTGTGTGTTCTATGCTTTTTCAGAAGCCCCACAGAAATGGTCCCCCAGCCCCGAGGGATGCCTCGGGATGCGGACCCCCTCCCAGGGCGTTTGGGCGCCATGAAGAGGCGGAGGTGCTGCCGCCCCCATCCCCGTGGGTGGTCATCAGGCTGTGGGTGGTGCCTTCCTGCTTGGAGGAAAGAATTAGGGAACCTGCTGCTGATTTCCACCCACAGGCCTGTGAATGAGGGTCTCCGACAAGAGCCTGGGGCTCTGGAGACGCGCCTCAGGAACCGGAAGTGTCAGAAGAAAGTAACCCTCCTCCCGAAAGACAAAACTCCCTCAAAAGACAGCCAGACACGGGCTTCCCTGGTGGCGCAGTGGTTGAGAGTCCGCCTGCCGATGCAGGGGACGCGGGTTCGTGCCCCGGTCCGGGAAGATCCCACATGCCGCGGAGCGGCTGGGCCCGTGAGCCATGGCCGCTGAGCCTGCGCGTCCGGAGCCTGTGCTCCGCAACGGGAGAGGCCACAACAGTGAGAAGCCCACGTACCGCAAAAAAAAAAAAAAAAAAAAAAACAAGACAGCCAGACGCTTTCGATCACAAAATGAAAAAAAATGTTACCAGAAGTATTCGTTGCCCCGAAGCCGCTATCCTGAGTTTAATGAGAGGAGCCGGGGTAGGAGGTTCTGAGGCGGGCGTGGTCCACCCTGACGCTCCGACTCCCTCCCGCTTCCTCCGGTCTTCTCTCTTCTCCACGGCCCGTCCTCTCCTTTCCTAGGAACACGACGACCGGGTCCCCTTTCTGTCTCTGCCTTCCCTGTCTCTGTTCTCCGGGCTGTGGAGAGCCCTGTGCATACGAGAGTGTAACACACATCCCTCCTGCCCTGCGCCCCTCCCCTTCCCCCTCCTCTCCATCCTCCACCCCTTCTCCCTCCATCCTCCCTCCCCTCCCCGCCATCTCCTGCTTCCCCAGAACCCCCAGCTCCCGTCACTGCTGGATCCATTGCTCACCCACTGTACTTTTCCCACTTACATTAAGGTGGTTATGGCTCCCTCCTCCCTGCTTTTTCTTTGCTCTCCTCTTCCCCCAAAGGGGGTAGGTGGGTATTAATACAAACATTCATCACCGTCTTTATTATTTTGGCAAAAGGAAAACAAGTGGGGCTCAAGCAGCCTTTTTCCAGTCACGGTGCTGATGAAGGAAGCGTCAGTAAACAGAACAATTTCCCGAGCTGCCGGCTTGAGATCCGGGCACAGGAAGTGGAATAAAGCTGACCCCTGACGCGGAGAGGAGCTGCAGCCCCTTCACTCCCGAGCTCTGGGTTACACACTTTCATCAGATCTGGTCTTGGTCTGGTTCACCCTTTAGCTGAATGGAAACTGGCCCTGGTTTGCTCAGGGTCCACCCGGAGCCAGGATCCCGGCCTCCTGATGCCCACAGACAGCCCCACCCACCGTCCAGCACCTGCCTTCCTGACGTCACCCAGCCCCACCCTCCGTGTGGGGGTACCTTCAGGGCACCACGTGCTTGGTCTCAGGTACCTCCACCACGTGGATGCTGTGTACCCAGAGTGGCTTGTACACACCATGCGGGAAGAGAGACAGCCAGGCAGAGATGGAGACAGAGAGGCGGAGACAGAGAGAGACAGGTTGAGACACAGACAGGCAGAGAGAGAGACTTGTTTCAGTAGAAAACCATCCACGGGCATTTAAGAACCTCTCATTCTTTCTCCATAAAGGCCCTAGAGTGTGGTCTCAAGGGACCCTTAGGCAGAGGCTGGTCAGAATGTGAAACGGGATCTCAGGATCCAGGGGCTTCCGGGAAAGCAGTTTGCAGGTCGAGCAGGAAGCCTGTCACCCCAAGGCCAGACCCAGACAGTGGGGGCCCCTCCGCACTCAGGCTGCTTCCAGATGCCCACAGCACGGGATGCTGTGCGTGCTCCGGGGGGCCGCTGACGGTGAGGGGCCTGGACATGCCGGTAGGAAGCGAGGAAGCAAACCCCAAACCAGGCCGCCCTCGGTCCTCTTGGAGAGTCCGTGTCTCTGTCTACATCATCTGCGTCTGTATCACCTGTATGCACGTCTCTCTCTCTCCCTCTCTCTCTACCCCAGTGAGAGATCTCCCTGACAACTAACACCGCGAGGGCTGCAGGTCAAGACACACCTGACAACTCCGAGAGCCACAGCTGAAGTCCAGGGTGTTCCCAGGTTTGCAGTCAGGGCCCTTTGGGGTCTCTGCAGTCATGGGGGTTACACTTGGCTGTTATCGAAGCCTCTGGCCACAGAGGCCACCAGAACGAGCTCCAAAAGGCGGGGAGCACAGCTGTGGGCCTCAGAGGCTGAGTCTCCCCACCCTGAAGCAGCTCAGACATGAATGTCCTCAGTTTCTCCACCTGGAAAGCCAGGTGCTGGAACCAACTCCCTCTAAAGGGCCAGGACCTGATAACCTCACTGTCCAGCTAAAGAGACCGTTATCCGCAGAGCAGAAAACAAAGCACCCCGTGTGGCTCTTGTTTAAAGGAAGGAGCCCCGTTAGAAATCGCCAAAGACCGTTTCGGGTCCCAGAATCGCGGAATGACTTACAAAGAAGAAAAGAAGGAGAGTCTTCCTCATGACTCACCCTCCCCTTCCTGCGGGTTGTAAACGCTGCTTTCACTGTAGAATGAGTTTTTCACAAAGATTTTCCCTCACATCCAACACTGAGGTCTCTGAAAACATCAAACCAACAAAATTAATTTCCACGGTGGTTAAAAAAAAAAAAAGTTCTCAAACAAAATCTGCTGGTTTTCTCAAATCTCATTGTAAAAGGTATTCAGTAAGCGCCGACAACTTGCTTAGGGCCCTGGAGTTCAGGGTCAGCGATGGCCTGAATCTGGTGTCTCCCGAGATCTCCCTCACGCCCCACCTTGGGGCCCGGCCCCCCGCAGCTCACGTCCCTTTTGCTGTGACAGCGGCCCAGGGCCTGCTCGTATGGGCCTGGCCACAGACACCCTGAAATACCAGGAAACAAACCGCCCCAGAATCCTCGTTTTTTTAAAGATTTATTTTATTTGCATTTATTTCGAAAGCCCCCATGAAGGAGACCCACCCTGTCGAATCCTTTCTCTTCTAGACCATTCGCAAAGGTGTGACCTGTTTTAAGAGAAGGTGATATTTGAGGGGGAAAAAGAAACCCTACAGAGCGGAAACATTAAGATTGACTATTCACATGTCAAAAAAATTTGCCACTTTACGGAAGATTCATCAGGGTGTTTTTTTAAGTTCTATACAAATTTTGTGTCTTAAATGCCTTTCAATAAAAGAATTGATTTACACTCACCTTTCTTTCAACTTTGCTTCACCTTAAATGTAATGCAATAAAGAGGTATTGCTCCAGTTTTCATTCTGGGGAAATGTGGGTTTCCTTCTGGTTGGAAGCACCGGCGTTAAACTGACAGTGTGGGGACAGCAGGGAACTTCGAGCGAGGGTCTCACCCTCGCTGCCATCAACTAGGAGCGAGTCGGGGTCCCTTTGGCCTCAGTTTGCCCACCTGCAAAGTAGGGACAGGTTTGCCAGCTGTGCGTCTATCTCAAAATCGTGCTGGGTTTACAAGGTGAGACATTCGAGGCCCACACCCTGGCGCAGACTGTGAGTGTTCCGCGACCTGGCTGGCCCGGAAATGGGCCACCTGCTCGTGATGCGCTCTCAAGCTGCCCCGGGCAGAGATTCGGGGTCACGGTGGCCCGCGGCCCTTGCCCAGGGTGGAGGCCTTGCTGCCGTGTCCTCTTCATCCTCCCTCGGAAACTAACTGTCTGATCCCTGTCCTTTCTCCCCAGGCCACGTGGTGTCCCGGGCCAGCTCCCCCAGGGGCTGCAGGGAAACAAGCTCAGCGTTGCCTGCGTGGCCACACCACAGGCCAGCGCTCTGTTTCCCGCACGAGAACTCATTCAACTGGCAACCCCCCGGGAGGCAGGTGGACCACCACCGCTGTGCAAACCAGAGTGCTTGTCCACGGTCACGCAGCTGGGAAAACACAGCAGAGACCCTCGGATTCCGTCCTCCAGCTGCTGATGCTGCACTCTGACCACAGGTGGAAGGGCCCCCTCTTCTGTTACGGGCATCGCGGGCAGTGGTAGAGCAGCAAGGCCTGACCTGGGCAGCCGGCCGCCCGCCCGTCTGCGGGAGCGCTCGGACGTTGGTTTATGGCCCAAAGGAGGGACTCGGAGCCAGAGGTCTCTCCTCCCTTCGGGAATGACCCCGGCCCACGTGGGGCACACGGGTGATCAAGACGCCCAGGTCTTCTCTCCGGGGACCCAACTCTCCGCCCCTGGGCCCCCGATGGCCAACGATCCCCCCTCTTGGTGGCGGCCACCGGACTGTGCTTTCTGGGAACCATCCACCCTCCACGTGTCACAGCCACTGTGAGGGAGGGGTCCGAGGAACGGGGCAGGGGGACAGGAAAGGGAATGCCCTTGGGGGGCCCGGGATGGGCAGGCTCTACGGACGCTCACGGGAGGTGGCGTTTCCCAGCGTCAGAGCTTCCACACCGGGCAGAGAAGGTGAGCTCCTGGTGTGTAACTCGCCGACCCCCAGGTGACCGTTACTTTGCACAAAGTCGTTTTTTAGGTCAGGAATTTCTCAGGAATTTTGTCGGCGAGGTGACAGTCCTTTTCCACGCTTGGCTGCAGGTCCCAGACGCGGGACAGGCAGCAGGGCTGAGGGACCCTGTCACCAAGGACACTGGCCTCTCCAGAGCCGGCGCTCCGTGGGGCCTCGTCTTCACCGGCTGTCGCCCGGCCCTTCAGTTGGGCCTCGGTGGTCCTGAGGTTGAAAGGGTTGTAGGGGTGGGGAGGGAAGGGCTTTCCCGGGCTGACAACGTGGGAAGTGTCCCCAGAGGGCGTCCCCTTTGATCTTCCTTCCCCAGATCTCAAATCTGAGCCCGGCCACTCCCCCCAACATCTGCTTCTCTGAGCAACCACCAAAGATTGTGCTGATGACAAAGGGCGGGGTGGCCTAGGGAAGATGCTGTCCTGGCCTCTGCCTCAGGGAGTGGGGCCAGAGGGGGCGGCCTTAAGGACAAAGGGCCGCGTGGGTCCTGCCCCGTGCAGAGGGAGACTGCCGGTGTGACGGCGCTCTGGTCCCCAGCACCTCTCTTCCCTTCGCTTCCCTTCGGACCAAACGTCCTCAGGACATACACATACTTGTGCCGTGTGTACCCAGTGGGGGTGCCCACTGCTCGGCCCTAGTCACTCGGCCTCCGCGAAGCTGTGGGCCCTCCTGGAAGATACTGAAATCACACGTGGTGAGCCAGAGTCAGCAGTCAGAGAAGGAACTTGTGACAGAGACCCTGGGAAAGGAGAGTGGGGAGAAGACAAGGTGCTTACATTTGTGGGAAATTTTCGCCCAGCAGGAAAACAAGCGGGTTGATCTTAGTAGCCCTCCCTGGCTTGCTTTCTGCCAAGAAAACAGAAAGCCGGATTCTTAACCTCTGTGGACCTGAAGGCAGGAACGGTTTGCAGAGGCAGAGCTCGGGGTGGGCCCTGACAGTCCAGCTGCTGGCCTGGCAACGCGCTTGTCGAAAGCTCATCATTTATAAGCGTCAGCTTCCATAGCTGGGTACTGTTTGTACTTTTTCACCTCTTTTCTCGACATTCTGGAATGTCTGTACGCGCACCACATTCATAACTAAGAGAGACGCCAACTCCTGAGTCGACGATCAATAAGCCCTTGGATGACACATAGGGACGTCGGTCCTGAGAGGCTCTCATACGATGGCCACACCCGAAGGCAGCCGTGGGGAGGGGCTGCTGAAGGCACAGTGTCTGCCACGGGGGACCCCGAAGGCACCTGCTTCGCACTTGCAGACACCACGTGGCGTCAAACCCAGCTCTGCTCGGGGTCCCAGGGTCCTCGCGCTGCCCGGGGCTAAGCTTCCAGGTATAACCCTCACACGCCAGCACACGTTCTCACACACACAGGCACGCACGTGAACGCATGCATACACACGCACACACAAGCACACGCTATGCCCTTCCTTTTACAAATGTCACTGCGTTGGGAGGCTGTCCCCCAGCACCCTCAAAGCACTACCTAAAAATACTCGGACATCCTCCTTCCAGAAGGTGATGCCCCTACTGACCGAAAGAAAATTAGATTGAACGACTGGGGGAGACGTAATGTCCATCATCAGTAAAAACACGTTCAATTAATTCATCTGCTGGTTTCAGAGCAGACAGATGAGGGGCCGCTGGGGAACACCCTGTTACAACGAGAATCTCTTTAAAAGACACGTCTCGCTTCCTCCTGTTCAGCTCTTTCTTCCATCAACGCTGGGTGTGCGTGCACGCTGACTGGTCTGATATTATTTCATCCAGTTATGAGTTTCAGCTCAAGCGTCAGGCCGCAGACACAGGAAGCAGGACCAGGGTCTCGGACGGCAGCTTCAGAGCCGCGACCTTGGACGGGGGCTGGGTGCAGTTCTGTGTCCTCTCTTGTGTCTTCCAGCTCATCCTCTCCCCCACCTACCCGACGCGACAACGTCCAGAGACCGCAGATGCCTGTTTACGACGCCGCCTCTGAAATGTGTCCCCTTCTGTGGGGAGGAATGAGGCCAGCACAGGAAAGACGCTGCACACCTCTATGTTTAGCAGGCGGTCTGAGTCTATAAATGTTAGGGTGTCTCGCGTCCCTGCCCCTCCCCAGCTCGGGGGGCCCCTTCCGTCTTGTCAGCTGTAAAATGCGTCTCTTTTTAACCCCTGAGGCATCTGCAGATGAAAGGTGAGGTCGTGAATGGGGGTGCTGACAGCCCGCCAAGGCCCGGCAGCGGGGGGTCCCCTTTGTCTCGGCCCCTCTGACCTCCCGCCCTGATCTGTGGGAACCGGACGGAAGAATGTGGCGCGGAGAGCGCGGGGTGGCGGCCCGGCCGGGACAGCGGAGCCTGTCCCGCTGCTGCAAGTACGCTGACGTCACCCTGGGCCCCCAGCCGCCCCTCCGTCCCGGCCCCCTTCAGGCTTTGCGGACAAGGCCAGAGCAGCTCCGGGCCGAGGATGCTGCCACACGGCATCAGCAGGAAGGCAGGGACCCTGCGCGGAGCCCCGGGCTGGGGATAGGAAGATGGGATTGAAACTCCGGCAGGTAAAAAGGGGTTTCTCGGAAGCAAGTCTGCACAAACACACAAAGATCACCTCCGCATAAAGCTGAGCTCTGTCTAGAAGGGGCCATCGCTGTGGCCGTTTCCAGGCAGTGAGGGGCCGTGTCTACTGGCTGGGGGCTCACCGTGCTCCGTAACGTCACTTGACATACAGTACAGATTTTCAAGAAAATCTTACAAGTCGCTCATGACGCAGCTCTTCAGCCTTCAGGGTGGTGTCTCTGAGGAGGTGGCTCTCCTTCAGACCCGACACCCCGCACGCCCAAGCCCTGAGACCCCCTTTCCCTACACCCTCCACAGGGGCTCGTCCGGTTCTAAGAAAAAGGAAAAGCGTTTCCCCAAATATTGTGACACCGATTTTCAGAGAAGACAGGTGGCAGCTCAGTGCCCATTTATCTTGTGGTTTCTTTTTCTAAGAACACAGATCGTGTTCCCACTTTAAACTTGTGTGATTCTGTTCATCTATTTGAGACATTAATTTTAAAAGCCAGTGAAAAGCCCAACATTCATAGATCAATAGGGGCTTCAGATAGTTGAAGACAAGAAAGGCCACACTGTGTCCTGACAGCAAGGTAGCCTTTTCTCCCCTGAAAACAAAAGGTATTTTAAAAAATCAACTCAAAGCCCCTTTAAGGTAAAAGTAAGAAGCCGGTCCTGACCCAGGACCCGGAGCACATGGGATGGTTATTGGGTGAGGAACCTGCATTTCCTTGCTGCCGATGGTTTAAGATTCACAGGTTCCCCTCCAGAAAGTCCGCTGCTCTACAGTGCGGCGAGTTCTGTTTCTGTGGGGGACTCTTTGTGAATAAACAGCATCACGCCAGTCTGCTTTCAGGTACAACTTAAAGAGGAATTGAGTTAACAAGACAACGCGATTTCTCCCCACGTCTGCTGCAGGAGCACAGGCATCTGAGCATTCCTGCTTTCCCAGGAATGAAAAAAAGGGAAGGCTTCAATACAATTCCTGTGTGGAAATAGTTTTAAAACCGAAAACATGATTCTGATACGTGGCCTATGTTTTTTCGCAACAGACTTCGTCGACACTGACAGTGTATCAGGTTTTATTCTGTTACTTATGATATGTTACAAAAGGAAAAAGCAGTGAGCTCTGTCTTAGGTAGGAGAAAGGCAACTGTCTCACATAGTTTCCAGGAAACCTTTAAAATAATCTTTAAAAGTTTATGCATGGTTTTATGAGATTTAAAATATAAATTACAGGAGTATATTATTCTCTAACAAAACTCATTTTTGGAAGGTTTTGCAAATATATCGTCGTTAACATTTTTCCTTTTTTTCAGATAAACTCAGGGACTGTATTCTTCCACACTGAATTTTTTTTGCACTGTACTTCAAACGCAGGAGAAGTTGCAAACGTAATTGTTTTATCAACGCTATTTCTAACACAGGAGGAAGTGTCTTAGGTTGACTGTTAGAAAGGCTAGAAGTGCTGAGTGGAGTGCACGGAGCCCAGTCCTCCAAGCCCGCCTGACAGCCGTGCTTTCTAAACGGAATCCGTGAGAATTTCCTTCTCCACAACCATGATCTGCATGCAGGAAAACAAGTTCTAAAATGCACAGAAAAAACAGGCAAATGCAGGTAAGCAATAAAATTAGAAAACACAGGCATATCTTTTAGTAATTACACATGTATTCCTTCTTTTCAGCTTTAGTGCCAAAGGCAGCAAGGCACTGAAGGAGGATGCTGAGTGTTCCGCGTGCCACATGCCCCCTCTGTCCTAGGGAAAGCACACGGTTTCTGCGCCGTTCGGCGGAGCCTCAGGCTGGCCCAGTGGACGTAGGCCGGTTGTCAGGACGGGAGCCGAGGCTACTTCCTTGAAGATGCAGGAATCTACATGAATGAACACCTGTATTCCACTTCTAGGCTAACGGGTTGAACTTAGAGTAATTAAGTGTGCTGAAGATCGTACCAAGAAATGCACTAAACCCCTCGATCTCTTGCTAGTTAACCTAGTTTTATGTCAACTTTTCATCCGTGAAATGGGCCACCAGCATCCGCAGCATCACCTCTTAAGGACGTCCAGCCACCTCCCCGTAGGTTTTCCCGAGCATCACATCGAGGAAGACAGCACAGCTGAAGAGCTGCTGACGTCTTGGTCTATATTTTAAATTCAAATGAATCAAACGGGTAATTTCAAGGGCTTCTTTCATGATGGAAATGACTCTAGCCTTTACTCACCCACCCAGTTCCCCAGAAGGTGGTCACAGTGCTGAGAGGAGGAGATGGGTGTGCGGTGATGACCTTGGACCCCAGGCCCTGGGAGACAGAGTTTACGTCCAGCAGGAAAATGAAAACTGGAGACAAACACCGTCGACTCGGCTGGACCCCCCCGTTGACTCGGGTGCCTGGGTGCTTCTGTGAACACCGGCCTCCGGCCCTGAAGAATCCAGACGGGGCCTCAACTTCCTCGCTTTCTGTGTGTCTGGGTTTCAGTTTGCACCAGGTGGGTTAAATTATCATCTTAAATGGGCAAAGAATATTTTTAAATACTCCAAGGAAAGCTGTGGTCAAATTAATGTTTAAGTGTCATCAGATCACCTTTGAAGAGGTGTTCAAAATCTCAGAAGGTGCTCGTGCCGTGAGCATGAGCGCGTAAGCGTGTACGTGTGCATGAGCGTGTGCGTGAGCGTGAGCGTGTGCATGAGCGTGTGCGTGCGTGTGTTTATTCTCAGAGACCACCCCCTCCACAGCCCTGCCCAGTGGTGCCCCTCCCCCCATAAAAGGGGTTGGAATCAGAAGCACGAGAACCTGTCAGCTCTGGTCCAAAGAAACACCACGTTCCACTGCTTGGCTCCTACCCCATCCTCTCTGAGTTCAGTCACACGGTGCTTTCAGCTGTGACCTCCTTTTATAGGCTGAATCGTGTCCCCCCTCAAATTCATGAGTTGAAGTCCTAACCCCAAAAGACCTCAGAAAGTGACCTATTTGGAAATGAGGTCATTGCTGCCGTAACTGTTTAGGATGAGGTCACACTGCGTTAGGTGGTCCCTAACCTAGCATGAGCGATGTCCTTATGAAAAGGGGACATTGGAAGACAGACAGACAGGGAGACGTCATGTGAAGATGAGGCAGAGACAGATGATGCTTCTACAAGCCCAGGGTGGCCACCAACCACCAGAGCTGGGGGAGCACGGAACAGCTCCTCCCTAGCATTGGAGCCAGCCCTCTGGAGTGAGAAACAACGCGTCTGGTCCTCTCTAGCCCCTGGTGTGTGGCCCTACGGGACTCCGACTGCAGGACAAAGGTCCCCCTCCCGAACACAAGGGGCGCATCTGCCCCCAGCCCCCTCTGTCTCACATCAGGAACAGCGGGGAGTTTCCAGAAGACACTAAAACAGTGCTTGTCACTTTGAATTCCATCTCAAGCTCATAGACTTTTCTGCAATAGTTGTTAAGTCATCACAAATGCTGCAATTCCAATCGGACTTTTCCTGAAGTTACGAACGTGACTGTATCTTCCTTGGTTCTAGAAGGCGCTGAGTGTTCACTGCAACTCCTCTCAGAGCCTGCACGAGCACAGCGCATGCAATTCTGAAATCAGAAGCGTTTGTCTTTGGATAGATTTCAGGCTCATGGAGGGTGTGACCCACTATATACAGGTTCCTGGGGTCGTCCTCTCTCTTCTGGTTTTGTCCTTTCTGTGAAGGAGAACCGGTGACTCTGGGTGAAGGGCAGCCCATGGCCATGCCTGCTGTTCTTTCCTGTTTTTTTTCTTTCCTAATTCAAATTGCTCACAGCACCACTTTTCTTTCTTTATTAACTAACGTTTAATTGGGTTAGAGTTTGGGGTTAAGTTTTTTTATTTTTATTTTATATTGGAGTAGAGTTGCTTTACAATGTTGTGTTAGCTTCAGGTGTACAGCACGGTGAATCAGTTATACATCTACACATGTCCACTCTTTTTTACATTCTTTTCCCATATAGACCATTACAGGGTACTGAGTAGAGATCCCTGTGACTTGTTTTAATCAAGCAGATGAGCGAGCCATGGGCCCGGGAGGAATGATTTGAGAGCACAGGCCCCCAAGGCCCAGAGCGAGGAGGCAACCCCGGGGGGCGAGGGGGACGCACCACCAGCTCCTGCAGCAGGAAGACCGAGCCCTTCCCGAATCTCTGAGCTCCTCCCAAAGACCAGCTCCGCCGTCTGAGCTGAAGTGACCCTGAGGCTATCAGAGGGAGATGGCTGTCCCTCTGGCCGGGTCCTGGTCACGAATTCTGCATGGGCTCCGGGTAATGCCACGTGGACGTGTGGTCAGTGTGTGAGCTGGCCCATGTGGCCTGTACTTTCACCTCTGCTTGTGAGGAGCAGAGAACAGGCTCAGTGTCCAGGGCAGCTGCCCGTCCTGGGGTGCGGATGACGTGTCCAGCGGCATGGTCTCCTCTGTGGGGCATCCGGCCCTCCCATGAGGCGCCTGTCTGCGTGCAGGGGCGTGTCCTGGCCCCCTTTTGCAGCCAGTTAGTCCTGGCGTGATGCTACATTCATGGGAGAGCATGGACCACGTGTGGTTGGCTACCTGAGGGACAAAGACAGAGTGATGCTCTCGGCTCAGCGGGCATCAGCCAGGGGAGAGCTCTACACGGCTCCCTGGGGCGCCTGGGTGTGTGGGCGACAGCCGGGCTGCAGAGCTCTTGAGCGCCCACCCCAGACAGAGCACGGCTCCCATGAGCCCAGACGCCACATGAGCAGGGCCGACGAACGGCTTCCTGAGGACAGCAGGGAGGGCCTGCACACCGAGAGGACGTGCTGATTAAGATACAGACCTTATCCCCTCGGCCAACGAGGTGGCAGCTGGCTAGTCACTCAGCAAACTTGTTTATCGTTGATCATGGAAGAAACTCAGACCCCAACAAAATAGAGAGAAAAGTGCAAAAATCCCTGTGTACTCATCACCCGACTTCGGTAACTATCACCTACGCCCCCCTCGTTCCAGCTACACCCCTGCCTAGTTCCGCTCCACGTCTCCAGCTTGTCGTGAAAAAACGTCTCATATATTGTTTCGTCCATAAATATTGAAGTTATGTGTCTTCTGTCTAGCGAGAAGAACTCGCTAAAGCACAGTGTCAGAAGTGGAGTCCCAACAGAGTCTTCAACAATATGATTATCAAAAACACCGTTTCAGGTTCCTGTTGTCCTTAGAATGTATCCCTACGGGGATGTCACTGTCCAATGGCGGAGTTTTAAAGTCACTTGGAAGAGATACCCACCATGGTCATGCCTCCACTCAATACGATCGTGTCCATTTATGTCATTTTGGAATTTTTTTAATGTCGCTTGAATTTTGTTTTATAATTATGTACAATATTTACTTGGTTTCAAAGCCAAATCTATAAATAGGACCAGAGATGGTCTTGGCAATCAAGGTACCGAGGACACAGAATTTAAGGGGATGTGGCCATGCTTGGGCCGTGGAGACGCCCCTCCTACAGTCTGCAGCTGCCCGGCCCTGTCTTCAGGGCCAGGGATCTTGAGAGAAGTCTAGCTTCTATTTCTGACCCCTCTACCTATTTTCTTCCCCATAAGTAACTGTTTTAAGTTTTTATTTCATAGTTTAATCCTTCTATTGCTTTTTTTTTGCTGTACGCGGGCCTCTCACTGTTGTGGCCTCTCCCATTGCGGAGCACAGGCTCCAGACGTGCCGGCTCAGCGGCCATGGCTCACGGGCCCAGCCACTCTGCGGCACGTGGGATCCTCCCGGACCGGGGCACGAACCCGTGTCCCCTGCATCAGCAGGCGGACTCTCAACCACTGCGCCACCAGGGAAGCCCTATTGCATTTTTAATATAAGTAGATACAAATATATCTGTGTCTCTGTGTATAGATAGAGATGTGCATATATAGGTATAACTATATGTGTATCTATACATGTATAGAAATTTTGAGGTGCCCTCCCCCCTTTCTTATGTAAATGGCAATGGACCATATACACACTCAGCTCTTCTGACACTGCGTGGTCCTCCTCTGTGTCTAGGTGTGAATGAATGTTGTTCATTCAAGAAGTCCCCAACTGATGGATATTCAGTTGTTGTCTTTGCCATTACAGTCATTGCTGCGATGAATAACCACGTGGATGTCATTCTGTATTTTTGCCCATGTATCCCTGGAACAGATTCTCGGAAATAAGACCTGCAGTTTTCCTAGACCGCGGCCGATTCTCTCCGCAGAGGCTGCCCCGCGTGGCCCGCAGCGATGTGTGAGCATGTTTACTGGACAGCAGCACCAACAGAATGTGTTGTTGAGGGCTTGGGCTTTTGTCTGATAGAGGAAACGCGATTCCTCGGTATTTAAGCAGAGCAGAGGATGGGCTAGGACCTCCGCGTGCTTGGAGGGATTCTGGCTAGAGGCAGGAGGTTGAATCAAACTTGCACAGAGAGTGAAGTTTCATAAATGTAATGGATTCTTTGAATGAATGAATGACTGAATGAAAGGTGCAGTTAAGCATCAGTCAGCGTCACTTGTCAGCCCAAGCTGCAGGTGACCGCGGGGGGGCGGGGGGGCGGGGCCCCTAAATGCTCCCTGCCTTGGCTTTGCCCTGGCCCGGAACTCCCTCCTCGGTACCAACGTCAGCCTCTGTCTCAGCACAAAGCTCACGTGGACTCGGTTCCGGGGCATGAAGTATGAAAATTCTCTCATTCTGCTGCTTTGAAAGGATGACATTTCCTACCAATAATTAGGCCTTGTCACCAGGCGGCCCCGTGTGAAGGTGCTGACACATCGCTCCATAGCGGTGAGTGATATGTGTAAATAGCATTGATTAGAATGTGATTGCAAATGAACGACGTGATCAGGTCTTGACACAAAGTGTTCGTGCCCCGTCAGTCACTGCTCCCCTCCAGGTGTGGCATCGTCCCCCCAGGATGCTGGCTTTCATCCCCCTGCCCCGCCCACAGCTCCCTCTGCAGCCTCCCCCGCGGGACCCTCACGCAGGTCCTGCGGCGGACGTGCCGCGGGGACAAGGGGACATGGGGATCGCAGGGCCGATGCCCAGCCAGGCTCTCCGCCCAGACCAGGGGGAGGCGGGCAGTCTGACCCCCTTGTTTATCTGCTTGTCTTTGTATGGAGGGTGAAGGCTGCTCGTGGTATTTCTACTCCAATAAAAAGGCGGCCACGGCATTTCCTCTTCAGCTCCACAGGGGCATGCGGAGGGAAGCTGGGCGCTCACGGCAGCCTCGGCCTGCGCCCCGGGGCTGTGCTGGCGGCACCGTCACCGGCGGGGCCTCACCTCTCCTCCTGCTGTCGCAGCCCAGGACACTGAGACTGGGGGGGGGGGGTCCACGAGGAGGGGCCAGGATCCCCACTCGAGTGGCTCAGGTCCTGAGTGCCTCCCGCTTAACCCAAAGACCAGTCACTTTGCCCACATCTTGGCCTTCCCAGCGGCTCTGCTTAACCGGATGCTCTCGATAGAGACCCAAGTGTTCGCAGACTTTAACTTAATCGCATTGCTACCGAGTCGGGCACAGAGGATACAGTTAAGTTTACACGGAGCAGAGATCTGTTCCCTCTAAACGCCAGTGTCCTCAGGAAGTCTCTGCAAAGAACTCCATTTGCTGAAAATTAACGGTTTTAAAATAACTGAAATTTATTTCTCCATCTGCCATGGCACTGACCTTTCTAAATCTGGGTGTAGACCCCAAATCTTGTGTCTTGAGCTGAGAAAGGAGCCCAGTCATTTTCTCACCTGCCATTTCTTTAGACGCGGTGAGGAGGTGCTCAGAACGTGAGATGTTAAGCTTCCCAAGCCACGCTGGAAGCAGGGTGAACAGAAGGGTGTCCGGGAAGTGGGGACTTTTCTCTCCTCCCCGGTCATTCGTCAGTTACTCAGTTTAAGTACGATTGGTGTGTCCATTCCTGACACGGGGCTACCTAGGTGCACACCAGCCACGACAAGAAAACCGGGGAGGGCAGAGTTGTATTTTCCAGCATTTGGGAATCTCGAAGAATATGTACCAAGAGCAAAGCATCATTTTCATTTCTTTAAAGAATAGACGTCTTAGGAAAGAACTAACTGATTCAGCTGCCATTTCACCCCCCGGAAAGGCAGCACGAGACGCTTCACGAGGAAGAGGTGAAATGGAAGTCTCTGGTAGATCCTGAAAGAGTTTCCTATCGGGGGGGGGGGTGTGCGCACCTCTGTGTATCAGGCTCCCTAACAACACTAGAGAAACGGACAGGTTCCTCCTGACAAGCAGGAATTTCCACAGACACCAGCGTGGCCCGGGCACTGACTGTGGAGCCGGCCCTGTGGGGCTCCGGTGTCGTTGTCCTTGATCTCGTGGGTCACAGCCTCACCTGGTCGGGGTGCAGGGTAGTCACACCGGGGCCCCACACGGCTCACAGCCCTGGGACAAGTCACTTACCTGACTGTGTCTCAGTCCCAAACAAGGCTCCACATTTCACCATAAAATAGAATATTCGAATGTAATCACGTGCAATCTATGTTTTGGGGTGGGATAGAGTCATTTGAGGACTAAAAAATGGAAAAACAGCCTATCCGTGACTTATTAAACTATAATTAAAAACTTAGAACAATTTCCTATGATTTTGTGAGACCCCAGATCTTACTCTGCGACATTCTTCTCTTAGCAGCAAAACCAGACGATGATTAGGAAGCCCCTCTCCGGGCAGCACAAACAGCCAGCAGCCACCCCCCAACACACTCACACCCCCACCCCCACCCCAACACACACACACCCCATGAGCACATCCCTCCCACTCCAGCTGCCACCTCCCCCAACACACACACACACACCATGAGCACATCCCTCCCACTCCAGCTGCCACCCCCCCAACACACACACACACACACACACACACACACCCCATGAGCACATCCCTCCCACTCCAGCTGCCACCCCCCCCAACACACACACACACCCCATGAGCACATCCCTCCCACTCCAGCAGCCACCCCCCCAACACACTCACACCCCCACCCCCACCCCAACACACACACACACACCATGAGCACATCCCTCCCACTCCAGCTGCCACCTCCCCCCGCAACACACACACACACACCATGAGCACATCCCTCCCACTCCAGCTGCCACCCCCCCCCAACACACACACACACACCATGAGCACATCCCTCCCACTCCAGCAGCCACCCCCCCAACACACTCACACCCCCACCCCCACCCCAACACACACACACACACCATGAGCACATCCCTCCCACTCCAGCTGCCACCTCCCCCCGCAACACACACACACACACCATGAGCACATCCCTCCCACTCCAGCTGCCACCCCCCCCCCAACACACACACACACACCATGAGCACATCCCTCCCACTCCAGCTGCCACCCCCCTACCCCCAACACACACACACACACCATGAGCACATCCCTCCCACTCCAGGCCGTTCCTCCGGGTTTACGAGATACGGAGCCCCCTGTAAACTGAGTTAGTTGCCCAAGAAAAGCAAAGCCCCTGTTCCTGAGATACAGCTGAGGGTGCTGCCGCCGGTTCCGAGCCCTGTGGGCCTCTGCAGTGAGAAGGAAACCCAGCATGCCCTCGGGCACTCCCAAGAGTGGGCCCTGGAGCTGGAGGAAGGAAATTTCGAAAAAGTCCTGCATGACTTGAAAGAGACATTGTCATCCAAACAGTAAGAGAAAGTTAAAAAGAAAGAAAACAATAAAATAAAAGCAAAAGGCATCAGCTGACCCCCTCTCTGCATCTCCCAAGAAGGCTTCAGACAGGATCGCAGCCACGGCTGGTCACACCTTGCGTCTCTGAGTACCCATAACACGACGAAGGTCTCCGTCTCTGAGCAGTTAGTCAAATCCAATCCCGAGGTCAGTTCCATTCCCATGAAATGGACCGCAAGCAGGAAGGGGCAGAACATTCCTTTCTGAGAGCGACCCCGGGACCACCACCTCCTTGAGAGGGTCTCTCAGTGGGAAAGAAGAAAAGCTTGCTGAGAAACACGTCTCTCCCACCTCCTCCCCCTCTCCTTTTCTCTAGTAATATCTTTGTTGAAAACCACAAGAAACCCATTGTCCCCCGGCCCCCTCCCTTCCCCCTCCCGAGTCTGAGCTCCCTGTGACTCTGGGTCATCCCTGCTGCAGTAGGCACAGATGTCAATCCTGGAGTATCTTTCCTTGATGGGTGGATTTCTGTGTCTGTTACAGTGAAATACTGTCGAGTTTTCCCCAAGTTTGAATAGGACTTGCAGCTGGGGAACGTGGCCCCATCCTTGATCATATCCGCGTAATCATCACCAGTAATTGTTACCATAGTTTTCTGACAATGACCTCTTCCAGCCACAGAATTGGGGAGAGCGCCATGCACGTAACCACACCGTGTAGGGTTTTTGTTTAACAAGACTGTCCAACTATGAACAGAAAGGAAAAACAGAGAAGGCTGAGTATGCATTTAAATGCAGACAATATCCTAGGACAAAGTCGTTATTTCCCAGCTCAGATCAAAATTTTAAACAGTTTACTTCCTTTATGTCTTCCCAAGAGTTTCACATAACAAACTTCCAGTGTGATGACTAATAGCGGCTCTTGCCAAGGATTGCGCTCTTAACACCTCTCTCCAGCCTCTGTGATGTGCAGCTCACTCCTTATTACAGGAGACATTATGCAGAAGCGCCCGCGGTGATGGGACGCGGCAACCCCGCTGTGAGAATGCCTATCAGAGGTTCTTTTAAGGCCCTTTCTCAATTGTCAGCAAAGTATTTTTTAAGGTTAAAAGGTGTAAAATTATTCTGAAATGCTTTTCTGACCTGTCGCCTATCACGGCAAAGAGCTAGAGTTCATTTTTTTTTTCCTCTAAAATTGTATTTTTTGAAATGCGGTAATATTATAAGAATAAGCTTTCTACGAGGAAAATAGTCCCCTGAAATGTTCATGATATTTTTTTTTGCATGCCTTCTGCTCCAATGACTGCAAAATTAACCACTGTTTCAGGCTTAGAATTTTATTCCTGATGCAATTTTTCTTATCCCAAGCCTCGGCGGCTGCAGAGAAATTAATATAAATGACGGTTACTTTTTACATCTTCTTTTCTCTCTGCTTTTTTCCCCTGTGCCTGTTACCGTGGTTGCTTCACATTCTGTCAATGTCAAGTCAGGTTCGCCGCTGGCTCGAGGTCCAGCCTGGTAGGGTGGAGGCGAGGAACGCCAGCTGGCGCTGTTGGAAACCAGCAGAAGGCGTGGAACCTCTCGGTCATCCACCTCCACGGCTCCAGACCTGCCCGCTGGGAGCAGCCCGGGGCTACGCCAAGCATTCCAGGTCAGCGATCCTGACCTTTTACACCCCTGGCCCGTGGGTCCCCTCTTTTCTGCAGTGTGGCGTTCCTGGCCATCACTGACTGCTTAAGGTCCACTCAAACGACTAGTCGTTTTTGAAATCCAGCTGCTGCTAAGCCCCGGGGACAGCATCTTAGGTACAAGGAAAACGCCTGAGAAATCCACCCCGTGAAGCCGCCACCACCTCACTTGTCAGGGGGCAAAGGGGGAAGCCCGTGGGGCGGGACCGCGTGAGCTGAGCCCGAGCCCAACGGAACCCACTACACAGGGGCTGCTCATGTCTCTCTCAGCCATGCTTCTGCGTCCGGCTTTTCCGACCTCTTTTCCTTGCTCTGTGGCTGTGCGAGGCCCTGCAGAGCCGGTCCTGTTCCCTGGCTCAGTCTTCAGGGAGTGACGGGATAAACCCTGTGGATGTGTGAAGGGTGCTGCCCATAAAGAACTTGCCTGGCGTTGACCTGCCTCCACCATCACCCGCCCACACCTGGGAGTGGAGGTCCTGGGGGCCCGGCTGGGGCTCGCAGGGTCGCCCGTGTTTGCACAGCTCGCAGAAGGAAGGTGCGTTAATCCATCAGATCCTGTCTCTCCTCACCACTGCCCCCCACCCTGCGTCACTTCCCCGTACCAGGTGCTGGGACCAAGTGACCGCCGGCCTTTCTGGGGCCTGGCCAAGGTGTTTGGGACCCATGACGCTTGGATTAGTTGACATTTCTGTGTGGTTCACACAGGCTCCTTAGTGCAAGGGGGACTGTGACCCCGGGGTGGGAAGTGAGGGCCGTCAACTCAGGAATAATCGGAATTCTTCACAGGACAAGAAAATTTTAAATTAATTGAAATCTTACAGCTCCTACAGGAAAGAAACTTGATAGGTTTTCCCCAAATTTGCTAACAATCTTTTAAAATTTGAGGTGGTGTATGTTATCACATATGTGAAATCTAAAAAACAAAACCAATAACTGAATATAAGGAAACAGAAACAGGCTCACAGATACGGAGAATAAACTCGTGGTGACCAGTGGGGAGAAGGAGGGGGGAGGGGCAAGACGGGGCAGGGGATTAAGAAGTACAAACGACTCTATATAACGTACATAATCTACAAGGATATGTTGTACTCCATAGGGAATACAGCCAACATTTTTACAAGTTTAAATGGAGTATAATCTAGAAAAACCACTATGATGTACACCTGAAACCAATATATCATAAATCAACTTACTTCAATAAAAAATTGACATGTATGTAATAAAAATAATTTGAGGCAGTGTATGAGAAGCTGGCTGTGGGACTTTCCCTGGCGGTCGCGTGCTTAGGACTCTGAGCCTTCACTGCCCAGGGCCCGGGTTCGATCCCTGGTCAGGGAACCAACATCCCACAGGCCACACGGTGTGGCCAAGAAGAAAAAAAAAAAAGCTGGTTTTAAAACAACATTTTCTAAATGATCAATAATTGAAAACAAATTCGCATTGACCTGGAAGAGTAAAGACTGAACTGTATTTCTCTTCTCTCTGTGGGAAATGCCAGAGCAGGCAGGCAGACCATGGAGGAAAGTTCTCACAGAGGAGGGCCAGGCGGGTAACACCGTTTTCCCCAGATTTTACGACATCTGAGGAACTGATCAGTGTATTAACATTCGTACTTTGCTGTGATTTCTCATCATTCGAAACAAATCTTCACGCTGATCCCTAACTTTGTTTTTTTTTTTTTTTTTTTTTTTTTTTTTGCGGTACGCGGGCCTCTCCCTGTTGTGGCCTCTCCCGTTGCAGAGAACAGGCTCCGGATGCGCAGGCTCAGCGGCCATGGCTCACGGGCCCAGCCGCTCCGCGGCACGTGGGATCTTCCTGGACCGGGGCACGAACCCGTGTCCCCTGCATCGGCAGGCGGGCTCTCAGCCACTGCGCCACCAGGGAAGCTCTGTATTTTTGACTTTGCTTTCTCCTCCCGCAGAACTGCGGGAAGCTCAGCTCTCAGCTCCTGATCTGCCCCCGCCATGGTGCATCAGTTTTACACCCAAAGACGATACTTTAAATATGACCCTCAACCCACCCCCACCCCCAACCTGTTGGTGAAAACAGATGAGGTTCTTCTTTGCATTAACGTGGGGTCAGTGCCCACACGGTCGGCCACAGCTCGGAAGGAAAACAAATAAATACAATTCCGTGCATCTCGTTGAATCCAGTGGCCAGATTTCGCCGATGTAAAGAACTCTTAGAATCTGCCTCTCCCTCCTACAAACTATTTCACCTCCGTAATTCAAAGACGTCCCATCGGCGTCGCGGGTCCTGCTCCTGAGTGTGTGTGTCCCCAGTGTCACTGAGCTGTGTGTCTTGCCTCACATGCACAGCACAGATGCGCTTCAAACCCTGGTTACCTCGTGGCCCCTCACACTCTGGGGCGTTGCTGCCGGTTCTGATGAACGACAGAGTCTCAGAGACACGAGACGGGACCCAGGCTGGACCCCAACGTGACCCTGAGGAATCGTCCTCCCTCGAGCTTCCTCTTTCCATCAAGTGCTACCCTGCCCGCCTCTTGGGATGCTTTCTAACTACTGATAAATGAGAGAATACACTTAAAATGCCTCATAAAGTGCCGAGTGCTGCACGGTTCTAATTGCATTGTTGGAAATGAGTTTTGCAATCCTGAAAATTTGTACATTTCGTGTTTGGATAAATATGACGGAAGAAAAACGTGATCTTTGTAACTAGACCTAAATACGCTTGCACACAGTGTGACACGGGAGTGTATTTAAGGTCTCAATTCCCTCCTCTGTACAATGAGACCAATAATGGGATTAGGGAGATACTGTAATACAAAGTGCTCCGCACGTGCTGCGTACACAGCGATTGCTCAGAATATCAGCTACTGTCCTTCTCGTGATGAATCACCTGAGCTCGGAAACAGCCAAGTGATCTCCCACGATGGCAAAAAATTGAAAAACCAAATAGTCAACCAACACGTATTTGCTGAGACCTTTTCCATGGCCCTGAGCTGGGTGCGAATGAGATGAATAAAATGAGGACCCTGAGAAAAGACCTTGGACGACCCAGGGCCCAGGTGCTGACTGTGCTGCTTAGGGACTCTCGAGACCTCAGGGGCGAGGTCCTTACCACTCCGTACGTTTTTGGAGGGAACTTGTCTCACTGAGACGATCCTCCGAAGTGAAGCTTCTCGACAGCTTTGCCCAGATGCCTACTGGAAGACTAGCCACGCCTCCTGCTTGGAAGCCGTTGCCTTCCGTCTGGTCTTGCGCCGCCCTTGCTGGAGGGGTGGGAAGCACCCTTAGAGGGGCCAGTGCAGGGGCTGAGGCCTTGCCAGCTCTGTCGTGACAGCACATCGGGGTAGCTTGGGGGAAACACAGCGGGCTGAGCCTGAGTCGCTTCGTCACTGTGGCGGCGAGGAGGCTGCCGTCCACGTGGGCCGGCGGGGGCGACGCCGGGGGCGAGCGTGTCTGCACGTTTCTGCTGGCCATGCGCGCACGTCCCCGCAGACCCCAGCGTTGGCCACGGTCTCTTTGCCAGGCGGGCGCTTGGACAGTTTTCTAGACATATTGTCTCCTGAAGCGACTCGATGTCACAAGAAGAGATCAGGGTGGGCTCGCAGGCCAGCAGGAGGCTGTGATCATCTTGGCAAAACCTGCCTCGGTGGTGGCCAGTCACCTGCGCCCATGAGTCATAGGTCAGCAGGTGCCCACACGTGACCCTCCGGGGACCTTCTTACCCCACACGCAGGCTGCACGGCCCTCTGTCGAAGCCATCACTGTACTGAATAGGAAGTCGGAGAAGGGCGGAGACCTGAACTATGACTAGGGAAGGTGCCCAGGTTGGGCTTTCCGGGGGGAACGGAGTTAAATCAGAAGATCGAGTAACTTCTGAGTTTGCCACTGCACGTCCTTCTCCAAACCCCCAGAAACTCAGCTGCTCAGAACGAAGCTCAAACCCTCCTCGCCCTGCGGTCCAGCCTGCCTGCCCACGGCGCCCTGGCCCTGCCCGCCTGTCTGGTCCAAGCAGCCCACACCCCTGAGAAGACTGGCAGCAGCTGAGAGCCTTGGGCAGAGCAGACAGAGCTGAGCACCAAAAGGCCAGCCTGCGGTCACCCCAGGCCCTCCCGGTAAGAATACGACCAGTAATCTCACTGTCACCCACAGGAGGCGACACTGTGTGCCTGGAGCTGCTGCAGCAGAGGGGGCTTAGGGGGCCTCCTGGCCAGTGCCTCTGTGCACGAGCCGATCCCAGCCCTCGTTCTAAGCAGAAGAGACTTTCCCCAGAGAACGGGGCAAAAACGCGCTCTCCACTGATACTGACCTTAGAGGAAGGCAGCCCCACGAGGCACCACTCTCCCGGGAGCCCTGCAGACTTGGGGCCCCCAGGAGAGAGACGCAGGGAGGTGCACATCCTGCAGCCACGGCAGAGCCCAGGCGCGGTGAGCCCCAGTGCAGACCTGGCCGCGTGCTGAAGTCCCCAGGAGACGGGAGACGGGGTCAGGCTCCGCCAGGCACACGAACCGAGGATGCCACCAGTTTCTGCGAAGAGAGCTTGGCCGGGGCCGCCTGACTCCCCACAATAAGACTGATAACCGGTGCTGGGACAGCCAGCCAGCATGGAGGCCAAAACTTCACAGTGAGCTCTGAAAACACCTGGCTTGAGATTTTTAAGTTGTTAAGAGGAAACATTGTGTCTTTTAAAGGTTTACTTTATGGCACTCTGACAAAATGTGGGCTGCAACTGCGGCTACGGAGGAATCCGGCCAAAATTCCATCTTATACGCACTTTTCTGTGTGAAGTTGTTTCTGATAAAATTGTATAACAACCACATAGAATATCTTTTACATGTGATTTTTGCCTCACGATCGAAAAGGTCCATGTTGCCGAAGTGCTGAAGGGCCTCAGCAAGGTTCCCGAGGGCCTCCCTCGTTCCTGAATTCCCGTCACTCCCTTCGAGGGGCCGTCAGGACAGCCCACGGGTCCATCTTCTTCTGGTCAATTCGTCTCTGCCCGGATCCTCATTGGCCGATAACTCGTTCATCTCAAAAAATTCTCCATCTTTTCCAAATCCAAGGTTTTCCATTTTCCTCCTCAGTTTGCATTGTGTTTGCCCTGTATCTGATGGTCAGCGGAGACTGACCCAAAGTGTACGGACGTGACGGTGGTAGAGTGAAGAATTCCATCCCTCGGTGGGGAGGGTGCTCAGCGGACGCTGCTCTCACAGGCGGCGGGTCCATCGGTGGTCGTTCTCACACGCGACAGTGTTCACTCCCGCACGCGACCCTGTAACTGCAAGGGCTTCGATAAAGGCTGCTCAGGCGATGAGGAAAAGATACGACTAGTTTGGAGGATCTGCTCATTTAGAATCGAGACTTTGTTGCTTAAGAGAAAGAAAGCCTCATAGATCGCAGGTGTCCGGGAAGAAGAATGCTCCCCAGAGGGCAGGGGCCGTGCCTCTGTCTCCTATCCGTAGTCAAATACAGTCGGGGATCGTGGGTCACGTGTTGGAAGGAAGGTCATTTTCTTTGTTTATGTCGGAGCTTGGCTGTTTAAATGCAGAGCTTCTCAAAGACCTTTCACCTTAACATATAGAGCGTTTAAGAGAGGCGTGGAGGGCTTCCCTGGTGGCGCAGTGGTTGAGAGTCCGCCTGCCGATGCAGGGGACGCGGGTTCGTGCCCCAGTCCAGGAGGATCCCACATGCCGCGGAGCGGCTGGGCCCGTGAGCCATGGCCCTGAGCCTGTGCGTCCGGAGCCTGTGCTCTGCAACAGGAGAGGCCACAGCCGTGAGAGGCCCGCGTACTGGAAAAAAAAAGAAAAAAGAAAAAGACAGGCGTGGAAAGAGCGACTGCAGCGATGTGACAACGAAATCTTGCGGGGGACCGTCTCACGGCTCTACTGTCCCTCAGATGCACTTTTGGACACGTGGCATCTACATGAAGCATAAACCATCCCACAAGCAGGTGGACGTTTAATTGTAGTGGATGCGGCCAGGAGATCGTGTTTTCACCTTAATTCTAGAAGAACAAAGGTGGATTAAGACAGCCAATAGTCGGCCAGTTCGGAGTGTTTGTTGTAGCGACTTGCACACCCAGCAGAGGGTGCGGGAAGCTCCGTAGCCCCGCGTGCTCACCTGCACTGGGTGCTCTCGGACCCCTTCGACTCTGCCCTGTGAAATCCTCTCACCGCTGCCTTAGCTGGCTTTCCGCTGAGCTCAGTGAAGGTCTTTTCCTATTTTACACCATTCAGACTTGCTTGCTTGTGACCATCTCTATTTGTTGCTCATTTTATTGTCGTCTGATCTCTTTCTCACCGATTTCTAAGGCTTCTTTACGTATTTTAGATAACGAACTTTCGCTGTTTTCTTTGTGTTTCAAACATCTTTTCCCAATTTCTGGCTTGTGGTTTTGCCCTCTTTGGTAACTTTGGACTCAGAAGAACTTCTTAAATTGAATGGAGACATTTCCAAAACGCTGCTGAGCGGATGTGTAGACCCTGCTCCCAGGGCGGGGTCCCCTGCTCCCAGGGTGGGTTCCCCTGCTCCCAGGGTGGGCGACATCCCTCAAGTAGGTCCTGATTCCGCTCCTGGGTGTGGCTTCTTGCTCACGGTTCTCCCTGCCACTTGCCCTTCCTTCTAGAAGTTTCCTCCTCTTCCATCACCCCCTTTGGTCACATTCGATACAAGCATCAGAGATGTAAACCCCTTCCCAGTCTCCTTCTTGTTTCTGGGCAGTGGGACCCAGAGGTCATTTAAGTCCCTAAAATCGCAGCCTCTTTGCCTCTTTCAGCCGCGGCTGGTGCCTCTCTGGGCATTAAAATGTGCATGAAGCTTAGTTTTTATCTGTTTGATTTTGCTGAGCTCCGGGTGCCGAGAGCTGAACGCTTGGTTCTTATCCAGACCTTCCTCTTCGATTTGCTCTATCTCCCTGCTTTTTCTGCCCCAGCATTTTTCTCCGTTGACCTGCCTGCTGGGGGAGCCTCACCCAGCCTCTGCCGCGAGCCGTTCCATTTACCCTAAAGGAGTCTCTGACCAAGGGGGTCCCTTACAGCTTCAACTATGAAGAAGTTTTAACAACGGGTATCATGACCGCACCCTTGATGCTGTCTTAGTCTGATGTAGAACAGTCTCAGTGGTTCACAGCATGTGCGAGTTTATTTTTCACCGTTAGGAGTGGACAAGCTGCCGTCTTTTCTAATCTTGCAGGTCCATGAATTTGTAGGCTCTTCCCCTCAACTCCTGCTTGTAAGTTAGCCAGCTCTTCTGTGAGCCTGACGCTGTATGCAATGCTTTGCCAAATGCAGACATCAGCTGCTGTGGCTTGAACTGTGTGCCCCCCCGTCCCCAAAAAGAGACGTTGAAGTCGTCATCCTCAGTGGTGCCTGTGGATGTGACCGCGTCTGGAATAGGGTCTTTGCAGGTGAGATCAAGGTGAGGTCACAGTGGATTAAATAGGCTCTAAATCTAATCCCTGGAGTCCTTGGAAGAGGACCGTCAGGGAGGATGCCATGTGAAGACACAGCCAGAGTCACACAGGGAGGGGGCCGAGTGAAGAGGGGGGCAGAGACCAGAGCGATGCAGCTGAGAACTGAGAAACACCAGGTTCCCGGGAGCCACCAGGAGCTGGGAGAGGCAAGGAAGGGACCCCACCCCAGACCCTTCAGAGGGAGCACGGCCACCCATGCCCACACCTTGATGTCTCGCTTTTGGCCTCCAAACTGTGAGAGGATACATTTCTGTTGTTTCAAGCCACCCGGCTTACGATATTTTTGTTACGGCAGCCCCGGGCCACTAACACACCCACAGGCACACCTGTCACACCTGAGCCGAGTTCCCTGGGCACCCAAGACGGACCTTTCTCACCCAGGGCTTTATCCAGCCTGACACGGATGGACGCCTTTCAGCCTTCAGGAAGTTTCCCTTCTTCTCAACGCCTAACTACCCTGACAATGCCACATATCTCGGATTTTTTAATAGATTTTATTTTTTTAGATTCAGAGCAAAATTGCGTGGCAGGCACAGAGATTTCCATACGCCCCTGCTCCGCCGTGCACAGCCTCCCCTCGTCAAAGTCCCCCACCACTTCGTACGTTTGTTACAGTGGATGAACCTACTTCGAAACATCATTGTTGTAGGATTTTGGTTTTGCATAGCACCTCACTTCTGGTACTAGTTTCTAGACTAGACAGGATAAAGCTGGATTTCACTGCAGTAACAAACAATTCCCAAACCTCAGAGGCCTAAAACAACAATGATGTTTTTCACATCCTTGTTCCTTGGATATAGAGACCAGCTGGTGATTCTGTGCGGGCTGAAGGAGCAGCTGCCGTAGCGAACATGTGGTGACCACTCAGCGTGGGTCACTTCTGCTCACATGGCCACAGCTAAACTCCATAGGGTGGGAGGGACCGTCCTCCAAGCTTGGGAAAAGAATTGGATATAAATGGTGAATGTCGTCAATGGCTACTTCAAGTTCACTATTTTGTTGTTGTTGTTGCAATTTTAAGTGGGCTTTTTTTTTTGAAACCTGTATTTGCTACCTATGGTTTGCTGATGAATAAAATTATTACTGACTTTTGCATTGTGACAGGGGCATACTTTGCTTAGCTCTTATTAAATGGAAACGTGTGTGCATTTTGCTAGGTTTTTTCATGGATAATCATATTGTTTGCAAATTCTGACAGTGTTATTTTTATAATTTTCCTTATCAGTCCTTAAACTTTTATCTCTTTTCTTGGATGAATAAAATTTTAAGTACAGGATTACATAGAATTGTTGATGGCTGGCATCCTTCTTTATCCCTGATTTTAGAGATAGCACTTTGAAATTATTTACCATTAAGAATGACCATTATTGAAGGCTGCTGGTATATACCCTCAAGTGGGTTAAGAAAGAGCCTTTCTATTGCTAGTTTATTAAAAGTTTAGCGTTACTGAATGTTGACGATTATCAAATACTTTTCTTTCTTTATTGCAATAATTGTATATTTACTCTCCTTTAGTCTATAAATGGGACCAGTTACCTGCATGTATTTTCCCAATAGCACCCTTGAATCCCTGAGTTAAACCCAGCTTGGTCAAGATAGATTATTCTTTTAACACGTACAGCAGGATTCGAGTTGCTAATATTTTGTACCCAGTTTTTACATGTGTTGCAGTGGTCGAAGCACTGGATACACTTTGGCGAATAAAACAGATGTGGACGTTGTACTCACGGCTCGTATGGCCTGAGGCATCATTAATTACAAGACTCAGCATCAATTTAATAACAGATCGTCAGGGAGGAAACCCCTACACACGACAAGAACACGATGATTAGTAAGAGACGGTTTAAGTATAAATGCCTTCATTACTGAGGAAAATATACTCCAGATTAAATGACTCACTGTGGCTGCGGGGAGTCACTTCCTGGTCCCCTGAGCCTTAATTTCTCCATTTCCAAAGTGAGGGGGGAGACGATCTCTGGGGCGCCTCAGATTTCAAATGCCAGCCCTACTATACCTCCTCCCCGAGGACCTTCCTACAAGGAGCGTGGCGGTCCCACACCCTTCCTGGACACACCTGGAAGCTTCCGGTATAAAACACAGTGAGTCAGTTCTGACCAAAGTCAACACGAAGCTGTTCAGGAGCCGCTGAGACTGGGGTCCAAGCCCTTCGTGCAAACAGCCCCTAACAAACGCAGCCTTTGGCGCCTAGACACTCAGCCCCCGACAGTGGGTACAGGTCAGGAGGAAACTACCTGGAGAATCGGCACCCGGGAGACACGCAGTGAGGACCTTCTAAAGGAATGACACCCGGACCTTAGACCGTGCGAAGACCGGAGGGCCGGTGGGGTACGTGCATTTTTCTGCCGTCCTCTTTTCTGATTTGCAAAACGATTAGTACATTTCTTTTTTAAATGGTCAAGTTCCTTCTTGGTGTGTAAATAACTAACAGTGTCTTTTATTGAAAATAATTCCATTTTGGACTAGAGAATTCATATTCTCCTGGTGTTTGTATATGATAGCTTCTTTTTTTTTTTTTTGCCCATGCTGCGTGACTTGTGGGAATCTTAGGTCCCCAACCAGGGATCGAACCCGTGTCGCCCTGCAGTGGAAGTCTGGAGTCCTAACCACTGGACTCCCCGGAAATTTTCAATGATAGCTCCTTTGAATCACCTTCTGACCGAAAAAATGTATTTCTTTTAGGACTGAAATGTGGACCTTGTAACTTGAATCCTGTGTGAAGAATTCTAAAACCAAGGGGTTGTAGTACAAACTTCTGTTTTTTCACTTTAAAGACACTCACAAACAGGATCGCCCGTCTAAAAAGAAAAAGGAAACATTTCACCTCATGTAGTGTGCAAAAAATTCATCGTGCCAACTTCAGAATCTAACTGTTTTAATCTGGTTTGAAATGAACTTGACCTTTGACCCTTAATCCCTTCTATTGACGGCAAGATTCAATGCCCTGATTTTTAGAGGTTTATAAAACGGGGGTAAAAAGCTTTCTACATACCGGGTAGCACTTACAAAATCAGAATGTAAATGAAGTCGGTGTCCTTTAGAGCTAGATTTGATTTCATTTGACATACACTTGGAATCTTTTTTTTTTAAGGATCAAATATTTGGGGCAGTATTGGAATCTTCTTGGAACTGGAAGGTTGAGGAGTGGCGTGGATGTGTGGAGGAATGTACATCGCTCTCCACATTGAATCTCTTGACGGCAGCCCTGTTTGCTCTCCTGCATCTTGGAAAGCTTTTTCCAAGCAGAAGACTTTTAAAATTCAGAAGTTGAAACTCCCTCTCTGCTGAAGAGAAGACAGAAGCCGCTCTTAGGCATTACAAATATTATCCATCCTATTTTTAACATCAAAAGCTACGAACCAACAAAAAGACAAAATAGTCAATGGGTAGAAGAGCAGACGGGAGAATACACTTTCTCCCCTTAAAGTGCCGATGAGTCTTTACAGACCCACTTGCAGGAGCTGTGAGGTGACAGCACCTCCTTCTGAGAGTGAGACCCCAGACTCCGAGGCGCCCTCCCCAGGAAGAGGCTCCGCCCGCTGTCCCCAAGCCCCACCCTGCCGCCATCACACACTTCACTCCCAGAAAACAGCTTTAGAACGACCCAGGCACGTTTACCTTGCGAGCACCCGCTGGACAGCGCGATGCACTTCGTATTTACTAAACGTTTCTCTGCCTAACCGCACGTCGCTTGTCAACGCAAGACAAGGTTAGCAGTGTTAGAAGTGAGTCACCAAAACCCGGAGGATAAATTAATTACACTTCTGTGTCATTGTTTTTGGCTCTAAATTCTGTGAACGTTTCTAATTTATAACAGTTTCTCTAGCTATAATGTTCCAATTAGCAAATGTAGGAAAAACTCATTGTACTACAGCACACTGGATGATGCTCTGTTTTCCTTTTTCCTTCTTTTACGTTCTTTGAAGCACATTCAAAGAGTCCATCTCCCTTATTCCAAACAAAAAGCATTTATTAAATAATTAGTATAGTGATGTCTCACTCAAGTGATTTTAAGGACAGGTGACCAAATGATAAACCTTTACCACTAGGACGTGGTATTACAGAATCTCAGTGCTCTCAAGGGTAAGGCTGAGTTTCTACCCAGAACATTTCTGTGATGGGGAAGAGAGCAAGGGGTGGGGAGGGGAGGGAGGAAGGAAAGTGGGGGAGGGCGGGGGAGGAAGGGTGGCCGGGGACTTCTAATTAGGCTTTAGAAAGTCGGTCAGCTCCAACTTAAACTATTTTGTACAATAAAACTGATGCTTCATCTGGCGGTGCAAAAACTTTTTACTATATTTGCAAAAATATCTTTTAGCTAAATAAATATTCCAGGACCTTGCAAAAACAAATCAGCAGTTTCTTATTAACCGGGCCTTTAAAGGGTTTACAATTGCTGCATTTAGTTGTGATAATTTAATAATAATGCCTAGTTTTTATTTTCAGATTTTGGAAGCATCCTTTTTTATGCCTGTTTTTCCTGTTAGAACCCCCCAGAAGAGTGCTTCCCAAGCTATCTGTGGGGAAGCACCAGTTTGCGGGGTTTTTTGTTTTTTGTTTTTTTTGCGGTGCGCAGGCCTCTCACTGCCGTGGCCTCTCCCATTGCGGAGCACAGGCTCCGGACGCGCAGGCTCAGCGGCCACGGCTCACGGGCCCAGCCGCTCCGCGGCATGTGGGATCCTCCCGGACCGGGACACGAACCCGCACCCCCTGCATCGGCAGGCGGACTCTCTACCACTGCGCCACCAGGGAAGCCCCCCCAGTTTGCTTTTTAATTCCAATCCATTAAAGACACTCCTTTGCAAAATTAAATGAAAATAAATTGCTAGAAAAAATAAAAAGGAAACACAGGCAAAGTGCAAGCCTTAATCAGAAGCAACACCCTGTGTCAAGCGACGGAAAAGCTTTCTAAGCTTTCTCTCCATTTCTGCGTTAACGTGGACCAGCAAGCACCCTGGGGAATCAAACCATCCGAAGCCAGACGTTGCATCACATTGCCTAGACTGCGGTGCCCAAGGTGCGCGCCCGGGCACCCCGGGGTGTCATAGCGAACCCACAGGACACTGCAAGAGAGTTTGCATTTTCACGGGAAAGGCCTAGACCCTCAGCTTCCATGGTCCAGCTGGCCCACCACAGACTGGCCATCGGCTCCAGGGATTTCACGGTTTTTAGTATCAGGCTGTTCTCCATTCCCTCCAATAACGTCATGCTTGTAAAGCCTGCCGCTCGACAGTTGCTGAGATAAAAAGCAAGTATGGTGTGAAAATCTACGTTGAACAGGAAAAGACTGTGACAGAGCCCAGTGTGATGACAGGTGTCCCTAGGTCGTTCAGCGCCCAGTGGACACTCACATCCCCTTGATGAGGAATTTTGGTGATTGGAAAATGAAATCAAAGTATTGTTGTTTTCTTTCATTTCCATAAATTCTCGTTGTTTGGACCCAACTACTGAACACACAGACCTGTTCACGGTTTCTCTTGGCCTGAGCACTGGGAAAAAAATCAGTACAACACTAAAGTCACCATAAAGGATCGTATCTCTTCTTGTTCATTTTGTATCCTGAGAGTTTGGCCTGTTAGGTCCTCACTGAGTGAATGAATGAGTGAAAAAACGAACGACTCAGTCCCTCCACCTTCTGCATTTACAAGGTTTCAGCGACATGACACCTCCCAGATTCCACGGGTGGAGGTTTCTGTTGAAACCATGAAGACGCCATAAACGGCTGTCAGATAATTCTCCCTCATCCTTAAGTCTTACACGTCCAGCGGGAGACCTTCATCTCACGTGACACCAGCCAGGACTTTCAAGGACTATTTTGCTCAAAAGGGCTGGGAGATTAGAATGAAGGGACTGGGGGAGAAAGTGATGACTTTTCTGGAAAATCTTTATTTGTGGAGAAAGTCTCACGTCTTCCGGGCGACACGTCCATGGAGAAAGGCAGGCAGCATCCAGGAGGGGACAGGACATGTGTACTTAATGTGAGATGGAAGTTGTACACGTTTTTAAGTAGTGAATTAAAACCGAAAGGTTTAAATCTCACTGGATTTCTTTCTTCTCTAAATCATTCATTACTCCTGGGCGTTTTAACTAATGTTTTCCCCATTTGACATTTGGACCCACTCGACTTTTAAAAAGTCACAAATTGTCCCTAATAACAGCACAAATTACGTCGGCTGTTGACTCTCACGGCATTTTTTAGCACTTTATCTTGCATGTTAGTGCAATCATTTTCATTAACCATTCCTCTATCCAAGCACAGTGCCCGTTTAGCATAATAATAAAGCAATTTCCTGTTCCGAGGTGTTGACTGTGAGTCCACGCAAGTGACACTTGGTGGCTAAAGTCATAGAGCAGAAAAGCACCAAGGTCCAATAGAACCATCCCCAAGCGACGCCTGGGCTCCGCAGGGACAGCCCTCCCACCCTGTGTCCTGCCGCCTGGGCGCTGGGCTCCCTGGCAGAAGAGGGGGAGCCTTTGACCCCCTGCACCCTCTTCCTCACTGGCTTTCCTGGGAAACCGGCCCCACTGGGCCAGGCCTCAGTTTCCCTCCTGGCTCCCAAGTGCATTTCCCTGGACCTCTCCTTAAAGACTGCTCGCTGCTTCCCTGGAAGTTAACTGCAGACCCGTCCGGAGCAGATTAGGAGTAAGAGAGGGTTATTTCTTATTGTAAAAGAAGAACAAACAGAAGAAGGTGATCATTCAAAGGAGGAAGAGATCTGATAAGAACTGGTCATCCCAGCGATGTTCATTGCCTCCTTCCTGTGCCCGGGGAAGGTCTCTGCAGACACGCGGCAGTGCTCGACCCTCGCCCCCAGCCACCCTGCTCAGCCCCGGCATCACCTGGGCCTCCAACCACCCCACAGCTGGGGACAATCCCTTACCCACACCCACCGAAACACGGATTTCACCGGCTTTGACGAATCACTTTGCAGCCGGCAGCATCCCATAATCGTGCGTGTGATATAATCCATCCTTGAATTCTTAATCCCATGAGGTGGACATTATTACCATCACACAGATGGGGAGACAGAGGTTAAACCCCGTGTCAGTCAAGGTGCTCCAGTGGATCCTGCTGACAAATAAACAAACAAATTAGCAAGCGAACGTGTCCATGTATCTTATCTACGTCACCTATATTCACTCGTTCCTTTCTTTATCTAAAGATTGATCTCAGCAATCATGCTGGGGGCTGGCAAGTCTGAAACCCACAGGGCAGACCGTGGGCTGGAGCTTCAGGGAGGACTTGATGTCACAGTGGTTTCTTTGTTTAAAAAAAATTATTTATTTATTTATGGCTGCGTTGGGTCTTCCTTGCTGCACACCGGCTTTCTCTAGTTGCGGCGAGCGGGGGCTACTCTTTGTTGTGGTGCGCGGGCTTCTCATCGCGGTGGCTTCTCTTGTTGTGGAGCACGGACTCTAGGCACGCGGGCTTCAGTAGTTGTGGCTCACGGGCTCAGTAGCTGTGGCTCGCGGGCTCCAGAGCCCAGGCTCAGTAGTTGTGGCGCACGGGCTTAGTTGCTCTGCGGCATGTGGGATCTTCCCGGACCAGGGCTTGAACCCGTGCCCCGGCATCGGCAGGTGGAGTCCTAACCACTGCGCCACCAGGGAGGCCCCACAGTGGCTTTTTGAGGCAGCATTCCTCCTTCTCGAAGGAGCCTCAGTTTGCCCTCGAGGCCTCAGCTGACCAGGAGAGGCCCACCCACATGATGGAGAGTCGCCAGCTTCACGTGGAGACAGCCGATCGTGGGCGTTACTGCATCTGCAAATACCTTCCAGCGACGCACAGGTGTTTGATGGACTACCTGGGCGCTACCTAGGCACTGTAGCCCAGCCACCCGACACTGCTGTCACCAGTGCTCTGCCCAGCCTCACTCAGAACCCAGGCAGCAGAGTGGACCTCGGAGGGCTGGGTAGGTGCACGGAGCAGATGCAACTTAACAGCCCTGATGTCTGCATATTCTGCACGTGGGCCTCCACGTCCAGGACCGAGATCCCTGCACCTGGCGGGAGCCCGTCACCCGGCTGCATGAAGCACCACACGTGGCACCCAGCTCCCAGCACAGTGGTCAGCAGGGCCCTGATATTGGCTGACAGTTGGGCAAGAGAGGACAGACAGACAAATGCACAGGTAAAATAATCAGAGACTATTGGGGTGGTCAGTGCTGGCGAGAGCAGGACGGGGAGGTGTGAACTTCCCTCCTCCTTGGTGGACGGTGGGTCCCCCAGGACAGGTGACAGTCACCCTGCAGACTGAGTACCCCAAAGGCAGAGGGAGGGGGCACCAGTCAGGTGATAACGAGATTCCCAACACCCTCGCGGGGCCACGCAGACGGGCTGGGAGGACACGGGCAGAGGCAGAGCTGCAGACCGAGCCTGGGGCAGGGGGAGGAAGCATCCTCCCAGCCAACGCGCGATTCCACCGGAGCCAAGGGAAGGGTGACCTCACGGGGTCAGGGTCGGGGGTCTGCCCTCGATAAAGTACCAGGCGCTTGGGGTGGAACCTGCGTGCCACTTTCTGACACGTTCCTACACCCCAGATCGCGCCCGGGTACGGTCCTCGGGAATGTTTCTTAACTGAATCCACAGGTGTTATCAAACAAGCCAGCACCCAGGCGACATTAGAAATCAGCAACAGAAGAGTCGGGTGGGCTGGAAGCAGCCACTGACTGAAACCCAGGACTCCCCGGTTCAGCTTCCAGACCGAAGGAGATGCGGCGGCCGGAGCTGCCGGCTGGATGCGGCGGCCGGAGCCAGGGAAGAGCAGGGGGCCGCTGCGCAGGTGGCCTGGGAAGGACAGGGGCCGCCGTGCAGGGGGCCTGGGCAGCTCCCCAAGGACAAGGGGCCTCCTGCACATCAGGACAACCGTCTTCCTCCTCTGTCCCCAAACCTCAGATCTTCAACTGCAGCCTTTGTCGGTGTGGCCAGCAGGAGACCCCCTGCCATCCAGGCCTGAGATCACCCGGACCACACTGCCATCCGACCCCCAAGTCCAGGCCAGAGCCGCCCTTGAAGTGAAAATGTGTGAGCGATGGACGGATGGACCGGAAGACAAAGAGGAGATGGGTGCTGTGCTCGGGACACTGTCCCAGAGGAAGTCTGCAGAGATCCCATCAGCGGCCAGAGGCTTCGGAGGGACGTGAGGGCTTCTCCCTGAAGATGGATGAGGCCAGAGGCTGCAGACACTGCCCACCGCACAGGACCCCCCCCATTCGAGGGGCCCCCTCGGGGAGCCAGAAGCACCAGCTCCGAGCGAGGGGCCACTGGGGAACCGGGTGCAGAGGGGCGACAGCTCTCCTGACGCCAGCCTCCTCCGGCGCCAGGGCCGGGGCCGCCCCAGCTGTGGCATCGGCATCCTGCTCTGTCTCTAGGTCCCCCGGCTCTGAGCCTACTCCTGCCGCAAACCTTGAGGTGCAGATCAAATCCCGCCCCCGCGTGTTCCCATGTGGCAGGGCCCACGGGGCAGAGAAGCGGAAGGACGCGGCCTCGTCTGCACCTGCGATTCGATTTCCTCAGAACCGACCCTTAAGGTGTTGGTGGTATTTCTCTCCTCCCCTGGCCCTCAGTATTTAGGAAGTGAGTTTCTGAAATCGGAGACCCTGGGGCCAAAGGTCGATCCCATCAGCGAAGATGAAAGGAGAGCTGCATAGAATTATGGGGCTCTGGGCCTCAGGTGACAGCAGCCCAGCCCCACGGTCTAGGACTGAGACGCACATCCACGCAGTCAGCGGGAGGCATCCGGGCCCACCCCAGGAGCACAGGCTTGCGCCTGGCTGTGAAGGACCGCCAGGAGGGGCAGGTCCCACCCTGACCCCCAGGTGCTGCACCCGCACAGGTACAGGCCCAGGACCAAGGCCGGACCCATCAGACTGGCCCAGAGACGAGGGTCCCCGGCCTCATCCTACCTGGGAGGCAGTCTGCCTCTCGAGAACCTCGTGGACCAAGAGAGGAGGGAGGGTCCCCCAAGGAAAATCGGGACGGAAGCGTGGACGCAAACAGGCAAGGGCAGCTGACGTCGCCTGTCAGCAGACAGAGCGGGCACGGGGGTGTGGCCGGGGTGTGGTCAGGGGGTGTGGTCAGGGGGTGTGGTCGGGGTGTGGTCGGGGGTGTGGTCAGCTGCCCCCGAGCTGCCCGGGCGTCACTGCAGTGTCCCTCTGATCCCCAGGAAGGCCCCAGCAGGAGAGCTCTCTTCTCCCTTCTCGGGGGTGGTCGCTCCACATTTCTTAATTGCTTGGCTACAAATCTCCGCTCCAGAGAAAAAGGCCGAATGGGCTTCTGTGCAGCCACAAATCCTGATATTTTGGGAACCCATTAAAATGTGCTGAGAGACCAGGGGCTGGGAGGGGGAAGCCACCAGCCCACCTCCCCGGCCAGGTGAACAAGCCTGCAGGGAGGAGCTGTGGTGTGCTGCTTGGAATGTTCCAGAGCCCCTCCAGCTGCCGTGCTGCTGTCTCTGCAAACCTGAGGCTGCTGACCGTCGTGGGGAGGAGGGGTGGTCTTTTCCTTTTCTTTCTCCCTCCCCTCCTTTTTTTTAGAAATGGAATTTTAAAACAGCCAGCAACTAAGGCAAACTCCCAAGACAACAGGCTCAACAATTTACATAATGTGAGAGTTCAGGAGGAGGGCGCAAGGCAGTCCTTTAAACCGTGTGACACAGTTTAAAGTAGGGAACCTTGGCTGGCATTAAACCACAGTCCTCCGAAACACAATTGTAAAGCACTCAGGGCCGCCTGGCCAATCAGGCCCCTTGATTGGCTGCATGTCCCTAACCCTGTAATCTTCCATCTGGAGGCCGCACACCACAGCTGACTGCCGTCAGGCTGGTCCACAGGCTGACTGTCAGGGGGGCCAACGTGCATTTTAAGAAATCTTACTTTTGGTTGCTTTGGTCCATGTTCTCAAAATGTCAGTCCTGGATAATGGGGCCCTTTGCTCCTGCCTAATCATGCCAGTCACCGTGGAGGCTGCTGGCTAGGGGTGCCGGTGGAGCCCGTGGTCTGAACACCAGACCTGTGTCAGTGACACCCAGGCTCATTACAACTTGGGGGACTTCTCCATGGGCCCACTTGGGAATCATCTTTCATCTGCAGTGGGCCCCTGATGTGGCACCAGCGTCCTGCCAGCCAGGCCTAAGGGATAATCTGTGAGCTACGCAGCCTCCAGCTGAACGGGCACTTACTCATCCATCCATCCCTCTGCCGGCGTTTCCCGCGCACCTACACAGTGACAGCTCGGGGCCACGCCTGTCTCCCAGGTCTGGCCTCACAGCCTCTAGGAGCTCACCACTCTGTGTGGGAGATGCACATGTGTGCACACACGTGTGATGTGTAACAGCACAGTACTTGGCCACGAGGCCAAGGATGTGAAAATGTTCCCGGGGACACGCAGGACAGTCTACTCCACACAGAGGCTGAGAGCCTGTGACCCTCGGTTCTACAGAAAAGGTGAGCGTTTGAGAGAGGAAGGCCGTTCTGGGAGGGCATGAGATATGGCTGGGTGGGGGGCCGAGGGGCCAACTCGATGGGCATCCGCATGGAGACACAGGTGCTGCCGGAAGGCCCCTGGGCAGGTTGCCGTGATGCGCGATGCGTGGGAAAGCCGCCGTGAACAAAGACCAGGACACAGCCCAGCCGCTCTGCGTCCCTCCCCCATGTGCCCTGGAGCAGGCTCTGGCCCACCCTGACACTCGGTCTCCTCGTCAGTCAGCGGGTGGAGCAGACTGACTGAGGGGGTTGCGCCTTGCGCTCAGTGACCCCGGCCTCACTCAGGCTCTGCTCAAGGGCTGCCCTTGTTGCTTCCTGAGTTCCTGTAGACACGCCAGCAGGACCCGTCTCCCTCCCACGCTGCTCACCTCTCCCGGGGCCACGTCCTCGAGCACACGGGCCACGAGGACGAGCAGTGATCTGCTCACAGGAAGCTCATCTGCACAGCACTGTGGGTGAAGAGAGGACCAGATGGGGAAGGCTAGGGACCACTTGGGGTCCCAGGAAAACAGAACCACTTACGGCTTAACACAGGGAATGTCACATGGGTGACGGAGGCACTCAGAAGCCAGAAAAAGCAGGCGAGGTGGCAGCAGGCAGCACACCAGGTCCAGGCGAACGGTGGGGGCACTGGCAGGGCGCGGGCCGGACATGCGGGAGACACCCCTCCAGGAACGCTGCCTAGGGCACCGAGATGCTGGGCTTCCTGCCTCCCCTCCCATCTCCTTCCAGCCAGGGGTGGAGGGGGGGAAGCCGGGAAGCGGCCCCCAGAGGGACCCCCCTGTGGGGCCAGTTCAGGGGTGACTCAAGTCCACGTCCTCGTGTTATTCCTGAAGACATTGAGCCTGGGTTTCTTAGATGATGTCCCTGCCCTGGTGGAACTGGTTAACAGGTATGCACACAGCTTGCAATACACATGCACACGCACATGCACACAGGCATGTACACACAGGCACACGGCCCCCAGATGCATTCCCCTCCAGCCGACCAGGCGCACAGTGGCTTTCCCAGCCCTGGAGGAGGCTCAGTGGCAGCCCCAGGGCACAAGGCGAGCTGTGGCGTCCCCTGCCAGCTCCCACATCCCAGCCAAGTCTCGTCCGAGTGACCTGGGTTCACCACCCGCTGGCCTGATTTTCCTCGTCCACAGCGCTCACCTCAGAGAGTGCCAGGCACACATGAGCCTCCATGGAGCGGCCTTTATTACTCTTCATTCCAGACCCCACTCCCTCACCACCCCCAAACTGCCCCCAGAGGCCCCTGAGGCTCAGGACTCAGCACTGCGCCCTGCGCTGCCCTGAGGGCTGGGCCCTGGACACAGCTGTTTGGCTTTGAGGTGCAGGCCCGCCGGCCCAGGATGAAACACATCCATGTGTTTAGGCAACTCCGTGTCAAGGCCTGAGGGAAATCGCTTCCTTGAAAAGTTCTAGATGTTTAAAAAGTAAACTAGACACATATCGGTGATGTTGAAAGTGTCTTTGCCATGAGAAGTAGCCATCTGTAAACTCCTCACCTGGGCTGGTGAGCTGCAGGCAGGTGTTACCCATCAGCTGACCTCAGAACAGCTCCAGAATCTTTGACGTGTCCTTAGGTGTCCAGGATTCCTCCTTCTGCGCCAAGCTTGTGAGCGATCAAAGGTTCGTCCCTGACAGCTTCGCAACGTCAGCGGTAGCTGCACTTTGTAACATGGAGCAGACTCACTCCTGGAAATCAGGAGCGTTTTTCCCTGTGTTGACACGTGATTTCAGGTATCACGTTTCTGCATGCTAATGCCTAGATAATGCAAAAGTACAGTATAGACCAAAATTATATACCTCTGCACACAATATCCCAGCAAGTGTAGCTTGAGTCAGTGTCTAATAGGTATATGGTGAAAATTTCCAGAAAAGGTGACATTCTTTGTTACTGCTTCAAAGGAGCTGCTCTGATGTTGGAGAAGAAAGGAAAACAGGGTAACAGGATCTGTGAGCCCATTAAACCTCGAGGGCATCGGGAGCTTAAGGTCTCAACCCCGTTTGATGTGTCCGGTGGCCTGCGGGGGCTCCGTGGGTGAAACCCTTTGAAGGACAAACCTCTCTCTGCAGCTCCAAGGCTGCAGGAGGTCAAGCTACTGTCTGCTTTCTCTCTGAAGCATAGAGCAGTGAGGTGGTGTCAGTATTTTGGGGAAGAACCAGTGTGTTGAACACCTTACGGCATGTAGAGAGCTGAACGGGCGTGAAGAAACCCTAACTCATCACCTAACCCTGGAAAAGTTGCCCAGGACTAGCACATGTCTCTGAGAGTTTCAGATGTCCAAGCATGGCCCCAAACCCCAGGGTCCTCTGGGCTGGTTGGCTGGACCCTCTTAAATGGTCTACCGCAGCACACACAGTTCTTGCACCGACCTGCTCCTACCCACCCACCCTGGACAGTCTTAGAATTGACCTGCCCTGGGAAAACCAAGAGGAAGGAAGGCCACCTAGCAAGTAAGCTCTCCTTTCTATGTTCTGTGCAAGGGACATAAAGGACTTTCCAAACCAGAACTTCTGTGATGAGCTATCTGGCGCAATCCTCCATTTCTATGAAACTACAAATCCCTGCACTGGAGTGAGAGTCCAGCTTCCCCAGCCTGTGACCTTCTGCTCGAAACAAATAACGAAGCATGTATCTGCTTTAACATCCAGTTGTTGTAGACAATGTCTCTGTCCTGGGTCAGTTCCTTGAAATAATCTGTGGTGGGTTATCTGAATGGTACAGGGAGCTCTCTATTTAAAAAAAAATACAGGTTTCAGGCTGTAGAAAATTTTGATTGATTGAAAATCTGCAAATGTTTTATACTGAACTCAGTAGAGTTTTTTGAGAGAGTACTTGAGCCCCTGTATTTTAAGACCTTCTTAAAGACCTAACTGAAACTTTATCCCACAAATGACACCATTTTCTTTTTCATAAATGTATGAATACTAGGAAAAAAGTTTTCCTTAGTCCAAAGAACAAATACAATAATTTCCCTGATTATCTCATTTTCTTCTTATTAAATATATTACTTTATCCTAATAGTAAGTAATAAAATAGAAGGAGTTATTTAACTTATTAAGGGTTTTAAAATCACTTTTCACATCTAGGGAGTTTCGAGGCAAAGATTTGGGGTTCTTTCAGGTGAGAGGTTAGGGAAATTCTGAAAGAATGTCTCTATATTTCTATAGCTGAAAATTAAGTTTATTTTCTCAAAAATCAGCATTCCAGAATACCTCCAATTAGAGTCTCACCTGAACCCAAAGAATGCAGTGACTGAAGGAGAATTGTAAAATTAAGGCAATTACACACCTGTGTGCAAAGTCTGTGATCTGCCGTTACGGACATTGTTTGGTTGTAAATGATGACCTGCACCAACGCTTCATAATACACAATTCCCGGGGAAGGGGGGGCACTTTCAGGGATTCCCTTGAAACAAAGGAACCTCTATTTAACTTAAGCAGGTCTAAAAGCATCTCTTCAAAAAAATCCCCCCCGAACAGTCCAAATATATATTTTAAGCAGCATCCTCTTTATATATTTGCAAACTTGATGGGAACCAAGGCTTCTTTGGGGGAATGAGGCTAAAATGGCAACGTAACTGCATTTTGTATTTGCTTAGTTCAGCCCTTTTCCAAATTCCCAACAAAAATGCCCCCAGATGAGACTGTTACTGCTCACTGCAAGGTGGCACGAACAATGTAGGTATTTCACTCCTACAACTTAGATAAACAATCCCTCCTCATCCCCCAAATGTTTCATGTGGCCCAATCAGAACTCGTTCTTTCTGTGCGGGACCGACCCACGTGTTCAGGGCCTGGAGGATTTAGGGGAGGTGATTCGGGGAGAAGAGAAGGAGAGAGACGCGTTGAACACCCCCTGGGAGATGAGAAGCCACGTGTCTGCCATACTCCAATCCCACAGCCGCCTACCTTTCCAGGCAGATATGAGGAGGAAGGTTGCCCATGCCCCCCTGCCATCTATGTTACCGGTGAGACCCCCAAGCTGGGTTCAGAAAAGAGTTTTGTTCTTCAAAGTGGCCCTCAGACAGTCAGGATCATGGTTAGATCATACCCTTGCATTTCCTGAATACAATGTTAATTTCCAAGAATAAAGAGAAAAAAATGGAAACTGCAATAAAAAGCGGGATACATTTTTATAATCGTATAAATTACCTATAAAGGAAGGATATTCAGGTTGTCACTTGATCTTTCAACTGCAACACTAAACGCAAAATAGCAGTAAAGCCATATTCACAGAGTTACAGGTAAAGGATGAGGAATTATGGGATTATTCAATTACGGTTCAAATATTAGGGCAAATAAATCTGTATGGGGTGTGCAAGGACTCGGAAACCATAAACTCATTTCTAAAGAATTACTGAAGCAGGCACTCCACACAAGTGAAAAATGAATTAGAATAAAGAACTTAACATGAAATACAGAAAAACGTGATGTTGAACAAACAGCAAAAGTTATCGTCGCGTCTAAATATCTATCAGTGATGCACTTGCAAAGCTGATGCAATGGCTAAACCCAGGGTTCTGAACACGTTTCATATGTTTTATCTCTTTTTTTAGTTGTTTGGGGAAGGAGAGTAAATTCAGGCCCTGTTTATCTGTCTTGACCAGTAGATTTCAACCAGTTTGTCTTATAAATTAAATTTTCTAAATGTTTCTGGTAGAAGAAATGCCGTTTGGTTTTTAATATCAAGACACGTTGCTCAACATTGACAGATGTCCTATGGATTCTAAAAAAGCTTCTAAGTATTCATGGGGCGTGATGTCAATCTATAATCTAGTCATCAAAAGGATGACACTTTTTTCTTCTTAATATTTATAACGTCTACATTTTATTGTCTTTTATGCTAATTCAGTGTTGAATAGAAATGGTGATGGTCTGCATTCTGGACTTGATCTTGGTTTTGTGGGAAAAATTCTAAAATGTTTTACTATTAACAATGAGTTTTGCTGTAGTTTGTTCTTTTTCTGTCTTTTTTTTTTCTTTTTTTCTTTTTGCTGTTATTTTAGAGATTTATCTACTTAAGGACAATTTCTTCCATTTCATCTTTACCAAATGCTACTCTGCCAGTTTTGAGAAGATCACATGGTTTTTCTCGCTTAATCTGGAAGGCTGGTAAACTAAATGAATAGGATTTTCTGATGTTGATCCAACTTCAGAGAAACCGCACTGGGTGCGACCTTTCACGTAGGCAATGTGTCCAGTTTGGGGTTTTGTCCAGGACCCGTGCCCTGCGCACATGTACGAAGTCGGCCTGTGATTTCCACCAGGGATGCTATATTTTCATCTGCACCGAAATGTGAACATTTTGGAGCCCAGTCCCTTGTGGACGTGTGGCCTTCCTTGTCCTCAACGCAGGACATGACCAGCATCCTTTGCATTCCAGCCACATTGCGGACATTTCTCACAGCCAGAGCAGGAGAGGAAAACTGTCGGGAAGACGGAGCGGGTCATGCTTGGGGCGGCGGCCGAGTAAGCAAGGCAGACACAATGATGAGCAGCCATGGGGGGAAGGGGTGCGGGGAGGCCCGATGCCTCCGTGGGGCAAAGGCAGAGGAGAGGGGGAGGCACCGAGGCCCCTCGACGGAGACAAGGGAGAAGCAGAGGTCCACGTGTCTGCTCCGCCTCCTCTGGGCAGCAAAAACGGGCTTGGATCGATCGAGTGCAGTAGCGGTTCCCGCGCACTTTCGTTACAGATGACTCTAGCGTGTCACAGGCGACAACCGTACACGCTGCCCAGCTCTTTCCTGGCCGGGTCCAGATTTCTTATCTGCCAGGCGCAGAGCCCCTGGCTTCTCCTGTGCTCACACTAATCTTGTCTTAAGCCGGTCTGTGCAGGGATACAGCTTCCTTGTGTCGGGGACCTGGCCGCCATCTGCATAAACTCTTGGCCTCGGTGTCTGCTGTTACTCCAAGTTCAGGCGGAGCCCGCGGCTCATCAGTTACTAACGCGGCTTGGCCCTGCTCCCGTCAGCTCTGCAGAAACGCTTCTGGATGAACTCGGGGGCCGCACAGGGTTCTCTTTTGCTCTGAGCCCTCCAGCTTTCTGGATGGAAGTCGATGCGTGGTGATGATGGTGGTGATGACAATGATTCATCTAATCTCATCATGAGCTGGACGCTGCGCTCAGAACCACGTGTGCGTCACCGCTCACCTTCACTGCCTCGTGAGACCTCCTTTTACAGATGAGGACGCTGAGCTCCCAGAACTCATGGAGGGCAAGTTGGCTTGAAGAAAAGCATCTGCGGTAGCCCAGGACCTCCCTTCTGAGCCCTGTCACCCCTCGGCCACTCCGAAGGGCAGGAGGGGCTGCTGCGAAGGTGACGGGCGTGGCTGCAGAGCGGGCTGACGCTGCAGGAGAAGGTGCTCGCTCCCGACCTCAGCCCTGCCTCCTACCTGGGCTCCTCCCAGCAACTGGCCCCCCGTGTCCTGCCGCTGCCCCGGGAGTGGGGGGAGGCTCCCTTCAACCAAAGGCGCGTGCGTCCTGGGGAGGGGACCCAGCTGTGGGCTCTCGACAGTCTGGGATTGGGGGGGGCAGCACCTCACACTGTCCACTGCACTGTTTAATTTCCAAATATTTGAGGTATATCCTAGTTAGATTTCTCATACATCTTTCTAACTTAATTTCATTGTGATCAGAGAACATACCCTTTATGATTTCAATCTTAAATCTACTGAGGCTCATTTTAGGCTCCAGCACGTGGCAAATGCTAGAGTAGCTTACGTCCTTGAAAAGAATTTGTATTCTGCTATTGTTGGATGTTCAGTAAGTTATCAGTAAACTCATGTAGGTTGATAATGTTGTTTAGGTCTTTTGTTGTTGTTGTTGACTTTTGTATAGTTCTTCTATAAATTGCTAATACAGGGGTTTAAAATCTCCTACTATGGTTGTGGAATTTCCTGTTTCATTACTCCTGTCAATGTTTTCTTCTTGTATTTTGAAGCTCTAGTCTTAGCGAATATACACTTACGACTGCTATGTCTTCCACATTAAATGACCAGTTTTTATTATAAGATTTTCTTCTTTTCTTTTTCTAAATGTTTTTCCTTTGTTAATTGAAGTATAATTGACATACAATACTGTATTAGTTTCAGGTAGACAACATATTATACACTTCCTATACATTATAAAGTTATCAGTACAATAAGTCAGTTACCATCTGTCACCATAAAAAGTTATCATACTATATGGTAACTATTCCCTATTTAACTGTATTCCCTGCAGTACCTTTCATCCTGGTGACTCATTTCTTTTGTAACTGGAAGTTTCTCCCTCACCTGTTGCACTCACCCCCCACTCCCTCCTCTCTGGCAACTACCAGTGCTTCTCTGTGTCATGAGTCAGTTTCATGTTTTATTCTGTTTGTTGATTTGTTATTTTTTTTAGACTTCACATGTAAGTGATACCATACAGTGTTTGTCTTCCTCTGTCTGACATTTCACTTCGCATAATAACCCCCAGGTCCATCCGTGTTGTCACAAATGGCAAAATGTATATCTCATAAGGGGTTAATATCCAAAATACACAAAGAACTCATACAACTCAACATAAAAAAAACAAACAACCTGGTTGAAAATGGGCAGAGTGCCAGAATGGATATTTTTCCAAAGAAGACAAACGGCCAACAGGCACACGAAAAGATGTTCAACATCACTAATCATCAGGAAATGCAAATCAAAACCACAAAGATATATCACCTCACACCTGTCAGAATGACTATCATCTAAAAGACAAAAAACAACAAGCGTTGGCAAGGGTGTGGAGAAAAGGCAGCCCTTGTGCACTGTTGGTGGGAGTGTAAATTGGTACAGCCACTTATGGAAACAGTATGGAGGTTCCTCAAACAATTAAATATAGAGTTACCATGTGGACCAGCAATTCTACTCCTGGGTGTTTTTCCAAAGAAAGCAAAAACACTAATTGGAAATACATGCACCCCTATGTTTACTGCAGCATTATTTACAATAGCCAAGATATGGAAGCAACTTAGGTGCCCATCAACAGACGAATGGATAAAGAAGATGTGGTGAATATAATATATATGTGTGTGTGTGTGTGTGTGTATTCCATTATATCATAGGATTCCATTATATATATATATATATATATATATATATATATATATATATATATATATCTTCTCCCATTCAGTTGGCTGCCTTTTCATTTTGTTAATAGTTTTCCTCGCTGTGTAAAAGCTTTTTCGTTTGAAGTAGTCTCATTTGTTTAGTTTTGGTTTTGTTTCCCTTGTCTGAGGAGACATATCCAAAAAAATATACTGCTAAGACTGATGTCAAAGGTCATACTGCTTCTGTTTTTTTTCTAGGAGCTTTATGGTTTCAGGCCTTATATTTAAGTCTTTAAACTATTTTGAGTTTATTTTTGTGCATGATGTGAGAGAGTAGTCAAGTTTGATTCTTTTGCATGTAGCTACCAAGTTTTCCCAGTACCATTTTTTGAAGAGACTACTTTTTCCCCATTGTGTATTCTTGCCTCCTTCTTGCAGTTTAATTGCCCATATAAGTGTGGGTTTATATCTGCGTTCTCTATTCTGTTCCATTGATTTATGTATCTGTTTTTGTGCCCGTGTCATACTGTTTTGATTACTGTAGCTTTGTAGTATAGTTTGAAATCAGGGCGTGTATACCTCCAGCTTTGTTCTTCTTTCTCAAGATGGTTTTGACCTCTGTGCTTCCATAGAAACTTTAGAATTCTTTGTTCTAGTTCTGTGAAAAATGTCGTTGGTATTTTGATAGGGATTGAATTAATTCTGTAGATTGCCTCGGGGAGTATGGTCATTTTAACAATATTAATTCTTCCAATCTGAATACAGTATATCTTTCCATCTGTTTGTGTTGTCTTCAATTTCTTTCATCAATGTCTTATAGTTTTCTGAGTACAAGTCTCTTACCTCCTTGGTTGATTTATTTCTAGGTATTTTATTCTTTTTCATGCAATTGTAAATGGGACTGTTTTCTTAATTTTTCTTTCTCTTTCATTGTTGCTGTATAGAAATGCAACAGATTTCTGTGTAACAAAGCTGCAATCCTGCAGCTTTACCAAATTTATCGATGAGCTCTAATAGTTTTTGGTGGTGTCTTCAGGATTTTCTATGTATAGTATCATGTCATCTGCAAACAGTGGTAGTTTTACCTCTTCCTTTCCAGTTTGGATTCCTTTCATTTCTTTTTCATATCTGATTGCTCTGGCTAGGACTTCCAATACTATGTTGAATAAAAATGGTGAGAGTGGGCATCCTTGTCTTGTTCTTGATCTCAGAGAAAATGCTCTCAGCTCTGCGTCAACAGCTTCTGGCCTGTGTTGTTCCTTGGGTGGAAATTTTGTAATTTCCACTCACAAACTTGTAAGGACACTTGTAAGGACACAGGGTCACCTGACTATAGTTACTGAAATCAGTCTTTGGCGAGACTACCTTAAACCTCAGGTAGGGTTTAAGGTATAGGTCAAAACTCACCTATAAATATAGTTTTCAATAAAGTGGTAAAAACTTTACCAATAAAATGTGAAGTCCAGTGCATGAGACGTTGCTATGTCTCTATCACAACATTTGGATTAAAAAAAGAAAAAGCCCTCTTATTTATACTCAGATGCTGAAGGGTGTGTGTGTGTGTGCGCGCGGTATGTATTCATTTCTTTCTTGACAGGAAAAATATTGGGACTTATATCACTTAATCTTTTCCTCCCTGAAATACAGTTGAAGCTCTTTTATCCTCTATTGAAAAGGACAAATAATCGTTAACACAAAAGTATGGATCAATTTAAATATCAATGCATAGTGTCAAGGACCAGAGTGAAAGCAGAGGAAATCTCCAAATCCATACACTGTTTTCTTGTTAAAGTGCTACGTGTTCACTTGGTACAGTTTTTAATGATAGAAGCATATGAAGTAGAACATTTAAATCCTCCATGGTAACACTTCCCTTGTTCAAAACCTGGCTCCTCCATTTACACCTCTGTGAACTTCAGCAAGTAATTGAGCTCCTGTGTCTCAGTCCCTTCATCTGTAAAGTGGGGATAACCCCTGTGCCTTGCTGTTGTCCAGGTAACTGAGGGCATAGGTGTCTTGTGAGCCCCGTGCCCCATATCCTCGTCCCCTCGAGTCTTAGTTGCGGGTCCAGTGGACAATTTCTCCATTTGCTGCCAGGATCCTACCCCAAGTGCCCAGCTCACAGTCTCCACTTCTCTGCCTCTGGACTTCTTCCAAGGCCAGGAGGACTCACTCAGCCTGTGCATGGGGCACCCTGGAACGCTGGGAGCCAGAAGAGCTATTGTGCCCATGGGCAGAAGGTTCAGGGTCAAGACCCCGCTTCCTGGCCTTTGAAGGGACCCTGTGAGGCCCCGAGTCTCTGTCCTGCTGGTGAAACAGCAACCAGCTCATTACATCCCTTTAACCTGCTTCCTGTCTCCACGGCTCTGATCGTTACCTGAAATTATCTTCTGTGTTTGTTTCTAGGGGGGCAGTTACAGAAACGGGGGCTGTAATTGTCATGAGTATTTCCTCCTTACTTTATGAATATACTTGTATATATAAATAAATCATACATTTGTGTTTTATATATTATATATAGCAAATGTCTTTATTTTGTCCCCTTTTCTTATCTTCTTATCACGTAACATAAGATGTATTGACTTTATATCACAGTGTTTAAGTATTGCTAACTTTACATCATAGTATTTAAACTACAGGATATCAAACAGAGCATTATACGTGTCTTCTGGAGAAAGGGCCCATGTGTTTTCAGTTGTATGCAGGCTGCAGAATCGTGTTAGGCAGACTTATGGCCTCGTTCCTGTCTTTACTTGGTGGTTAAAGATGGTTTAAGCAGGTGTGTGTGGATGCTGAGTTGATAAGGGGTGGACTTATGGTGGTTAATTTTATGTGTCAACTTGACGGGGCCAAGGGATGCCCAGGTATTTGCTCAAACATTATTCTGGGTGTTTCTGTGCAGATGATTCTGGGTGAGTCCAACATCTAAATCAGTGGGCTGAGTAAAGCAGATTGCCCTACCCAGTGTGGGTGGGCCTTGTCCAATTAGTTGAAGGCATGAATAGAACAAAAAGGCTGAACTTTCCATGAGAAAGAGGTAACTCCTTCTGCCTGAACTGGGACATTGGCTTTTTCCTGCCTTTGGGGTCAAACTGCACCATCAGTTCTCCTGGGTCTCCAGCGGGGTCACCCTGCACATCTGGGGACTTGCCAGCCTCCATAAGCATGTGAGCCAATTCCTTCTAATAAATCAGTCTTTCTCTCCCTCTCTGTCTCCCCATGTATATATATATATCAGTTCTGTTTCTCCAGAGAATCCTGACGAATACAGACTTGGGTCCCCCACTAGAATCTAAGTACAAAGTGCAGAAACTGTCCTTCATGGTCAAGCTCATATCCTCAACCAGCCAAGCAACGGATGCATTAACACCTCAGTCATGAGCTCAGAGGAGCCCATGGCAAAGAGCCCCAGAGGACCAGCCACTTGCCTCCCCAGATGAGCCTTCAGGTAAGCATGGGCCACCCCGTGGGATGGAGCCACGCAAAGCGCTCGTGGCCCACACACCCAGGTGGACTAGCTCTGGTGACATGGCAGAGACAAGGAAAAGATGTAAACCCGTAAAAAATGTCACCTTCACTTCCTGAGCCCTCTCTCAGCCCAGCTGCCCATCCTGACCAGGGGGACCCTGCCCGCCGCCCGGGGGCAAACCCGCATGATGTTGAGGAATTCAGCATTTCCTCCAGCTGAGTCCTGGTCGGAAGGCTGCTGAGAAGTTGATTACAAAGTTCGTGCATCTGGAGAGCTTCAAGTCCACTGGGCACGTGGGGCCCACAGAGGGGCCCTCTGGAGGGGCCCTCTGCCTTCCTCCAGAGACGTGGGCAGGCTTGGGAGAGCCCCGCCGGCAGAGAGAAATCCCCCCGAGAAAGTGAGAAGAACGTCCCAGAGAGGCCGGGTGAAGAAATCGCTGGGAAGGACTGGAAAACAAAAGGTAAAGTTAACAGCGTAATGATGGCACAATTTCCAAATATTATGTGAGAAGCAGCCTCAAGACAAATATTTTTGAATTTCTAATGGAAAAATGGCATTTCTTTTATTTATTTTTTATGTATTTTTGAGTGTTAACAAATAGTTCTAGTGATAATTAGCATCTTTGTATATTTATTGAAAACCAGCACTAAATCTGTATATTTACAGAAAAACGCCTTCGACATAGATAATAGCACAATTCCATGTTTGTGAATTGACAGTTTCCTCTAAACATAGACTAGAAATTCAGCAATTGTCACTACAGCTGTTTGTGAAAATTTGACAATAGATAAATAATGACTAGAAATCAATCTTTTCATTAAAATGCAAGAAACAAAAAAGTATCTAAAGGAATTTTATTCCTTTAGCACGTCCAGGCTAGTCTTTAGGAAGCTCCTACACATACATTTCGGCGTTGTTTCCATTTTTGTAGACCCAGAAACATCTTTTTCTTTTCAAAGATGTGCATCGTGTTGTGGGGGGAGGGGGTGTCTGGGGGGCGGGGCCTGCACGCCTCCAACCCTTAACTCACCTTTAACACACCTGCCCGACTTTTCGTCGCTTACTGAAGGCCTGGGCTGCACACACACACACTCACATATACACACTGCACACACACTCACACACACACAGATGGTGCTTCAACCAAAGGGTTCACACTCCTTATTCTGTCCACTGACTGGACCAGCCAATGTGTTCTTGTCCCAAATAACCCCCTTTCTCCAGAAAAAATAAAAATAAAAAACACCGAAACAACAAACACATCAAAACTATTGGCTCGTGTCTTAGCTGTTAATTCACTGAAAGCCTTGAGTTAGACATGATCTGCGCCTGAGAATTAGCTGTGTCGTGGGCTCTTCTCACAAAGAAGAGACAGGAACCACCATCAAAGCCAAGATGGAGAAACACGGTGAACCACATTCTCTTCGGCGGTTCTCAACAGGAAAAGGTGGAGAAGCTCCGTCTCCCAGAACAGCGGAGGTGCCTGGAGCCGACGGCACAACTAGACAGCAGAGGGCCAGCCTGTGGAAGAGCGAGCAGAGGCCAGGAAGATGTTCAGCGAGAGCCTCTGCAGGGTGAGTGCCTGCTTGTCACCTTGCAGGGATGCGGGCGAGGACAGAGAGGACGCAGATCGTAAACCAGTCTCCACCCAAGGATCCGGCCGCTGGAAGCCCCCCGTCTTGTGGTTTCCAGCATTTCTTCCTCATTCCATCTTAGCCACGGCATCTGTACACAGGCACGTGTGAGTGGACATCCATCCCCGAGCTGTGGAGTGACCGACGAGGCGACCACTCACGCTGGGGGAACGGGGTGGTCACCGCCACGAGAGCCCGCAGAGTTTACAGATCTCCAGTCTCAAAGCTTCCTTAAAGGGTAAATATAGCATTTTCCATTTTGGAGCTGGAGACCTTGTCTTTCTCTTTTCCCCTCTACCCTTCTTAAATAGTCCATGTTTTGGATGAACTCCAGTGGGGGTGTGACCTCACGCAGGGAAATTGTAGAAGTGTAGCAATTGCTTAGAAATTAAACAGCGAAGTCGGGTGTGTCTGGATGCGTGGTGTCACCCCTTCCACCCAGACGAGATGCCCTCGCCACCCACTGCAGCGTGGCCTCCGGAAGGGGACGCTGCCAGAGCCACCTTCCCCCCCTCGTGGGGCCTCGGGGAGGGGGTCTGCAGTGAGACAAGGCCGGTCCCCGCCCATGGGCAGCACCCCGGCTGTGATCAGGAGCAGAAAGCAGGGCGTGGGTGGGTGGCGCTCTTGCTGGTGTGTCAGGTGAGCCGGCCCGGAGGCGGGGGAGCCAATCATACCTGTCCGGAAGATGATTCCTGCCTCTTCCAAATGTCTTAGTAGCGAGGAAAGCCCTGGAATGCATCTTGTGAAGGTCTCCGTGCTGGGTCGTGGTGGGGATGGGCGTGTTGCAGTTGCTTGTCCGGGAAACACACACGGACTCACGAGCTGTGAAACGTCCTTTCTGCTCAAGGCTGGACGCTGGGGATCCCAGGACACACGTGTGTGTGTCACATGGTGTATAAACGTGAGAAGGGGCGGGAGAAAGACCAGGAGAACGTGGCCGAGTCACCTGGGAATCCGGGTGGTCTGGGTGAAACGTTTCTGGACTAGCTTGCACCCCTCTTGCGAATTTTCAGTGAGACCGAGACGATTTTAAAGCTGCCTCTTCCCCAACAGCTCCAAGCGCCCGGCAAGGCTCGAGGGCGGCAGGAGTTGATGTCCCTCCCACCCCCTGCATGCAGGGTCCTGCCGGCCTTCCGCCCGTCCTCCCCAGAGCCTGCATGGGGGTCAGCCTCACCAACCCACACGGCTGGCCGGGAAGAGCGATGGCTTCACAGAGGGAGGCTGGGTTCTGTTGTCAAAAGGAGTGGACACGGGTGTTGTCACCCGCCCCGAAACGCCACCCAAGTGGTCTGTGTGCTTCACTGCTCCTGGTCTACTAAGCAAAAGCCATCGGACCACGATCACCAGAGGTTAAAAAAAATCTGCAATTCCAACCCAAACGGTCTCGGGATTAATAAAAACCTGGGCTGCTAAAGCACGATTCAAACCAGCAATGGGGCCTCATGGGTTAGGAAAATGGTCTTTTTTTTTGTTTTTTTGCAGTACGCAGGCCTCTCACTGCTGTGGCCTCTCCCGTTGCGGAGCACAGCCTCCGGACGCACAGGCTCAGAGGCCACGGCTCACAGGCCCAGCCGCTCCGCGGCATGTGGGATCTTCCCGGACCGGGGCACGAACCCGCGTCCCCTGCATCGGCAGGCGGGCTCCCAACCACTGCGCCACCAGGGAGGCCCGGTCATATTCTTTTTGAAGAAAACTATCTTCCTATTTGTTTACAAAAACACTTATTTTCTGCAAAAATGGAAACGGACGTGGTCAGTGAGGTTATTTTATCAAAATGTTCAGTGACATACAGTAATTGTGATTAAGCACTGAAATCCAACCAAAACCAAGCCCTTTAAATGAACTCAAACACATAAGAAAACATCAAACTGGTGTAAAATGTGGGGTTGGAATCCTCCGCGATCCCTCCAGTGGTATCACTCAAAACAGAACCGAGTACAGGGGAGAAGCCCCTCGGAGCCCAAAGGCAATCTGCAGAATAAAGCAGTATGGAAACAAACCTTTTGTGAACTTTAAATAAAGCATAGAGACAATCCCGACCCCAGACGGCGCTTTCTGCATATTTATTTTCTGCCTTTTAGGTGCTCAGGTGATTGTAACATTTTAACACTGCTCTGGAATAAGTGCTTTTGTGAGAAGTTCATCCTCCAGGTTCGAATAGACTGAATTTCCTGGTAAAATTTTATTTTGCAATTATTCCACTTTTTAAAAAAATCTTCATGCCACAAGATGCAAAGTCCAAAATATTTATGTCCCTGATTGTCAGCCTTTCCTTCTTAGAGATGTCAAAGCGAAAACAAAATAGACAACTCATTTTGTTGAAGCAATACAGGCGTATTATCACAGCAAGATTCTAACTCAGGTGCACAAAACCTGCATTTTCAGAGCCCAGCAAGGAAGCGAGCAGGTGCTCAGAGGCACAGCAGGTAACTAATGTCAATAAAGTAACCCAGATTCGAGTTCCAACAACAGAGAAAGGGTCAAACTGCAACCCACAAAAGTGCTGAGAAGCAGAGCTAAGGCCAAGTCTCCCTAAACCACCTCACGTCTCGGGGAGAAGCTGCCATGTGGGGACATACCCTGCATCTCCTCCCGACGCCCAAGGCTCCACCACAGAAAGCCCAGGACTGGGTTAGGGGCAGAGGCCGCTCCACCAGCGGTGACCTGAGTAGGACGGTGACCAGGCGCGGGCACCTCCGTGTAACACCCTGTCCCTCTCTGCAGCTCTCACCCCACGCGTCCTGGCTGCCTGCCCATGACCTGACACCCCCTCCCCTCCTCATTGGCCTTCTCTGTGCCCAGGTCTCTCTGCCTGGCGATGCTCTCTGTTCCAGAAACAATCTTATAACAAAATAGAATCGACCTCAGTCACACTCAAGGAAAGCAATACTTCACAGTATTTCAGCTCACTTCTGAAGGTACTGAATATACGTATAATTTGAATGGAAATGTCGTGTCTAATTTGGCTTCCAGAGTCTGGCTCTAGAACTTAAACTACATGCAGAGTTTCCTTCAATGAGTCAAGAGCAGACCCTAAATATAGAACATTTTACGGGTTCGAGTTTGCACAGCTGACTTTCAGAGCAAAAAGAGCGCTGTGTTCACGCGCACGGTGTGAGCTAATCCTGACCTGGACCACACAGGGCCACCGAGGTGACAGGTGGCAGCCCCAGGGCGTCAACCAGAGAAGGCCACGACCCAGGTCTCTGCGCAGAGGAAGGTTATGAGAGTTTGGGTTTGGCTTTAGGACAGCAAGACACTATTTTCAGATATGTAAGTGATCACAATGTCCCCTGAAAAGACCGTCTCGGTCCTGAGGGTGACGGCACATGGACCCCGCCCAGCCCGGCACCAGGCCAAGCCTCAAACCCACCGCCTGCCTCGGGGCCAGTGGCACGGGGGTCACGGCCATGGGGCTTGGCCCATGAGCAGGTGGGTGCGGGTCACCCAGAGCCGCAGGGTGGTGACTCCAAGCCCCCAGACAGCCCGTGGGGTGGCACGGCTGGGGCCTTGGTGGGGCCCAGCAACCACTCGCCTGATCCCTGGGGGCCCAGGGCTGGCGACGCAGCATCGCCGGACGTGGCAGGGCCTGGACCCCTTAGGGACCAGATGGTCTGGACGCAGCTCCATCCCAAGTCTCTGTGCGACCGTCCCGGGCCTGGCACCCCCGGTGGGTGAGGACTGACCAGGGGGCAAGCGGCGAGCCTCACGCCCGGCACTGTCCGCACCAGTGCCGTCACCCCCAACACCCGAGCACTTCTAGGTGTTCCCCGTGCTACGGCTCCAGCCTGCCCTCCGCACTCTGACCATTTCTCACCTACCCGAGCCGACCTCTGGCCCCGCACCCTCTGAGGACCCGGCCTCCTCCTGGGGTTGGGGTGCAGAGGGGTTGAGGCTCAGAGGTGGGTCAGGGTGTGTGTTTCCATCACTCCAAGCGATTCAGAAACCCCTGGGAATGTGGGCTCTGGTTTTCAGCTCGCTTCCAAGGGTCCAGGTCCCCTGCCATGTCCAGCGCCCTGACCGTCTGGGGTCTCGCTCCGACGTCCACACCGGCTCTGAGTGGACCTGCCCGGCCCGGTGTCTACATCTTGTTGCCGCTGGTGGCTCTGGGTGGGCTCTCTGGGCCTGGATCCCACCCGCACGCAGAGTCAGCAGGGCCTCAGGGCCCCTGCAGACCCCCTTGCAGGTGCCTGCTCGATGCTGGGTGCCGACGTGACCGCACAGTACCTTCTAGGCAGTGCCCGCTGGCCACGCCCCTCTGGGCCCATCCAGACCCGTGACGTCACTGGCCGGCTGGGCTCCCGCTTCTTCAGGACAATTCCTTCTTCTTGGTGCCGAAGTTTAACTCCTTGCAGGACCTTCCTGTGCTGTGCAAATGAGCCAGTGTGCTCCTCGTACGAAGGGAACTCGGCGTAATGTGCGAAGAAAGACGTAAAAGCTACTCTCTACGTAAACCTTGGAGACCATCCTCTGCCCCGTGGGACAGCGGCCAGGGGCTCAGGCTGTGTTTGCGCGCACAGAGGCCATCTGCGGCTCCCACGGACTGTTCTGCCTGACTCCTCTGCTCGAGGGCACAGACTGTGATTCAGGACAAGTGCGCGGCGGGTTCCGCCCGTGATGGGGCCCCGGGGGTACCCCTCTCCAGAGCGGCCGGGGCGAGGCGGACGGCGCTCGGACCCGCCCAGCCCCGGGTCTGCTTTCATTCTGCGATGTGACTCCAGGGGCAGGGGAGATGCCCTCTGAACCCCGCACTCCCTCCCACCCCTCCATCCCCACGCATGGCGTCCACCCACTTGGAGCTTTTTCTCTCCAAAGATGCCTCTTTGAAGTGCAAGCTCCCTTGGGTTGTCTCCAAGGCGTGTACTCACAGGGGCTGCCCCCTGGCCACTTGCAGGCTGTCCACCCACGGGGCAGGGCTGCGGGGCCCGGGGACAGAGCTGCACGTGGGGTGGCAGCCGGAAAGGGGGTCCACTCATGAGCTCCTTCTGCCAGTGACTGACACGCAACGCCCTCTACTGGCTCCTGAAGTGCGGGGCGGGGAGGCCGGGGTCACATCCAAAGAGAACAGATGAGACTGTACAGCCGCTGAGCAGGGCCGCCCCCGCCGCCTGGGGCGTTTCCACAGCCTCAACCATCGCTGTGGGAGGTTAGGAAATCTGATTCAGGATGAGTATCTACAACATGTGACTTTAAGTATAGGGGTCTCAACCTGACGGAGCACCCAATGGCCAAATCCCGGACAATGCAAACTAATAATAACAGTAATGGTGTATTATATCCCGTGGGAGCAAACAAACACCCAAGAGCTTATACCGGTACAGATAAATCATTGCATAAATGAAGGGGAAAGGAGCTCTTTCTTACAGTAGAATTCCAATGAGTAAACGCGGAAGGAAGGACAGAAACAGAAGCCCCACTGGCAAAGCAGCAGTGCTGACTGTCGAAGGCTGTACTTCCAGGGGTGCTAAGATCGGTGAGAACATGACGAGAAAGAGGCCATCTAGGCCTCTCCAAGTATCTTCCCATGAAACACTTAGGAATTACAAAAGGAAAAGCCACCAGCTCGCAGCAGAGGGGCTGGTGGGCGGGACCCTGACGACGGGTCACAGCCGCCTTCCCCAGGAGTGACGGGACGTGACCCCCGGGGGCCTGGGAAGGGCCCAGCACCACTTCCGCGGCATTCTCACCGAAAATGCCTAACCTCAGCTTATTCATGGGGAAGCCCCCGGCAAACCCCAGCGGAGAGGCGTTCTAGAGAGTTCCAGCCCGCAAACCGCCAAGGGCACTAGAGGAGCGCACGGTGAGGAACCGCCCCCGGCGCAGCGAGCTGCAACGGGGGGGTCTGAGATTGGCTCTCGGACCAGAGAAAGGACATTGTGGGAAAATCGGTGACATGCGATCACTGATCAACGTACTGGTGTCAACAGTCTGAGGTCGATTCTCACTGCGATTCTGCAAGATGCTGCATTTGACGGCGGGACCACCCAAAGGTATTGTGGTGGCTTTTTTGGAAAGTCCGCATTGTCTCAGAATGAAAGTTAAAAGCTAAAGTAAGGCTGCTGACGACTGGCTGCCTGTTGGGATCTTCACTCAGGACTTGCCTTGACCTGGGGCGCCACCTGCCCAGACCCCAGCGTGGAGGAGCTGCTCGGCCCACGGTCACCCTGAGCACCTGTGCGGCTGCAGCTTCCCCTCCCCCTTCAAGGCCTGGTGTCCCCGGAGAGGGGCGTGCGCTTCAGGTGGCGCTTGGGGCCAAGGTGACCCCGGAAAACTGCAGCCGGTTCTTCTGGTTCTTAGTGAGAGACTCTGAAACATTGACAGGCTTCGAGCCCTCTGCAAAGGGACCTGGGGACGTTTATCAACCCCAGGTAGACACTGGCTTCGGTTGGGCGTTGACGGGACCATGGGCCCCGTGGCAGGAAGGGGCCCTCGGGGGCTGTGAGACCACGTCCACTTTCCATGGCTGGACAAGGAGACGTTCGTGTTCTTCTCGGCATGGCCCTGTGAACCCCCTAAGAGTCGGTGACAGAAACCGGCAAGAGGGACGTCCCTGGTAGTCCAGTGGTTAAGACTCCGTGCTTCCGCTGCAGGGGGCGCGGGTTTGATCCCTGGTTCAGGAACTAAGATCCCGCGTGATGCACAGTGCGGCCAAAACAAAAAACACCCCAGTGAGCCGTTCCATCAGGACCCAGGCAACAGGAAGAGCGCTCGTCATCCCCGCCCCCCCAACAGCCACCGAGGCCACTCACGCCAGACGCGGGGCTTCCAGGCCCTTCCGAGCTGCTGCGCAGTGCTGTGTCGGACTCATTCACAGCACGAGTCGAACCAAAAACTTGTCCTATCTGGCTCATCAGATTCCAGGCCACCTCTGGTGATTTTAGTTGCTTTAATTTAATTAACTTTAAAAAACCCGCAGCATATTGGTAAACAGCCTCCCGGGGCACATCGTGGGGACGGGTAACGACCTGCCCAATTACAGGAGGGGTCCTGACCCCCGCACCTGGTAATTAAAATTGCTAATCACCAGCAAATTTCTGGCTGGGCTTCAGAGGCTGGAGAAACTGTTTGACCCTTTGCCCACGGCGGGAACAATGTTTGCTGTCCATCGCCGGGTGCTTAGCCAAGCCTCTGGCCCTGCCTATTAAGTGCCACTAATAGGAAATCAACAAAAGAGCCGTGACATCTGCGGGGGCGTCCGGGCCCCAGGTCTGAGAGCACAGGTGCCTCGCAGGGCTGCCAAAGAACGCGCCGCCGAGCAGGGAAATCCAGCGGTAATTAAGCGGCTGTATTTCTGCAAAGTTGGCAGCCGTGCCCAGCAGCCGGCCTCCAGGCCTCCACTGGGTCCCAACCCCCGGGGGAGAGAAACGCCAGGCGCCTTTTGTCCTGAAAGGCGCTTGGACAAAGGCACTGGATGCGGGTTTTTTTTTTCTTCTTTTCTTTTTAATGAAGCTTCCCCCTGCTCCAGCACAAGTGGGAGAGGTTGGGTAGGCTTTTCTTTGGTGGGGAGGTTGGGGTTTTCCTCCGTCGTTCTTAGAGGTCGTTGCTGGGTTGAAGGGCTCACAGGCCAGATGCTGTGATCTGCTGCTGGGAAAGTCCTTAACCAGTTCAAGCCCCCAAGATGTGGCTTCCGAGCCTCCTGGTATCAGCACAGCCCACGCCAGGCTTCCTAACATCACCTCCCGAGAACCCGCCTCCCCATTCATCACTGTTCTCCTTGCCGCTTAAGGATGAAGTGGTCCCGTGTTAGAAATACGTGCTCAGAGTGGCCTCAACTGCTTTGGATATAAAAACAGTACAAGATGGAAATTTGGATGGAGCTGCAGTGCGGGTGCTGTGATCTCAGACTCCATCACCAGGCAGCCTGCAAAGGAGAAGACGAGTAATTTCATTCCAGCCGACGGTGCTGACGAGGAAACCATTCTCCACATCTTCCGCTGGTCCTTTATGAAAAAATAAAGTGAAATCAAATGTCATAAACTTAAAAACAAGGATTCTGAGGGAAGCATAAAAATAAAACCAATCAAATCAGACGCTTTGCCTTGCCTGCTTTCGTCCCCGCTTGCCCTTCTCTTAGCCTCCCTCTCCCTGGAGCCCAGGGTGACCGGGCATCTGGCATCAGCAGGGCTATTCTACCCAGGGCTGCTCTAACAAGCGGAGAAGGAGCTGGGGTGGCCAGGATCTTCCGGAAGCCACAGAGTCATCACTCAGGTCTGGTTTCCACGCGTTCCGTGGAGGGTACGGCTGGTTCTGGAACTCAATATGCGAAGAGCTTGTGGGAAGCAGGAGATGGGGGTTCCTTCCACGTCCCCGCTTTCCTCTGCTGAATTCCCGCTCAGGGGCCGGCCTGGACTCTGAGTCCCTGCAGAGGGTGATGGGAGGGGTGGCGTCTCCCACAGGCCCTGGAACCAGACAAAACCCACACCCCTGTCGACCCTTGTCCAGAGCCGATGCGACTGGATGCTCCAGGGGCAGACGTGGTCCAGTTACCGTGGTGTCCCCGTGCCTGGAGGTTAGGAGATGCTCAGTAGATGCTCGCAGAGTGGATGCAGGACAGGGCCTGTCTCCTGATGCCCCCGGCCTCTGCCTGACTCCTCAGGTAGCTGGGGCCCTGCGTTTTCTTCCCAAGCCTTTATCCTTCTCAGACTTGACGTGTCTGTCTATTCTCCTGTCCCCCAACTTTTCTGCCCTAGACCTCACAAGCCTGCAGCTCCTGACCTGTCCTCTCCCCAACGACCTCACCTCCACCCTCTTTCCAGCGTCCCTGTCCTGTCACAGCCGAGCTCCACACCCACCGTCCCCAAAATGTGGCCGTCAGACCCCCAGGGCCTCCAACACCCTTTCAGGGAGTCAGTGAGGTCAAAGTTCTTTCCGTCACAACGCTAAGACGCACCTTGCCTTTTCCACTGGGTGGACACAGGCGGTGACGGCCTCAGAGAGATGGGGGCAGACTGCGGGCGCCTGAGCGTGAACCAGGGCAGGGCACCAGCTGTGCATCTCACCGCGCTAGTGCCCCACACTCTCAGGGCGGGAGGGAGAACGCCAGTTTCGCTTAAGAATGTGCCAATGAGGCAGCACAAATTATTATGTTTGTTAAGTGCTGACCGTGAGCACAGGCAGGGGGGCTTCTGGGGCAGCAGACCTTTGCCCTGGGCTCCTTTCTCTGAAGGGCCTGCACGTGGCTGAAGGCTCCACTGTCGCCATCTTGAAATTCTCGATAACTATTTAACAAGGGGCCCTGTGTTTTCCTTTTGCCCTGGGCTCCGCTAATTCTGTAGCTGGTCCTGAATCAAGGCCTTTCTTTAATATTCTTTTTGATGAAATTAGATTAGACGGGTGCCTACAGTCCTTCTGCTACATAGCGGTCTCAGGTGGTCGACTCGGGAAGGAGCTGGTGGGGTTGCTTGGGTTGCAAGCTAAACTAGCCACCTGTTCATGGAATATCACGTTTATGTGAAAGATCACTTCCTGGCAGATCAGCTGCTTATTCAGACACGGTGATCTGGCAGACATCTTCTCCAAAAAAAAGGACAGTGTAAGCCTGTCACTTTAAAGAAAGTAACTGACAGTTTTGTTCTCAGTGATAAAATTTGAGGTTTCAAGCAAAAATTCCCCAAAACGGGTCTATCACCCTGAGCTTCAAAGATTCTTCTTGCCTAAAGGCTTTTCTGATGAGGTCAGTGGTGATATTAATGAATGTGACTTTTTGATATTGCATTATGAAACGTGTCCACATTTGCAAGCTCTTTGTAAGTCAGTGCACGGGCAGAAGGTCTGTTCAAGGTCCAGTGGGTCTTAATGTAAGAGTGTGAGCAGGTCCTCAGTGTAGCTGTAGGTTCACATTGTAGCTAACTTTTTAAGAAACTACCACGTGTCGCGTTGTGGTGTAACATCAGAGCAGATTATCCACACTCACCTGAGAAAAATGCTCATCCTTTTTCCGACTGTGTGTTGGAGGGAAGCTGCATTGTCTTATACGACACCCAGAACAACATACTGAAGACAGAGATGAGAATTCAACACCCTTCTATCTAAGCCACACATTAAAAAGATTTGCAAACATGTAAACCAAGACCATCCTTCTCATTAAATTTTATGTTGGTTTGGAAAATATCACTTTTCATAAAAATATGCTATCTATGTTTACTTATATTTATTTTATATGATTTATTATTAAATAAATAAATATTTTAAATCATTCAGTTTTAATATCTATTACTGTAACCATAGGTAGATGTAACTCATGCAAACAAATGCTGTTTGGCATCTCAGTAACTGTTAAGAGCGTAAAGCTGCCCAGAGGCTGAACCATTTGAGAACTGCTGCTCTTCCCACTGTGTCAGCACCGCCAAACCACCACGTGGCACAAATGGATGTATCTATGAAACAGGAACAGACTCACAGGCAAAGAGAACAGACTCGTGGTTGCCAAGGGAGAGGGGGAGCAGGGGAGGGAAGGATTGGGAGTTTGGTGTTAGCTGATGCAAACCATTATATACAGAATAGATAAACAACTGTAGAACACAGGTCCTACTGTAGAGCACAGGGGACTGTATTCAAAATCCTGGGGTAAAGTGTCATGGAAAAGAGTTTGTATGTATATAACTGGGTCACTCCGCTGTACAGCAGGAATGAACGCAGCACTGTAAGTCAGCTGCATGTCAGTAAAATAGATTGGAAACCCCGCCATGTGGCAGAAGCAGACCCACTCCATCCAGGAAGCAGAGAGACAAGCATTGTCTTTTCTGTCTATCATTTCAACCCCACAGTGAAAAGCCAAGCTTCTGTCCTCTTGGACACATAGGCCCGGCTTCCTGAAGGATGATACAGCAGCTCCCCTGCAAGAGTTGAGTGGCACCAAAGCCCACAAGGGCCTCCAGATGTGGCCTGGGTGATCTGGACGCATCTGCAGGAGGTAAATGACTTCTTTCATGTTAACCATGAACCGTGTTAAGGGACTTCCAGTTCTGGACAAGATGAAGTAGACACACTTGTCTCTAATCCTCCCACTGATATATGGATTGTATATCAAACAAACATGGAACCGTGGGGACAGGTGGAGAGAAGAAGACAGGCAGGCTGTGGACATCAGGACCCGAGGAATAACACGGCACGTTCTCTTTGCTTTGTACATCCCAGCTGAGAAAACCAGAAATACCGATGGGCACGGACAAAAAAAGTGCCAAGAAAAGCCAGTTCTCTCTAACCAAAGGATCAGGAAAGGGGTCACCTAACAAGACAGAAAACCTTTAGAGGACAACAGCCTCCCCCAGCCAAGCACCAGCAGAGGCCAAGCAGGGAGACTGGACCATACCCCCAACCTGGAGGAATGAAGTTCCCCAACCCCCTGAGGGGGTGGTGTCAGCGGAGGCCTTTGGGGAGCCTGAACTCCCAGCCCCGCCCTGACTCATGAGGTCCCCTCTCCCCAACCCCAGATGTTGATGGAGACCCAGTGAGAACACTGAACTTTCCCCTCAATCAACAGCACAAAGCAACAGCCTCAGAGGAGGGCTGCTAAAACAGAAGATTAAAATAAGAACCAGAGTCTTGTAGCATAAGATGTCCAGGACACAACTGAAAACCACTCCTCATAACAAGAATGCAGAAAACCTCAACTTAAGTGAGAAAAGACAAGCAAAAGACAGCAACACAAACCTGATATGGATGCTGGGACCATCTGACAAGGATTCCAGTGCCACCATCATAACAATGCCTTGGCAGGTAATCGCCAACACACTGGAAACAAATGTAAAAACAGAAAGTATCAGCAAAGAGATAGAAGACATAAAGGGAACCAGATGGAAATTTTAGAGCTCGGAAACAGGATAAGCAAATCAAACACTCACAGGGTGGGCTCCAGAGCAGAATATAGATGATGAGGAAAGAATCAGTGAAGACAGAGCAGTGGAAATCACCAAGTCTGAGTGGCAGAGAGAGGCTGAAAAGAGGAGGAGCAAAGCCTTCCGTGGGCCCGAAACAAAAATCTAATGTTTCTGTCACTGGAGCCTCAGAAGACAAGGAGGAGGAGAAGGCTGACAGTATTTCAAGAAATAATGACTGAAATCTGGTGATAAATGAAGAAACCTTCAGAATCAAGAAGCCAAGGAAAGTGCAAACAGGATAAATGCAAAGGAGTCCACACAGTAGTCAACCTTCAGAAAACTGGAGGCAAAGGCTAAGTCTTGAAACCAGAGAGAAACGATGCCATTTACAAGGGGAAAGACACAAGGCAAAGATAGCAAATTTTTGGGCTTCCCTGGTGGCGCAGTGGTTGAGAGTCCGCCTGCCGATGCAGGGGACACGGGTTCGTGCCCCGGTCCGGGAAGATCCCACATGCCGCGGAGCGGCTGGGCCCATGAACCATGGCCTCTGAGCCTGCGCGTCCGGAGCCTGTGCTCCGCAACGGGAGAGGCCACAGCAGTGAGAGGCCCGCATACCGCAAAAAAAAAAAAAAAAAGCAAATTTCTCATCCAAAACACTGGAGACCAGAAGGAAGTGTCACAAGTGCTGAAAGAAAAGAACCATCAACCTAGGATCTTATTTCTTCAGGAATTGAGGGGAAATCAAGACACTCTCAGGGAAAATGAAAAAATCTATTGCCCTCAGAAGAATAGACAGAGGGAGTTCTCTAAACAGACAAGAAGTGTTGAAAGAAGGAATCTTGGAACATCAGAAAGGAAGAACAGAAAGAATGAAAATAAGGGTAAATACAATAGACTTTCCTTCTCCTCCCGAGTCGTGTGACCCGTCTTTGTCGGCTGAAGCGAAAATGACAACACTGTGGTTTTCAATGTTTGTGGAGGAAAGCTCAAACGGAGGAGGATAGAGAGACCTACAGAAAGTTCCTATACTTCACTTGAACTGGTAAAATGACACCAAAGCAAAATGCATAAAAAAAATTGTATCAAATAAAACATGAAATAATTCACGGATTGCAGAAAATTTCAAAAGAGAAAACTCACTGAGAATGGAAGGGGGAACTCACAGGGTGGCCCCTGGGACGTCAGCTGGGAGTAGGACAGGTGGGGGAAGGACACATCCTTCTGAGCCCTGTGGAAGCCAGCTGAGGAGATGCCACCTCCTGCCCTGCACACAGTGAGACAATCAGGCAACCTCCACAGCCCCTTGTAAAGTGGAGTAAGAATTCGAAAGCCAACAATAAATGCTGGAGAGGGTGTGGAGAAAAGGGAGCCCTCCTGCACTGTTGGTGGGAATGTAAATTGGTACAGCCACTGTGGAGAACAGTATGGAGGTTCCTTAAAAACCTAAAAACAGAGCTAACGTATGACCCAGAAATCCCTCTACTGGGTATATGTCTGGAGAAAACTCTAATTTGAAAAGATACATGCACCCCAATGCTCATAGCATCAGTATTTACAACAGATAAGACAAGGAAGCAACCTAAATGTCCATTGACAGATGAGTGGATAGAGATGTGGTACATGTATACCATGGAATACTACTCAGCCATAAAAAGGAACGAAATAGTGCCATTTGCAGCAACGTGGATGGACCTAGAGATGATCATACTAAGTGAAGTCAGTCAGACAGAGAAACACAAATACCATGTGATATCAGTTGTATGTGAAATCTAAAATATGACACAAATGAACTTATTTATGAAACAGAAACAGACTCACTGGTTAGAAAGCAAACTGATGGTTACCAAAGGGGAAAGGTGAGGGGGAGGGATAAATTCAGAGTTTGGGATGAATATATACACACCACTATATATAAAATAGATAAACATATTATATAGCACAGGGAACTCTACTCAATACTGTGTAATGACCTATATGGAAAAAGAATCTGAAAAAGAAGAGATATATGTAAATGTATAACTGAATCACTTTGCTGTACACCTGAAACTAACACAACATTGTAAATCAACTCTACTCCAATATAAAACAAAAATTAAAAAAAATTAAAAACATGGAAAAAATTGCATACAAACAAAAGAAGTAAAATTTTTTAAAATAAGAAAGTATGTATATTAAAAATGATAGTTTCCCCTTCCTCTTTTCATTGATGAAGTAACACCATTAACAGTTTGCTGTGTACTCTTTTCTCTGCCTATAGAAACATAAATATATGTTATATATATATATATAGTAGGCTAATAGGTAATCACACTTTGTATAGTATTCTGCAACTTGCTTCTTTATTTAACAGTATGAAGTGGACATCTTTCAATGTGCACGTGTATAATTATTTCTCCTGGCTGCAGTGTTTTACAGTATGCATGAACCACTAGTTATTCAACTATTTGCCCGTTAACAAACATTTGTTTTGTAAAAAAAAAGAATCCAAAAGCCAAATGCAGTGTATGTGCCCCAATCCAATGGTTCTGCACAGCCTCTCTGCTTACTAAGATGTAAGAAATGCTCAAAGCCGGTAGGTTTTCTTCCCGTCCTGAAACGCGAGGGAGGTTTAACACTTTTAAAGAACTATAGTGACGTGCAGACGGAGGGCTGGGAAATCTACTCTTTGGTGGTTTCCTGGGTTCTTGTTCTCAAGCGTGGTTGCAGGTGAGAACCCCCAGGGTTCTTGTTCTCAAGCGTGGTTGCAGGTGAGAACCCCCAGGGTTCTTGTTCTCAAGCGTGGTTGCAGGTGAGAACCCCCAGGGCTTCTTGAAATTCCTGCTGCCTGGGCAGTACCGGCCGCAGGCTCCCCGGGTCCAGGCATCTGTCCGTCCGTCAGTCTGTCTGAAATCTAATGTCACATTTCACTCCAGCGTGCAGCCAGGCGACCGATGCTCTGGAGTGAGTACCGGACCTTCATCTAGTTTTCTGAATTCAAGAACCTTTTAAAATCTCACTGTTGACCGGAAGTCAAAGAAACAGCAGGTGACACGGCCAGAGGACGTGGGCACGGAGGCCTGGCGTCAACCCCGGCTGCCGCGCGTCGGTGCTCCTGAGCCAGTTTCTGGACCTTGTGGAGTCTTGTTGCCTCGCCTGCAGGATGGAGGTGGTCCAAGCCTCGCTCGGTGCTTGTCAGGGTGAAACCCGTGAGGGGGTGGATGGTGGTGCCCAGGAAGGTGTGTCCACATCCCAGCGCCCGGAACCTGTGACAGTGACCTTGTCTGGAAAGGGGTCTTTGCACATGTGACCAAGGATCTCAGATGAGATCATCTGGGATTCTCTGGCCCTGAATCCGGTGACGAGACAGAAGACATGAAAACTGGTCCGTTTCCCTCGTGATTAGAACCACGATATTGATCACAGCGCTGTGACGAAGAGCTCCGCGTGTGTGTGTTCGTGGGGGCGGGGCGGGGGCGGGCACGAACAAATCAATAACTGTATCCACACCTGTGATGGTTAATTTTCTGTGTCAGCTTGACCGGGCTAACGGGTGCCCAGCCCCCCAGACGGCTGGTAAAACGTCATTCTGGGTGCTTCCGCGAGGGAGCTTCTGGAGGTGACGCGCATTTGAATCTGCACACTGCGTGGAGATCGCCCTCGCAGGGCCGGCAGGCGTCCTCCAGCCTTGGAGTCCGACTGGCACCCACATCACTGGTTCTCAGGCCTTCGGGACTGGACCGGAGCCGACTTTCCTGGGCCTCCAGCTTGCAGACGGCAGTTGGAGGGACTTCTCAGCCTCCATAATCATGCCAGCCGATTCCTCGTTAACGAATCTTTTTCTGTACATCTCTGTATGTCCTACCAGTTCTCTTTCTCTGGAGAACCTTGGCGAATACAGTATCCGGACATACACCTAGGCATCTATCTATCTGTCTATTATCTATCTATCTATTTATCATCTATCTCGAAAGCTATTGAATTTGTACATGGGTTAATAGGAGTAAACTTTCTAAAGGATTCCTTTCTCCCATGCAACTTGCCATAGTTTTCCTTCTTGCTGAATGTGCATTTTTATTTTACACATTTTACTAAAAATGTCTCTAGTTTAGGATTCCGAGAGAATGGGACCTCTGTTGCCATACAGGCCACCTGCAAAGCATTCCTTTTTTTCTCTTCTTTTCTTTAGATCCTAAGACATCCATAACATGGGCAAGACAAGACACGCATGAACCTTCTCCCTTCTTGCTTCCAGGGACAAGAGCCCTGGACCAGGTCTCATCAAGAATCAGAGGGTCCTTAAGGACACCTGCCCCTCTGCTGTCCCCGGCAAACACATGTACAACAGGAGACCGTTTCTCAGCATCCTGTTAGAGAAGTGTAAGGTGACACCGCCAGTGCGTATTCAGGGTCCCGCGCTCATTAAGCTCTCCAGGGATGAGCTGCTCATTGAAGAGGGTTGGGCTGGGCTGTGCCTTCTGTGACCAAGAGAAGAGGTGTCCCGGGGTCCACCCAGAGCAAGGTGCTGCAGGAGGGCCACGCTCACAACACAGGATCCTGAAGGTAACAGACTGCAGAGCATTTGTCTTCTGGAGAGAGTCGTTGCCATGACGTCATAAACGCATCCTGCGGTTTGATAACCAAAGCTTCAGGCTGGTTGGTTTGCTTGTTTTTTAATTGCGGTGAAACACACACCAAGCCATGTACCACTCTTCCCATGGCTAAGCACTGTCAGCTCTGCACAGGCTGACATGGGACCTCCTCATCCTCTTCCCAGAGCATCTCCCCCTTCCCTCCCACCAGCCCTGGCCACACATCAGCTTTCGGCTTTTAAAACTATCAACAAGGATCTGATAGAAAAAATACGGAAAGAAAGGAAATTCTGACCAAAGGAACTGGGGGCCGTGAGAAAGATCGAGGGTGTCTCTGGAATGGGGGGAGGCCCCACGCCAGGTCCCGGGGTCTGCGTGACGTCGGAGCCATAGCTGTGTGACCGACGCGCGCGGCTTCCCGGACCTGAGAGCTTCTGCCCCCGTGCACCTGTCTTTCATGACTGTTGTTGCTGACCTCCTGCATGAAAGGTGCCAATCCTTGTGAATCTCGCCCTCCGTGAGGTTACGTTGCTGTCCCCGGCAGTTCTGAAACTTGCTAGAACCCTCTGCTTCTGCGGGTGGATTGCTCCCCAGCACTCGCCGGCCCCAGGGGACAGTTTAAACCTTTGGCATTTGAGGAATCAAGTTCGCAAGCCCACGCCCCTGCCTGTGACCCTGCCTCTGCGGTGGAGGTGGCCCTCAGTCCCAGCACGGGCACAGCCGGCCACCAGGTAGGGGACCCAAATGTCCCGGCACATCCGCAACTTACACCACAGACTTGTCTCTTTGTGGAGCTCACGCGATGCCGTTTCGTGTCCTTTCCACACACCAAGAACCCAACAACCGTGTTCATTGTGTGGCTCTCACACGGAGCCATTGATCTTCTCACCAAGAAACCCTCAAGGTAATGGGACACTGTGACAAGGTCGCTCCTGAAGGGAAAGCCCGAGGCCAGGGGAGCGGTGCTCTAGGTGGACGCCCAGTACCACTCAGGCCAGTGTCCCCAGCAGAGGCATTCGCACGCAGCAGGAAGGCTAGCGGGGCCAAAACCTCACACACAGGCCTCTGGAAACCCACCTGCGCCGGGAACGGGCACCCGGCGTCCCGGAGCAAAATGTGTGTGGGCCAGTTGCCATCGGGGGCCGGACCTCCTCCGTGCCATCCTGGGGCCACCTGGCCTCAGCCGTCCCCTCTAGGGGCTCTGGGGGGTAGACGCCAGCAGCCTCAGGCTCAGACCAGCCCAGGGCTCTCGACAGGCCAGGGTCCCCTCCGGGGACGCTGGAGGACAACACCCTCTGCTGGCCCAGCTGCCCTGTCATCACTCATCAGAGGCTGCGGGAAAGTCACTTTGCACGGAGTGGGGAGGGAGGTAATTCCCTGAGATTGATAGCGCTAAATATGAAACCGCATGTACCCCACCCATGAAGCAGGGAATCGGAGGCGTATTGTTAGGGGGGAGATGAATGGAACTTGAGATAACCTTGGCAAATCAGGCATATGTTAGCATTAGGCTTTGTCACTAAGCAGGCTATAAATTACAGACATATTGTAAGTCCGTAAACTCTTCTAATGAATTGAGTGACAGTGGTAATACAATGCGGGACATGCCAGCTTAACCCTTTTAAGAAATTAGCCCCAGGTCGCTACAATGCAACAAGCCAAAATGCGTTCAAAGTTAGTGTTTAATATCTCCCGAGGGAGCACAGGCAATTAGATAAAAAACAGAAGTTCAAGACCCTGTGGGCAATTACATTATTTCACAGTTAATTCTTTTAGGAGTTGTTTTTTTTTGTCCTGCACATAATCTTCATTATGGCCCTTTTCCCCTAAAATGATGCCAGTAACTAAACGGTAGGCGGAAGTCCCAGCGTGCAGTGCAGTTCTGGTGACGGCTGAGCTCATCAGGGTGCGTTATGTGCTCTGGGGCTAAAGGCTCAGACACTTTAACCATAAACGGGGGCAGGAACTCCATACAAATGTACTGCCCGCGGTGTCTTGTTGCCATAATGAAGTGGAATTTATAAATAAAACTGAGGTGCAAAGACAGACCCCGTGCATTTCCTGGACGTTACTGACAGGTATGACACCGGTGACAGCTAAGCTGGGGTCGGGAAGCGATTTCAGAAATTGCTGTATATTTTAGTAAAAGTTGCATGTAGAAATAAGTGACAAATCAGTGTTGATCAAAAGAAAACTTTAAATTCAAATGGGAGAATTAAAGGTAATATGTCATGATGTAAAATGTGTTGACATAGTAAAAAGCATTCTTTCGTTCTTATTCAGCTGGAAGTAATGCAGAACAGCACCCGCGGATATAATTATTGTATAATAGGTGCTGCTCTGGCTCCTAATGTTACGAAACTAAGAACTTTAAGAGTAAGCCGCCGCTATCTAGGTACACTTTCTCTCTTACAGAACACAATTGTATTTTACTATAGGTGTTCGAGGGAAACGCGCTTTTTCTCTCTTTATCGTGGGACCAGCATTCTGTAGCCCTCGCTCTCTCTCTGCCACGCAAGGAGTTCCAAGCAGATTCGACGCCTGCAGATCTTACGTGAGCAGACCCGCAATTTGCGTCATTTTCTCTGGCTCCAGGACAAGGTGTTCACAGAACATTTCTATCCAGCGGAACTGTACGATTTACATTAACAGGGACAACAAGTACAAATCATACTTTTATTTTACATATTTTACATACTTTAACTGTATCTTTACTCAGGTGATCTGCAAGGACCTTGACCAGAAATGTCAGACAATAGTCTGTTTCCATAACTTATGAAATGGGATCATTCGTTTAAATTTTTAATTAAATTTTAGTTAATAAAGTTTTATTTTTTTAATTTTAAATTTTATTTATTTTTGGTTGCATAGGGTCTTCGCTGCGGTGAGCGGATTTCTCATGGTGGTGGCTTCTCTTGTTGCGGAGCACGGGCTCTAGGCGCGTGGGCTTCAGTAGCTGTGGCTCGCGGGCTCTAGAGCGCAGGCTCAGTAGTTGTGGCGCACGGGCTTAGTTGCTCCGCGGCGTGTGGGATCATCCCGGACCAGGGCTCGAACCCGTGTCCCCTGCATTGGCAGGAGGATTCTTAACCACTGCGCCACCAGGGAAGCCCCCGAGATTATTAAAGAATCTGAATCATTTGCCTAAAAAATCTAATTCAGAAAAACAATCCACGGACCTGCCATTTGCCATTTATGTGGGAAACAAAGGACACACTCTGACCTATCGAATTTCCATGACTTTTCTGGGGGTGCACGCATTCTTTTGTTAAATTGGACCCTAATTTTTGAACTAAGTAAACGGGCATGGTTTCAGCTTGCAGGCGAGCAGGTGCCTTCCTTCTGGGGAGGTCAGTGGCGGTGCACTGGCATGGAGACCCCGCCCGCCCGGCTGCGGGCTCTGCTGCTGGAGGGGACAGACAGGGCACAGGTTTGCTGTCCTGCTCCCGGGCACCCTGCTCTCCTGGTTCTTGCTCCCCCTCCTGGCCACTGGAGTGCCCGTGGGCACACGGGGCCCTTGATGGTCGTTCTTGGTTTCTGTGAATGAAAAATGCTGCTGCCGTATCAGTAAATCGAGGGTGTTGCGGCCCCCAAGCCTGCAGCCACTGCAGCTGCCCCCACGGCGCCCCTGAGGGGACTCCGTCTGGGAAAGCACAGGACGCGGCCCCAGAGAGCTGAGGTGCACGTCAAAGGAACGATTCCAGTGAGCCCAGACTCCCGTACCTCACCGCACATAGAGAAGCGCTACATTCCTTAACTGGAGATGTCGGGTTTTCTTTCATTAACAGTAATCTTTTGATGTTCCGACTACCTGGTCTTTGTTGCAGAAGCTCCTGTATACCCTGGCTCCCCCCGACCTCTTCAGGGGAGTCCCTCCGAGCCTTCTGAGAGGCTGCGTCCCAGGCTTAAGTCCTCAGTTTTGTTTGCCAAATAAAACATAATTTTATCAACTTTTATGTCGTGCATTTTTTTCAGTTGACAGCTCCGATGCAGAGACGAGCATGACGTTGACACCCAAACTTCGAGAAGCTTCTCAGCCCTCGAGGGTGGCCACAGGAGCTGAGGGGGCCGTTGGCTTGTTCTGTTGGGCCTGCTAAGTACTTAAGGTGGCAACTTCTACGTAAAATGCAGCTGCAAAGCCTCTCTCAAACATCAGGCCCGACCACGCGGAGCTACAAGTCCGCAGGCCCCCCGGCATCACCAGGGCCTCTGCTCAGAGCACATCAGCACCCACCCCGCCCTCCCTGCCTGGCCCCGGACTCACGAAGCACCCAGGGTGGGTGTCTCCCGCCGGACCCTCTGCTCTGTGTGTCTCTCCAAGCCCAGGTGGGCTTCAGCGGGCAGAGACCGTGGCCGTTAGCACCTGCTCTTCAAAGTGCGGCCCGAGGGCCGGCGGCACGGCCACCACGTGCTAGAAGCGCCACCTCAGGCCCCTGCTGGGATCCGCTGGGTCAGAGCCTGCTTCGTGCCGGGGTCCCCGGGCCCATGTGAGCGCTTGGAAGGTTAAGACACCACGGACAGGCCCTCTGGGTGCTCAGTCGGTACAGGTGGTGGCTGAGAGGGAGGTGGTGAGTAGCGACAGCGCTGGGCCTGATGCTTTTTAAGCAAATTAATTAAACCTACACTCAGATGAATAAAAAAAGTGAGCTGCACCTACTCCAGAAATCTCAGACGGGGGTGTGGTGGGCTGAAATTAAGGAAACTGGCTAGAATTAGCAATTCCCGCCTTTCAGCTGGCCACTGCCCTGGGGACTGAATCACACCTGGAACTTTCATTCACCAGGTTTCCAGAGGACCGAGCTCCCCTCGCCGGACAGGGCTGAGAAGTGTTTCACGTCACCTGCACGAGCCTGGCACCCATGCCGCTGAGAGCTGTGCTCAGGGGCAGAGAGGAACCTGAATCACAGGCCCTCGGGAGCCTCCGTCTGGGCCCCGAGTTTGCATGTTTCCTAGTGCGTCATATGGAAGATGCCAGGAAAGGTGGCCATGGGCCCAGAGAGCCTGGACAGCTTGTCACCCACGTGCAGCCCAGCCCAGAGGCCACAGGCCGAGGCCACGTGTGCTCGTCTCGCTGGTGCACGCACACTGGAGCAGGACTGGGGCTGTCTGTCACCAACGCTGTTCTGTTCCTGCCCCGTCTTTCTAACATTACTGAATTCAGGACGACCCAGGACGACATGCCCCGTGGGCCCCACGTGAGGACAAACCAAAGGGAGGTTCGGATTATTCACGTCAGCAAAGCCTCGGTGCTCACCCCTGCTGGAACCCGACGCGGGGACCCAGCCCCTCAGCCCCCGTCTGCCCACCGCCGCACCTGAGCCCGTCTGCTGGCTGCGGAGGGAGCCTGCGGCCCCCTTGTCTCTGGCCCCCCGTCGGGCCCCTGCGACTCAGCACAGCTTCACGGGCCCCCGAGGGCAGGGCCGGCTTTCCTGATGGGCTGCCCACCTGCCCCTCACAGCCGCCCCACGTGCAGAACTCCCTCTTCCGTGTGGCTCCCACCCGCGGGCCAGGCCTGCTCAATGCCCAGGGGCAGGAAGCACCCACCCAGCTGTCCCATGACGCCGCCGGAACTGAGGGAGGACCACCAGCTGTAAGGGCCTCAAATCTGCAGGTGAGAAGCTCCAAAAACCTCCGGCACCTACATTCTGTCATGAGACGCTGTCACCGTCTCACTGTTTCCCAGTCCCTTTCACCACAGGTGGCAGCACCGTCACATGTGGCTCTATAGCAGTGCCCGCACAGCTCTGTGCTCAGGTGTTGTGCGTGGTTGTGGACGGTGGTCCTTGATTGTGGATGGTTCTGTATGGTCATGGATGGTTCTATGTGGTCATGGACGGTTGTGGACGGTGGTCCTTGATTGTGGATGGTTCTATATAGTTGTGGACGGTTGTAGATGGTGGTCCTTGATTGTGGATGGTTCTGTATGGTCGTGGACGGTTCTATATGGTCATGGATGGTTGCGGATGGTTCTATGTGGTTGTAGATGGTTGTACATGGTTGTGGAAGGTTGCAATGGTGTGGATGGTTGTATATGGTTGTGAAAGGTTCTGGATGGTTGCAATGTCTGTGGGAGGTTGTCCATGGTTAGAGATGGCTGCCCATGGTTGTGAATTGTTGTCTTTGTTTGTGGACAGTTGTATATTGCTGTGAGCGGCTGCAGTGGTGGTATATGGTTGTCCGTGGTCGTGAATGTTCTCACAGTTCTGGAGGGAGCAGGGTTCATCCCGCCCACTTCAGGGGGATGAGCCTCTACAAACTCTGCATCTCCTCGGCAGCACCTGGGGCCACAGGCTTTCACCCAGAACAATCTCCATGTCGCTTCACTTCTTAAACTCAAACGGACTCATTCGAAAGAAGTGCAAATCTTGGTCCCTTGCATTTTGCTCCGGGATTTACATGTTGAAATAGAAACTATTATAAACTAATTTCCTTTTATTACAGTTTGTTTTGATTAATTTCCCATTAAGCACGATATTGTTTTTCAGGCGCATAGATTACTATATTTGCGAAGACTCTCATTCCCGGGAAAGGGAGGTTACAACCTGTTTGTTATAAGAATGGTGGCATTGGTTTGATGGGGTCGTAAACTGCGGGTGTGGACGTGAGGCCTCCTTGGGAGCACATTCAAATCACCAGCTGATAGACTGGGCTCAGGCAGGCGGCTCTGTAGGCGCTCAGTGGAAAACACACTCGCTTTCTATGATAAATAAATAAGTAACCCTTTTGGTAAAGCAAGAAGGCCGTCTACAGTCTGCCTCTGCCCGTACCCAGAAGCTGCTAGAGTCATAAATCCACCAGAGGTCTTGCATTCTGACCCAACCGCACAAGGCCAGCAAACAACTGGAGCCCAGCTCTTTCAGAACAAGGAGCTCTTGGAGCCTCGTAGCCAAGCCGGCCCCGGTGGCTCTCGTCCTCGGAACGAGGGATCTGCCAGCTGTTCGTGGGGAGAGCTGACCAAGGACGATCCAGCTTCTTGCTTAACCCCCACAGCATTCACTGTTTTCGACCAAATGACAACCAAAGTTACTTCAGAAGTTTCTCATTAGCCTCATCCCTTGAGGACACTCCATCTCAGAAACTCCCCTTGACTTTCAGTCTCTCAGACACTCCCAAGGAGCCAGGGACCGTGCCTGGCTACAGTGGGTGGATTCCGGGTGGTGTTTTCAGAAGAGGAAATCTTAAAACGCTTCCCGAAGTCCAATCAGTGGGCAACGGGCTGGAATAAAACGAGAGGCCGAGAGGAGAGTGAGGACAGTGGGTGAAGGAGAGACGAGTTCAGTTAAATCCCAGTAGCATGGACAGGTCACCGAATGACCAGAAGCCTTTGAAGTACTTGGCGGGGCGACGGCTGCTGTGCCAGTGGGGGGCACACCGGCTCTCTTGAGACCGAGAAGCAGGTGGCATCGCCCTTCCACGGCTCTGAACCCTCCAGAGTCAGGAGGCGCCGGGAGCGGGGCCAGGAGGAGGTCATCCACCTGAAGGAGCCCGTCCTGCTGGGCCCGGCACGGGAGGGGTGGGAAGCCAACCACTGCGGGACCCCACTGGAGCCCGGGGTCGGTGAGGACTGTGGTGGAGGGGCGGAGGGGCTGGCAGAGTTGGACCCTGACCCCAAAACCCCGGGGGCAGCGGTGCCGGGCACCCACCTCGGAGGGGCCCTTGGTGAGCTTCCAGAGCTTCCAAGAATGGCACCTGGGGAAGTGACCGTGACCTCTGACCCCTCCATTGCCCCTACCACTCGGCCACCCAGCAGCAACACCCAAGCTAACACTCAGGTCCCCTCCTGCCATCTCTCCTACCTCCACCTCCTGCTGCACCAGAGAGGGGAGCCCACCCCTGGACAAGGCAGCTGACGGGCCTAGAGCAGGGCTGGCCCTCTGGGGGTGGGAATGGCCCGGCCTCAGGTCCCAGGTGCACAAGAAACCCCCGGCCCCCGAAGCTGGCATGGCGACTCAGAGGTCCCCCAAAGCCAGCGGGCTCAGCACGGCAGCCCTGGGCCCCCCGGGGCCATAGGGCACCTTAGCAACCACCCTTGACGCTGTGTCCTGATGGGAAATTTGGCTGCAGAGAAATGCATCCGAACACATAAGACCCAGCTTTGACTTCCTTCCCTTCAGAGTGAGATGTTCAAATTTGAAATGTTCAAGTTCAAAACAACCCTGCTGTTCAGGTTTTTAATGTAGACATTGCCTCGTTCTGCTCAGTCAAGGTTTTCCCCCTCTGGCGCCACCTACCCACTGAGTCCATAAAGCGATCATTTGCAAAGAAAGAACCTGTAGGGACTTCCCTGGTGGCACAGTGGTTAAGACTCCGTGCTCCCAAGGCAGGGGACCTGGGTTCGATTCCCGGTCAGTCAACCAGATCCCACATGCAGGCCGCAACTAAGAGTTCACATGCCCCAACTAAGGAAGCCTCGAGCCTCAACTAAGGAGCCCGCCTGCTGCAACGAAGACCCAATGCAACCAAAAAAAATAAATAAATACTCTTCTTAAGAAAAGAACCTGTAAGCATCCAGCCCGGTGGATAGCCCTTCACACTACACATGAAGGGACGTGGCTCTGAAGCAGAGCGGTCACTGGGCCAGGGCCAGGTTTGGTCCATTTGGCTTCCCAGGCTAAGGGAAAGGCATCTTTCTTTTTAAGATCAACATGAATTTTTAAAATCTCCCTCAATTATTTCAGATAAAAATCTGAAGAGACGTGCCAACAACATCACTGGTCGTTGAACTTGTGATAGATCAGGACAGTGCTTTGGGCAGGAATCTCCCAAACCCGCCTCCTGCTGTCCACAGAATTATGCTTCCTTAGTTGTGTGCGCCCCACGAATATTCAGAGGGTGCGTTCACCTACTCGTGCCCCAACCGCAAGATTTTCTGTACTTCAGCCACGGCACTGGCCTGTGACCAGCTAAGCGTTTGGCATGAATTTGATCTCAGAATAAAATTAGCCCTCGATTCCCCATTCCAGTGGAAATTGTATGGCCTTCCCTCTCCACTTTCTTAATGGCTCCTTCACTACAAAGCCTCAATTGAATGGCCAAGTTGGCCATCCATAAGATTTGGAATTAGATGTACCGAGCGTAAATCAATAGAAAGGAAATCAAAACTAAAAGGCCAGAATTAGTTTTGCAGCTCGCTTTGCGCAAAACAACTTTGCATTGAACCTCAGGGACACCTGGAGACTCCAGAACGACGCTGCGTCCCCGCTTCAGGCCACTGATGTAATGAAGCTATTTTATGAGCAGACATTAATGACAAGGCCCATTAAAATGGGATTATATACCTGGCTCATTCACCTCCAAGAGCTGCTAGACAACAAAATTAGAAAACTCAGAATTCCAAGTGTTTGATTCCAAATTGAAAGGGACGATGCATTTGCAAGGGTTTCAGCGGCCTCTGCATGGTTCCTGACTCAGATTTCCACAGAATTTCACGCTCTCGTGAATTTAAGATGCATCATTTCCTGGATTCAACAGGGGGAGGTATAAGGAAGCCCCTCAGGCTCATTTAGAATTGAGAGGAAGTTATCATCCTCCCTCCAAGACAACCTCCCCAAGAGCTCTGGTCGTTCTCCAGCAGGGCACACCAGGTAGGGACCTTCATCCGTCTCTGCTGGTCCACCCTGGTCCTGTGCCTTCAGACTTGCCAACTCTTTATCACATTAGGAAAGTCATTTTCCAAGCTAATCAGCTCTTGGCTACCAATGGCTGGTCAATTATTAACATGTTATCCCTTCCAAAAGTATTTCATCTCACGTGGTACCCCCCAATAACATAATATTTTAAGTAAAGGAAGAACTCTCTAATGGTAAAAATCCAACCACCTGAGCCAATGAGAAGACAAGTTTGTGTCTTCATGGTCTGAAGGAGCTGCGTACTGTGTCGCCATCTATGGTTGGATCTGTGAACTGCAGATCCCTGTTGTATTTCCACAGTGGGCAACCGAGCCATAAAAGATAGCAGAACTAACTGTTCTATTCTGAACCTTTATTAGTCAAAAGAGAACCATGTCACTTCCACCCTTCCCTCTAGTTCCAAAGCATGGAAACTTTTATTTATTCTGCATTGTTATAAGAAACATGAGTTCTTACTCACAATGAAGCGTAAACTCTGACGAACGGGTGTTGGGATGTGTGATTTCAGGGTGAAAAGAGACAGCAGACCCAGCTGCTTCAAGGCTGTGGTGTTATCTTAAGAAAACCAGCACCTAGAGTCTGTCATACAGAGTGAAGTAAGTCAGAAAGAGAAAAACAAATACCGTATGCTAACACATATATATGGAATCTAAGAGAAAAAAAAAAAAGGTCATGAAGAACCTAGGGGCAAGACGGGAATAAAGACACAGACCTACTAGAGAATGGACTTGAGGATGTGGGGAGGGGGAAGGGTAAGCTGGGACGAAGTGAGAGAGTGGCATGGACATATACACACTACCAAACGTAAAATAGATAGCTAGTGGGAAGCAGCCGCATAGCACAGGGAGGTCAGCTCGGTGGTCTGTGACCACCTAGAGGCGTGGGATAGGGAGGGTGGGACGGAGACGCAAGAGGGAGGGGATATGGGGACATATGTATATGTATAGCTGATTCGCTTTGTTATAAAGCAGAAACTAACTCACCCTTGTAAAGCAATTACACTCCAATAAAGATGTTTAAAAAAAAGAAAATCAGCAAATGAGAAAACTATTTTCACCCATTCACTGCAAAATTTAACAGCAGGCAGAATGAACTTCTCTGCTAAAGTTGATCTTCCCTGTAGAACACTAGAATGACAGAAAGAGATCTCTGCACTTTTTTTAAACTGACAAATTCTACCTCTTTTCTAGAATCTCTGAGTTCTGGGATGCACTTACCGACAGGAAGAATAGAAGAGAGAATTTCTATGGGAAAACTTGGGAGAATGGAAACAAAACATGAAAAATTGGTGCTAAAAAAGAAAAAAAAGTGAATGTGTGTGTGTGTATATCTATATATGCATGTAATAAATAAATAGCTGATGGGATCTGCATGTTTTGAGATAGAACTCAATTCTATCCTGAAAGTGAGCTTCCTTCAGTACCCAGACAATGAGCGGTGATTGATGACCTTTGATATTTTTCTCCAAGAGTGATTTCAGGTTAAAAAAATATGTCCCATGTTAAGGTGAAGTTCTCACCAAATGTAAAATTTTACTGCCAGTTCACACATTCAGCCAAAAGTTCCTTTAAGTTAATTATACATTATCTGAACAAGTGTATACACGTTCAGTCTCTTCATATCTGTACACATTTTCTGGTACTTTTGTTCTGATTTTTAAAGAACCTTGACTAATTCACTTTAGCGTGAAGCTAATCCTACACCGTGGGGCTAAGTATAAAACAAGTGACATTCTCAAATGGGTGACAAAAATGAACAGACTGGGGACAATTAAGTCTCATTAGCTGCGTGTTGTCACATTAACTACGGGCTGCGGCACCAATTTTCTCTTCTCTGTCATGGGCCAACGCTCCCCCCGCTTTTATGGAGCAAGCCTCTTGGTGATGAGATGCCCAGAGCAAGCCCTGCTTCAGCTCTGTTCATGTCGGGCCCTCTGGACTTTATTTCCATTGCCACAATCTTAGACGTTCACCCCTCAGGTCTGTTGGTCACAGCGATGAGTCACTGAAATGGTCAAGCAGCAGAAAAAAGTTCTTTCCCTGCTGCTCAGTCCGCACGGCAGTTAGAGCCGTGGGTGGGAACAGAGTGACTTTATTTCAAGTCATGATTTTAGAACCTTGAAGGCGGTCATGAGACCCAGACCTATAGGATGCCCGTTTTAATTCTTAGTCACTTGATCCCAACAGTCGTAGGACTGACAACTGTGGATTTGTGAACGCACCCAGGGGGATGAACCGTCGTCTGCTTTTCCACAGTGATGGGGAAGAACGGCAGCGAGGCTGCAGCACGTGCATTAGTGGGGGTGTTGCTGGTTTAAAAGCATCTTTCAAGTTTCTTTACCCTGTTTCCCTTTTTGTCTCTCTCTAGTTAATGATGTCCTTTGGGGGGAAAAACCCTGCATTTAAGCTCAGCTAACAGAGGTCCTACTCCATAGTGGTATGTTTTGCAAGGAGTGGGTCTGGATAAACTTTTCTAGCACAATTGTATATCTAAGCCCTGATGGCTTTTTCTTTGAATTTTCCAGTTAATACTTAATTCTATGTAAGCAACTTTTTTCCCCCTTTAATTGTAAGGTAAGCCCGTCCTCAAACAACAGTGTGTTTTGTATAATATATTGGATTTTGCCAAAATTATTTCTTAAAGCAATATTGGATTCTTTATCTGAATTCAAGAGAATGATACAAAACAGAACCCGGAAATGGAAGTGGTCTCAGGGAGCACGTCTGCCCAGACGTTCTAGGTCTGTCTTTGCCACCCTGAGGCACTCACAGCTAAGCGGCTACACTGACCAGCCATTTTATTACGTGTAGAAACGTGTAAATAACCTGATTTCCTGTAACAGCAACACTGAAACACAGTCTTCTCAGAAAACACAGCCCATGCGGAGACAAAGAGGATGAATGAACGAACAGATGAATGGAGGAAAAGATGGTTGGATGGATGAATGAAGAGATGAATGGATAAATTGGTGAATGAATACAGCGGTGTTCTCAGGGGTCCCCTTACTCAGGCAAATCCTCCCTGCTGCTTCCTCAGCAGAGGTGGCATTTCACCTTTCTCACCCACGCTTAGAATTCCCTGTAGAGGGGTCCTGGGAATGCAGAGCTATTTTGGCCCATTGAGGTCAAGGTTGGGGTCCCCAAACGCAGCGCCCGGCACCACCAGCAGCCTCGGGCTGGGCAGTCGCAGGGCTGGTCTGCTCGGACTCGCCTCCCGTGGACCCTCCCCAGGGAGGAAGGGCCACTGGCCACGGCCCACGTGGCCTCCGTGCAAGACCCAGGTCCCTTCCTGCCTTCACAGCATCCACATAACCAGTCCCTACAGTTAATCCGTGAAGCATCAGAACTTGGTGACTGACACAGTTCATCTTTCCCAGCAACTCTGTTTAAAGCTTTCTGAGGACAAAAGTAAGAAGACAATTACACAGATTGCGGAGACCAGAGAAAGAGCAGGAGAAAGAGAAGCTCGGAGAGACACAACCACAGTGGAAAGTGCACAGCTCAGCAGTTAACAGGGCAGCGTCCCAGCTGATAGGACGACGGCCCAGCACCTGAGCGCACGCACGCGCCTGATTAAACACCGCAACACACACCCGGAAGAAGCCTGTAAGCTGGGACACGTCTTTGCCAGAAGCAGCGTGTTAACCACTGCTCGTGCACTTCTCCAACTGCAGTCCTTTAATTCTTTCATTTAGAGAACAGTTTACATTATAATAGGCAGCATCACTTCTGTTTTAAAACAATTGATTATATGGCTGTTGCCAAATTATGGACCCACTGGACATTTTCATAAGTGAAAACACCTGCAAATGTGCTTTGAGAATGGCCTTTAAATAGGGTGTCTGGTGACACACAGAGGTCTGTGGACTTGGCAGCGGGAAGCCCGTGAGCTACAGCCCCTGCCCCCCGCCCTGGGGTCTCTGCCCGCAGACCCCAGCCCTTGCAGACTGTCACACTGCATCGGAGGGCCACATGCTGGTGACTCCACGCGTTCGTTCTGTGGCCGAAAGTGCCTCAAACAAATCTTCCCGGAACCTCAAAATCCTGCCAACCCCACCGGCTCAGCACCCGGCCAGCAAGGAATCTTCCCAAGTCCTAAACATCTCAGAAGCCAAGGTGCGGCAGCAAACAGCAGAGGCCCAGAGACCAAATGCCCCCGGGATGAGCGCAGGGCCTTGAGGAGCTCCTTCAGGGACAGGAAACGGCACCGCCAGTGGGGGGTGGAGGGCGGGTGGGAAGGGGTGTTGGGACATGACCCCCGAGGCCAGACCCAGCCCAGTGATCTCGGCATTAGCCAGAGACGAGTGACCCAGCCCCCCGGGGAGGGCCGTCCTAGTGGGATCAGTGTAAGAGGCTTGTCTGAGGTCACCACCCAGCACGTGGCTACGCTGGGAAGTCAACCAGCCCCTGCGACTGGAGCTGACCTCTTAACCCTGGTGCCCACGGCTGCTGCAAACTTGCCCCAGCTGGACACGTGCCCCCACGTTTCACAGAGAGCCTGCACGCTCTTCTACTGCATGAAAATTGGAGCAGACATCTTTTCCCCTGTTCTTCCCACTAAGCACCACGAAAAGCCCTGGTCGTCACGGACAAAGCAAACATGGGAAGCCTCTGGAAGGTGCAGAGGCAGCAGAGGTACAAGGATCACGAGGCCCAGGCTGGCCGGGAGCCCCTAGTTCGTGGTTTGGCTTATGCCTCCCACCAGGTGCTGGAGAAACTTGGCAGATCTGGAAACACCCACAGATCCATACGAGAAAGGCTGCTCTCCAGCCTAAGGACCAGGAGACCAGTCGGCCTCCCAAGACCCGCAGTGCTTCCACAGTAATGGTTCCACCCCAGCCAAATAGCACAGAGGAAATTCAGGCCCTGTCCCCAGCCTTCCAGCAGAAGTTCAGTGGCGAGTCGACACCCGCACCATCATGGGGCTGAAAAGAGGCGGCCGGGCCATGTTTGGGGTTGTGGTGGAGCAGGCTGTGTGGGGAACACGGGCTTCCACCCCAGCCGACAATATCACGGTGCACCAGCACGGGGTCAGGAGCCTGCCTGCTCGAGGACAGGTTTAAATGAGATCCAGAGTCTTATAACACACACACCACCCACGTTTCCATCAAAGACCATCCGCCACACCAAGAACCAGGAAAATGTCCTATGGAACAAGAAAAGACTCTCAGTAGAGGCCAACACTGAAATAACAGACGGCAGGATTATCTGATGAGGACGTGAAAGCAGTGACGGTAAGGATGCTTCGCAAGCACTTACAAGTACACCTGAAACAAATGAAGAAACAGCAAGTCTCAACAAAGACATGAAGCTTTCAGCAAATAAATAGAAAATACAAAGCAGAACCATCTAGACGTTTCAGAACTAACGACTATTGTATATGAAACAGTGTCAGATACAAATATTGTGTCTGACCCACAAGGTTGGCTCAACGGCAAAATGGAAAAAACAGAAAAAAAACAGTGAAAAAAGATAAAACAATAGACATTCCTCGGTGTCACTGACCATCTTAGCAAGCTGATGAAGAGTCACACAATCATATCAATTCATGCAGAAAAATATTTAACGATTCTCCTCAAATTGATGTACAGGTTTCACGCAAATTCCATCAAAATCCAAGCAAAATATTTTGCAGACATAGACAAGATTATCCTAAAATCTATATGGAAAGGCAAAGGAACTAGAATAGCTAAAACAATTTTGAAAAAGAAAACTAAAGTGGAATTACTCTACCTGTTTTCCAGACTTTTTATGTAGCTTCAATAATCAGGGCAGTGTGGTATTGGTTGAGGCATAAACACATAGATCAATAATACAAAAGAAACAGAATAGAGAACCCGGAAAGAGCCCCACACAATGACGGCCAACTGATTCTCTAAAAAAAAGGCAAAAGCAATTCGGTGGAAGAAGAATAGCCATTTCAAAAAATGGTGCTAGAGCAATTTTAAATCTTAAGGCAAAATAATGAACCTTGAACAAAACCCACAACTTATCAAAAAGTAACTCAAAGTCGATCATAAATTTAAACGTAAAATTATAAAATTTTTAGAAGACAGGAGAGAAGCTTCAGGACCTAAGGCTTGGTGAAGAGTTCTCAGACGTGACACCAAAAGCACAGTCCATAAAAGGAAAACAGCAATACATTGGGCTTAGCACAATTAAAAACAGCTGTCATCCTACAGACTTTGTAAAGAAGATTAAAAGACAAACTATGGACTGAGAGAAATGTTTTGCAGACCAAGTGTCTAACAGAGCACTCATAGTTAAGAATGCATAAAGAGCTCTCAAGATGTAACAGTGAAAACCCCCAAACAATCCAGTTGGAAAATGGGCAGAAGATGTTGTCTGCAGAATAATGGTTCCCCAAAGATACCCATCTTCTCAGGCCTGTAATCTCTAGAACCTGAGGATATCTTGAGTTTTATGGCAAAGGATAACTAAGATTGCAGATGGAGTTAAGACGCTAGTAAACTGAATTTGAGGACAGAGATTATCCTGGGTCATCCACATGGGCTGTGTTAGGGTTCTCCAGGAAGCAGAGCGGATGTAGTAGGGGATGTAGGTATATATATAGGTGGAGGTGGTGTAGGTATATATATATAGGTGTAGGTGGTGTAGGTATATATATAGCTGTAGGTGGTGTAGGTATATATATAGCTGTAGGTGGTGTAGGTATATATATAGCTGTAGGTGGTGTAGGTATATATATAGGTGTAGGTGGTGTAGGTATATATATAGGTGTAGGTGGCGTAGGTACATATATAGGTGTAGGTGGTGTAGGTATATACATATAGGTGTAGGTGGTGTAGGTATATATATAGGTGTAGGTGGCGTAGGTACATATATAGGTGTCGGTGGTGTAGGTATATATATAGGTGTAGGTGGTGTAGGTATATATATAGGTGTAGGTGGTGTAGGTATATATACAGGTGTAGGTGGTGTAGGTATATATAGAGAGAGATTTATTTTAAGGAATTGGCTCACACAATCGTGGTGACCAGCAGAGCCCAAATCAGCAGGGCAGGCGGGAGGGCTGGAATCCCAGGGAACAGGTGGTCCTACCATCTGCTGGCACAAGTTCCTCTTGCCCAGGGGACGCCAGTCTTTTCTTTCTATCCAGGCTTTCAACTGATTGGATGAGGCCCACCCACAATCTGCTTTACTCAAAGCCCACCAATTTTTTTTTATTTCCTTTGATAACTAACATTTACTGAGTACTTAATACATGCCACGGACTCTTCCACGCACTTTATATTTTTTATATTTTTTCCCTCCCAATTTGAAAACCAACATAACATAAAATTTACCATTGTAACAATTGTTAAGGGTATAGTTCAGTGGTATTAAAGGCATTCATATTGTTGTTCAATCATCACCCCCATCTATCCCCATAAATCTTTTTTAGAAAAAAAAAAAGACATTTATTCAAAGAACAGAATATACTTAGAATTGTTTGCTTCTAAAAAGCCCATTTTCCCCAAGCTTTAACTTTATGATTTCATATTAAGCAATGAAGTTATTTTACACAATCTAGTTACACAATTTTACAGAGATAGTCCCATGACTCTTTTTATCTTGTGAAACATAAGGTCTATACACTCTGCCTTCACTCTGCTCCTTGCACCTACCCATCCACTTTCTATCTCTGTGATTTTGACAACTCTAAGGATCTCATATAAGTGCAATCAGACAGTATTTGTCTTATCGTGACTGCAAAGCCCACCAATTTAAACCTAATCTCACTCAAGACACCCTCACAGAAACACAGCCAGGATAGGATTCAGTACATGTAGGTACTGTGGCCCAGCCAGAGCGGCCATTGTAATCACAGGGGTCTATAGATGTCGCAGCAGAGAGTCAGAGACAGGACAGGCTTTGAAGATGGAGGAGAAGAGCCACAGTCCAAGAACTGGTGGATCCTGGGAGTGGGAAGAGGCAAGGAAACAAATTCCACGCAGCTTCCAGAAGCCACACGGCACTGCTGACACCACGATTTTAGGCCAGCGACGCCCGGCTGGGGCTTCTGGTCTCCAGAACCAGGAAGATTATAAGTTTATATTGTTTGAAGTGAGCGTGGAGGACACACCTGCCCAGGGTGGGTCTCTCCGGCTTTGCTGTCCACACCCTTACAGGGAAACGTCCAGAGTGTCATTCGTGAGAGCCCAGCTCTCTCTGCTTGGTCTAAATTGGAAGTGGAGACAAAAACTAGGAAAACTGTCAGGTACTGATCAGATCCCGGCAGGGGCTGTTGTTTACCTTCCTGGACCTACCTGGACGGTTCCTGTGGTTGGCACTCTTTGCTTCTGGATGGTCACCACGGACACTGGTTTCCCTGCCCGGGCTGGTCACTGCAGACTGTGGGTCGAAGTTCTACAACCCTTCATGGTGCTGTTTTCCATTTGAGGCTGCTGGTCAAAGGACCGCACTTGAGTGGAAAGTGTCCAGACCACTGGTCTCTGTGTCATCAGACCATTAATTAACTCAAATGGGACACGGACCCCAACATGCTCCCTGCAAATGTAAGCTGTGCTTAAATCCAACATGTCCATGGACACTGCAAACGTTTGCAGTCTCCTCCGTGGCTACCCCTCAAGGTAGACTGCTTTCCACATCTACCCAAAGAAAATCCTTAAAGCATCTGCATTAGTTCCCCATAACAGCAATAAAAACATAAAAAAGCCAAAAGATCCCTGGTGGGCCTGCCACCTTTGGGTCCTCCCCGGGTTTAGGGGGCACCGTTGTTGTGCATCCAGGACCACCCCCCTGTGGTTGGAGGACTGTCCACCTGGGACCCAGCCCTGCCCTGGGGTGGCCAGCTACCCCATTCTGAGCCCCAGACATAGGAATCGGTCCGGGATTGGGATATGGGATGCGATATGGCCCAGGCAAGCCAACCAAAATCCTGTGGGATTTGCTCACTGGTGTGAATGGAGCAAGAATCTCGGAGGGGTGGAGCTGGGAGGTGGTGCGGGGGGACAAGCAGCCTTGCTCCTGCTGAGATGGAGCGGGGACTGGTGATGGTGGGGAGACAGGCGTCAGCCCCGGCCCCCCTGCTGGCTCCAGCACCTGCTCTGTAACTCAGTGAGCTCCCAGCCTTTGCCCAATGCACCTCTTTCCCCCGAAGCTGGCTTTGTCGGGTTCTGCCAGGTCTCAGGGTCTGCAGGACTGAGGGAGGACAGGAACGGGCAACAGAAGTAAGGAGAGGGGATCCCCGTCCCCCAAGGCCCCAGGGGTCTCCCGCATCTTCCTGTCTCTGCCACCCACACAGGCAGGACGCTGTTCGCTTCCTGCCGTGAGGTCACACACCCTGGACATTCCACAGTGTCCTGGAGACCACGCGGGAGAATCTGAGGGGACCTCAGGAGAGCGTCCTCCTTCCGCAGCTGGAGGAACATGGCGGCTAATACAGGAGTGGCCGTCTTCGTCCTGCTGCTTTGCTGCGGGCAGGGAGCTGAGTTCCGGCCGATAAACATGACCACGGGTACAGTCACGGGCGTTGCTGTGGGTGGGAGAACACAGGTGCCTCCCTGGGCTGAGTCAGGCGGGCCATGGCCTTCTCCTGGGGTCCCCCCCTTCATGCCTCCCCAGATTTACCGTTTGTTGCTGGGGGAATGGAGCAAGTTGGAGCGTTGTTCTATATTTGAAGCTTTGTTCAGATCCGATACTCCATGGGAGAGTAGCATACATTATACATTTTAACTTTTAATTATGGAAAATTTCTAGCTCACCCAAAAGTGGGGGAATCGTGGAAACTCCATCACCCGGTTTCAAGCGTATACGTTTTGCCGTCTTGTTTCACACACACACACACACACACACACACACACACACACACACACACACACTTTAGTTGTTACTGGAGCATTTTAGCATCGTCCAAGACGTCTTATGATTTTATGCAAACGCCTTCTTGCTAAGATGAAGGCATTTTTCTCTTACATACCTACAGTGTCATTGAAACACTAACGAAATTAACAAAACCCCCGTGCAGGGCTAGTACTGGCCCACACTCAGGCCTCCCCCCAGGCCTCAGAATGTCCTTTACAGGCGGCTGGTTCGAACCCCACCCAAGCAGGCCCCACCTGGCTCCGGCTGCTGTGTCCTGACCTCTGAGTTGAGGAAGGGGACAGTGGACGCGCCCCCCCTTGCTGGGATGTGACTCGCTGGCCGAGGAGGCCGCAGGTGCAGACAGGGGTGGGGCCCCCCGACCCCCTCTTCCTGCAGGAGGCTGCAAGCCCGGGCCCCCTGCTCCCCCCTCCCCTTCCTGCCCCCCTCAGAGGTCACCAAGGGCGAGCTCGAGGAAAGGGGTCCCGACAGACCCCCGGCCCAGCTCCCAGGCCGGACGAGCAGGCCCTGGAGAGTCAGCACAGGGCCCATGCGGCTCCCCTGAGAGCAGGACGTGGCCCAGGCCGGGCCCAGAGTTACCAGGGGGGTGGCCCAGCCCAGCCTGGGTCTGGAGGTCCCCCTGCCTGACCTCGTCACGAAGAAGCTACTGCTTCCAGCTGCTTTCCTGCAAGAAACTTTGAGTTTTGAGGCGCCGACCAAGGACGGCATCCTCTGGGTGCTGGGGTGTCGAAGGGTCTGTGACAGGTGGGGACGTGCGGTCACCCTACACCGCTGGCTTCCCCCGGCTGCCCGTTCCTTTCACGACTGTCGGGCCCCCGGTGCCCGCGGGAGCTGCTCCCACACAGGCTTGACCCAAGCGCTCCTGACGCAGCCCCAAGTCGGTCCGTCTCCTCGTGCAGACAGAGACGTCCGCAGGTGACCGTCAAGGGCTTCCCAGCTCGGTTATCCTAACGCGGGCACAGGGCGGGTGGGAAACTGAGAATGTCAGGGGAGGAGGCGTCAACAGGCACAACACGGCGAGGCGGCTACATTTGACAGTGCGCTCCGCAAACCGGCCGAGACCACAGAACGTAAATATTCTTCTGCTTGCGCTCGCTGGCTGGCTGGCACAATGGCTCCGCTATAATTGGGGACAGACACAAAATGAGAAGAATATTTTTAACAAAGTGCTTGCACGAGCAGCTGTACCCGTTCGTAATGACTCGTTAGTGTCGCAGCCAAAGAGGACTGTACTTTTGTTTGCTGCGTTTACGGAGGTCAGCACACTGGGAAGCCATTGTCATCACAGCACGGCCCTCTTTATGCCGGTTTCCTGTGTTGTTCGAAGCCGCGGGCGCGCAGATGAGCCGATCGGTATGCAGATTGCCCATCATTAAAACTTGGAAAATCAGCGTCGTCACTGCTTTAGTGCTGGAACTTGAGCGCCTGCAGGCGCCACCTGAACGCTCTGTGCGCCCCGAGGGGACGGGGGCCCTGCCCGGCCGGCCCCTGGGGGCGGCTGCCTGCTCTCTGCTCTCCGCAGGGGCTGGAGGAAGGGGCTGACCCTGACCTTGAATGGAGGACCTGGAGCCGGACACCCAGCCCTAAGAAGAGGGGGAGGAGCCCTGGGCGGTGCTGCCGGGGGGCCGGCACTCAGAGTCCCCGCCCACTGCCCGGGCCGCGAGGCTGCTTCGGGTCGGCCAGGCCGGGGAAGCCGGCGGCCAGGAGCCCAGGGGCCCCACGGAGGACTGCTGCCGGCGGTCAGCTCCCCCAGGGGACTCGGACCGCCCAGAATCGCTCGCTTACGGAAGAGGAGCCGGCGGGGCCAGTGCCTCTGCCCCCCCGTCCAGAGAGGCACAGGGCAGGTGGCCGTGACGGTGTCCCTTCCGCACGTCACATCCTCAGCCCGCCGGTCATACGGGAGCCGCGTGGGCTTTTTACGGAAGGACGTGCGGGTCCCTCTTCACCCGCCCGGCGCTCCTTCCCCCCGCGAGGGGCGGCGCCAGTGAGCGCGGCCCGGGAGCGCGGGTGTCACCTCCAGCGCCCGGCGCGCCACCCGTCCTCACCCCTCCCTCCCGGCGGGCCCCGAGTCCCAGGAGCCCCGTGCAGGGCCCCTCCCCCTCGAGCAGGTGGTCGGCCCCGCAAAAGCCAGTCGGCCGACGGACAAGTCGGTGCAAATTCAGGGAACGTTGTTAAACTATTGGGTTTTTCCCCCCAGTTTCAGGCACTGAACAGCCAGCAGATTTAAGAAATCTGGATGACGATGTGGATACAGGATTTGGTAAGGAGGCTCCTCTTATCACACATCCAGTCCATGCCTGGAGGGGGTGGGTGACCGTCGGTGGGTGTGTCCCAGATAAGCTGGGGCAGCCGCGCAAGGTGGAGCCAGGTGACTTGGTTTGAGGCTAGGATCACGTTCCCACGGCCTGCGCAGGCCTGAGCTGGGCGGAGTGAGACCCCCTTCAGGATGCTGCTGGTTAGGACGCGCAGCTCTGGGGCCGGATGGTGGTCAGCTGAGCTCTCGGGGAGAATCCGGCTCCACCAGGTCAGGGAGTGGCTGGGACGAGGACTCACACTTGCCCGGCGGGTCTGACAGTTACTGTAGCGGAGAATTAGAGTCCGACACCAGCACCCGCTCCGTCCGGGCGGCCCACCACCCAGAGCCCCAGACAACCTTTGGGAAAAGGTCAGAAACAATGGAGTCACCGGGATTTCTGATGACTTTCTGGGCTCAGCAAGCTAACCCTGCAGGGGAACTGCAGCCCCTGCCCCGCCCTCACATCCCAGGCAGAAAGTGGAGAGCCTTAGAAGTGGAAAATCCTTGTGTCTGGAAATAAGCCATGGGACCCACATGAGAACAGCAGAGGTGCTGGTTCAGAGCTCGCTGCGCAGCGTCAGACACCGTCACTGGCGTGTGGCAGAGACTCAGGCAGATGGGGCGGGGAGAGCTCATGGTGGGAAAGGGGGTTCAGGGGTGTCCAGGGGGAGGGGATGGGGGGACAGCTCAGGGGTGTCCTGGGGGAGGTGCTGGGTGGACAGCTCAGGGGTGTCCTGGGGGAGGTGCCTGGGGGACAGCTCAGGGGTGTCCTGGGGGAGGTGCTGGGGGGACAGCTCAGGGGTGTCCTGGGGGAGGTGCTGGGGGGACAGCTCAGGGGTGTCCTGGGAGATGTGCTGGGGGGACAGCTCAGGGGTGTCCTGGGGGAGGTGCTGGGGGGACAGCTCAGGGGTGTCCTGGGGGAGGTGCTGGGGGGACAGCTCAGGGGTGTCCTGGGGGAGGTGCTGGGGGGACAGCTCAGGGGTGTCCTGGGGGAGGTGCTGGGGGGACAGCTCAGGGTGTCCTGGGGGAGGTGCTGGGGGGACAGCTCAGGGGTGTCCTGGGGGAGGTGCTGGGGGGACAGCTCAGGGGTGTCCTGGGGGATGTGCTGGGGGGACAGCTCAGGGGTGTCCTGGGGGATGTGCTGGGGGGACAGCTCAGGGGTGTCCTGGGGGAGGGGCTGGGGGGACAGCTCAGGGGTGTCCTGGGGGAGGTGCTGGGGGGACAGCTCAGGGGTGTCCTGGGGGAGGTGCTGACCAGAAGCGGCTCCGTGTGATGGGTTAGGGGAGCACGTCTGACTCTCTCGCATCCTGAGTTGGAAGCAGGGAGGAGCACGGGAAGCCATCAGTCACTGATGAGGCCCGGCCGGCCGTCAGGGGGGCGCCGATCCCTGCGGGTGGGTGTTTGGCCTCCAGCGTCAGCTTCCTGTGATGTCTGGGTGGCCAGCTGGCTGCCCTGCAGGGCGCTCACGCAGCGGCCAGAGTGTTTTCTATGTTATGTAGGTCATCGTCCGATTGCATGTTCAATATCTCATTTCTCAAAAAGGAAAATTTTAAGTAGAAAAGGACAAGGTTTAAAACCACAGAGCTTTCTCACCTTGCACACCTGGTCGGCTCATGTCTACCTGAGGGTTCTTCCAGCTACGATTATACGCACAACTTACAGAGGTGTGGAAGTTTCCGGCAGCTTTTGGTCTTGGTTTGCCCACCTTTGGGGCGTCCCCAGCCCCCAGCCCTGAGGGCGACTTCGGCCCCTCTCACCCGAGGTTGTCCCTGCCCGCCGGCAGGGAGTGTGTCCTGCTGCAGCTGGGCTGTCACCACCCTCTCCGGGGACCTCTCAGGATGTCTGCGGGTCATGGCGCGGTGTCCCCGGAGGCCACCCCAGCGTCCTGCGCGTCACACTGACCGCAGGAGGCCTCGCTTCTCTGTGCTGGTCGGCCGAGCCCTGTCCCCTGCCTGGCCGCCGCGCCAGCCCCGGGTAGGGGCCCTGTGACAGCCGGAGGTCTGTGCACACCTCGTCCTGCCCTCACACACGGCTGGATGCCTCGCGACAGAGACCAGGGACCAGGGCTGGGCCGTCCCTGACCCTCCAGCACCTGGACCGTGTCTGGTACACAGTAGGTGCTCAGTAAATGCTTGTGGTTCCCTTGAGTGTCCACTCTTCCCCGTGACCCCCGGTCTAGCCTGACGCCATGACGTTTTCGGGACTTAGCGGTGGTCCTTCTGCACAGTAGCTCCCAGCAAAGGGGCCAAGGCCGGCTCGAGGTGGGGGAGGTACTGCGGAGCAGCTGCAGAGGCCGCTCGAGCAGAGCCCGGGGGTGGGGGGATGGGGGGTGGGGAACCCCGCCCCGCGGGGTCCTTTCCTGTGTCCCCAGCAGCCCCACCACGAGGCCGCGCCCCTCAGGTCGCCCTGGCCGGCCCTCCAGCTTGTGCCCCGGGGTCCCGGGGGGCGTCCACAGCTCCAGACATCAGGGCTGCCGCCAGGTCGTCGGAAAGAAGCAGGGCTGCAGGTCCAGACGATCCGCATATCCTGTACCCCCCACCCCGGCTGCAGGGGTCTCAGAGCGCCCCTGGGTGCACACAGCCAGGCCCTGGCCAGGCTCAGGCTCTCTGGGGAGGGAGCCACAGAACTGGGAGAGCCTGGCCCCGTGTGTGGGGCGAAGTCTCTGCTTCCTGTGGTGCTTGCGGGCTTCTCCCCTTTCCGTGTGTCTCCACGTGAGCTGGAACCGGGGCACCAGCTGACAGCTTCAACTTGGCTGGGACTGAGGGGCTCCCGGGACTTGGGACTCTCATGCTGAACCAGGAAAATCAGGGCTCGAGTCAATACAAACCCAGTGCGTGGATGGCCGGTCACACGACCACCGGGCTCGCAGATGGGGCTCAGCGCTGCCGTGTATTCATTTAGCCTCAACCCCATCCCAGTCCATGTTAAGTGCTCCCTACATGCCCTGCTTCATTTGAACCTCGTAAAAGTCCCGATGAGATAAGCACAGACCCCATTTTACAGACGTGAAAACCCAAGGTTCAAGAGAAACATGTGTAAGAGCACAGCCAGTGAGAGCAGAACCAGAGTGTGGTCCGGGGCTGCCCGACACACAGTCCAGGACGCCTATGTTAGAAGCTCCCTGGCAGAGGTCAGAGGATGTACAGGAAGGAAACCCTGAGCATCAGGTAGAAATCAGGAAAGATGCTCGTGCCTGCCTGCCGGGGGACAGCTAGAGGGAGGAGACTCAGAGAGGGGACAGACGGCAGCAGGGGCAGGAAGGAGAATTACGACGCCGCCCGGGCCGGGTTTCCAGCATCGTATCTCCGGGGGCCTGTTTCTTGTCCAGGGTACCTGGATGGTCTCAGGTTTTCAGAACTTATTTAGGGAGGCGGTGGTCTCCCCACCGAGACAAGGTTCTTTAGAAACCAGGTCCATCTCCACGGAGCTCCTTGAGTCCCTGGTCCAGTCCAGCATTCGCCGCCTGCCTTAGGTCTGCGTAGAGCTGAAGCATGTAGGTAGGGTCTTGCATTGCTGGTTTAACTGTCCTTGTGTGCTTTTTCCAAGATGAAATTCTGGTCCGAGAGATGTTGGAGCCAAATAAATCATCATTTCTTCAAACACAAAGACTCCCACCAACATCGACAAAGACTCCGACAAAGAAAAAAATCAAGTACACATTTCTTAAAGCCTAATTACATGTGTTCCTAGAGGTCTGTGGTACATATGCACAATCCCATCATGGTCGCATTCTTTGAGGCCAGCTACTTCTGGGGCAAAAGCAGATGGAGATGTGGATGAAACAGTCGTCCCAAACATCTGCTGTAATCTCCCCTAGACTGGGGAGGTCACACCTAGACAGGCAGAGACAAGTCCCTTTATCCCGGCTGGTCTCTGGGTGCACGTGCAAGAAGGGCCTCGTGCTTGGGATGCAGGTGGGGTTTAGCCACTGCGGGAACCCGGGGCGTACGGAAATAGGAGCTTTCGACCACCCAGCACGTTTGATGCTCACCTAAACCTCTGAGAGCAGGGCAGTGACTACGACCCCATCCGCCAGGGGATAAAAGTAAGGTCTGGAAGAGGACTGGCCCGAGGCCCCAGAGCTAGTAGTGAACAAAACAATGTGCTTTCCCAAAGTGCAGCTTCCTGTGGTCCAAATGCATACAGATAAGTCAAATAGCACCCTGAGACCCAAGACGGAGCATTTGACCCTCGCTCAGGAGAGAGCAGCATGGCAGAAATCTACATGCAGCGCGTGAAAACGCATTCAGCGGCAGGGACGTTCAGCATTTTCTTGAAATTTACATCCAGATGGAAGTTCCAATACCTCATGGAACATCTGCTGAACAGCTGGGTTCAAGGAGGTCAGATGAAGCCTGACTGTTTACATACTAGGTGGCCAGAGCGCGTTTTCAGTAGAAGTTGAAAACTGTGTTAGCATCCCGAGCTAATGCTTTAAAGTACAGTATGGATGAAAACGTTCGCGGGAGTGTACATTTATGTTTTCCCTCATTTTTTTCCATGCTTTTCATCAAAGATGCAGACCTTGATGAGAGCTATCAAGTTGGTGGTCCTGAGGGTTACCGTGAGCTCTCAGATATTTCATTATCTCCGGACCCTGAGGACGAAATTCTCAATAACGGTAAATGCAGCCGGGCAGGTCCCAGCCCGAGCTCAGACGAGGTGGGAGGACAGGAGGATGTAGGCAGAGACGCCTCCTTCGTGGGGGAGGAACAGCGTGGTTGGAGGGTTGGAGAACGATGCCGCTTCCGCCACCGTGACACCTCCCTGGTCAGGCAGATTTCCTCCCTCCTGGGCACGGAGAAGACAAGAGGTGACTCAAAGACACATTCCCGGGCCCATCGAACGTCTCTGCAGGTGGCGCCCGGGAATCTGCATTTCAGCCCATTCCCCAAACAGTCTTTCCAGTGAGCCGGCGGGCGTCTGGTGTTTGGAAGATTGAACAGGAATAGGGCTGCAGTTACAGTTAATATTTCTAACGCCTCTGGGTGCATCCCACACATTGACCTGTGCAAATTGCCCAATGGCCAGTGTGGTGTTTGCTGAAAGGCAACTTTTTATTTCTATCATCCTTCTCTGCTATTAATTGAGATTCTGGTTTAAGGAAGCGCTTGCCCTTTATAAATATGTATGTATGTGCATATTTAAATGTTTATTCATATCCGTTCGCACTCACAAATATTTATTCTATCGGGTTTAGCACGCTAATGTCATTACTGTCGTGTCCAAATTGCCCCAAATTTGCTTTGGGGAATCCTTCCATTTGGTTCTTCTGTCCTTCTAATGCCTCATCCCTTCGGAGCACTTCCTTACGTTCTGGCACCACAAGTACTGCACCTGCCCCAGCCTAAGAATCTGGTTTCTTTTACTGGAGAACTGAACTTAGAAACCAAAGGTGGCTGCCAGGTAAATTCAGTGGAATAGCATTGCTTCCAGTCCCTCTCGGCAGACAGAGCTGGAAAACATATGAAGACACACAAACACACATGCAGATGCAGACTGAGACACATGCACACACACACACAGATGCACACGTGCACGCAGACACGCACAGACACCTCTGTGCTGACTTCTCAGCCTCCCTCCCTGCTTCCTTTGTTTCTCTGTATAAACCATGAGTTCACACGGGCACCTCTGGTTCCACTCCAGTATCAATTTCAGGGGCTCTTCTCGAAGCTCCTTCTCGGTACCACTTTGTTAGGAACTGGCTCCCACTTTCCACACAGATTTAACTGCGTAGTCCTGGAGTTCAGAATTGCTATCCCTGCCCCTGAGAAAATCCAGTCACCCCACAAGAGAACAATATTTTTCATCGGTCCTTTCATCTCTAAGTGTCATTGTTTTCCGGTGTCGCCAGGGCCATCCTCCCTGCCCACCGGGCACCCTGCATGTGGCTCATTTCTAATACGTAAGGCTCCTTGTTACTGTTTGCTTTCCCTTGTCGGTTCCCTCAGCCTGTTAATTATAAATACTTATTTACATCTGACCCTGAAGCATCACTATGGTTCTGAAAGTCACACTCTAGAAAAAGGAACACAGAAAACCCCCCCAGCCCATCATCCCACCTGTACAGGGGACCAGTCTCCTTACTTCCATCTTCCTGTGTCTCCTTTTGCACAAATGAGGAGATGAGAGATATTCATGTATCCCTCCTTTGTTGCATGAGGGGTACACACCATAAATCTCCTCTAGTCTTTTTTTCCACTTAACAATGAAAACTGAAAATCAGTCCACATCCGTTAATACAGATCTCCCTCTATTTTTCACAGCTGCAAAATATTCCACAACGTGTGTAAACCATACTTAGCGCCCTGCTATCTGTGTACAGTGTTTTCACTTGGTTCCAACCTTCTGCAGTTACAAACACTGCTGCAATGAACAGCCTAGTGCATAAGTATTTTCCTGTTGTTGGAGATGTATCACCAGGGTAAATTCTTTTTTTTTCTTTTTCTTTTTTCTGTTTTTTGCGTTACGCGGGCCTCTCACTGTTGTGGCCTCTCCCGTTGCGGAGCACAGACTCCGGACCCGCAAGCTCAGCGGCCATGGCTCATGGGCCCAGCTGCTCCGCGGCATGTGGGATCCTCCTGGACCGGGGCACGAACCCGTGTCCCCTGCATCGGCAGGCGGACTCTCAACCACTGCGCCACCAGGGAAGCCCCTCCAGGGTAAATTCTTAGAACTGGGATGGCGGGATCAAAAAATGAGTGACTATGTAATCTGAATAGTCAGATAATTCTATATTTACACAATAACTTTCCAAAATGCTTTCCAATAAAATTTGAAAATAACATGAGTGTTTCAACCCAGCCTTTTAAAATAAAGTGTGAGCTGAAATGTTCATAAGTATGTAATCAAATGCTCCCCCATGTTTTCTATGTTCTTCATCCAAGAACCCCAAATTGATGAGAGTTACCAAGTCTGTGGTCCCGAGGTTTACCATGGACCACAGCTCTCCTCTGGCCTTGAAGACAGGTCTCGCAACAATGGTAAATGTCACCTGGTGACTGCCCCGGCCGGCATCCGCGTGCAGTGGAGGGACGGGGCGTGGGCATCGAGCATGGCTGGGACAGCAGCCTCACCCTCAGTGTGTGCTCACACTTGTAAATTATCACCAATCTGATGGGGGAGGAGGGTGTTTCTGTCTTGTTTTAATTTGCAATTTTCTAATTATGAGTGAGTCTGAACATCTCATATTTTAAAGGCCGTTTCTTTTATCATTTCAAAATCTTTCCTTTTATCCTTTCCCTTCAGTCTTTTTTCAAGGCTTATTTTTAAAATATAGTTGGAAACGTACAATATAAATTCTGTACCTTGCTTCTTTATGTCAGATGATAATGATTTTCTTTTTTTCTTCCAGTTCTATTGAGATAGAATTGATACGCAGCACTGTGTACGTTTCAGGTGTGCGCATGATGATTTGATTTTCATACAGCATGAAATAATGATCACAATAATTTCACTGAACATCATCTCATTTAGATACAAAATTAAAGAAATAGGAAAATATAATTTTCCTTGCGATGAGGACTCAGGACTTACTGTCTTCACAACTTTCATACATAACTTGCAGCAGGGTTAATTACATTTATCATGTCGTACATTACATCCCTGGTCCTAATTTAGCTTATGACTGAAAGTTTTTACCATTTGACCACCTTCACCCCATTCCCCTCCTCCTTAGCCCTGGTAACCACAGGTCTGATCTCTTTATCTATGAGTTTGTTTGTTTGTTTTTGAACTATAATTGACCTGCAACACTACGTTAGTTCCTGTTACACAACACAGTGAATCAGTATTTCTATACCTTTCAAAGTGATCGTCACAATAAGTCTAGTTACGATCTGTCGCCACACGAAGGTATTACATAATCGTTGACTATATTCCCCACACTGTACATTTCATAGCTATTACTCATTTAGTTTGCAACTGGAAGTTTCTACCTCTTGATCTTCCTCAACTATTTCTTTTTTCTTATTATTGAAGTATAGTTGATTTACAATGTTGTGTTAGTTTATGGTGTACAGCAAAGTGATTCATTTAGCTAGCTAGCTAGCTAGCTAGCTAGATAACTAAATAACTAAATATATATACATATATATATATATTCGTTTTCAGATTATTTTCCATTATAGGTTATTACAAGATATTGAATATAGTTCCCTGTGCTCTACAGTAGGTCCTTGTTATTTATCTATTTTATACACAGTGGTGCGTATCTGTTAATCACAAACTCCTTATTTATCCCTCCCCCTCCCTTTCCCCTTTGTTAACCGTAAGTTTGTTTTCTATGTCTGGGAGTCTGTTTCTGTTTTGTAAATAAGTTCGTTTGTATCATTTTTTTAGATTCCACATACAAGCGATATCATATGATATTTTTCTCTGACTTACTTCACTCAGTATGATAATTTCGAGGTCCATCCGTGTCGCTGCAAATGGCATTATTTCATTCTTTTTTATGGCTGAGTAATATTCCATGTATATATGTACCACATCTTCTTTATCCATTCCTCTGTCCAGTGGACATTTAGGTTGCTGCCATGTCTTGGCTATTGTCAATAGTGCTGCAGTGAATATAGGGGTGCGTGTGCCTTCTCAAACTGGAGTTTTCTCCAAATATATGCCCAGGTGTGGGATTGCTGGATCATTTGGTAGCTCTATTTTTAGTTTTTCAAAGAACCTCCACACTATTCTCCACAGTGGCTGCTGTAATATTTATAAACCTTTGGATTGGAATGCCTCCAGGTTGGCAATACTTCTACAGGTGGTCGTCATCCTCAATAACCCCTGCTGGCATTCATGTAAAGTAAGTGCCCAGGAGAAGCAAGGATCTAGGTGTTTAAATCCTGACAGTGAGAGAATGTTCTAATTTCATTCTTTTCCATGTAGCTGTCCAGTTTTCCCAGCACCACTTATTAAAGACACTGTCTTTTCTCCATTGTGTATTCTTGCCTGCTTTGTTGTAGATCAACTGACCATAGGTGTGAGGGTTTATTTCTGGGCTTTGTCCTCTCTTCCATTGATCTATGTGCCTGTTTTCATGCGAATACCATACTGCTTTGATTACTGTAGCTTTGTAGTATAGTCTGAAGTCTGGGAGGATTATGCCTCCAGCTTTGTTCTTTTTCCTCAGGATTGCTTTGGCAATTCTGGGTCTTTTGTGGTTCCATATAAATTTTAGGGTTATTTGTTCTAGTTTTGTGAAAAAATGTCATGGGTAATTTGGCAGGGATTGAGTTAAATCTGTAGATTGCTTTGGGTAGTATGTCCATTTTAACTATATTAATTCTTCCAATCCGAGAGTATGCGATATCTTTCCATTTCTTTGAATCAGCTTCAGTTTCCTTTATCAATGTTTCATAGTGCTCAACATATGTCTCTCACCTCCTTTCCTTTATTTTCAATCATTCAGCATCACTTTAAGTATACAGCATACTACATATACTCGGATCTTGCTTTCTAAGGAGTATTGCCAAAAAGAAAAAAATTTAATGCATGAGTTAAGCCTACATACACTGTAAAATCCTAAGAGTTTCACACTGATAGAATTTTGTTTTAAAACAAACTGATAACTATGGGGTAAATCCAAACAAGGATCCCTGGGTGAAACAACAATCATGAAGCAATTCCTGCCTCATCATCGTCATGCAGCCGTGAGTGCTGGTGACCCCTCTTGCAGGTGCTGGTCGCCCCCCAGCCTCAAACAGACGTTCCTCCTCCCCAGCCAAACCATCCAGGCAAGTTTCACTGCCTCTGCCTGATGAGGAGTTGGCGGGAAATACTCCCCCATCTCCACCGCCACCACGTTGATACTTGTTCAGTCTTTTTCGCTGCACGAATGTAACGTTTCCCATTTCCTGATCAGGCATTGATTCCCCCTCCTTTTGCTCTGCAGGCATCCATTTTTGATTTTTCAGGGCATCTAGGATGATGGGATACCAGGGCCAGGAGGGGTCGGGATGACCCACCAGGACCTGCTAGTTTCCAGGAAAGAATGGATCGGCAGAAGGGCTACACAGCCAGTCGGTGGCTGGTGACATCCTGTTAGAGGTTCAGCCCATTTAATTAAAGGGAAACGGCGTCGTGAAGCCCACACCTGCAGGGTAGGTGTCTGCAGACTCTGAATGAATGAACGGGCAGATGAATGACTGAAGTGTCCCAGCTGGAAGGGAACACTGAGCCCTGGAGCTCATCTGAGCAGAGGACCGGCTTCTACAGGCATGTGTTTTATTAACACGGAGAAGAGGCGAAGTCCCATCGTGATCTAGTAACTTCACAAGCAGCTCAGATGCAACCTGACAAGAGTTTCTGCTGTGGCCGAAGGGGCGGGTTCTGGGGTCCGCAGGCAAATCCACCGAGGGCCTCGCCGAGGTGCTCACTGACCTGTCGGGATCAGGCCAGGAAACTGCCAGAGAGAGATCCTGTGGTCACGGAGGAACTGGACTGGAAAAACAGGGGCGAGCAAGTTAAAGGAGTACTCCTCCGTGTTCGCTGAAGGCAAAGGGCAAAGAAAAGGTCTGGCAGAAACAGAGGGAAGATCAGACAACAGCACGGCTATAGCTGGAGAGGAACCCGTCTCCGTGCTGGGGGTTAGGACACAGCTGGTCCCTTCAGCCCCGCCTGGTGGGCTGACACCTTTCCACGGGAAGCGGGGCTCCACCAGGCCAGTGGTTTCCAAGCCACTGAGTGGGTCCTGAAATCAATTCATTGGGTTGGCACCAACATCTAGAAGAGAAAAACAGAATAAAAACAATGCACGTGTTTTGTTTCGAGAGACAGGAGGTGGTCACTGGTCACGGGACAAAGCGCCTTCCTAGCTGTGTGGGAAGATTCAAAGACTGAAAGCCGCAGCTTCCGGGATACGCTCACCCTTCTGTGAGTCTGAGATCTGGGCCGTGTGTGCATCACGGGTCTCCTCGCTGCCCTGGTTGGAGCCAGGACCCACCTCCTGCTGGGGGGCCTGCGGGCGCATTCCGCCTACACCCGGGCCCCCCTTCCCCGGCAGACGTCGGTGCTTGAGAGAACTGCTTGCTTTCAGCTTCTCATCCTGAGCGAGGACGAGGCCCATCGCCGGCACCTGCGGCCAGTCCATCCGCCTGTGTCCGGAACAAAATACCGCAGACCTGGCGCCGAAACACTAGGAACCACCCGCCTGTCGGCTATGCAGGCAGAGTCCAGACCAAGGGGGGCTGGGCCCTTAATCTGCTCCGTGCCCCCTGACCCCGGTTCTGGTGGTTTGCACAGTCCTCGGCTTGTAGAGACATCACTGCATCTCTGCCCCTGCCGTCACCTGGCCTCCGTCCCCGTGCACGTCTGTGTCTGCGGCTAAATTTCCCCTTTTCATAAGGACACCAGTCATGTTGTTGGATCAGGGCTACCTTGCTCCAGTGGGGCCTCACCTTAACTAGTCCCGTCTGCAGCGACCCTATTCTAACTAGGTCACCGTCAGAGGCACTGGGGTCAGGACCCCAACACGTGAACTTCAGGGCGACCCCTGACCCCACCTGCCGGCAAAGACCTCCCATCCAGCGCCCAGGAAATTGTCAAGCCAAGAGGAGTTTCCCCGCTGAACGTTGACTGCCTTTTTTACAAAGTAAAAATAAATACTTCGCCATTGTATTCTGGTTAAGAAGCGGAGTGAGGCTTTGGGAGCCCTGTCTTCCTCCCTGTGTTATTTCCTCCCGTGATGCCTGGGTCCCAGGCACGTGGGGATGGTGCCCATGTCTCCAAGGAGACTGCAAGGGGGGGCTCCCAGGGCTGCTCAGGACAGGCCCGCCGGGACGACTGGAAGGCGGTTTGGGGTGATCAAGCCCATTCAAATATCAAGTCCAGCCCCGAGCACCCTCCGAAGAGGCTGTGGCCCGGGTGAGAAGCCACGACTCAGATTCTCCCACGTGTGAGCCTCGACTGACGTGTGCTCAGGTTGCCCGTGGGCCACACCAAGAGCGTTTGCTTTTCTCATCTGTGGGCTCAGAGTTTGTCTCTGCCTTGAGCCTGGCTGTCCTGGGCAGGAACGTGGACAGAAATTCACCCAGCGCGAGATTGCCAGGAATGGAAGTAATAGGACGACGACGTCAGCCCTTCAGCACCTCCTACTGACAGACGCAGCCCCACCAATCCGTGGGTCCCGGGACCGCTCTTGGGCCACGTGTGGACGGGGCTGGCGTGGCCTCGTGCATCCCCTATGCTGTCTTCCCGCAAGCTCACGGGTGGGCGCGTGTGCCTTCTGCGGAACAGGAAGTTGTTTAAGAAGCAGGCTGGCGGCAGCCCTGACCGCTCGGGTACGAGGCCACCGGGGCTGTCCTCTGTTCTAGAACAGTGCAGCAGAGAGAGCAGCTCCCAGAGGGGCCTGCTCCGTGGGAACTCAGACATGCAGACTGAGAGCGGGAAGCGTCGCCACGGAGAACAACGCGGCGGGTCTGCCTTCCGGGTGCGTGTTCACTGTAGAGCCCCCGTCCATCTAGAAGCCGGCGGCCAGCGCCCCCTGCCTGCCCCTCGTGACACCGAGGGGACCCCGAGCCCCGGCTCCCCACCGAGATCGGCTCCCCCGGAACAGGCAGGATCCATCCCCCAGGTTGTGTGGGCAGATTTATCTAGAACCTTCTCCTGCTGCCGAAGATAAACTCACCTCCACGGAAGTGCTGCTCTCGTTTCTGCTCACGGGAGGCCGCCTGGGTGCTCAGCACTGATTTACGCACAAGAACGACTTCTGTTCTTGCATCGTCTAAGACCCCAGAGTTTGCAGTGATTCGTCTGAACTAGGTTAGAGATCAACCCCATATTCTCTGTAGACAAGTGATCACCTAGAAGACAGTCGTCATACGTGTCTCTGTTTGGGGGACTTGGAGCCTCAAAATAGGAAGGAATGAGTCGATTATAACGCCTCCTGAGGACCACGTGTTAGGTTGAGCCGTTGGAAATTCCTGTTTGTGCAGATCAAACATGGTCCAATACCTGCAGCGTCACCGATCCCACCCAGTCCCTGGAGCCTTCCAGGCCCCCGCTCCAGGGAGGGCTCCCGCCCCTCGGGGTCCCCACAGGGAGGCGCACCCTCCCCTCTCCATCCTCGGTCCCCCAGGCACCCACGCTCTGCTGAGCAGATGCCGGGCCTCCTGACCCTGTCACCACAGGCAGAGCCTTCCCTTTGCTCGACGGCCTCCTCTCCAGACAGACACACAACCCCTAGCACACAGGCTGCCTCACACCCTCTGGGGGCGTGTTCATTTCTTCCACGAGCAGAGCAACCCCACGCTTCCCAGACTCACTGTTCGGGGCTACACTGAACCCACCACTGACCCCCCAGAGTCACAAACGTACAGGCTTCGTAACATCGTCCTCATGAGCCAGACCTCGGAGTCACGAGGCAAAGCGGTTCTCGAGGAGGACTCCCAGGGACGACTCGCTGACGTGGAGTCCAGGCTCCGCGGCAGGGGAGCTGCTCTCACTTCCCTTCCCGGGCTGGAAGAGGCTCCTCACCACTAAGGGGCGTGGTGCCACTGACCATGTAATATATCACCTTTCCCTGACGTTGATCATGTTAGCCTAGTCTTAGATTCTTATTGGTATCTGTCATAGTCCAGAGGAATCCAACCTACCCTCCGTCTTTCTCTGCTGAACAGGAGCGGAAATGGAAACGTTTCTGTGGGACATGGGGGCGTGGGAAACAGTGCAGGGTAGAGGCCAAGAGCTGGTCAGATCCTGGCTCTGCCTCTTATTAGCTGTGCAACCTTGGTTAAGTGACTTCACCTCTCTGAACCTGTTTCATCGTCTGTAAGCTATGGAGTTACTGTGAGGATTAAACGAATTGACAGAGGTAGACAACTTGGGGCAGACAGAGTCTGGTTCGTAAGAAATGTCAGGCGTTATTACAAGACTTTTTGGGTTTTATTAAGGTATAATTTACACACAGTGAAATCCATCCTTTTTACCGTCCAGTCCTGCAAGTTTTGACAAATACATAGGGTCATGTCGCCATTGCAACGAACAAGACAAAACAGGTCCATCACCCCAAATTCCACGCCTCCATTGTAGTCAATTCCTTCCACCACCCCCAGCCCTAAAAAGGACGGACCTGTTTCCTGTGCCTCTAGCGCTGCCCTTTCCGGAATGCCGTCCACGCGGTGTCGTTCGCTGTGTAGACCCTGAGTCTGGTTTCCTCCGTCGGCCAATTGCCGTGTCATGTGTGTATCCGCCATCGCCCCCTTCTCAGTGAGTGATGCTCCACTGGAACCACAGTTTGTTCATTCCTCACCAGCAGAATGACATCCAACCTGTTTCCAGGTTTGGGAACTACAAATAAAGCCACGGTAACCATCTGCGTAGTAGTTTTGGGGTGGATACAGATTTTCGTTTCACTTAGGTAAATATCTAGAGATACGGTAACTATGTTTTACTTTATAAGAAACTGTCAAGACAGATTTTTGCATTGACTAGAAGGATTCGAGTTGCCCTGGGTCCTCCTCAACATTTGATATTTTCTATCGTTTAACCAATCTCATGAGCCTGCAGCGGTATGTTATTGTACTGTTAATTTGCATTTCCCTAGTAACTAGTAATGTTGCGCGTCCCGTCCTGTTCATTTGCCACCTGTGTATCTTCTTTGGTCAGATGTCTGTTCAGACATTTTGCCCATGATTTATTAGTTTGTTTTCTTATTATTGCATTTTGAGAGGTATTTGTACATTTTGGATACAAGTCCTTCACCAGGTATGTGATTGGACAATATTTTCTACCGGTCTGTGGTTTGCTTTTTCATTTGCATAACGTGGTTTTTCAAAGATCAGGAATTCTTAATATCGATCAAGTCCAATTTATCCATTTTCATTTTATCGATCATGCTTGTGGTGTCGAATATCAGAAATCTTTGCCTAGTTCCAAGTCACAAATATTTTCTATGTTCTTTTCTAGAAATTTTACAGTTGTAGATTTTACACTTAGGACTATGATTTATGTCGCGTTAATCTGTGTCCGTGATGAAAGGTAGATATTTTGTTTTGGTTTGATTTCTTGCATGTCCTGATGCTCCATTGTTTCAACACCATTTGTTAAACAAACTCAGCTTTCTCTGTTGCGTTGCTTTTGCTGACACTTTGCTCTTTGAATTGCCAGATGGTGACAATCAGTTGATCACATATGTGTGGGGCTATTTCTGGATTCTTTCTTTTGTTCCACTGACGTAAGATCTATTCTTTTTCAGATTTCACATTGTGTTGGTCACTGTATGTTTACAACAAGATTTGAAATCAGGTAGCATGAATCCTCCCACTGTGGTCTTGATTTTCTAAATTGATTTAGCTATTCTGGTTCCTTTGTCTTCCCATATAAATTGAAGAAACAGCTTGTGAATTTCAACAAAAGAAAACTGGGCGGGATTTTGATTGGGGTTGCTACAGATCTGTAGATCACTTTGCAAGACGCTGACATCTTGACATATCCAGTCTTCTGACCTTGCAATGATTTCATCTCTTTAGGTCTCCTGTGACTCCCCTCATCAGCAACAAAACCCTGCATAATTAGATTATACATAAATATTTCCCATTTCTTGGTGCTACTACAAATGGTACTTATTTTAATTTCCAACTGTCTGTTTCTAGCATATCGAAATGTGATTGTTTCACACACTGACTCTGTAACCCACCACCCTGATCAACCTGCCTTCAGTTCCAGCAGTCTTCCTGTGGATTCTTCAGGATTTTCTACAAAATTATATTATCTGTGAACAGTTTTGTTTTTCCTTTCCAGTATATACACCTTCTATTTATTTTTCTTGCCTTATTTCACCAGCTCTGACACAATGCTGAATGTCAAATAGGAGTGGTTAGAACAGACATCCTTTCATAGCTTAGGGTGAAAACATTAAGGGTGCTTCTACTAAAAGCTGATGTTAGTTGTGGGCATTTTTAATAGAATCCTTTTATTAGGTTGAAGGAGTTACCTTCTTTCTACTCCTAGTTCGCTGAGCCTTTTGATCAGGAATAGATGTTGAAATTTGACAAAGTTTTTTTCTGTTATCTATTGCAGGCATAGTGAACTTTTTGGTAAAAAGTCAGATAGTAAATATTTTAGTCTTTGAGGGCAATATGGTCCCCGTTGTAACTACTTAACTCTGCCATCGTAGCACAGGAGCAGCCAGGGACAATACATAAAAGAATGGGTGTGGCTGTATGTCAATAAAACTTTATTTACTAAAACAGGTGTTGATCCTATATCTTATGGCCCATAAGCCATGGTTTGCCAACCCTGATCTTTTGAAATCATCAGCTGGGTTTTTTTAATCCTGTTCATATGGTGAGTCACATGTGATTGATTTTGAGTGCTGAACCAGTCCTGTAGTCCCAGGATAAACCCATTTGGTCATGACATAGTTTCTTTTCTATATTTTTGAGATTCAATTTGCTAAAATTTACTTAACAATTCTTGCATCTATGATCATGAGTGATATTGGCCTCTGGATTTTTCTCCTTCTGATGTTTTTGTCTAGCTTTGGTTTCAAGGTAATAGTGGCCTCCTAGAATGAGTTGAGAAGTGTTCCCTCTTCTTGATATGTCTCTAGGAAATGGAAATTATTTCTACCTAAAATGTCTGGTGTACACACACACACACCCCCCTCTGGAATTCTCTTCGGACCCCATCTTTGAACCCCAGCTGCTTTGGCCTCTCCCTGCCCCCAACCCCATCTCCTTCGCACGTTGAGACCTCTGGGCTCCGCTGTGTCCCCCATCACTGTCTGGCCTGGAAAGTCTCCAGGCAGTAAACTGGAGGAACCACAGGAAACCCTTCATTAGTTTCCCCTCTCAGGGATTTCTATCCTTTGCTGCCCGTCTGGTGTATGCGAAATCATTATTTCGTATTTATTTTTCTAGTTTTTAAATTACCTTGGGAGGATAAATCTGTTCCTTGTTATTCCATCTTTTCCAGGCATGAAAATTCAAATACTAGGATATATTGATGTGGTTCCATTGGGAATCCTGTAGCTATGAAAATCTCTGCATTTTAGCCCAGAGAGAAGATTCAGGTGGCCTGGGAGAGCAGAGGGCAGAGAGCCCAGCCCCCTGGGTTCCTTCCCAGCTAGGTCACCTGCGGCCCCAGTGACCTTAAGCAAAATCTGCCTCTCTGGGGTCTCACCTGTAAAAGGAAAGTAAACATCATTCCCGAGCTTCGGCAGGTGCACTGATGGTCAAATGGAACCCCACCTGCATAGGGACCATGTGAATGTTGTCATGATATGTGCTCCCTTGGGACTCCCAACTCCACAAATAAGCAAATTTAAGATGTAAATTTTTATATTTATTGATGAATTGTATGTTTTTCCGTAAATTCCCAGCCTGAATTATCTGTCAAAATTTCCTATACGATTTCCTCTTAAAAATACAGGTGTGGTTTTAAATATTCAGTGAGAGGATGATGTTGGTAATAATCTCTACGATGTGGAAAATCCCTGGAAGGACAACACACAGGGACAGGGAGGGCATGACAGCTGTGGCTCCAAGAGGAAACTAGAGTCAGTGATTGGAATGGCCTGACTTATCACGGACAGACTTTTTCAATTTAAAAATTGTACCATTAAAAATACAAATGTGGTACTTAATAAAATTTAGCTTAGTTTTTTTTTTTGCAGTACGCGGGCCTCTCGCTGTTGTGGCCTCTCCCGTTGCGGAGCACAGGCTCCGGACGCGCAGGCTCAGCGGCCATGGCTCACGGGCCCAGCCGCTCCGCGGCATGTGGGATCTTCCCGGACCGGGGCACGAACCCGTGTCCCCTGCATCGGCAGGAGGACTCTCAACCACTGCGCCACCAGGGAAGCCCTTAGCTTAGTATTTTTAAAGCCTGAAGCATCTTGAAGGATACTGGAACTGCAGACATCTTCCCTTCCTTGTTGCCAGCGCAGCCAGCTCTGCCTCTGTGATTTCCGGGGTGTCTGAAAAGTCTTCTTGGTCCCCGACACTGTCCCTGACATCCTGACTGTGCCTAAATGCCCAGTTTAGACTTGGGGCTCTGTTGAGATCAAAGTGTCCCACGGGATAGATATAATTTTATGCCATAATCATTACTTTCCTATTAACATTAGCTTTAACAAAAGATTCATTCACTCACTCAGTAACTATCTACTGAGCATCTGCTCAGAACAAGGGGTTCTTTTCCAACAACCCACAGGGTAGCCAACAACTAGTTATTTCTCATGGGTTCAACAAATATAAACGTCTAAACCTGAAGGTTTTTCTTAAGTGTTCCAGGCTGTACTTATATGGGGTTTTGGGAAAACCGAACGGAGGCAGGTCTTCTTGGTGAGCTTTGTGAGTAGGGCAGGTGGGAAGGGCAGCTTCCTGCAGGGGAGCTCGTCCCCCGGCAACAGGGACCCTCGTGGGCAAAAGCTGCCTGAAGTGGCCCCCACCCCTCACGCTGCTCCCCTTTTTTGGCAGCGGGACCAGCGAGTCCCATGCAATTTTGCGTGCAAAGGAGTGGACAGGAGGGAGGGTGGAGAATCGCCCTTTGGAGGGGTGAAGCATCTTATAAAATGTGCGTCCAGGACCAAGGACAGCAGCCAAGCAGTCAGGAGCATCGTCCATAGAAGGAAGCAGTGCCAGCGCGCACAGTAGACGACACAGATGGCGCTAGCGTGTGCTCAGAGCGAGCAGAGGCGCACGCGGAGCAAGAAGACGTGGCCTCCACCCCGTGCCCGAGTGCCCAGCGCGCACTCTCGGCTCTGGGCTCCTGCAAGGAGGGATGTTTCAACAGCCTCACCCGAGGCCATGTCACGTCACGTGCTCTGCGAGATACTGCGTTCTCAGAGCTCGTGGTTGTCTAAAGCTGAAACGACGTTTGGAACCCTGCCTGAACTCTTCACCAAACCTTGATCGTTGTACTTACTTCTCCTCCAGGAAGAAGAACTCAGACAATGATCAACACGTGAAACAATCGGTCCCGGACACAACCCTTCAGAACACTGGAAAATCTCCAGGCGAATGGGGACAACCGTGTGGCTCTAATAGGGACTCTCTTCCCTGGTGAGAAGGGACATGAGGCGTCCACTCGAGGGCCCCGCGTGCCCTGAGAGCAGCTCTGGAGGAGCAGGCCGCGCCGTCCCGGGGGCACCAGCGTGGGCGCGCAGGGGTCTCCTGGCCCACCACGTGCGCGTTGCAGGAGTCCCGGGCCACCTGCGGGCGTCGCCTCCCTTCCCGCTGAGCCCAGCGAGGCCGTCCTCTTTCCCAGGAAGAACAGGCAGCAAAGTGCACACGCGTGTACAACATGCACGCAGACACACACACAGACGTGCACGCACACCCGATGCCACTGTGTCCTCGCGTTTGCCGTGCTGGGGAAATGCAAACTGGGTCTCTCTGGTGTGGGAGGTGAAGCCGTGCTCCAAGTGGGGTTTCCGACCTATAGTGCTTTCTTGGCGAGGCGACTAGAGCACAGCTTTCGGCAGGTTTTTTTTATCCACACCCATTCGGACTGTGGGCAGGTTGTACCTCTGCCTGATTGTGGAAAGAGTTCCTCAGGACAAAGTGGGGTTGTCCCATTTCTCCAGAAAGGCGGGTCTGGAGAAGGTCGTGAATCCTGCCTTAGAAATAACCACGGAGATAGGACTTCGTTCCGAGGTGCAGACCTGGCAATGGGTTGGTGCTGGTTCTAAAACCCCACTGCTTTTTATAAATTTATTTTTATTTATTTATTCTTGGCTGCGTTGGGTCTTCGTTGCTGCGCGCGGGCTTTCTCTAGTTGCGGCGAGCGGGGGCTACTCTTCGTTGCGGTGCGTGGGCTTCTCATTGCGGTGGCTCCTCTTGTTGCGGAGCACGGGCTCTAGGCGCACGGGCTCAGTAGTTGTGGCACTTGGGCTCAGTAGTTGTGGCTCGCGGGCTCTAGAGCGCAGGCTCAGTAGTTGTGGCACACGGGCTTAGTTGCTCCGCGGCATGTGGGATCCTCCCGGACCAGGGCTCAAACCCGTGTCCCCCGCACTGGCAGGCGGATTCCTAACCACTGCACCACCAGGGAAGCCTTGATACTTGGTTTTGACGACTATCACGTCTGGAAAAGATTCCTCACCAGGACACGTAGATCAGAATGAGAAGCGCATCACTGGCTGGACTTCTTCATCGCGTTGGGGGTTAGTCCAAGCTGTCGACCGGTTCTGCAGGGGATTTGGTTAAAGTCCGGGCAGTAAATCTCTGTGCTCCGTGACCCTCAGTTGCTGCTCCAGACCACTTAGAACGTGTTGCATTTTGACAACTCTAATAAATAGGCCCCACCAACCGAAACCCTCCGCTTGGAGTATCTTAAAACAAGTTTAAAAGTGGATTCCCGGGGCTGCCCTGGTGGCGCAGTGGTTGAGAGTCCACCTGCCGATGCCGGGGATACGGGTTCGTGCCTCGGTCCGGGAAGATCCCACATGCCGCGGAGCGGCTGGGCCCGTGAGCCATGGCCGCTGAGCCTGCATGTCTGGAGCCTGTGCTCCGCAGCGGGAGAGGCCGCAACAGTGAGAGGCCCGCGTACCGCAAAAAAAAAAAAAAAAAAAAAAAAAAGTGGATTCCCAAGTTTTTTCAGTGTTTAAGCCCAACTTACAAAAAAATAAGGGATACATATCATTCTTCACAATAAAATCCCGTAACGATTACGTAACATTTCTGAACGTTCATTTTCAAAATGTTTTCTCTGCAGAACGGTCACACTGACGGGCACCCAGCTCAGCACGGGCGGCCGGGAGCCTGGCCAGAGCCGCGACAAAGATGCCCTCTTCCTCCCACGCCTTCAGCCTGAACACCCGCGATCCAACAGCCCTCCCGGGACCCCCTCCCCCTCCAGCTGGAGACCCTTAGCCTCTGCGTCTTCCACCAGCAACGCGAGGACGCCGCCTCGTTATACGATGTTATATAAGACACATTTCTTTGGAAAAGTAGCTGCTTCCTCACTTGTCACTCGAGAGGTTCCCCTCGCGGCCGGCTGCGCGTCTGAACGCTGTTGGAAATGTTTGCTCAGCGGCCACTTCTCCTCAAGGGAAGACCTGAAAATTGGACATTTATTCTTCAGTAAAATCGAACATCTGACTGTGCGAAGGCTCAGCCCTGAGGTTACAGGGCATCACAGAGGACTTTCAGGGCCTCCTCCCGTCTCCTGGCAAAATACTGTGAAGATTCCACTACTTAAAGGATAAACTGACGCTTCTGCTTCCGCTTGGGCTGCGAAGGTCAAGCGGAAACGGGGGCAGCCCAGCTCCTTCCCAGGCAGGGCCGTCGCAGGGGCCCATGTGCTGTGATGTCCCGGGAAGGGGGGCAGCGAGGAGGGGGCACATGCGAGACGATGCGAGGCCTGTGGTCCCGGAGGAGCCGTGCCCCGCAGACCCCCGCGGGGCAGCTGAGACGCAGGAAGAGCGGCCTGGAGACCCCAAGAGAAACGCTGGGCCCCTCACTCCCCTGGGGGCCGGTGTGTGCGGTCCTCTGTGCCCCTGCTGGGGACACGCAGGAAGCAGGCCCCCTCGCCCGCCGACCGCAGGGCGGAGGCTTGTCCGCGGGGACCCCTTCCCCCACGTACGGCTGGTGTCCCCGGCACACGGGCGGCATCGTGCCGCGCCCTCCGGCCGTGCTCTCAGGGTTCGGAAAGCTTTGCATTTCCGTGTTTCTAAGCGTCCCTCCTCCTCCTCCGCAGCCCCAGGCTGTGACCCCTCCGGCCCCGTCAGGGGCTCCCCGCTCCCGCCTGTGGTGCCGGGGTCACCGGGGCCCCCAGGGCTGGAGCCTTGGGTGGACCACGTCAGGCTTCAGGATGCCCTCAAAGGGCCTGGTGCTCCCTTGAGGGGCCCAGGGGTCAGGCGCAGCTGCTCTGGGCGCCCAGCCTGGTGGGGTGACCCCAGCCAGCCCAGGCCTGCAGTCCGCAAAACAGAGCGGCCTTCCCCAGCCCCACCCTTCACGTCAGGGCATCTAACGGAAGGACCGCAGCTCTCCGCCAGGTAGGGTGGGCAGCACAGGCTGCAGGACAGGGCGGCCCGTCAGGTGTGGGCGGAGGCTGAGACAGGCCACCCCTGGTCCAAGCATCCCCGCGGGCAGCGGACCCGCAGGCCCTGCAACGACACGAGCCCAGCTTTGCGAGAGAGGGATGAGCTGAGGGCTGCTCTGACGGCAGAGGCTCATGCGCACGTCCGGTGGGGACAGATGCAGGCTGTCGGGCTCTCTGGCGTCCCCCGGGGGGGGGGTTAGATTTCCGGTGGAAACCAGAGAATGTGTGAGAAAGCCAGTCGAAACTGCTTGTCGGCAGCATGAATCTGGGCTCCACGCAAGTTGCTACGCGATTTTCCCTGGCTGCATTTTTATTAAAACCTTAAACCGGAATAAAGGCAGAGAGATACAAATTTATTTCTCTTCTTGAAGAGACACCTGGCAACACGTCCACAGAACGATGATCAGTCAGTCAAACTTCACACCATTTGACTCAGTTTTCTGGAAAGCAGAGGCATATTTTCAGCGCGGAGCCGTGTGTGATCCACGCCCCCCGCGCCCCAAGCCCCCGCGGGGCTGGGCGAGGCCGGCGGGGAGGCTGCGGCGGCAGGGCCCTGGCGCCGAGCGCCTTCTCCAGGCAGGCGGCAGGATCTGACCCAGGGTTCCCGGGGGCCCAGGTCCCAGTGTACAGCTTTAGCACCTGGCGGCCCGCTCTGGCCGGGCCTGGCGACCTCAGCCACCTCAGCCCCTGAACCTGGGTCACCCCGCAAAACCACAGCAATGGAAACACTCTGGGGCGGCTGGAGGGGAGGGAAAGCGAAGCGCGGGCGCTGCCCGGGAGCCCCGGGGTCCGTCCCAGCCTTCCTGCCCCACACCCCTGCTGCCGCTGCGGTTTCTGTCGCGCTCGCCCCTCACGTGGCTGTGGTGCCTCGTGACCCAACTTGAGTGTGACCGTGGCTATTTGATCAAAGGGCTCTTTTCCCAACAAGTGGGATTTTCAGCTTGGCTGTGCCCTTCTGCCCTGCAAAGCCTGCAGGACGCATCCTCCCCAGCGAGAGAGAATCACACGCTGGGAATTCTGCTGGCGACATGGTCCAAGGCTAAGCCAGCAGGCGGGAGGGTGGCAGGTCCTGCGAGCCTGAGGACGGCCTTCGGCCTTCAGCCTCGGCAAGTGGCCTCCTGCGCGGGGGGAGGGCTGGGCCTGCGGGGGTCCGGGCAGGGGCTTCTCTCCACTGAGTGCACGGCCGCAGGCCCGCGAACCTCGTGCGCCGGGCCCTGCACGCAGCTCCCCAGCCGCGGCTACCTAAAGCTCAGAATGATTACCACCTTCTGGGTGAAACGGCGGCCCTGCCCTCCCGGGGCCGCGCGGGGCACCTGCCTCCAGAGATGGCTCAGCCTGCAGTGGGCTCTCCCCTCCCCACCCCAGCGCGGAGCCCCCCGCTCCCCGAAGCCGCTGCCGACTCTGGTTGGTGAGACCCTGCTCGGGGGTGACAGGCTGCCTGACCCTCTGCAGTCAGCGCCCCCATCTTCCAGGCCCACAGCCCCTCCTGAGTGAGCCCCTCGACCCGGCCCGGTCCGGGCTCCTGTCGGAAGCGACTCCACAACCCACGACTCAGCCTGATTACCTGATGGCTCCTAAGTCAAAGGGCATTTCTGTCCCCAAATCTAGAGTGGCGTTTTCTAGAGTGGCTTCTACTGAGGAGTCATCTCTGGAGAAACGCTTCAGATAAATTAAAAGCAGGCTCCAAGGTCAAAAAGCTTCGGGCAGTTTCTCCGGGAGATACACGATACATCGTCATTTCTGGGAAGCTCTGCAGTACAGAAACCTGCTTCAAAATTCTGATCGTATGAATCTTTAAACTCAAGTTAAACGTACATCCTAAGAAGTTCCGACCTTCGCCCTGGGTCCATCTCTGCACAGCCAGCGCCCCTGATGCCCCTTTTCTTCTACGGGGACTCTGCACCCAAAGGAATCGGACGTGGGTAAAAACTGAGAGGACGCATCACGCAAGCGGCAAGGGGGGCGTTCCCTCTGGATCTGCACCGGAAGTTGCACACGGTCTGATGTCTTGGTTTCACTGATTCAATAATTCATATAGTGAAGCACGAACTCTGCCAACCCCCAGCCCCCGAACCTGGCAAGTGAACTATGTCTCTTCATAGACAATCAGGAAAGAACCAACACATCGGAAAGATAATCGCTTTTAATTTTCTAAGTTTTCACTTACGCAACATGATAAAGGCAGATATATGCGACTCGATATGACATTTTTACAAAAAATGTCCCCCCAGCATCTGGGCAGTAGTATATAAATATTTACAATGAAAAAATAGGCAAGGAGAAAGGAAATCTTCATGGTTCAAGACAATTTCTTTCCAATGCTTCTCAGAATCTTGAAAATAAAATACTTCATTACCTTTCTTAGTCATCCATATTTACATGGTGATTCAGCTGATGGTTCAAGAAATCTAGGCTTAAGGATGTTTTGTTCTACGTCACTCCTGCTCTTTTTCTACACTATTTTCCAAGTTATCTGAGAGTAAATTAAATATAAAAATGTAAACTTTGAAGGAAGAGAAAAAAAGAACACGTGTAAATGCACTGATAGAAAGGTCCTTACAGAGGTTAATATTTTACAACACTAAAAACCAAAATAAAATGCTCTCTATATTTCTTTAGTAGGGACATTTGGTTTCAATGTAATTTGATGACATTAACAAAAATTGCCTCTGAAGAGGATGCCAAGGAAACAGCAACGATGTTACCATCCTAACTGATGAATATCCATCACCCTAATTTTCTCTAAAAGAAACTGTGGTTTTTTTCAAAAAGTGACAAATATGAATTATATCACGGAGAGCTTAAAAGCCTCTACAAAGTGTGGTATCTTTTAAATATGAAGACTTTGAAAAATAAATTTGAATAGTGCAAGCCAGCCTCTTTAACGTAGTGATATTACAAATATATTCAACTCCAACGTAGGAAAGCACGACTCTGCCGCCGCCCGACGCCGGGCTGTCGAGGTTGCCAGGATGGAGGGCAGCAGGCGGTCCCCGAGGATGCGATGTGAGCGTTTCCATGACGACGCCTCCAGCGGTACCTGCCGCCCTGAGGCAGGGCCGGGGCCTCACGTGTGGGAGCTGCGCCGGCCCCTGGCGCCCAGGGACACGCGGAGCCGCGGCTCCCGGGCGCGGTAATGCTCATTGAAATCCAGCCTGAAGCTCAGGAAGCGCAGGCTCTCATCAGGGCTGGTCGTCAGCAACACCAGGAACTGCTGCACGATGCCCTGGAGAGACGCAGGGGACACACGCCCATCTCAGGTCCAGGAAGGAGCTGCGCACACAACCGCCCCGCCTTTAACCCCCTCCGGGGTTATTTCCACCAACACCCACCCTAGCGGCTGTTCCTGGGACAAGAGTTCACCTAGTCAAGGGCAGCCCCACGGGGAAGAGATGCTCATTTCCACAAATGCAAATTCACAACAGTAATTTCATGGAAAAGAACTAACCAACAGATTTTTCCTTTCTGCCCTTAAGTTCTACAAGAATGAGCAAAACAGCAAAGCAACTGGTGGGAAAACATTCCTATTTTTTAAATTTTGAGTAGATAACTTCAGTGTGACACTTCATATTTCACATGAGTTATGAAAGAGTATTTAATCATACAGCCCTGACGGGAGGACAAATTGAGAACACCAGGAACAGACACGTGATGTAAACCATGGCTAGGGGACCCGGTGTCTTTGGGGGTGTCGGGCTGCGGCTGCCCCCGAGGGCGGACAGTGCGGCCACATCACCTCCTCATTGGGGGGTTTGCAAAGACGACGACAGGGTGTGAGAGACGTTTAGTCAATTTTAACAGAATAGAATTCCCAACTGCTTCTGTCCGCGCTGAGTCACTGAGGACACCTCCCATCCCTGCCACCCCCCCCTCCCCCCCCCCCCCCCCCGCCTGTCTCACGTCAGCTGACCGTCACCTGCTCAGGGGAAGCGCTCGGGAAAGCTCTGATAGGCAGAGAAAAGGTCACCGACACACCCTTGTCCATCCTTCCCGAACTCTCGAGGTGGACACTGCCCCCCACCCTTGCTTCTGGTGGAGCTCCTGGGAGCTGGGACGCGTGCAGACGCGTGTATGCGACACTAGTCACTTTACACTGAGCGAACACACTGCCTGCGTGCGTGTGCGCATGTCACCATCTCTCTGGGTAAGGAGGACTTGGGAGAAAGTCCCTAAGGAACCACGCTGCTCAAAACACCGCCAGGGCTTCTCGTGAGCGCGCAACTGAAACATGCCGACGAAGGACGCCTCCACCTGGACACGTGAGGACATGCCTTCCCGCGGGGCCGGGCCCAGGGCCGCTCACAAGCAGCAAAGCACGGATGGCTCTTTAGACTCTATAGTGTTTCAGCCACCGACACAAGGAAGACAGCAAAGGACTTACGTGATCAGGAAAAGAAGTCTGAACGGCAGTGATTTACAAGGCTGTAATGTTAAGTAATGCTGGGATTACATTAAGGTTACTTTTTAAAAACTGTATTAACTCTACCGGGAAAACATGTAACCACCACTGTCCTTTTAGAAATCAGCACTTGGACACATTTTAAGCTACTGAGTGCTCCTCTGCAGCTGGGCGACCATCTTAATTAACAGCACGGACGTAACCACAGGCACCCATTTCTGAGAATTATGAACCCACACCACATACAGGACCTGGGTCAAGACAGCGCTTCATCATCAGAACACCCGCCCAATAGATACATTTTTGCACTGGACATAAACCAGTCATTACCACCATTTATGAAGCGTGTTCTCAGCAGAAAGGTGACAGGAGGCCAATGCCAAAGTGAGCCCACTTACAAAAGGGACAAATCTACCCCTTAGTTATGCAGAAGAGAAATTCAAAACTAAAAGTGTGAGGACCTTGGGAAGCAAACTAGATGCCTACGGAACAGGGTTGTGGCGTTTCAGTCAGAATTCTGAGCCAATGAACCAATGAATACATGGCACAGAAACGTAAGTTTTCAAGGTCTGGGGTTCATAAAACCTTTTCATCTCTATTTCCAGCACTAACATCACCTTGAGAAACATGAAATCAGAAACCAAACCCTCAAAAGAGACAAAGCAGAGCAGAGCGTGTGGCCTCCGCGGCCCAGCAGCCTGAGGCCCGTCCCGCACGCTCCCCACACGCTCCCCACACGCTCCCCGCACGTCCGCAGAGGAGGGGGCCGCAGAGCCGCACCCACCAGAGCAGCCACGGGAAGGAAGGGCCACCAGAGGTCGGACAGCACCGAGGGCAAGACTCCCACCCAGCGGCAGAGGCTGGACCGGCTGGAACGACGCCCCTTCCGTCATCTGGCGTCGAGCGTCAGTTACCGTGACGTGGGCGGCACCCTGTCGCTGGACACGCACCTGGTAGAAATGTGTCAGTATGCGCAGCTGCGAGCACAGCCTTGGTATCGACTCCTGGAACTCCCGGACCCTCTGGTTCTCCTGCTCTTCTTCTGCGGCCGTCACCCCCCACTGGCCCTGAGAGGGAGAGAGAAGCAGCCGGGTTAGACTCCGGATGGAAGACGCTGGGGGGCGGGGCGCTGACTTCCACCCCTCTGTGCCGCTGGAAACGTCCATGATCTTTTTCTGATGCCAAACTGCTCTCTAGCTTACATTTTTCAATTAATAACATACCTCGGAAGTATTTTACATCAACACACGAGTACACGTAGAACTCCCTCACTGTTCTTAGTAATGTTCATCAGCCCCAGTGTTAACATTGTGACATCCCACAATTCAGACGATTCCTCACAGCTCACCAGTCTTCTGCTAGTAGAAACAATGCTGTAATAAACAGCCTGTACCTGTCTGTCATTTTGGACGTATTTCAGTGCAGATACTTTACGCGTCTGTAAACTGAACCCGATGGTTCAAAGCACTGGCACCCTCACACGTTGCATTCACTCCTGACTTGAACGGGAACGGTTCTTACCATTTCCCATAGCCGTGATGCATGTAAAGACAGTTCTCGATCACTGGTGAAGCTGACTAGCTGCTTTCCAGCCAGCACACGCAGGAATTATCACAGGATCATTTCTGATCAATTAACATGGCAAATTACATGAATAGACCTCTTGAACCCCTGCATTCCTTAAATAAACCCCAGTCTTGGTGAATTATTCTCTCAATATTCTGTTAAATGTTTCCCCTGTATTTTCTGTAAGACTTCTTCCATCAACATGTACAACCCAGGTCTGGGATAAAGATTCTCGCATCTGGTGTCAACTTCACAGAGCTTCCCAAGCAGGCTCTGGACACTTCCCTCCCTGTGACTGAACTGGCGCACGAGCACAGCGCTCTCCACGCCGCCGAGGTCCGGCCGCTCCCTTTCCTGTGGCAGAGCTGCTGGTAAGCAACTTTGCTCCTTGCTGAGCCACTGCTCTGCCTACAATTTGCCCTCTGTCCAGAGAAAGCCCTTCATCTCCCTCCCGTGTGCAGGCTGACTTCACGGGTCCGAGCCAGACAGCAGGCGGCATTTCCGCACCGCCTCGGTGTGTCTGTCTTCCCCCCACGGCCTCCCAGGAGGTGCCCGGCTTGTTCTGCTCCCCCTGGGCCGGGGACGCCCTCCGTCCACGCTCACCCTCATCTTGCCGGGGCCCACCTCCTGCTGCCCGGCCGCCTCCGGGTTTCGCTGCTTCCCCAGCGGCTTCAGCGGGCGTCTGGGTGGCTCTCTCCCCGTTTATTTCCGTCGGCATGAGGGTTGCGCATTTTCAGAATCGCGTCCTGGGGCTCCGCAGCCTGAGAGACACGGGCCACCTCTAGCGCCCCTCCGGCCCTCCCTCCGTGGCGGGACCTCACCGCAACCCCATCTTCCATCACAAGCTGGCCCTGTCCTCTCTACTGCCTTGTGCCCTCGACGGCAAGCTGCTTCCCTCTGGACAACTTCAGTGCCCGGTGCGTCGTCCGTCCTTTCCACTCTGTCCTGTCTCTTCTGTCTCAGAACCTCCCGACCAAGCAGGTCTGCCCAGACGGCGAGCAGGCGACGGGTCCAGAGGGCAGCCCCAGCCCAGAGGTTACCCAGAGGCCTCTCCTTTCATGCGGTGGGCTTAGCCCCGCTGCCTCTGTTGACAGGACAGACACGTCTGGTCCCACTGTCATCTCACCAGCAAGACGCTTTCCGGTCTCCCTGACGGTGGTCCTCTTTTACCACATGGTCTGTGTTTCTTCTGACAACCAGGAGGCTTCTAAGTCTGTTCAGCGGCTGCCTTTAAAAGGACAGCTTCACACAGCGGGCCGTCCCTGTGCTCCATTTCTTCAGACAGCGTTAACCAGCCTGAGGGCGAACGATGAGCGCCCCTTCTTGCGGCCTGATTTTAGGAGACGTTATTTCCACGTCTGTATCTTTAATGTATGTACACCTGTCTTACTTACTTCATGAGCTTTAAAAAATACCTCTTGATGCTGGGTTTTAAAAGATGAAGTAATTACTAAACTTATATTACTTTCTACCCTTTCCCTACCACCTTTTGTCTTTTCGAACACAATTTTTAAATATTCTATTTTACTGTAGTATATACATATAAAAAAGCACAAGAATTCTAAGTGGATAGCATGATGCAGTGTCACAATGCGGCATACGCGTCACAGCTGGGCTGACATGCACGTTCACGTCAGCACAGCGGCTGCGTCCACTTTGTCTTGTACTTACAGCCAGGTAACGATTTTACATAGTTAAATTCAATTTTGTTTTATAAATAAAAGCTATTGCTAATAATTAAAAGCAAAAATGAAACCAATTAATCTAACTGGGTACTGAGCTGGTGGCAAAACCTTACGGGAATAGCTATTTCAGGGAGGTCACCCTGCAGGAGCGGACACGTGGCTGGGAAATCGCATGGCTGCTGCACTGTGGGGGGGGGGGTCAAGATGCCTGTTCTGAGAGAGTGGTGTGTACAGGTGTGTACAGGTGTGTACAGGTGTGGGGGGGGCAGGTGGAGTCAGAACAAAGAGCTGGGTGAGCTCCTGCTAGAAAACAAGATTTCCAATTGTGAGACAGAAAAAAGAAGAAAGAAAAGGCCTTTAGCCCTAAATTTGAATTGGACATATATCACACACGGTTTTGAGAAGTGGGAGAAAGCAGAAAACTGAGGGCAGGGACTGAAGGAGGAAGAGGCGCCTGGGAGCCCTTGCCTAGCAGCAGCAGTGCGGAACGCTGCGGCAGGGGCGGGCAGAGGCCCCCGACCAGGCGCCCTGGGCCCTGCGAGCCGTCCTGCACAGCCCCTCCAGCCTGCAGGGGCCTCAGGTCTGATGACAGTGCGCAGATCACCCTGCCTCGCGAACGTTAACCACTCCTCGGGTACACTCGCAGCTCTCGCCACTCCCGCGTATCCCGAGCACGTCTGAACAAACACACTGAATAACCTGCCTTATCAGGCAGATCTGCTCCGAGGTGCTGACGGGTAACAGTCTGGGGAGTGAGCCTGGGCGCCCCCAGAGCGCAGACTCCCAGCTCAGCGATTCCCCAGAAGGGCAGAGCTCTGGGCAAGTGGGCAGTTTGAGAAACCACGGCCATGGCGGGATTCACTGGACACTTAACAGCTGACATACACCAGCACATGAAAGTAAGGAGCTCCAGGGGAGTCTGTTTGTTTATTATCACTCCCGTTCTACAAACCAGGAAACTGGTCTCAGAGAGGTCAAGTCAGCAAAGGCACAAAGCTGGTGACGGGGTCGTGGGCCTTCAGTCCGCCTGGTGCGCAGGCTTCCTGGGCGGGCCCGGCCGGGAGGCCCCGGGGGCAGGGGGTCGCCAACTCTGACATTTCAGCCACAAACCCCTGCTCCCGGCAATGCAAACAAAGTGAGCAGTACACCCATCCCTAGAACACCCTGAAGGCACGACACGCATGCTCTGTGTCCCTTCCAAGTTAACGATCCTCTAACGCAGACTGTAAGGGAATACTCAAAAATAAAACTAATCCAACCGCATCAACTGAGCAGTCTGTCACCACCCCAAGAATAAGCATCTTGAAAAAGTGAAAGACTGTACAGATTATATCCAATACAAGACATCCCATAAAGACTCAAACTCATTCAATAAATCTTTGTACTTCAAGATCATGAAGGACATGAACCACTCGGTAAGGTGACTGAAAATAGCCAACGTGCACAAACCCGGTTCCCATGGGTACACATGTGCCCGCCAGCTCCACATGAGAGCGACGCAGAGTCGGGCACCACCCAGCGGAGACACCGACGCAGACGAAAGTCTCGACACTTGACTGAGGAACGCTGGCAAGAGACCAGAGCTTCCCGTGAACTCTGCCCTCCCTGATTTTGAAAGCTGAGGACAGTGACGGTGCCCACTCCCTGTAAAAGAGTCCAGAGCCGCTCAGGACCCCAGCCGGACGCGGCTACGACCACAGCCTCAGCGACATTTCAGCGGCAGAGTCTGCTGCGCTGGGAATCACTGCGGCAACAGCTCACCGTCTAAGCGGATGAGCCCAAGCCCACCAGCACCAGAACCATACCTCGGCTCCACGCTGCTGCTTCTTCTCCTCGAACTGCAGGCGCCTCTGCAGCTCCTCCAGGGCGGCTCTGTAGATGGCATCTTGAGTGTTCTGAAGCTCGATGATTTGATCAAACACGGCCCTCAGCTGGTTTAAAAGTGCCTGGGGAGAGAGGACAAGTTTTTTCTTTTCATGAACAGAGCCCCCAACACGCTTATTACTAAGTTTTTCAAATAAAATATTGACACTTAGTGAAATTCTCAAGGCGCTCTTTAGCTGTTCATTCATGCATCAGCAGACACTGACTGAACACCCGGTCCTGGCAAATACGCGAATTCTGAATCACCATAGCAACAGCAAGCAGTCAGAGCCCAGGCTCTCGCTGAATCACCTCCCATCCTCACTGAGACCCGGCAACCCAAGGTGCTGCCCGACTCCACAGTGTGGAGCGCGCAGCTGCGCCCGCAGCGGGACTGCTCGAGGATCAGAAAGCGAGGGGAAGGGATGGAAACACTTTTTTTTTTTTTTTTGGTGGCACATACCAAAACCAGACATGGAGAATATGAGAGAGGAAATTCTTGAAAAAGTATAAAAAACAAATCCTGCAAGGTTTTTTAGAAAAAGGTATCATGCTTTACACCAGGAATGAAAGGATGGTTTTAAACCAAGGGCGACAGTGCGTCTCCCTAATTCACAGGGTCCCTCAGGGCACACACCTACCGCAGGTCATGCATTCTTTCTCTAGTGCAGTCTTGTATGTACACCAAACGATATCCACGCACCATACACATCCTAACCCAAGGCTGTACAGCGAGCACCACGACACCGGCGGAGGGGAAGGGGCAGGGGGCTGAAAGGTAACATGAGAGCCAACACCCACGGGGTCTTTCGTGGACAGCAAGCAGTGAGCTCGGCTCAGAGCTGCCTGTTCCTGGTGGGGCCTCAGCCGTAACACAAAATCAAAACAAAAGCTGGAGATGACTTTTTAACAAGGATTTATTTCCTCTAGTTTGTTTCTTTATTGTAGTCAAATAAAATTGACTATTTTTGGAGCTGGGGTGACTTCCTGCTGTTTACTCCAAGCTAAGAGAGCAACACGTGCTTCTGCTGCCAGCAATCTGTTCAGACAGGGCGGCGGAAGTGCCTCTGTGCTGACACCGGTTTGCGACAATTTACAGTGTGACTCAGGATTTCTCTCAAGAATGCACAAGCAGAAACTACGAAAATGTACACACACACCTGTCACAACCTCCAACTTCAAAATTACGTGTATCAAACAGCCTTGTTTTTCTTACTAAGTGACGTAAGAAAAATACATTTAATTTATGTCAATAACAGACTGCCTTAATTTGTTTTATATATTGGGTTTCTTAAAAAACAAAAAACCCTCTAGTGATTACTTTAAATAAACCATCAAATTAAAAGTAAAACCCTCAGCAGACGGACCATTTCAGAAAAGATCATTAAGGCCTTCAGCACACGACTCCTTCCATGAATTTAGCCAGGACCAACTCACACGTAAACATCTACTATCATGAGAAAATCACGTTACAGGCGAAAATATTTTCTCGCTTGGATCCTGTTCATCCCCGTAGACATCTTTAGCAGTGAGCAGCGTGGCCTCTAGCTGTTTACAATGGAACTTCCACATGTGCAAAGGGGCAGAGACACCGCCACTGGCAGGTGCATGTGCTCCTGATTCGCCAGCTTGGGGACAACCCCCAGCCCTTCACACGTTTTCTAAAAAGCATTAGATCTAACGATTGTAAATCTCCCTGCAAAACACACACACACAAGATGACTTTTAATTGTTTAAAAACAGTAGCAACTCACATGTGCCAGGCACTATGGTGACGGCTTACGAGCAGCACACAATTTAATTCTCACAAATGTAGGGAAGAGAGAGGGGTGTCGTGCCCTTTCAAAACACGGGAACGCCGGGGTCAAAAGCTGAGAAGTAGGACGGAGCCTTAGGTCCACCTGCCCGCAGTGCCCCGCGCTGTGCGAGTGGACAAGGACATGCTGGCAGCGAACGCCCGCAGCCCCTCAGGTCGGGCCCTGCACACTCATCTACCCGGACTGAACATGAGCGTGTCAGGAGGCAGACCCCTGACAGGACCTGCCCACAGCGCCAGCCTGATACAGACGAGGTGCAGTGATCGAGGCTGAAAGCCCTGAGGTGTGCGCTTCCTAAGTTCTCCTTACGCGCCAAGTATTTTAAATTACTCCTGTGCCACTGTTTCAATATGTTTATAAAACATTCTATATAGAAGCATCTTTGATCTGAAGCATCTATAAAGAAGCACACATGATCAATAGTTCTCTAATAATGAAATCTGGCATATCAAAATACCTGTTTTCCCAGCCATGGATGGCTAACCAGATATACTAAAAAAATCAGACAAGTACAGCTGATTCACTTTGTTATACAGCAGAAACTAACATACCATTGTAAAGCAATTATACTCCAATAAAGATGTTATAAAAATGATAAAAAGCAGCACTAAGATACAATTGCTCACCTATCTATCACCGGCAAAAATTCAAAAGCATGACAACATGTTCTGTTGGCGAGGCTGCAGGAAAACGGACTCTCACGCACCCGCTGCTGGGAGTGCAAACGCACACACGCTTCTGGCAAGTATCTACTAAAGCGTCTACTGAAAGAGAAATCAGACGGAACAGCGTGTTCCCACAGAAGGGCCCCTGCAGCGGGTGGGGGTTTAGTGGGGAGCAGCCCTCTGCAATCCTGAAACGTCTTTAAAGTCGCACATTTAACGTCAAAAATGTACTTGAAATTTTGCTTCCTACTTCACATTTGTCTCAAGTGAAAGCAAAGTGTTCCTTATTTTCCCAGATCTCTGAATAAAATCTAAGCTCCGGGAAGACTTGCCACATGGAACATGCAACTTTCAGCAGGGCCTACAGGAAGGAGTGTCCCAAACAAGCAGGGGTTTATCCAGACAGCCTGTCCTGACTCTGCCGCCAGAGGCTCCGGAAGGCCTGGCCTCCGCCCATACCCCCTGAACTGAGGGATGGGCTCTGAATGCTTGTTCTCGCACTGCCATCCCTCAGGACGACTCCCCCCTGAGCAGCACGCGAGGACATCGCTGCCACCCCAGGAGGTGGATGGGCGCCACCAGTCTTCATCCTTTCATGCCCAGTTCAAGGCACGTTCTCACCTGAGCACTACTGCTCCAACCCTGAGGGGAAACATCACACTAACAGCAAGACTGTCCCGGCTACCAGGGCTGTGGCCGCACCAGGGGACGAGCCCAAGGGAAGGACTGGCTGACCGTCTGTTCTCGTCTTACCCTGGAGTCGGCGTCCAGCAGACAGCGGGAGATGACGGTGTCCAGGAAGGCCTCGTGCGCGGCGATGATGTGGTCCAGGTCCTGGGCCTGCTGCACTTTGTTCCAAAGTTCATCCCAAGAGCACTCAAGCACCTGGAAATGACGAGAGCCTGAGGGAGGCGCTGACGCCACGCGGGCACAGCACCTTCTACGAAGCACAGCACGACGGCCTGAGACAGGATGATCTCAACCAGAATCGAGGGCTGATTCGAACGTACCTCAAATGTGATGTAATACTGCATCTGATGGATGAAATGGACCATCTCGGAAGCCAGAATGTGACAGTGGTGCAGCACCCCAGAGAATTCTGCAAGAGAGCCGGACACCGCCGTCGGACACCAGCACAGCCGGCCCTCCTGGCCACCTGCAAGCTGTCTTCCCCCAAACTCCCTCACTTTCACTCTCGATCCCTAAAGCAGGAACCCGCCTTTCCAGAGTCCATCTCTGTGCTATGTAAACACGTACTTAGCCACCCAATCACTCAGTGACAGATTACTTTACGGAATATAAGGATCTAACAAGAAATGGCATAAAATGAAATAACTGTATTTGAAGAGTAGAGAAATTCTGTTTTACAGAATTTGAATAAATATAAGCTCAATTTTATGGTTTCTTTACAGTCAGTCTGCCTACTGTGCGTGAGACTTTTACTATTCCCTAGCTATTTGGCGACAAAAATGACATTTCCTTAAGTACCGCATGTGACCTTGTCACCTGAGAGAAGCATGAACTTGGAGGGGGTGGGCAGGGCCCAGACTCCACTCCTGTTCTTTGTGAGATTATAAAACCAGGAAAAGGCTGGAGGGTCACCAGGGAGCAGCATTCTCTGCTTGGACTTTTCATTTTTGTTCAGAGACTCTGCTGTACTATTATGGGATACTACTGTCCCTGAAGGCTCCATTGGGGGAATGACTTTAATATGGGTCAGACTGGACATATTTCTGTTACCGCTCCAAGGGCCTTCAATTAGCTACCTGGATAACTCACTTGTCGCATGCGGTTATCTGAGAAATCATTCTTGTCCCTTCCTCAAAGAGTAATGACGGAGCGACGTATAAACAGGTGTGAAAAAAACAACAGTGGTGCTGTATACTTGAAAAACTACTGCCTTCTACAAGCTGAGGACTAAGAGACACTTGTGGGGATTCTGGCTTGTCTAACAGGCCCTCCTCGGCCAGGGAAGAAACAGCACGGTCACCTCAGAAGATCGGCACAGGCTCCAAAGCCTGCCGTCCCCCGTACCATCAGGAATCTGCAATCCATGAATATGGTAAACGTTCTTCTGAAAGACAGCTATAAGCTTCCTATTTCATTTGTAAGTCCAGAGTGAAGGATGTACTTCTCCTACTAAAACCATCAGAGGGGCTAAGACTTCTAGTCTAGCACTCAAAGTCTATTTAACTAAAATGACTTTTCAATGTAAAAAGGCATAAGAACATGCTGTTTTAAGCCATATTCATCTGCATTATGGTTTAGGTAAGCTTCTCAGAGAAGTAACCCCAGTGTGCAACTCCATCTGGGGTTTAACCAGAGCTGGAACGGCGGGCTGTCCCCCCCCCCCGACGCCAGGCAGTCCCCCTGGAGAGCCGTCCGTGTACATTCAAACATCCCACAGGCATGTGGGCGCGTGCCAGTCCGATTCTCCAGATCTTTCTCAGTGTGATGGGATTTCTTCATAGAGCGGCAAAGTTCCATGAAACGGTCTGTGATACGAAATAGTCTAGAAACCCCGTGTGGAAGGGTCTGTTTCTTTACTGTTCTTCATGTCATCACAGACCTCGGGTGGAACTTTCCCGGAAGCCCAGCGTCTCTGAGGCCTCGTCCAGCACAACCTCACCACTTCCGAGGGCACGGCTCTGCCCGCACTCACAGCAAACGGGGGCAGCCTGTTTCCCAGCCTCGTGAGACGGGTCTGCAGTTTACACTAACCCAGCCTGACATTTTCCCACCAAAGAAAGTTTAAGATCGCAGGCAGAACGGTAGGTCTCCCGGCGGATGACCTGAGAACGCTGAGCGCTGCCCGGGGGCCTGGGTCAGTGCAGAGGCAAGAGCACATCTGCGGCCACTTGCCAGCCTCCGGCTCCAGGACAATCTTGCACACATCAGGGAAGAAGTGCGACTCCAGGTTTCACTGCTCTGTGCAGTCTGGGTCTCCTCTAACTATCACCTAAGCTGAAGTCTTTTCCTCCTGCCCAGATCTGTCTTGGGCTGCAGATCCATTTACCCTTAAAAACATCTCACACAGGTGAGCCTGACCTGGCAGCCCGGCCCCGCTCCTCCCGTAATGCCCGGAAGCAGAGGCCCAGGGGTCCATCCTGGCCACACCTCCCACCCCACGGCTCTCAGCCCCGAGGCTGCAGGCTCCCCGGGCTGCATAACGCTTGCACACCGTCATGGTGGGCCAGTCTGCTGGCCTCCAAGCTCAGCCCTCGGGGCGGAGCCTCCCTGGCCCCTGCTGCACTGAAGTCACACCGGCTCACTGGGCCTCGAGGCCCTTGCACCTGGCCCAGCCCCCCTTCTGAACACGCTCTTCTGCCGGCCCCCGGCCCTCCCCCACACCCCACTCTTCCCGTCTAACGCACTCACCTCCAGATGCCAGCCCGGGAGCCCCTCCGTCCTATGACACCACCTGGTGGGGGTCTCCCTCCCGTACTCCCACAGCACCTGGTCTTCCCCACTTCAAACGACGATCAAAGCGCTCTAAGTGCCTGCTGACACGTCCAGCTTGCCTGCGAGACAAGACGCTTCCTGACCACAGGGACCTTTCTGTCACATCCACCACTGGATACCAAGAACGGGCAGCACCGAGTAGGCCAATCGTTATTTACTGAATGAATCATTTCGATCCTCAAACTTTAAGGAGACAATCTGCATCATCTATGTCTTGACTATTTCACTCACATCCTTTTCAAAAGGTTTCTGTGACCAAAGGCAAATTTGGCAACAATGTGTGTTATTTTCTTCATAGTCTTCAAGTACTACCAAATGTATTTTCACTCTAGAAAAATGATCTGTTCTCCAGTCTGAAGGGAGCACGGAGGACAGCATCTTTAATGCACCCTCCTCCCAAGATAAAGCCTCTGAGAGTGAAGGGGCCCGAGGGCACTGCCTCCTGAAAAGGGATCTGGTGAAATAACTCACGCGGTAAAGCCTGCACTCCCTCTACCACCACAGTGCTTCCCTTCCGCACGGGAGAGAGCAAGTGCTCTGAGCTGACGGATTCGGAACTGCTCACTGCCCAGGTAAGGCTCTAACGACTATGAACCCAATTGATACGGAGACTGAATTCACAAGGTATACTTTGGTCCTTTAACTCCTAAAAAATACAACTTACACCTGAAACAGCCCTTGAATCTCTTTACCCAGAACCTTGAAAATACACTTAAAACATACTTAAAATATAAGTACTTGTGTTTTTATAATTGAACCACAAATAACCATATAATTCTAAAACTTCCAAAAGCAAAGCAACATTCACCCCGAGGTCCAATAAATACATAAATACAGTACATCTCCCGCTGGACTAACGTGGCGGCAGACGGCTTTACACAGACACCAAGAATGACCATCTCCCCTCCGGCAGACTTAGGTGTGAGACATTAGACCTGTCTGTAATCCTCTACTGCCCCTCAAGGCTGCGGGAGGGACTTCTGGGCTTTAAAATACACCAGCAGCTCTCACGGGCTTGACCCGTGTGGTGTGGACATCTTTCCCAGAAGCTTCTGCCCAACTGGAGATGCACTGGAAATAGTCTTGAGTGTTGTTAAAAATTACAAAAGTTTCTTTCCAAAAAATACCCTAAAACAATTTATTCACAATTTCAAAATCACCTCCTTCAACTTTTATCTACAGCTGAAGGGATGATATTCACCAAATATCACCAAATTACCCATGAGATTCATTTCTCAAGGCTATGGAGTCAAAGGACATTGGTAAGACCCTGGGTCTTTCCTGTATCCTGGGTACAAGACCTCTGGTCACCGGTCAGGGCCTCCTGCAGACACCATCTGGCGTCCTCTGTCTACCAGGCCAAGTGTGAGGACACCTGTCCACGTGGGGCTCCCCGAGGGGTACTGGGCTGAGCGCTGCGCAGATTCCATCCTTGCCTTGAAGGCAAGTGCTGCCAGCCAGCCCTCACCCAGACGAGGCCTCTGAGGCAGCCCGAGGCCACAGCCCAGAATCCAGGCAGAGCGCTAACCACTCAACCTAGCAGTCTGGCAAACAAGAAGAGAACACATCACAGGCGTGTAATCACTGAGGACTACCTACTCACCCACGTGGACAGACACAAAAAGGAACTTTCAAAGAGAAAAACATCTACTCATCTTTGAGCCACCATTCCACTAAGCCTAGAACGCCAACTGTAAGATGAATCATTATCATATCAATCACCAAGAAAGGAAAACAAGTCCCGTGCCAGCAGGGGAGCCGACCACTTCCCCTACCTCCTCCTCCTTCACTTTTATTTCCAAGGAGACCAAAAAGGAGACTATTTTAACACCATTCTTTGGGGAGGGGAAGCTCCATGCACTCCCTGCCCCCAGGACACAAAGGCTGAGAAAGAGGCAGGAAGCTCATTTCCCTGTAGTTCTGTATTTGTCTATTTCATCTGGTTAAATGTTATCTGAAATACACATTTAGTTGCCACTAATAGCAAGTTTTTAGATTAACTGAATCTAACAAAAGAACTTCCATTTCTTTTTAAAGGAAAAAAATCTGTAAACCATTTCAGATCAATAATCTTTTCTGTCTAGCTAAATGGCAAATATATATAAAAATGGGTTTAATCGGCTTGGCATACCATTATCAAACTCTCTTGCTCTGAGCAAATCGTTTTCAGGTGTAACTATTTACTCCAAACAACTTATTTTGATGAATATTATTAAAATTATATCTGGGATGATGATCATGGATACTGTGCACATGACCAAACACACACGTGCATATGTGAAGGACTCCACGGGCTGCTTTCAGAAGCATTTTCTGGAATCTTCCTGTATTTTTGCCTCAGATTTATGGTTGGTGGGAAATTTCTATATCTGCTGTGTTAAAAAGACTAACTTCCTGGTTGATCTCTGTTCATCAAGTTGCCTGGCCGTTAATAACTAAAACACTTCCTTATAAGTTAAAGGTAAGAAGGCTGCACTCCAACAGAAACATGGGCAAAAAAAACAATTTCCTGACGAAAGAAAGAAAGTGTTTACATTCAAAGATAATTTAAAAAGCATTAAAAGGAATTAAAATGAACTTCCAGGGAATTCCCTGGTGGTCCAGTGGGGAAACTCCCTGGTGGTCCAGTGGTTAGGACTCCACGCTTCCACTGCAGGGGGCATGGGTTCGATCCCTCATCAGAGAACTTAGATCTCGCATGCCATGGGGTGTGGTCAAAAAAATTTTTTTAATTCATACAAAACAAATAAATAAAATGAACTTCCATTTTCACCTATCAAACTGACAGTTTGTTTGAACATAATATCCAACAACTATCAACCAGTGACAGCTGTGCTTACGGGGATGTAAATCAAATTGGTACAAACTTTTCAGGTACAAACTTTCCTGAAAAGTAATCTGACAATATGTACCAACAGAGTTAAAATATAAATACTAAGAAATAAAAGTATTAGTAAATGCACAGTAAACCTAAGATTCGTATCTGTTAACCCAGCAATTCCAATTCACCTATTCTAAAGAAATATCCAGAGGCATATAAATATATATTTACACACAGCTTATGGCATTATTTATATTAGTGGAAAAATAGTAAAAAAAAAAACAAAAAAACTATATGCCCAACCGAAGAGGAGAGATAAAATGATATGTCCACAGGAGGCAATATTATGCTATTAAAAATATGTTAGAAGAAGTTTTAATGACAAGGGAAAAGGCTCAGTGAAAGAAGCTGAAACTGAACACGATACAATAGGATCAAGTTATGTTAAAATTACACAGAAAACTGATCAAATAAATGCATTAGTTATCTTCAAGTAGAAAACAAAACTCATTGCTGACTATTCAAAATAAGAGAAAAGCCAATTCGCATAGACACTGCTGATATCCAAATCAGAAAAACGTACCAGAACCAGCTAATACTTGGATCTGTTACAGAGCTCAGATTTCCCACAGCTAAAAATAATACAGTTGTTGGGCTTCCCTGGTGGCGCAGTGGTTGAGAATCTGCCTGCCAATGCAGGGGACACGGGTTCGACCCCTGGTCTTGGAAGATCCCAAATGCCGCGGAGCAACTAAGCCGGTGAGCCACAACTACTGAGCCTGCGCGTCTGGAGCCTGTGCTCCGCAACACAAGAGGCCGTGACAGTGAGAGGCCCGCGCACTGCAACGAAGAGTGGTTCCCACTCGCCGCAACTGGAGAAAGCCCTCGCACAGAAACGAAGACCCAACACAGCCAAAAATAAATAACTAAATTTATATTAAAATAATAATAATAATACAGTTGTTTATTTCGAAAGGAGAAGAGTGATACAATGACAAATATCTGCACTGTGCTGAAATGATCTCGATCAGACACTGAGGAAGATGAGACCCCTGTGCTCGCAGGGAAGGAGAGAGGGCAGGCCCAGTGGACACCTCGCAGGCGCACCGACCGTGTGACTTCCGACCGCGTGACTTCCGGGGAGGTCGGCAGAGGCAGAGCCAGGAGCCAGCGCCTCCGCCCTCATCGATTAGAAAATGGACGCTGAAGGCGTATTTACCGTCCACAACCACGAGAGGCTTTCAAAGAAAACGCCCCCTCTTGAGTCCTTCTCAGCTACTTCAGAGGGACCCTACCATTAATCGTCTCGAAGTGAGTCTGGAGGAAGCTCGGCCAGGAGCCTAAGAGCATCACGACCACTCGCCGAGTCCCGCCGGGAAGACAGAAAGCCTGGACGCCAGTAAACCTGTGATTCCGCGTGTTACCACGTGGACAGGTACCCACCAGCCCCCAGCTTCTGGGGTGTCACAGTTCTGGAACTCTGGGAGCTGCCCAGGGAGGAACCTCGACCTAGTAAACAAGCAGAGCTCATGCAGCCTTTCTGCAAACAACTGCTCCTCTTTTAGGAACTGCTTTCACCAAAGGATTAACAGTATGACCGTGTGGTTCTTCTCTGGAGACATAATTTGTTGAAATACTTTCTCAAACGTTTTGACCAAATCACTTCCAATATAAAGATTTCAAAATTATTCATAATTCAAGTCACTCGATATTTATAACATTAAAATGAACTTGGGGCTTCCCTGGTGGTGCAGTGGTTGAGAGTCCACCTGCTGACACAGGGGACACGGGTTCGTGCCCCGGTCCGGGAAGATCCCACATGCCGCCGAGTGGCTGGGCCCGTGAGCCACGGCTGCTGAGCCTGCGCGTCCGGAGCCTGTGCTCCGCAACGGGAGAGGCCACAACAGTGAGAGGCCCGCGTACCACAAAAAAAAACAAAAACAAACAAACAAACACAAAAATGAACTTGACTACGTGACATGAGAGTTTTATTACAGCTTTTAACTGTAAAATATTGTAAAATCTTCCCATGTCCTGGTTTATGAACCAAAACAATATTAAAGCAATTCCCAAACAGACTTTAATTAAAACACTTAGTGAATTTTAAATGAGCCAGTGATTTATTAAACAGCTTTCTTTCCTTAAAGATTATTTTTTTAAAAAATTAAAGTACATATATGAACACTACATGATTCTAAAAGAAACTTCAATGTCTAAAAAAACCTAACTTGACTCAATTTCTTTTCCTGATTTGCACTGAAGTCAAGATAAGCATATTACAAATGAGCCTCTTCACAAAAGACAAATCCAAAAGCACAAGAAACCACTTTTCAATACGTTAAGAACACTTCTGCTTTTGCGAAGCTGCCAGAAACCAGGGGCCAGGCGGGGACACGCCCTCTGCCGGGGTTTACCTGGCATATTTCTCAGGAGCTTGGCGTTGCACATGTGCCCCTTCCGGATGTCAGTGAGGATGTACTCCATCCGCTTGGCCCTCCAAAGGAAGTTAAACACTCTCAGGTAGTGGCTCATACACTCTCGAGTGAACACCTGGAAAGAGCAGAACACAGGCTGACAGGATCCTGTGAAGTGAGGGTCCTCCCAGGGCAGGGCTCAGTCTTTTTTTTTTTCCTTAAACAAAAAGTCAGAGAACACACAACCAACTCTAACACGTTCTAAGTAGTATGTAAGCAACGAACACAGCACACTTTAGGAAAGCGTCATCACACAGCAACCACGCTGATCGTTTATGTGTCAGAGCACATTCAACGGACCTGATGTACAAAAGTTCAGTGTGGCCGAAATTCCTTACAACTATAACCTGTCTTGAGGGGGGACATTCACATCCCACTGCATTCACACAGGGAAACAGCACCCACAGGACGTGGTCCCTCAGTCCATCACTTACTGCAGAATAAAGTTCGGAGGAACATTCAACAAATAAGCTCCTGACCCCTCCTGTAACACCCTGGAGGCCAAGGGTAGAAATACAAGGATCTTACCCTGCCCACTGTCAAAATGACGTCTGTCCTTCCAAATCCTTCTTCGCAGGATTTGTAAGAATCTAAAATAATGCTGCGTTATAGAAGACGCAACTATATCACTAAGATATGTACCCATTCTAATTAAATTCTATACAAAAAATGACAATCTCAATGAGAATAGAAAGGAAATAGAGATTAATATGGTAAATTAAACAGGGAAAAATCAGGAAATCCACTTGCTTCTAAAATCTGATTCTAAAACCATAAATTTTTAAATAAAACAGCCCTTTTTATCTTTCTAGTAACTTCTGTATCCAACTGCACAGAATTTAATGTGATAGTTAAAAATTATTTCAATTTCTAACGCTAGTCTGATTATCTGCAGCTGTCTAATAAAATGGTTACAGGTACAGCCACTCCACTGAGAACATGCCAACCCAGGACATATGCTGACCCTGGGACTGGAGGGCAAAGACTGGACAGGGAAGAGGCCACTCCCTGTGTGAGTCCTGAGCAGACTCCACCAACCAATTACAAGGCCTCTTCTCCTTCCAATCCAGCCTCTCCCGTCGGACCATCAACCCACTGGAGTCAGCAAGGAAATTGACACCTATTAGCCACAGGCAGGGATCTATCTTAAATTTCTTTTTAAATACATCTATGATATAAACTTATTTTCTTGACTCTACTAGAGCTTTCAAAAATCTAAAATCTTGAAAATATAACATTGCGTGATCAATTATTTATGCACAAGGTATGCAATGCATAACTTCGATACTCTCATAAGATGTGCAAAATCATACAATTAAGTAACCGTGTATACAGACCATGCTCAGTGTATCTATCACCCCAGGCACCTACATTTTGTGAAATAATCGATGCAGCTGCCTTCACTATGGTATCATTTATTCTACGAAAAAATAATATGTAATATATGCAATATTAACAAGGTAGAGAATATGAAAGTTTCTAACATAAATAATTTGTTAAAATATCCTGTTTTGTACGTTATAATTACTTAAAACTATTTATGACGTACATCTAAGGAGAAAAAACTAATTTGAATATGACCAAAAATTAAGTCTGAGCACAGCTGTATATTGAAGATGTAGTAGCTTTGATCTGGTAAAGTTTAAACAATGGGAGTTTCCGTGTGAAAAGCCTGCCCCAGCAGCTACCGCCTCACAGGAGACAGGCAGGGCCCCCTGCAGAGCAAAGCTGTCAGCCCAGAGGGAATGCAGGAGAGCCGGCTTCGGTGCAGGCTCTCCAGCAGGAGATGGGCCCACATCACCCCTGGAGAGGAAGGACAGCCATGGACAGCCAACTCTGCAGAGACCGCTAGGGAGACACAGTAGAGCCAAACTACACTACTTCTTAACAGAATATTCTCCCAAGAATTAGAAGAAATGCATGTCCTTCTTCAATATTTCAGATATGAAAATGACTGAGATAAGTTCAAAGAGATACCTTGGTCAAGGAGAGTTCACTCAAGTCTGAAAAAAGAAAAACTGAGCACTAAAGAGGGCATTTTAATTGCAGACACACAAGAGAGCTGTGCTGGTCAATCCTTTATGACCTGGGAACCATTCAAGGAAACAGAACTTTTCTTTAAACACAGTGGAAGAGCGCCGTGAACAACTGCGCAGCTATTTTCTAATCAGCTCAAATGGATACTAAATATCAAATTTTATCCAAGTAGTAAAAATACAACGCCACTAAAATACTTTATAGTTCCCTTCAAATTATCCTAAATTAGTCACTACAGTCTAAGAATAATGGAACAAAATGAATAACCCATTTGTTAAGTACTTGCTGAAACCTATGATAAGAACAAATGATATTAAGAATTCTTAAAATAATCCAGCACTTCAGCACTCATTAGTGACTGGTGCACACACACATGCACACGCACACACACACACGACTCTGGCTCGAGCATTCATTCAATGGACGCATCGGGGATGCGAGCAAGCACTTCACGCGGAGCTCTAGAGAGAAACCGACTCTGAAGCAACGGGGACGTGCAGCCACCCAAACAGCTACGACGGCGCCCAGCGGGATCTTACGGTTGCAATGGGCCCATCGACGTGGTAGTCCAGGCTGAAGACGTCCCAGCCGGTGTCACCTGGAGAGACCTGAGAGCAAAAACAAACACACAACTGCAGGGCTTCCCACCACTGTGAAGCTGTCGAGTCCTCAAAGGAAAGGCATTAAAATAAAGCCCAATTTTTAAAAACCACTCAGCAGTTCTGAGCGAGAGCTGCCTGAGAGCAGAGGAGGGCATCTTTTTTCCACTCCTGTACCCTCAGCATCTAGACAGACAGGTGCATACGAGCTGCCCTGCAAATATTCTGGAATAAAGAGCATATTTTTAATGAAATTGTAAAATCAGTTTTAACATTCATCAGCATTTTCTTAAATGACAAAAACCCACTGCCTTTTGTGTTCCTAATCCATAAAAGTAAACATTTTTTAAAAACCCACAGGTTCTGCTAATGGTCCTTCATCATAAGTAAGCAAACAGTGTATTATGTTTATGAAATGCTCATTCCCCTAAAAAAGCCATCTTCTCTCAACTAAAACTAAACACCTCTGTTTGTGATCAATGCTACTGCGATCTGTCACCTCTGTGCCCGGTGTCGTCACCAGCAGCAACAGCGGAGGTGACTAAGCACCCACCTGGCCAGGCCCCAGGACAGAGCTGCACGTCCCCTGCCCGCAGCCCTGGCGGCCCTCTGTCAGGAGAACACACTGAGGTGCAGGGACCCGTCTGAGGCCACACCACGCCAGGCCACCGGACAGGGATTCCAAAGCACGGTGGCCAGCTCCCGCCCACCAGAGCGGAGCAGCATGGAGCAGCGAAGGGAGGGGAGGGGAGGGAAGGGGAGGGGAGGGGAGGGGAGACAGCAGAGCAGAGAAGAGCAGAGAGAAGAGTAGAGAAGAGAGCAGAGCGGAGCAGCGGGGCCTCAGGCCACACGGAGGGCGCCAGCGAGGAGCCCCGGGTGGGACCAGAGCTGCGGTACCTCCAGCAGCCTCACATCCAGTCTTCTGAGGGCCTCAGGGCTGTCAAACTGGGCGTTGGTGGCTCTGACAGCTGTTTCAAGAATTCCAGTCAGGTTGTGTTGGTACAAAGTCGTAGCCGGACGGACAAGCTCTGGTCTTAACAGAGTTTGGTAAAAGCAAAAGAGGATGTTACTTGGATTCTCAATGCGCTTCCTGAAACTTCAGACTATAGAGTTCAAGTGACAAAACCTAACAGGACAAATGGAACCGATACAACACGGCAACAAAATGACTGTAAAATCTGAATGCTACAGAATTAACTATAAATAAGATTTCATCAAGTATTTGGGGGAGCAAAACACTTCTTTAAAATTAATTTTGATTCAGCTTAAAATTGAAAATCTTAAGTGAGCCACGCATGTTAAAAAATACAGTTTTCAAACTTAAGCCTGGCCTACAGTAGCATGAACTACTGTAACTTCCTGTACAGATCCAATGGGCAGAAAGGACTAGATTAAATCAAAACAATTGGCTGTGTGGACACCATGATTCTAAAGGCTAAGAACTACCGTGTTACCAGCAAACACTTAAGGGTTACTGACATCTGCATTCCTAAACATGAAACCGACATCTGCATTCCTAAATATGAAGCTAACATTTCCGAGGTCCGCCCCAGGTGTGCACAGGGTGAAAAAGGACCAACAACGTCAGTGTCGCTCAAATAAAGCTGAGGCAAGCTGGAGACTGATGACATTCCCCTTTTAAAACTAGAAACTTAAAACAGGCCTTGAGAAGAAATAAATTTTTCATTTGCTATCAAGGATGAGACACTCTAATTATTAAAACGCGGCATAAGGCAAACACGGGTAAGTCGGCTAAATGATGCGATCTGCAACACGGCCATGGCCTCTAAACGTTCACGAAACACCTGCTCTCCTCCACCCCAAACCTGCACACTTGGCCCCCACCCCCTGGGCCACTGAAAGAACATCTCCCCCTAAAAACTCATCTCCACCCACTCCCCACAGGTGCTGCCCTGGGACCAGTACCTAAGTCACCAGTGACCCCCTTCCTTACAGAGAGCAGAAAGGCTCCTTCAGGAAGTATAACCACCAAAAATTCATGTTCAGCAGATCATCAACTCTTTCATGAGCTAACACCTCAAACAAGGTTACCCCTGAGCCTGCTTGCTATGTGTGCCCCCCAAACTCAATCATCTTTCATACTGAAGACGGCCTTCTGGTTAGAGGTGGAACTACGGAGTTCCCGTGGCTGAAGCGGCTTCTCAAGTGCAGTCCCCATGCCAGCAGCTTCCCCTCGGCCGGGACCCTCTAGGGACGCACCGTCCTGGCTCCAGCCCAAAGCCACGGAGCCGGGCTCTGCGGGCAGGCCCGGCCATCCAGTCCAACAATCCCTGGAGGGGATTCCGACACACATGGAGTCTGGGGACCAAAGGCCTGAGACACTGCTGGACTCACAAAGGCATGACTGAAGTGTCCCAAAGGCAGCGCCAAGAAGCCACATGTCCAGTCCTAGGTGCCCGAGTCCACGCTGTGCCCACCCTCGGCTGCCCGGGGCCCGGCTGTCTGCTACAGAGCTGGCCCTCCTGTCTCTATGGCAGGAAGGAGGGACACACACTTCCTTCTAGAAGGGACGGTGCCAGGAGGAACGTCATGGAACTAAATGGAAGGAGCAGTTGTATTTGCTCCATGAAGTTGTTTTGTTTTTTATTTTTTTTTAGCAAGAAATAATGTAAACTAAAAACATGGAAGAAAAAGTTCCATCTTGAAACATACATTTATTTCTCAGACTACTCTCAAACTGAAGCTAGGCTAACCGACCTCACCACGCACCCCTCATGCCCCTGCTGGTCGGTGCCAGCGCTCAGGAAGCGCACGAGCCCCGCGAGCGGAGCGCAGGACCAGCAGAGCTAGAGGGACATCGGCCTGATGACGCGACGATTTTCTCTCCTTGATTTCACCTTCCCAACGTTCTGTGAGGATTCGACACATTTCCTCTAATGTCGCTTATTCTTTTAAAGAGAAACTGTAAAGCTCTTTATCGTGCTGAAATCTACTGCACGCCTACAAAAAACCCTCAAGAGCCTTCTTACTTGAGCAAGTCCATTAAGTGCCTGATGAAGTCTCCTTGACCCAGCAGCAAGTACCGCCGCACGGCCTGCATGTGGTCCAGCAGGCTGTACTTCTTGTTCAGAACATCCAGCAGGTACCTGCTGGTCTCAAAATAAGCCGCGTCAATTTTCCCCTGAAATGCATTTTCCAAATCTGTGAAAAAATCTGCAGCTGTAAAGAACAAAAGGGAAAAGTACACATACGTACATAATCTGCATCTTACGAGGAGGAATGAGACTCACACACACAGAGTCACTACACCCGCTCACAGCTTCGCTGACAGCCGAGGGCGTGGTCAGGAGGGCTTGTTTGTGCTTCAGAATAACGGGCCCATTAAGAAAAACCTATTTCAGTACTGCTGCTATTCTAGTTATACATTACTGCGGAGAAACTAAGGTGTCCACAGTGAGGAAAATGTAGTTTTCTGTAGAAGCGGAGGTCTGATGGTGCAGTAACGTGAGGACGCCAGGCGCCGAGCTGACCACGGTCATATTGCAGGGATGGGGGAGGGGGAGGGGCAACATACATTTCTGTTGATCTACGTCATTTTAAAAATGTCAATATCTCCCCCCGGAAGTGTTCTTACTGTACCAGCGTTTGATTCATGAAGGGTTTTCACGTCAAAGAAAAGGTCTGATGCCAACCAATGGCAGCCAAAGCGCCTGTCAGAAGACACGCGACCCAGAGCCTGCTGGCCAGTCTCTGTTCCATAGGCTCCCACAGGAAAACATTTACCCTTAACTCTCTAGGCTCACTTTTAAATTTCCAAAATTTCTCACATATGAGAAATGTAAATGTGACTTTTCCCACTGCTTTTTGTATCATTACCAGCAGCCCTCCCGAGTCCGCATCTCCCATCCTCCCAGCGGTACTGACAGCCAAACAACCTTCCTCCACAGAGGGCAGCAGTGGAGGGGGCAAGAGTCGCCGACGGAGGCCCAGCGGTCTCCTGCACACCCGCCACGTGCTGGGCGCTGGGCGCTCGGCGGTGCTGGCCTCCCCCGCGGGTCTCCACGGCACGCAGGGCACGGCACTCGTCCTCCCTAACTGCTATCTTCTCCGGCCACTAGGGAAGCGTCGAAAGGCATCAAAACAACTCTTCACCTGGCTCTTCCTCCTTCTGCTACCTCTTCAGCACAGGTGTTTCCAAAAATTCTGTACGGGGATCTCCATATTCTAAGAACTAACCTGGCATCTCTGAATCCCTAAAAAGTTTACGCAGAATAGTGCGTGTCAAACACACCTGAGACGGGGAGCCAGAGGGGTGAGAGGGAGATGTGTGTGGCCCGTGGCTGCAGCCGCCGCCTCGCTCTGGAGCCCTGGGGCCCTGGCCTTAACCGCATGGCGACACAGCTGCAACCACATCTCCCGTCAGCCCTGACCTTGCTCTGGATTTTCAGTACAACTCCAGCACATTCTGGAATCTCCCCTAGCGAGTCCTCTCAGATGCTGAAAATCAAGCTGGGCCAAAAGGAACACAAGAAGGTGCTCAGCATCACTAATCATCAGGGAAATGCAAATCAAAACCACAATGAGACGCCACCTCAGGCCTCGCAGAAGGGCCACCATCGAAACGTCAAGAAATCACAAGTGCTGATGGGGGCGTGGAGAGAAGGGAGCCCCAGTGCAGCCACTGTGGAGAACAGTACGGTGGTTCCCAAAAAAATTAAGAACAGAACTACCACACAACCCAGCAATTCACATCCAAAAAGGAAATGAAGTCAGGATCTCAAAGGAATCTCTGCACTCCGTGTTCACTGCAGCATTACTGACAAAAGCCAAGACATGGCAACCACCAAAGTGTCCACGGACATATGAATGGATAAAGAAGATACAGTGTACATATCCAATGGAACATAATTCAGCCTGAAAAAAGAAGGTACTTCAGCCATTGGTGACAACGTGGATGGACCTGGATGACATCATGCTGAGTGAAGTAAGCCAGACAGAGAAAAGAAATACTGTATGATCTCACTTACATGTGGAATCTAAAATAGTCAAACTCATAGAATCAGAGCGTAGAATGGTGGCTGCCAGGGACGGTGGAGAGGGGGAAACAGGACGGTGAAGGTCCAAGGGTACCGAGTTTTGATTATACAAGATGCATAAGCTCTGGAGACCTGTATATACCAAATGGCACAGTGCCTACAGCTAGCAGTACTGCACTCTGTGCTTCAAGCACGTTATCTGTACACCTCATTTCATATATCACTTTCTACCATTTACTACTTATTGATTATTTCACTTTTTTGTACGTTTAATCTCCATTCCTAGATCACAGTTCATGAAAAGCATCATCATGGTGAATTCATACCATCTCCCCTATAGCTACCACAATGCCTCACACAAAATAAACTTGAATGAGTCAAGACAACAGTATAAGGAACAAATGTAGCCAAGACCCGACAGCTGTCCGTGTTAAGTCAGCCACACAGAGAATACATGAAATTGCTGAGGATGGGGCAGGCAGCAAATGGGGGAAATGGCAGAGAGGGCAGTAGTAAATGAGGGAAAACCACAGAGCGGTTAACACGGTGCGGCATTCTGAATACATAAACGCTGGGAATCCACGCTGATTTCTGAACAAGCCTCTGAGTTCATTAGCAAGTGTTTCCTTACTTTGGCATACTGTCACTGCATCATAAAAAAAGTAACACAAGTTACCAAGGAGAGTAAAATAGCTACACTTAGTTATTGTTTAACTGTATAAGAAAGAAAATTCAAAATTTACACAGTAATAGATATTTTATATGTGTCACACTGTGTATTAAGGTATCCTGGATAATAATTCAGAAAATCTGTCAGTCCTATTGAACGAAACGTACTTCAAGCAATATATAGCACTGTCACCAGCACCATCACCAACGTCACCCCGACATCACCACTATCACCACCACCACCATCATCGCCACCATTGTGCCATCACATTATCACCACCATCATCGTCATCATACCGTCCTGGGGTGATTCTGCAGACTTGGTCACAGCTATCATCTTTGTAGTGGGCGTCTGGTCATGACAAACCTGGTGCAGGAAATTTATTGATTTTCCTATCAAAAGGACCTAAAAAAAAGGAAAATATTCTAGTTACCTTTATTCAAAATTAAAACGATCAAACATCCAAGCACTACAAATATTCATAAGCAACCAATTATTCTATTGACTAAAAACTAAATAATAAGAACATCTGGGATAGTATCAAGTGAATTCCAGGAACTGAAAAAATTGTTATTAACAAACACATATTAATGCGTTGAGGCAGTCAATTAACACATACTTCACCTCAAGAATGTAAATCCTAAAATGCCACAAAACTGTGTGTAACTGAAGACTGGTTTTTGTCACCGGATGCAGGTAAATACAGCATTAGCACATCACAGTCACAGCAGCCCCACCCTACCTTCCTGGACTGGTCCATCGTCATGAAGGATGGGATCATTGATTTCCTCAGGGTGTACTTGTCGTGCCACAGCCGGTCTGTCTTCACTGTTGGATCTGATGCTACGAAAAACTGAAAGGAAAGAGGCAGTGAAACATTAAAAAGTGATATTTATGGCGAAATATTAGCTAACAGCAACATCAAGAAGTAAGTAATTCTAGGAAGCAAAATTCTCCAGATATTCGGAGGCTTACCATTTATACAATAAATCTTATTTTAAGAGGCATTTTGATAGATCTCTCTAAATGGAATCACTTATTCCCCACTTTTTAAAACCAAAATATAGTGAAAATAAGATAAGCTTTTTCTTAAAGACATGTGGTCGCCCGTGTAAATATAATATCAATCACAGCCTCTGCTGTGTACATCATGGATCTGAGTGCGAGGCCTGCCTAATCCACACGGACTCTTCCCACCACCTTAGGAAAGGCACACAAGCCTCTGGGGCTGTTTGAATATTCAATTCAAGCCAATTCAGAGTCTTCCTCTCCTCCTTCCACCAATCAGCAGCGTCTCCTCCTGCCGCTGTGCACCGCCTGCAGAGGCCCCAGGTCCACCCGCAGCACTGCAGGAAGCGACCTTCGCGTGGCGCCCTCCCCCAGAACCACTGCGCTCAGAAGTTTCCCCTGTTCACTTCCTCCCCGTCCCTAACCCCGCCCCGCCGCCTGTTCCCTGACATCCCAAAGGGCACAGGTGTTAAGGAGGAAACTAAGCTGCTATGGTTTCCAGCTCGTTTGCTACTACACTGAGGCCACTCTCCTTTTTCAGTCATAGTCCTAACAGACCTGTGCTTTTATTTCTATAAACGCAATCTCTAAAAGCAGAACTGCTGAGTCAAAGTAATTTCTAATTTTTATAAACAACGCCAGATCTCCCTTCCAAACGGCCCTGTCAACTGACCCTCCCACCACAGGAAGCTCTACATTTCTGCATCCTTGCTCGGTTTGAATTTTGCCAATCAGGCAAAATCACGGTTGCTTGTCCTGTTCTTTCACTGACAACAAAGGAAGCTGGGCCCATTTTCATAATGCTGATTACCACATGATTTTCTCCTGTGAATTGTCTTTTTATATCTTCATCCCATCTTTCTACTGTCTTTTTCTTACCAATACACAGAGGCTCTTTGTTATATAAGGGCGAGTGACCATTTGTGAATCATTAAGAATTACAAATGTTTCCAAGTTAATGATCTGCCACTGTGTATGGTCTGCTCCATGTTTTGTCTTTTTCTTTCTGGGTCATGTTGGTGACTGTCTTCCTTTATGGCTTCTGGGTCTCCTGTCTTCCTAAGAGCTCCCATCCTAGATTACGGAAAGATTCTCCACTATTCTAGTAAGCACACTGGGCCCTCCGTATCCCTGGCTGGGGGCATCCACGGATGCAGAGCCCAGGGATGCGGGTAGGGTGGGCACCACACCACTTTACACAAGGGACTTGAGCATCTGCAAACGTTTATCTGCGAGGGTCCTGGAAACAATGCCCCATGGATACCGAGGGACAGCTGTATTCCCGCTGCACTGTTTTAGTTCCTTAGATCTTCCATCCCTGCACACAGTACACACTGGGGTCTGTTTCCTTCTGGGCTGCATTTTCTCTTTACTGGCCAGGCCAGCACCCTTTCCTCTGAGCTAGCGTCCTCACCAGGAGCGATCATTACAGTCACTTACATAGAAAGATTAAAAGGGGAAAAACTGACTCCACCAAGAGACGCTGAGGAGTGTCTGATAGTATGTTTACACCCGTCCACGGCGACTAGTTAGATGGACTGGAGCGCATCTGGTGCTTCGATCCATCTCCGTTACTATCCCTCCCGGCGTCCCGCTGCCCATCCTGGGAGGGCGGAGTGCCTTGAGCTGACGCTGCATCCTTCAGACTCCACGCAAGGTGCCTTCCCTGCTGCTGGCCTGATCCAGGCTCTAGGTTCCTAAGCGTTCATTTCTCCCCCGACCTAGAATCAGCTGCTTCTCCAAGGAGCCCCAGTCCCTTTTAGGGAGAAATGGCATTTGGACCACAGTCTGAGTACTTGGCAGTACTTTAAGTCAGCAGCTGGATGTCTGAGACGCAGCAATGGCCACGTTACACATGGCAGCTCGGTCCTCCCACTGGACTGTAAGATCCATTGAAGTCCTAACATACCTAAATGCCTTTTTGTTGATTTTTACGTAAATTCCAAATCACCAATTGGTGAATAACACACAACCCTGGCTACAAAGGTGTGTCTGCAGATACAAAATGGATTTAAAGAATTTTTAAAATATTTTTAGCAAATATATAGCAATACAAAATTAATAGTTTCCTAGCAAAAAGTAAATAACCAAAATAAACCTAAGGAAGGGGCTTGAGAAACAGAGGAGGGAGGGAGAGAGAAGACTCTAAAAAGAGCAGTATCTGTAGAAGAAATCAGAAATGTAAACTGCTATCACTAAGACATGGGGCCTACTAAACTGTAAAAAAAGGTATCTTTCTTATATTATTCTAGACCACAGAAGAATGTGCGGTACCTGTTTATTTAATGAATCTCGTTTAACACGAGCTAATCCTGATAAAAATAATGCCCCAAATGGAAACTACAGACCACTTTCCTTTGTGAATACAGATGAAGAAACTCTGAGTGAAACATTATCCTTGCGTTACTGGAATAAAGTATTTTGGGGCACAACATACTTCTAATACACACTAAATGTGTAAAAATGAATTACAGAATATTATCATGTAGTCATTAAAAATGAAGTATGGGAATCCCCTGGCAGTCCAGTGGTTAGGACTCAGCACTTTCACTGCGTGGCCTGGGCTCAATCCCTAGTCGGGGAACTAAGATCCCGCAAGCCACGTGTCATGGCTGGAAAAAAATTAATTAATTAATTAAAATGAAGTCTGTTAACTATCAGAAGCCATTCTGAGAATCTGATGAAAACTACAGATTTTCTTCCCAGGAAAAAAATGCTTATATCCACAAAATACACAGTTTTTTGTGCTATTCAGGAGTTTCAGAGATCACATTTTATGAAGTCTTGGTATAGAAGAATATATGTTTAATGGCATGAAATTATTTTCTTTATTTACTTAAAATAAAAATAGAGGTTACAGGACTTCCCTGGTGGTGCAGTGGTTAAGAATCCGCCTGCCAATGCAGGGGACACAGGTTTGAGCCCTGGTCCGGAAGATCCCACATGCCGTGGAGCAACTAAGCCCATGTGCCACAACTACCAAGCCTGCGCTCTAGAGACCCCAAGCCACAACTACTGAGCCCACGTGCCGCAACCTACTGAAGTCCACGTGCCTAGAGCCCATGCTCCGCAACAAGAGAAGCCACCGCAATGAGAAGCCCATGCACTGCAACGAAGAGTAGCCCCCGCTCGCAGCAACTAGAGAAAGCCCGTGAGCAGCAACGAAGACCCAACGCAGCCAAAAATAAATAAATTTATTTTAAAAAAAAAAGAGTTTACAAAATACTATGCGTGGTATGATATACACACACATAAAAATATATAAGAATACACTGTAAAAAAGGGATATACAAAAATATTAACAGAGGTTATAGGTTCATGATGAGATTCAATAAATTTTAATTTTCCCCTCTGTGTTTACATACTCAGAAACGTTTTAATTGCACATTTTTAAATCAGAAAAAAATACTGTTCAAAAGAACTGAGTAATTCAAGCCAATGAGTGAACATATGGTACAAGTAAGAATTTTTTTAGAAACACTGTTTTCCCAAGGCGATCAACTAAAAAAGACTTTTTTTTCCTGTTCACAGAAATCTACTCCCAAGGGTAACTATTAAAGGAAACAAAATTTCTAATGATGTTAGGGTCTTATATTTGATCCTTGTATTTGATCCTAGATGGTATGGAGCCAGTTCCCTTTAAGTAGGCATCTGAACAAATGCCAACACTTTTATCATCATGAGGATGAGACTGCTACATTTATTTCCAACTCATATTCTTATCTTTAGATATCAATTTAAATTCTGAAAGTATTTATTGATATTCCTTTCTTCAGTTTTTAAATTTATATTCCCTTTCTAATTTTAAACACATAACTAATGACTGCTTTCAGTACTATTATAATGAGGCTATCACCACTTTAACATAAACTCAAATCAGCCCTGATAGAAACTGAAGTGTCACAAGCTCACCATGAACAATCTAAGAGGTTACCCAGTCACCACAGTGTGTCCGCTCTGTGGCTTGCCATTCAACAGATTAGATTAACTGCATATAAATTGTCATTTATCTGTTATTCACTTAAACAGAAGAGCTAGTTTCTACAGACAACACACTAATTTATCCTGATAGTTGGAGTACAGCTGGATTTTTATCAGTATGAACAATAAGAAAATTTAATTTAAAAGATAAAGAACTCAGGCATTCAGTCACCTTTAGAAGTAGCATCACTTCATCCGAGGGCAAAGTAGCCCTCAATCACCTACTGGCAAACATCTAGAAGCAAACACCGAGAGACCTGGGCACACTTTAGGATATAATTAATCTTGCGAAAAATATAGCTACGGAGGAAAAGAATCAAGGTCAGAATATAATTGCAATGTGCTTTTATTTTACTGATGCACTTTCACCTAAGGTTCTTTAATTTTCACCACTATGTCAAACACAGAAAGAAGTGAGGGAAAAATAAAGCATAACTGAACCATGATTTCTCATGAAGTGCTGGACGAACGCCAAGGTCTTCCTGCTAAGAACAGAAATAAAGAGGGTAATTTCCTCAGCAAGCGACTTATCTTCTAAGACCAGATCCATTCATTCAGACCACAAAGGACCCCAACTTCAATAGGTCAACAGGCAGGCCGCCACCAAGAGACCCGCCTCTGGCCACGCGGAGAGAAGCCGGAGGCTCTGGACCAGGGGAAGGCCCTGGAGCCGACCAGGCAGCCTGGCAGACGACAGCTTTCAGGGGCGGGCGTCAAAGTGCCGAAGCGTAAGACAGGTACACGGTCAACCTTTAAATCCAGTAATTCCCAGCAAAAGTGTAAGCGGAACAAAGTAAGGAGAGGGCTGAAGGCGTCCAGAGAGACAGTCCAGAAAGCAGCCCCTGCATTCTCTCTAGTTAGTGCCCCGACCTTCCGATCCGAGGATGCAGGTTTGGGAGGCTCAGCAGAGCGTTTCAGCTAACACTTGAAGCAAGTGGAAAGCAAGAGTGCTGACTTTCAACTTTTCCCTTATTTTCCTGTTCCTAGTTGAAGGCCCCAATCCTTTATAGCTCTGACAGGTTTATCCAAAAGGCAAAAATATAAAACAAATTAGCATTGAGCTATCATGTTCTTACCTTGAACACACTGGCGTAATTTGTTTACCTCTCAGTTTACAGGGGGGATCCCACGTGAGCCACTAAATGTCTCACGATAGAGCTTCCCTGGATAGTCATTGTAGCAAAATGAGAAACTCTGGTTTCCTTTTACAGTCCTACTCTGTAAGAACCAAAAATAATTCGAAACTTCTCCCCAGACACTGCAAGCACTTTCTACACTAATCATTCAGTGCGTCTGTAAAATCTTTTTTTTAAACTGAGGTATAGTTGATGTACATTATAAGTTCAGGTGTACAACATATTGATTCACAATGATTAAAAGTCCATTTACACTTATTATAAAATACTGGCTATAGTTCCTGTGCTATACAGTATATCCTTGTAGCTTGTTTTATACATGACCAATTGTTCCTCTTAATCATCCACTTCTATCTTGCCCCTCGCCCTTCCCTCTCCCCACTTGTAACCACTAGTTCGTTCTCTACATTTGAGTCTGCTTCTCTTTTGTTACATCACTAGTTTGTTGTATTTTTTAAGTTCCACATATTAGTGATAGCATACACTATTTGTCTTCCTCTGACTTATCTCACTTGGCATAATGCCCTCCGAGTCCATCCACGTTGTTGCAAATGGCAAAATTCCATTCTTTTTATGGCGGAGTCGTGTTCCATTGTGTGTATATGTACCTCATCTTCTTTATTAATTCATCTGTTGATGGACACTTAGGTTGCTTCCATATCTTGGCAATTGGAAATAATGCTGCTATGAACATCGGCGCGCATGTATCTTTTCAATTCAGTGTTTACGTTTTTTCAGGTATATACCCAGGAGCGGAATTGCCGGCTCCTATGGTAGTTCTATTGTTAATTATTTTGAGAGCCCTCCACAGTGGCTGCGCCAATTCACACTCCCAGCAACAGTGCCCGGGGCTCCCTTTCCTCCGCGTCCTCGCCGACGTTTGTTATTTCTTCTTTTTGATGACGGCCATTTCTGACAGGTGTGAGGTGATATTTCACTGTGGTTTTGATTTCCATTTCTCTAATAATTAGTGATGTTGTGCATCCTTCCATGTGTCTGTTGGCCATCTGTATGTCTTCTTTGGAAAAATGTCTATTCAGAGGACATCTGTAAATTCTTACAGGTCTCTAGTCTTGCCTGCCTTTGCACTTCATCCTAATACAAGATAAACAAAATAAAAGCTGGATACTAATCCCTGCACCACTGGACTAAAGGATCATATCTTTTTAACAATTAAAAGAAAAGTCCGGTCTTCCCTGGTGGCACAGTGGTTAAGAACCCACCTGCCAATGCAGGGGACACGGATGCAAGCCCTGGTCCAGGAAGATCCCACATGCCGCAGAGCAACTAAGCCTGTGAGCCACAACTACTGAGCCTGCACTCTAGAGCCCACAAGCCACAACTACTGAGCCCATGTGACACAACTACCGAAGCCCGCGCACCCTAGAGCTCATGCTCTGCAACAAGAGAAGCCACCACAATGAGAAGCCCACGCACCGCAATGAAGAGTAGACCCCATTCACCGCAACTAGAGAAAGCCCGCGCACAGCAACGAAGACCCAACGCAGCCAAAACTTAATTAAGTAATTTAAAATAAATAAATAAAATAAAAGTAAAATTCCAACTGGTGGACGCAGAGGCAGTTTTAATGATGCCACAGAAATAGCAAAGCTCAGAGGCCACCTGGAAGTTTTCTTTCAGATAAAAGGACTGAAAACTCATCCTTGGGCTGCAAGTCAGTCAAACCCAGAGGCAGCCAAGGTGGGACACTGTGAGTCGCTCTGCAGCAGGAGGGGGAGAGAAAAGCCTCCCGGGAACCAGGTAAACATGGGCGTTTCAAAGAGCTTCCTGGAAGGACCACAGGATGAAGCCACGTTACACAGGAAGTGAGCTCTGCAGAGCCGTCAACAAAGACTGACAGGAGCTGCACGCAGGGAAGTTACTGGGGAGGAGTGGACGGCGGGCCAGAGAAAGCAGGTCCAGGAGCCCCGCCAGGCAGACAGGGGCAGACATGGCCCCGGCCCCACTCTGGTCACATCCGCCAGTGAAGCCATCTGGCCCTGGACTCTTCTTTTCTGGAAAGCTTTTTAGAGCACTGATTTATTCTCTTTACTTGTTACAGGTCTATTTAGATTTTCTATTTCCCATGAGTCAGTTTGATAGTTTGTGTTTCTACGAACTCTCTCAGGTTTTATCTGGCAGAACGAACAAGCTAATTCTAAATCTATATGTAAGTAGAAATGTGCAGAAACAACAAGGACGATTGTGAAAAGAGCTGCTCCTACCAGATATCAAACTTTAAAGCTACGTTTAAGTATTACTGACAAAGAAATAGCAAACCGAAAAAAATAGTCCAGAAACAGACTCGGGTGTAAACGGGAATTCAGTATAAGATAAAACATGGCAAAACCAACATCTGGAGAGCATCCGTGAAGCCTCTGATTCTCGGTACTATTCTTACACCTCTAAGTCTGAAATAATGTGAAAACAAATGGTTGAAGAAAAATAATTAAAGGAAAAAAGTGCAATTACAGATACAAGATATCCAAATGTATAAACCCATCCCATGATTCGACTCTTAAAAAGTCAGACAAATCCACAGGACAAATGGGGAAACAATACAAACAGCAATTAGTAGGACAAATAAAAATAACCGATGCACATGAAAAGCTGGTCAATCTCACTAGTAACCAGTGAAACACAAATACATAAATACCATAGGAGACGCCACATCTCATACATTAGATTAAAAGCACTTTTACTCAGGTTGGGTAACATGAAGTGCACACAGGAAGGAGGAATAAGCCGAAGGGGGCGCATGGAGTGTGGGGACCGGGAAAGCCACCCAGCGCTCGAGACGGAGTCAAACCTACAGCTGTGCCCTCCCCACAGCCGAGCCAGCCCATCTCCCACGACTGACTTCAGAGAAGCTCATAAACACTCCCAGGGAGGCACATGAAGTGGTGTTCACTTTAATAATGTGGGTAAGATTTAAAACTAAAAGAACATAATCTGTTCGGACAGGAGAGCAACATGTTAGGCAAAAGGGCCATGTCCAGGCAGCAACAGTTACAAGCCCAACCCTGCACAGGAGGCCCACAGGGCACCCTGGGGGCCTCCACAGCACACACGCACATGTGGATGCCGTGTGTGTCCCCAAAGCACAAAACAGTACCACCTACGGTCAGATCTGCTTCCCTGATTGCTTACGTGCAATTTCACCCGCGAAAAACTAGGTGCAAACAGGAGCCCAGCCACGTGGGCCACACGAACATCCCCACAGACGCACCTGAAACTGCCCTGCCGCCTTCACCCACGCGTTCCAGCAGCCACGACCGCCCATCCTGCCTCCACCCAGGCCCACAAGCTAATACCAGGGCTTTTTCAAGGTCAATGTCATATTTACTCTAGAATTTGCCCATTCCTTAACCGTTTAATATGTGTTAGAAACTGTGCTACAGCTTCCACTTAATTCCTATCCTTTTTTAATGTAACATAATGACAAGGTTTTTGAGTGTGATGCCCCTCACTCTACTTTTTGTCAGAGTCTGGTTTTTACCATATGATTTTGCATAGCAGTGATTTTTAGGGACAAATATGTTACATTCTGGGGGAACTAACTGTATTTCAATAGGTACATATACACATATACAGATAACTTGTCTCATTAAAATTGTCAGCACCACAGTTAACCAGATGAGTTCAATTCACCCAGTAATGGTGCAAAGCACGAGAACACGTAATACCCCCCCCCGCCAGCAAAACCGGACTGAGACTGGGGACCCCTAGTCCGAGCTTTGCCGCCAGCTTGCTGCTCAACAGGGACAAGCGATCTGCCCTTGCTGAGTCCCCACCGCTCAGACGGGGGTGACGATTTCTCACTGGCCAAGTGCAGCTCTGACTGAGGCAAAGCAGGCCAGGCAGGCCAATGAGGTGTGGTGGCGCCGCCGTGAGGAGGAAATCGTTTCTGGAAAAAATCAAGAAAGGGTAACTGCTCTCACGCTCCTCAAAGCCGCGCCTGAGAAGGGGCCGCGTCCCTTACTTCGTGGTACGTGTCCTCGAGCTCGCCGTCGTAGATCCACCGGTAAAGGAAGCTCAGGACGGGGTGCGACACCAGGCTGAGGATGTGCTGCACCAGGGACCTCATGGAGGGGTCCCCCGTCTTGGTGTAGGCGTGGACGGCTGAAGCCAGCTCACCTCCCTTCCTTCCTGGGGACACAGCAAAACATCCACGTGGACACTCACGGCAGAAACCAACAACTGAACACTACCGCAAACGGCCAAGTCGGAGATGAAGCGTGGCTGCTCTCTCAGTACCGTCCGGACGCAGACGCAGCGGCCAGCACGTGACGGACCAGGAGCCCAGAGGCCGAGGTTCTCCCTGGGCTTCACGTGAGTCAGAGCCTTCACGTGACTCTCCACGACCTCTATGGAAAACGCGACTCGAGATACGACCGAGAACACGATTCTTCACCTTCTCCTGACTGAGACCCACATCCAGACTCACGCTTCATACCGCAATCCAGTACACAAATAGGCATATACAGAAAACAAGAGTTTTACAAACAACACTTACACTTTAAGATTTTCTGTTTTTTCCTTTTTAAGGAAAAAGATTTTCTTATTTTTTCCTTTTTCTCTTTTGGTAATAATACACTGGTCTCAACTCATTAAACTGATGTCATAACCCATTAACTAACTGGTGGCCCTACAGTTTGAAAACATGGCCCTGTGTTAATAGTGCCCGGTGTCCCAGGAGCACAACTCAGCATAAAATATTGGGAGTGGCAAAAACCAGATCCAACAGTATAAGCACACGAAGAGTTTCCCATGTGAATAATTCTGGAGTTCATTAGATTGCAGAAAGTTTTTTTTTTTTTTTAACAGCTTTATTGGACTATAATTTCTTTACAATGGTGTGTTAGTTACTGCTGTATAACAAAGTGAATCAGCTATACACATACATATATCCCCACAGCCCCTCCCTCTTGCATCTCCCTCCCTCCCACCCTCCCTATCCCACCCCTCTGGGTGGTCACAAAGCACCGAGCTGATCTCCCTGTGCTTTGCGGCTGCTTCCCACTAGCTATCTATTTTACATTTGGGAGCGTATGTATGTCCATGCCACTCCCTCACTGTGTCCCAGCTTACCCTTCCCCCTCCCCGTGGCCTCAAGTCCATTCTCTCTACGTCTGCGTCTTCGGATTGCAGACAGATTTTAAGGAAAGGACTGATGTACTCTGACTTTAGTGAGATCCCTCTTGGCATGTGTGCACAAACAGAGACAGAGCCAGTTGGCAGGTTATGAGGACAGGGCATGAAGAAGGCCCGGAGCGGGGACCCCAGCGCCCCAGGGAGGGCAAAGCCTGGGGGCCTAGGGAGGAGCTGGAGGCGCCAGGACCGAGAAAGGGATGGGGGTCGGCAGGAAGACAGTTGGGGGGCTGCCGGTAGCTGGAGAGAAAGGAGGCATTTACTCACTGTATTCGACTTCTTTCTTCTTTTGAGGAAGGTGCCCCCCACACCGTGCCCTTGGAGTCAGTGGCCCCGAGAACCATCCCGCGGGAGGGGGGCAGCACACGCGCAGCCAGGAGGGCAGGGTGGTCACCAGCCCCCACATCTCACCTGGCCCTCCCACCCCGAGGGGGCAGGGATCCCCAGTGCCCACGGTTACAGATGAGGAGAGACAAAGGGCTTCCTGGCCAAGGGAGCACGCACAGTGAGAAAGATGCTGAGAAGCAACTAGAAACACAGGCTGAGAGCCCAGGGGAGGCCCCACCCAGACGCGCAAACAAGGGAACTTGTGACGCAGCTGCTGAGCCCAGACGTGGGCCAGAACCTGGGGGTGAGTGAAGCGCTAGGAGAGGCTGCTAATTGAAAGACGAATAAAAGAGGAACAGAGATAAGCAGCTGGAACACCGTGGGCCAGAGGAAAAGGCGAAATCTCTGAAAACTAGACCCCGCCCCCTTCCCCTCAAGGAAGTCCTGAGCCTCCAAAGCATAAACACTGGGCTATGAGGGCAGCTGGTTATTCTCCCTATAATTTCACGTCTATTAATTTGTATTTAATCAGCATCCTTCTGGCTGTTAAGCATACAAAAGGGGCAGGCACAAAAACAAACCTCAGTGACATTCCCTATAACCTGCTTTGAAATAAAGCAAAATGACCTTGGCAGTGGTCCACCAGCGCCGCCAGGGTCTTCAGTCTTATCTTGGGGTCGTACGTCCAAACCAGGAGACGCCGGAGCGTTAAGCTACTCTCAAGGCCCAAATTCACACCCTGATCATCTTCTAACTGTAGCTGAAAAACAGGAAAGACAGAATGTGTAAGTATAGGTCACCAAACAGGCCAAGCATGTCTTAATCCATGTGAAGTAGACACGGGGAAAGGATTATCCTCATAAAAATGAAACAGAAGGTCCCTCTGAGACAGCAACAGTTCCTTCAAGCTACAAAGGAGGTCTGTTTCAATGGCAGACAGGACCCTGAAAATTAGCAATGAACTGGCTCTAGGACACACTGAAACTTCACAGATATCCAATCCTTCCCAACAGGATTATCAGATTTTTATCTTTCAAAAGTAATGTATGAAGAAACTTAAAAGTTCTGTACAGTGGCATTTCCTAACACTTCAAATCCTGAAGAAATTAAAAATGAGGTATTTACCTGGGAATGTAGAACAGACAGTAAGCGGTAGTATTCTTTGAGCTCCTGGTGCAACGCAGCACAAAAGCTCTGTGGAGAAAGGACGGAGCACAATTAAAGTAGGACACGGTCACTGCACACGACGGTCACTACACCGCAACACACGGGGACCTCGCAGGACGACGCCTTGAGACAAAGTTCGGGTGTCCGCGAAACGAAAGTCTGCTTCTGTCCACAGTCCCCACGCAGGTGTACCCACCACGATATACGCATCTAATAGCATCCGGAAAGGGCTGTCCCTCAGCATGAGCTTTGCAGGAGGGAAGTGGAGAAACACAGTGCATTTTTCATATGCTAAAGGGCATTCACTTTAGACACTGATGCTTTATTTTCGGATTACGTCCCTTCTAATTTTTTTTCATTGAAGTATAGTTGATTTACAATATTCTGTTAGTTTCAGGTGTACAGCAAAGTGATTCGGTTATACATATATATGTATACATCTATATTCTTTTTTTTGGACTCTCTTCTGTTATAGCTTATTACAGGATACTGAATATAGTTCCCGGTGCTATACAGCAGGTCCTTGTTGTTTACCTATTTTATATATACACAGTACCGTGTATCTGCTAATTCCAAACTCCTAACTTATCCCTCCCACCACCTTCCCTTTGGTAACCACGAGTATGTCCTCTGTGTCCTTGAGAAACCTGTCTGTCCTTCGCAGGTTCTGTCGCAGGCTCTCCTCCTGCAAATCCCTAGGCTTAGGCCCAGAGTTCATTCCAGAGGAACAGGAGTATGTGAAGGTCCTTCTGATACCTTTTCAGAATTTAAGATTGAAAAGGTACAAGGCAGTTTTTAATAATGTGGATGGTACAACTCCCCTCACCAAAATGGGGGGAACTGGCATGGAGTTGCCAATTTAAAAATATCACTAGTGCAGCACGTTAGAGAACATAAAAGAAACATTAAGTGTCTATCAACAGATGGCTGGATAAAGAAGATGTGGTGTGGGTGTGTGTGCGCGCGTACATACACACACACACACACACACACACACACACGCAATGGAATATTACTCAGCTATAAAAAAGAATGAAATAATGCCACTTGCAGAAGCATGGATGGACCTAGAGATTACCATACAAAGTGAAGTAAGTCAGCCAAAGACAAATATCATATGATACCACTTCAATGTGGAATCTAAAAATAATACAAATGAACCTATTTACAAAACAGAAACAGACTCACAGACAGAAAACAAACGTATGGTTACCAAAGGAGAAAGAGAAGGAAGGGAGGGAGGGATAAATTGGGAGTATGGGATTACAGATGCACACTACTATAGTGAAATAGAGAAACAGGAATTCACTGTATAGCACAGGCAACGATATTCAATATTTGTAACTACAATGGAAGGTAATAAAAATACATACATATATACGTATAACCAAATCACTCTGATATACACCTGAAACACAACACTGTAAATCAACTATCCTTCAATTAAAAAAAGGTTTTTTTAATTGAGAGAATCAAGTCAAAGGGAAAATACACTAAAATATGTAAAGTGACTCATACATGGTCAGTGTTCCTAAGTATTCATTAAACATTTTTAAAAATCGCTATATTTGATTATCTTTGTCACTATCCACTGTTTTCTCTTTTCTTGAGTTGACCATGACTGACACAGTCCATTTTCAAACCTTCTTTATGTAAAAAGAACCCTCTTCAGAATGACTTTCTTATAAGATTCTAAGGAGATTAAGCATTTCCCGAGGTGACTGTCACCCCAAAACCCCACGTGTCTCCGTAACAAAGAACATACCTGGCCTACAAGTCCAAATGAACGGTCTAGGCTCCTCTGGTCAGTGTACTTTCTGATTTTATTATGTAACCATCCCAACTCAGCAAGTCTGACTGTCGTATCCCTCAAAGATTTATTTAGGTTTGCCTAAAAAGTAAATATATCCAGAGTTTAAAATAAAAAATTTTTAACACTAGGATTTTAATTATTATTATTGTTTTAACCATTTGTGCTTTTATAATTCTTAGGCTTCAACATAAGAAACTTAAAGATAACTAATACACCATCACTCAAGTGAAAGCAGTGAGACTCTAGGGAACAAGAAGCGTCACAGAGCAGGCAGAGAAGTAAGACACCTCTGAGCAAGTGTTAGGCCTGGGTCCCACCGCCCCAGGAGTGACTGGCCGGGGTGCCGGCGTGGCAGGGACAGTCTGTGACATCAGTGGCCTCATGACTCGGCTAAGAGTCGCAAAAGGACAGAGGGTCAACAAGAAGGACTGTGGGAAAGGCAGGTTCTGGAAGACAGAAGCAAAGATGCCAGGATACTTGGCCGTCAGGTAACTCGGGCACCACCGCCACAGGAGGAAAGGGGGCAACGCGCTGAGGATCAAACCAGGGCGCAAACCAGGGTTCCGTGGTGCAGGCTGACCAGGACTCCCGAATCTGCACGCCAGCCCTCGTGACCCTAGTGCTGCCTCACAAACCAACCGTGCCTGCCTGGTCCTGATGCCATCTGTCTTGACTTCTGAACACTTCAGACGGGGTTTCAGTGACTGTACCTTTCCCTCCACTTTGTAACAGTTGTCAGCGTTGCTCATCTTGACATTTCTGCCGTCTATGCCCTGGAAGACGTACAGAATATCTCTGACTAGGGCTGCCTCGGCAACTTCCACAGCACCTGTAACACGGTTTTTACAAGGTGAAATAAATCGCACAACACAATTCGCTCCAGGTAATATATTTGCAACCAGAACAAAATTTAAAAACTAAATAAATGAGTTTAAGATGAGAAAGAATATGAAGTTATAAGAAAAAAGGATTTCCTGAAAATGATATGGAGATCATATAATTTCTCTTCCAAAAGTCTTTTAAAAAGACAAAGCAGTATGTGGGAGTTTAACATATGATCAAGGAGCAGCACAAATCAATCACAAAAGGATGGATAATTATTTCACACGACGTTTAGAAAACTGGCTACACAGCAAGCACGCAAACCTGGTTCCATCTCCATCACCATGACGAAAGCAGTTAACACAGCAGAAACGGATTTATGATTTCCACAAACCTTGGAACAAAAGCTAACTCAGAATTTAGGTGTTACCCAATGTCATGACAAGAGGCAAAGCCCACAGATCCAAGGTCTCAGTGGGAGGAGACACAGCGAGAGCCCAGTAGGGTCAGGCTCCCACTCCAGGCTGCAGTCAGTTGTGGCGATAATGGTCTATAAATATCGGATTGAGGCAAACCGGGCCTATCGTCACTGGGGAAGGGAGAGCAGACCCAGGAAAGCACTCAGCAAGGACCTGAGGGGTGGGCGGCTCTGGGGAGGCACAGTCAGGGTGACAGGGTGACAAAGCCAGCCTGCAGGACTGAGGCTCCTGAACCCCGTCACCAGAACGAGAAACCAGGCCAAGGCTGTGAGCGTTTAAAACAAGGGGTGCATCCCTACTCACCACCTGCATCCCCTTCTCTCCGTGGCCTCGTCACATTGCGAGAAACAGCGCTGGGGACACCTTTCGAGGTAGTGGTTTGTAAAGAAGGCTGGTTTGCAGTTAAAGTCCATGCAAGACGTGAGCTCAGCTGCTGTCGAAGACAATCTCCCACGCCCGGAGCTGGGTGAGACTGTCTGAAAGAGGAAGGGACCGTCTGTGTCTTCAAATGCCCGGCTCTTCATGGAGGACACTGAGACAGCCGAAGACACACCACCACCGCGCCCCCGTGTCCCAGCGACGACGCCCAAGGCCTCCTGGGCTCCCGCAGTGGCTCTCGGGCTCTTCCTGCCACCTCCACAGACTTCTCAACACACAAGTCACAACCTACTGGACTTTTCTTTACAAATACATAACACACACCACCCAGCTAAAACCACTTTGAGATTCACTACTGGTTTTACCCTGAAAGTTAACATCTTTCATCCAGTCAACATTCGTTGAGTTAAAAAAATCTGAAACGCTGTCCCCCTTCCGTCCTCCCTGTCCCTCAGTCTTCACAGCACTTGATACGAAAAGAAATGTCGTAATCCGCAATTAGTTTTAAAAATGCACAAACATAAAATACAAGGCAAAGGCACCTCCAAGGTCAAGACAGCTTCTAATAATTTGGAGAACGTGTCAAAGCTGCTCCCTGAAGATGCAGGAAGCTGACAGCTGATTTCTAATGACATGTTTTGACAACCGCAACAAAAATAGCGCTTCCTGGGACCGCAAAATACAGAAACGAGGATCTCAGTGGCACTACTGCTTCCAAGTGGTGAGCTCTGGTTTTAACTGGTTGAGTAAGAGAGGAAAGAAAAACCTGAAATGGCCCTGACTTTTCCCTATTTTTGACGGGGGGGAAAAGTCATCAACAACACTAAATTAAAACTATGTTTTTGAATAGTCCTAAATTTAAGAAAAAATTCTAAAAGACCACTTTAGTTCAAAGTTGTCTATACAGCTTTTTCGATATCATGACACTAATTATTTCAAATACTTATTTTAAAGGTGAAAATATGAACATCTGTTTATTCTTTTAGCCAGAATATGAGTTTAAGATGAAATTTGGGGATGTATTGTGCTGTCTTTCTAAAATACTAGACTCCATTTATTCCACACGTGTGGTACACACATTCTATCTTCTGATAACTTTAACAAAATCTGATTAAGTCGCACAGTGACTTATAACTGTATTGCGCTCATGTGGAAAACGTCATTTGATGGTAAATCCTTGGTCACTGTTCTCCTGGAAAAATACCCACTTTCTGACATTTTAGAGCACAGTCTACGTTAATGGGATTTCTAGGAACGTGTATGGAAAAACACGCAGGAGAGCAACGTTCCAAGTCCATTCCGGCACTGGCGCTCGCTTTATTCTCAGCCATGAGCTCTGCGTGTAGCCGGACGTGACAGCACGTTGATATAAAAGCACCGTAAGGTGCCACACTCCTCAGTCTGAAGATCTCAGCGCTTGAGGACGAGACAGCTTTATCTTATGTTCCTGACATCTTAAATAACTGAGGAAGAGAACAGCACACCTATGAAGGCGACAACATGCACTGAGAGAAGTATGAGAGCCCAGCAAGAGCCTGTCGCTCAGTTACGGCCAGAGAAGGCTCTGCACGCCGTCGCGTGAGCGGGCCCCCTGCTATAACGGGCCTGTGCCTTAACAGGCGGGAGTCGGCCCAAACCCTTCACAGTCAGCTAGGACTAAACGCGGGAAGAGCTCCCGTCTGAAACGGAGGGAGTGCTTGGAAGGGAACATCCTAGATAAAGCACCTCAGACCCGGCGCCTAGAACATCCCTGGCACATACGAGGCTCTGGAGGTCGTTTCGGTGAAGACGAAATGCCTGATTAAAGGCCGAGCACGCCCCACTCCTACTGTGTGAGGACTCCCGCGCGCGAGCTGGGTTACCCCGGGAGGAGAGGCTGAGGCGTCGGGGTCGGGCCGCTGAGGGCGCACACGCCGATGCTGCTGACGCCGCTGCTGCCCAGGCTGCCAGAGCTCTGGGCCGGCGGGACGCTGCGGTCCTGGTAGTTCAGGGGCAGGGTCTGAGGCCTGGCATAGTAGTAGGGCGTGGAGTGAGCGTCTCGGGGTAGCGCTTGAGCAAACAACGTGGCATAGCTAGAAACCTGAAAATAAAAGGTGGCACGAATATGGGTACGAAATTACAGAACGCTTTCCCACACCCGCAAAGATAATTTACATTCAGACTTTGGTTCTATTTTTGTAACTGGATTTTGTGCAGGCAGACCTCAGAGACATTGTGGGTTCAGTTCCAGACCACCGCAATAAAAGGAGTAGTGACACAAAGCAAGTCACACGAATTTTCTGGCTTCCCAGTGCATATAAGAGTTATGTGTACACTATACTGTAGTCTATTGAGTATGCAATAGCATTTTGTCTAAAAAGCAATATACACACCTTAATTGAAAAATACCTTATTGCTTAAAAATGCTAACCATCGTCTGACAATGTAAAGTTGCCACACACCTTCAACTTGTAAAAAAATGCAGTATCTGAGAAGCACAATAAAACGAGATGTGCCTGTATTTATTAAACGATAAATCAGTTATTATAGTTTTGAAATATGCCTGAACTGATAAAGTTCTGGAAAGTTTTCTGAATCTCAAAACTCCCACATGGTCTGATAACTAAACACTTTACTCAGAAACCAAGCAACCTGAAACTCAAATAATTACTCAAATATTTTTAGAAGTCTGGCATTATTATGCAATGAAAGAATGCTCATTACTCAGACTAAGGCTTTAAAGGTCAATATGACTCTTTCACCCACATTCTTCAACTCTCTAAACACTCAAATTTCTGTGGTCGAGCACCTTATTACACCAGACTCTCTGGGACTCTGGGCGGCGGCCCAATAGCTCTTTCAAACACCACACGGGTCAAAAACTGAACCCACTGACAACAAACTTTTCATGGTATAAGAGTAATTAATGTTCATCATGATATCTGAAAGCCCAAGAAAACGCTAAAAGGTCTTCTAACCCAAAGAATAATGAAGCTGTGCTAATATTAATAACTTCACAGAATAAAAATCTGAAAACTGATAGTTTATACTCTATTTAACCAGACATTGTTATATTTGAAGTAATAACATGATTCTCAAGAAACATCTTAAGGAAACACAGCACACTGACTAAAAATGCCCTTAAAAACAAAACAAAAAGAAAGAAAGAAAAAGAAATCTCTTGACCCTCGTGACTGCCCAGAAAACTATACAAAATTTTTTTGCTTTTCTCCTACTATTTTCTTAAGTATGGAAGCCAATTCCTATCAAAATTTGGTGTAACTGTCCCAGCAAAAGACACTGTGCTTTAAACAGGCGTCGAGCTGTGAAAACAGAGCCTCTCACCTTGTTAGGCTGCTTGCGCGGATCTTCACTAAGGCTTAGCAAGAGGTAGAGAATTGACCATTTATTTTTCAAAACTCCCTGTTTAGAAAGAAAACAGTAAAAGAACAACTTTGTACTAGTTCCCAATTTTATCTTCCTCTCTCCTAAATTACCCTTATTTCCAAAATAGAAAAGCATTTTAAAATTCACCTGGTAACATCAAACCTAAATTTGTCGATTTTTCAGGCACTACCACAGTGCTATCCATGAGAAGGCAAGAGAACGTTCTCAAGAGGTCAAGACCCTTGGAACATTTAACCCCCTGAAATCTAACTCCAAAGTCCCAATGCGAACATTTTTTCAATTACCCTATTCCTGTCTAACGGTATTTCCTCCCTGAAATAATTCTTATAATAACCAACTTCCAAAACACGGTGATTATAAGAATAATACCATCACAAAATGTGTGAATGCTTTCCCCGCCTTAAGTCCAATTTAAGCCATAAAGAAAGAGTATTAGGAAAAAAGAAAATAATTCCGAAGTATAAGACGTAGGTCTCGGCATCATGCACTCTTGGGAAATTCAAGGTTCTGAAGCACGTAGGTGTCAGGATAACTACCCCTAGGTCTCTATGCAAGGTAATCATATGATTTCATTCATTTCCAAACACGTATCACTCCCCCCGATTCACAGCCGTTAACAGCAAGCAGCCCGCCCTCGATATGTTTTACCCCAAATTTACAGTGCACTCCACGCTATTCCTGTGCTCCCACCTTTCCTATGCATAGGCGAGAAACTATAAATACTTTATTCACAAAACAAATTATGGGACGGTTACTCACGTTGCACAAGTTCTTCATTATATGTATAAAATATTCCTAGAAAGTTTCTTTAAAGAATAAGCTCATTCCAGGTATTTAATTGATTCACACAGCATTTTTCAGAAACAGCCAACTCCCCAGCTGGGACAACAGCAAGGAAGAAAGAGGCCAGCCCTGACCGAGGCCTCAGCCCAGTGGTAAGCAGACATTCGGGCATACACTTTGGTATCATGAACTACCCTTCCAGACACAGGAGGATCGCTCAGTGGTCCAGGCTCACAAAAGGACCCCCCGAGGAGACATGCATCTCTCAGAAACAGAGACGTGTGTCCCTGCAGCGCGGCAGGAGGGGCTCACTCTTCCCTACCCTGCCTGTTCCAGAGGAAGCCAACCAGAAGCAAGGGAGCCTAGGGGCTGCGATCCACACCCGTCAGCACCCCGGAGCCCGAAGCAGCAGAAAGGGGGAGAGAACAGAGCTGGTGGGACCACCAGAATCAACAACTCCAGCAGCACACACGTTTCAGATGATTCTAAAACACTTCAGACCCTGCTGTCTTAGACTTTGAAACTGAAAGGACCTCAATTCACACATAAAACGTTAAACGCTGCGCACACCCTGAATTCTAAATGTGGAAGCGCGTATCAGGGCCCCGTAAGCCCTAGAGGAGCATGGGAACAAGCGTTGCGCGCGCAGTTACTTTGAGCGGCGCGCACCCCGGCCCACCCCTCCCGAGGCCCCGGCTCCTCTCGCACAGCCCCGCTTCCCGCCCCCCCCCCCCCCGCCGCCCCTCCTCGTCTTCAGCTCTGCCCCGCCCGCCACGGTCCAGCTTCTAGCCCAGGACACCCTGCCCACACCTCTGCTCCCTGACTCCTGCCTGGGGTCTAAGGACACAATGGCAAACGGTAAAGGGCCCCTCGGACCTGCCCTGGTGCCCACGGGCACACTGCTGGAAGGCCCTGACGGGTGGGAGGGAGGACCAAACACCGACCACGGCTGTGGTTCCAAAGAAGCGGACGTTTCAGCAACAAGAAGGGACGGCTCCCGCCGCTCGCTAACGTCTTCCACCACGCTTCAGCCTCCAGCCCTAGGAAGCCGGCTACTATGTAAAACATCGCCGCTTTAGGAATAAGCATTTGGTGTTCCAAACTGAACTGTGGGAAACAGCCATTTAAATTAGAAACGTCTTAAATATGTTTTCACCTAATGGCCAGTGTTAACAGACATAACAGCTCTTACTGATGAAATCTCCCTTTGGGGATCTCAGGAAGGCTAATCAGCATTTCGGGAATGTGACATCTGATAAGCAGATCTTGGTAATATTCAATGCACAAGTGAAATTGTTTTTAAAAATAGAGAAAGATTAAGAAAACCAAATAATACAGCAGTTTGAAACTACCTGCCTGGAAACGACTGTACAAAAAAGGTTCCTCTTTTTCTTTGGATTTTATAATTTAATGTTAGATTATATTCATATTGAAAGGTTTTTTTTTAATCATATCTCTTGCAAGGTCATTTCTTAACTTCATAAATATCATCAAAGATGGAAAAACATACTTAAAGCAGTGAATCCAAGTAAATCCAATTGAATTAAGGAATCAAAATGGTCAGCACGTAAGGTTAGGCTTCTTTTTAGGGGCACAACAGACGAACAGAGAGGAAGACTTGAAAGAAGCACGAGTGCTACCACTGGCAGCGTCAGGCACTGCTCCGTGATGTCACCATCGTGAGACTAAGCCGGGATTTTTGAGCAAAGCAGTAAACTTCTCAGGATTTCACTCTCTTCTCTGTAAGAGAAGGGAGACGGCTACCTAGCTGTCCAGCTTCCTTTATAGTCTGAATCACAAAAATCTCCCCCTAGGATTCAGTTAGTTTACTGGAGTAAAGGCCAGCAGAGTCTTTTATAAAAATAACAGGTAACAGCAGGTTAACATTCACAGTAACAGCAGGAATTGCACCTGATGAACAATGAGATGCACCAACAAGCTAAGCCTCTGCTGTCGTGTGTAGACAAGTCAGAGCTTCTGCTGACGTGCTTCCTCCCAGGGACGTAACTAAGGCTTCGGTGACACGCTCACTGCCCAGGAAGTCTGATCGCTTTCTCACTGCAGCTTCATTCATCTTTATAAGCAATTTCACATTCAACCCAGCTAGAAGCTACTTCTAACACTGAACGTCTTTGAAAAGCAAACACTATCTAGAGTTGAAAGCCACTACCCAACACAGAGAAGGTGACCACGTGCTCCCAGCCACACTGACTGCCTCGCCCACAGCAGAGCAGCTTTCAGACACGTGCGTGATACCTGTGAGTGAAGTTTCCTGTGGAGTTCTGAAAATAATGCAGCATCTGCTTCTCTTCTCTGTCGGGTAACTGGAAAGTCAGAAAATGAGCATGTTAATGACACACACCAAAGTTTACTCTTATGATACTATTTCACCATTCACAGTAATGGATAACTCTGACGTCTGCAACGAATCTTGAGCTTAAGAATCAAAATAACCAGGCAACGTCACTTCAACTCCATAAATTTCGTCAGGTCACTGGATCTGAGATTTGTAAAATATGGACAAAATTAGGCTGGAATCAAAGAGTTTATGTGAAAATTAGCTAAAGTAACAGAAATGATGGGATTTTTTTAGATCCTATCTATAAATAGTAACAAGCCGCCCAGTGAGGCAAAGTACCACGAGTTCAGCTAGTTAATAAAGGCCACCTGGAGGGAGGGATGGGAAGTGAAAACATCTCTGGGATCCTAACTGCAAAAGGCAATAACAGAGAAGTACCCCATTCATGACAGTGTGACTTAAAACCACACCTTCTAAGCTTTTTTGTTAATATATACGCAATGCTTCATCTTGCTTTGGTGTAAGATATAACAGTCAGTTACTGTTTCAAAATCGAAATTGAAACAGCCAAGGGGCTAATCTTCACCCAGGAATTCGTTCCATGCCTGCGTGTCCCCAGGGCTCACGGCCACAGCACATTCTCTAGAAGCCAAGGGAACCAACGAGAAGCTCACTCGCCGCTCGGCTCCATGAAGGAGGACGTGGGCCTGGGAAGAGACGCTCACCCACATCCAGCACGCTGCACGCACCGCCTGTGCACAGATGCCTCTCCGAGGAATCCCGCTACAGCCGAGAGAGAAGCACCGCCCTCAGAAGCTGGCTCACGGGAATCCACGTCTATTCACCCCAGCGTAGCAGGACTGCTTTCTTACAATCTCATCAGCCAAGCTCACTTAGTTTAAATGCTCGAATTCTCCTCTAGAAAGACAATGACCGACTTGACAGCCAGTACCTTTTCACATTCATCACCTAGGAAAGGGTCCCCGCATCATGTACTGACCGTATGGCCCAGCATGTCTCGCATGGACATGCCAGAGGTCGCTTCACCCTGATCAAGCGGCACCTCCAAGTCTCCCTGTGCAGAACGGCAGCGCCCTCTTTAAAATGCACTATTACAAAACGCATTCAACAGAATGAATGCAGCTAAAAATTCAATATAATTTACTTTTACATGTTATTTCTACAGAATGGGACTAATGCTAACTCAGATATAAAAGTCACAGGACAATAAAATATAGTAAGTGATATTAATAAAAATGAACACAGAATATTCACCCCAAAAATGATGTTTTATCTAATGGACTGCTAAATAAAGCAAAACAAGCCTGGAGTTACCATGTACCTCACTTACCAATGTGAAAAATGAAGACACCGACAGGTGTGAAATTTTGTCACACACGAGTTTTGCGATTTGTGCCAATATAAGACATACCAGCATTTTATAGAAAATTTTATAGAAAATGGCAAGTTAGCATTTCTGTGCTATTCTAGACGGCAGAACTACCATAACTCAGCTAATCTAATTCACCAAAAACAATCACCAAATTTCAGAAATATTAAAATGCAAAAACTAAGTCTAAGAATGAATGAAAGATGACAGACCACTGGTGACCACTCCATGCACCACCACTGACACCTCAACCACAGCTGGGCCATGTCAGGGATGGGGACTCGGGCTGGAGGCCCAGGGGCAGCCGCGGACACCAGGTGATAATGGGCAGAAGAGACGCACCGCGTCTACACAGCAAGCCTCATTTCAAGGGTACAGAGACTACACAGAACAACAAACTGCACACGGTTACAGCTTTCTTCTTAAAAAAGGACCCTTCAGGACCCACCCAACAACGTGGCTGCCAGTCCTGTAACTGAGGACAAACTATCTTCAGCTACTCCAAGGATGTGCAGTGCTCTCACCAGCGGGCCTGGATCTGTACCTCCATAAAGGGCGTGGTCTGTTAAATGCAGTACCCAATAGTTGGGGTTCCCACTAATAATCTAAAACGTAACAATCATCAGGGATCAAGAAGCGAGTACAATGTTCTCAGGCTCAGTTTTACAGACAAGAAAGGAAAATGGTCTCTACAGTATGCTAAATAGTCCGTCCCCCCCACCTTACACAGTACCTACATGCCAGGTCACCCCAAGATCTGAATCATCCCAGCCCTGCACTGCTCACCGAGCCTCCCCCAGACCAAGCCGCTCACACGCCAGGGCCTCAACCCTACCCCCGGCTGCCACACCACCCAGCTCAGGTATCCAGCTCTGAAACAGGACATCCACCCAGAGCCCTGGCCAAACAGTTAATAATTCAACAGCTGAGGCAGGAAACGGTGCCGTGAGGAGCTACCTCCGAGAAGGTGGCATTAACACTTGCGACAGCCCGTTTCACCTGGGCGGCTTGAAAGCCGGGCCTGCAGGGAGAACGCACCTGCTTTCTTAGGTGCCAGGCTGCTGCTTAGGTGGCTGCGGCCAGGCTCTTGAGTCTGGAGAACTGTGAGGAAAGGGGACCCAGCCCCTGGGGAAGAACCACCCTCCGACCAGGACAGGGGCGGCTCTCACAGGTGGGCCCTGGTGCTCAGAGCCCCTCCCTCAGATACTGCTGGGACGCACAGTCGGGGGCTAATACGTGGAAAGCTTCCTTTTCTAAGGTAACAAACACTGTGTATGAAAGCTTTCAGGACCATCTCAGAATTAAAACATTCAACAGTAAGCTCTGAAGGACTGCGAGTTACTCACTGAGTTGTTCTAACTGCCAAGATAAGACCCTCTGTTATCTGGTCAAAGGGTGCATAAGATTAAATACTTATCTTATCACAAGATAAGCAGCAAGTTATATGAAGTGCTTTTATCTTTCTCACATTCTTAACCCAGGTTATGTTGTTATAATAGTATTTAAAACAACCCCCTTCCACTATGTTCTTGTCCTTATTTTTAATATATATTTTTATATATTTGTAATAGTACCTATAATTAAAATGTGCTTGGGAACTACATATATACATACAAAGAAATACATATATATATAAAGAGATACACAAGTATATATCTCTGTGTGTGTGAGTGTGTGTGTGTATAAACTTAAGCTTTGACAAGTTTAAGAATGCAACACATGATAACACTTAAGAAGAATACGTACGTTCTTTCTTGATTTTTTCAGCTACTAGAAATTCATCTCTTTCAACAGTTGGGGCAAAGTTGCTGCCAATAACTCGCACGGCATACTGGAACTGCTGGGCCACATCGGCTGAAAGGCAAATAAAAGGATGCAAGTTACTACCATCACGTTACGTTGTGATCCCCTGAAGCTCCAGTTCAACACAGCGCACTGGGCATGTGCATCTACCGTCCACCTTCCCCAGGGCTTAACTGAGAGGACGGAAGAGCCACAGAGAGGCAGAATGAATGACTAAATGAGCAGAATGACAGTTTTACAGACAAAGTGAGGGAGACAGCAACACAAAGTCTGACAACTCCTAGGAGACAGAAAACAGACTGGACTGATAAACATAAAAAAAGGAGCAGGAAAGGCGCCAGCCCAAACCATGGCACCTGCTCAGCAGAGCCTACGAGGAGCCAGGGCTCACGTGCACACACACACCAGGACTGGCCGCGAGCAACCAAAACGGGCAATAACGTATGAACCATGTGTGCACTTCCAGGTAAAGAGGGTGGCTTAAACACAGACACGTGCCTCCACGCCCTTCAAAAACCCCATGAAACTGAGAAAGGGGGATCTTGTTTTTTCTAAGGCATAAACCTACAAGAGCAAAGAAAACAAGGCAGATCAGTAAACCCTGCTGACTCAACTTCTAAAAGTGGATCCCACTATGATCACTCCATAGCCACTAGCCCATCTCAACAAGTCTCCTGAGTAGCTGGTGACCTACTCCTCCTTTTGCCCCTGGAGTGAATTACCCACACGCAGTCAGGCTGATCCCGAGGAAGGCTACAACACTGGGCCCCTTGCCACCTGCCACCTCTCCTGGCCCAGCTCACGACACACCAGCCATGCTCTGCAGTCCTGCCCTTCCTTGAGGACGCCTCACTCACGTCCAGCTGAGAACCCTGACACACCCTCCCCCACCTAGCTCCTCAGACCGCCTTCCCACCTCCAGCACACGTACACACGCACACACGCACACATGTACACACACACACGCACGTGCGGAGTCTTCCTTAAACACCACTGCACCACAACACAGAAGGTGAGTGTATACATGGGGGAAAGGAGCAAACAGAAGTAACTCACACTGTTTCTGTGGAGTCACAGGATTAGAGGGGAGACCTTCTTCCTCACGTTTTCCCACTTTAAAAATTTTCTACACCAAGTATACATTAATTTTATAAATATTAAGTGTCACTGAACATCACTTATTTAAAAGGAGTGTTTGTATAACTATTTTAGTTAAAAATTATTTTTAGATTACCATGATCCTGAGTTCTACAAACAACAGTTCATTAACAACATACTTGAGGACATTACAGAAAAATCCCCACTCTGAAAGTTTCATAAACTTTTGAATTTTCTCCCACCCAAAATTCAAACCTCCTCAGTACCAGACACCCTCCTCTTCCTTGTCTTCACATCTTCTCCACGCCTCTGTACGTCTACCACATCCCTCCCGCCTCTGCAGCCACACTGCAGTTTCCCTATCTGCCTGCCAGCCAAGTTTCCAGTCTATCTTTCTTGTTGATGATAGAGTATTTGAAAAACCCATCCGCTATTTCTTAAACCGAATCCACCTATCTTGTGCTTCAAAGGTGGACGCACAGAATCCAGACCGTGAAGGAAGTCAGCAGAGGCAGTTATTCTCTCTTTAATAGTGACTATCATCAAAGATTACAATGCAAAGTGTCAAACAATGCCAACCACAAATTTCTCCTTTAACACCCCCAAAACAGCATTCAATTTTTAAAGTATACGTAAACTCAATCAGTAGTTCAATGAATAATTGCAAAGCACCTACTACGTGCCAAACAGTACAGGCCCTAAGAATAGAATAGACAAGAAATAGTGGCTAACAAGGCAGCCTTTGTGAGAATACAAAAGAATGAGGCCAATAATACACAAGGTAATCAGACTGTGACAAGAGCTACTAAGAAATAGGACATTACGACGGCAAATAACAGGGAAGACTTCGTGACACAGGCTGGCTACGCAAGGCCCCTCCGAGGAAGCGACCTTTAAGACAGGCAGGAGCCTGCCAGGTGAAAAGCCAGAGACCCAGGTGGAAAGGACACAGTAGTGGGATTCAGGGCTACTCAGGACACTGTTCCTCAAGGAGGCCAATGACTGGATTCTAAAATCCAAATCATCAAAGCCAAACGCACTCCATCAAGAGTCCCAGACAAGGAGGCCCACACAGCAGCTCTGTGATGACCTGGCTTAACCCAAGACTAAAAATAGGAGTATTCAAATTTTGGACCACAGAGTACCGGAGCACTCTCGCCTCCAATCTGCTCTGGGTATGTGCCAGGGGTGGGCGGTTTTCAGGAGTGGGGAAGGGGAGGTACACCCCCCGCCAAGCCTCCCACGGCATTTCTGTGAGAAGCAATGGCACCAGTGAATTCAACTATATGCTGCCTGACGAGTGCCAGAGAGCCGCTGCAGTGCTGCTGACACACACACTTCCAGCCAAGCAGGTGAGAGGCCACCCCACAGGCAGGGCCACGGCTTTCCCGCCTCTACTCAGCGGCAGGAGCAGGAATGAGTGAGTTCAAGACAAGACGCTCCAGGATCAGAGGCCTGGGCTCCCGGCGTGGCCCTGCCCGCCGCAGCCGGAGGACAGAGGGCCGGTACTTCACCTCTCCAGGTCTCAGGGACCTCGGCTCTAAAACGAGGCCACTAGGAACCACTGCCACCTCCCAGAGGGCGCGCAGAGCACCTGGCACACAGCAAGGACTCAACAAACGTTAGCTACCTTTCTTATTATTAACCTGAAAATGTCATTTAAATGTACATTTTGTCTAGCACAGCCATCAAAACTACAACTCAACACAGCACCCTTAGTTTTTAACTTTAAGCAAGATAATGGGGTCTTCATCCTGTAGGTTACAGACAGGCAACAAAATCAGCCTTCAATAGAAATGACCCTCTGGCTGCAGGGTGGGAGAGAAACTAGGAGGAGGTGCAAAGCCAGGGCCGCGACACCGTGGGACCACAGGATCTCAATCCGACACGCGAAGGCCCAGAGAGCACGCAGGTGTGGGCCCAGGAGGTTTCAGATGGAAGACAGCTGCCTCTGCATCCTGAAAGGGTTATTATCCACACGTTCAGGTAAAAGACAACCACTGAACTTCAAGGTGCACAAAAATAAGCGAGTCCCCAGGAATTACAAAAACTCTACAGTCGTGTGCTTCCCAGAGATTCAGAAAGTGACGGAGGACAAACTGTCCAAGTCGTAAGTTCCTGCCTTCCTGCACCTCTTCTACCTGTGGGCTTGTGCGCACGTGACATTGCTTTCGTAAAGGACAGGCCAACAGGTCAGTAACCTGAACCAGCAATCCCCACCCCAGACACAGGTCGGAATGACTGTGTTCCAGACGCCAAGCTCCAACAGACACCGCCAGGACCAGTATCTCTGGAGATGGGGCCCACAATATTAGTTGTGAATAAGTGCCACATTTAGAGAATTCAAAGTGAAAAGACGTAACACTGCATACAGTAAAGTCTTCCCCCTCCACTACTGTCTGGCCACCAGCTCCTCTCCCGAAAGCAGCCAGTGTTACCAGGTTCTCGTGAGATCACAGATGACTCTGATCACAGTGCTGGTTGAAAAGCAACGCTCTAAACAAAACCAAAATAAAAACCATTGCTCTAGCTTGTGGTTCTCAAACTTTTTGGTCTCAAGGCCCCTTTACACTTTTAAGATTGAGGACCCCTAAAAGTCTTTTATTTATGTGGGTTACATCAATCTATACTTACTGTATTAGAAACATAAACCATGATCATTTTTAAATACTAATTCATTTTAAAATAGCAATAATAAACCATTAAGTACAATTTTCAAATGAAGCCTAAACCTTTAAAATTTCAATATACACATTAATAAACATTTAGAGTACATTTTAACATACACATAATAAGGGTTTTTTCCCACATAATATGTTTTGATGTATATTTAATACACATTGATTTTCCCAAGGTAAAGACTACACTTTGTTTGGAACTTCACCAAGAACTCTTCACAATTTTCAAAAATCATAAACCCCACAGCAACACCACTTGTGGTCCACAAACCAAGACGACATCCTTTCCCTGCCTGCACCATGGCTCACGCTGCCCTCACGTGGCCGTTCCCAGTCAGGGCCATCGTCTGACCTCAGTATGTGGGCTACTGTAGTCCTACCTAAGCGTTTGTGCTAAAACACTTACCTAACAAAAACTCCTGTATTTCTTCTTAATCTCTAGTTTGAAAGAGGATTACAAAGTATGAAAAGGAATGTGGCCTCTGGCAGAGCTGAAACACTATAACATCAAGTACATTGTTTCCAAAGACAGAAATAATGACTATCCAAAGATATAATAATGAGTAAAATGTTCTCCAGGAGAGGCTCAAGGATGTGGAGAGAGAATTCTCCTCTCACTGACTGGCACTGTGTGTTTCAAACAAATTCACAAGTGTTATAAGCTGGAAAAGGGGGGAAATAATGGTTATACTAACTTCATAAAAGTGTCAAGCATCACTATAGCTAGGTGCTTTGCTTCTGAAGGTCCCTTGAAGCTAACTACAAATTAAAAAAAAAACTTTATGAAAAACTGATTCATATGAAATTCACATTAAAAGTAACAAGTGTCTATTATGCCTCAATTTCACAGTATTAAAAAAGCAATATTATAAAAGCATAAGGCCAATTGTTTGTAAGCTCACTAGAAAATGTAGTTAATCAAACGTTCTACTAAGTTAACAGATAAAATACCCACCAATGAAAAGAAAAATTTTTTTAAATCTCAAACACTGTAAAGGCAGCAATAACATTGCTCCTTTGTTCACTAAGGAAGAATAAATTAAAACAGACCAAGGCAAGCTATTAAAGACATATATTCTTCAGTAAGTAGTAGCATAATTTGGAATTACGAAAACAACTGTTTGGCAATCCTAGCTGTCCAGAACAGAATAAAGACAGCATTGTTTTAGTGGACTTTATGATATATTTTACTCTGAGAGGACCCCTCAGGATCTCACAGACAGCTTATTTACTTTTTTTTTCCTTCCAGTTTTATTGAGATATGACTGACATGCATCACCGTATAAGTTTAAGGTGTACGGGAGCCAATTTACTCTTAATTTAGACACAATTCTACACGGTGCAGAACTTTCTGAAAAGTTTTTCAACCTCCTGGAATGGGTGAAACTAAGTCAATCAAAAGGAGCCTCAAATGTTAAAAAAAAAATTTGAGAAACATGATGACACCTAGCAATGAATGAATGGTCTTCAAAGTCTAGTTGTGACAATGGAAACGGATGAATGTGTGGTTTATCCCCAGAGGAAAACTGAGGGCCCACGGGTGTAACGCAAACCCTGACTTTAACATGAGTGAATCATGACCAACATCAGTTCCCTGGTGTCTCCTATGATCAGGAACATCTAATCAGAAAGGCAACTCAGACACACACAGAAGAGCTGGAGATAAAACCAGAAAACAGCCAGGCCCCGCCCTCCTCAAGGCCTTGGCACAGGTGTTCCAGGGCCCCTCCCTCTCTCCACCCAGGTCTCTGTTTAGGTATCCTCAGCTTTCCCTCAATATACCTTTACCCTGGGCTTCCCTGGTGGCACAGTGGTTAAGAATCCGCCTGCCAATGCAGGGGACACGGGTTTGATCCCTGGTCCAGGAAGATCCCACATGCCATGGATCAACTAAGCCCATGCGCCACAACTACTAAGCCTGTGTTCTAGAGCCCATGAGCCACAACTACTGAGCCCACTGAAGCCCGTGAGCCACAACTACTGAGCTTGCACTCTAGAGCCCGTGAGCCACAACTACTGAGCCTGCGTGCTGCAACTACTGAAGCCCATGTGCCACAACTACTGAAGCCCGTGCTCTGCAACAAGAGAAGCCACTGCAATGAGAAGCACGTGCACCGTAACAAAGAGTAGCCCCGCTTGCAGGAATGAAGACCCAACGCAGCCAAAAATAAATTAATTTTTAAAAAAAGATTAAATCTAGTCTAATAACTTGTAAATTAAAAAAAAATCCCTTTACCCTACTTTATTTTTCATCACAGCACCACTAAACAACATTATAAGTTTACTGATTTTTTTTTAATAAGGAACGTTTCTTCCACTCTAACGATGAGAGAAAACCTTCTTGTTTTTAATTTTTATTTATTTAACTTTTTGGCTGCGCCACATGGTATGTGGGATCTTAGTTTCCCCGACCAGGGATCAAACCTGCGCCCCTGCATTGGAAGCATGAGTCTTAACCACTGCACCGCCAGGGAAGCCCCTAAGTTTACTGATTTTATCACATATCCTCCACTAGAATGTAGGATCTATGAGAGGAATTACCTGTCTCTCTACCTCTGCATCACCAGCGCCTAGCACAGTGCCTGGAGGTGGGGGGAGCCCAAAGATTTCTTAGATGAACAAAGAGAAAGAGTGAAACTTCAAAAACTGGAGCAAGAACCGTGTAAAGTCAGTGTCATTTAGCAGACTGACCAAATAAAATTCATCTTTTTGCTCCTAAGACCATCAAATAAATTATGTACGCTAATCATGAAAGGTCAAAATGTAGTCTCAATTCTTTAATTTTGTTTTAAGTCTCCCTGCAAAAACTGCACACTTTCTTTCCCACATTATGGTGCTCAAGGAGTAAGTAACCCAGTTGCTTCAATTACCCAAAAGATCCCTTCGTAGTGCATCCCCTCTTCCCCCCTCCCTCCCGCCAAAACAAACATCGAGAGACGACAAACTGTGCCGTGTTCTACGGTTCCAGAACTACACAATGGCTTGACCTACTGCACGGGACTGGTCTGGTAGCAGGACTCGCCATGTGAACCCTGCAGAAATGGTTTTACATCAAAAGCAACCAACCCTCAGCCCTTCGTCGAAGGAAAACGTGGCAGGTAACCGTCATAGGCACCTTTGCATGATCCTCAAATCCGCTCCTCTGCTAACGTTAAGGGGAAACTGTGTGGCTCCACCACCCGGACCCCCTCTGCGGCGTCGCCCCCGCGCAGTCACGGGCGTGTGACCCGGGCCAGCCCGCCGCACTCTCCATCCGGATAAGCACGGGAGCGCCCGCCGGGCCTTGCGGCCGGAGGAGGCGGACGCGCGGCGGCTGACCGTCCTCCGGGCTGCACCCCGGCACCGCGCCGGGCAGCGGTGACTCAGCCGCCCCGGGACCGGCCTCCTTCCCCCGCCCAGGGGGCTGCAGCGCCCGCAGGCCCGCCAGCCCCGACCCCGCCAGTCCCGGGGACGCCTCCCAGCCGCCCGGCCAGCCCCGCTACCTTCACTCCTGCCCAGGATCCGGCAGCACAGGTTCTGCAGCAGGACGTTCGGCGACTTCTGGTCCGGGGTCGCCATCCTAGCCCGGGGCTGCCCGCGGGGGCCCCGCGAAGCCCCGGCGCTCGCCCGCCCCGCCCCGAGCCTGGCGTGCTCCGGAGGCCCGGCCGCCCGCGTCCGCCCCGCGTCACGCGGGCTCCCGGGTCCCCCACAGGCTAAGGGCTCGCGGACAGCGCCGGCAAGAAGGGCGCCATTTTGACGGAACCCGCCGAAACGCGGGCCCCTCCCACAATGCCCCGCTTCTTCCGGGCGCTCGGGGCCGCAGGTGCGCCTGCCTAAGGGTTCCTCCCGACGACTGCGGCCCAGCCAGGAAACTTCCGGAACCAGGCGCCCCAGCCGCTGGTGCTCGGGGTGCTCAGACCCACAAACGTCCCCAGGTGTCCTCGAGGGTCAGGACGGCACCGACCCCCAGACGTCCTCAGCAGAGGTTCAGGACGGCCCCTGACCTGCTGTAAGAGTGGAGGGTGCCCTGCAGCGCTTTCACAGTCCATAATTTTTTTTAAAGGATCATTGGTTCTACTTACACTTTGGGTGGAGAAGTCTGTTTATAGAAGTACAGGGTTTTATGATTTTCGACACGTGGCTGACCATCGACACCGGCCACATTGTCCAGCTTTTCATAAGAGTGCTGTTTGGCACCTCCCCACCCCCAGCCCCAGGTAACTAGTCAGTCAGACAAGAGCGAGAGAAGGGGGCAGGCTCGACCACCAAAATGTGTTACATGGTCACGTGTGGCTACCTGGGGAAAGGGGCTGGCTGATGGCAAGACTTGGGGAAATTAAGCAGCTGCTGCGGTTAGGGGTAATGATGGCTACAGAGAGCACAGGGTGGACTGTGCTGGGGTACATGCGGAAACCTAGGGTCCTTGCATTTCTAGCTAGAGGCTCAGGCATAGGCAGAACCAGAGGGCGTCTATAACAGCCCTAAAAGAAATCTCTTATTCTTGTACCTGCCAAGTCATCAGAACTGAGGACCAGACTCCAGTTATGATGCAAGTTCAACACACAGTCCTTCCAAGTCTCTCCTGTTAAGGGTGGATGGTTAATTGAGAAGAAGTGGACCCTGAGGTTTGAGATGGAGACGTTTGGGTAAAACGTGAAAACCCAGGTCACCTGAACCTTCTTAAACACAGCAGGAAACCCCTCCTCGTGTGTGTGTGTGTGTGTGTGTGTGTGTGTGTGTGTGCAGAGTCTGGCCTTTTCTCCATTTTCTGAAGAATCAGGTTGGCTCTTCTCAGCAGCAAGTGAAGCAGAATTCCAAAGGACTCAAGTCATCCTAAAGAAGGAGTGAAAGAGTGGACAGAGAAACAAAAAATCAAAGAGGACAACGGAAAACAAACTTTTGAAACAGTGTGCCTATATCCAACCACTCTAATGATGGCAACAAGTGTTAATGGATGAGACGCTCCATTAAAAGGCCAAGATTGCCAGAATGAGTGAAGGAAAAAAGCAGGACCTAATTACAGGTTAAGACATATTTTAATATAAAAAGTTGGTAGACAGTAAATGGGTGGAGAAAAGATATACCAAGAAAACAGTGAGGATAGCAAGGCTGGAGTGGCCACATTAACATCAGGTGAAATAGACTCGGAGACGGGGAGTGTCCAGAGACAGAGAAGGACATCTCGTGCTGATAAAAGGGTCAGTTCCTTAGGAAGACACAACTGTAAATGCACGTGTGCCTGATGACAGACCCTCAAAATACATGAAGCCAGAGGGACTTCAGAGATGATGGGTGAGGATGCAAGCAACTCCTTTTCACCAAAAAAAAAAGCAGAAAACTGGACCAATTTGCCAAGATGAACCAAGCCAGGGCACTGGAAATCAACCAAAGATAGACCACAAATTGGAAAGCATTCAGTCTTGAAAAAATGATGGAGCTTCTAGGGAGAAAAATGTGCATCTGTGGTCTTCTTGCCAGGACTGCTCCAGTCCCCAACACACAGCTTGACCCAGGAGAGCCCTGGTGCTCCCAGTGCACGGTGGCTGCCTGACCATCAGCTTTGGTCCCAGAAGGGGTGGGCTCAATTTGGGGCAGGAGGTGAAAAGCCATGGCTCACCAGCTAAAGGGGGCTTGGTAGGAAACGAACAGGGTGACACTCCAGCTACAGTAGCCCAAGGTTGGGGGCCTACTTGGTACAAGTGGCAGCCCCGCCAGGATTTTAATGCCGAGTGTGACTTTTGTCACCTTGACTAGCCATGGTGCCCAGATGTGTGGTCAAACATTGTTCTAGGTGTCTCTGCGAGTGTGTTTTGGGATGAGAGTAACATGTAAATGGTAGGCTTTGAGTAAAGCAGATTGCCCTCCGTAGCGTGGGTGGGCCTCACCCAATCAGTTGAAGGCCTGAATAGCACGAAAGACTGACCTTCCCCAAGGATGAGGGAGCTCTGCCAGCAGGCGGCCTTCAGACTCGAGGTGCAGCATCAGCTATTCCCTGGGTCTCCAGCTGACAGCTCACCCTGCAGATTGTGGAACTGCCATTCCCACACTCATGTGAGCCAATCCCTTAAAAGAACTCAATCTCTTTCCCTCACTCTAGATAGATGATAGTGTAGAATATAAAACTATAAAAAATTTTCATCCACTTAAAGAAAAAAAGAAATAAAAATGAACATAGAACAGGAGGGACAAGAGAAAACCTATTAAGATGGTATGTTGAAACCAAAGTAGCTCACAAATTACATTAAATATAAACGCACTAAGTCCACAGAGGTGAAGAACAATTCTACTCACATCCCATCGAGGCTGCAGTCTATTGACTGGATGTCTCACTGCTGGTGTGGACCTTGGTCAGCTGCCCTCCAGTGGTGTTAGTACAGTTACTCCTTTTCTCTTTCCTTTCTTGCTCTTTGGAAGAATGTCACTGTGCAGCCCACACCTAGGGAGTGGGTAGTTATGGTCCCCTTCCCTAAGTGTGGGGTATCTACACAGATTTATGTAAAATTTTTCTGCATGGAGATTTGTTTATTCTCCCCCATTTGCTTGTTTTTCAACAATTTACTTATATCAGTATGCATTTGTGGGTATTTATTTTTATACTTTGGGTCATAATCCAATAATGCATCACTTATTTTCTTGCTCAAATTGTTCCAGCCTTGGCTCTTGGGAGCTGTTTCAGCTGGCTCCTTGGACACTCCCTCATGGCCATGAGTTCTTTAAAAATAGTGAATAGACTTAATGGGTTTTAGTATCTTTTTTTTTTTTTTTTTTTTTTTTTTGGCTGCACTGGGTCTTTGTTGCTGCGTGTGGGCTTTCTCTAGTTGCACTGAGCGGGGACTACTCTTTGCTGCAGTGTGTGGGCTTCTCACTGCAGTGGCTTCTCTTGTTGCGGAGCATGGGCTCTAGGCACACGGGCTCTAGAGTGCAGGCTCAGTAGTTGTGGTGCGCGGGCTTAGCTGCTCCGCCGTAGGTGGGATCTTTCTGGACCAGGCCTCGAACCCGTATCCCCTGCACTGGCAGGCGGATTCTTAACCACTGCGCCACCAGGGAAGCCCAGTATCATTTTAAACTTATAGAACGTTAAGTAAATAGTACAGAAAGGCTCATCGACCCATCCACCCCAAACACAGCTTCCCCTATTATTAACATTTTGCATGAGTGTGGTATATCTGCTACAATTAATGAACCAATATGGACATGATGTTATTAACTAAAGTCGGTAGTTTATGTTAGTCCAGTACTTCTGGGCGGTGGGTTATTGTGGTAAGACAGCGAATTCTGTGGTCAGGTGCCCCCGTCTCAACTTTTCTGTAAAACGGTGAGGCAGTCATGTGGGATACCACGGCAGAGAGTTTCCACATCTGGGTATTTGCATTCCCTCCTTCCCCGTGTGATCTGCTGCTCTGTCTCACTCCTCCTTGATATGGGCTACATTTAAAATTCTTTCATATTCTATCTCTTATGTCACATTTGATATCGTAGGAAAAAAACCATTCAAGTTGCCTCAATTGGAAGCTTTGTGATTAAGGACCTTCAGTACCCAACTCAGTGATTATAAAGACCGGTAATGATTGATTGACGAAAACTAGTGAACAGTCTTTCAAATTACAATGAATTTTTAAATTGATATTCACTTTTCTTTTTTGAGACCATAATAATTTACTGTTCTGACATCAGATCAACAGAAAGAAACTCCAATTAGACTTTGAAAACTCATATATTTCAGGAACATGTCATTTAACCCTAGTAAGTGGATGGATAAATTACTTTAGAAGTCAAGAAGTCTTTTGAGCCACTGTCCTTTCTGTTATCTTGTTTTGTGAGTATGTAGTGTTTCTTCTCATACTTTTAAAAAATTGTAATCAGTTTTCAAAGGCTGACATCTGATGCAGCTTTACTATAAATACCACCAGGACTGAGTATTACCTTTGCCCTTCTCCCCGGCTTAGGAAGCAGGAGCCACTACGCCCCTCTTTTCTAGCATTGTTTTTCTCAGAGTTCTTTTATCTTATTTCTCAGGTCTATATTTACAGTTTTTGAAGTATATCACGTTTTTTAGTATGGTGTTCAACCGGCACGTTGCTTCTTTGATTTTAAAAGTATTTTAAATTAATTTTAAAAACACTATTTTAAAAGAATACAAATGACTTTTCATAATGGGGATGAAATATCCTTGTTTGGGTACAAAATTCTGTGACTAGTATTTCCATCCTGCCCTCATCTCTCCGCTCTGACCGTGGATTTACCAACTTTACCTTCCCAGTTTACTCATGATCTGGTTGAACGTTCTTATGCCGTTGTCTGGGGGGGGCTGGGAATAGGTGGATTCTCTTGGTAGAAGACTGAACAGAGTTTTAGAGACTCTTCAAGCCTAAGCAGAGCCGTTGTGGGGAGGAAAGAAAGAGAAGGTGCACAGTGGGCAGGCTGTCCGCGTAGCTGCTGGGTCGCGTCTGCAGTGCTCAGCACGCTGTCCGCGTAGCTGCTGGGTCGCGTCTGCAGTGCTCAGCACGCTGTCCGCGTAGCTGCTGGGTCGCGTCTGCAGTGCTCAGCGCGCTGTCCGCGTAGCTGCTGGGTCGCGTCTGCAGTGCTCAGCGCGCTGTCCGCGTAGCTGCTGGGTCGCGTCTGCAGTGCTCAGCACGCTGTCCGCGTAGCTGCTGGGTCGCGTCTGCAGTGCTCAGCGCGCTGTCCGCGTAGCTGCTGGGTCGCGTCTGCAGTGCTCAGCGCGCGGTGCTGGCGTCGGATCTTTGGAAGATAGAACCTGCCTCCGGACTAGGGACTGGACGCCCTTTTCGAGTCAGGTTAAAGGTGACAGCTGGCCTGCCTCCTGCGTGGGTCCCTCCGTGCCCTGTGCCCGCCCCTCACCGCCCCAGGCACATGAGGTGGGCTGAGGGTTCCTCCCCTCCCGGGGCTGCGAAACCTGGGTGAAAGCCCTCGCCGGCCCAGGCTGGCCCTAGTACAGTGTTCGATTCCACGGCAGGATATACCCTGTGCCCCCAAAGTCTGTGAAGCTTCTGGGACCCAGACCGCCTTTGACCATTCATCACTCCCAGGCCCTCAGGGCCCATCCGCAGGGGCTGCGGGGGTCACGATGTCCACCAGGCCACCACGGCCACCTGGCCCAGCATTGCTAGGTTACAGAGCTGCCGCGATCTGCTCTTTGTGTGCAGTGTGGACTAGCCCATCTCTAATCATCACAAGCCCAGTCCGATTCTCCCCGTTACAACCTGAAGTTATCAATCCCTTGTCCAGGTTCACGGCCAGGGTCAGACCCATGATTCAAATCTGGGTCACAGGACCCCTAGACGGTGCGTTTCAGCCTCTCCTCCAGACACTCGTGATCACTGCTGAGCTGCTCTCCGGGGTCTTTCGGAGCTGCTCTCCGGGGTCTTCAGCCCTTCGGTGCTAAGGAATTTGAGGAACGCTGCAAGGAGAAATCTGATAACGCCTTTGAAAAAAGAAATTAATTAGTTTTCCAGATGATTAGAGCACTTCGTCGCCGTTTGCTTGAACACATGCTTCGCCGAGTTAACAATGGGCAGACAGGGAGCCTCTTTGAGCCACCAACTCTTCAAGGAGCCGTCGTGGCCGCTGAGGTCTAACACTCTTGCTGCCGGGCTCGGGGCTTTGTGCTCAGGGATTGATTTGAAGCACGTGAATGACTGGACCGCTCGCTTATTTCTATAAATATCTATTCTGTGTTACCTTGGCAGCGACAGAATTCAGCTCATCTCTGCATCGTGGAAAAAGACATTTGCTGTCTGTCACGTTTTTATATTTGCTGTGCCTCAGACGACAATGGGATGGGCCCGTGACCCATCATGCACAGCCAGCGCTGTTTGTCCGTCTTACATAAAATTTGCTTGAGTATATTTTTAAAGACACAGCTGGAATATATCAACACGAGGCGAGTCTGTATGATATGAAGCACAGAATCAAAGCCAAGAAAATCCCCCATCTTGTGTCTTACACATTAACTCTTTTTTTTTACATCTTTCTTGGAGTATAATTGCTTCACAATGGTGTGTTAGTTTCTGCTGTATAACAAAGTGAGTCAGCTATACGTACACATATATCCCCATATCTCCTCCCTCTTGCGTCTCCCTCCCACCCTCCCCATCCCTCCCCTCTAGGTGGTCACAAAGCAGCGGAGCTGATCTCCCTATGCTAACACATTAACCCTTCAATTTACACCAATTACACTCTCCCACAATCCCTCACTGCCATTCACATTCAGTGTGTAATGTAAATATAAAACTACCGTGTAGATATTCCCAAGGCGAGGTCTGCATTCTAAAGTCTCCCCGTGCACAACCTCAATTTACAGTTTAGGAGCAACAGACTTAACACAAATTGTACATCAACTATACTTCAATTAAAAAATGGATTAATGTTTTTTAAAAATGCAGCAGCCTTACTAAAGCAGAGGAACAACACCAAAACCAGAGGTGGGTGATCTGACGGCCCCGGTCCTCACGCGGGCGGATCGTCTAACTTCTTCTTACCTGCTTTCTGATCTGTAAAATAAAAGCGGCAGCATTGTATTAATTTCAGATTCTTGTTCAAAGAACGGAGTGGATCACACCCCGTACACGCTGGCCTTGCCTGACCGTGACACCTCAGGGTCCCCCATCAGCCTTCGCAGAAATTGCATCCCAAGAATGGCTGCAGTATCTTTGTAGCTTTCAAGGCTGTCTTTGTGTTATAAGGGGGTTGTTTCAGAATTTTCTCCCCCTAAAACCGGGTCTTTCTTCTTTGAGGGTGATTTTATTTAATTACTAATTCTCTATGTTTGGTAGCTTTGTTTTGCTTTGTTCTTAAACTCAGAAGCCGTTGAGAATTCAGTATAACAATCTTAAATGTTAATAACATCCACAAACGTATCGTGCTTAATTTTTTATCCTTGGTTTATAAAATGGGGTCAAAGGTAACATGTACATGAAGGAAAGCAAAGGAAGGAGGAGAGGAAAGAGATCTTAAAAAATTATTTATTTATTTTTGGCTGCCTTGGGTCTTCGTTGCTGCACGCGGGCTTTCTCTAGTTGCGGCAAGCGGGGGCTACTCTTCGTTGCAGTGTGCAGGCTTCTCATGGTGGTGGCTTCTCTTGTTGCAGAGCACGGGCTCTAGGTGCGTGGGTTTCAGTAGTTGTGGCGCACGGGCTTAGTTGCTCTGCGGCATGTGGGATCTTCCTGGACCAGGGCTCGAACCCGTGTCCCCTGCGTTGGCAGGCAGACTCTTAACCACTGCGCCACCAAAGAGGCCCCAAGAGATTGACTTTGCTCACTTTATATCCAGAATTTTGTTATGCTGGCTCTGCTTCAAATCGACACTCCAACTCTCTTGTTTTAACTGTAACTGTAACTTAAACCGTCCATCTTCTCTATTCAGATCAGTTTCCTCCCTGGGATCTTAAGAGCAGATTTCCGGGCAAAGACGTCACTGCTTAAGCCCTATTTCCAGAATTCCCGAAAGCATTTTGGTGGTAAAGTGATAGGATTTCTTACTGTCCTGTGAGAAAGCAATCCAATCAATTTCAAATGCTTTGTTCTAATTTCCACCAGGTCTTATCAAGTTTTACCCCATTTTCCTTAGTGTCTTGGCATTATGGCCTCTTATTTTCAATTTATGCATTCATTCTATCTTACTAAGGTTTTCTTTTGGCATCTTTTAGTTGGGGAAATGGCCTTCATATATTAACTTACGAAATTGTTTTTATTTAATGGCAGTGTTATATATACACAATTATTTAAAAATAAACTTTTTTCTGCCCCCAAGATAACAAACGTACATGGGAAAAATTGAGAAGCGACAAAAATACCTAAAGGATAAAAATCAGGCAGAATTGCACCCATAGGGGCAGCCCCCATTAATTTTTTTCCCCATTAATGTTTTAGCATCTATACACCCAGTCTCCCTCTGTGTGTGTGCACGTCCATATACATGCAGTTGTACTACACGTACTATTTTGTGACCTCCAGTTTCACTCAGTATCACATCTTGTGTTGTTCTGCGTCATCAAATAGCCTACAGCCTGACCGTTAATGACTCCAGAATATCCCGTCACATGGATGTGTCACAGTTTATGTGATTGAGCTCCCTCTTCATGATCCTGGATGTCCTGTTTGTTTGCACGTGGTTTGTTATTATATGCAAAGAACATTAAAGCCAATAGAGACAGCTTTGGACCGCAAACACTGGCTGAAGTCCGTTTGTAAAGCCATCCGTTTGGAGCAGACAAGCACTCTACGTCTTCATCAGAGCTGTTTCCTTGAGGGTGACGTTCTCTTAGCCCATCTCATCAGAAGTTAGAGCGAGCTGGGAAGGATTCCGGCCTTTCCACCTCCGCTTGGCCCTTCACAGGTTTGACCAGGCAGTGCCACGAGGAAGAAAGGGAGCAGGATTTGGAGCCAGACGAGAGCTTCCCATCCTGGCTCTGCTGTCAACCGTCCATGCGGCCATCGCAAAGGCACAGACACACTCGAGTCATGGCTTCCTGGTCCGTACGGAGGAGGCAGGCACACTGCGAAGGTAAACATACTGCGAAATGCTACACAAACTGAACCTCTTAGTGACACGGAACGATGTCTCATTATACCTATGCTCCCAACCAGGAGCTACAGATAAGACAGTTTGCCTCACCAAGCCTCCCTGAAGTGGAGGTTATGATCCCTATTTTAGAAATAAGGAGGCTGAGGCTCAGAGAGGTTGAGTGTTTTGCATAAGCTCACACAGCAGTAAATGGCCAAGCAGGGACTAGGATTCATGTCTCTTCCAGGCTGAGGCTGCTTCTGCTATTAGCACATTACCTAATAGGAACTTTGTAATAGAAATTTGGATTACCAATTAGAATGTAGTTTTTAAATCTCTATTTGATTATTGATGGTCTATAAAATGCATTAATACTTCTTTTTTTTAATTTTTAAATTTATTTGGTTGCACCAGGTCTTAGTTGCAGCAGGCAGGCTCCTTAGTTGTGGCATGTGAGCTCTTAGTTGAGGCATGCATGTGGGATTTAGTTCCCTGGCCAGGGATCAAACCCGGGCCCCCTGCATTGAGAGCACAGAGTCTTAACCACTGGGCCACCAGGGAAGTCCCTAAAATGAATTATTAGTTCTTATTTTAACACTATTTAAAAATTAGGGGAACTGCAATGAGAAGTCCACACACAGCAACAAAGACCCAACACAGCCAACAATAAATAAATAAATATTTATTTATTTAAAAAAATTTGGAGATAAAAACTCAGTACAACATCGTGTGTTAAAAAAACCTTTGCAGGAATTCCCTGGCAGTCCAGTGGTTAGGACTCCGTGCCTTCATTGCCGTGGCCCAGGTTCAATCCCTGGTCAGGGAACTAAAATCCCACAAGCTGTGCAGCGTGGCCAAAAAAAAAAAATCTTTGCCAGTTGACATCTACCGTGTCAAAGCTGCTGTCTCTGTACGCTTTTTAAAAGCAACGTTTTTTTTTTTCCCCCAGTGAACACTGTTTCCTTCCCAAAATTCCCTGGTGGGTTACATGGAAATTTAAGCTTCTCTGTATCTTGTTATCTAGCTCCTGGGAAATCATTTGGAATTCTTGCTGCAAGAAGTACAATCAGAAATATTTTGGAAGATAGCATTCAATACATTTGATGCAGAAATCTGACAGGATCACTAGGTGGGGAAAATGTGCATTTGGTTTAGAACTTTCTCAGCTCTTCTCTCCATTCTGTAAACCCACAGAGGACCAGAGAGGAATCCCCTCTTCTGCCATTAGGCCTTTCACGACTTAATAGCGCCAGGTCACCAGTGCCCCGCAAGGGGCCTGGGATGGGCTATACCCAGGTAATCAATCAGGAGAGCGAGGCCAGGTGACGCTGGCCACTGCTGGACCGTCCTCCGAGTGCCGGCCTGGTGCTGCCCTCTGCTGGCCGGATGGGCCGAATTGCTCTCCTGAGACCCGGGAATTGCAGCTTAATCCCATCAACTGGTTTTAGAGAATAAACCTAGTAAGCATTGTATCCTTAACTTTTCTATCCTGGTCCACAGTCTTTGCCTTACTGCAAAAAGCGAATCAGGAGTGTGTTTTTTCTGCATCAAACGAATTAAATGCTATCTTCAAAAATGGTGTTGGAAGAGTCTGTCTCATTTTCAGAATGCTTGAGACTGTTCCATCTGCCATCAGTAAGAGAAAGTGGGAGACATCGAAGTGTACCGCAGAGTCCTTCAGGAAGACTGCGGCTCAAACCCTACCACCAGGCGTGTGACTCCGAGCAACTTGTTTCTTCCAGCTTCAATTTTCTAATTTTCAAAACAGAATGAACATATTCACCTTGCCAGACTTTGAGAGGATTCAACAAGTTCATGCTAAAAAAAACCCCAACCTGGTAAACATTTGAAAATTACAGTTTGTAAGGGAGGTTATGGAATGTCTACTAGTAGATTTCAGTATTTGAATTTTTTCAAGATTACATTAAAAGAACCAACAAAGAGATTCGTTTTTATCACATTGAATCTATTTAAAAATGAAACTAATTCAGCATTACACATATGTATTAAAAATTAATCAAAGATAATTTGAAAGTAGCCAAAGGCCTAAATATATAAAATGATTTCAATAGTCGTAACCAATGAGCAAAGGTCTGCTCTGTAGAGATTATTGACTTTATCTACATGGTACACTGGTCACTGTCAAGAGCACTGCTGTCCACTTGAATCACATGAGACAAAAATGAGATCACATATATGAGGTGGAATCCCTATAACCATGTTTTCAATGTGGAAAATTAACTCATTCGTCAGTTACCTAAGATTGTGTTGTCTTTCGTCTTACTTGCTGAAAGAAAGCATTCTGGCCTCAGAGTCTGAAGCCCTAACTTTGAATCTGAGTCTGGCCACTGGGCAAACCCCTCCCAGATGCTGGAGAGCATCTCTGAGATGGCCGCATCTTAACCCAGCGACCACAGAGACCTCACCCCAGCAAACCATTGCTCCCTGGGATACAGTCAAACTGGCCTCTCTCCTCCATCCCCAGAACTTCTCATCTGCTTCCTCTTTTCCTGGCCATGACTCTCGGCCATTCCTTTGACTCTTTGTTAACTTGGACTTGGTGTCTTCCATGCTAATACATGGGGTAGAAAATACATGTCCACCTTGAATTTTCACTTTTCTAATTACAAAGTGAATACATGCTTAGTAAAATTTTGAACTTTGATGAAATATAAGCAGACCAGAATAGCATTGAAAGGGCCCTGAAAACTACATTGTCACTGGAATTACAGGTCTCAGAAGCAGGCTAGGCCTTACACATGAAACATAACCAGAAGCACTGCCTGATAAAATAGGAGACTTGAATAGGATCAAGATAAGATACTGATGAAAGAAATCAAAGACAAGGGGCTTCCCTGGTGACACAGTGGTTAAGAATCCACCTGCCAGTGCAGGGGACACGGGTTTGAGCCCTGGTCAGGAGGATCCCACATGCCGTGGAGCAACTAAGCCCGTGCATCACAACTACTGAGCCTGCACTCTAGAGCCCATGAGCCACAACTACTGAAGCCCATGTGCCACAATTACTGAAGCCTGCTCACCACAACTACTGAAACCCATGCACTTAGATCCCGTGCTCCGCAACAAGAGAAGCCACCGCAATGAAAAGCCCTCGCACATCAACGAAGAACCAATGCAGCCAAAAATAAATAAATAAAATTTATTTAAAAATTAAAAATTTTTTAAAAAGAATATTAGGTGATAAAATGTATTACAAAAAGAAATCAAAGATGACACAAACTGATGGAGAGATATACCATGTTCTTGGACTGGAAGAACAAATATTGTGAAAATGACTATACTACCCAAAGTAATCTACAGATTCACTGCAATTCCTATCAAACTACCAATAGTATTCTTCACAGAATTAGAACAAAAAAATTTACAATTCATATGGAAACACAAAAGATCCCAAATAGCCAAAGCAATCTAGAGAAAGAAAAACGGAGCTGGAGGAATCAGGCTCCCTGACTTCAAACTATACTACAAAGCTATAGTAATCAAGACAGTATGGTACTGGCACAAAAACAGAAATATAGATCAATGGTACAAGATAGAAAACCCAGAGATAAACCCACGCACATATAGTCACCTAATTTATGACAGAGGAGGCAAGAACATACAATGGAGAACAGACAGCCTCTTCAATAAGTGGTGCTGGGAAAACTAGACAGCTACATGTAAAAGTATGAGATTAGAACACTCCCTAACACCATACACAAAAATAAACTCAAAATGGATTAAAGACCTAAATGTAAGACAAGACACTATAAAACTCTTAGAAGAAAACATAGGAAAAACACTCTTTGACATAAACCACAGCAAGATCTTTTTTGAACCACCTCCTAGAGTAATGAAAATAAAGACAAATAAACAAATGAGACCTAACTAAACTTAAAAGCTTTTGCACAGCAAAGGAAACCATAAACAAGATGAAAAGAGAACCCTCAGAATGGGCGAAAATATTTGCAAATGAAACAACAGACAAAGGATTAATTTCCAAAATATACAAACAGCTCATTGGGCTCAATATCAAAAACACAAACAACCCAATTAAAAAATGGGCAGAAGACCTAAAGAGACATTTCACCAAAGAGGACATACAGATGGCCAAGAGGCACATGAAAAGATGCTCAACATCAGTAATTATTAGAGAAATGCAAATCAAAACTACAGTGAGGTACCACCTCACACTGGTCAGAATGGCCATTATCAAAAAATCTAGAAACAATAAATGCTGGAGAGGGTATGGAGAAAAGGGAACCATCCTGCATGTAAATGATACAGCCACTATGGAGAACAGTATGGAAGTTCCTTAAAAAACTAAAAATAGAACTACCATATGACCCAGCAATCCCACTACTGGGCATATACCCTGAGAAAACCATAATTCAAAAAGAGTCATGTACCAAAGTGTTCACTGCAGCTCTATTTACAATAGCCAGGACATGGAAGCAACCTAAGTGTCCAACAACAGATGAATGGATAAAAAAGATGTGGCACATATATACAATGGAATATTACTCAGCCATAAAAGGAAATGAAATTGAGATATTTGTAGTGAGGTGGATGGACCTAGAGTCTGTCATACAGAGTGAAGTAAGTCAGAAAGAGAAAAAAAAATACCACATGCTAACACATATATGTGGAATCTAAAAAAAAATGGCTCTGATGAACCTAGGGGCAGGACAGGAATAAAGATGCAGACGTAGAGAATGGACTTGAGGACACGGGGAGGGGGAAGGGTAAGCTAGGACGAAGTGAGAGAGTGGCATGGACATGTATACACTACCACATGTGAAATAGATAGCTAGCGGGAAGCAGCTGCATAGCACAGGGAGATCAGCTCGGTGCTTTGTGATGACCTAGAGGGGTGGGATAGGGAGGGTGGGAGGGAGGCTCAAGAGGGAGGGGATATGGGGATATAAGTATACATATGGCTGATTCACTTTGTTGTACAATATAAACTAGCACAGCATTGTGAAGCAATTATACTCCAGTAAAGATGTATTTTAAATAAATAAATAAAAATAAAAGTCAGCTGAAATATTAAAAAAATAAAATTATAGTTAGAGACTTCATTCAACACCATATTCTGTGATATAAATAGAATTTCTAGACAGGAAATCAGTGAGGATATAGAAAAACTAAATACATTCAACCAACAGAATCTAACATTTTTAGAACACTGCACCCAATAATAGCAGAATACACAGTTTTTCAAGGACCAAGATAAACAAGAACCTTAACCTAAGTCACAAATTTAAAAGTATTGAAATCATACAGAGTGTGTTCTCTGACCAAATGGATTCAAACCAGAAATCAATAACAGAAAGACAACAGGAAAATCTCCAACATGTGGAAGCTAAACAACACACTTATACATAATCTTTGGACCAAAAAGGAAGTCTCAAAAGAAATGTTGAAAATATGTAAACTCTAGGGAGATGAACCTACAGCACATCAAAATGTGTGGAATGCAGCGAAAGCAGTGCTGACATCTAAGCGCTTAATCAGAAAAGAAGAAAAGTTTCAAATCAATAACGTAAGTTCTCAACTCAAGAAATTAGAAAAAGAAGGCCGAAATATATCCAAAGAAAGAAAAATGAAAAATAATGATAAAGGCAGTAATCAATACAATTAAGAACATAAAAACATCAAGAAAGTCGATGAAACACAGAGTCAGTTTTTCCCCCAAAAAATCAACAAAATTGATGAACCTCTAGAAAGTCTGAGAAAGATAAATAGAATACACAAATCAGCAATATCAGGTATAAAACGATAAATATAACTACAGATCCTGGGGTTATTAAAGGATAAAAAGGGAATTCTATGAACAACATACACTCATACATATGACAACTCAGAAGAGACGGACCAATTCCTCGAAAACCACAAACTACCAAAATTCAGCCAAGATGAAATAGATAAGGTGAATAGGTATATAACCTTCTATTAAAAATTGAAAAAAAATGAAATTTAATTTAATTTAAAAAAACAAGAAAAAAGGGCTTCCCTGGTGGCGCAGTGGTTGGGAGTCCGCCTGCCGATGCGGGGGGCGCGGGTTCGTGCCCCATTCCGGGAGGATCCCACATGCCGCGGAGCGGCTGGGCCCGTGAGCCGTGGCCGCTGAGCCTGCGCGTCCGGAGCCTGTGCTCCGCAACGGGAGAGGCCACGACAGTGAGAGGCCCGCATACCGCAAAATAAAAAAAAAAAAAACAAGAAAAAATTGACCTTGCACTAAAAGTTCTGAAAAAGTAATATTCAGATCCAGATGGTTTCACTAGAAAATTTCACCAAACATTTAAAAAATGGCTACACAACTGCCTCTAGCAAACGGCAGAGAAGGGCATGTTTTGTGAACCCAGTACAACCAAATGTCATCCAGAATATATAAGGAGCTCCTACAACTCAATAGCAAAAACACACAAAACTGATTTTAACGTGGGCAAAGGACCTGAATAGATGTTTTTCCAAAGAAGACATGCAAATGGCCAACAAATACAAGAAAAGTTGCTCACTAGTCATCAGGGAGATGCAAGTCAACACCACAATGAGAGACCACCTCATGCCTGTCAGAATGGCCGTCATCAGAAAGACAAGATATAACAAGTGTTGCCAGGTATGTAGAAGAAAAGGGAACCCTTGTGCACTGTCGGTGGGAATGCAAATTGGTACAGGCACTATGGAGAACAGTATGGAGGTTCCTTAAACGATTAAAAACAGAGCTACCGTGTGATCCAGCGATCCCACTTCTGGGTATATATCCGAAGGATCTAAAGGATATAAATCAGGATCTCAAAGAGACACTGCACCCCGTGTTCAATGCAGCCTTATTCACAATAACCAAGACATGGAAACGACCAAGTCTGCATCAACGAATGAGTGGACAAACGATGCTTTTCGGCCAAGAGAAAGAAGGAACTCCTGCCATTTCCAACAACATGGATGGAGCTTGAGGGCATTGTGCTAAGTGAAATAAGTCAGACAGAGAAAGACATATATTGCGTAATCTCACTTACTTGTGGAACCTAAAAAAGTGCAGCTCATGGAAACAGAGAGAAGAATGGTAGTTGCCCAGGACAGGGGGACAGGGGAAGCGGGGTGGGAAGGTGGTGGTGCTCAAAGGATACAAGCTTTCGGTTGTAAGAGGAATAAGTTCTGCGGATCTGATGTACGGCATGGGGACTGAAGTTAACGATACTGTGTTGGATATTTGGAACTTGCTAACACAGTAGATCTTCATTGTTCTTGCCACACATACACACAAAAAAGGTAACTGTGTGGCGTGATGGACGTGTTAACTAACCCTGATGTGGTAATCATTTATATATATATGTATGTATCTCATCACGCTGTACACCCTAAACTTACACAGTGTTATTGATCATTATAGCTCAATAAAACTGGAAAAAATGAAGGATACGCAAAATGAGGCAAAAATATGTCCTTCTGATTTATTTTTATCATTTAGAATCCTGCTGTCTCAACACACAGCTAAACTCCTTTCTATATATATAAAAAAAAATGCGGCAAGATATTTCAAAGGCAGGAAAAAAGATGTCTTTTATTTTAAGTTAATGAGCATTACCTTACTCAGGAAGTGTCCTTTCTATCCACCTCAAGTTCCTTTTAGCATCTGGTAGAGATGAAGAGAAAATGGTACTCTGATATTAAATCAATATCAAAGCAGGATAGAAGGGGTGTTTTATATCAGGTTTCCATTCGCCAGCGTTGGCCGTGTGATAATTCTCAGAAATGGTGCTGCGGTCCCTGCCAACAACAGACTCAAAAGTGCAATTTTGGCAAAATAAATAAAATGATGGTTAAAAAATGATTTTCTTCTGCAGTGATCTCATAGGTCACACCATTGTAATCAAGGACGCATTTCTTGCAAGCCTTGTAGAATACGTGGGAGATGGTTGAAAAGAAAAGCCGTTGTCATATTTTTAAATGATGTAGAAAGAGGTGAAAGAGACAAGAGGAAACCGGAATTCACCGTGTGCCTACCAAGTGCAGGTGCTTTACGTAGATGTAAATCACCTTCCCAGAAATGCCCGAGAACGCGCTAGCGAACACCGTCTGTGGTTCCCAATCCCAGCTGCGCAATTGCGTGAAGAATTCTCTGAAACCCCGTCAGGATCTCTGGGGCCTGGGCCCAGGATGGGTGTTCTGTGTGCAGCCACGGCCTCCCCGCTGGGACAGCACAGAGATGAGCCCCATCCTCCACGGAGGCCCAGCGCCTCCTTCTTCACAGGGCTTTGCTCTTAACCGCCTCCGGTCTCAATCCTTCTTTTTAATCTCTGACTCCTGTTTCACTAAAGAAGAGCCTGCCTGCCTCTGGTCTGTGTGCACCTGCCGTGCGGTCTCCCTAGATGTCAGCCCTGACCCCGAGTCCTGAGCCCTGACACCGCAGCTATCAGAGGCCCACAGCTCCCCAGGATGACTGAAGCCAGCCTCTAACGTCACACCATCTTCACCTCACCCTGCCGTGTCTGGGCACGTGGTTGATATTTCACCGGGAAAGCAAATGCCAAATGCAACTGAAATGATAGCAATTTTCTAAAACTCAGCACTCTTTTGCACTGTGGACACTTCTGTGGAGCTGGGGAGAAGAACAGCTGCCTGCTCTACCTCACGGGGTTGTGAGGAGTAGTCCGTACAATCACCGCAAAACGCTTTCCAGGTGCTAAGACGCTGAATCACTGAGTAGCAGCCACCGCTCCCGCGGACAGACCTCAGGGCGGCTTGTCACGGGCGGGTCCGCACGTGTGATGCTTCCCCAGAGCTCCTCCTGTTCTCTGGCACCCTGGTCCGGGTCCCGCATCACCTCCTAGTCGCCCAGGTCACCAGCCGTGTTCAGTTCTCGCCCAGTGGGACTAGTCCCTTTCCCTGGAGGCAGGACAACTGTCCTCCCACCCCAGTCTGTGGAGCTCACGCCTCCCTTCTCTCGCCTCCTGCAGTGGTTCCTGCCCCGTCAACCACCCCTTAAGGAGTAGATTGCCCAGGTTTTCACCCTCTGTCCTTGTTTAGCTTTTACGACCTATGTATACAGAGTATGTTCATTCCCCCATCCGCCAGCTCCAGGGTGGAGTTGTGCTTCTGGGCGTCAGAGGAGCCCTCGGGAAGGGGTCTCCGGTGCCGGGAATGGTCCGCGCAGGGCTGAGGGAGCGGGGGCTGAGTCCGCCCTCTGCACAGCACCCTCACCTCCCAACGTGTGGCTCATCCATCGGACCGGGAGCTCCTGGAGGGCAGAGGCCACGCTTTATTAATACCTGTGTCCCAATACCGACGTATTGCCTTTCAATAAGTATTTGCTATGAATAAATAAATGAACGCTGATTCAAAAGGCACTTAGGGGAAAGACCGTTCGTGAATCATAAATATTTAGAGGGAGGGCCAAGTAGGAAGCATATGTAAGCGCTTCAGGAGCCTGAGAAAAGGCAGCTTTTCCCCTCATTTTGTCCTCGTGAGATGCCAGAAGTGATGTCTGATATTCATTACTTTGGCAAATAACCAATAACTTGAAAATTGTATTTCTTCAAATCAACAAGGCCTTCAATCTGCCTCAAACGCATGCAGTTTCCTTGGAGAAGCAGGCAGCCTCTCCCCACGAGGTCCCTTAAAAGTCGTCGTCACAGCACCCCAGGGTCCACCCGCCCAGGGCGCCGTGCCCTCGCAGTCATGGCACAAGGGCTACGTCGTGGGCCACGCCAGCGTTCTCACAGCTGCCAGCAGATGGTGGAAACCCTGCTTTCCTCCGTGGAACTGTGTGTCTCGATCGCCAATTCATCTCTTTGAGCCTTCTAAGCCTTCCTAGTGTTAACTATAGGGTCGGGAGTTCCATGAATTTACTTACTGTGAAAAATTAATGCCTTCTTTGAAAAGTAGTAAATTTGTCTCTTCCAAGTTAAAGGAGGCTTCCCCCATCCATGTTCTGGGCTCTGGGTTTAGCAGTCAGTCTTTTCCCTCTGCCTCTGGCCCTCACAGTTTTACAGAATTCAGCCTTGCCCTTGAAGGCCTCCTATTTCTGTCCTTCCAGCTTACTTTTCCCCAAGAGGTGACTACTGACACTGGTCTTCTCTCAGTAGTTCTCATGCTTCCTCTGTGCCTCGGGCTGTAGTGTCTGAGCTTTTCCCGGCATTTCTAGAGTGGAGTTAACGTGCTTTGTCCGAGGATGCTGGAGTTGTACATCTACCTCCAGTACCTGTGTGGATGACCTACAGAGTTTGGCTGTTCTCATAAACCGGTGTCTAGAAGAGACCAGACAGAGCATTTTCCTTCATCTGAATCACCTCCGCACGTGCAAACAGATCACATACGAGCTCTGGCAAAGCCCGCCCAGACTTTTCAGTTTTCCAAATGCATTCGGAGTTGTACCTTCCTTACTTCAAGTGGCGGCGAGACCGAGGAATCACGGAGCTAGGAAGGACCTTGACCATCGCTCGGATCCATTTCCTGCCCCTCGGAAGGACCAATTTCACCTGCCCCAGACGGGGGAAACGAATCCTCCCTTTAAAGTGCTTCAGCGAAGGTGACCCCACATACTCGCCCAGAGATGGGTTCTTGCCGGTACAGCTCCTGCCTGGGACCTGGACTCATCAAGCCCGTCCTGAAGAATCGTTCCTTCCAGGACACCTCCCACCCGCAACCTGAATCCAGGCATTTATTCCTCTCCTCCTCTGCCAGGTCGGCGCCGAGCTGCTGCCTCCTACCCAAGCCCAGCCGCTGGGGGCTGCTGGCCACCCGCGTCCCACCCGCCCCGTCTGCCTTTGTTGGAAGTTACCCAGGGCTGAACGACGTCCACCACCCCTCCTTCAGGTGTGAGCTCCTCTCTCAGGCCCCCAGATTTGGGGAGATGCAGAGGGACCTGCACCTCCCTGCGGGACCATCTGTCTCCTTCTGAAAGCGGAAACAGACTAGAGAAGAAGCCACGAGGAGCAGACCCAGCCCCGCTGGGGGAGAGCCAGACTCCGCTCCTGCAGAGACGCGCCAGAGCCTTGCCTGCCGGGAGCCGGGGCAGGTGCTGGTAAATGCGGGATGAATGGATGAATGCGTAAATTCCCTTGACTCAGGAATATAAGTTTCAAGAGTCTCATGGAGAATTAAGATCTCTAGTTGCTCTGAATGGAGGAAGGGACAGAACCTATTTCTAAAATAAGTTGTACAGATGATACATTTTCAGAACTTTCAACATAATAAGATGGTGATTTGTTATTTGTTGATTTAAGTGTAACACCTTTTACGGGGCCCAAGGAACTTTTCGACAAATAACTAGAACAGAGCCAAAGGCAGTAAAGAAGAGGAACGGCACTGTTATCCGCTCTCTGCCCACGTTTAGTGGACATGTGTCTGTTTCCACGTGCACTGCTCAGGAACAGGAACAGCCCATTTACAGCCACTGAAAGGACCCTGCACGTCGGGCACCGGCTTCCCCCCGCAGTCGTCCTGCCCGGTGCCCAAAGTATTAGGCGTTTGTCCCACTGGTTTCTGATCTAATCCGCTCAGCAAGTCACTTATAAGATATGAAAGACCTCAGAGAAGACTGAGCCACGGAAACGAGGCGTCCCCGTAGACCGCGTCCCCTCCCGAGTTCACGTTGAACCTCTCCATCCGAAGCTTTAGTCCCTTTCCTGTCCCGCCCCTGTTCCCCTCAGGGTTGAGGAGTGTCACAGAAGAGGGGGGATTGGAACCAAGCGGGTGCAAAATCCCCTCCGTGTCCCCTGTTACTTGTTTGTAGAAAAAAAGGCTTTAGTCCCCTAGGCCTTCCCCGAGTTCCAAAGAGAGGATTCAGCAGTTAATAGGACAATAGAGTCACAGGCCTCCTGGGTCCTTCTGAAGGGACAGAGATAAGACACTGATGCGTATCTCTCAGTTGTGCTCTAGAAACTGAGAGCCCCACCCAGGTGGAGGATGGTAACCACGTGCTGACCACATGCGCGTGGACCCCGGAGCGGCTGGGACCAGAAGGTTGAGATTCCCAAAACGTTACCTGCTGCCTCACCACCAACCGACCTGAAGAAGGTCCATGAGCTGATCACACACCCTGCGACCCTCTCCCCCTAGACTGTCTTTTAAATCCCTTCCCTGAAAGACTGCAGGGATTCGGGCTTTTGGAACATGAGCTGCCGTTCATCTTGCTTGGCGCCTGACCTTGCCGCAAACTCCCGCGGTCAGAGTTTGGCTTTTTGTGTTGCAGGCACGTGGACCCTGGCTCAGCTACAGCCTCACACATCGGAGGAAAGTATGTCATGTTCCTCATCCATCCATTTAAAGGCCGACCTTCTCAAACTATCTCCGCAAATGAAACAGAATTGTGGAAAACCACGCCTTCGTCCCACAGTAAATGATATGGAAGGAAAAAGTGAGATAGAAAATGCCGTGTGTGTGTGTGTGTGTGTGTGTGTGTGTGTGTGTGTGTGTGTCAGAGAGACGGTCCTCAGAGAGATATTAAAGTTCAGTCCAGAGATTCTAAACGACTTTATTTGGGAAACCTGCAAGCTTACAGATTTGCAGAATCAGCGCAAAGAATGTCCAAAAAGCCTTTGTCCAGATCCACTTATTGTGAACGTTTTGCCCCAGTTGCTTTGGCATTTGTGTCCGCTCTCTCCCTGGCACGTACGATCGCATATAAACACGCGTCCCTTCCCCTGAGCTGTGTGACTGTGGGCTGCGTACGTCGCCGGCCCTCTGACTGCTTCAGCGCGGGTTTCCTTAGACTAAGGACCTTGTCTAACGTAACCACAGAGCAGCTGCCACGGTCAGTAAATCCAACATCAACGCGATGTTTTTATCTAATCTGCTGCCTGTATTCCAGTTGTGTCACTGACCACATAACGTCCTTCATCCTATTTTCCCTCCAAGACAGGATCTCTTCCAGGGTCACACGTTGCTTTTGGATTGCTCGTCTCCTGGTCTTCTGTCTCCGGCCTTCCCGTCTCTTAGGGCGCGGAAGCGGAGAGCTTTGGTCACAAAGCCGCAGACGGTTTGGGTGGGTAATGTACACGGCCCGGGCCGCCCCCCCTCCAGCAAGGCAGACCCACGGGCATCAGCAGCCCTCAGCTGGTCTCCCCCAACTTGTCCCTGGATTTCCACACGTTCTTTCCGTTCCCCAAGCTGCTTGGCAATGCCTGCAGGCGGGGCGGCTCATCCCAGGCCCTGGACAGCCTCCGTGTAGCCTTCCTTTTCTGCCCTGGGAGCACAGGGGTCTGGAGGAAGAGAAAGAGGACTTCAGGGACCCCGTAACTCCCACCCCAGGCCCAGGGAGGCAGCACTGACGATGCCATTCCCAGTGGCCAACCGTCCGGAGAAAGCTGGAGGGCTGCGCAGTGGTCCCACGTCACCGCCCTGTGGTCTCTGCGTCCGGGGGTCACTGACTGAGCGGCGGGAAGTGCACACCTTGCTCTGGGCTTGTCTGAAAAGGCCAGGTAGAACCGTGGGGCCTCTGATGGATGAAAACCTCCAAAACCTGCTTTTAGGTAACATGTAAGCACTTTCAGGCTATCTGAATGCTGGGCTAAATCCAGATATTTCAGAATTTGGAAATCTTCAAAGGAAAAATGAAAACCCTGGAAGCGTTTTGGATTACGACAACAGAACATGAGTGCCTTTTTTAAAGTAAAAAGAAATGCTTAAGGATCACATGTTTGAAAGGAGAATTGATCTAGCTGATACTGGTTATTCGCTCCAGGGGGATTCCAAATACACTCTGTCCTTAAGTTTTTCTGATAGAAAAAAAATCAACAACTGTTTCAAAGATCAGATCCTGTTTTCCTTAATTTAGCATTTAAATTCCCATCCTTTCAAGCGGGTCCCTTTCTATCTGCAGCGTTTGTTTCTCATCCGTGCACCCCGCTAGCTGTCTCTGTCAAGCCTGTGCTCACAGTTTGTCAACCAGTTATGCAAATTGACTAAGTTGCCAATCCAGAATTAGCAGAACTGGGTTTCCCTTTTTATTTTAAGACTGTGATGGCGCAAAGACACAGCAGCTGTACCGTCAGGATGCTTTCAGCCGCGGTGAAGAGAAAAACCCGCTAAAGTGAGGGCGCTGCATCACGGGCAGGTCCGAGGCCAGCTGGGTGTGCGGCGCCCACTCTTCCCAGCTCTGGGATCCCGGCTCCCCGCAGCGGGGACGGCGGCTGGACCGGTCCACTCCCGGGCTGGGGGCTGCCCGTTCCCTCCCGGAGGGAAGGTGGATGGGCACGTGCAGGGGCCCGTCCAAGGCAGGGTTCTCACGAACTATTACAATTCCCGTGTCACAGGCGAGGAAACCGGGAACGCGGAGACGTCCAGCGACGTCAGGGTAGAGCCGGGGTGCGAACCCCTCGCGGCCTGGTTCCGCCACCGCTGACCACGGTCTGCCCCTCCCGAGTCCATGCGTGCACAGGGGCGATGCACTCGTGTCATCCCCACGGGGCACAGGCCAGCACACGATGCTGTCATACTGCCCCCGCCAGCCTTCTGAGCTCCCCGGAGTCTGCCTGTGGCCCCAGCTTGCTCCCAGGGCACCAGGAAGCCGGGGCCAAGTGCTCTGGGGTCTGTCGATGACAACGGCCCATGTGGGACCTCCAGCCTCATGCGGCCACTCCCTCCTTGAGACCCATATCTCAGGGGCCCAGAGCCCTGTGTCTTCCAGGGGGAGGCCTGGGAGGCTTCAAGCAGCCTTACAACCAGCCTGAAACCCTTCACCAAACTCAGCCTAAAGATGCTTCTCTCAGTTAGCACGCTCGGTTCCAGCGAGAAGCACCGCCTCTCAAGAAATGTGGGAAATATGGGAAAGGCCCCAAAGGAGAAGCCGAAACAATTCAACGCTGCTTCTGCCACCAGCACAGCCAGGCTCTGTCATGTAGCAACGGACGAGGGCTGCTGCAGGCCGGCTGCAGAGACCCGGCCTTTCCCCTCCCCGCCCTGGAATCAGAGGAGCCTCAAGGCCCCAGAGGAGTTGGCTAGATCCCAGTTCCCCTAGCACGGCTCACACTTGACAAGTCGTCAGCCGCCTCTGCTTCAGGAAGCTTCCGCCGCTAATTAACCCCCAAAAATCTCATGGAGAAACCGGGTGGAGTCCTGTAGGAGCTCTTGAAACACTTCATTCAATTACAGGGAAGAGCGGCAAGCCCTCGGCTAAGTCCCTGACCCGGTCAGTTCCTGGAGAAGGAGGCTCCCCCGTGCCCCTGACCTGCGCTGTGTCCGTGTGATGACCCCGAGGCTGACCCTGAGCAGACGGCAAGTACAGGCCGAGCCTTCGTTCCTTCCCCTGATGCTATCTGAGCCTGCGCACTGGAGCCCGTGAGCCACAACTACTGAGGAGCCTTCCAGACCAGCCTCGGCCGGGGCTCCGCCACCAGGCTTCTGAGTCCATCCCGGTGACTCTGCTGGGAACACGGGTGAAAAGCCGTGCTCTGAATCTTTGTCTTGCAGGTTGGGGTAGGAGCATCTGCTCAGTTCAAGGAAGCACCGATGCAGCGAACCCCTAATTTGTACCCAGGTCTGTGTGAGGTCCGAGCTGCCCCGGGATTCTGCAGCACTTGGTGTGGCCGTAGCCTGGCAGGGGCTTTGTTACCTGTCCCCAGGTAACCCAGGTGGGGCCGAGCCCAAGAGCCGCTGTGCCCGGCACGTGAACATTCAGACTCCTCCTATGGGATGTTCCTGGTACGTCCACCTCTTCAGCCGCTCCAGAAACCACTGGTGCTGCTAAGGGGCTGGAGTTTCGGGAGGGGCTGGCTCCCGAAACGGCAGAGTCGCCCTAGCTTGATGTCAGCACATCCATGCACTGTGCTGCAGCCCCAAGCTCACTCTTCCCTAGAACCAGCTTCCCTCTCGTCCATCCTGACTTTGTTGCTGAATCAGCACAGCATGAAAACACAATCACGTCAATTAATTGCTACTTGATGTTATGGCCGTGTAGGCAGGTGGCATCCGTCCCATCAGATACGTGGCCGTGGTCACTTCGGATAAAATTACCCCAGAGGCAAGAATTAGGTGTAGCAGCCCATCCTCCCATTAGCAGCCGCTACTCTCCATCCATCTCCCACAACCTGGGGACCCCAAATGCTCCCCCTCCCCGTTCTCTACTTTAAAGCTTAGCTCATTTACCTCCGAAAGTGGTAAAAAGCAGATACGTTCATTTTCTCTAAGATATAAATGGATGCGTAAGGCTTAGGACGTTTGCTTTCTTAGAGACGTCTCTATTCCACTAGCAAAGGACCTTAAAGTGTGAAAGTTAATTCCCCACCATCTCTGACATTCTGCACATCCTGCAAGCAAGGCAGCAGCTGCCCTTGTCGCCACTAGTTCTCCCAGAACGTCCGTGCAGCTGACAGCCTCGGAGGAGAGCAATGGCCGGGCGCCCTGGAGCGGAGGGCAGGCGTGCTGACTGCCTGCAGCAAAAGATGCACGTTCCCCGAGCCCAGGGACCCACTGTGTGTGCAGGCCCCCGTGTCCCCCGTGGGGCTTGGACAAGGGGACCACACAGCCACGCCGATGCCCCTGCTGCCTGCAGGGCCAGGCGTCACCCAGTCCTCTGTCCCCGATGGGGGTCTCCTGCCTCCTGTCAGATCTGTGGACCTGACGGGCTAACACGAAAGCTCGCATGTAGGGTAACACCTGGTCATGTCACGGTTCTGGGCGCTGTATTCCTATGATGGCAAAAGAACTACAGCAAGGCGTGGCGACACAGGGAAACAGCAATTTAATAAGTGAAAAAGTAAGTCCAGAAACACTACGGAAAGGGCAAGACTCTTTTTACAAAGTTAAAAACAATCACACCCACACACATACTTTTTAGAAGTACATACGAATGCAAAACCACAGAAAAATGAAAGCAAGGCAACAACGAACATGAGATTTAAGACGGTGGTTGCCTGGGATGGGAAGCGAAGGGGCTGGCATGGGGCAGGGTTGAGGTGGAATTACACAGTTCAAGGTAGGTTATGGTAGAAGTTCTAGCTTTGTTTGGGGTGTGGGTTTATAGATGCTTATTACATTATCAAAGATATCTAACGAGTAGCTCACCCACCATCCATTGGCCAATGATGAAACGTGCTAATCCGGCTTGTACACCTGAGTCTGGTTAGATAGGGATAGACAATACATTAATTAAATTAATAAATGGATGGGTAGATGGATGGATGGATGGATAATAAATAATGGAATAAAGCTTGAGCCCCCCAAAATCTTCCTCACTGAGGTGGTATCTGGAAGATGAAATGAGAAAATATTATGGGGGACATTGAAAAGAACTGAGAACTGGTACCACTGCAGAATTGTTTTTACACAAACACCAATGGTATCAACATCTTATACTGCGGAGGCCAAAGACATCCTTCAAGTTCCCACTCTAGGCCTCCCTGAACTTTGGTAGGTGTCCACATCGACCCATCTGCAGCATTAACTGAACTCCTAGAAAAGTATTCCAGGGCTTCCTCGTGGTGCAATGGTTAAGAATCCTCCTGCCAATGCAGGGGACACGGGTTCGAGCCCAGTCTGGGAAGATCCCACATGCCGCGAAGCAGCTAAGCCCGTGCACTACAACTACTGAGCCTGTGCTCTAGAGCCCGTGAGCCACAACTACTGAGCCCGTGCGCCACAACTACTGAGCCCATGTGTCACAACTACTGAAGCCCGCATGCCTAGAGGCCGTGCTCCGCAACAACAGAAGCCACTGCAATGAGAAGCCCGCGCACCGCAACGAAGAGTAGCCCCCGCTCGCCACAACTAGAGAAAGCCTGCACACAGCAATGAAAATCCAACACAGCCAAAAATAATAAATAAAAATAAAATAAATTAATTTAAAGAAGAAAAAAAAGAAAAGGATTCCATTTGGGGAGTGGCCCCCTAGAACCCCAAAGGTGCTGAGGGAGCCCAGAAACAACACAGAACTGTGGTGACTGGTTCCTGTGGAGCATTCACTGGGCCATGGGCGGGACGTAGAGGAGAACCCAGGTGCCCCGCACGGGACACTCAGGCCGAGACATGAAGCATCCTGGCGGCAGCTCTGAGCCCGGCCCAAACCCACTGGCGCCGCCCTGCTGACCTGCCTGGTCCAGGCGGCCCTGAGTGCGCTCTGCATGTCAATGCCTTTCTTAGGACCTGACCCTTCGCCCGGGATCCCCCAGCATGGCTGGTTTCCTCCCCCAGAGTGGCACTGCCTGTGCTAACACACTTGGAAAAAGGATGCAAATTTACAGACTTGTCTAAGTCTCCGGGCTTGAGGGCAACCTTCCAAGGGGATTTTCCTGAAAGACAGAATTGTCCTGGGCTGAGAAAGGCTTGCATGGTCCCCTAGCAAGGAATTATGTGTGTGGTTTAATATTACTTCGTAGGAAATAAAAGAATAACCATCCGAAAGTGGAATTCTGAGACCCAGGCGACCCAGGACCTTGCGAGAGGCTTCGCCGTCAAGGAGGTCTGCGTCCTCATACGAGCCTCCACTTTTCTAATCTCCCCATCAGTAAAGGGCAGACGCGGTCCCTCCGTGCACTGAAATGCTGCGCGTCTGCGCTCGGACATCACCCCTGCGCCAGACAGGCGTCGCTTCCCGGCCCCTGGAAGAGGAAGACCGCCTGCAGCAGGGGCACCAGCTCCTCTCCTGCTCTTGCACCTACGAGCTTGGAAGAGTCACTGAAGCTCCGGAGGTCGTTGTTTTCCTTCTGTGGCCTCCGGTCAGCAATACCCGCCCCACCAGTCGGGGAAGGTTCAAGACGTAATGTCTGTGAAGCTCCTGACCTCATCGGGGAAGAGTGCTCTAAGAATCCAAGGAATTAAAAATAGAAGTGAAACCAGCAGACGTTTAATCGAGAGGGCAGAATTTCCCATGCAGCTCAATACGCTGGACACTCACGACTGAAGGTGAAGGACAGCGCTCTGACGCGGGGCAGTGGATGGGGTGACGGCGAACGAGGCGTCAGGAGCCGGCAGCGCAGCAGGCAGGGCGCGGCTGCCCGTGAGAAGGCCTGTTCTGTGGCCAAACACGCAGCTCCCAGGAAGGGGCATGGCCGCCCGGAAGGGTGGTTGCACTGAGCACCGGGGGGTCGGGGACACGGTCCCAACCCTTCCCCAGACCCCGAGCAAGCCTCCCCCTCCTGAGCCTCATCCCTCGGGGGAGGGGGGAGCAGAAACTTCTCAGCCTCCACCCAGGCCTGCGATGCTTCTGCAGCAAGGATTTGGTCAAATCCCTTAAGCATCTGGGGTCCAAATCCTCCTGCCTGGGAGGCAGCGGCGCACGGACGCCAAGAACCTCGACCCTGGAGCACGGCGGCCTTGGCCTGAAATTCAGTTCTGCCACTTTTAAATGTTTTCCCCAAATTTTCTTATGAAACATTTTAAACTCGGCAAATCTGAATGAATCGTCCAGTGAACGGCCCACCGCCTAGACGCTGTGCAGCCACCGTTTGATCCATTTGTCCTTCTCCCCACGCCTTCTTGCTATTTGTGTATTTCAAGTCAAAGCTCCCTGACGGGACGGCAGCCCCTCGTCAGCCCAGCTCTGCCGCACCTTGGCCGTGTGATCTCGGGCCAGGCCCAGCTGCTAATACTGTGCTTTGTCAGATTATTTTCATCGTAAATGGTTTCAAATATAGAGGACATTTGAAAAAAGTAACCCATTGCCCTTAACTATTGCTTTTTTTTCCCGATCCATTTCATGCAGGCGTGGTGGCCATTCACCCCCAGTCACCTCGCCCTGTGTCTCTCACAGAAGCCAAGCCTTCCTGTCATACAGGGAACTCCATCCATCCTGTCAAGAACCCGGTCAAGATTCACGCCTTGTGTTTCGTTTCAAATGTCTCTTTTGTCTGCTTCAACCTAGAACGGCCTCGCAAAATGTTCTCCCTCCTTTATTTACATAATATTCTCCCACAAAACATTCATTTCTCTTCCATTAAGAAGCACACAGGGGCTTTCCTGGTGGCGCAGTGGTTGAGAGTCCGCCTGCCGATGCAGGGGACACGGGTTCGTGCCCCGGTCCGGGAGGATCCCACGTGCCGTGGAGCGGCTGGGCCCGTGAGCCACGGCCGCTGAGCCTGCGCGTCCGGAGCCTGTGCTCCACAACGGGAGAGGCCACAGCAGTGAGAGGCCCGCGTACCACAAAAAAAAAAAAAAAAAGAGAGAGAAGCATCACACAGACCCCTCACTCCTTCATACTGTTTAGGAACTCAGAGCCAGTTTTACTTTCAGGTGGAGAAGGATGTTCCTCAGACACGTCTACCTTCTCTAAAAGTCACGTGGCTTCCTTCTTTTACTATGAAGATTCTGCTTTCTCGTCATTTTTTAACCTCTAGACCCTCAGAACAATTAGAAAAGGAACAACAACTCGTGTGAACTGAATTCACAGGTTGGGTCTTCTCCACAGGGTCTCCGTTGCTGCTAAAAATAACTGACTCTTGAAATTTGATTGGATTTTATCAAAGTATCTTGACGCCTCTGTAATGCATCCTGTTTAAGAAGCAGGTCGGGAAACTCTGGAGCCAGTTGTGTGAATGCTACTATGCACTTTATTGAAAGTTGGAATTTGCCTTCCATTACCACGTGCAAGTCTTGCACAAAAGCTAAACTATAAACACGTTCTTCACCTGAAGGGAAGGAATCCTGTTTAAACTTGGTACAAAGTGACCCTATTGAGGCTGTGCCGCCTGGCGGTGGCCCAGCTGCTCCAGAAGAAGGTGCAGACCCGCCCCCCTGACCTGGCTGGGGCAGTGACATCCTCAGCCCCCTACCTGGCCCGGTCGGCGTGGGGTGCAGGGCTGGGGCACGGCGGGAGCGGGAGGCGGCTACACAGCGTCACCCAAGACAGAAGTGAGGTGGGCGATGCTTCTCTGGGCTCCTGCCTCCCTGTCATCCTCTCCTGAACGCTGGACCCCCGGCCACCCTTCCCCCACACACAGAAGGCCTCGGCCATCCTGCTCTACCGTAAGCGGCGTCCAGGCCCTGACCTCACAGCCTGCCTCAGGAATCCCATCACGGTCCTTGGCGGTCAGACCGGAGGACAGTGGCAGGTGCTCAGGGACGGACAGTGTGCCCCCAAAGTCACGCCCAACAGGAGCCTGTGAATGCGGCCTCACTGGAAACAGGGTCTTTGCAGACGTCATCGAGTTAGCTGAGGTCACCCCGGGGTAGGGCCTGTCCTATAGTCCAACAGGACTGGAGTCCTTATAGGAAGAGGGAAACTTGGACACAGAAGCCACGTGAAGACGAAGGCGGAGACTGGAGAGCTGCACCCGCAAGCCAAGCACTGCCGGCCAGCCACCGTCACCGGGAGCTGGGCGAGCCCGGCCCCCCGACTCCCGGCTTCCCGACTGCGGCCCCCAGACTTTCTGTTGTGCCAGCTGCCGGCCGTGGTGCTTTGCTGGCCCTGGCAGCCACCACGGGAGGTGTTCACGGCCGGTAAAACTGCCCTTCTGATGGCGGGATCATGGCTCAGCCCCGAAGGGGACATCCCAAATGGTGACAGCGTAGAACCAGCCACACGCCAGGGAGGGGAAGGTGGGGTAGGAGGGCCTCGGGGGCCCCGGCCTCACCTGGGCTTCAACAGGAGTCGGAGGAAGCTGCCTTACGTCATTCTTCTAAGCAACTGTGTCAGGACAGCCAGGTCAACCCGAGGAGTCACACATCTTACTTTCCAAGTGAAGTTTAGGCAGACGTGCCTGACGTGCCCCACCTCCCCGCCGAGGAGACGCGCGGCCTGGGAGGGGGCAGCTCACCCCACCATCCGGAACAATTCAGTCACTTTTCAGAGATGAAAGGTGCTGTGTGGGGTTTCTGGCTGGTTGTTTTTCCAGGTCAAATAGGAAACGCAGCCAAGCCCGGTCACGCGCCCTGGGCAGGATCCTTCACATCCTCAATAACACCAAAAACACAAACGTTTTCCCTCCACTCTGATCTCACTGTTTACACACTAATAAGGAGAAGCACAGGACACAGCACTTCGGTATAACCACACCGCTTCTTCCTCTTTTCAACAAGACCCCACCGATGCCAAACTCTTTGGCAACTCGTTGATTCAAGAATTGGCAAATGAAGTAACCCCACCTGTAGTTTTAAATATGCAGACAAGAGACAGAGAAAGACCACTTATATGTGGACTCAAAAAAGTGATGCCAGTGAGCTTACATCCCAAACACAAATAGGCCCACAGACAGAGAACACCAACTTACGGTTACCAAAGGGGAGAGAGAGGAGATAAATGAGGAGTTTGGGATTAACAGGTACACACTGCTAAATATAACATACATAGCCAGCAAGGACCTACTGTACAGCACAGGGAACTCTACCCAATGCTTTGTTATAACCTACAAGGGGAAAGAATCTGAAAAGGAATGGTTACGTGCATATGTATAATTGAATCACTTTGCTGTACACCTGAATCTAACACAACATTGTAAATCAAGTATATTTCAATTTTTAAAAATTATTTTTTAGAAAAGGCAGAGAAGAAAAGAGCCTGGAGAATGTCTCCTGACTTTCCCTTTAAGGGGGAGGGGGTCTTGAAAACCAGACCCAAGACCTGCCTCCAGCATTCCGGGCCTCCTGCGGGGTGACCACAGAACGCGAGCTGTGCCCTGTGGAAGCCTGGAGTACACATTTTCTAACGACCTACGGTTTGGGGTTGAATTAAATATTGAAGCAAACTCCAGAAATATCGACAAGGAAACACAGCAGCAATATTGCATCGATTGTGCTGGACTGCTTAATAATTAATCCACTCACCTTGGGGTTTGAATGTCTTTCTGTTTGTACCTCAGCATCACAGACAAGATACCGGGCAAGGGGCTGCAGCTCAGAGCCTCACCTGGTGTCTCAAGTTCTGAGCAGAGTGTGGGGAGGAGAGGGCTGACCTCATGTCCCGACATCCTGCTGACCCAGGCGAGGGCTCTTCAGCTCGGCCCTTCTAAGTTCAAGCCTCGTAGGAACCTGGCAGGAGCGTTGGATGAACCCCTGAAGGGACCCGAGTGGATTTTCGGTGATGCTGCTTCTGTGCCCTTGCAGCAACCTGACCAGTGTTCTGAACACAGTTAGAAGTAAGTGAGCTCAGCTCCGAGGCCGTTTCTGTTGTAAAGCTGGGCCCCCTCGGCTTGTTTACACGGCCCCATGGGAGATAAGAACCAGAAATACCGGTCTCGCGTCTGTGTCTCTGCCTCCTCGCAGGAGAGACCTGTGTTTGGCAGCATCACACCGGGTGCTCTGAATTCGGGGTCAAACCCAGCACGTGTGCGTATCCCTGCTGGTCCTCAGCGCTGAGGTTCCGAACGGGGCTCTGGGAAGCGCTGGTTCCGGGAGTCTCACCTAATTCTTAAAAATCCTGATCAAGTTATGAATTTAACAGCTGAATAGGTGAAAAGAATCTTACTCCAAGGATTTGCCAACAGGAAGTTCCCTAGATTATCGGTCAGTGTTTTTGTGTTTCTTTTCTCAACAAGTACAATGAGATGGTGGACTTCTTCATTCCAGGAGAGCGATGGGTGTCAGGTCTCAGTGTGGACACAGAACCCCCCACCCCCCTGCCAGGGCCAGCTCGCCTGGAGGGGAGAGGGGCCGGCACCCAGCTCAGATCCCACGGGGATTCAGAGCTTCCAACAAAGGTTCTGGGGCCTGGGTGGAGCTGAGGGTGCTGGCCTCCAAGCTTATGTCAGATGATTTAGACAATCCAGTGGTGTGGGAAAGGGTGATGGATCCAGGCCCACGAGGTGAGGGGTGACGGTGGGTGGACGTGACCGTCAGGGCCTGAAAGGAGCATAGGAAAGGCATGCGGGCGCTGACAGGGGCCCAGTCAGGCGAGGAGAAGGACCACAGGCCCTCTGCCCTTGGGCCTTCATCTGATTCTCTAAATGTGTGAGTTTCAGGACTTAAGAAGCATAGATATTCAATTGCGTCTTCACTGCATTGCCTGGGACTTTGGAGTTTAAGCAAGTGGAACACAGAATGTGGTAAACATCGGGCCAGCAGGCCCGGGAAAGCACGCTTCACACCTTCACACCTTCACACCTTCATTCATTCATCCATTCACACCTTCATTCTTTCATTCATTCCTCTGCTCCACAAATATTTCTCAAGCATCGACCAAAGCAAGAGCTGCCTCCTACTCTGAGCCAGGCCAGTCCGTGCTCCTTCTAGACGCACTGGACCCTCAGTTTTGTGGTGGGAGGGGACGAGTGGGGGCGGTCCCACCGTTTGCCGGTGAAGGATAACACGGCGCTCGCTGTCAGCACTGTGTGGTCTAAAATTAGGGAAACATCACGAAGCCTCAGGGTTTCTACATCTGTTGCAAATGTGAGGGGTCCACATGGATGAGGGTGTAGGGGGCTCTCTGAGTAGGCAGCCTCCTCTCCATCCATCAGGGTCTGGAAACGCGCACTTCCCTCGGGACGGGACGTCGTGGCCACGGTGGTCTCACCCCCACTGCCGCTTCTTGGGCACCTCCTGAGCCTCCCGGCGGGGCTTCATGCCCCTCCCCCGCGGCTGAACAGAGCCCCCAGCTCTCATCCTGCCGCCACCCTGAGGCCACTCCCAGCCCCCTCCACACCCCTCCCCCACGGACAGACCCAATATCCAGCTCATTAACGAGAAACCTTTTTACGGAAAATTCGACGGGTGAGAATTCACACTTCTCGCCACGAAGCAGACATTTCACACAACTCCTCTTGGCCAGCCATCTTCCTTCCTAAGCTCCCCTCTGCCTTTGCTCATCCCGGGCAAAGTCTCACCTGAAGTCCCCACCTCTCTGTTCATCCTGTGAATCATCCACCTCGGACCTTCTCCGGGCCAGGCAGAGCCTTAAAAATCAGAGGGTGGGGCAAATAGATCAGAGGGTGTTTCTTCAAACGCTTTGAAATTCAAAGAGCAATTCAAGGTAGAACTCCAAGATAATAACAATAACACCCAAAGGCACCATTGCTAAGCATGTAAAGCAGCTCAGAGTGACCACACGGACCCTGTAAGCACGAGGAAGGAACAAGTTTCCCTTAAAGGAGAGGTGCTGCAAAATTTCCCATTTTAGAGCAAGAAAAGTGGGAACCCAGTAAGATGGAGCGATGTGCACAGGCCCACCCTGTGACCGAGATCTGGGAGATGGCGGGTTGGACCACCACCCAGCTGTGTTAGAAACCCTGTGGGACTTCCCTGGTGGCGCAGTGGATAAGAATCTGCCTGCCATGCAGGGGACACGGGTTCGAGCCCTGGTCTGGGAAGATCCCACATGCCGCGGGGCAACTAAGCCCGAGAGCCACAACTACTAAGCCTGCATGCCACAACTACTGAAGCCCACATGCCTTGAACCCGTGCTCCACAACAAGAGATACCGCCACAATGAGAAGCCTGTGCACCGCAACGAAGAGTAGCCCCTGCTCACTGCAGCTAGAGAAAGTCCGCATGCAGCAACGAAGACCCAATGCAGCCAAAAATAAAAATTAATAAATAAATAAAAAAACAAACAAAGAAAAAAGAAACCCTGTGCTCCATCCACTGTGAGGCCCTGGGTCCTGAAATGTTCCTGAACTTTCCAGGGTCCCATGTCACCTGCCACACAGCACTCTGGCCAATCTTGATTTTAACGCTTGTCACGCAGATAAGGCCTGGAGAGCATTTAGAACAATGATTGGCATTTTGCCGTTCAAAACCTCACATGACCTCCAATTTTAAGACACCAGCCTTTGAAGTTTATTATCATGCAGCCTCCTTGATTGTAAAGCTTCCCCTTCCTACTGAAATCTTGGGCTGTACCTAGTGCACAGGAAAAGCACAGCTATTGTAAAAGGAAAGTCAGAAAAGCAAAAAGGAACATAAAACGGTTGCAAAATGCCCTCCTCGATATTCATGTTTTATTCATGAATGGACTTCATCAACACTTAGACCACAAACTTTGTGCTATAAGTAGAATTTCTCAGGAAAGTGGCTAACTTAAATTTCCTCACTTCAAGCAGCTCTTTATGAATAATGTATCATGTATTATCCAAGATGCTTGCCAAGTTTGACTTAGAAAATGGGAAAGTAAATTTCGTGAAGTAAAAAGGAAAGGAAAAACTCCAAATCATTCAAGTAACAACAAAATATGACACTTAAAAAAAAAAAAAACCAACCAAGTGAAATGCCTCTCCTTAGTCACCAGGTAGATGCAGAAAAACAGATCATCACTGATGTAGAACTTCATTTAATGGCGTTGGTTTGCTGCATACAGAATGTCCTCTGTCCTTGGCCCCTGCCTGGTACCAGCTGTCTGTAAGTCCCCTGTAAGAAATAGTCAGGGGACTTAAGTCTGAGGTTCGAGAAGTCCAGCTTCAGACACCACCATGTCATGTGCGGGGTAGCGCCCACCTCGCGCCATCGGGGGAGAGGGCGGACCTGTCCCAGCATCCTTCCAGTGGAACGGGAGCTGGGCCTGGACGTGCTCCCTGCAGGGAGGGAGAGAGAGAAAGAGGAAACCCCCGGATGAGGGAGGGAGTTTTGTAGGTTTCAAACAAAGATTTTTAATTAAATTCATTTTCATTTTCTTTGGTGGAAACTAATTCAAATGTTTTATGTTGAACCAAATGCAGCTGCAATTTTTCTAGGTAAAGTGGGTCATATAGGGGTGAGATCACATAGTTCAACCTCATATGTCGTTCGTGGGCGTCATTCTGGCTCAGGCCCACACATGCTACACCTTCCCGGTCAGGGGCCGGGAGTCTAATGTCCTAACTCACTGCTTACCTCTTGGCAGGATGGGGTTCGCTACCCAATGTCATTTTTGCCAGAAGCTCGATGGCGGAAAGAGGGGGAGGCACCCAGGAGCGAAGGCTCTCCAACCTGACGCAGAGCAGTTGAGTGAGGGGTCGCCAGGGTGAGCGTCTGCTTCCAGAGCCATGGACTCTGCTGCAGTGCATTCATTCGACAAGTATTGTTTGGGAACCTACCGTGTGCACTGCGAAGTTTGGGGATAGTGAACAAGATAGACATCATCCCTGCCCTCTGACCTTTCGTGACCTAAAATGTAAAATGAGGCCACGGTTTCAGATATGACACCAAAAGCGAACCCATGAAAAATAAACTGCACTTCATCGGAATTTAAAACTTTGTATTGAAAATACCATTAAGAAAGCAGAGAGCCCCTAGAGTGGGAGTATTTTCAAATCATGTATCTGATGAGGAAATTGCATCTGGAATACATAAAGAGGCCTCATAATTCAACAATAAAAACACAATCCCTATCTTAAAAGGAAATGGACTTGCACAGACATTTCTCCCAAGGAGACATACAAGGATCCCATAAGCACATGCAGAGAGGCTCAACATTTTTAGTCATTGGGAAATGCACATCCAAACCACAATGAGAAACCACTTCATACCCACCAGGATGGCGGTAATAAAAAGACACATAATGACAAACGCTAGGAGGGACGTAGGGACACGAGCCCCATACATTACTGGCTGGATGTGAAATGGTGCAGCCTCTTTGGAAAACAGTCTGGCGGCTCCTCAAAAGTTTACACACAGAGTTGCAATGTGACCCAGCAATTCCACTCACAGGTGTAGGCCCCAGAGCAATGGAAGCGTATGTCCACACAAAGACTTGTATATTAATGTTTGTAAAAGCATCATTCACAACAGCCAACAAGTGGAAAGAACACAAATCTCCAACCACTGACCAATGGACAAATAAAATGTGGTGCATTCAGACCACAGAACATTATTCAGCCATCAGAGACCAATGGACAAATAAAGTGTGGTGCATTCAGACCATGGAACGTTATTCAGCCATCAGAGACCAATGGACAAATAAAGTGTGGTGCATTCAGACCATGGAACGTTATTCAGCCATCAGAGACCAATGGACAATTAAAATGTGGTGCATTCAGACCATGGAACGTTATTCAGCCATCAGAAGGAAGGACGCAGTGACACATGCCACACCGTGGATGGATTGTGAAAACACATGAGAGAGCCGGTCACAAAAGACCACACATTGCATGATCCCATTGACATGAAATGTCCAGAATTGGCAAATCCCAGAGACAGGAAGTAGATGAGTGGCTGCCTGGGTCTGGCGGAGGTGGGGGGATAGTGAGGGCTAATGGGGAGGAATTTTCACTGGGGGTGATGGAAAGTTCTAAACTTCGTGGCGACAGTTGCACAACTCTGTGAATATATTAAAACCATGGAACTGTATACTTTAAAGGAGTGAATCTTGTGGTATGTGAATTATATCTCAATAAAAATGTTTTCTATAAAGATACACAATACGAAAGTTTATATTTGGGGAAAGAAAAAAGTACCCATCATTTCATCAAGTAAAGCAGAGAAAATAAAGTTCAACTAGATCATCTCACTGGTAGTTTCTGTTAAATCACTAGGAAGGTGATCCTGAGCCACTGATCAGAACTGTGCCTGGCTTATAACTGTTGAGAAACGCGGCATAGACAGGCCTCCTGATTATACGCAGCCTATAAGATAAGGAACATACCACTTAGAAGGGAGGCTATACGTGTGATAAAGTGTTTTATGGTTTTACAGGACCATTTGGCTGAATTAAGAAGTCCTCCTGGGCTTCCCTGGTGGCGCAGTGGTTGAGAGTCCGCCTGCCAATGCAGGGGACACGGGTTCGTGCCCCGGTCTGGGAAGATCCCACATGCCGCGGAGCGGCTGGGCCCGTGAGTCACGGCCGCTGAGCCTGCGCGTCCGGAGCCTGTGCTCTGCGACGGGAGAGGCCGCAACAGTGAGAGGCCCGTGTACCGCAAAAAAAAAAAAAAGAAGTCCCCCTTGGTAAGCAGTGCTGGGAAAACTGGACCACTACATGTAGAAGAATGAAATTAGAACACTCCCTAACACTATACACAAAAATAAACTCAAAATGGATTAGAGACCTAAATGTAAGACGAGACACTATAAAACTCTTAGAGGAAAACATAGGAAGAGCACTCTTTGACATAAATCACAGCAAGATCTTTTTTGATCCACCTCCTAGAGTAATGGAAATAAAACCAAAAATAAACAAATGGGACCTAATGAAACTTAAAAGCTTTTGCAAAGCAAAGGAAACTACAAACAAGATGAAAAGACAGCCCTCAGAATGGGAGAAAATATTTGCAAACGAATCAACGGACAAAGGATTAATCTCCAAAATATAGAAACAGCTCATGCAGCTCAATATTAAAAAAACAAACAACTCAATCCAAAAATGGGCAGAAGACCTAAATAAACATTTCTCCAAAGAAGACATACAGATGGCCAAGAGGCACCTGAAAAGCTGCTCAGCATCACTAATTATTAGAGAAATGCAAATCAAAACTACAATGAGTTATCACCTCACACCAGTCAGAATGGGCATCATCAGAAAATCTACAAACAACAAACGCTGGAGAGGGTGTGGAGAAAAGGGAACCCTCTTGCACTGTTGGTGGGAATGTAAATCGATACAGTCACTATGGAGAACAGTATGGAGGTTCCTTAAAAAACTAAAAACAGAATTACCATATGACCCAGCAATCCCATTCTTGGGCATATACCCAGAGAAAACGATAATTCAAAAAGACACATGCACCCCAGTGTTCACTGCAGCACTATTTACAATAGCCAGGACATGGAAGCAACCTAAATGTCCATCGACAGATGAAGGGATAGGGAAGATGTGGTACATATACACAATGGAATATCACTCAGCCATAAGAAGGAACGAAATTGGGTCATCTGTAGAGACATGGATGATCTAGAGACTGTCATACACAGTGAAGTAAGTCAGAAAGAGAAAACAAATATCGTGTATTAACGCATGTATGTGGAACCTAGAAAAATGGTACAGATGAACTGGTTTGCAGGACAGAAATAGAGACAGAGATGTAGAGAACAAACATATGGACACCAAGGGGGGAAAGTGGGGGGGGGGATGGTGGTGGATGAATTGGGAGATTGGGGTTGACAGTATACACTAACATGTATGAAATAGATAACTAATAAGAACCTGCTGTATAAAAAATAAATAAAATTAATTTTTTTTTAAAAAGTGGAAAACAAAGAAGTCCCCCTTGGTCTCTGCTTTGAGGTGCAGAGCAAGAATAACTTAATTTGAGGGAAATATTATATGCTTCCATCTCAGCCCCAGAATTCTTTTGTCCAAGAGATTTGGGTCATAAAAAAGGCAATTGCTTTGCTTTTATACCAGCTATCTACAAGATGTATTAAGCAAGTACTTGGGCACAATTCACCTGGGAAGGAGGGAGACGGAGGCTTCACACACACAACCAGTCATCAGAGTTTTGGTGACAACCCCGCGTCCAGAGCAGCCCGGCTGCCGGCGAGGCCTGGGGGGACTGTGGACGCTGCGGGCTGCGGGGAAGGGGGGCCAGGGAAGGGCAGCGGCTCCAGCTCCCTGGGCTGTCGTCCCACTGGACCCCGCTGGCCATGGACCCCTGGGCAGTCGTCCTCCAGGGACATTATCACTAGGTGGTTGGAGAAATAAATATGATAGAGCCATGGAAAAACATTCAATTCAGCGATTTAGGCCAGAATGAGGGAGAGCTGCACGTGCTGGCCGAAAATTGTCCGGTTCCTTAAGTGAGAAAAACATTGCAGAGTCTTATGGAGACAACAGGACCCACACGCATGCACGTACACACACGTGTGTGTATATACACACACCCGGGGGGAAAGATCCGGGGTTTGGAAGCAAGCTTTCGATTTTTACCTTATACCTTCCTGTATTATTTTCATTAGAAACCAACCAACCAACAAACAAACATGAACGTGTCTTATAATGAAAAGCAGTTAACAAATATTTTTCAGTCTCTTTCCCATGACAACAAGCGCACCCGCACATCCTGCTTCCGGGCCCCGTTTGCCAAGATGAGGACGTTGAGGGAGTGACTCCGGGGAGGACGGAGCTGGTGGCGGGGCTGAGCCTGAGGCTGCCGCGTCCCCGCAGAGGCGTGGCGGGTCCCTGCCCATCCCGGCTGGCACGCCCGGGGGAGGGGGCACTGGGCCGGCTGTCCTGGGGGCCTGAGCCACCTGCTTCAGCAGGTGCCTGAAGCGGAGGGACCCGGGCTGCCTGGAGCCGCAGAATCGACTCCCTTCTCGACCTTTCATCACCTCAGTCTCGGTTTCAGTGCATTCAGTCCCGCGAACACTGTTCTCTGGGCCCCTTGAAAGGGACGCGGCACGGCCCTCCCCCGGGCTCTCGGGGGCGCAGAGCATCACTGCTCCGTGGGAAGGGCATCCAGCCTGCTGGTCTCCACCACCAGCTGCCCCGAGGCAGGTCCCCGTACCTCTACGGCTCTGCAGCCTCAGGCGGGAGAGCACAGGGCAGACAGGAGCCTGACTGCCAAATTCAGTGTTGGGTAGGCTTTCTGGAAGGGGTTCCCATTTGTTTTACTTATTACCAAGGCCTCCGTCTTGGTCTCTGTCCAAACCAAGAGATGCTGAGTGTGAGTCCACGGGGGCGGAGTCCGTCTCAGGAGGACCTGAGATCGGTCCCTGGCATTCGGCGGAGGCACAGAAAATGCACCTAGAGTGACGGGGTGGGGGACGTCCTGCTATTTCCCGGGGCAGATCTTGAAGCCGGTGTGGCCTCGGGACCCCAGGGGAGAACTGGAAGATCACTCTGCAGTGAGCCTCTCTGAGGACCCAGGACCTCTTGGGAACTGGCCCGGCCCTCGTGCACCTTAGGCTGTCCCCCTGACCAGCAAGACGACAGCAGTGAACCGGCACACGGAGACACGCAAAGCAGCGAGCTGATGCTTCATCACAACGCTGGCCACTGGGGCGCGTCCCGATGAGGACGTCCGTCCCTCTGCCTCCGTGGCGCTCCCGGGCCTTTAGGATGGAAGGCGCAGCTCAGGCCTCCACCTGGCCCCACGTCTTAAATACCACGAATGCGTTTTTGGTGGCGTCTTTCCTTTTACCTGACGGGATAAACTGTTTTATTGTTTCCTATCTTCCTGCTCTTTGATGATTGTAGTCTCAGGGAAATGTACACTATTTCTATAAGAGGAAGGGGAAAAAATAAGAGCCCTAAAGGCCTAAAAATAAACTGCCTCTGCTAAGGCACGGACCTGAGTCCCCTCCAGGGGCGTCGCCAGTTTGGTCTGTCCGCCACGTCGAGCGTCCAGGGTTGGTTGTGCTCTGAACAAGTCGGCTCAGGACTTCACTCTATATGTTTTACTTCCGAGCTTCCCAGGATGAAAAGGATCTTTTCATTAATATCAAGAAGAATACAGCCAAACTGAATCAGGTGTTTTATAAGTGGTGACCAAATGCAACTGAATAGTTTCCCATCTTGAATTTCTGTGAGAAAATATTTTAAACTTGGATAGCCAATTAGTGAAAACAGGAGACTCTGAGGGCAGAATGGGAATGTGTGATGCCTATTTCTCTCCTTTTCATTTTCGAAGCGTGATTCGTGGATTGCTAGCCACTCAGACTTGAAGTGATCCCAGCGTGCTATTGACTAGCATGGCTTACAGAGATTTATTACCTTTCTCTGTGCCCAGAACAAACTTCTATTCTCAGATACCATGTTTAAGCCCTTCATGCGTGTCAGGTAAATATTTTCTAATCTATCTCCTTAGACATTCCTCACAGTAATCAATATCCTTATATTGATGTGGAAAAACTCAAGATCGTAAGTAGTTTTGCCAAAATCAGTTCAGCCGTCTAGGAGAGGATGTGAACCTTTCAGACCCGTCCTTCAGCGGCTGCTGTCTGCCCGGCCTCGCACGGCAGAGAAGATTCCTCCAGATCCTTCTCGGGCGACCGTGGGAAGCTGCGCGCCATCCCACGTTGGGGGGACGGGGAGACCGAGGGGACACAGCCAGACTCAGCCAGGCTCCGCCCCGACTGGGTGGGCCCTGGCCTGTCCCATGACCTCTCTGAGGCTCGTTTCTCCCAGAGAGGAATGGAGAGCCCCGCAGGGTGTTTGAGGTCATTCACACGAAAGAACTTAGCAATAATAAACTTAGCACGAAAGAACTCAAGCATCTTGTAAACACAAGGCACATTTTACTGCTCTCCAGGTTTGACCTTGAAAATGCAGGGTAACATCCCTGTGCTGTTTCAACTCCTGGAAAAAGAAAGTGTCACAGATTTATTTAATCACTCTCCTGAAATCAGAGGTTTTCTACAGTAGTAATAGTGAATTATCCTCAAAAAGACCCGAGAATTAATGTCTGGGCCGAGCATTAGGGTGGGAAGCAGATAGCGTCTCCGCTGTCCCACAGAGCCCTGTATTCGGGACAATGCTGTATTTGTGAACCCTTCTACTTGTTCATTCATTAGACGACAGTGGTCGGCTTTGATTTACTGGAGCTGAAGTGATGCAGAGACTTAGGCTTTCCGCTTCTATCAGCTCAGCCCCGAGGAGAGACGACAGCTGGGGGGCGGTCTGCTGTTCAGTCGTGATCGGTGGGGAGCACAGCGAGAAGGGACCCTCTCCAGGCCCTGGACCGGGGCATGGGGCCCCTCCCTGAAGCTCTGGGTTCCCCCAGGGGAAGACGCTCTCTTCCCTCTGATGGTTTACGTCAAGTTCGGGACAGCACATGTGTTTCCACTGACCGAGGGGCATGAGGCCCCTCCTGGGCTCGGCTGTGAGGTTTGGGGGCAGCGTTTGTTGACTAATTTTTTTTTTTATTGTCTATTTATTTTTGGCTGCATTATATATTTTGGGTCTTTGTGGATGCACGCGGGCTTTTCTCTAGTTGCGGCGAGTGGGAGCTACTCCTCCTTGCGGTACGCGGGCTTCTCATTGCGGTGGCTTCTCTTGTTGTGGAGCATGGGCTCTAGGCGCGCGGGCTCAGTAGTAGTGGCTCGTTGGCTCTGTAGTGGTGGCTCATGGGCTCTAGAGCACAGGCTCAGTAGTTGTGGCGCACAGGCTTAGTTGCTCCACGGCATGTGGGATCCTCCCGGACCAGGGCTCGAACCCTGTCCCCTGCACTGGCAGGCAGATTCTTAACCACCGCGCCACCAGGGAAGTCCCCTCACATTATATATTATGTGTATATACCTATATATTTCCCTAGCACATAACAGAAATATGGAGATATTGGGACCCCACGTGGGACTAGATTCACTAGTTTGAGATAATATATTTTATACTTGGTAATAAGAGAGAACATGATATTGTATTTACCTGATATTTTGTCTAAAAGTGACCACACACATGTGACAGGGATAGAAGGAAAAACTGGAGAGATGTGCTGTAATCTGCCTCTCCACTTTTACCCCTGCCCCCTCCCTCTCCTGGACCTCCTGCCCCATCCTGGTCACCCAGGGAGGCTGCAGCCCCCAGAGCAAACAGAAGGGGCAGAGCCTGGACCAGCAGACTTCAGCCCTTCAGACCAACACCTTCACCAGCCTGAGACGAAGTTAATTCACGCGTGGTGTGAACACCCTCAAACACTTTAGAAAAATCTCCGTAGCGCCCAAATTCCTACTCAGAGAAATATAAAGGAGAAACCAAGTGTAATTTATGATAAAATAATGCATATCTAAGAATGTAAGTTCTCAGGTCGGATCACAGGGCAAAACAGAAAGTACTCAGGTAACGTAATCAGAGTCTTGCTCACTTTAACGTATCAATCTTCTGTTTTTCTTTTCTTTCTTTTTTCTTCTGCCCAGGGCACGCAGCTTGTGGGATCTTAGTTCCCCAACCAGGGATTAAACCCAGGCCCTCGTCAGTGAGAGCGCGGAGCCCTAACCACTGGACCACAAGGGAATTCCCTAACGTATCAGTCTTGATGCTTAAAAAGTATGTTAAGAAGTGATACTGTTCAAAAAGTAGAGAACATGGCAAACCAGTGGTACAGGTGAACATGAGAATTTAAACCGTAAGTGTACAATCTGCGTGTTAAAACCACACACAAGTTCTTTAGGTTCCTGTGTAACATGAGTGTCCAGGATGGCTTTAAGGATGCCTCAAGGACCACTTCAGTCATGGTGACAACCAAGAGCGCCCCACAGAGTCCCAGAACACACCCGGGAGGCACCACCGCTTCTGTGGGATGGAAACAGTCAGACGAACTAATATTAACCATCTTGCAAAAAAAAAAAATTAAACCCTGTTGGTTTTCTTAAAATTGGTTCCACATAATTCTAGACTTGGAAACACCCCAAGTGATAAGGGTCACCAGTGTCCGTAAACCTGGGGGATGTCCCATCCGCCACCTTGACCTTTGATGCTGCTATTTGACCTTGAAAACGGGCTACCAGAGAGAAAAGCTCTTTAGGATGCTGAGTCGATTCTTGCCCAGGAGGTCAGTGTGAGACAGGGATTCGCAGCCTCAACGCTGTCCCTTCAGACCGAATAAGGTTTGGCTGTGAGGGCCGCTGGGTGCCTTGCAGGGTGCTAAGAGCAGCCCAGCCTCCACCCACTGGGTGCCAGTAGCGAGGTCATGAGGCTCAAAACTGTTGCAGGTCTTGTCAAATGTCCCCGGGCGATGGAGTCTGTCTGCAGGCTGAGGAGAACTGGTGGGAGCCGTGTAACATCCTCCTTTGGTCTCTGTTTAGTGCAGTTAGTGATTTTTTTTTTAAAAAAGAGAGTATGTAACACAGAAGCTTAACTCACCCGCTTAGAGCAGGGTCACATATTATTATATCAAGACCATGAATGGATGGAGCTAGAGTCTGTCATGCAGAGTGAAGTAAGTCAGAAAGAGAAAGACAAATACCATATGCTAACACATATATATGGAATCTAAAAAAAAAAAAAAAAGGATATGAAGAACCTAGGGGCAGGACAGGAATAAACACGCAGACGTAGACAATGGACGTGAGTACACGGGGAGGGGGAAGGGTGAGCTGGGACGAAGTGAGAGAGTGGCATGGACATATATACACTACCAAATGTAAAATAGATTGCTAGTGGGAAGCAGCCGCATAGCACAGGGAGATCAGCTCGGTGCTTTGTGTCCACCTAGAGGGGTGGGATAGGGAGGGTGGGAGGGAGGGAGACGCAAGAGGGAGGGGCTATGGGGATATATGTATACGTATAGCTGATTCACTTTGTTATACAGCAGAAACTAACACACCATTGTAAAGCAATTATACTCCGAAAAAGATGTTTAAAAACAAAACAAAACATGAAAAACTCACACTTCCCTGTTCTGTGTTTCCAGCTATCAGTTTTGGCTTCAGGTTTTGTTATCTGCAGTCCCAGTGACAATCACTGCTTTCGACTGTCTCCACAGGAAGGCCCCACTTCTTTGCTCCTGCCCCCTTGCTTCTCAAAGGTCTTCTTCACATGGGAGTCCAAGAACCAGGAGCCCTGGTTCCCACCCTAGTCCCTGCACAGTGGAGGAGGGTTAGGGCAGGTGTGTGTGAGCCTGTGCATGGGTGTGGGTGGGCGTGCAGCTACTGCAGATCCACAATCTGGCTTCAGTTTGGGGTTTGCCTCCTGTCTGTCCCTCCTACTTGCTCATACCACCCTCCACCGGGAAGCAGCCATGCTGTGTGTGGGTCAGGGGAAGGCCCTGATGGCCCCAAGCTCGTTGCGATCCTTCCATCCCCCATGGACACCAACTAGCCACGGGTCTGCGCTTAACCCAGGCCTAAGCCAATCATCTGATGGCATCCCACCATCCTAGTAACTGATTGGCCAGGAATGGGCAGAGGATGTGGCCGGTCCAATCAGAGTGGAGACTCTCTTTCCGCTTGGATGGGAATGAAGAAACACACAGGCCCTGGAGTTCCCACAGCCTTCTCACTGTGACCTTCCTGTGATACTGTCAACATACTCAGTCGTCGTTTGATGTGTAAGGTAGGTTATTTCTGAAGATGACTGATCATAGGTTCTCTCATCCTTTATGTACAAGGCTCTGCCCCTCCCCCTTGAATCCAGGATGGTCTTGGGCTTACTTTCCCCAATAGAATGAGAGGAAGGTGATGATCCGGAACTTCCAAGCCCAGACCTTCAGGGGCCGGGCAGTGTCCACTTTGACCCTCTTGGGATCCAGCTGCGTGTAAAGAAGCTCAGGCTGACCACCAAGTACGGAGAGAGAGGCCACCTGCTCCCAGCTCTCCATTGACCCAGCTGAGACACTAGACATGTGACTAAAGCCATCAGAAACCCCCAGGGCCCAGCTAAGCCCCCAAAAGAATGCAGATGCATGGACAATCCCAGCCACGACCAGGTGGAACAGAGGAACCTTCCCCCAAAACACTGTCCTGAGAAATAATAGCTCACTGGTGTTTAAGCGCCCAAGTTTGTGTGGTCTGTTACACAGGAATAAATAACCCACTCACAGCGTGAGCTGGACTTAATGTTACTTTAATAGACACCTAACTGGTTTGGCTCCATAGGTTTATTTTTTTATTATTATTATTTTTATACAGCAGGTTCTTATTAGTTATCTATTCGATACATATTAGTGTATATACATCAATCCCATGTTTCCATAGGTTTAGAATTAGGATGCTGTGAGCCGCTAGCAACAGAAAATCCAACTCAATAAGGATATTTATTATCTCTCAAAACATGAAATCCAAGTTAGGGTAGTGGCCCAGTGGTGTCACCAAGGACCCATGCTCTTCCCATCTCTCCACGCTGCCATCCCCACTGTGATGCTGTTCCTGTCACATCACGGACGCAAGAAGGCTGCGAAACGCCAGCCATCACATCCAGACACACAACATCCGGCAGGAAATGAGGAGCATGTCCTCTTTATGTGCTTTTTACAAGTGAGGAGACCTTTCCCAACAGCAGGATTCACTGGTTTAAAACTTGTTTCAAAACCAGTCACAAAAAGAGGTGTGGAGTTACCGAGATTAGCTCACATGGACCAGTTTACCCCTAGCCACGCAGAGGGTGGCTACCTGCACCAAGGTGGGCTTCTGCCAGCAAGGATGGAGGGCATGGCTGTGGCCACCACAGTGTTTACTACAAGATGAAATTAGCATTGACCACTGAACAAAACAGGCGTCCCTGAAAGGCACACAGCCTTTATCCTGTGGCCTTGTGTGGCCTCTGCCTGTGTCCTTCCACCCGCCCCCTGCAAATGTCACCGTTCGCAAGGTGCTAGGTCAGTCAATATCTGTCTCGAGCAGCCAGGGTCCCGGCAGAAAGCAGAAGGCGTTCCTGGGAGGAGATGTGGAAGACCGCATGGCGACAGGACCACCTGCTGCAGTGTGAACGTGGCTCCACGACCTACCAGAGGTGCTGCTCCCCAGGGCCCAGCTGACCCCGCTGCCTGGCTGTAGGAAGCATGGGGTGACAACTGTCACCCACTCATTCGGCGCCTGACACGAATTGATCCAACAGAAAAGAAAGCTGGGCAAGCACTGTGGTCACTGAAGGACACAGACACTGCCAGGCCAGGGTGCAGATGAGGGAAGAAAGGCCCCAGCCTCTCTGCTTGGTCTCAGCTCGCAACGGGCACCCCGTTGGTGAAGATCCACTGACGCTGGCCATTGGCCTCCTGGATGCCACGCAGGAGAGAGTAGATTCGGTTGGAAAGTGGAGAATCGATGAGTTAGGTGACCAAAAACGAGCATTTTACTGAAGAAAAGCAGTTCAGAATCCAGATAGTTTAGCCATGACCACCATTCACTCCCACCCAATCCCAGGCTTCTGTATCTAATCCCCAAAGGGTCCACGTGGAAGCTTCTCTTCACAGCCAGCCAGGGGGACACTCAGTGGCGTTCCTCCAGTGGCCCTGTCAGGCCCCTCTGGTTTCACAAGCGGTGGCCCGTGGCAGCGAGAACAGATGCTGGAAACAAAGTGCATCCTTTAATTCAAGGCTGACTGTGATTGAGAAGAGAGAGTTCGTTTCCCCTTGGGGAAACAGAAGCATTCCCTGGGATTGAAATCGAGGTGTCTGAGAGACGCAAGGGTTCTCCGTCTGGTGACCAGATAACGCATGAGCGCGCGCCCCCCGGGGCCTGGAGGCCCGGAGCCCAGAGCTCCTTCCCGCGGGCCCAGCTCAGCCTCCGGGTGACCGCCTGGCGCAGCCAGGGACGGAGGCAGGAGCTGGACCGGCAGGACCGAAGGGGTCGGCCAGCCGGGCCGGGCGCGCCGAACAGGTTCAAGGCTGATTCCAACGCCTCAGCCCCGCCGGATTACAAGTGCCTGTGACTGTCGCAGCTCTGGAGTCCTTGGGCCAGGGGCCCCGGGCGAGGGAGCCGGCGGGGTTTCAGAAGGAAGCGGGGATCCTAGGTGGGAGACGCTGAGCTTACCTTCGCCCCGGCGCAGAGGAGCTGCGCGACTCTGGGCAGCCCCGCGGGGCCCGCCTCGGCGCCACCTCACCTGCCAAGCAGGCGGGCCGCGCGTGGGGCCGTGGAGCACGAGGGAGACACAGGCCGGGTTTAGCCGGTCTCCGGCCCAACCTGATCCCGTCCCCTCCCCGACTCCCCAAGATCTCGCCCCTGCCCTCGGGCCTTCGCGGGGAGATACACGTTTCAGGCCAGACCCAGGGCTGGACGCCCAGGGCCCGCCGTCCAGGCCCCGGCTGCGCGGCCCGCACCCCCTCCCCGGAGGCGGAAGCAACAGGGAGCCGCGCCCCGCCCTCCGCCCCCGGGTCCCCTCGGCGGCCCTGCGCCAGGGGGCAGGCCGGGAGGGGGCAGGGCCGGGGCGGGCTGGCACCAGAGCGCCAGGGCGCGGGAGCGGGGCGGGGGCGCGGCCCGCGGGGCGCATGCTCACACGCGCTCGTGACGTGCGCGCGGGGACCGGCCTGCCGGAGGCCGGGCTGAGACGGCGGCGGGCGGAGACCCGGAGCAGAGCAGAGCAGGGCAGAGCCGCGGAGCGGAGAGGAGGAGCCGAGCAGCAGAGCAGCGGCGGGACCGCCGGCCGCCGCGCCCCCGAGCCCGCAGCCCCACCGCCTGGGCCTCGGCACGCGGGCTCCGGTCGCCGAGCGGCCACCCCCGAGCCGGCCGCCGCGGGCCGGGCCGGGCATGAGCGCGGAGGGGCCGCGGCCGCCCCCCGCAGCGCCCGGCGCGCCCAGGCCGTGACCGGGGCGGGGCGCGCGGCCGCACTCGGGCCCGGGCCCATGGGCGCGCCGAGCCGGGCTCGGGGGCGCTGAGCGGGCGGGCGCGGCCGGAGGAGCCATGGACTGCACCCTCGTGCGGACGCTCGTGCACAGATACGTGAGTGCGGCCGGCGCGGGACCGGGGCCGGGACCGGGGGGGACGGGCCCTTCGCCCCCGATCGTGCCGCGGCCGCCGGCCCTGGGTCGCTGGGGGCTTGGGCGGCCTCGTGCGGCCGACCGCGCCCCGGGGGACGGCAGGACGCGGGGTACCTGCGGAGCTGGCACCTGGGCCCCGACGGCGGAGGAGCCGGGCGGAGCTGCCGGGGCAGAGACTGCTTAGATCGGCGCGGGCCGGGCTGGGGAGGGATGCTCGGGCTTAGCCTCGCCTGCTGGCGCTACCCCAGGGTTAAGGGACAGGGAGAGGGGCACCCACAGGGAAAAAGGCGGTGGCTTTGCTCGTTAGTTTGGTAACAGCACCGGGGGGTTCGGAAGTGAAGTTTGGGACCTTTGTCCCGAAAGTAACCAGTCAGACCCGAGGCTGGCGGTTCGGGGTTCCCCCGGAGTCTTCGCTCCGGGAGGCGCGTGGCGACGCCGGGCTTGGGCAGGGGGACACGGAGGGTCAAGTTGGGTTTGTTTCCCATCCGCCCGAGGGGAGCCGCGTGCGGCGCTGTCGCCGGCCCCGGGGGTAGAGGGGGTGCGCGCAGGAGAAGGAAACTGGTCGCGTCTCTGACAAAGGCCCCCCTGTCCCCCGCGCGCACCGCCGCCAGTCGCAGGTTGCAAAAGTTGTGCGCACTGAGGTTTCCGCTAGGAGAGGGAACGGTGGTGGGAACTTGTTTTCTTCTGGCTGAGGAATTCCCTTCGTCAGTCATTCATATTTACGTGTTTTCTTCGAGGAGACCTCGGCCGCATACGAGGGTGTTTCTGTTCATCCAAGGGGAACGTTGAATCAGTGCCTTCCCCCGAATCCACTCACCAGAGGACTCAAGGGTCAGGGGAGCTCGTGGCACCTTCCAGTAGCTCCCCTGGGGAGGGCAGTCTGCCTTCCGGTTAGTGGGGCGAACCCCTCTGGGATTCTGGGAAGGCTTCCCGTGGGAAGGGCCCTGTCCCCTCAGGGATTCTTGAGTCCATCTTATAACGTGAGTGTAAACATCAGGGTCACCTTGGTGTCTCTACAGTAGTAAGTTCTGGAAAATCAGGTAACAGTGGCGGTAGGTAATCAGATGTCTTAGAGAAACGCTTGACGGGTCCCAGACATTCTGTTCTCAGGCTTATGGCCCACGAGCTCGGAGCCAGCGTGTGCCTAGGATGTGCTCACTAGTTTTCCAGTTAATTTCTGTTCTCTTCCAACTCTGAGACTCTGTGATAGGAAGGAGAGTTGAATTGTGAGCGGTAACGCGCAGTCTCTATCCACGGGTCTCCCGGTCCGAGGCCCCCCGCCTGGTGGCTCTTCCCCTCCGTCCTGCTCCTGTGACCCCTTCGTCCTCGGAGTCCGGCAGACAGGTGTCCGAGTTTTGTGCTTTCACTCCCTTACGTCCTCCAGGCCTTCAGCTGTTTCATGGCATATCAATCTCTATAAATGTTGGTGTACCTGATATATTTTAATTCCCCTTTGCTGTGTTATTAGACTTATTTTTCTCAGACCTAACTGGGAAATATTCTTCAGTGAACTTTCCCAGCATATATGTTTGGTAATGTCCCTGGGATCCAGTTACAGGGTGCTGTTATTATTTCTTTGTTTCTCATTCCACATCTTTTTGTTTTTTTAACAGTCTGATCATTTGTCTACTTCACCATATTCACATACAAAACCATTCATTTCTATGATGTGAAACTCATGTCTACGTTATTAAACTAATTTGACTTTTTCCAGAAAGTCAATTTGTTTGCTTATAATTGGATTATCTTTCAATATTTAGGAATTAATTATACTTCCTTTTGCTAGAGGGCGAAGAAAGACTCTGGGATTAAATATTCATATTTCCTTGTGGTTTCCATATATGACGTATTTCATAAGCATGAATAAAGTCATACCGTGTTCCCATCTGGTGTTCACACAGTCAGAATTTCCAGGACAAAGAAACCTTTTCATGATGACGCCTGAGGGCTGCCAAAGATAAAGGAGTCCTTGGAAACCATTGCTGTGGGTATTCTATTCTGGGTTAATTCCAGAGAGGTAGAATAGGCAAATGAATGAGAGGATTCCCTTCCGGGTCAGGCCAGGTATATGCCAAAGCTGGCATTACCGGTCGTTTGTGAGCCTCGATATATAAGCATATATATAAGCATATAAGCCGCGTAGAGATGCGCTGTTCTTGTAAATGGCAAAGCGCCTCTGTACCTTGAGCTTTTAAAAGAAATGTTTAACGAAGTGGGTGGAGAACTAGTGTTATCCTCCTAGAAGAGATGTGAGGTGGGAAACCCAGAGTCGGGTAGTTTAAGTTCTGAGAGGCACCTGCAGAGTCTCCGGGAGCCCACCTGGATGTGGACCTGGCCTGCCCACTTTGAGGCCGTGTCACCCTGGGCAGGTGGCTTCGCTTTTTCTCTGCCTCGGTTCTCTCATCTGAGGATGAATAGCGGTACCCGTTGCAGAGGGTTATCGTGAGAATTAAGTGAGTTAGTACAGGCCAGGAGCTAAGAGTGGCGCCCGGCTCTGCGGAAGTGCTCAGCACACGTGTCACGACTAGCCGTTAGCATAACTTTGCCCCCGGTCACTGCATAACTTTGCCCCCGGTCACTGGCCGGGGGAGGGCAGGCATCTCTGTCGGTTGCCGGCCAGGCCAGTCAGTACGGCCACCAGGGGCCCTGGGTGCCCTGCTCTGGAGCAGCTTCGGGAAATTTTGAAACGGGGGGCGCCAAAATGCCGCAGGCCCCACGGAAAGCCTGCAGGCCACCTCTGAGCACAACAGTTATTTCCAGGCCAGGAGGCCCACCTTGTCGGGACACTTCTCTCCTTTCCATCCACGCCTCACATTCGGGAGATGTGACTGTAAAGCTTAAGTTTGTTATGTTTCTGGCGTTTGTGTTTAGTAAACATCACTGATCCCTGGAGAACCTCAAGCGTGGCTGTGTTAGAATGCTTTACACCTTTAAAATTCACCATTTGAATGCATGCTCATGGGTCTGCGTTGGTTTGTTTTTTTATCGCCAATGCTGTGTGCCGTGGACGTCAGTGCCCACTGGTGCTGCCCTACAGGCGGACCCATCCACCCGAGGCAGAGTTAGTTTTAACAGCTTTCAGTGCCGCCTGCCTCGGGGCTGCCTCTTCGTGGCGCTTCCCACGTGGGGCCTCCGGATCTGCCTGGAGTCTGCACCCCAGGACACTAAGTTAAGTCACTGGAACCCCCGAGGCCATCAGGTGTTTGAAGTAGGTGACCCCCTAGGCTGGCCCGAGGGCTGTGCTGCAGTGTTTGCACAGGCCTTTCAAAGCAGTCTGCCAGGTGTATAATTTAACCTTTGTGTCCTGGCTGTTAAGTTCAGTTCCTTCCATTGTCCTTTCAAACCCTGTTTAATGTCCGTTGCCACAAGGGACCTTCACATGCTTTTCTTTCACGCCTGAGGGTAGGTTTAATAACCCGAGGGGAAGAGGGAGTTTAGGTGTTTGGGTTTGGCTGCAGTCAGTTGCATTTCTAGGGATGAGCACGCTGTCCTCAGTTTACAGTTAGCTAAAACCACCTGGAATGCACTGAGCTGCCGCTCAGTACGCAGGAAGGCCTCTGTTTACAGCTGTGCTGGGCCTTGAAACCTAGAGACGCACTGTTCCTCGTGCTGGGACCACATGTTCCACTGGCAACAGGGTAATCAGAGCTGCTTAGATCCCCAAGTCCCAGACTTACAGATGCTTTTTTAACCAAGTTAAACGCCAGCAGAAATGCTATTTATTTGCAAGGAAAATCAATAAAAAGTCATTTTTACAGCAATATAAACTCAACAAGATTGAACAAGGGATTGTTTTTGCTTTTACTTGACTCCTGGTATCTGAGAAACAAGACAGTTGTTTGTGGAGGTCAAAAGTTCAGCGTCAGAGCCTAACAGGCAGCTTGAGACCTGGGCCGGCCTCTGACTGCGAGGCCTTGGGCGTCTTCCTGCTTGAAACGAGGCACCGACTGCGGCTCCCTGGGGGCGCTGCCAGGATGGGGCCCTGTGGCATGGGGAGGTGCTCTGTCAGGGGGCCTCTTATCTGAAAGGTGAGCCCGGTGCTGCTGGCAGCCCCAGCTCCTCGGAGGGACGGCGTCTGCTGCTTCCTGGAGAGCCTCTGGCCCCCCTCCCCCTGCGGAAGGTGTGGAGGGCCGTGCTTGCCCTGCACTTGGTGGAGAGCACAGCGGTCCTCAGACGGGACGCCCCTCTGCCACCGGCCCACGCCTGTCGGTGCTCTTGCCGCCCTTCTGGTTCAGGGCAGGTGAGCCCGCTCTGTAAAGATCTGTCCTGCAGCTTGGGGTCCCCCGCCCCTCACCCCTCCTTATCCTCAATCAGCAGCGTCTCCCTTTTAGGGTGACGTCACCCAGTCCCTGTGGCACTCAGCCATGCCTTGAAATCGCCTTTTTTTTTTGAAAAGCAGACTTTGTTTGTTTGTTTGCGGTACGCGGGCCTCTCACTGCTGTGGCCTCTCCCGTTGCGGAGCACAGGCTCCGGACGCGCAGGCTCAGCGGCCATGGCTCACGGGCCCAGCCGCTCCGCGGCACGTGGAATCTTCTCGGACCGGGGCACGAACCCGTGTCTCCTGCATCGGCAGGCGGGCTCTCAACCACTGCGCCACCAGGGAAGCCCTATTTCCCCCATTTTGAAGTGGAGCGGGAGGAAGGTCATTTCCCCCGAGTCCTCCTTTCCCCACGCTGTCAGCGAGGAGTTTGTTGGTAACATATTTACACACATTTGCAGGTGTCCTTCCCGTCTATGTTTCCGTCACTCCTGACTTGAGGGGTTAGTCATCCTCTGAGGAGAAAGTCACTCGGTTGGATTTCCAAATTCCTGGTCCAGAAATGTTTAACCACCTCTCACCCTCCTGGTTTATGTGGGCAAAATGTTTCCCATTTTTCTGGGGTTTTGATTTTGTCTTTGGTGGGTTTCAGTATCAGAGCACCTCCTGGGAGTGGTGTAGGCAGTAGAAGAAGTCAGTTTTCCTGGGAGGCAGCAGCGTGCCCCGCATCACCCGGCATCAAAATCTGCCCCCGCTCGACACGGACTTGAGCCCACATTCGTTGGCTGCCCCTGTCAGGGTTGGTGGCCCTTGAGAAATTTGCCCCGTCCATTGTGTGTGATTTGCGGATAAAACATTTTCGCAAAGGTGGGCTGCCAGTGGCAAAAAGGCTTTTAACTTCCACTCACTTTGTTTCTGCTGTGCTCACACCAGTGCCTGTTTCACGGGTTCCGTGATAGGTAGAGGCCAGAGTTACCGTCTTCTGCACCGTTTCCTCCACATGTTACCTGCTGGGGGACCTGCATCCGTTCCAGGAGCCCCTCCCGCCGCCGGGCACGCGGGTGGATGGGATGCTGCGCATGTGGGCGTGGTGCTCCGCTGGAGCCCGTGAGTGCATATGCGCCTGAGGAGATGCGAACGCTCTTTGCGAGTTTCCTTGGGGCTCACGAATCTTTCTGTGAACACAGTGGACGGGGGCCTGGCTCGTCCAGTCTGCTCTTCCCGGCTGTGTTCCCCGGGGGCAGCTCACCACCCCTCCGTCCCCTCGTCTGCGTTGGGCCAGGGGCTTCCCAGCGAGTGTGGACGTTGTGCCCTTTGCCATGACCTTTCAGCGCCCTTCTTCACGCCTCTTTCCTGGGTCTTAGGTCAGAGACCAGCCAGCACGACTCTGAGATGCCGATCATGTCAACACACCCGTTTGATTATCGAGGACGTTGATGCTAAGAATGTGGCTGAGGAAGGAGTGGTCTCGGTGGCGAAAAGCTGACATTGTTTCTGGGGTTGTTCTCTGAGATGCTCATGGCGGGTCTGTGAACTTTAATGTTGTGTTTAAGCGCCGGCATCTAAAATACAAAGCTGTGACAGGCCTGGGCGTGTCCTGGTCTGCTCACCGCAGGCAGGGCTGGTGCCCACTGCAGAGCTCAGGTTCTCAGCCTCGGGGCTGCAAGTGCCAGTCCTGGGGCCTGCAGGTGGGTTCCTGTGAGGGGCCTCCTCTTGGCTTGCAGGCGGCAGCCTTCCCTCCCCTCAGCTGCCTCCTCCGGTGCCCAGAGAGGGAGGGAAAGAGGGAGGGGAGCAGAGCAAGTGATCTCTTCTCCCTCCTCTTGTAAGGACACCAATCCTATCAGATTACGAGTCCACCCTTATGACCTCATTTCATCGTAATTCCCTCCCCAAATCCCTATCTCCAACTCTAATCACATCGGGGGTTAGGGGTTCGACATGTGAATTCAGGGGGACACAGTTCAGTTCAAGGCTGTATACTGTTAAAGGAGGCGCTCTTTGGGTGGTAAACGTTCACACAGGTGAAGAACCTCAAAGGAGGCGGTTTGAAACAGCGCATCGTTTGCTGACTGTTTTATCAAACAAATACAAAAAAAAATGTTCCACAGAATCTGGGAAGACTAAAATAAAATAAACGTGTAGTGGGAATGGGTTACTTTTTAAACTGTGGGGCAGATTTAGGCCGGTGTGACCTCTGACAGACCACAGTTTGCATTATTTGATCAGATCTAAGGTTGTGTGTATTTATATCTTTTTCTTCTCTTTCTGTTGCTTCATTTTTCCCCCGTAGGAGGATTGGTAGGAGAATGGTGGTTGGTATTAAGACTAGACTATAAAGTGTTGTTTTGGGTTTTGTGTTATAACCTAAATCCACAGCGTCTGGCTTGTTGACAGGACAGATGTCACGGTATCTGCCACGTAACTGGATTGGGCGCACGTGTCTGCTTCGGAAGCTGGGAGGCCGCTGCGTAACGAGCCGATTCTCCTAGTCAGTGGGGTTGGGTTTTAGGGACTCCACGCTGTCGATCTGCTCTGTACAGGGTGACCTCTTACCTTTGGCAAAGTCGGAAAGTGATGGTTGGAAGGTGACCCCGAGCTGTCATTAGGGTGACAGGGACGTGACTTCTCTGCACATCCAGAGCATGGTGTCACCCTGTCGCCCACACATCGTGGGCTTTCGCGGCAGTGCGTGTAAGTTCCCAAGCCAGCTGCTGTGGACCTTTCCCTCTTAGGTTTCTCTGTAATCACAGCCTCGTTGTCTTTTATTAAAAATTTGCTTACGCTGTTGTAAGCCCGCGTCGGCAATGACCCTAAAGCATTATTCATCATATGATTAGGACCCTGGATGGCCTCTGCTGTTGCTGTGAGGCTGGTCGCTCACCCCGTCTGATGCTGTGACACTAGTTAAAGCCACAGGACCCTGAGGGGCGCTCCCACCTCCCGTACTGTCCCGTCTGAACTGTCTGTGCAGAATGACGGGCTCTGCTTCCTGAAGGTCAAGTTCGTACCTGGGCCGTGTGCGTCTGACTCTGGCCTGGCATGTTGGCCTCCCTCCCTTGAACCTGCTCCCGGACAGGGGGGCCGACTGCCCCTCCCTCCTCTCCGGACAGACCCCTGGCTGCCGGGAAGGAGTCAGCCATCCTAGCCGTTACCTAATCTCCCTCCTTCAGAGAAAAGAGGATCTCCTCCACCGTGTTTGCAGCAAAGGATTAGGGACAGTGAAGGGCGGCCATTGGAACGCCATCCGGATTTCTTTGTGATTTTTCAGGACGGCCTCGGGGACTGCCCACAAAACTGAGATTTTAAATCACGGAATTAATTTAAAGTCATTCCATGGAACAAAACCGTGGGGTGATCGCTGGTGTGGAAGAGGTGTGGCATGAGGGCAAAGCAGACCTACATTTATCTGTCACTTTCAGGTGGAATATCTGACGGTGACGGATATACGCGTGTGGAATAATTTACGTCACCTTTTCTGTTTAGAAAGTGTACGGAAACAGTTGTCTTGACTCGGATCAATTTAGGCAGAGCGTTAAAATAGTAGATATAACCGTGAGGCGTGTGCGTGCATTTTTTTCAGTTGGATATAAACCTGAAAGCCACGCGTGTTAGAAAGTTGGGGTGACCATCTTGTGGTTAGGGTCTGAGTCCTCGCTTCTGATGGTCAACTCACGTCACCATTTTTCTGTGGTAAAATGGGAATAAGCTATGGAAACTCTTGACGCTGAAGAACACGTGTGGGGCAAACCTAGTGAGATTCCAGCAGAGGAAGGCGTGCGCTGCGCTCGGGACACGCCAGGTGCTCAGCATCGGCTGTTCACCACACGTTTACTGACACTTGCTGAAGGGATTCCGCGGCAGGGCAGAATACACAGACACCCCGGGCGCCCCTGGAGGCTGCATTTGGGTGGTATAGGACAAAATAAATAAGCACACAGTAGGCCAGGTGTCGGGAAGGGCCGCGGACAGACAGGAGCCGAGGAGGGGTCAGGGGGAGGGGGTGTGACAGGAGCCAGGTCTGGGAGGGGGAGACAGGATGGTTCTGGGCAGGATGGAGGCCAGAGGCCAGCGCAGGGCGGCAGGCCCGAGGGCGGTGGTGGGGGCGGGGGGGATGTGACAGGGATGATGCGTCACCAGCGTTTTTTTTGTTTGTTTGTTTTTTGTGGTACGCGGGCCTCTCACCGTTGTGGCCTCTCCCGTTGCGGAGCACAGGCTCCAGACGCGCAGGCTCAGCGGTCATGGCTCGCGAGCCCAGCCGCTCCGCTGCATGTGGGATCTTCCCGGACCGGGACACGAACCCGCGTCCCCTGCACCGGCAGGCGGACTCTCAACCATTGCGCCACCAGGGAAGCCTGTCACCAACGTTTTAATAGGAGCACGTGGCCGCCCCGCAAATTTCATTGCTTAAAATATGGAATGTGTTATATATGTTGCCTTTGATAAAGGTTTCAGTTTGTTTTAAAGTTATATGGGCCTACTGTAGAGCACAAGGAACTCTACTCAATACTCTGTGATGACCTATATGGGCAAAGAGTCTAAAAAGAGAGCGGACGTATGTATCTGTATAACTGATTCACTGTGCTGTACTTCTGAAACTACCATGACATTGTAAATCAACTATATACTCTAATAAAACTTTAAAGAATTATATGGCAAAATGAGGAAAATGTTACGTAATAGCTAAATTAAGATGGTTTAACATTATAAAGATGCATTGACTTATTGAGTGAATATACGGTAGGTTGGTTTATGGGCAGTTCTTTTGTGATTGTCGTAAAATATCCCTAAAATTTACCATTTTGACCATTTCGAAGTAAGTGTATAGTCCAGTGGCTTTAAGTACATTCACATCACCTCCATCCATTTCTAGAACTTTTTCATCTTCCCAAACAGAAACTGATTTAAGAGCAATTTTAAGTAGTTGGTTCCACATTTGATATTGTATATCTTGCTTTTTTGGGAACATGTTTTTTTTTAAATCAATGATAAGGACCTTATCAGGGTCATGGGAAGACTTATTGAAACCTAAGTGCTGATTAAATTTTAATGGAAAATGTACCTTTGGCAGGAGGGTTTTTTTCTCTTTTAAATAATTGGCAGTGGTAAGTTTTATTAAAATTTAAGTACTCGAATATGAGGATTCATTTGGGCTTTAGTTTTGCTTAGCGTGTGCTGTCGAGAGCGGCCAGAGTGGTGATTACCGCTCCAGAGAAGAAAAGCTGATATTTGTCTTAGAACAAGTAATTCTGTAATGAAACAGAATATCATAAAGGTTATGTCTAGGGCTTCCCTGGTGGCGCAGTGGTTGAGAGTCCGCCTGCCGATGCAGGGGGCGCGGGTTCGTGCCCCGGTCCGGGAGGATCCCACGTGCCGCGGAGCGGCTGGGCCCGTGAGCCATGGCCGCTGAGCCTGCGCGTCCGGAGCCTGTGCTCCGCAACGGGAGAGGCCACAACAATGAGAGGCCCGCATACCTCCAAAAAAAGAGTTATGTCTAGTTGGCAATACTTTCAAATAATATAGTTCATAATGGTGTTTGTTTAACGATATGATAAAGCCACGTGGCTTTCTCCTAAGTGCGTTAATAAGGAATAGCAATTAAAGCATTTTATGTGAAATTTTCCTCCAGAAACTGCATTCTGCTGATTAACTGGTTCAGATCAGTTTTCTGTTTTGAGTTAATCTATGACATGTGTTCTTTTACTGTCTAAAAAATTATTAAGAATAGATTAAACTTAAATTTTTTCTGTAAAATTATTGGGTCTGTGAGAAGCAGTTTCCTGTTATTTCTCCTCCAAAGGGGATATGAGATTTTTCTGTTCTTAAATTGAAATAATCCCTTGATTTCATAAATTGCCCTGTCACTTTTTAGAGAACAGCATGGTTTCAAAAGCAGTAAGTCCCATTCTTATCAAGTACTTAATTTATTAACCAGAAACTTAGTTGAAAAGTTGAATAATTTTGGCTCGTAAAACGCTGCAGCTGTAACAGGGAGTTGGCGAGATGCCCAGCTTGCCAGGCGCTCTTTGGAGCTGACGGAAAAGTAAAAACTAAAGGGTGCTGATGACACTTCCTTAGCCCCCTCACAATTTAAGTTTCTTGAAAGGTGGGTTGATGCTGGTTTCCATCAATCCATTACCCTTGCAGATTCAGAAAGGTCTTAGGTCTGAGGGAGGACGTCTCATCCACACGGAGGCCTCTGCCCCTCACTGGAATGAGGACTGGTCACTGTGGTCGCCGTGCCCGGGGCTGATTTTTTTCCCTTTTTTGTCCCAAGCCTGGCAGACAGTTCACCCACCTTCGGTCATTTTCTCAGTGAATGACTGACTTCCTGCCTGTGCTCTGAACTCACCGAGGGTGGGATTTGTGTCCCGATTGAGGATCACGTGTATCCGATTCTCCTCGATTTTGTTATTTTAATGGCCCCGTCGAGGAAGAGAGCGACTTGGTTCAGGTCTTGACCCAAAGGCTGTGGGCCGGGCCCGAAGAGCAGACCCTAAGGGGGATTCAGGGAGCCGGTGTGTATCAGGGATCCTGCACGGCAGGCGGCCCGCCCGGCACCCCACGTGGGCCCATGAGCTGCCCGCTCCCGCCCCAGGCTCGCTGGCCCTGCTGGGGATGGGGCCGAGGGGGGACCTGGGCGGTGGGAGCCTGGACTCGGGCCTGCCGCTTGCTCGGAGTGACCAGCGTTAGGTCTGTAGCCGGCGACAGTGTCACGAAGATTTTCCAGGCTTTCTCTTCGCAGACGGGCAGGCCTGCGACCTGAAGTCCCATTGCCAGCCTTGTGGGCCCTTCTGGAAAGGCGCCTCCTCAGTGGGTTTTGGATTGTGTCTTAAAGGCCAAGACAAGGCCTCCAGCGTGTAAAATCCACATGTGGCTCTGCAGCCGAGGATGCGGTCCACACGCGGCACGTGCCCTGTGGAGTCCGTGTCCCCGCCGGTGAGTGTGGTTCACACACACGCACACGTTTGCTTCTCCGCTTTGGTCCTGACGGCTTGACGACCACCCGCTGAGGCAGCGCGGCCCCCGTGGCTCTCCAGCGGGTGGAGTAGCAGGGGGAGGTGGGCCCAGCGCCCCCAGAGGACAGCCCGTTGTGACGGGCGGGGCGGGTGGACACAGCTCCGCAGCAGGGGGCCTGGCCCTGCGTCTGGGGTGGGGTGGTGGCCTCCCTGGGCCCGTGGGCAGTTCTGACACCTGGTCCCTACGGTCGGTGTTCCTGCTGCGGGTAGGGGGACCAGATGTTCAGTATTTAACGAAAGGGGTGATGGAGGGAGGTCATTCAGAGGCGGCCAGCAGGGCCGCGGGGAGACGGATAGTAATAAAGATCGACTGTCAAACCAGGACAGGCCCGGGCGGAGTCCACTCTTTCCTGCTGTCACCGCTGCTCCCCGAGGGGCTCGGGCGCCCTGGGCCCCGTTCCTGCGGACCCGGGCAGTGGTTAGAGATTAGCGACGGCGAGTGGCAGAGCTCGGAGGCACTGATTGTGGGGCTCAGGGGGACGCGAGGGGCACAGGGTGGGCGCCGACCGCTGCTGCCCCTCACGAGGGCGCGGAGGCACCTTGTTGTTGTAAACAAAGTGCTGAGGTCACAGGTCGCTGAGGTCGATGAAAGCGGGGCGGGGGCTCTGCACCGCACGTTCCGTTCGGGGCATCCATCCGGGGACTGGCCCCGCGCGCCCCTTCTGCCCGAGCGCGTGATGGGTAACCCAGAGCGGCCGTGCTGTTGACTCGGTGCCCAGCGCGGGACTGATGCTCGGCCACCGTCCATTCCCTCCGGGGCCCCAGCCAGGAGGCGGCAGGGGGAGGCAGGTTTACAGCCGGCCGGGACTGACATTCCTCCTAACGCAGAGCCAGCTTCTCTTCCAGTCCTGTTGTAATTTAGAATTTGGGGTTCACTATAAAGTTTTGTGGTTTTAAAAATTGACTTGAAGTAGTCAAGGGGAGAATTGTCCGAAGTTACTTGTTTGTTCAAACTAGAAACTCAGAGGGAAGGGGCGGAGCTAACTTAGGTCCGATCTCAGCTCTGCTTGCGGGGACACCGGGGAGGAAGGAAGGGCCACGGACTTGCTGACACGTGACTGTCCCCGGGTCCCGGGTGTGTTTCCATCTTGGGGCAGCTTTTCAGAATTCCAGACTTGATTTTACTAGAGAGTGGTTTTCCGGGGGCTGGGAGGCTGCGCCAATGTGTGAGGTCGGGTTGAACTTTCACGCTGATGGGGACAGACAGAAAGGAGGCTGCGTGGTCCCCACCGTCTTTCTGAACGCGCCCCGGGAGCCTCGGTGCGGACTCGGTTCTGGAGTGCAAGGAGGAAGAGAGGGCGGGGAGAAGCCTTACTTACCATCCCGAGGCTGAGGTTCCTCACCCCAGCCCGGCCAGCTGTAGGGGACACAGTGCTAGACGGAGCTTCGTGATAAGAGCTGCCACGTGCCTCTTCTCTGTGTTTGCTTCCAAATGCCTAGTGCTACATATGCCTCAAACATACTGCAGTCGGTTTCTGCTTCCCAGTAGCTCCCAGGAGTAAGCAACGCAGTGTCCCTGCAGGTAAACAGCAACCTGATTAAGTCCCCCCACCCTGCCCCCAGACACGGATGAAATGCTCTGTTCATGGTTCGGTTTACCTGGGGATCAGGGCATGAGGGCTGGTTTCCTGCAGCCCTCCTGTGTAGGTGGTGTCATTTGGGCCCCCAATTTATAGACAGGGATTGGAGGCCGCCAGCCCAGGTCACACAGGGGCTGGGGGCAGAGGCTGGCCTGTCTCCAGGGCGGGTCCTTCGGTAGGCAGCCCGCTGGGTCCCACAGCTTGACCGCTAAGAGTGGCTGGGGAGAGCGCCACACCCTTGGACGGGCCCGGGGCAGAGGCCCTTTCTTATGGTTGGAAGTGCTGCTACTGATTAGCTGGTGGTCACAGCCCCCAACTCCTTTCCTGTGGAGCCCCCTCCATGGACCAGCCTGGTGCCCCCGTGAGGCTGAGACCTCCAACGTGCAGCTCTACGGCTGCAGCGAAATCAGCCAGACAGCGCCCGCCCCTGCCCGCTCTCAAATCCCTTGGACAGAACCATGAAGAGGCGAATATTCCGGAGCCACGTCCCGGGACCCAGTGCCGAACACGCCCGGGCGGGGCCATGCATTTAGTGTCGGGACGCGTTCAAAGGTGGGCGGTTTTCTGGCAGCCGCCCGGAGCTCAGGGCCCGATAGCCCTACAGGTGGTGTTTGTTAGGATCTGCGGACGAGACACGTTTGGTTATCGGAGTAGAGCGTGAACGTCGAAAGCAAGTTCCGTTGGATTTCCGTGGCCGTGGACTAGCTGTAAATTCGTCCGCACGGTATCACCTAACAGTTCACAAAGCCCTGTGCCTCTTGCTGAAATTGTTTTTTATGAATTTCATGATCCTCGTGGATGTAAGAATTCGTATTATTGAACATGTTCGAACAGAAAGGAGTCGTGTCCTGTGTAAATGGCAGTATTGAAATTGTATTACCTGTCCTCGTGCCTGCCTTTTAGAAGGTCTCGTGGGCTTTTAATTGTTGTTTAAGCTGGGGCTTCTAAGGCCGCAGGTGTTCCAGGCAGGATGGAAATTTTGTTCCCATTTTGTTTGTGGGCCATTTAATTAAATGGCCATTCGGGCCATTTAATCTTTTGCTGGTAGCTAAGTGTTGATAAGGATGAATTGAAACCAGGTATCAGTTTGGGCGTACCTGATTGAGGACAAGCAAGCCATACCCAGGCAGGTGGCGTAGGACACAGCGGGGTCAGACGAGCCCTGTGGCTTAATTACCTCTTGTCCCACCGGCCCCCGGGCTTCTCCGCTCTCCTGTTCCCTCTCCCTCACCTGCCTTTCTTCCTCCGTGACAAGCCCGGATCCCCTCCCCTTACCCTCCGTCATCCCGCATCCTTAGGGAGCATCTTCTGAGTTTGACTGGAAACGTTCCCCTCTCAACCAGAGGAAACGCTGTGGTTTTCCTGCCCTTCGGAGGATCCCCACCCCAGCTCTAAGCCACCACGGGGCGGGGCGACAGGAAGGAAGGAGCAGAGCTGGGGGCTGACCTGGCTGCTCATCCGGGCCGCTCCGTGTTCCGGCCCCACACCCGGGGCTTACTGTGTGTGTTCCTGTGCCGTGACAGGTGCTCTGTGTGGGGAAGCCTTGACAGAGACACATGAAGGTGAAACACCCCTGACCACAGGACGGCTGCAAACACCCAAGGCTGTTCGTCCTGTAGTTTCCAAAGGATTCATGAGATACTTATGCAGCACTTTTTTAATTGTAGTAATTTACCACTGTAACCATTTCATGCTATAAAATCAGAGGCACTAAGTACATTCACACGCTTGTCAATCATCCCACCGTCCATCCCTGGACTCTTCGTCTGAGATGGAAACTCCGTCCCCATGTCACACTAGCTGCCCCTCCCCGCCGCCCTGGTGATCACAGTTGTGCTTTCTGTTTCCATGACTTTGACCTGTCGAGACGAGTCCCTCCTCTAAGTGGAGTCACACAGGATTCCCCTCAGCAGAGTGTCCGGAGGGCTCATCCACGTTGTACGTGTGTAGAAATCCCCCTCCTTTTTCAAGCTCAATAGTTGCATGTATATCACTCGTTTTGTTTATCCATCATTGTTGGTAGACACATGGGTTGCTTCCTGCAGCATTTTTTTATGGACCCAAAGCCTCAGGTTGCCCCAGCCTCCACCGGAGAAGGCCGTGTCACCTGTCTCTAAAGCTCGTCGCTTCGCACAGGCCTGCAGCTGGGCGGCTCCCTCCTGGCCGCTGTGCCCCAGCTGCTCTCCTGCCTTTGCCTGAAACCCCCTTTCCCCGGGAATTCTTTACAGCTGGTCTTTCCCGACACTGACCCTCATCTCCGCCCTTCCAGCACACGTGTGGCTGCTTTGTTGCCAGCTTGCCTTCACCCCTCCTGCAGCTCAGGGGACTCAGAGGGAGCTGCCTTGGTGCAGCTGGCCCAGCCCAGCCTTCCGGGGCCAGAGCAGGGGCGGGACCGAGGCCCCCTCAGGCGCGGGCAGGCTCTCACCCCTCCATCCAGGGCCGAAGCCTGGCTGGCTCCGTGGACTTGGACTTGCCATGCATCCCCCCACTCACGGCTGGGGTCCGTGTGTGTGCGTGAAGTGGGCTCGGCTGGGGGCAGCCCGGCTCCCCTCCCAGAACCCCCTCTCTGTCTGCTTTGAAAGAAGCCGCACGGGCGATGGCAGGTGAAACTGCAGAAACCCCGGCAGTTCTGGGGCCCGCCCGAGCCCTGTGCTTTCTGGGTCTGTGGACACGCAAGCCCCGGGGGTCGGGAGCCCCGCACGGGGGTAAGGCGGGGGCTCAGGCGTGTTCTGAAAACAAGGAAGTGCAAGCTTGCTGCTGGGGTTTCTACCGGGATGAGGCTCTAGACCTGTGAGCAGAGATTGTCCTACTTGGGGAAGAGATCATTTTCCAGTTACAAAGAGCTGAACGAGCGGGACAGAATGTCAGATGCACAATAGGGCCTCATGTATTTGGAATAAAAGCTGGTGAAATGGGTACATGAAGAGTTCACAGCCAGAAGAATAATTTTGCTCCTGAGTCACATCCAACTTTATTTCAGAATGTACGGCCGCACCCCAGAGCAGACGGGGTGGGCTCTCTCATCACAGCGTCAGGTCGGTCGTTGATCAGGAGGGGACGTGGGGTTCTTTGGAAAACACAGTTTTAGAAAACATTTTAACAGCCAAACATACTTGGATTGAGAATAAATATCCCCAAGTTCTCCTGGGGTAAATGTTTGTGATTTTGGCTGTACGGCCTTCATGCTACTGCGTATTCCAGACACTGCTGCGTGTTCTAGACACTGCTGCGTATTCCAGACACTGCTGCGTGTTCCAGACACTGCTGCGTATTCTAGACACTGCTGCGTATTCCAGACACTGCTGCGTATTCCAGACACTGCTGCGTATTCCAGACACTGCTGCGTATTCCAGACACTGCTGCGTATTACAGACACGTGCAGTCCATACAATTCCAATTTTTATAAAAGACACAACTCTGCCCCGGGCCCAGTGGAAGTGGGGCCTGGGGTCAGGGCGGGGCTGAGGCTTCCTGCCCTGTCCCGGGGAATCGGGGCGTCTCTCCCGGCACCTGAGGTGCCCGCCCACCGCAAAGCTCCCCAGGCTGCTCCCTGGGGTCTCAGCACATCACCGGCCACGTGGCTGAGCCCAGTCTTCAGCCCCCTGCCCTCCCCAGAGGTCAGCAGCAGGTTGGGAGTTCCAACCCTGTCATCAGTGTGTGGCCAGCTCCTCCCCTGAAACCATCCACGTACCCACCTGAGCCACCTGGGGAGGTGTGGCCGAAAGAGGCCCGTTTTGAAATACAAGGACACTCCGGCCTCACAGGAAATTCCAAGGGCTTGAGAAGCTCTGTGCCGGGAACCACATCCGCAGTTTGTTTCAGGAATCATTTGCTCTCCTTTTCCCACCCACCGTCTGGCGCCCAGCCCTCCTGTTTCCCGCCTCCTCTCCAGGCCGCACTTGCGGCTTCTGTCCCCGGGCCTTGCGTCCTGGGCAGTGTCTTGGTTCCCAGCTGACAGTCACTGCCCCTTCCTATTGCCACTGCCCCTTCTGCGGTCACTGCCCCTTCCTACGGTCACTGCCGCTTCCTAAGGCCACTGCCCCTTCCTATGGCAGGCAGGCCGCGCTGTTCCTGGTGGATAATTTGGACCCCACCCCTGCTTCAACCCAGGGGCCATCACAGAGGCCTCGCCTTGTGTCCGGGAAACTGGCCTGCCCCGGGAAACTGGCCCTCGGACAGACAGGTACCTCCATGGTTCCAAGACGTGTGGCCTTGTGTGTCAGGGCGTGTCCGCGGAGGAGGGGACCTGGGGCTGGCGAGGGGCGCTCGTGCTGAAGGCCGATCGTCTCCCTCCTCACCAGCCTCTTCCCTCCCTGCTGAGCCCAGCCGGCCCTGACCGCCCCGCCCCGCCATCTGCTGCCTCTGCCTTTCTGTTTGTGCTTCTCACGCGCTGCCCGTCACGTGCCCCCCGGCACCAGCCTGGTGGACCAAGTGCACCCACACAAGCCTAGGCCCCCCAGGTGCCTCAGCACAGTCTGCGTGGGGTTGACGCTGAGTCTGTGTTTCATGACCCCGGACGCAGACAGTGGGTAGTTTTCCCCTCTGCATAAAGTTAGCCTGTGTTGCTGTAGTAACGAAGGAGCTTAGACACACGGGAAATTAGCTTTTGCACCCAGTTCCATGGGGGCGGCCGGGGAGCATGTCCCCTCACTCAGTCAAGCAGTACTCCAGCACCACAGGGCGCTCCAGACTTCAACTCCATTATGACCGTCGACAGCGTCAGATCCCGCGAGACCACCCTCTGCTCCAGACGCGGGTCACAGGTCCAGGTTGCCACCTGTGCTTCTGACCCACCGGCTACAGTCAGAGGCTCCCACGGCCCCTCCTCGGGTTCGGTTAAATTGCTGGAGCGCTCACAGAGCTCAGAGAAGCACTTTACATACTAACTCACCAGCTTATTATAAAAGTACACAATTCAGTGTAACCGAGCAAGGGCTGTGAGCCTGCAGCACAGAAAGCCAAACTCCGAGAACAGGTGTTCGCGGCAAAATAACGGTTTATTTCAGGTGCCAAGCAAGGGGGTGGGAGACAAGCCTCAGATCGCTCTCTCTTGGACACTGAGTTGGGGTTTTGTTTTGTTTTTCCTTGCGGCACGCGGGCCTCTCACTGTTGTGGCCTCTCCCGTTGCGGAGCACAGGCTCCGGACGCGCAGGCTCAGCGGCCATGGCTCACGGGCCCAGCCGCTCCGCGGCATGTGGGATCTTCCTGGACTGGGGCACGAACCCGTGTCCCCTGCATCGGCAGGCGGACTCCCAACCACTGCGCCACCAGGGAAGCCCCAAGTTGGGGGATTTTTAGGGGAAGAAAAAGAGACTGGGATTCACCATCATCTAGTGACATTTCGGGAGCTAGGATGTCCCTGGGTTTACGATTCTCAGGCCAGGTGGTCCCTGGCTCAGGGGTCTGTTCACTCATCTCGCCCTGGAGAGACAACCTGAGTTTGTAGGTAATGATGACGTCTGTGATAGCGGTTTTAGTCTGTTAACAATGTTATCGACAGCAGCGATCTTAGCATCTGACCCTGTTGATTAGTGTTCTGTGAGCACAGGATTGAGGTCAGAGGGCACGAGACAGGGAGTAAAGTTTTGCATGGAGGGATGAATCATAAACTCAGTTAGGGAACAAGGTTTCATCAGGAACAGCCAGATGGAAGAGGTGCACAGGACAAGCAGTGGGGAGGTGGTGTGGAGGGTCCAGGCCACCACAGTCCCCATCTGCACGTGCTCGCCAGCCACCAACTGGGAAGGTCTCCAGACCCGTCCTTTGGGTTTTTATGGGGACTTGGTGTCGGGAAATCTTATGGAAAACTTCAGGGACGTTGCAAGTTTTCATTAGTTTACATCTTTAAGGCTCTTTCATACTGTCTGTGAATTCTTTAAAGTAACTCAGTTTTATAGGTGTTGGTGAGGCTGAATGCTGTTTCTGGCAATAGCTTGCTGCTCTATTTTCAGCAAGTTTCCCTGTTTTTTTCATTTTATTCAACCAGTAGTTAAGGAGCGCCCACTGTGGACCAGGTATTGTGCTAGCTGCTGGGAATACAGAAAAAACCAGACAACAGAAATAAGAATTGCTCTCTTCCCTGAAGGAACTTAAAATCCAGCGGGAGAAACCGGCAAAGGGGCACAGTTTCGTTCTTGCACGTGAAGGAATCTCGCAGGGTGAGGTGCAGGGATTTTCTTTGGGAGGGTCCTGCCCAGCCCCTGGCGTGGGTGCAGATGTCCTGAGTCAGCTTCCTCGAGGGCAGCTGGCTGGGGGACCTTCCTCTCACCCAACTCGTGTTTCCGGTAGGAAGCTCTAGACCAAGCAGCCCACCCAGGGGCCAGCCTCAGGGCTGGGAGTGTTTGTTCGGGGTGAGGCCACACTTGTACTTGGCACTAGCGACCTGTCTCCGACCTGTCTCCTTGACTCACAACTGGGAATGAATGAGTTATGGTTACTCGTAGGGCTCTAGTGACGGCCCTTCTCTGATGAGCAAAGGAAGAAAGTCCTTTTTCCCTTACCTTTTCCCTAGGCCAGCAGGTAGCAAACTTGTTTTGAAAAGGGCAAATCTTTTGGGTTTATGGGGGTCTAAGTATTTACAATATAGTAACTGTCTTAGGCTCTCAGAGCTTCGAGCTCTGTGGCAATGCCTCAGCTCTGCCGTCTGGCAGGAAGGTGGCCGTGGACCGTTCATGGTGCTGGCCTGGCTGTGCGCCAGTGAGGCTGCGTTTACCAGTCTCCTGCTTTGTCCTGGACTGAAGGGGTGGCTGTTGGCCCATGAACTTGGTGACTACCCCTCCCCCTGACACTTGGCGCCTGTATCACTTTGTCAGTTTCCAGGTAGCTTTAACTAAAAATACTACTTATCGCTTGCCTCCGGTGTTGCGGAGCACAGGCTCCGGACGCGCAGGCTCAGTGGCCATGGCTCACGGGCCCAGCCGCTCCGCGGCATGTGGAATCTTCCCGGACTGGGGCACGAACCCGTGTCCCCTGCATCGGCAGGCGGACTCTCAACCACTGCGCCACCAGGGAAGCCCATGTTCTCCATCTTTTTATCTTGATGACTTCGTTCATGGATGGATAGACATACATGTGGCTCGAGGTGCAAACATAAAAGAAGAGCATGGGGTGAAAGCCCCTCTTGCCTGCCCCCCACCAGGGCCCCCCACCTTCCCGCCGCGCATGGGGCTGGCGAGTGGGCACACATGCGGGGAATGACAGGGAGGGTGGGTAAAGCAGGCTTCCGCACTGGCAGCGTTTGGGTGCTGTCTTGTTTCATGGAAATGATGCAAGGGCTTTCTTCCCTCATAAAGTCCAGGATAGGGCCCAGCTGTCCCAAGAACCTGAGCGACAGAACCTTGAGGACTGGGGGACCGCCTTGCTGGGCCCAGGATGCTCGGGCTACGGGGACGTCCTGTCTCTGGCCGAGCCGACTTTCCTGGGGCTGCTGCTCCGTCACAGCTCAGAAACCACTTTGCCCAGTTCCCACTTCGTCCCCGCAGCCTCTGGGCTCTGCTCGCATGAGCCTGCTTGCCGTCTGGTACCGGCCCCGGCGTCTGCGGTGAACAGAGCAGAAGGGCCTCCAGGGCGCCCAGCTATTCTTAGCCTCCTGCTATCTTTAGCTGATGCCGTCAGGCCACCTCCTCACGGGAGGGTTTAGGAAACGGCGAGGCTGCCTCGCCGCCTCTTTGAAAGGCAGTAAAGGAGACTGGGAAGCTGCTCTTGTGGTCAATAATGAATCTGATTTGAAGCAGACTGGGAAAAATAATCGCTCTTAAATAGCTCATACGTATGATTTGTTGAATTCTTTAGGTAGAACGGTAGAGTCCACACCACCCCACTGGCCAGAATTTATACTTAAGAAAATTCAGTGCTGATTCTTAGTGACACATTTGGTCTCCGGGGGGAGGGGTGCCCATGCCACCTCCTTCCCTGTTTTCTGTTTCCGGGTTAAGTGTGTTCCTGACCCGTGGACGTGAGCGTTTCTTCATGGGAAGTACGGTCATCTTTGGGAAACCTCAGCAGCCTAAGCGTAGACAGTGGACTGAGCGGCTGCATCGAGGGGCCGAGTGGAAGATGCCACCTCAGGGCCCATCAGCCGCGGTTCCTTTCCGGGGCTCTGTCTGTCCTCTTTGTTTGCGGCCCACCAGAGCCTCGTGGGAGGAGAGGTGTGATGGGGGCGGACGAGGATAGCACATTCCTGATGGGTGAGAGCGTCCGTGGAGCAGGGTCACACCTCACAGCAGTCAGTAGCTTCCACGCCTGTCCCTCGACTCCCGTGTGACGTCGCCTCTCTCATCCTCAAGGGATATAGGCGTTAACTCCTCACACATCACTGTGTCTGTGATAAAGTAATGGAGGGGCACGCAGAAAACAGACACAGTGAAGGCGCGGGACCCCCGTGCCAGTTTGGGTTGGGGCTGCGGGGGTGGATTCACATGGGGGGATTACAGAGGTGGGCTCGGGTGGGGGGGAGATCACGGAGGTGGGCTTGGGCGGGGGGATCACGGAGGTGGTCTCGGGCTGGGGGGGAGATCACGGAGGTGGGCTCGGGCGGGGGGATCACGGAGGTGGGCTCGGGTGAGGGGGTGGGGAGATCACGGAGGTGGGCTCAGGCGGTTGGGGAGAGATCACGGAGGTGGGCTCGGGCTGGGGGGGAGATCACGGAGGTGGGCTCGGGCGGGGGGGGGTGTAGATCACGGAGGTGGGCTCGGGCGCGGGGGGGGGGGAGATCACGGGGGTGGGCTTGGGTGGGGGTGGGGTATCACGGAGGTGGGCTCACACCCCCACTGCAGAGCTGGGCTCCCGGGGAGAAAGCAGCGAGGCCCCCGCCTGGGCATGGCCCTCCCTGACCTGCAGAGCTGGCCACTGGACCGAGCAGGTGAACCCAGGCTTGGCACAGATCATGGATTTGTAAATAATTTCATAAGGGAGAAGCTTTTCGGGGGCTTTCAGGTGTTTGGAGGGGAATTGCTGTAACGTTTCCAACTTCCCAGTAGAAGCTGATCAGTATTTCCTGGCTGGTTTTGTCTGCACAGACCTTCATCAGGGCGATTATCTGCTCACCACACACGTCACATCAGCCGTTTATCCGTTACCGGAGGCAACTGGAGTTTCAGTGCGTCACCCAGAGAGCAGGGTTCTTGGGGGAGAAGATCTAACATGTCAAAGGCGAGGGTTGAGTAGGACGGGAGCTCGTGAAGGGTGAGAATGAGCTGAGCCCCGCCGGCTGGCAGCTCGTGAAGGGGGGGAATGAGCTGAGCCCCGCCGGCGGGGGGGCCTGAGGGGCACTTGTCTGAATCGGGTTGCTATTGTGGTGAAGTAAGTGGGCTTTTCAACAGAACTTCCTCGTGGGAAGATACTTCCGTTCATTATACATTCTTTCTTAAATAAATCAAATAAAATATTAAAGAGTAAAATTAGCTTTCTTACTAAATGAAGAGGAAATGCCACCAGAGCAACGACAGAGGCTGCGCTCAGAGCTCTTCTGATGACAGCACAGTTCCTGACTCGACATGCCTGTCCCGTTTTCCCTGCAGACGCCCAGCCTGCACCTCATCCAGCCCCCGCCAGCCCCCATTCCCCAGGGTTCTCCTCTGTGCTGATGGATTTCTGTTTTGTATTAGGTCCGTGGTAATGTGACGATGTAGGTGGGAATTGGCCCTGCGTGTTAGAACCTGATTTGTTCCCATTCAGTGACCGCCTGGCCCGGGTTGTGTGTCCCCTTAAGGGGTGAGGGGTGGGGGACATAGGGGAGGCCACCCTGCCAGACCGTGGATCCAGGGGAGGGCAGGTGGGCTGAGCCGGGTCGGAGGAAGCAACCAGCCCTCAGGCGCCTGGTGTCCAGGGAAGCCAGTCGGACAAGTGTCAGGTACAGCAGGGAGGAGAGTGGGTCCCCAGTGCCTAGAGGGAGGGTGGCCTGCACGGCGTGGGCCCGGGGCACACCGGTGTTTGCCCGTCACGAGTGCTGGCAGGTCATTAAAGCTCAGGCAGAGCCTTCCTCCTGTTGGGAGGGTGGGCCTGGAGTGTCCGTCCTTAACCTGTCAGCAGGGGCGCGTCTGCCGTACGTACCCTTACCCAGGGTTCTGCAGGTGCTGTGGTGGGCGGTGGGGGGGGCGTGGCCGGGACCACAGGACCATCTTACCTGTCTGCTGGTGCATCGACTCTATTTGGAGGAATGTTAACTTCAACATCTTTTAAGTTCAAACAAATTCTGGGGACTTCCCTGGTGGTACAGTGGTTAAGAATCCACCTGCCAGTGCAGGGGACACGGGTTCGAGCCCTGGTCCGGGAAGATCCCGCATGCCGCGGAGCGGCTGGGCCCGTGAGCCATGGCCGCTGAGCCTGCGCGTCCGGAGCCTGTGCTCCGCAACGGGAGAGGCCACAACAGTGAGAGGCCCGCGTACCGCACAAAAAAAAAAAAAAAAGTGTTAGTCCGTGCACATGGAGCACACTTTTGACCATCAAACTTTGCAGGTCCACCCTCAGGCTGTTTGAACAGCCGAACCCCGGCTGTATTGGACTAAAAGTAAATTTATTAGTATGGTAAATATTAGCGACCAGTGTGACCTAATACTAAAGTGTCATTTCCCTTCCGTAACTGTGCAGATTTCACAGTGGACAGCGATACAAACCGGCCTCTTAGTCAGCGATGCTTTGTTTTTATTGACGTAACAAACGCTCTCCTGTTTCCCGCCACTGGTGCCCATTGCTCACGTTGTTGTGGGAGCGTCATCCCGGTGTCGATGGGATGGCAACTCCAACAGCTGAGTGTTGTTTTAAATGTCCCTCAACTCCCAGAATGTAGTAGAGGTGCTGTGAGCCACCGCTGTTGAGATCTGGTCTTCCTCCTTCAGGAAGGGTTCGCAGTAGCTTATGCAATTAAATGCAACAAAAAGCAGGACATTTAAGAAGAAAAGCGTCAGCAGACAGCTGCTCACATTAGCTCTTTGTTTTCTTGCAGTTAAAGTAGAAAACGGAGACGTCCATCTGGGTTTGGATTCTTTACCTGTATTGGGCAAAGCAGACTCTTCCATTCAAGGGAGAATTTATTATAAAAGGACACGGGGAAATCGATCATCTTAAACTGTGATTTTGCTAATGTTTCCAAAATGTTCAGATTAAGGTGTTCTTCTTTAAATAAAAGTTGATCCCTCTGAGAATCGCACAGGCCTGGTATCCTCTCTGTGACTGCTGGACTTTGCTTTCCGAATTCCTACAAGGCTCAAGTTAGAGAACCCACAGCAGTCATTTTTAAGGTTTTCGGCAGCAGAGCCTCATCTCAAAATAATTTCATCTGTATAAATGTATAAGTTCCAAGTTTTACCATTTACTTACTATAAATTCAGAGAAAGTGAGACTTTAATGAGCAGGAAATTTGCAGTCAGAGGTTAGGCTGCCCGCTGGGGTCCATCTCTCCTGCCGGGCTCTCTTTTGCTTGCGTCGCGTAGGGAAAATCTTGCTGACATGTGAGTAGTGAAGGTGGCAGGTTTTGGAACCCTTCCCTTTGCAGTGCAAACAGTCCCAGAACCTCCAGAGAGGCATACGTGGAGCTCCATTCTCTAGCAGCTGCTTGAAATCACCTAATATAGTTGCCTGCGTTTCTGAACGTGTGCGCACATCTTAAAATGGTCGCTAGCTGGATATAGTGCAGGTGAAGCACCCAAGCTTGCCCCTTGGCGTGAGCGAGCATAGAGGTCTCTCCCTCCATCCACACCTTGCACTGTATATGGACCACGGTACCAGGATGCTGGTTGTGAGGGCAGCGTGGATGGAGGGTGAGACCGGGGCCAACCAACTGCCCTGGGTTTGAATATGACTCTGTCACTTAGCAGTTGTTTGACCTTTGGCAAGTTATTTAGTTTTTCTTAGCCTCGGTTTTCTGGTCTGTAAAGTGGGAATTGTAACAATGCCTTCTTCCTGGGAATCTTACGATGATTAAATGAGAAAATATATGGAAAGCGATTAAGTAATATCTGACATAGTAAGGGCACAAAAAGTATTAGCTAATTTTATAGGAAAAAATGTGATTGTGGGACAGCGCAGCTACCTCCTAAGGTTAGCAGCTCTGACAGTCGAGCATTATTTTGGCTTCGCCTCAGTTTCTAGAAAATAATATATGTAAGCCACTCATGGCACTCAGCAAAGAAGGCCAGGCTGATGAAAGAGAAAAGAACTGCTAATTATGAGTTGTAGTATCCCTCTTCCAGGAAGGGCTTGAAGTAGCTTACTGGAATTTAAAAAAAAGAAAAAAAAAAAGTCAGTGTGGAGCTACAAACAATAGAAAAAGTTGTGTTCTGAGGTGTGCACGCAAAAAGGGAGTTAACCTGGCAACACGAATTAAATTTAAATGTGGGTGGTTTCTAGCATGCTAACGTTTACAGCACACTTGAGTGTGCGGGTTTTCTGTCAGTATTTTGAGAATCGTGCCCTGGTGGTGTCCACGTAGTTGAGTGTCCGTGGTGGAGGGAGAGGCTGACAGCAAGCAGATCACCTGTTAAATTACATAGTAGACAACCCGGATGTTGGCAAGGATGTGGAACTGTTAGAACTCACATATATGTATACCGCTCGTGGGAACGTAAACGAAGGAGCACTTCAGACAGCTGTTCGGCCATGTCCGGTCAGGTTACATATATACACCTGGAAGCAACCCAGACATTGGCCAGCGGCAGGAAAAAACCAAAATAATCCATATGGGACGTTGATATAGTGGCACAGCACACGTGATATAAAATGAGTGAACAACACACGTGACTCTCACAGACCTAGGGTTAAGCCCAAAGAAGCCAGACGGAAAGAGTACCTTTTACAGAGTTCCATTTAGTGAAGTTCAAGCCAGGCACAGAGGTCGCGGTGCCAGGTGCCCTGGCGGGCGTGGCTGGGAATAGTGGGAGAGGCTTCTCAGGGCAGAAGAGATGTTCTGTCTCTTGATCGCGGTCTGGGTACCCGGGTGAAGGCTGGGCTGCACACCTGGATGGGCACTTTTTGTTTGTAGGTTACTTTTCAAGGGAAGGTTCGTCGAAATATAAAGTGATATGGTGGTGAGTATCATGGGGAAGCCTCCAGTGGGACCAGGAGCTAGGGAGCGGTGGGCTTGGTTGGGGGGCGTTTACAGGCCCTGAGGTGAGAGCAGGGAGGAGGGGCGAGTGACCCGGGGAGCCTTGGGCAGTGAGGTCAGGGAGGGCCCGGGGGCGGAGACACTTTCTCCTCTTAACTCTGGATGGATGGGAGGCTTGGAGGATTTGGGAAGAGGTGGGAAGGAGGCAACCTTATTTCTAAAAGCCCCTCTGGCTGTGCTGAGAATCACTGTGGGCTCAGGTGCTGAGCTGATAACCGTAGGGGGTTGTCCCAGTGACCAGGTCCTCCCAAGTACATTCCCCACAGCGGGCTCCCCGTGGTTCCGGGAGACGCTGCTCCAGTACGCCCTCCGGAGCCTTCTGAGCCCTGGAGCAAGCATGCAGGTGCTGTCGCCTTCTTCCCGGGACCACACTGGTCAGAGCTCCCGGCTTTCCGCGCCCTGAGCTCCAGAGGGCGATGGTGCCCATCCGACGTCCGTCTGTGTCTGAAGCTGCTGGCGGTTCGGAAAGGCCTCTGTCCCCTGTTTCCTGAGCCTGGAACAGTCGTGGGTGACATTTACGACGTGTATGGACAGCGGGTGATGCACGGGCGGGGCGGGGCTGTTGGTAAGAGGTCTGGACAGCGACGAGGGAGGGCGGCCCGGTCCTGGGCAGCTTCAGGTGGAGGTGGGCAGGAAACGCGGTGGCCTCTGGCCGCGCCCGGCTGCAGCCACCTGCCGAGGCCCTGGGCGAGGACGACGCCCTGTGAGTCGCCCGGGCGAGGAGGGCTCGGGGGCGGGCCACTGGAGGAAGGCCCCCCACACCTGCCGAGCTCCTCCATGGCCGTCTCTTTAAGGCCCCTCTCCCCCGCGACACACGTCCCATGGGGAGAACTGTAAGGTGTGCATCTCAAGTAAAAAGAACTGTGTCCCTTGGAAATTTCCCATGGGGTGTGTGGTGTATATTTAACTTCCTTTAAATTTAACGGTACTTAACTTTAGACCTTTTTGCTAGATAATACTTCATTTTGGAGAATTCAAAGGAGGGGGATTTTTAGAATTAAAATCACATCACATTCACCACGGGTGGTTTCAGAATTCTTAGGGTTTATTCCATTGCCACCGTTTTTTTTTTTTAAGTTTATTTATTTATTTATTGGCTGTGTCGGGTCTTAGTTGCGGCACGCATGGGCTCTTCGCTTCGTTGCGGTGCGTGCCCGGGCTTCTCTCTAGTGCTGGTGCTCCAGCTCAGTCACCCCACGGCATGTGGGTTCTTAGTTCCCTGGCCAGGGATCGAACTGGCGTCCTCGGAATTGCAGACAGATCCTTAACCACTGGACCACCAGGGAAGTCCCAGTGCCACTGGGTTTTAGCATTTACAAATCCAAGTCTTTGCTGTTGTTTGAGCTGTAAGGACCCAGTTTGGCAGGTAAGCACGTGCATCTGTGAATCTGCAGCTGTGGGACTGAGGTGACAGTGGAGGTGGGGACTGAAGCTATAAAAGCTGCTGAAAAGCCACGCTTTTCAACGTACAGCCACTGAATGCGGTATGAAGGTTATTTGCTGTTAATAGCTACGAAAGGCTGTTATTTCCCAATTTGCTATTAAGTTTATTCTGAAACAGTAGCAGTAAAACACTGGCGTGCAAAATTGCCTTAAATTATGTATGAATATGGTCAAAGACAAAGGGTGTGTGCAAAGAAGAAAATAGATACTAGTGTGTCGTTGTGGGCCATTTGCCTTTCTTGTCCAGACCGTCTGTAATTTTATCTTTATAAAAATAATTGGAACACCAAGTGGTAAAAGGGTACCATTGTTTGTGTTTCTGGCAGCATAATTGGCATAAGGGCTGTGGGGCAAGATTTTTGGACAAAATAAGCTATTAAAATTTTTAATATGCCTGAGTTTGTCTTTTAAGAATAGTAAGAAGAATTAATGACAACTTTATCACGTTGTTTTGAGAATTAAATGAACAATAAATTAAATCAACTGTAAGCCAGCGCCGGTGTCTGGCTTACAGTTGATGGGTATTAGGGTAAACTTGACATCAGCACTAATTTTAGATCCTAGAGAACCGAAAGCGAGACAAGGAAGAACTAAAAATTTGCTCAACTGTGTAAAAATGACGCTAATTACAGTAATTTGTATGAAGCCTATTATCTGTGCATGGTAACAGCCTCCTTTCTCATGAACCACCGGACTCGCCTTGTTTTCGTTCATCCCGATGGCATAGTCCACGTAAGGCGACCAGCCTTCACGATGTGCCCCGCGTGTAGCTGTATCTCACGGGCTCCAGTGCGTGTTCTCAACCTAAAAATTCCAGAGAACATTCTCGGATTCTGACCTTGAGAATGTTGTGCTTTTCTATTTACAGAACATGCACTTTTCAAATCCTTTATTGCATGTACTGCAAGAGGGGAAAGCAACTCAAGAATTGCTGAGAAGTTCGATAAAGATAACTTCCTAAGCTAATGTGGTTTGGTTTTTAAGCTCAGGTAGCGTAGTTTATGACACAGGGGATGCTGACAGCCTTTCTAGATGCAGAGCGATTTTTGAAGCAGTCATTAGCCGGCTCTGGCTCCTGCAGAGAAGATCTCAAGGATCGGAGCAGAGCTCGTGACGCCCTCATCCTAGCAGCGAAGGGCGCGGATTTTGCGGGGTGTCTGTCTCACCCTTTACAGCATCATAAGTACCAGGGGCTAGTGATGAGCGCATCGTCAGACAGAAAGTGGGAGGGCCGGGGGCGGCCCTGGGGCGTCTCCAGACCCTGACTCTGCGCAGATGCTACAGGTTCATCGAAGCTGAGGAGTCTGTGGAAATACGTTTACGCTGACTTATGTAGTTCAAGGGAAGAAAATGACTCATGGTTTATCTGCACTGGCCTCAGCATGTCCCGCTGTAGTTTAAAAATAGGGCCATCCAGTCGTCCAGGGGGCTTGCTGTGATCTGGGGGGTTTGCCAAGGACCCTGATTGTGCCTGGTTGTGACTGAACCAGCAGTGCAGGTTGTAGGGAAAGCCAGTTTTCACATTTTGAAACTATTTTGTGCTGGTGTGAAAAGTGGCCGTTTTAGTCATAATACTACTCGTAACAGGTAAGACTGAACCAGACCTCCACGGGGGGGAGTTTGGCTGCCTGCCTGTTTTGAGTAAGAAATGCCTTCCTCTTTGGCAAGAAGGTTCATCAAAGAACCGGAAGTGTCCCTGTTCTTTGACCTGATCTGGGCTGATCTAAAAGGGTGTGATTTCAGTGTTTTTCCTCTGTGTTGACTTATCCTGCTTTCCTCTGGTGATTTCAGGGGTAGTCCCTCTCAGTTTGCCAGCTGGTCCACCTCTGAATCTCCCGTTTGGTGACCCCCGGACACATCATATGAAAGTGATAGAGCTTCACCGTGGTTAACCGTTTACAGACGGCACCGCCCCCCGCCCTCTGCTCACCAGCCCCCCCCGTCCAGTGACCTCTACTTGGGATGTTCACTGAACCCCAGTTGACTCTCCCGGCTTTTGCCGGGAAGGCACATTTCTCCACCCACCTCACCTGGCCGACCCGCAGTCATCCTGGTGCGTAGGGTGCGGTGTGGCGTGTCCCTTGTGTACTCAGCTGTAGTTCGAGATGTGCCTTTGTAGGAACCATTTTAATGTAAATCCTGCGAACTGTGACCACAGGACACACAGGGGCTGCCCTGTTCTTTTCCAAACACGCTTCCAGCTTTACAGGCACCTGAGTCACTTTCAGATGAGTTTCAGTGCAGAGTCAGCTGTGGCCTAAGGTAGAGCCCAAGTGAAGACTCTTCAGAATGAGGAACTTGTGTCTGAAAAGATGATCCTAAATTGCAGTATTTCAAATCAAGTGGAAGGAGAGGGATTTAAACTGTAGCTCTGGTGGTTTATCAGGTCAGAAAGAGGCAGAGCTAATCCGGAGGAAGGACCGTGGTTGGGGTGATGGAAGGGTGTCTCCCGACCCCCCAGTTCTTCCTTCTGTCCGTGTTCATGGCGCTCGGTGGGTTACCGTGGTGATGAGAGTCAAGTTTTGATCTTTGCTGAGATGTGAGGCCGAGACTCCTCCCTGCAGAGGTGGGAGCTACCATTGCCTGGTCGTGGCCTCGCAGGTGGGTTTCCTGTCTGGCGTCCAGCGAGCTGTTTGTCAGAGGGGGCCTCGCCCTGGCGGCGGAGGTGCGGGCAGCACTGCCCGTGTCCCTCCAGCGCCCCGCGCCCCGCCTCCCTGGCCTGCCCGCTGCCCGTCGGGAAGCAGCCACCCTGCATCTGGACACAGTGAACAGACTCTGTCCTCTTGGAGGTTCATGTTTTCCTCCTTAACTAAAAAAATAAAACAAAAACGAGCTTCTCCGTAGCACTGGCTTTGGCTATAACTTCTGTTACCGTTTTCTTTACCGTGTGACACTGTCCCGTGACCCCTTGTTGACACTTGTGGCCCCCAGACTCCAGGTCCAGCCCTGCCCCCCAAGGCGGGTGACTGCCGGTCCCCAGGCCCTGCTTCCTCAACTGGGAAGGATGCCCACGGGGGCGCCTGGTCAGTGCCCGGCACGTGGTCATGGACCCGCACTGCTAACTTCCCAATGGAAATTGGCACTGGACCCAGACGAGACTTACGAGTCTTGAGGGAAATTGGCAACACAATTAAAACAGAATTTAGCTCTTTATGATTTTAGCCCAGGGTTTAAAATGATTATTTAGAGTGTCGTCACTACCCAGCTAATTGTTCGTTCTTTTACTCAGTCCGCGGTCATGGGAGTGTTTTGTAAGTGCTGAGCACCTACTGTGTACCCAGGATGTAGAAGATAAAAAGACACAAATAAACAAATAGCCTTAAATTGCCGTTTATGATTTATAGATGTCCCTAGGCATGGTTATATTAAAATCATAATAAGAAGCTTTAAAAAAGGAGATACCCAGCTCCCACCCCAAGAAATGAGAAGCTCTGAGAGGCAGGCCCCGGCATTGTTCTTCCTTTTACTGTCTATTTTTTAAATGTATTAATGAACACGTAGCCTAAGATATACCATCCTGACTGTTCTTCAGTGCACAGTGCAGTAGTGTCAACTGTGCTCACACTGGAGCACAACAGACCTCCAGAACTGTCTCCTTTTCCCAGCTGAAGCTCCGTGCCATTAAATCCCCACCCTCGCCCCTCCCCTGTGTCCACCATGTGCTTTCTGCCTCTGTGAATCGAAGCGTCTCATACAGATCATACGTTATTTGTCCTTTTGTAAGTGGTTTGCGTCACTGAGCACAGTGTCCTCGAGGTCCATCCATGCCGTGGCAGGTGTCAGAATTCCCTTCCTTTTGAAGAGGCCGAATAATATCCCATCGTATGTGTGGACCACCGTTTGCGTGTCCATCACCCTATCAGTAGACGTTCGGGCTTCAGATCCTGTGTTATGAATGGTGCTGCTGTGGACGTGGGCACACAAATGGCTCTTTGACTCCCTGCTTTCAGCCCTTTTCGGTGCGTACCCAGAAGTGGGGTTGCTGGGTCACATGCTAATTCTATGTTTAATTTTGTGAGGAGCCTCCAAGCTTTTTCCAGGGTGGCTGCACCGTTGTACATCCACAGCGCACTCTCGGCACGTCCCCTCCCGCACCTGCTGTTTTCTGTTTTGACGGTGGCCGCCCTGTTGGGCAGTGTCTCATCGTGGTCCTGATTTGCATTTCCCTGGTGCTCAGTGATGCTGACCATCTTCTCACGTGCCTGTGGACCACGGGTATATCTTCTTTGTAGAAATGTAGGTTCAAGGCCTTTGCCCGTGTTGTGATCGGTTGTTTATTTTTGTGTTGTTGAGCGGCATTGGTATTGTTTTTTCAGAGCTTCCTAAGTGGTACTGATGTGCTAACGGGGCTGGGAACCAGTGATCAGACGTAAAACCAGCCCATAAGCAACGGATCTGAGATTCTGGTTTTGCGCCGTTAGATCTGCTGTGTGTTCGGGAGGGTGGGAGAGGGGCCGGAGCCTCTGGAAAGCTGGCCGTAGGAGGTGGGTCCCTGCTGTGTGTGTCGACAGTGGGCGCGACAGTTCAGAGTCAGGGCCTGGCTGTGGACGGGGGGGTGTTTCACCTCAGGTGCTGCTTAAACGTTTCTTCAGCACAAATGGGTCCTTGAGGGAGACCAGTCGGGGAGCCAGGGAAGAGCTCGTGATGCCCAGTCCCGATGGGGGGCTGGGCAGGGAGCGGACAGCGAGAGTGACGGTGCGCAGGCCGTCCCCGCAGGCTGGCCGACCCCCGGGCCGCCTCCTGGACCCTGGAGCCCTGACTGGCGAGGATTCGCTCCACTCAGCACGGGGCCGATGGTGCAAGATACTGCAAAGGCAAAACAGTTTTTCTGGCAGTGTTTCAAAGAAGCTGTGCTTTTCTTAGAGAGTGCCTCGTGCACATTTCACAGATCCTTTGTAGCTTTTTGCAAAAAAAAAAAAAAAGTAGGACTGTGTGCAAAAAGAAAGGATAAGACGAAGTCGAAAGGATGGGATGAATTCATAAAACATTTATGGGCAGCGGCTGGAAGCCATTACACAGACCAAGATGGGCCTTTGTTACCTTTTAATTTTGATGAGCACGCAGTGGATGTATTTATTCTGAGAAGTAACCCTAAGTGTGAATGCAACTTTAAAATTATGGGAATTTACGCCTATTTTTTGTTAATCTGAATAAGCAATTGTGTTGTCAGCCAGCCAGCTGCAGATATAATGTACAAAATATTGTAAAACCCTGTTACCAGGCAGAAAATGCTGCTTGTAGGTCCGTATCTTCAGTATTTGCACCATTAAAATTTTAGCCTGTGGTCAGCTCTGATGGCTACAAGGGCTTCAAGATCACGCTGGCGTCTTTGTAACACCTTAAATTTGTTAATTCAGCCACCGCTGCCCGCTTTTGCAGTGCCTTCCACCCTTTTCCAGCTCACAGGGCGCGCACAGTCGGAATATTTGCACAAGGCTCTGGGTGGGCGGATGCGGCCCGGTGACACCTGAGTCCCCAGCCCCGAGGTAGCCGGTAGCCCTATGTGCAGCTGGCCCCCTCCTGGGCCTGGCCTTCATCCCAGCAGGATGAGAGTTGAGAGCCAGCTGGAATCTGTCACCCTGGCCCCAGCCTTCTATTTCTGATGCCACACTTCCCTAAGAAATGGAAACTTTTTTAGCATTTTGGAAGGAAGGGATTGTAAACAGTTTATGAAATATATCAAGCATGCAAAAGAGTGTGTGTAATGTATACGAACAGTTTAAGAGTAATAATAACACAAACGCGCAGCTAAATAAATCGATTATCACCAGTATCTGCACACTTCCCGGGGGGGGCGGTCCATCCTGATCACGTGCCCTTCCCTTGTCCTTCTGTAGCATTTTTAAAAACACTTATTTAAGAAGTCTTGGACTTCCCTGGTGGCGCAGTGGTTAAGAATCCACCTGCCGATGCAGGGGACACGGGTTCGATCCCTGGTCCAGGAAGATCCCACATGCCGCGGAGCAACTAAGCCCGTGTGCCACAACTACTGAGCCTGCACTCTGGAGCCCACGAGCCACAACTACTGAGCCCACGAGCCACAACTACTGAAGTCCACGTGCCTAGAGCCCGTGCTCCGCAACAAGAGAAGCCACCGCAATGAGAAGCCCGTGCACCGCGACGAAGAGTAGCCCCCGCTCACCACAACTAGAGAAAGCCCGCGTGCAGCAACGAAGACCCAACACAGCCAAAAATAAATAAATAAAATAAATTTATAAAAAAAAAGAATTGCAAGCCGTTGAGAATCTATTATGGCCACTAGGTAAGAACAGGCAAAGGAGACGCACGAAGTCAGAAAGAAAGAGGGAAATACAGATGTGCTTTGGGGGAAATACTGAACCTAGATAGTAATCAAAGAAAGCGGGAACGTTGACTTCTGGGAAGGTGGGCGCTTTGCTTGGAAGGGAGAAGTGAGAAGGGACACTGAGGCTGGCGGGGGTCGGGGGAGGCAGCGCAGGTGGCACCGGCCCCCAGCCGTGCTGTTGGGAGCAGTCCGGCCTCCGTCAGCCCCTCGCGAACGTCTCAGTGCTGCCTCTTCTCTGCCGCTGACATCCTGTGGACCAGGCTCTCTCGGGGGGGATGCTGAGAGGCTTGGAGCTTGGACTGGCACGGAGACGGAGGCTGTCTGTCTGGCAGGGCCGACCCCTGACCTCTTCATGGTTACGTGTGAGCAGTTCTCCCCTTTGTAACCAAGAGGACTGTTGTCACAGTTATTTATCAGCGGCAGCCAGCACTTGTAGAGCAGTGGAGTCTGTGTTAAGGCATTTCTGGGTCTTACTCTCCACAACAGTCCACGAGGTGGAGCGGCGTTGTGTTCCATTTGCTGGTGGGAATCGAGGCGCAGAAAGAAGAAGGTTGCCCTTGTGACGCGGCTGGTGAGTTTCAGAGAAGGCCTGGGGCTGGGGTCCAGCCCCTTACTGTGACGGACACTTCTTGTGTGTTTGGTCGTGTACACATGGACGTGCATAGGTGTGCAGATCTTAAAAATAATCATGTGGCCAGTTTGTCAGTCTTTTTATGCCCGCTGGGGGGCCACGTGCTTTAAGGGACCATTTCTCTTCCCGCAGCACAGTCATTCTTACCTTAGGAACTTGAGGTGTGTTACCTTTCCTGGGGCATTGAACTTGGAGCCTGGTGTCTGTTGATGTCATGCAGGGTCTGTCTCCTTCCAAAGGAATTCTGTGCTCGTGGAATGGATGGCAGCTGGGGGTCAGGGCCCCCTGCACGTTGGCAGCGTGGCTGGTACGGGCCTTTCTCTGCCAGGATAGTCAGGTGTAGGGTGGGCTGTGAAGGGGAGTTTTGTTGGTTTTTATGCCACCTCGCCATAAAAATGCACAGCATTTGCACTGTGTTATGGGAGAGTTTGGGATTGATTTCTCTGGGGTCCCTGCAGACTCTTGACTGTCTGTGATGTTGTGGAAGAGCCAGTGCCCCGCACCCTGGCCTCAGACTGCACGGGTTTCCTGGGGAAGAGGTCCGGAAGAGGGTTATGTGTGGACCTAGAGTCCAGATGTGCAGGGCGTGTTTGCCCTGCGGGCGGTCTTGGTTTCTCTTTCAGCTTCGTTCGGTCCACGGCGTTGCCCGAGTGCCTGCCCTGCCTGGAGAGTGCCGCTCCGTGGCGGTCACGGGGGCCCTCGTGCCTCCGTTCCGGCGAGTCAGGCGGTCCATGTGTAAAAACAGGGGCGGCTTTGTCGGATGTGAGGGCGCAGAGAGAGGCAGGGGGAGGGTGCCGGTGGGCGTGATGGGCTGTTTGTGCGGCGCCCGCGGGGAAAGGGCGTCTCTGAGCACAGACCTGGGTCGTTGGAGTGTGAGAACATCCCAGGCCGGGCCCACGGTCCAGGGCCTGGGTGGCCGCACCGTGCCGTTTGCAAAGCTGGGCAAGGGGGGTTCGGGGCGGAGCCCCTGTGCGTCGGGGGCAGAGCTGCAGCCCAGAACGTGGACGGTCCCTGCTGACTGGTTGTGCGTTTCTGTGTGACAAAACTAATGAGGACTTTCAGTCAGAGACGTTCTGATCCTCCGAGCTTAACTGCCTTCTAAGTGGAGTACACCCCACGTTTCTACCAAACAAAGTGCGTACTGTAGTCTGACACCCGGAGGAGCTGCAGATGCCAGCAGTTACTTTGCATCGCAGACAACCGCGCTGGGCTCTCGCCGTCCTGAAACTGCGGAAGAGAAGACGTGGGGTCGCCAGGCGACACCAGGGTTTCCGGGAACGCCTGGCGCAGCGCTCCCGGGACGGGGCTCCTCCTGGCTCCAGCGGCTGCACGCGGGGGCTCTCTGGGGGCGAGTCCTCCGGAGTGAATGGAGGAGGTGGAGAGACTGGGTGTTATTCACACCTGCTGCTGTAAGGGGATGGAGCGCGCGGGCGACCTACGCGTCCTGCTCGCGCACACGCGAAAAGCCCAGGCGCTGTCTGTTCGTTTTTCACCCGAGTCTTCTGACCGCAATAGATCAGAACATCAGGACGAGGTGATTTCCCACGGCAGTCGTGGGAAGTCCGTTCTGGGCCTCAGATGGTCTATAAGATTCGGCAAAAACTGGTGAACACCATCACCATTTTATCTTTTTCAAAATCACCTCGCTTTGTAGACACTTGTTTGGAGAAAGGAGATGAGAAGGAGCTGGCCTTGCAGTCAGCACAGTAAAGCCACAGCTTCACGCCGTCCACAGCTGGCGAGCAGTATTGCGTATCAGGGAGCAGATCCCTTATTTGCAGCAGGACGCTCAGGAAGCTAGATTATTAGTGTAGGAGCAAAGGGAACCATGATCAGCGAATGGAACTTTCCACGCATCCTGCGTGGATTCAGAGGCAAAAATGCTTTAGGAAAAATGGCTAATTTATTTGTGTGGCTGAAAGTTTTGAACCAAAGTTTGGAAAGTAAGTGGAGGATTGTGATTATGTGATCGTGCGAACACGTAGATTACGTGGTCCATCATCTAAAAGTCCTCAGAATATTTGTATATTTAATGCAGCAGTTCCCAGTGAGGGCGGGGGTGACTTTGCCACCCGAGGGGCACTTGGTGATGTCAGGAAGCAGTTTTGGTTGTCAGAGTTGGGGATGCTCCTGGCATCGAGTGGGCAGGGACGCTGCTGACACCGCACAGGATGGACCCCACGACAGAGGTCTCCTGCCCAAGGCTGACAATACCTATTCAACGCTATGCTCTTAGCAGGAAAGTATCGTAGACTTTGAACTCATTTCTGATGTTTGTGGGGTCCTTTCTTCTACTGCTTTTGAATTAAAATGTGAATTGTACCAGTAGGATATGCGAGAGTATCCTACAGCAGTGAAAACAGAGATAAAAGTGTCAATGTGAAAAAACTGAATATCACGTTGAGCAAAGGACCACAGTGGTCACCTCTGGGCACGCGGAGAAGGAATGACACGGCGAGGGTCCAGCGGGGAGAGGAGGTGTGTTCTTCCTGGAGCGGCCAGAAAAAACTACCACTGCGCGGGGGCCGAAGACACAGGGCTCTGTCCTGTTACGCCCTGGAGGTTTCCATCCCAAATCCAGGTGTCCCGGGGCCGCATTCCCGCCGCGGGCTTCAGGGGAGGGTCCTTCTGGAGCGTCCCCTTCCTGCCTCTGGGGTTGCGGGGATCCTCTTTGTTCCTGGACTTGCAGGTGCATCACCCCTCTCTGTCTCCATCTCGCCCGCGTGTCTGTGTTCCTCCGAGAAGGACACCGGGCACTGCACTTAGGGCCCCTCATAATGCAGTGAGACCCCGTTCCCACATAAGGTCACACCCTAAAGCCCCGGGAGTAAGGGCTTGAATATGTCGTTCTGGGGGACACAGCCCAGCCCATGACAGATTGCAGGGTTTCAGTTTTCTTACGTTAGATGGCGGTTCATGGACGTTTATCGCATCCTCTGTGTTGTAACCTTCTATCGTACACGTTTTCACACATATACACCATTAGAAATAACGGCGTGATGAACCCCATCTCACTCAGCTTCAGCCATAACTGAGTTGCGACCCATCTTGTTTCCTCCTTACCCTGCAACAGCTCCTTTTTCCCCGGCTAGTGTCCAAACCCAGCACTTGAGCCAGGTCACTTCTCCCGACATATTTCACATGGTCTGTAACTGACGAGAACATTTTTTAAACGTAGGTGTTGCCCCGTCATCACACCGCATCAAACCAATAGCAGTTCTTGACTAGTATCTACTCTTCGGTCCACGTTCAGATTTCCCGATTGCCCCCAAATGTATGTCCGTATTTCTTGTTTCTCACAAACGACAGCAAACCATAAACACTGTCACGTCCTCGATCTCTCGGTACGTCCAGAGGTCCTTCCTCACCAGCCTGTTGCATGGACACAGCTGGGTGATATTCCCTTGTGAGTCAACCAGCCCGTTCATGGACACTGGTTGCTAGTCTCCTATTACAGTGACGCCGCAGTTACTAGCCTTGTGAATCGATAGTATTTTTGCAAGGATGTCTTTGGGATAGATTTTTAGAAGTGGGATTCCTGCGGCAGAAGGAAATGCCTCTTATTCACAGTTTTGCATTTTCACCTGCAGTGACAACGATACTTGTTCTCCACCCACCTCACCTGCGCAGTGTTGTCAGACTGGGGTTTTCTCTGTGGGGATCTCGTGTGTGTCTCCAGCTTTTGGGGTGGTGGTGGAGAGGTACGGGGATCACCAAGATGCGTGGGCCTGGGGGGGGGGATTCAGAATGGACCAGCTGTCATCATTTTAGCTTCAAGAAGCATTGATCAAGCCCCAGGCTTCCTACACTTCTGTCCTGTCGGCAGGGCTGGCAACCCTCTGTTAAGGCCTTGATGGTAAATATTTCGGGCTGCAAGGCCACGTGGTCTGTCCACGCCAATCTGCCCTGCGGTGCGAGTGCAGCTGTGACAGCCATAACGAACGAGGGCCGCTGCCTGACAGTAAGACTTTATTACAGATGGCGGTGTTCTGCTTTCCTCCAGTTGTCACGTCGTGAGGAATTATTTTTCTTTTGATTTTTTCATCCATTTGAAAATGTAAAACCTGTACCACAGCTGGGGGCCGTAGTTTGCCAACCCTGGAGGTCGCTGCATCCCAGCTCCCTCTGCCCAGCCTGGCCTCAGACCTTCCAGACTCTTCCCCAGCTTGGACCAGCCTCGTCTTCATCACGAGGGACGGGTTTTCTCCTTTTCCTCCGAGTCCTACACGGGTTGTCCCCGCCGGCACTGACAGGTCGGCAGCTCCCTAGCGGCCCGTGGGGTATCTCCTCGTCCCTCTGGCCTCGGGCTCCCGTATGTAATAGGGACACGAGGCCCCTGCCCTTCGGGACTGTTGCAAAAGCTAGAATTTAAAGTTTCCGGAAGCTGCTCTTTGTGTTCTAGATTTCGGTCTGAGCTTTTCAAGGTGGGCTGCCAGTGGACATGTTGATCCCACAGCGGACACGCAGCCCTTCCCCAAGCGTCGGCGGGTGACCGGGACGTTCCTTGCTTTACATTAGTTTATGGTGACAGAGGCGCTGGCTCGTCTTCCTGGCCTGTTTCTCAGCGTCTTTGTCAGCAAGGGAGATAGCATCTTTCAGCGTTGTCATAAAGTTCGGGTGTGACAAGGCACATGACTGAGCTGGTGGCTGGGATGCGTGTTGCAAACGTGTGGTGTGATCGTTATAATTCATACCTGTGAATACCCCACATGTAACTCGTGAGACCCCAGCACTCTCTCCGAGTCTCCATGTCCACCGTGGGGGGTCGTCCAGTAGAGCTAAAGCCCCAGTTTGACTACACTGAGGTGGAATGCTCGTATTTATTCACTCGGAAAATAATTGCTGGGCGCCCACCGTGTGCCAGGCTCCCTGCCTCTCAGCTCCTCTGTGCTCTGTGCCTTTTTTATTTTAAGTGGAAGGGATTGAAAACGTACAGACACTAGAAAAGCTGCAGCTCCCACCTTCCAGGTGGCCGAGCTGTCTACCGTCACAGAAGGTGCTGGTCGTCAATGATAGCACCCCAGGGACGCGTGGTTAGAGCGGTGTAAACATCTCTGAGAACCCTAATCTTGACTTAGTTTTATTATGATAATACTTATACCTTGACATCACGTTACGCTTACGCCATAGAACCCAACCCAAAATGCAAATTAAATACAATGTACCCCATAAAACAGGAGGTGGGGCTGACCCCCTGCCGTGGCCGCAGCCTGAGCCACCAGTCGTGGGTTAGCAGACACGCTGTCTGCGTTCTCTGCTGGGCCCCTCATTCGGGGCCTGTGCCAGCGGCGCACAGAGGCGATTTGGGTCAGGGCAGCAGCGCTGCAGCTGCGGGAGGTGCTTCCCTGGAGGTGGCGGTGAGGGAGCTCTGGAGTCCGCCCGGGAACCCCGGGTGCTCTGGGCCAAGCCTTCGACCTGCATGGCTCTTAGCACCTCAGGGCTTGTCCACCAGGGGCACATGGAGGGTGCTCTCACCGGAGTCCTGCTCGTCCCTCCTCCTCTGAGGGACGGACCTCATGCCCTTCTCACATGTGTGTGTGTCAGTGACCTGGTTCAGCAGTCTGTGACCTGCCATGTATCTGTCATCTTTGCTGAGTAACAAATTACCCCAACCTTAAAACAGGTCTGGTTATCACCTCAGTTTCTGGACCAGGAATCCTGGTGCAGGTGAGCTGGGCCCTGTGACTCCAGGCCTCTCCTCCTGGCCTCACTGAGGGCGGTCACCTCCAGGTCACCAGGTGCCCGTGCTGGCCTGGGTCCTCACGGCTGCTGCCCCCTGGCTTCTCCCTGGGGCGGCTCACACGGGACACCCCCAAATCGACTCTTGTCAAGTACCGAGTTCTTCGAGAGCTCATCCAGAAGTTTCTGTCATGGAACAGGGGAAGGGGTGACAGTCTGAGGACCTCTGCCGGACGGTGGCCCATTCCTGGGTCTAGTTGTTGGAAGACGGGGATTTTCAAGCATGTGGAGGACACGGGCCAAGGATAAGAACCGGGTATTTCTGGACTCTGACTCCTCGGTTATGTTAACAGTTCATTGAACTCGCACGCCAGTAAAATTTCCCCGACATCGAGCTCAGCTCAGCCAGTTGACCTTCATTTACTGATGGAAAAATCAGAGATGGACATTCTTTATCTTCTGTTTGCTTGTCAGAGATGCTTCGAAGATTATCTGGAGCATTTTGGAGCCTGTCTTGGAAGCTTTTCTTTTGTTTTATCTGTTTTTTTATAGAGTGATTTCATTTTTTTAAAAATAAATTTATTTATTTATTTTTGGCTGCGTTGGGTCTTCGTTGCTGCACACGGGCTTTCTCTAGCTGCGGTGAGCGGGGGCTACTCTTCGTCGCGGTGCACGGGCTTCCCATTGTGGTGGCTTCTCTTGTTGCAGAGCACAGGCTCTAGGCATGCAGGCTTCAGTAGTTGTGGCACACGGGCTCAGTTGTTCCATGGCATGTGGGATGTTCCTGGACCAGGGATCAAACCCGTGTCCCCTGCATTGGCAGACAGATTCTCAACCACTCTGCCACCAAGGAAGCCCTAGAGCGACTTCATTTTGTTCTGGTTTTGCCAAGCAGGCAGAATGACATCGATTCTGAAATCTCGAGTTCTTACTCAAACTAACGGCGTGTCAATTGAAAAACGACCTTGTGTAGTTTTTCTCCTAGAAAACCATAGTAACCGACTTGGTAACCAGTTGGTAATGCGTTTTTCACGTGAGTTGCTTTTTGCTTAAAAAAAATGCACACGGTGGAAAACAGAACCTTGTAGACGGATCCGCGCCACTAATCCCCGTCCCCTCGTCTGGTAGGAGGCCCTCTGCCCACATGCCTCAGGACAGCTCCACTTGGGATTAGGGGAGAGGAACGGGAAGGTTTCGCGGTGTTGGCCGCAGCGCGTGGGCTGCGCTTCCTGTCCCTCAGCCTCTGCGCACGCCGTCCAGAGATGGGAACGAAAGTCGCCTCTCTTATTTTTTTCTCATTATCTGGAACTCACGAGAGTGCGATCATGCTGGTTGCCCTGTGCAGGTCCTGGGTTTCCTGGGGTCAAGGCCCACGAGGCCAGCAGGCTCAGAACCACACAGACAGTTCACACGGGCACTAAGGGCACGTTCGCAGCTGGACGGGCGCCTCCTTCCACTCAGACTTGAGTTCCCGGACGCCGAGCCGGGTCTGTCTAAGATGGTAATGACGGCCACAGCGCTGCCCATAATACCTACTGCTTTGATAGGAATTGGACAAAACCAAGCTGAGCTTTAAAGTACTGTGGCTGAGAAAGGATGGTAGTTTTTTCTGTAGTACGTGCTTTATTTGTCGCGTCCACAAGCCTTTTCAGCAGTTACTGGTGCTGGGATGGTGCCATGCATCGTACACATTGGACAAATACCGCCTCATCCGCGGGCCGTGGCCCCCAGGCCAGACGTCGTGGCGTGTCCTGCCTGTGCTCTTACAAAGCCTTGAAACTCCTTGGCTCAGCCAGTGGTCCCGAGCTGTCCCTGCCGCCCCACGGCTGCCCGAGGAGGGGCTGCCCAGCCACGGGACACGCCCATCTCGCCCCCTTGGTTACCTGCCCAGCCCTGCGGGTGCTCGTGTTTCCTGTTTATTTGTTTATTGATTTGGTTGCGTCGCGTCCTAGTCGCAGCGGGAGGCATCTTGTTCCCCGACCAGGGGTCGACACTGGGCCCCCTGCACTGGGAGCGCGGAGGCTTAACCACTGCACCGCCAGGGCAGTCCCCAGCTGCCTGTGCTTCTGACCCTGACAGAAGGTAGAAAACAACATTAAGTATGATCCTTGCTGTTGCGGGGCTTCATCTACTCAAGATCGTGATAGCCAACACTTATGAAAGGTTTTTACTCTCCCCTAATTATTTATCCAGCCAAGCTTGACTACTTGGAATCTTATTTCAGCTCCTGGCCCTGACAGGCGGGACAGCACACCTGGTCCTGACAGCGCAGCCCGGGGACACGGGTGGGGAATCAGACTCCGGGGTTTTGCCCTGGACCTGCTGCTTTGGGCTAATCAGTTCCTCTTACTGGAACTTTATCGTTCCTTCGTCTGTCAGATTATGTGGTGGGGTCTTCAGATCAGTAAATCAATCAGCCATCACATTTGTATCACCTAGGAACGGAAGTCAGGTAACATCTCCTTTAAAAATATCAACGTGTACAAAGTTTTGCAGAAAGATGGGTAAGTCTGACTGCATCACAGTGTTAAAACTCTACGCGAAAGACTATAAAAGTTAAAAGAGAAGTGACCACAGGGAGGAGGTGTGCAGCGCTTCAGTGTCTGTCACCTGTAACAGGCTTCTGTGAATCTGTGAGAAAAAGAAAACCCAGGAGAGAAAAGTGGATAAATGACGCAGAGCTCACAGCTCACGAGGGTCCCAGCGCGGCAGCTGGGAAGGCAGCGAGCTCTTTCCTCAGACAGTCAGCTCGGCCGCATGGATACGCCCGTGACAGCTGGCGGGGGGGGGACCCGGGGGTCAGACCTGCTGGGGTGTACGTTCAGAACGCGTCGGCTCCCCCAAAATGTGCCTGCCCGTGGTTTACTGTCCGGCCTCCTCTTCCAGAGCGACCCCCAGAGAGGCTCATGCCCACACGAGGATGTCTGTCTCGGCGTGAAACATCAGGGGGAAAACCTCTCGGGTGCATGGGTCACTTGTAAGTTCCTTCTCTGGGGTTTGCAGTGGGTTAAAAGGATGGGCCCAGTCTGTGTCTATCCCTATAGGTAAGCCGTTGTCTCAGAGTCACCGTTACAGCCCCGTTCCCATGACCCTGAAACAGCGGGTTGGAGGGGATTAGCACGCATGCTGCCGTTGTGAGACACATCTGGGGACTCACGACTGCAGCAGGTCGTGTGCGTGGCTCGTGGCTGGATTAACGTGGACCCTGCGTGTGACCTCACCTTTGGGACGCCCCCAGAGTTCACCATCCATCAGATGTGCCTCGTGGGGAGGGGGCGGGGCTGAAGGGGGAAATTGGGGGCTGCAGCTCTGTCCATGAGGTGTTAGCTCTCAAAGGTCCCGAGTCAGACATCACAAGTGTTCATATCTGCCAGCTCTGGATGGTGGAGGCCTGGGCGTTCCCATCACGCTCCTTCTGCTTCTTGTCATTAAAGACAAAAGATGTTTGACCCCAGAATTCAAATGCGGGGAAAGCCCCGGAGCATTTTCCTGTTTCCGTCTCTTTGTGGATTTGAAGGTCCCGGCAGAGGGGGTGGTCACCGCACCCCTCCTCCTTGGGACTTGCCTCTTGCATTGAGGTTTCTCACTGCCTGCCCCTGCTGCTCTAGTTTCTAATAATGAATGAGTCGTGTGTGGGGAACAGGGCAGCACCTCTGAGGCTCCGTGCAGCCCAGCTGTGGGGCGCCAGCCTTGCTGTGTTTCCCTCCATCCCCCTCCCCCCTGCAGCCACCCCATGTGGCCCTGCCCGCCTGGCCTGCTCCTGTTTCCGGGGATCTGTGATGTAACAGCTCCCTCCGCCAGGACAGTCGTTTCTGGTTCTGTGTGACTCACCAGACCTGATTAAAACAAATCCCGGTACATTTCAAAACATCAGCTGTGGGCTTCCCTGGTGGCGCAGTGGTTAAGAGTCCGCCTGCCAGTGCAGGGGACACAGGTTTGAGCCCTGGTCCGGGAAGATCCCACATGCCGCGGAGCAACTAAGCCTGTGTGCCGCAACTACTGAGCCCACGTGCCACAACTACTGAGCCCACGTGCCACAACTACTGAGCCCACGTGCCACAACTACTGAGCCCACGTGCCACAACTACTGAAGCCCACGCACCTGGAGCCCGTGCTCTGCAGCAACAAGCCGCCGCAATGAGAAGCCCCCGCACCGCAATGAAGAGTAGCCCCCACTTGCTGCAACTGGAGAAAGCCTGCGAGCAGCAACGAAGACCCAACGCAGCCAAAAATAAATAAATAAATATTTTTTTAAAAAAAACAAACAGAAACGTCAGCTGTTACGTAAATTGTGGGGAGAGTTTATGTTGTTTTCATCAGAACCTTACCAGGACTGGTTCCCACTGTGGAAAGTCACGTAGCCTGTAGTATCTCTGCTCGTGGTGTCAGAGCCCAGTAAAGCAAGAGTGTTGTGTCTGGTTGTGCCTGACACAGACCCAGGGTGTCTGTCTGGTTGAGGCCGTGCAGCCCTGGTGACATCACTCCTGAAGTTTCAGGTGGAGCCGTGTCTGTGTCGTACGGGCTGAGATGCGTGTGTGGTTTTCCTAACTTGTGTTCCTTCCATCTTCCCTTTAGAATCAGAGGCTTCCAGTGGTTTGTACGAGTTATTAGGGTTAGTTGGGGCTGTTCCTAGGAATTTCATAGCAAGGGGACGGTAAGAGGGGTTTACTAACAGGAGGGGACCCTGGGTCTGACGGGGTGAGAAGCGCTCCAGGGATGGGCAGGGCGGGACGCAGGGAGACTCTGCCCTGGACGGTGCCGGACCCCGGTGGGCTTGCTCTCAGCCCCTCCTGCCACCTGGCTGGCCCAGATGGGGTCTCCGGGCAGCTTGTTGACGGGGATGCTGGCTGCGAAGTCCAGCACGGGGATAGGCAGTGAAGGAGGGGCCCCAGAAGCTCTGGGACACCCGGTGCTCCCCTAGGCTGTATAATCTGTCATCCTTATTCTGGGGGTGGGGCTGTCTGTATTTCATTTTCAATGAAAAGAATCAATAAACAGTCTATAATAGGAATAGAAAAGTTTTGTTTGAGCCGAACTGAGCCCAGGAGACACCGATTCAAGAAGGACTGACTGGAGGCTCAGAAAGGCAGAGCCGGCAAAGTTACCCAAGTTGTTTGCCAAGAAGCAGGATTGGAGCTGCAAGCAGTGGGACGGGTTGGGATCTGGAATGGTTGCTTAGTTACACGGGAGACCCTGGGACCCTAGGGTTGCAGCTGGCAGGTGTCGCCTGTCCTCCCTGCTACCAGTTGCCTGGCGCACCTTGGGCCAGGGGCGCAGGTGGTGTGAAGGCCCTCACCTCCGGCGCGTCCTGGCCTTCGGCTCCCTGTTCTGGAAGCTTCTTCCTCAGGCCCTCCACCTTGTGCTGCAGGCCTTGGGCCCACCCCGCCCCTGGAAAAGACCTGCCTGGCTGGCGCCCAGCCTCCATCTAACTATTCCTTCCTCTGAGAGTGTTTGGTGACACAGTGAAGATGAAGGAATGGCCTCAAGAGTGGACAAGGAAATACCGGCATTTCTTGAGTGGGCTTCACACACAGGGAGAAACACTCAGTTATGTTTTCACGTCTGGGGAGTGAGTCACGATGGTGAGACCATTCATGTTGAGCACCTGTCGGGAAGTGGGCGGGAGCGGTGCAGGTGTGACGGGTCACGCGGAGGCCTGCGCCTTGAGCCAGGGGAGGGGCCAGACCTTTTGACCCCCTCGGAGGAGGGTCACAGTGGGTTTCCCTGGGGAGGGGCGGAACGGTGGGCGAGCTGGGCCGTCAGGAGGGGGGCTCCCGGTCACGGGGGGCGCCACGTGCAGACAACACGGCAGCCGGCCTGCTCTCCCCTCCCGCTTCTGCCCCCGCCAGCCCGGCCCAGGTCTCGGGACTTGTTGGTGGCCCCCGGTGGTCACCTTCCCGGGCCTGACACACAGACCACTGCGGGGTTGGCCTCAGCCTCGGGCTCCCAGGCCGGTATCTCCCCCGAAATAGACTCTTCGCTTCGGGGTTTCGGAGATTCGCGCGGGTTTCAGGCAGCCCGTTTCCAGGCCGAGGCCAGCCAGCTGAGCCACGTTTCTGAAGCGGCTCCATGGATGTCGTTATCCAATTAGTCGGTATTGTCACCACGCAGTTTGCCGTAATTCCTGACTCAGCCCTGCGGGTCCTTCATTAGATATATATTCAATATTTAGAAAATATGCCTCCAGTGCGGCGGAAGGTACATAATTTCGGCTGTGAAAAGCCCCCGTGTACACCAACACGTTTCTGTGTGGGAAGTGGGTGAGCTTAGTTTTCTGGCTAATTCGTCTCTGGAAGGGGACAGTCTTTCCTGGGAAGTAAATATAGAAATCACGTGGTCCTCCTGCCGGCCTCCTGGTGACAGCTTTTCTAGTGCCGTATGAAGCACTGCGGTTGGATCCTTGATCATTTGAGCATCTCTCTCAGGCTAACTGGTTCCCACCCACCATCCTCGTGCTGTAGTTTCTGCTGGCCCGCGTGCGTGGCTAGTTCTTCTTCGCATTGTCCGTGTTCTGGCGTCTTTATCCATGTTTCTTTCTGCAGAGGCTACTGCAGTTGCACTGTAATGTGAACAGCCGGGGACGCACCAGGATGTACACCTGTTGTAAAGAGGGGCTGTTCCGTGGGGGGGACGTCGGGGAGGAGCCAACAGCCTCGGTGAGGTTAGCAGGTTGGGGGCAGATGCAGAAATTGGACAGGTCCCTGACAGGTGCCCAGCCCGCCCCTCTGCCTCCTCGGAACCTGGGCCTCTGTTCCCTTTTCTGTCCCTTCTTCATAAATGCCCCCTGCCGGCACCAACACCCCCCCAGCACGGGGACCGTCTGGCCTGTGACCCCGTCGCCCTCCTGACGCTCCAGGGGACACGGGGTCGCTGTGCTGTGCTCTGGACCGTGGGAGCCCTCGCTGCTGGCTCACAGGGCAGTACTTATCTGGTCAGCGACTCAGGACTCCCTGCCCTTCTCGCTGGGGGAGGAGCTGACAGGCTGGGTCCCCTCTGGCCCGGGCTGGGGAACTGGGCTCACATCTAAGACCTGCGGGTGAGGTTCTTTCTCCGACGCTGTAAACCTCGTCTCCCTTCCCCGGGCTCTCTCGTTTCACCGCCTGGCCACTCACTTGGCCCAGCTCGCCCGCACCTCCACACTGACTGCATCAGCTCAGCCTGGAGTCGTTGCTTCTCGTCGATAGGCTGGTTCCCTGACTTCTACGTGGGGAAGCCGTGCCCCCAGCACGGAGACTGCCCCCTGAACAGGCAGGGACGTGATCCGTCCTCCCTGTGTCCTCCCAGGCCCTCCACAGGCAGCATGCGGGGGACCCACCCGGGCCTGCTTTCCAGGGGAGCCGGGCCTCTGTGGCCTCCATGGGACAGGTGGTGGCAGGTAACCCGCCTGCGCGAGCTGAGCTGCAACCTGCTCCCCCGTAGGGAGGTCTGAGCCCCTGCAGCCACCCCCAACCCACGACCAGAGACGAGGCTGCATCTCTGCACAGGCCCTGATGATGTGCGTCGTGAGGGGGTCACGGCGGGAAACTGGACGGAAACCCACCTTTGATCGCTGCTGCCTTTTTTCACGTTGAAGTCGCAGGAACGATTGTATCTGCTTCATCTGCAGCCTCGTCTGGAAACTTATTTTTGTCAAAAACGTCACTGTTGTTTTTGCTCCCGTGCGTTTCACGAGAGGGTCAGTGGTGGCCAGTGCTCTGTCCTGTCCAGCCCAGTCCCGGCCTCCCGCCTGGGCGCCCCAAGCACAGGACTCCTTATCTGCTGCTGTGAGCTATCGAATTAGGAGAGCCCAGAGCGGGCCAAAAGTCGTCTGTGGTTAGAGTTTTTATTTTAGGTTTGGTTCTGGACCCAGTAAGTTATGGTTTAGGTCAGCCGGCGTCTTCATTTTCCAGATGGTCAGTGTTTCCCAGTGAAGTGGACCATCGCTGGTGCTTCTGTGATCCAAACAGTTTTGTGTTGGGAAATATGTCCACGGCAGGAAAATGCCACTGGGAGCCGCGCCGAGGCCCGGATCTGTCTGGGAAGGGAGGGCCCGTCGTTCCCATCGAGTGAGGTCCGTGGGGAGGGGCTCCGGCAGAGGCCAAGGGCACTGGTCCAGTGACAGGAGAAAGGGTGCACACCTGGGCTCCTGCCTCACCGCGGGAAGTCCAGACTCTGCTTGCTGGCCCTGGGAAGGCCGGTGATTCACGCAGAGAGCTCTGATCTGATCAGCAGTTAAACCCATGGGTTCCACTTACGGAGCATCACTTTAACCATTGCTCCCGAGTAAGGCTTGCAGGAGCAGGAGTGAGTGAAGGCTCCCTGGGTGCAGACAGACACCCGTGGGTGTGGGCAGGGGTGACAGAAGGGGCCACATCACACACTCCGCATCACGGGGAAGCTGAAGTGCTGGGGAAACTGAGCCAGAAAAACGTCTCAAGTTTAGAAACACCTCAGTGCTGTATCATCTTCTTACCCATCAAACAAGAAATGTTGCCTTTTAAAGCAATAAACAGACACCAGAACAAGGAATTGCTTTGTCATTGGATCCCTGTAAAGTTGAAAAATGGTCGTTAGGGGACTTCCCTGGGGGCGCAGTGGTTGAGAATCCGACTGCCGATGCAGGGGACACGGTTCGAGCCCTGGTCCGGGAAGATCCCACATGCCGCGGAGCAACCAAGCCCATGTGCCACAACTACTGAGCCTGCACTCTAGAGCCCACGAGCCACAACTACTGAACCCACGTGCCACAACTACTGAAGCCCGTGTGCCCAGAACCCATACTCCGCAATAAGAGAAGCCACCGCAGTGAGAAGCCCGCGCACCGCAACGAAGAGTAGCCCCCGCTCGCCACAACTAGAGAAAGCCCGCGCGCAGCCACGAAGACCCAACGCAGCCAAAAATAAATAAATACAAAAAATAAAGAAAGAAAGAAATGGTCGTTAGGTGCCGGGGACCAGCCCCAGCTGGACAGGTTTCGCCCAAAGGGGAGACGGAGTCGGCGTGGACAGAGCACAAGACACCTCAGAGGATGCAAGGATCTGCCAAATTTATTCTCATAATTCTACAGCATTTATACTGTAAAGCAATCTCATTTTCAATCTTATTAACTTCATTCCCATGTCAAAAAATCCCTTACATATGCCATAAAACAAAAGTAATTTACATCAGCAGGTTAAACAAGTTAAGTAATCTTCTTATTGCCTCCAGTCTCTTTCGTCCCTTGTGATTAGGTACATCTTGGTCACATCTAGGTCAGGAACTCTGTTTGCGGTTTCCTCATTCTTTTCAGGAGATTAAGGTGTTCTTGTACCTGCACATTCTGCTCAATCAAGCCATAAACTTGAAAAATATTATTCTATTAACAATTAAAAGCAATAATACAACATTTCATCCACAGGTTTTCTAACCCTATCATTATAATCCAAACAATATACATTATTTTTATACTTCTAGAAGGCCATGGGAACGGACATTGTACCATAAACTTACTGAATGAACCCACCATTGCATAAAACCTCCTCGCCACCATACCCAGGTATTTCCCAACACTTGCCACACAAATGTTCCCACCATTGTATTTCCCCAAGCCCAATGCCCTGGCCTGGGAATGGAAATTTCAGGTGTAATCATTAAAGGAGCCGGAGTAGTTACAATCTTTTTTGGCTTTGGCTTTACCCTAAATCGGGGTCTTTCCTTAATCCCTGCATAGAAACTATAAATGTTTCCCAACACTAATAGCAATCCTATAAAAATTACCTTAGGCAAAAGCAGGGGGGGATAAGGGGAACCACGCAGAGGAGAGCTTTGCTTCTCCATATTTGTACCTGACAGTACCAGCTTTGCTTGGCACTATGGGTCTCGTCCGTGCTGAGACTCAAAGGCACTTCCTATACGGCTCCCGACAGTTAGGTGGAACCACCTCTACAAAAATTGATCTGGTAATTCGAGGCTAGATTACATGTTTACTTTCCAGTCGGACATGTAACTCAGCTAATAGGTTCTGTTTGTTTCAGCTGAAATTCAAAACTCCCATTAGGTGACTAACGCTGGGTGAAATTGATTTCCGGCGTATTTTAGACTCTCTTCTGTCCTTGTGTGCTTTCTGACATTAACGCTCAGGCTACTGTGCCCCACATCCTAACAAGGCTGATGGCGAACTTGTTGAAGGCGCGGCCACTGCGTCTGACATGCCTGATGGCCCCGCGAGGCCCCTAGAAGTGGGGTGTTTCCTTGGCTCAGGCCCAGAGAGCGAGGGTGCACTGCTTGCCGTGTTCCTCCCATTTTACCCCAGATGTAATCTCTTCTTTTCCAGCTCCTCAGCTGTTGGGCGTTCTCCTTCGGAAACGCACCCAGCTCAGTTTTATCCATCAGGAAATGCTATCTGTTAAAAACCAAACCTTAAAGATGTTATTCGTTTTCCCTAAAATGGAGAGGATCCCTCATTCTGGTAAAACCCAAGCTTCACTGTGGTAAGAGGAGGGGGTGGATTTGTCTGGGAAGGAAGGGCCCATCTCAGCTTCAGAGACGTGAGGTTCGCTGCACTGACGCAGGGTGGGGTCTCAGCACGGACGCAGAAGCAAGTGACGGGCAATGCTCGGGACCCAGGAATTCATGGCGAGACCTAACCGACAGCTTTACTGAGGCAAAATTCATAGATCCTAAACCCCACCTGTTCAAGGAGTACAGTTCAGTGGAATTTAGTACCGAACCAAGTTATGGAACATCGCCATAATCTAATTTGATTGATTGATTGATTGATGGCCACACCGTGCGGCAGGCAGGATCTTAGTTCCCCGACCAGGGATTGAACCCGTGCCCCCCGTATTGGGAGTGCGGAGTCTTAACCACTGGACTCCAGGGAAGTCCCCATCGTAATCTAATTTTAAAACATTTTCATCGCCCCGAAGAAACCCGGTACCCAGGCAGCGGCTCCCCCAGCCCCTGGCGGCCACCACCACGCTTTCCGTCTCCGTGGATTTGGCTGTGCTGGACGCTTCACACAAACGTCATCCAGCGTTTGCTCCTTTGAGTCTGGCGCCTTCCGCCTGTGCAGGGTTTGATTTGCATCTCCTTGAGGGCCGTTGATTTTGAGCATCTTCCCATGTGATGTTGGCCATTGTAAATCTTTGAAGAAAGTCTAGTCAAATCTCCTTATTTGTCTTTTCATTATTGGTTGCGATGGCCTCTGTCTATCCCAGATACCGATCCCTCATTAGATATGATTTGCGAGTATTTTCTAGGGCAACCCTGGGGACCTTTCACGCATCCTCAGGGGCCACGCAGGCAAAGCCTTGACGTCTAGTTCACCTGCGTTTTGGTGGAACGTCTTGTGATTCCCCAGGAACGTGGAAATCTGTGGGGCCGGGTCTCACCCACCTTCCTGCCACCCCCGGGAGGGTGTCCGGCACAGTTTCTTGTGGCCGCCCGGGGTTCTGATGCAGGGGAGCTGCCTCCTGCCCGCCACCCCCAGGATCGGGCCGCTGGTCTCTAGCAGTTTCCCAGGACCCTTGTTCACGCACACACTGCTTTGTCTGCAGCCAGGGAAACCCTTCCTGCTGCCCCTCGGTCGAGCCCTTCGTGGAGTGCCCTTCTGCACCCCAAGTCTGTCTTGGAAGCCCCGTGGGCCTGCTGGCTGCGTGCTCTCTGAGCAGACAAGCAGCGGTGCCCTTCCAGCTCCTGGGAAGCTGGATGCTTCGTCTGTGGTCGACGTGGGGCCCAGGGAGGGCCCAGGGAGGGCCCAGGGAGGGGCGGGCGGCACTTTGGGTTACCTCATCCTTCTGCGTTATAACCTGCAGGTGCTCCTCTGCACTCAGCCCGAGGTGGGGAACTTTCCCTTCATGTCCACAGAGCCCTGGGGGTGCAGCTGCCAACCTCAGGTGTACCTGCGACCTCAGGTGTACCCGGGGCCTAGGGTGTACCCAGAGCCTTAGGGTGTACCCGGGGCCTCAGGTGTACCCGGAGCCTTAGGGTGTACCCCGGGGCCTCAGGTGTACCCGGGGCCTCAGGTGTACCTGCAGTCTAAGGTGTACCCATGACCTTAGATGTACCCGGAGCCATAGGTGTACCCGGGGCCTTAGATGTACCTGGAGCCATAGGTGTACCGGGGGCCTAAGGTGTACCCGGGGCCTCAGGTGTACCCGGGGCCTAAGGTGTACCCGGAGCCTTAGGGTGTACCCGGGGCCTCAGGTGTAGCCGGGACCTCAGGTGTACCTGCAAAGCCACCTTCCACAGGTGACACGGGTTGGGGGCTGAGCCGTGTCGCCTTAGGGGCACATGCAGGCTCTGAAGCCCTGTCCCTGCTCCAGGGGGGCCTGGAGGTGGCAGCCGAAGGCATCACAGCAGGGAGGGTGGGTTTCAGAGTCGAGGGGGCTGGTGTGGAGCGAAGGGGTGCAGGATGCTTAGGAGGTTCACCCTCCCCAGGTCACCCCGCTCCTGTCCTGACTCAGCTCCTCCCCCGCCCCAGAGGGGAGGCTCGGCCAGCACAGGAACGCTTCCTCGCAGGTTCAGGGCCTCTTTCCATCGGAGGTTCAGCCTCTGTGCCCTGACGGTGGTCTCTTCTCGCCTGTGTGTGTGTCGGATCGAACAGGGCACAAAGTCTGCTGAGGTCACTGCCCGGTTTAGGACACGCTGGTGGAGAGATGGGGAGTGGGTTTATTTCTGTTGGCAGTTTGTAAACAGCTCTGCCTTTGTAATTTGGACACGTTACCTGCCGTCTGGCTCAGCAGCAGGATGTAAACACCCTGAAGTCCCGAGACTTGCGAGGAGAGTTGACGGTGTCTCTGGGGAAGGTGGGACTCATTTTCCTTTTGCACGTCCGGGCGGAGGACCAGCTCTGGGGCAGGGTTTGCCTGGCCGCTTCTTGGTGCTGTCGTCTGCAGGGGACCCGACAGCCCACGCGGTTGCAGGGATGGAGCCCCGCCCCTGCGCTGTCACGCAGGGCTGAGTAGGACGAGGTTCATCCCCAAAGGAGCTGGTGTTGCGATGACGTGGCGAGTCCCTCGGAATATGTCGTGTTGGGTTTGTTTTCTGACCTCGTCCCACAGGCAGGTGTTGTACCCCGACCTGTACAGTTAGAACAGCGCCGAGCGGGCGAGCGGTATTTGAGGTGTTGAATGATTACGGTAAAGCCGGCCTGTGCCCAGGGTGTGAACTGGCCCTAATGAGCCTCCTTCTGCCGTGCCTCCCCGGGGACGGGGCTCCTGTGCCTGTGCCCGGCCGCCGCGGAGCCACTGGCTTCAGAGTTCAGGCGGAAGGTTTCCAGGATTTTCATGTTTGTGTTAAAGTTGGTGGCGCAGTGGTTGAGAGTCCGCCTGCCGATGCAGGGGACACGGGTTCGTGCCCCGGTCCGGGAGGATCCCACATGCCGCGGAGCGGCTGGGCCCGTGAGCCATGGCCGCTGAGCCTGCGCGTCCGGAGCCTGTGCTCCGCAACGGGAGAGGCCACGGCAGTGAGAGGCCCGCGTACCGCAAAAAAAAAAAAAAAAAAAGTGAAGGTTCCCTGAAGCCACGAAGGCTGGACACGGTGCTGGATGGGATGGGCTGGGCCCCCGGAGCGTGGCCGTGTGTTTCCTTTCGTTGTCTCTGTTTGTTCTTGACAACGCTGAGCAAGGGGCTAGGACCCCGTGCTGGGGCTGCCTGTCTGTGGGGGGAGGTCCAGGGCCCCGTGCTGGGGCTGCCTGTCTGTGGGGGGAGGTCCAGGGCTCTGTGCTGGGGCTGCCCGTCTGTGGGGGAGGTCTAGGGCCCCGTGCTGGGGCTGCCTGTCTGTAGGGGGAGGTACAGGACCCTGTGCTGGGGCTGCCTGTCTGTGGGGGGAGGTCCAGGGCCCCGTGCTGGGGCTGCCTGTCTGTGGGCGGAGGTCCAGGGCCCCGTGCTGGGGCCGCCTGTCTGTGGGGGGAGGTCCAGGGCCCCGTGCTGGGGCCGCCTGTCTGTGGGGGGAGGTCCAGGGCCCCGTGCTGGGGCCGCCTGTCTGTGGGGGGAGGTCCGGGGCCCCGTGCTGGGGCTGCCCGTCTGTGGGGGGAGGTCCAGGGCCCCGTGCTGGGGCTGCCCGTCTGTGGGGGGGGGGGTCCAGGGCCCCGTGCCGGGGCCGCTATGCGAGGCTTCATCTTAGTCTCTCGTCAGCAGCCATCATGTCTCAGGCACTGCAGTGCTGACTGCGTACAGTTGGTTGAGCTTCACTAGAAGGTTCTTCGGGTCGGAGGTGTTTCCTTAACGTCCGGTGCACAGCACTGTGAATAATGCAAAGATGAGTCAGACCCAGGTCTTCTCAGTTTCCAGGGAGGCTTATGGATGAGCTGCTGCAGTGTGTGAACCGTCCTTCTGCTCTGAACTCATAGCTTTACTTTCTTCTTGCGTTAAAGACCTTTCCCAAAAGTTCTGGGATTGTCGTCTTTTTTTCTGAAGGCTTAGGGTTTTGCTGTCACTTTCTGGCTTTGAATGGACCCGCGCTGTGGCCTTTCCACCGCCCACCAGCTTTGAAGCCCCCCTCGACTCCTGCTGGGGGTGCCGGTGGCCGCTCAGACCGCTCCCCTGAAGAGCTGGGCGGGGGTTTGAGCACTTACCCCGTGAGGGCCCAGCGAGTGGGCAGGGGTGCGGGGCCCGGCCTTGCAGGGGCGCCCAGCCCTCCCCAGGGCCCAGCACAGACCTGCATCCAAGCCCGCCCCAAGGCCCGCTCTGACCGCTCTTCCCCCCGCAGTGTGCTGGGGAGGAAGACTGTGTGGACAGCCGGACCGTGTACGTGGGCCACCGCGAGCCCCCACCGGGAGCTGAGGCCTACATCCCGCACAGGTGCCCGGACAACAGAATCGTCTCCTCCAAGGTAAGCATCAGCCTGTGAGCTCGCCGCACGGCCCTCGGCGCCTGGGCTCAGCACCCCTCCGGTTGCCCCCCGAACACTGTTGAGACTTGACGTCACAGCACATTCTCTTCACGTCCCTCTTACCTGTGTCACGTTTAAGCATCAGGTTTGAAGTCTAGGACGTTCAGGTCCTGCCGGCACCACGTATTAGCTGTTGGCTGCGCGCCACCATCGAGCCGCCCAGGCCAGGGTCTCCTCCTGCAAAACAGACGACGCAGGTGCCCCGGTGCCACCAGCTGGCGAGCGCGCACGCTGGGCGCGTGTCAGAGGCCGTCAGTTAGGAGCGGTGACGCAAAGAGGAGGACGCGCGTGTCACCGTTTACGGGGGCTTTGACCGTCTCTTGGCCTGGAGGTGGGGTTGCAGGACCGTCTTCACACCTCAGATTAACCGGTAGCTGGGTCTTGAGAATGGGGTCGCTGACTCTGGAAAACAGTAAACGGTGGCTTTGCAGGCTGTGGAGAACTTTCCACATGCCTGGGTGTCCTGGACACCCAGACCCACGTCACAGACCTACGTAATTCACACATCAGTGTGCTGCGTGTCCAGATACCTGCGGTGGACCCGCTTAATTCTGTCATGAGTTATCAAGAGTGTCCCGTGCTTGTTACGAATACTTGACAACTGAGGTTTTCTAAAGCAGTTTTTAAAAAAAATTTTTTTTTTAGTAGAAGTACAGTTGATTTGCAATGTTGTGTTGATTTCTGCCGTACAGCAAAGTGGCTCAGTTACACATATATATACATTCTTTTCCATATGGTTTATCCCGGGGTATTGAATAGAGTTCCCTGTGCTCTACACTAGGCCCTTGTTGTTCATCCACTCTATATGTAAGAGTTTGCATCTACTAACCCCAAGCTCCCACTCCATCCCTCCCCCATCCCCCTTCCCCTTGGCAACCACAAGTCTGTTCTCTGTGTCTGTGAATCTGTTTCTGTTTCGTAGATAGGTTCATTTGTGTAAGGCAGTTTTCTTAATGGAATTATTTTATTTTAAAACTGCAATGTAAAATAATAACTTTAATCTCCAGAAATACAGCATGGGTAAGTCAGTTGCTCATAAACAAAATCACAGCCAAACAAAAGTAGTCCGTGGTTGCCCAGACATGACCAATGAAAGGAGAAATAAACAGGAGGACCTCATATCCGGAAATAGGTCTTTCCAGTAGTGACATTTATAAGTTAGACAGTCTCGAATAGAGCTCACTGAAGATGCACTCTGTCAACCACTAGTGCCCCCAAAGGAACAAAATCTCAGACGTTTTTCTTAGAAATCTGCTCGTGTGCAGTGCAGGCGCGTCGAGGAATGGGGACGTGCACTGAAGACACTCAGATACTGTGCACGTGTGGACTTGCAGGGACGACTTCGAGTCCCCACTCGATAGGCCTCGAGTCCCCACGCTGCCCCGCGTCTAGTCTGGGCAGGACGTTTGACAAAGCCGCCTCGGCTTCTGAGTCACATCCCGCACAGCTGGCTTCTCCCCCAGGGACGAAGCTTGGGCCCTGCTGTCCCAGCCCCGCTTCCTCCCAGGGACCTGGAAGGTTCTGTGCAGCCGCTCAAAGGAAACTTCAGAAACTCAGGGATCGGAGTAGCAAAGCCCCTCCTGACGCATCCGGTGGACTAGAGCCCGGGGCTGCGGGGCACTGCGTTTGTTATGAAGCCCTGTCCACGCTCTGGGGGAGATAATCGACAGCAGAGATTCCTAAATCCCATTTATGACCCCTTGCCATGATTCAAGTTTCGAGCCAATTTATCATTTTCAGGTTTTCCCTTCTAACATTCCCGCAGCCGGTGGCCAGCAAGACGTTGAGGGGCCCCGTGTCACCTCCCGGGGCCTGCAAGAGGCGCTGCCTTGCCTGGGGTGGCTTCTTCCTGTGTGCCCCGAGGCTCCTTGGGTTCTAACAGAGGAACCCACCTCCGGGGCGAGGGCGCTGTGAGGATGCAGGTCCTGGGCGCCTTTTCAAAACTGTTTCTTTTCGGGAAAGTTCCTTCACCCCACGCCCTGACAGAATGAAGTCAGCATCTGCCCCCGGAGCCAGATCAAGCTGTCACACAGGAGGCGTGGGTTTTGGTGAAAAGGCGACACGTCTCAGCTCTGAGGAGAGAGGGCACTTGCAGTATTGGTGGCTTAAAGTCAGTTCCGGGTAGATGATGGTGTGTCATTTCAAGGACAATTACAGACAACGTAACCTCGGTTGCTAATTGATCTCAGTACAGAGGAGACCCTCAGACGAGGGCCTAGAATCCAAGTCAGGAGCAGGGTGGACAGGCCGTGGACTTAGACCAGATGACGTGGACATCTGGACACAGGATCATTTTCATTTAAAAACAGCTCAGGATGTGGAAAATACAACTTAATTTGTAAAGCGTAAGTTTACAGACAGGTTCAGAGAATATGTTTCTGGTGATGTATATATGTTTTCTTGGGAAGAGAACATTCGTTTCTACCTTAAAAGAAAAGATGGTCCACAAAGATTTCGTAAGTGCACAGACGCACTTTAGTAATAAGTTTTATGACTTATTACTTAAGGAGCAGTAATACTACTACCAGCAGTAAAGTCGTAAGTCTGATTTTATTAAATCCAAGGTCGTGAAAGCACTTAGCATGTGAAAAGTTACACGAGGGCTGAAAATGCTCATCTGGCCTGATCTGAAGAAGTGCTGTTATTGGTGATCAGTGAGTTCTGTTTCCTTTTGGGGCAGAGCCTGGTAGAAATGACCCCAGCACAACCCCTTGGCTTCTGACCTCACGCCGAGCCCCCAACCCAAGGCCTGCTCTAGCACCAGATCCTGGACTCAGGGACAGTGGGGCTTCATCAAGTTACAAAATTGTACCTTTGGGCACAAGACGCGTGTGGCTCCCATCTCTGCCCTCAGCATGCTATGGAATTAAATGTTCAGCTCAGGCTGTGCTGTCCCTCCACCCTGTACAGAAAGCTGAACTACTTGTGACCTTCCGGGTCGCTTTCCCTGGAGATCAGTGACCGTGCCCAGTGCGCTTTTAGGGCGCCCCGTGCGCACCTGTGAGGGATTCCCCCTCCAGGCACACAGTAGCCGCAGCCTCAGCGGTTTCCAGGTGCTCTGGTTTCACTCTCCGGGGCTGGCGAAGCAGGGTGGCGCCAGGCTGTCCTTGTCTCCCCGTCTCCATGTGACTAAAGGTCGACCAGGCGGGACGGCTTCTCTGCGTCTGTGCCGCCCTCCCAGTGAGTACAGGACACAGGTGACTCTCACGGAAGGAAGAGAGTGGCCAAATCCAGCTCAGCGCTGACGACACACGACCCCCAGGGCAGGTGCACACTTTGGGTGTGAAGTCTTTCATGGTGTGAAAGAAACACAAGGCTAGTAATTGTCCTGTGGCTTCAATGCTCCTCAAGTTGTCTGGTGGGAAAGAGATGCTCCGCCGACCTCAGACTCCTTAGCTCCCTCATAGCAAAAAATACCCCCTTTGTTCCATGCCTGTGGCTCAATATCAAGGATTCCAGTATTAAGTTCTATTCTACTGATCCGGGACTTGACAGATGTAGGTCAGAGTGTTGCATTGTACATTGTAATACAAAGTGTTACATTATATTGTGGCCCAAGTGTCTAAGCAGATATTTAGAATTTAGCAGAGATCAAAAATGTGCAATTGGAGGACTTCCCTGGTGGCACAGTGGTTAAGACTCCGTGCTCCCAATGCAGGGGCCTGGGTTCGATCCCTGGTCGGGGAACTAGATCCCACACTCATGTCTCAACTAAAGATTCGCACACCACAACTAAAGATTCGCACGCCGCAACTAAAGATTCGCACGCCACAACTAAGGAGCCAGGCAAGCCGCAACTAAGGAGCCCGCTTGCCACAACTAAGACCTGGTGCAACCACATAAATAAGTAAATAAATAAATACTTTTAAAAATGTGGTAATGGAATATTTTAAAAATGTACAATTGGCACACCATTATCCAATTGCCAACCCTTACATGTGTAATAAAATGCTTGTTTTATTTTATTTTATCCATACAGTACTGATGTATCAGTGCAGTCATGAATGTTTCGACTGTCTCATTGGGTTTTCACTCTTCTTACCATACATCATCAGGGATTTTGACCATATTACTAATAATCAGCAGTAATAACTTATGACAGTCATTTATTCTGTAAAATATGGAGATCACAAAACATGTCTGAGCTGCAGCATGGGTCTTCTGCACCTGATAGGAATAAAGTCATCATTTAAGTGGCTTTAAATTAAGTGGCTTTAAAGGTGCCTGTGGGTCTAGATGCAGGGAGATAACCAAGGTGCTTACTGGTCCAGATAAGAGAGATGGCGTGCAGAGCAGGCTCTCCCCCTTCAGGGGGCGATCTTCGTTAAAAGGCAAAACTGTCAAATGGAATTTTAAAAACAGTGTCCAAGCTCAGTGTTTACTGTAGGTTAATGACATACGGGACATTGTTGTTTTCAACACAAAGGTTAGGGAAGGTCTCCTTCTGAGGCAAAAACGAGACATTTGGCGAGTAAGTGGCCTGACTACCCTCCCTGTGTCCCTCTCCAGCCCCCTAGGTAAGGGGGAGGGGCTGGCCCAGGACACCTCCTCAGTAGCCAAGCTGGGTTAAGACCACCTGAAAATGGTGACTTCTGTTTCACGTTCTGTCCCCTCGTAGCCACGCTGTAACAAAACAGAGAGCTTACCAAAAATTACAGTCAAAGAAGAATGCTAACCATGTGTGTTTTGAGTTAACAATCAGAGGTTTACATTTTACGAGAGACATTTTAATAGTAAAACTATTCTTAAGCTACTTTGCCTTACCTTGAATTGTTGGAATTAGGTAGTTGACATATGCTCCTCTTGGAGCACATGTTCTGTGTTAGCAGTGTTTTTACAGTCAACAAGTTGATAACATGTCTACAAACACTCTCAATTTTGTATCTAAAGCTAGACATTTTGTACTTTGAAATTCAGGACAGCTTATCACGTGGTAGAGTTATGCTACACAACGTAAAATGGGATCAAAATGACTCCTTTCTGTTTTTCTTTTACACAGTACACATTCTGGAACTTCATACCCAAGAACTTATTTGAACAATTCAGAAGAATAGCCAACTTTTATTTTCTTATCATATTTCTGGTGCAGGTAAGTCTGGTCATCTTTTTCTGTCACCTCAAGTGTAAATATAAGTAAGTGGCATTTATTCTCAGGTGACTGGTTTGCTCCTCAGAAGGAGGAAGCACTTAATGCCCCTTTATCTGCAGCTGCTTCACTTGTTTTCTTCAAGGACAAGCATGTTGGGTCAGAGAGACCTGTTCACTAAAACATAGGCGTGAGCGCTGTGCATGTGAACTGGTCCTGGCCACTTTCCGTCCTCGTTCTCCAGTACTGACGGGAGAGCAGGATCTTCCTAATCTTTAGGGGGGATTCTCCTAAAAAAAAAAACATTAAGAGAAAGAGAGTTAAAAAAAAAAGAGAGTGAAAACCACAGTGAGGTATGGATTAGGGAACAGGTCAGATGTGCTTTAAGAACAGCAACCTAACTTGTTTCAATCATACAAAATACCGTTGAAGGACTTTTAAAATTTCCCCGACAGTAATTTATGCAACTAATGTAATTAAAGTGTGGCACCAGGAGCAGAGGGGTGAATTGAAATAAAACGTGCACTGGAGTCAGCTGGTGTCTTTGCCACTGCCGACGTGGCTTCCTAAGCACAGCCCGTAATTAAGGAGAACTGCCCTCAGTTTTATAGTAAAAATTCATATCTAATTTATCTCCAGGGGTGGGATGAAGTGGGGTAATAGTAAAGCGAGTTAAAACGAGTCAAAACAAACGTCGGCAGGTGTTACAGGGTCAGCCAGTCCGTCTAAAGCCCCTAAGAAGTGTTTCTGAAAATGACTCAACGGTTCTCTTCTCACTGCAGCTGATTATTGATACGCCCACGAGTCCAGTGACGAGCGGCCTGCCGCTGTTCTTCGTCATCACTGTCACAGCTATCAAGCAGGTGAGCCTTACAGGCAGAAGGGACGAAGGTCCTACAGAATCTCTGCTATAGGACATCGCCTTTCATCCAAAGCAGAGTTCCCCGCCTTGTTTCAGCTGGTTCGTAGGAAACTTAGCTGACTTCTCGAAATTCACTTTTGTGACTGGTTTAGATAGAGTCTTGAGTCAAGAGATGCTTGAGTTAAAAGAAGAGAGATTGTGTAATTTAGTGCTAGTTTGTCGCCCCGAGCGTTTGAAGAGGACACGGTCGTTCTCACGTGGAATCACCCGGAGACACAGCACCTGAGTTGCCTCGCCCGCTGTGTCCCCGGCTGCCCGAACCCCGAGGACCTGCTCGTGCAGAGGGTCTGGGGTGCGGCTCCATAAGCAGAACAGCCCGGCGACCCCTGACTCGCTCCGTGTGGATTGCGCTGCTCTTTGCAATCCTGATAGATAAAGCCGGTGACTAACAGGAAGGACAGGTCGTCTGTTAGTCCCACCATCCACTCAGCCAGCTTAATGCTCAACCATCACCTCTGCTTAGTTCCAGAAAATTCCCGACATCTTGAAAGAAACCCCCGTACCCGTGAGCGTCACTCGCCACCCCCCTCCGCAGCTCCTGGCAGCCACCAGCCTACTTCCTGTTGCTATAATTTGCCTATTGGGGACATTTCCCATTAACAGAACCATACAGTAGTGATCTTTTGTGTCTGGCTTATTTCACCGAGCGTGTTTTCAGGGTTTATCCACGTTGTAGCCTGTGTCAGCGCTTCATTCACAGATGAATAATATTCCATCATGTGGACAGACAGACCACATTTTGTTTATCCGTCATCCACGGATGGACATTTGGGGTGCTTCTACTTTTTTTTTTTTTAATGTGGCTTTATTTATTTATTTGCTTACTTCTTGCCACATGGCGTGGCTTGTGGAATCTTAGTTCCCCGACCAGGGGTCGAACCCAGAGAAAGCGCAGAATCCTAACCACTGGATCGCCAGGGCATTCCCGGGATGCTTCTACTTTTTGTCTATTATGGAGAACACCGTTATGAACATTCACATGTAAGCTTTGTGTGGACATAGGTTTTCATTTCTCCTGGGTACATACAAAGGAATCGAGTTGCGCTACTGTTGTAAAGAACTGCCAAAGTATTCTCCAAAGTGACTGCCCCATTTTATGCTCCAACCAGCCGTGAGTGAGGTTTCAGTTTTCCACATTCCTGCTAAGGCTTGTTGTCCATCTTTTTTATTACACTTACCCGAGCGGGTGTGGGGTGGTATCCCACTGTGGCTTTGATGTTACGTTTCCTTGGTAACCAGTGATGCTGAGCATCTTTGCATGAGCTGATTAGCCTTTAGTAAATCTTCTGTAGAGAAATAGCTTCAGGTCATTGGCCGGTTTTTAAATTGCATTGTCTTTTTCTCCATGAGTCGTGAAAATTCTTTATATGTTGTAGATACAAGTCCCTTATCTGCTGCAGACTTTTTTTTTTAGTGATTTATTTATTTACTTATTCATTTGTTTTGGCTGCGCCGGGTCTTAGTTGCGGCATGCGGGATCTTTTAGTTGCGGCATGCAAACTCTTAGTTGCGGCATGCATGCGGGATCTAGTTCCCCGACTAGGGATGGAACCCTAGCCCCCTGCATTGGGAGCACAGAGTCTTACCCACTGGACCACCAGGGAAGTAAGTCCCTGCTGCAAACTTTTGAACAGGATGACATTTGCATTTGAAATAATTTACAGAAAGGTAGCATCTAGTTAAATTCTCGATGGTCACATTGTTGCTGACAGAGCCATGCTTTCTGTGTTTCTAAATAAAAAATTAGGAAACTGAACACACATGTCACATGAGACATGGTTCAAGTGACAGTGGGTGACAGTGGGAATGAGGTGACGCATGGCAGAGTGTTTGACTCCAGACTGAGAAAACATGAAGAACGGAGTCTCAAGGTGACCTTTGTGAGTGTAAGGGCGGTGCCTGTATGTCTCCCAGCCAGTCTTCAGTGTGAATGTCTGGACTGGTCTGTATTTAATACAGAACCGTGAGAAGCATTTAAGGATTCCTTTGTGATACCTTGGGTTTTATTTTCCACTCACCAGTCATCTGGAAATACAGATTTGAACGACGATATGATCTTACTTTATACCCATTAAATTGGCTTTTAAATGTGAAAGTCTGAAGAGCAGATGGGATTAAGACGTGGTCAAACGGGCATCCACACACACTGATGGGAGCATGTCGGGACCGTCTTGGGGAACAGTTTGGAATATCTGGCAAAGCTGAGGATGTGATACAGGGACCCACAGATGGACCCTGGTCTATGTACTTAGCACACACTGTGTGAGCCTCTTAGAACAGACCAGTCCCCAGGGGGCTGGCGACCCCAGGCCTGATCTTAGAGGGTTCTGCCCTGAGACAGTGATGCAGGCAGAGCCGAAAGAGCCCCGAGCCAGCCCCAAGAGCATCCTGGCCGCAGCGAGGGGCCTCTGGATACAGCAAGTGTCCCTAAGTGTGTGCCCTCGAAGTCCCCGCCCTGTGGCTACGGAGTGAGGGCGGTGGTAGCAGCTCCTGGTGGGTGAGACCCGCCCATGGGCACAGAAAGCGCCTGCCTGCCACCTTGGCCGGGACACGGTGCCCTGCGCAGCCCGGGTCCATCCTGGCTCGACCCTCAGACATAGGCCAGCAGACCCAAAGGGCCTGAGGAGAGGACGAAGGAGGTCCCTTGTCAGAGCTGTGACCTTCCAGGGCCACCCGTCCGCAAGCTAACCTCCAGCTCTGCCAGCCCCCTGCTTCCTCCTCAGCCCCCCCACACACACACGCAAAGCCCCTCCCACGGAGCCCACCGCCTGGCCAGCCCCCGAGCTCCCGTCCTCCTCTGGGTGCTGAGCAGCCGACATCGGGCGCCTCTGCGTGACCCTTGCAGCGCTCACCTGGGTGGGCACAGCCCCTGGGTGCCGCCCGCTCCCCTGCCCACCTGCCCGCGGCCCTCACCCCTCCCTCGGCGCTCCTGAGACCCAGGGGGCTCGAGCGGCCCTCGGCCCCCCAGGGACCCCAGGCACAGCCCCGCTGACGCGAGGGCGGCCATCCGCCTGCGCGGGTCCCGGCGGGGAGCCTCTGGAGCTGTGTCGGGTGGGACGGAGTCGGGTTGGTCCTGTCCTTGCGGGCCGGAGGCCGCGGCACGGGGCAGCCGGGACGCGAGCAGGAAGGGGTCGGTTCAGCACGCGTGTCCCTGTGCAGGACACGCCAGGAGTTGCCCGGGTCGGGGCTGGGTGCGAGGGAAGGGAGCACAAAATGTGACGTGGCTTCGTGCACGGCGGTGGCGGGAGCCCAGGGACGCGGCTCCCCCCGCTCGTGTCCACACGCACTTGACCGTGGCCACGGCCGCGCCTGCCAAGTCCAGGAGGGGCTCACGGCGTCTCTCCCCCACCGCAGGGCTACGAGGACTGGCTGCGCCACAAAGCCGACAGCGCCGTGAACCAGTGCCCCGTGCACTTCGTCCAGCACGGCCGGCTGGTGCGGAAGCAGAGCCGGAAGCTCAGGGTGAGTCCCCGCCCGCCGACCCCAGACGGCCCCCAGACGGCCGCAGACCTGTTACGATGAGAAAACAGCGCCACGGGGCTGTTTTCTTTGGCCAAACCTCCGTCTGAAATTGTTTCATTTATTGGATGCAGGCCCACCCTCTTCCCCAAGTACTGCTCACTTCGGGCAAGCTCCTACCACTATCTTTCTTTAACTTCTTACTTCTATGTATTTATTTTTAAAGCTTTAATCGACTTTATTTTTAGAGCAGGTTTAGGGTCACAGCAAATTGAGTTGGAAGGTCCAAAGCCTCCCCGTGTCTCCCCCGCGCCCGGTCCCCCATGAACAGCCTCTCGGCCGTCAGGCTCCCCCCAGGCCTGTTGTCTGAAGCGTATGACATGATAGTAACCAGTCCAGACAGGGAGAGCTCTAAACACCTGTAGAGAAGTTATTTTACAGTAAGGCAAAATCATATTAGTATGATCAGCTCTACTAGCTGGAAATTTATGAAAATGGGGACAGAAACCTCCCTGAAAGCTGCATGTTAATTTCTTCTTTTTCAATATATTGTTGGTGTAATAATGCATCATTGTGTTTAAATTCAAGTTTAAATTATTTACGTGGATTATTTTCAGGCCCGTGCTAGCCGTTTAGAAGCGCTTACACGTGTGCAGGTGATAAGTATGATTTTTACGGTTTGTCCCCAGTCATGTCTCGCTGTGAGCCTGGGGGTGGAGCCTGGCCACCCTCCCCCGGATCCTCCTTGGGCTTGTCCTCCCCCTAGTCGCCGCCCCCCTCCCCCTCCCCTGCAGCCCCACCATCCCTCTGTCCGCCCCGGGGCTGCTTTCCTGGCCAGAAGTCCTGGCAGGGCCATCGGGAAGCTGCTGTGGGAGAGAGTCGCCAGCGCTCGTGCACAGGGACAGAAAGGTGGGCCTCCGCGTCTTTGAACCCGAGCCTCTGCTTCCGGGCACATCCCCAAGCCCTGGGAGGGGCAGCGGGTCAGCCTGGGGGTCAGTGGGTATCTCGGGCGGAGGACGGGGTTCGGGATGCCGGGACACTCCTGTTTCAGGTGTCATGAGCACGTGGTCCATCTTCGTTAACCTCATAATAGTTATTATATGTGTTCTATATTGGAGGTATTTTAAGTTTCTAAACCACATTTTCTTTGTTTTATAAATTTCACCGTCCAGGTGTTTCAGTAATTCCCCTCCATTAGCCTAGGTTGGCGACATTTTCCTAGTGGTCAAGGAGTCAGGAGGTGGGGAGCTGGGAGGACAGCCTCTCAGTATGGGAACAGCAGTGGGGACCCCCATGTATATATTAACAGGCTCTTTCGGACCCTAGGCTCCAAATACCGTTTCCTTTAACAACTACATTTCCTTTGCAAAGTCTTCTATACTTTTAATAAACATCTCTTCAAAAACAGACCGAAACAGTACCTGTCAGCAGAAAATTGAATTTTTAATGTATCGATCTCCTATGGGGAATGTCTGCCCTGTATCCAGCCTGTTTTACCCGAGAGGATTTTAATGGGGTCTGTGAGACAAGGAGGGAAGCAAAGGCTGCTTGTGGCGAGAAAAGGAACCTTCAATTTGTCCACCTCCAGGATTTGTCCTCGCGTGGATGGTGTCACACAGTCTGTAACTTTCATGCAGCTGAATTCCCTTGGGACTCATCCAGGTTGGGCATCTGGACGCCTTCCTTTCGTTGCAGAGTCTGGGGGGTGTGTGGCCCAGGTGAAGGATGTTGATGTTTCTCCAGTTTGGGGCCGTTCAAATAAAGCTCTTGTGAACTTTTGTGTACAGGTTTTTGTATGAGTATAGTTTCCGTTTCTCTGGCATAAAAACTCAAAGAGTTCAGTTGCTGGGTTGTCATGAAATTACGGTAAAAGGAACGGCCAAACCATTTCCAGAGCGTCTGCACTGTTGTACCAGCAACGTGTGAGGGGCCCGTTTCGCGGCATCCCCGGCGGCGTCGGGTGTCTCGCCGTTTCTTCTCTCGGTCGTTCTGATTGTCGGTGCGGTTTAAGTGTGTGCTTCCCTAGAGGCTGGTGAGCATCTTACCGTGTGCTTATTTGCCATCAGGGCATCCTCTTCGTGAAACGTGTTCATGGCCCTTAGCCATTTCCTACGTGGATTATTGAGGGCTTTTACTGTTGAACGTTGGGAGTTCCTCTATGCTCGAGCCTGGTCCTCTGTCAGAAGTGCCTTCATGGGGTATTTTGCAAAGCAGAAGTTGTTCATTTTGATGGAGTCCCATTTACTGATCTTGCCTTTTATGGCTGCTGCCTTTCGTGTCAAGGTCAAGAACTCTTTGCCAAGCCCTGGAGCCCAAAGGTTGTCTCCTGTTTTTTTTTCCCTGAAAGTTTTATAGTTTTATGCTTCAGATTTAACTTCCTGATCCATTTTGTGTTACTTTTTACGTCAGGTGTGAGGTTTAGGTGAGAGTCCCTTTTTTTGCCCAGGACTGACCAGGTGCTCGTCTGTTGGAAGGGCTGTCCCCCCTCCATCGAGTGGCTTTCGTACCTTTGTCCAAAGTCAGTTAAGCGTATTTTTGTGGGTCTGTTTCTGGGCTCTGGGCTGCGTCGCGATGGCCTGTGCCCGTCTTCTGTGGGGGCCACCGGGGACCACTCAGTGCTGATCGCTGCGGCCACGTCACAGGCTTCATGCCCGCAGGGTGACCACCCACCTCATCTGCCTGCTTCGAATACAAATGGTGCAAATATTTCTATCATTGCAAAATAGAATATCGCAAACTATTCTGTCATAATGCACTGTGAAGATCCCAGGTCTAAGGCTGGGGCATTGACTCACAGGTCTCTCCTGGGTTTGAGCCAGATGTCCGGGCAGCGATGTTTCTCAGTCATATTAGCATCCACACGCCTTCCTGCAGGTAACACCGTGATGGTGTCTGTGGGAGCCGCTGCCTGAAGCCCGGCTTTCGGTTCACGGTGCTGCTGTCTGGCTGTCCCGCAGGTCGGGGACATCGTCATGGTCAAGGAGGACGAGACCTTCCCCTGTGACCTGATCTTCCTGTCCAGCAGCCGCGCGGATGGGACCTGCCACGTGACCACCGCCAGCCTGGACGGAGAGTCCAGCCACAAGGTAACGTGCCTGTCGTTTGTGCCCCGTCGGGACCCGTCGGGACCTCCGCATCCTCCCCCAGCTGTGCTCTTGTGGGCAGAAGCTGCACTGGGCATGAGGCTCTGTGTTCAGGGGAAAGCCAGGGACTGTTTTCCTCTCGTTTGCTTCTCCCTGTTTCCCACTTTCTTCCTTCCACCCTCAGCCACCCTAACGACCAGCCTCTCAGGTTAACAGAAGCAGCTCCACGTTCCTTATTTAGCTGCGTCGTTTAGCGTCGGTACCTAGTTAAGGATGGAAGGAAGAGATGGTTGGAATTTTGAAGTTTCCATTCTACTGGTCCAAGTTAGTGACTTGACTGGACTGGAATTGTGTGAAAAGTAAGTCGTGAGTCTAGATTTTGCCCGACTGTTACATCAATGAGTGTCTTTTTTTTTTTTTTTTTTTAATTTTTGGTTGCATTGGGCCTTTGTTGCTGCGCGCGGGCTTTCTCTAGTTGCGGCGAGTGGGGGCTACTCTTCGTTGCGGTGCACAGGCTTCTCATTGTGGTGGCTTCTCTTGTTGCAGAGCACGGGCTCTAGGCGCGCAGGCTTCAGTAGTTGTGGTGCACGGGCTTAGTTGCTCTGCAGCATGTGGGATCTTGCCGGACCACGGCTCTAACCCGTGTCTCCTGCATTGGCAGGTGGATTCTTAACCACTGTGCCACTAGGGAAGCCCTATGAGTGTCTTTTTGTTAAAATATCTTAGTAAGGATTTTCTGAAATTATGATTCATTTCTTACGCTCAATATGGAATTCTGTACCAGCAGCTAGTGCTACAAAATTTTAATTAACAATCACAAAAGAAGAAACACATCGCTATTAATTTTAAGGATTTCATTGTTTTAAAAACCTGGAAGCTTCCAAGGAGTTTATGAAAGTGAGCCTTGCTCTGAGGCTCTGGCTCCGGAAGTGCAGCTCTAACAGTGCCTGAATGCCGCCCGTGGACACAGGCGATTCTATGCCGGAAAGCACCAAAGGATGCCCTAATCCTTTGTGGGTGACTTGGGGTGTCATCGTATGAAGCCCTATGGGGTTTCCCACGTTTACTCTCACATTTTCTATGTAACGAATCCCAGGAGGGGGGACCCTTCTGGCACAGTCAACTGTCAGGGAAAGCAGTTCTGGGCTGGAAAGCGCTGGGTGTCCAATGGCCGTTGGAGCTTGGGGTATCGTGTCCCGTCCTCCCCGGCCCCGGCGAGCCGTGCACACCCGGCTGCGGGCAGTGGGCTGCCCTCTGCACCCCGACCCACAAAGGGACATCACTGCCTACACGCGTCCCTGGAGCAGACGCCACGAGCCTCCGGGTGCCTCACTGCTGTCAGGGTGAAGTTCAACAGCAGTCCCCCTGGTCCAGACGTGGCCCGTGTCTGCACCGGGGCTGCGCTTGGACCTCTCTGTGTGTGTGCTTGGGGGGGCCGGAGTCACCTGAGCCCTTTCCTTAAAAGCAGAGGTCACGCCTACAGTTTTCACATCTGTAAGATGGGGGCACACCTGTGTTCCAGGGGCTCTTGTGAGGCTATAACTAGGAAATGTCCCAAAGTGCCGGACGCACAGGTGCCTCCACAACGTTGCAGGGATGCTGTGGTCACACCCCCTGTTGCTCTGAATCCTTTCACGCTTTGCCCGACACTCATGGGAGACATGGAGGAGACTGCATCCCCTCCCCCCGCCCCTCCTTCCTGTCTCTTCCCAAGGCTGGTCCACCCATCTACGCTCCCTGGTGCTGTCTGGGCCCATCTTCTCAAAATGGGGTCCCAGACCCCAGCACCAGCATCACCTGGGATCAGGTTAGAAATGCGGTTCTCGGGCGCCACCCCAGACTCACGGCCTCAGAAACTCTGGGGGCGGGGCCTGGGGTCCGTGGCCCCCTTAGTTTGAGGAGCCCTGGGGTCAAGGCCAGGTGAGGATCCGTGCAGAAAGCTGTGCTCCCCGGACAGTGACAGGTGAGGGCCGCTTGCCATGCCTGCGACAGCTGTCTGTGAACCACATAAACAAAAAAGAATATTTTAGGTCCCCAATCTGTTTCCTCATTCAGAGCCACCACTCTGACAGACGAATCCAAGTGTCCAGTTTTGAAGAAGAATTCTGTTAGTTGAGGACACTGGGTAAGAATGGAAGAATTTTCTGGCACCCAGTAGGCACAGGAATCCCGGTGGCGCCTACAGTTCTGTAAGCTTGTGACATTTGCAAGCTCTTTATCATATACCCCGTCTCGTATGGCAGCCAGGCTTCGTAGGCAGACTTATTTATATGCCTAAAAATTAAACACTGGTGCTGCCCTAGGACGGGAGGCCCCCGCCGCTGGGTTTGTCTTGATCATTGTGGCTGTGAATTCCATTTCTTGTCAATCTGCAGACCCATTACGCAGTTCAAGACACAAAGGGGTTTCGTACGGAGGAAGATATAGATTCTCTCCACGCCACCATCGAGTGTGAGCGACCGCAGCCCGACCTCTACAAGTGAGCCGGCCTCCTCCCCGGGGTCCTCCCTGCTGTCCGTGCCCATGGCCCAGTCGCGCGGGGGTTTGGAATGAGATTGCAAATCACTGCTGAAAAATTAGGACCTGGTCAAACTTATATTACTTCTGTATTTTCATAGTCCAGCAACATTCCAATCCATAAATCTTAATACAAATATTTGAAAAGGCTTAATGGGACTACCTTTGTCGAAGAAAAATGAATTTTCTGTGTTTTGAGGAAGTGACTCTAAGGGAAATCATTTAAGTCATGAGCTAAATAGAACAATTAAAAAGTGGGAGGAGGGGGGAGGAGTGGTTTAGCCTCACACCCCTGTGTTTCCAGTACAGAATCCCAGTCCTTCTTAGAAGCGGGTCAGGGGTGAGGAGGGGGGTTCCCCAGAGCCGGGGTCTCGGGTCCTGCCCCCCTCCCCGGTCCCCTGTTGCCCTGGCAGTGACCTGACTCTCCTGTCCCCAGGTTCGTCGGCCGCATAAATGTTTACAGCGATCTGAATGACCCCGTGGTGAGGTGAGGATTCCTGCTTCTTCTAAACACTTGGCGATTTCCTCTCTATCGTTCAATTAAACGTGGATTCTTTTCCTGATGAGAGTTTTTCATCGTTGCTGTCCTGCTGGGTTTGAGGGGGGAATTCTGCGTGACCAGAGGTCCGGGTTCCGCTCCACTTGCTGGTTTCTCTTGTGTACACGCGTCTGGACGCGTTAACAGACGAACGCCCCCGTGGAGCACGTTCTCCCATGACTCTGCCGAGGGTCTTCTCACAGCCGGGAAGGGTGGGAGCTGGTCCAGCAGGCGAAGGGGAAGGCGCGTTTCCCCAATAGAGACGCTTTCATAGCTGAGCAGACCGTGCGTCTTCGGCCAGGACGTTGAAAGGTTTCTGACTTGGGGGCCACTTCACTGGGCTGCGTGAATCTGCCCAGACTCACCACTGGGACACAGCCTCAGTCTTAGACGTTGGGGGATGTGTCTCCCAAGGGCTTGTGCGGGCTCACGTCCCCCGGGGACGGGGGAATCTGCTTCAGGGATGGGCAGTGGCCAGCGCGGTCACAGGTGGGTGTCCACACCTGCTTCATCAGTGGCCTCACCCCGGGCCGCTGGCGGCAGGGAGCTGACTCAGCCCTGAGGTCGTGGCGCCCAGACGAGCCGGCCCTGCTCGCTGCAGCTGTGGCCTGTGCTGCCTCACTTCCCGGGCCTTGGACGTTTTACCTGCACGTGGCCTGGGGTCTACGCTGAGGGAACTTGGCTTTCAGTAGGTTTTGACAGCGCTCTCCTTCTTCACAAATCCCGCTGGTTAGAGAAATTATTTTTCTTCCGAGTTCAGCAGTCACTAGATTCTCTGTGTCCTGGCATTGCCTCGTGTATTAAGGAAGATACTGGGCCAGAAGTAGGAAAAAACACTCAGTGGGAAATTACTGCAAAGTAAATCGTCATGGGGTTTATGTCCTTGAAAGGCTCCAGAAATTACTCGCTTTAAGGAGACAGTTGGCACCCCTCTTAGCACATTTTTATCACCGTTCTTCATCAGCAGGTTAGCAGTTGCTTTCCAGAATCTGTGGAGGCATTGCCTGCTCGTTCTTAAATACCTGTTGTTCTAAAGGTAGATGCCTGGTTACCTTGGAGAAATAATGTGGATTTCTGTGTCTTGCGAGGGTTAGTTTGAGTCTGAACAAGAGTGAATATATTTAGGCGGATCCGTATTGCCAGCGGGTGAGGCGGAAAAGCGGGCGCCGCAGGCTTTCCTCGTTTGGTATTTGGACGGAGCTGAAGGCTGAGCCCTTTGGGAAGATAATTACCAATATATTTTGTACTTTGATACGAATTCTACTTTAGCTTTTTAAGTGTCCGTGTGATTCAGCAGACTTTTAATATTTGGTATTTAGAGACGTTTATAAACTCGTGGTGTGGACAGCTGTGAGTTATATATCGAAGCTCTCAGTCTTTTCGTAGTGATGTTTCTTCATCCTCCTGTCCAAACTAGAAGTGAAGTACTTTTTGAAGTAAATTATTTTTAGACTCCCCAGAGACACTTCATAAAAGGCCATTTATTTCCATAAACACCTTGGACGTGTCCTAAGTGCTTGCTAACAGGCTGACAGTACTTGTAACACAAGCAGACAGCACGTGTGCAGCCGGGCGCCTGTCCCGCGTGGCTGTGAGGCTGGGGGACGCACCCTGAGGCCATGGGACAGCCCTGGGTAGGCCCGTCGGTCGGGGCGGGGGGGGCCCTGCCCGCGCACCCTGCTGGGCAGCCCTCCTTTCTCATCTCCAGCCTGATGTGGTCCTGAGCTGGGTCAGCTAAGTATGCTGGACACATTTAAGCTTACCACGTTCAGTGGCTTCTCAGCCTTCCGCGGTAGAGGGAAATTAAATGCCGGCAAAGTGAAAAGCAGGCGTTAGCAAACCGTTCCCTTTACCCCAAATCAACGCTTTCCCTTTACCCTCCGGAGAAAATCGGGAGAATATTGTAAATGGCAAAATTAGTGCATCTGGATTCTGCCTATTTCCCTTCTACTCTTGGGAAACGAGAAGAAATTATCTCTCGGTCAACAAAGGGACGGCGCGTCCACGATCCCCTGCAGGCAGAGCGTCTGTTTGCGGCTCCCTGTCGCGTCCAGAGGGCTTGTTTTTGCACGAATGGTTCTCAATGCCTCGGTCGCTGCGTGGGCCCCGGGATCGCCCCAGACTCCCAGGCCACCCGCATTCAGGGGCCCTCGGGGCTCGGCTGCAGTGCTTGTAATGCCACGCAGGGCCTCACAGCCTTCTTCCCTGAGGGCGCGACTGTGTTGTGTGCGTGAAACCCCCGAGGGTGCGGTAGAAACAGCTGAGTGAGGCGCAGGCACCGCTCGGGGTCCCCGGTGCCTCAGGCCTCAGACCTGAAGCCTGTTAGGAGCGGGTTTCCGGGTTGGTCCCTCGAGTGGCGCTTCTGACGAGTGCCCAGGGGCTGCCCCAGCACCCTCGCTGTCGCCAGGGGAGCGCGTTTAAAGCCTTGGGGTGCGGCCCCGCGGGGCTGGGGCAGGGCCGGGGCCCTGGAGGGGCTGGATCTCCCAGCAGACAGGTTCTTCCCGCCCCCCAGGAAAAGAGCAGGCGCTTTACATGGGCCCGGCTAGCTTTCCTAGTCCGCGCGCAAGCAGATCTTCACGGAGACGGTCTCCTCTCAGAGCGAAGCGTGTGGAGCCGTGAGCGGCTCCTGCGTCCTGTCGTGCCGACCTGCTTTCTCCATTGCCCTGTCTCTGGTCGTCCTTGTCTTTGCAGGCCGTTAGGATCGGAAAACTTGCTTCTTCGAGGAGCCACGCTAAAGAACACCGAGAAAATCTTCGGTAAGTGTTTTAATTAGTGAATTATTAATGATAGCTTCTGAAACCAAGGACCCGTTAAGCAGTTGAAATCCATAGATTTAACTGTGGATGAAGGCGGACCATAAAAGCGTCTCTGTGTGCTTTGAGGGGCTGTGGATTTACGGCCGCGGCAATTTTCCTCCCTAAGAAAACCAGTCGCCGCGTATAACCGCAGTCCACAGAGCCGTGACACCCCAGAGTGTTGCTTGCAAATTAAGTGCCTGTAGTTTTTGACTCAGACGTGAACTTACATCTATGAAAGGATTCACACAGTGTAGTTCTGCAAGAAATTTCCTTTAATGGCTGTATTTCTTTGCTAGTATTTCCCACTTCTGGTGGGTTACTTTTTATGTTTTAACTGAAACAACTTATAAATATACAAATGTGTCCCGTTGTTGGAAAACTCAATACATTAAAATCTGAACCTAAACAACAAAGGGCGGATTGCTCTTTATGCAGGAAAAGAAAAGCATTCCTTTGGTCTGAAGAATCCTGTGTGACTTTTCATGAACAGCTAGCTTGCCTAGAAGAATTTAAAATATGACCCGTTTTGTCCAGAATTTCATTTTTATCGTAGCTGTGCATACTTCACGATGTAGAGCAAGACACCGTTGTGGTGTTGTTCTGACATCCGCTCTGTACTTTATAGGTGTTGCTGTTTACACGGGCATGGAAACCAAGATGGCGCTGAATTATCAGTCAAAATCCCAGAAGCGATCTGCTGTCGAAAAGTAAGCTGATTGCCCCGTGGTTCGAAATGTGTAAAAACTCATCCGTGGCTTCCCACTGTCGCAAACCCCCGCAGATGGGGAACCATTTTCCTCTTAGTCTTACTAGCAACTCCTTCATGGGATCTGATGGACAGTCAAGCGGGTTATTTAGACCTTAGATTGACAGCGTTACTTTGTGGAGACGTAAATGGCCACGCACCCTCAGCCACGTCTGCAGGCTCCCGCCCGCGCGTAGACACCTGGAGTTCCGGGTCAAGGTCCGTTGTGGGTGCCCAGCATCTCCTCCCACCATTTCATGAAAAAGTGAAAGTTCAGTCACTTTTCTGATACGGGTTCAGTGAGGAAAGCATTAGCAGAGGGAACAGTCTTCTTTTCATTAAATGGTAAAATCCTGATAATGTCAAGGACACAGTTGAATTTGTAAGAAAACGTGGCCCAGAATGATGTCTTCTTTGCCTCTCGCTAAAGTGTGTCCTTAACTTGAAGCGTACAACTGAGTGTCCTCGTGTAGCGTAATGAAGCGCTCCGGGCTCCTGGGTGATCTGTGGGGAGACTGTTGAGGCATCGTCTGTCTGCTCCTGGCAAGTCGACCTTGAAATGTGATCCTGGGTCTCTGTCCATCTGTGGCTGCATCAGATATGAACTTGGACAGTTGGTTCTTACTAAAGAAGAATGCTTAGTTTCCAGATGTCTGCACTGACAAATTGGTTTCAGAAATAGATATTGGAAAACCAAACCTTCTTCATAAGCTCCTAAGATACCGGCTAAGGATTCAGCACTTTTCCTATGCGGAGGGCATTCGCTCCCTCCCTCCCTCCCCCCTTCCTTCGTGGTGATAATCTCCAAGTTTGGAACTCACTGGCTGGTGCTCCATGGTAGAAGAAATTGATTTCTGGGTGTTCTTTGAATTAAGAGTCCTAGACCATGCAGAAGCCCTGTGAGCCAGGCTGTGCCCTCCTGTCTATAGGCGTTCCCTGCCCTCAGCACTTTCCCAGGTGGCCGCAGGACACACGCCAGTGCCCACGGCGTGTGCTCAGATGTAGACGAGTTCGCATTTTCACTTTTACCCTGACAGTTCGTCGGGGCGGGGGAGTCCTGTTGTGCTGTTCCTGTCTGTTCACAACATGTTCATGCTGACGTTTGTGAGAAAGGCGACGCCCAGCTCAGGATTCCTCGGGGAGCGGGAGCTCAGTCACCCCCACTGTCTTGTGTTTCAGATCAATGAATGTATTCCTCATCGTGTACCTCTGCATCCTCATCAGCAAAGCGCTGATTAATACCGTCATGAAGTACGTGTGGCAGAGCGAGCCGTTCCGAGATGAGCCGTGGTACAACCAGAAGACAGAGGCAGAAAGACAGAGGAACCTGGTATGGAAAGGGACTCCGCAGGCTGTCGCTATGGAAACGCGGGGAGACCGGATGAGGTCTAGGTTGATGAAATCTTTGTAGCAGACGCCGCGCTCATTGATAGTGAAGGGTGTCAGCTGCCTGCCCCCGCCCCGGCCCTGCGGCTGTAGACACTGGTTGAGCCTCCTTCTTTGGGTATTTGAATAGTCGAGTCTGAAAAGGTATCGGCTTCCATCCTAGATTCATAAGGACACACCCTAAACACCTAAGACTCAGCGCGGTGACCTGTATTATAAGGGGGGCTGAATAGCTGCTATTGGTGAGATACACGGTCCCTGATTAGGTAATAGATGGATAAAAGGAGCGTCTCGATGACGATGGGAAATTACAATAAGAATTGGCTTCATTTTTACGTACTCCTATTTATCAAAAATGTTTTCCCCCAAACCAGTGAGTTAATTTGATGACATGTCCTCTGCTTAAAGCAGTACAGTCTCCTGCTGGGCCTACTGCGTCCACCTGAGCGGTGTGCAAATCCAGACCTGGATCCGCTCAGCTCAGAGCAGGGCCGTGTGCAGGTTCCAGCCTGGCCCCCACTTCCTTCCTGTGTTCAGTCCGGCCTCCCATGAGACAAATGGCTCAGAATAAGGATAAAACTATACAGAAGCACCCTTTGTACAGACCCCTAAATTCGGTCGTTTATCAGACTCTCGAGGGAAACTTGCAGTAATCACAGTATACAGCGTCCTGCGGGCTCTCAGCTGGAGACCCACCCCCGCTCCCCGCTGCCTCTGAGTGTGACTCACACCCCCCGCCACGCCCCCCACCCCCCAGCAGCGCAGATGTCGGGCAGCTCCTGTCCCAGGCCTGCCACGGTGCTGAAGTCGGGTGCGGGAGACAAAGCTGACGGCCCCCACTGCCCCAGTGGCCTTTACCTTTGGGTTTGAAGCACTTGGTTTAGAAACAGCACTTGTTAAGCTGTGCCTGACTGACTGAGGTTTGAGCCGTCGTGATGCTGGCGGGCGGCGGGGGTCACACGCCTTCTCTTAGCTCCTCAGAGCCTTCACGGACTGACTCTGAGGTTTGAGCCGTCGTGATGCTGCGGGCAGCAGGGGGGATCACACTTTGAGCCGTCGTGATGCTGGCGGGCGGCAGGGGTCACACGCCTTCTCTAGCTCCTCAGAGCCTTCACTGACTGACTGTGAGGTTTGAGCCGTCGTGATGCTGGCGGGCGGCAGGGGGGATCACACTTTGAGCCGTCGTGATGCTGGCGGGCGGCGGGGTCACACGCCTTCTCTTAGCTCCTCAGAGCCTTCACGGACTTCCTCGCCTTCATGGTCCTCTTCAACTACATCATCCCCGTGTCCATGTACGTCACCGTGGAGATGCAGAAGTTCCTCGGCTCCTACTTCATCACCTGGGACGAAGAAATGTTTGACGAGGAAACGGGTGAAGGGCCTCTGGTTAACACCTCGGATTTAAACGAAGAGCTAGGACAGGTCAGGTCTCCTGAATTGTCTTCTCTCACTGGCTGGCCGTTGAGCCCCTCTCTTTTATGTCCCCAGGTTTCTAGAAGCTACGTGATTCTTATCACGCAGGCAGGTCATCAGGATGGTCAGATGGGAACGTTTCCATTTCAGCTCGTGCACAGAGGGCGGCAAAGTGGCTTTTTAACTTTATGTGACAGTGCGGGGTGCTCTGGGTTTACGAGTTGTGCAGACTCATCACATTAACTCACTGCCATAAGCTCATCGTGGCCTTTCTAAGTGGTGCTGATTCTGGGTTTCAAGGGAGAGTTAGCAGCGAGCCTGCTCACAGGGGCTGCCCTCGGCTGTCCCGTCCCATCTCCTCGGTCCTCACAGCCCCGGTCATCATCGTCAGGGTGGGCAGAGTGAGACCTGAGTTTCAGTCTCGCGGTGTAGAGTTCAGAACCCCTCCACTGCACCCCTGCTCCAGGCTGACAGCTCGCGGCCTGGGCTCTGCACTGGCAGCTCTTGACCTGTAAAGTGGGCGTAGTAACAGGTACCCGCCCTGCAGCGTGTCCCGCGGACGGAACATGCGGGTGGGAGCCCGCGAGCGGGAGCCCAGCGGGATGGGTGGAGCGGGGACTCGCCGGGACCCTCCACCCCCTCCCGGGCCCGCGGGTCTCTGATAGCCGACGGTGGGGGCTCAGGGGGGACCCGTGTTCCCCACAGCTCATGAGGTTCCCCACAGCCCACAGGGTCCGGGATCCCCACCTTCTTTCAGTTCATCGAGATCCAGGGTTTAAAACTCCGTGTAGTTTTCACACTTGCCACAGTTTTCTATCAGAGATTTTTGTCCCTTGACTTGTTTGAATTCTGTCATCTTCCAACCCTTAAGCAATGCTGCAGGCTTGGACCTCCCAGGCCTTATGGGATAAGCTCATCCCACCCGTACCCTTGATTTTTTGGTCAGATTGGATCCAGGACCAAGCCCCCAGCCCCTGCCGCGTCTCTGTCTTTCTATGAGATGGAAGGAGAAAAGTGTAGAAAGTCCCCCCTCGGCCCCCGGAGCCAGGCTGTGTCCAGATGCTCGCATGCACGGAGCTTCGAGCGGGGACGGCCAGTGTGCTCACCGTCCGGCCGGGGAGGCAGCGCGGTTGGGTGAAAGCCTTGGAAATCGCTTCGTTCGGACGAGGCTGCCTTGGGGGGTCCGAGGGCCCTCGAGGGGCAGCAGCTCCCAGCCGAGTCATGTCCACAGGTGGAGTATGTGTTCACGGACAAGACGGGCACCCTCACCGAGAACAACATGGAGTTCAAGGAGTGCTGTGTGGAGGGCCACGTGTACGTGCCGCACGCCGTCTGCAACGGACAGGTGCTCCCCGCCGCCGCTGCCATCGACATGATTGACGCCTCCCCGGGCGCCGGCGGGCGGGTAGGTGGCTGTGCTCCTGGCCGTGCGTCCTGCTGCCACCTGGCCACGGGCGGGTCACGCGAGGGACCAGGGGCACCTCCTGTCCTGGGGTCCAGGACAGATGCTGCCCTCCGGCGACTCGGGGGGGCAAGAGCTGTGAGTGTCCCCATCTGCACAGGCGTCCCCAGGTGCATCTGGCCGTCACGTCAGGGTTGGGGCAGCTATCTTCACGTGGCCAGGTGGGGAAACCGTGGGCTGAGACTAGAGGGCCCTGCAGACCATGAGTGCTCACACACGCACACACACACACACACTCGCACACAGACACGGGCACACACACACACAGACACGGGCACACACGTGCTCACAGACACACAGACACAGGCACACACGTGCTCACAGACACACAGACACGGGCGCACACACACATGCTCACAGACACACACATCTGCACACAGACATATGGACACACACCTGCACACACACAAGGCACACACGTGCTCAGACGCAGACACACACCTGCACACAGCCACAAGGCACACACGTGCTCACACATACATACACGCTCACACATGGACACGGACACACACCTGCACACACACACACACACACACGCACACACGCACACACTGGCTCTGTGGCTCCAGGAGGGCCGTGACCCTCGGCGGCAGTCGCCCAGGAGACCGTTCCGGAAGCTTTGGTGGCCTGCATGGAGCCCCAGGGGACTGAGGGGGCCTGAGTCAGCTCTGCTTCAGCGGCCTCTTGGGAGCCGGTGCGCGCGTGCCTCTGGTGGTGCAGAAACGGCCTCTTCATCCCCGAGCCTCGGGGGAGGGCCCGGTGGTCTGTGGCCTTGCGGGGCGTCGCACCTGCCTCAGCTGCCCACCTGGCCTGCGCGAGGCCAGCCCAGCCCTTCTTGGCCCCCTCAGTTTCGGTCACACCCCAGGGCGCGGGACGGCTTCCGGGAACCCAGGGATCGCAGGCCCGTCTCTTCTTGTGGCCTTGAACCCACGGCCTCCCTGAGGTCCGTGTCCGTTTTCGTCTGGACCGCGAGAGCGGAGGAAAGGCAGCCGGACTCCGCTGCCACCGCCAGAGGTGGAACTAAGACTCCCTGACCCCCAGGGCTGCAGGCCCGGCGCTGTTGTTTACCGTCCTCTGTTTGGTCTCCTTGTTTTGAGTGGGTGCGGCATAGAGTTGTGGGTTTGTGCTGCATTTGTAGGAGAGGGAAGAGCTGTTTTTCCGGGCCGTCTGTCTGTGCCACACCATCCAGGTGAAGGACGACGACGAGGTGGACGGGCCCAGGAAGTCGCCGGATTCAGGGAAGCGCTGCGCGTACATCTCGTCCTCGCCTGACGAGGTGGCTCTGGTCGAAGGCATCCAGAGGTGCGTCTCTGGTCCCTGATGCGAGGGCGGTGCGGGACCTCTCCACCCCGACATTCAGTCATAGAGATCACCCTCCAAGCAGCCTCTCCTTCAGCCTGCCAGCTCCTGCCGGGTCAGCGGGACCCTGTCCCCATGGTCCCATAGTGTCTTCCTAATACGATTAGGGCTGTTGCCGTGTTCGTGTATGTCTCCACCTTCACGTCCTGGAAGCTCCTTGAGTCCAGAAGCCAGGCCCGTTTGCTCTTTCCCTTCCCAGCCTGGGCCCACATGGGCAGAGCCCTCACACGTGCTGGTGCAGGAGGGGGCGTTACAGATGAAGTGGCCCGTCGCCCGTTGGTTGAACGGGGCTCTAGTTTCCTCATCAGTAAAGTGGAGTGTCTGTCTGGAGATTGATGGGCTCCCAGAGTCCTTCCAATTCTGACATGGTACCAACCTGTAGGCACTGATCAGTAGAGACAGGGACCAATCCTCAGACCTGCTGCCGTCCATACCCTCCAGTAAGAAGGCAGCTAATTGCGTGTGGTGCGCCAGACGGTCGGGTAAGTCGACATTCCCTGGGCTCTTGGAGAACGTTCTGAGACAGTGCTATAATTTCCCGACTTTACAATGCAGTTTACAGCCTCTTTTTCTGGAAGCATTTCTTTTTCGAAAGGAGAGCTTTCCCAAAGTGTAAAATGGAAACATGCTACGAAAGAGGGCCATCCGGGTCCACATGAACTCCCAGCTGTGTCTTCTCCTCTGCAGGTTGGGCTTCACGTACCTGAGGCTGAAGGAGAATTACATGGAGCTCCGGAACAGGGACAATGACATCGAGAGGTGAGACCTGCCTGGTTGGGACGGCAGACAGGGTCGTCTTTACAGAGCTCCTTCACTGGAGAAAATACCAAGTTCTCCGCACTCCTTCCATAACTCGTTCTCCCTCTTCTCAGTAACAACACCAAGAATGTCACCGAAACGCCTGGAGAAGCTGGGTGGTGGTGTGCCCTCAGACAGGCTGGGGTTAAGCCACACATTGTCAGTTTTACTGCAGGAGTTGACAAAGCTTCTAGTACGTTCTGACACCCCCAAGGCCGAGCTCTGACTCCCCACGAGAGGGCCAACGTAAGCCCTTCCCCCGGAAGTGGCCCTGGAATCCTGTGTTCTCAGAGCAGGTCCCCAGGCCGTGGAGCTCGGGGTCCTATAGAAACACTGAGCGGTAGCCTTGGAGGGACCAGATGGACGGGGGATGTTTCACTTTCCATATCGACTCTTGGGGACCATCTAGTCTAAAACTGCTTTGATTTTGATTCAGAGGATGGGGCCATCCACCTCTCCTTGCTAAATAAACATCAATGGGCAGTTATGGGTACAGCTCACGTGGTAAATAATGTGAGATTTGGTGGTGATGGTCTCAAAAGAGCTGGATTTTACATTTTTGCTCTTAAGAACAATAAACCCCCAGGCTGCGGAGGTGTGAGCCCCTCGACTCCAGAACGGCTGCTGGGCCCTAGGCCCGCCAGGTCAGCTGGGGCTCCTCCCGCAAGCGCTCGGGGCCTCTGGGCGCCATGGGGTCACCCCTGGGAGGGCAGTGACGTTGCTGTCCGGCTTCTGGTTTCCAGCTGGAAAGGCAAGTGAGCGCCCCTGAGACCGTAACCGCCGCTCGGTGCTCCGGGCCCCCCGGGAGCCAGCTTGTGGGCCAGCGGGGCCGGCGCAGCCTCACAGCCACCTAGGCTGACACCCCCCTTGCTCTTTAGGGATCGTGAAGCACGCAGGGGTGGGCCGGTAGTCACCCCGATGTAGCGAGACGTGGAGCCGGATGACAGTAAAAGCAGTGCTTCAACCTCTTTTCCAGGTTCGAACTGCTGGAGATTTTGAGCTTTGACTCAGTAAGAAGGAGGATGAGTGTGATTGTCAAATCTGCTGCAGGTAGGGATTTCCTTCCCTTTGGTTTCTTAAATGATGCAGTGTGACTGTGTTTCACTCTGATGCCTCAATTCTGTGGGAGCTTTAAGGATGTAACTGTTTACTCTCTTTGTTTAAAGCATGGATAAACCACCACTAACCCCTCAACCTCACGCCCCGTTTGTCCCCGAGCATCTTCAGCTGAGGTTGTCACCTCTGGTTTTCCCCCCCGAGGGAAAGTCCTGTGACTCATCCCCGGGGCTCTGAACTCCCCTCAGTTTACGCACACTGTGCAGCCTGTCTCCTGGGTCCCCACCTGCAGGCCCCGCCCAGGCGTCTGCGACCCCATCCTTCTCGAGCCCTCGTGTGCTCGCTGTCTCTGCCGGGCCTCCTGGGCTCGGGTCCTTGATGGAAACAGGCAGCCGCCCCTCCAGCTCTTCTCATGGAGGCCCTGAGCTGCCTCCCAGCTTTCCTTCCCAGGCCGCCCCCTAGGGTACACCACCCGGGCTTTTCCACCTGGAGGCCCTCTACCTGGCAGGGCTTTTCCACCTGGAGGGCCTCTACCTGGCAGGGCTTTTCCACCTGGAGGCCCTCTACCTGGCAGGGCTTTTCCACCTGGAGGCCCTGTTACTCATGTGCAGCTCTCCCAGGACATCTCCACGGCCACCTGTAGGAAGCCTTCCTGGTTTCCTCCTGCCCTCGCGGGGCTGCAGATGTCCTGAATGCAGAGCCACACTTACTCAGCAGTGTGCCCAGCACAGCGCTGCCGAGCGTTCGGTGAATGCTTCTGGGTTCAGTTTGCTAACGTGTTTGCAAGTGGCATCTTACCAAGAGACAAGGCATCTTACTCTTTCTCGTTTCTTAAAACGAGACCGCGCTAGGCTATGTTTTTCTCTTTGGAAACTTGCCTGGAGAGCAGTGAAACCAAGCTGCTGCCCTGAACCTGCAGACCCGGCCTCAGGTATGGCCTGGAGAGCTCTGCGTCAGCAGCGTCCTCACACTCAGCTCGAGCGGATTTCCTTTCCACAAAGTGAGTTCCCGTAACAGGGCTGCTTGAGCCTCTTTCGATGGAACCGGAAATGCCTTGTTTTGTCTCCCAAGCCGGTTGAGGACATGGGGCTGAAGGCCCATCTTTCAGCCAGGCCCTGTGAACCGCGCTCCGCGAGCTGCAGCGCTTGGGCATCTCAGAGCTCGCACTCAGACCGCGTGGCTCCCTTGCCCGCGAAGCAGGCCGTCAGACGTGGGGTCCCCACCGACGAGCCTTGCGCCAGTGAGCGCCGTGGGCGCCAAGTCTTTATGTAAATGCTGCCCCGGACACGTGGCCACGGGGGCAGCAGGACACGGGAAGCACACGGCCCGTCGTGTGTGGAGACGAGTCCCCTGGGCGGGTGCCCCCTCTGCTGTGCGCTGGCCAGCGCTGGGGTCCATCCAGGACGAAGGCGTTCAACTGTGCAAGGTCCCACCATCCGTCTTTGTCTCTTGTGACTTTCCCCGATACAAACGTGGCTCATGCTCGAGACAGTCCGTGAGCCGGCAGTCGTGGCCACAGCCTCAGGAAGCAGTGCGCCAGCTGGTCACACACCATCTTCTCCCCCTCTGCACATTCTCCTGACCCGCCCCGCACAGCGCAGGAACCGAGGTGTGGACCGTGGAATCTTCACGAACAGCGACACTTCCCGTCAGAAGGAGCGTGGCTCGGCCTGGAGCTGCAGCTGGGTCACGTGAAGGACTTACATCCTCGGCGCTCGCGCCGCTAGAAACCCCTTCCTGGAGGGGAGAGGCCGGGCCATCAGAACCCCGCAAGGCAGCAGTGAATTCTCAGAGACGTTGAATATTTAACTAAACAAGTTGTTCTCTAAGTAGTAATACCTGCCCGGAGATGACCCTAAAGGCACTGATTTCCAGCCTCGTGGGCGGGACGGAGACCGGAGCCCCTGCAGCCCTGAGCTTCTGAGGATTCTCCCCGAGAAGCCACTGCAGCCGTGGAGCCACCCGGGTCCCACGGCGCTTGGCGTGGGCCGCGGTCACCTCACCTGTGTGTTTGCACTGCTCTGGAGTTCTAACTTCTTACTCGTTTACAAAACTGGAAAAGCAGGTCTGCAGCTGGGGCCCAACAGTCTCTGCTCTTGTCCTTTGCAAGTTAAACGTCGCCTTCCACTCCAGATGTTTTCACGTCAGAGGCTCCGCTTGACAGAGTCTTTAGGCTGAACACGGCCCACGTCTACGGCGGGTACAGAGGGATGACAGGTTGAGACAGGAGAAAATTTAAGTCATTCACAGGCCATTACTTGGAGTCACCTGTGATTTTTCTAGAAAAGGAATTACTGTTCAAGAAGGTATCAGCACTCAGAATTGTCTGGACCACGAAACTTGTTTTATCCTATATCTGGTGCCGTACGTACAGCATTGCCTAGAAATCACGGCTGGTGCCGGGCACGGACTCTGCCGTCAGGCTGGCGGGCGTGTGACCAGGACTCTCGGGTCACGGCCTGAGGGTGTGCGGGCTTCTCCTGGGGATTGGACTCACTGCTCAGATTCCCACTGGGGGCGGCGGCCGTGCGGCCGCCTCTTTCCCCGCTCAGCCCCACGTGTCCCCTCCGCACGCCTGCGACACACACTGCAGACACCGTCCTTCCTGGCCGTAGGTTGACGTTGCCCTGGGTTTAACTCCAGGACTCCCGTGAGCGTGAACCGGGCCGTGTTTTAAGTGTTTCGCTCTGTATGTTGCAGAAGATAGTTCTTTCTGGGACCAAGGACAGAGCCACCCACAGTGGGCTCCGATGCGGCCCCTGAGTTCACGGGCCCTTGTCCAGATCCCCGTGTGGACCACCGGTTCTGGCACCCCAGCCCTCGCCCCAGCACTGTGCCCCCTCCTCCCGGCCTCTCCTGGTGCTCTGGGTTTGGCTCCCGGGTTTCCTTCCTGCGGGCCGTCAGCGTCTAGGGTTTCCAGGTACCCACCCCAGGCCGGGGCTCAGTGTTCGTGATTTCTGTCTGATGACAAGTGCTGAACAGAACCCGGTTCCAGCGGCAGTGCCCCCTCTCTGGCCCTGCAGCCGCTGTGACAAGCCCCCCGGTGCTTCCACAGCAGAGAGCCACGTGGTTTGCAGGCCAGAAGAGTCCTCGAGAAAGAGGAGCCCCGGTGCCAGCGGTCAGCGTGGGCGCGCGCAGTTCTTTCTGAGCTGAGAGCTTCCCAACCCGTCTGGAAGGGAAAACCTTTCACCTCGAGGGGGGAGGAGCGTGCACCCCCAGCACTGACACGTGTGAAGTGACCGGGGCAGTAGGTGTGGGGAGAATCGTTCGACAGATGCTTCTCGCCACTCTTGGTCACGCCCAGTGTCCCAGCAGCTTGTTACCCCATTTGGGGTCGGCCACGCCCTCTGCGTCCGTACCCCTCCCTGGTCCCGAGGGCATTCGTCCCTCACTCACATCCTTGCCAGGGAGCAGGCGGAAGTGACAGGATGAAGGACGCCCAGGAGCCAGTTTCGTTCCTGGTTCCTGACTTTCCTGAGATTCTGGGCTTGTCGGAATAAAACGAGGCTTTGTGGGGGGGTCTGTGGCTTTGACGTTTTCCTGATCTTACAGGTTAACCGGTCAGTCGACATCTCCACGACAGTCTCAGCGCTGGTACCCCTGGTTTTGTTTTTAATAAAAGCGTCATTTGAAAAATAATTTAGCCTTCCCCATAGAGTGATTAAATGAAAATCTTCTTTCCTCGTTTTCTAGGAGAAATTTATCTGTTTTGCAAAGGAGCAGATTCCTCAATATTTCCCCGAGTGATAGAAGGCAAGGTGGACCAGATCCGATCCAGAGTGGAGCGCAACGCAGTGGTGAGATGCGGGCGGCGGCCTCACGCCTCTTCTCCCTCGTGGGGGGCACGTTCCTGCTGGGTGCCACGTGCGCGCGCCGTGGGAAGCCTGGCCACGTGCCCTCGGGCGGACACCACCCTCCACAGCCCTCCGCTGGTGTTTGGGGGGGAGGGCGTCCAGAATGACAAGCACGTTGTGACGGTCTTGAAGAAAATAGATCTTTATCCTGAGGACTTCCAGTGATTGGCGGCTAATGCTTTCCCTTGTGACCTGTTTGGTTTTCTTCTCGCGTTTTGTTCTGAAGTGAGTGCTCAGTCTGTTCTAGGCTCATCCGAGTTCTTACATCATCAGAACTTCGTTCCATTTTGTGGCTGAAAAATATTCCATCGTGTGGACGCGCTGTATGTGCCACACTGTGTTTATCCGTCGTCTGTTGGTGGGCGCTTGGGTTGTTTCCACCTTTTGGCCACTGGGAACGATGCTGCTGTGAACATGGGTGCGCTCGTATCTGTCTGAGTTCCTTTGATTGTGTACCTAGGACTGGGATGGCTGGGTCACCTGGTAATTCCAATATGTTTCACTTTCTAAGGAAATGCCAGACTGTTCCCCAGAGGCTGCACCGCGTCGCAGCCCCACCAGCCGTGCGTGAGGGTGTCAGTTCCTCCACCTATTCGCCAGCACTTGTTATTTTCCATTTTTGTTAACTAGTCACCCTGGTTAGGTGTGAAGTGGTAACTCATGGTTTTTGTTTGCATTTCCCTAATGACTGAAGGTGTTGAGCACCTTTTTAGGTGCTTATGGACCATTTGTATCTTCTTTGCACAAATGCTTATTCAGGGTTTTTGCCCATTTTTTAATCAGGTTTTATTTCTTGTTGAATTGTAGGAGTTCTTTATATATTCAGAATACTAACACCTTATCAGATGTATGAATTGCAAACATTTTCTCCCAGTCTGTAGGTTGTCTGTCACTCTCTTGGTAGTATCCTTTGATGCACAAAAGCTTTTGATTTTAATCAAGTCCAATTTACTTTTTTGTTGTGGCCTGTGCTTTTAGTGTCGTATTTAAGAAACTGCTGTCAAACCCAAGGTCCTCATTTGTCCCTGTGTTTTTCTGAGAGCTCTATAAGGCAGCACTTACATTCAGGCCTTTGATCCATTTAGGGTTAATTTTGCGTGTGTGGGACAGGTAAGGGTCCAGCTTCACTCTGTCACATATGGATGGCTGCTTGTGTCAGGACCGTTGGTTGCACAAGACTGTTCTTTCCCTGTTGGATGGTCTTGGCATCCCTGTCAAAAATCATTGGGCCACATGTGCAGCTGTTCATGTTTGAGCTCTCGGTTCTGTTGCGTTGGTCTATGTCTGTCTTTACGCTAGGACCACCCCGTTTTGGTTACTTGTCCCTCTCCGGTGAGTTTTGAAACCAGGAAACGTGAGTCCGTCCTCCAGCCTCGTCCTTTTACAAGATTGTGGTCTACTCTGCGTCGCTTGAGATTCCCCATGAATTTCAGGTGGGTTTTCCCATTCCCACGAGAATGCCATTGGAGTTGTGATGGGCGTTGTTCTGAACCTGTAGATCACTTTGGGTGGTGTCGTCATCGTGGGATATTAAGTCTTGCAATCTGTGAACACAGGATGCCTGTCCATTTACTTAGATCTTCTGTGATTTCTTTCAGCAACGTATTGTAGTTTTCAGTCTATGAAGCTTTCACCTCCATGGTTTAACTCATTCTCGGGTATTTTATTCTTTCTGATGCTACTGTAAATGGTCTTGTTTTCTTAATTTCCCTTTTGGATTGTTCATAGTTAGCGTGTAGAAATGCAGCCGCTTTTTGTGTGTTGACTTTGAATTCTGCACCTTTACTGAATTCGTCTTTTAGTTCCAACCATTTTTTTTTTTTTTTTTTTTTTGGTGGTGGAATCCTTAGAGTTTTCTACATATAAGATCCTATCATCTAAGAACAGAACTAACTTTATTTCTTCCTTTCCAACTTGATACCTTTTTTTTTCTTGCCTGATTGCTCTGGTTAAGACCTCTGGCGCCATGTTGAATGGAAGTGGCAGAGGCAGCCATCCTTGTCTTCTGCCTGCTCTTAGGGAGAAGGTTTTCCACCTCCCCCCGTTGAGTATGATGCTGGCTGTGAGTTTGCATATATGGCTTTTATCAGGTTGAGGAAGTTCCCTTCTATCCTAGTTTACTGAGTGGTTTTATCATGAAAAGCTGTCGGGCTTTGTCAGATGCTTTTTGGCATCTGTTGAGATGATCATGTGAGTTTTTCTCCTGTGTTCTATTTATGTCATATATTACATCGATTGGTTCTCATATGTTGAATCCCCCTTGCATCGCTGGGATAAATCCCTCTTGGTCATGTATATAATCCTTCGGACATACTGTCAGATTCAGTTTACTAAAATTTGGTTGAGGATTTTTGCATATATGTTTGTAAGGGATAACGTTCTGTAATTTTCTTTCCCTGTGGTGTATTTGTCTGGCTTTGTATATCAGTATTGTTTTATATACAGTGTCCAGGGTTTTAGTAATACTTTGCAGGAAGAATAGAGAAAAGTATCTCTACTCCATGTTTCCACAAGGGGAAGCCCCATAGCTGCTTTTAAAGGCAAGGTTCTATTTATTTCTGAAGTTTCTGCTGACCGTTCACACCAGCTCTATGTTCTGGGACAGCTCTGAATTACTATCCTCGTAAAACCTCTTTCTTATCGTGCAGTTTTTCTGGCGTAGAATGAAGTCATACACATATATCCTGTGCGTTTCACCTCTTAGGAGAAGTCAGAGGATCCATTCTGTAGCTCGAGCTCATGTCTCCGATCTGTACCTTGATCACCGTGGATACTTCTGATCCAACTTCAACCACTCTTTTTAGCAGAAGTCACTGAGTTATTATTGTGTGCCAAGGAGTCGGGGGTGAAGTGAGACAGTGCCAGCGGCCTGAGAGCTCCCACCCCACAAAGGAGACAGACAGGAGGGCAGCGAAGTGGGCGGGGCGTGGACCCGGGAAGGATGCAGGGGAAGGACATCTCTGCGCTTTCACAGCTCGGGGGCGGAGGGGGACCTGCCTTCTCAGAGAGGCGAGCGGGCTGCTTGCTTGCTCCCCTGGGACGGGACTCGGCGTCTGGATGGTGGGCGGTCACAGAGCTCAGTGCCTTCCCAGAGCCTCGGACACACAGATGCTGCTTTTGTCCTGCTCCTTCCCGGGGACTCCCTTCCCGCCTTCAGGCTTCCGAGAGCTCGGGGGACAAGAGGAGCTGTTAACCCGACCGTGATCGTGTCCCTTGGCTACATCTGGAGGTCGGAGAAAACATGGAAGATGTGAAGCGTTCCTGAGAGCGATGGGACGTTAGAATTCATATAGTGGAAACCCTTCAAATCTTAGGAACCGGTGTTCTCCCAGAATTTGGACTGATTATGTAGGAGACTGGCTCATTTCAGGGGATCCGTAGAGTTGGGGCTGAAGGAACAAGGGAAGCAGAAGGGGGTCGTCCAGGGTCGCCAGTCGGGCCGTTGCGATGGTTGCTTCATCGTGACCAAAGGAAGCGTCTGTTGACGCAGTGAAAGTGCTCTGTGTGGCACCTTTGAGAGCCCAGCTTCCTGGTGCCCTGCGCGCCCTGACGTCCAGAATTAGTCTTAGGTTCTCATTTTCCTCTTCTGTGGACCCGATAGGTTTGATCAATAACCGTGTGGTTTTCCTTCAGTGAGACCCAAATAAGATCAAAGTGTCACACAAACTCCCCACGTAAAGCGTCACTTTAGAAATATCACTTGATGGGGCTTCCCTGGCGGTCCAGTGGTTAAGACTTTGAGCTTCCACTGCAGGGGGCGTGGGTTCAATCCCTGGTCGGGGAACTAAGTTCCCACATGCCATGTGGTGTGGCCAAAAAAAACACAAAAAAAGAAATATCACTTGATATTTACTATAAATTGCTAATTGCTATCCTAAAAAAGGTTAACTCTTCATTTGTCAAAATAAAAGAACCAAGTCTTATCTTTCGACGGCCCTGGTTTATATTTTGTATTCCCACGCTTACTAGTTTGAAATCTTTATCATCTACCATGATTGTGTATATTTAAGGTGGATACGCTTCACTTGCAGAAGACCAGCCCCTTGAGGGTGGGTTGGCTTCTCGTTCTCTGGTTAGTCACTCGAGCTGGAGGGGGGTGTCGGGAAGGCTTTGGGAAGTGATATTCAGCAGAGTGACCCTCGAGTTTACGTTAAGTGCCGCTTTGTGTCCTGCAGGAGGGGCTTCGGACCTTGTGCGTTGCCTACAAAAGGCTCATGCAGGAAGAATACGAAGGCATCTATAAGCTGCTGCAGGCCGCCAGAGTGGCGCTCCACGATCGGGAAAGGAAGTTAGCAGAAGCCTATGAGCAGATAGAGAAAGACCTTATCCTGCTCGGTGCTACGGCCGTGGAGGATCGGTAAAGGCTCGCCGCGCTTGTCTTCAGAAATAATAGTGTTGCAGCGGGATCGCAGGGGCTACAGGGGCGCTTCGGGGGGAGCCCCACAGCCGGTGTCGGCCGCACCCGGTGAACGCGTTCACGCGTCAGGACCGGGCAGGCCACTTGGTTGCCTGGGGTAATAGCGCGGGGGGTCAGGCTGCGCTATTGTGATGTTTGACTTTCCACGAATAAAAGGCCCCCAGAAGAAACCAGAAATGGTCAGCATTTTCACACCGTATTCTGAATAGTCAAGCTACAAGGCTATGCTCTTCAATTATTCTTTAGAATGGAATCAATAGCTAATCTGGTCCTCAGTTTGTCACTAGTTCTTTCCAAATACAAGTGTAAACATGTTGGATCTTAACATTCTCAGTGTTCTTGTCATCACTCATTGAAGGAATTTAAAATAATGAAGTAGAACATTGCAAAACCTGACAATAATACCTGGTAGAATTCCTGGGTCCTTGGAGGAACTGGGGAGAAGGGAAGGCTCTTAAGGCTGGAGGGATCTTCGCCTGCGCATCCGAGGACCCTCACGGGGGTCCTGGGAGCTGATGCACCTGGGGGGAGCTGGTACCTCAGGACACTGAGAGTAGATCCCCGGGGATGGGGCGGAGGGGAGGGGTTGAAGTGATGATATTTGATTACAGATTATTTCTTTGAAATCTCTGGCCAACATCTTTACAGACCACTCTGGGCCTCGGTTTCCTTTTTGCAAAAAAGGATGAAGTGAGAGATGGTTTTTTCTGCCTCTAGAATAGTACGATTACATCATCTCCAGACTTGACCTAGGAAGTTTATCCCAGAATCTAACCAGATGGTTCCAGTCAGAATCCGGATCCTTTCCTTGCCTTTCACTCAGCACTGGACAGAAACACATCACTGACACACATCTATCAAAAACTAAGACTCTAAAATCTAGAAAACACAGCAGGCCCCCAAGTGAGGCAGCCGTGGTTTTGCTGCCAGACTTCCACGGATGGCAAGACAGCCCGACCAAGGTCAAGAGTGCCGTTTATCCTCAGACATGTGTTGTGGCCTCTGCAAGCTGTGGGTTTTCTACACGTAGACCAGGATCCTAACACCGTCCTCATCCTGTAAGGTTCTGGCAAAGACAGAACGTCGCAGGCAAGTGCTTCCCGCAGCATCTGACGCGGGGCGAGCCTGCGACGCCATCAGCCCGTCCCAGAGCCACACCTGGCGTTTCACGTTCTTTAGGGGAGCCTGGGCTCCGATTTGATACGTGGCAAAATTAGAACAGTTTATGCACAGTGAAAAGGTGGTGAGCACCACCTCTTTTCCAGGTCCCGTTTTTCCCTGGTTAAGACTCTTTTGGTTGGTGGTTATGACGGGCCGTCTTATAATAGCGTAAAGTCCTCTCTGAGTAGCAAGTCCCACCAGGCAGAAAACTGTGTGCTCGGCCACTGTTACTCGTACAAGATGCCGCTTTGTTTCTTAGTATTTTATCCCTGTGGACTTTCTCGTGTTAGGAAGTGTTCTGTTGTAAAAGGTTAATACACAGCTGGAACCAGCCTCGGGTCCTTCACGGGAGATCACGAGCCAGCACCGCGGTGCTTTTTAATTTGGGGGCACAAAACTGAAACAGTTCAGTAGATCACAAGTTCTCGGAATTCTGCACTTGGTTTGCTGTGTCCACGCTGACGTGTGTGTGTTGTCCCCCGCCCCCCGCCCCCCAGGCTGCAGGAGAAGGCGGCCGACACCATCGAGGCCCTGCAGAAGGCGGGCATCAAAGTGTGGGTGCTCACGGGTGACAAGATGGAGACGGCAGCCGCCGCCTGCTACGCCTGCAGGCTCTTCCGCAGGAACACGCAGCTGCTCGAGGTGACCACCAAGAGGCTGGAGGAGCAGAGCCTGCACGACGTGCTCTGCGAGCTGAGCAAGACCGTCCTGCACTGCAGCGCCAGCCTGACCCGGGACAGCTTCTCAGGGTAGGCGGGACGTTTGCAGACGGACTGGGCAAGCTCCGGGGGCAGGGCCGTGGCCTCAGCTCCCTTTGTGCGGACGTGGTCCTGTCCTCTGGCCTCTAACAGCATCCCGTGGTCGGGACCATGACCAGAGCTATTTCTCTCTAGCAACTGTGACATATATGCCTTTTTGCATCAGAGCGGGGGGTGTGTGTGTGTGTGTGTGTGTGTGCGCGCGCGTGTGTGTGCGCGCTCACTTGCAGACTGCTGGCTGAGGGTGCAAAGAGACTTCATTCATGGATTTACAAACTATCGTGCCTGGGGTGATTCCCATCTGCTTCTACGACACTTGCGGGCTGCATCGTGGATTCCTCAGGGCTCCCGCCAGAGCAGGAGGGAGACGTGAATAATGCGTGGTCGTTTGTCGATTAAGACAGAACAGTGTATGCCCGACAGTTGGTTTTTCCAAGAATATTCGCCAGTTTATCCACATTTTATCAACGCTCTCCTTGCTGGTATTAGACGCATGATCTAAGGTTAGATTTCATTTGAGTCGTTTCCAATTCTCATTAATTTAGATAAAGCAAAGGCAGCTCTCTAATCATATGTGGATCTAAAATTATTCATTTATAAATAGTACAGCGATATTTCCCTTTGCCCTGTCTGCAGAATTCCTTTTGGGGATTAGAGATATTCCTTGTAATTTTGAAACCCAGCAAAGAGAAATTACGACCATGTTCTTTCCAAGTCAGGTCACCCGGGCAGAGTAGCACGGAGGTATTAGTTGTAACAATAAAGCCTGTGGTTGGCTGAGGTGGCCAGGCAGTTCGGGAATGAAGGCCGATCTCTTCGATAGCGGGATAAACGCTCTCCTTCTGTTGTCAGGAAGTACCGGAACACGCCCAGGAGTCCACAGTTGCGACCGTTGTTTGTTTTGCCTCAGTGAAATGAGAAAGTTTAATTCACACACAATTTTAAAATGTAATCAAAGGCCTTACAGCCACTAATCTAGAGGCTGTGTTATTATTGACAAAACAAGAAAACCCAGTTTCTTAATCCTTGATCCTGACTGTGTAGCATCTATAGATATCCCCAAAAAGTACGTAGTCTTCTCAAATCTCTGGATTTAGTTACTGAGTAATTTCTCTGGTTTGTATGATCTAACAGACTCTCGGCCGATATGCAGGACTACGGTTTAATTATTGATGGTGCCGCGCTGTCCTTGATAATGAAGCCGTGTGAGGACGGGAGCTCCAGCCACTACCGAGAGCTCTTCCTGGACATCTGCCGGAACTGCAGCGCCGTGCTCTGCTGCCGGATGGCGCCCCTGCAGAAGGCCCAGGTCCGCCGCCCACCAGGAACCAGCTAGGGATCCCCGGGGGAAGGGGTTACGTAGTGAGAGCCATTCATGAGCCCTTACAGCCTCTGGGTTTTATTTTTAAATCCAGCAAAGCACCTCCTTTTAAAAATGGAAGCAAAAATGATAGAAATTGAAACATGAGACTTAACTTTGCTCGCTGTGGTTAGTAAGCATTGATGGAATCAGATGGATGGCCCTTCCGGGTGCAGAGACCAAGGGAGATGCTCGTCCCATCTCTCACGTAAACAGAACTGTATCAAGGAGGTAGAGCCGTCTGTACGGAAGCCCGGGGGGAGGCAGCTGCCGTCGAGCACCTACTGTGTGCCGATTGCTGAGGCAGGTGCGAACCCACCGACCCTCACGGTAACCCTTGAGGCGAGGGAGGCTGTGCTAATTTTAGGAATGAAGTACCTAAGACACAAAATCGGGAGAACCTGCCTGGCGGGATGATCTGGAAAGTGGCGGTCCGAATCGGCTTCCACTCTGTCGGACTCTGAACTCACGTTCTGCCCATTGCACCACACTCTTGTGGAGACACCACCTGACGTGTTTTTTTCTTCATTTTTTTTTTTTTTTTTTGGCTGCGTTGGGTCTTCGTTGCTGCACGTGGGCTTTCTCTAGTTGCGGTGAGCGGGGGCTACTCTTCGTTGCAGTGCGCGGGCTTCTCATCGCAGTGGCTTCTCGTTGCGGAGCACAAGCTCTAGGCGTGTGGACTTCAGTAGTTGTGGCTCTAGAGCACAGGCTCAGTAGTTGTGGCACGTGGGCTCAGTAGTTGTGGCGCACGGGCTTAGTTGCTCTGCGGCGCGTGGGATCTTCCTGGACCAGGGCTCGAACCCGTGTCCCCTGCATTGGCAGGCGGATTCTTAACCACTGCACCACCAGGGAAGCCCCCTGTTGTGTGTTTTTAAATATTTTTTAAAGCATATGGGATACGAACGTGAGCATGTGTGCCTTTCTGGTGTTGGTAAACCTAAAACGGTCCCAATTCTGTAAACCACATTTTAGATAAGGGAGATCAGTTTCTCTTGAGTTGCTCATGAAGGAAACTGTCAGCTTCTCAGACTGACCTAGTGCTTAAGGTAAAATACTGAACACCACGTGCAAAGGGGTCATTTTTCGCGTCCTTGCATGCGTGCTACACTGACGTGCCACGTGACAGTGTCACTAAGCATAAAACACATAAAGCATCGCCCTGGGGTGATTCTCAGTGAAGAGAAGCAGACTCAGGCGTTCACGTACGTTCTATTTGGGATAAAAATGGTTTCATTCCCAGCTTCCCTCTTAAATGTGTGACTCTGCGTAAACCTTGTACAGTGACGTCCAGAACAGAGCTAAGGATGTCGTTTGGTCTTCACATGATACTTGGTATTTCTTTTAGGTTCTTAAGTGACTTTTGCAAACTTTGATGCCGATTAGTGTCTCAGTCTTGAAACAAGAAGGCAATCCACACATTTTTCCCTCATCTTTTCCATCATGGAACCTTATACTTGGCACATAAATAGGAAAAAAGACTGTCAAGAAACAGACTAAAAATTTGGAAATTATTCATTGCATTGAGTTGTCAGATTTGGTTTTGCACACATGACAAATTTGAAAAGTAAATGAGCAGCTTATTTTAAAAAATAGATGCTTGAAACCAGATAGCTTGGAAGAGCAGCATCTTCTAACGGAATGCAGCATTCACACTCCCCCCACCCCGTATATTTAAATCTGTTTCCCCCACGTTTGCATAAGGAGTTGAGCCGCCCCTGCAAATGACTTCCTGGATTTCACTCTCCGTCCTGTCTGCCCACCAGCCTGCTCAGCTCATCTTACTACAGTCATTTCTCAGCTGCTTTTGCTGAAGTGTGCTTCGCTTTCGACGTCAAAAAGGTTTTATCCTAAGTGGATAAAATAGACTGCATATGATCAATAATTCACTTTAAGTACAGAGTTGTTTCATTTTTCCTTGACTAACTTGACATCGTTGTCGTTTCTGCCTAGTCAGTGAATGACCTCTGCAAAAATAAAAGACGGTAAAATCTGCACTTGTTTCTTTTCCAGATTGTTAAATTAATCAAATTTTCAAAAGAGCACCCTATCACTTTAGCGATTGGTGACGGCGCAAATGACGTCAGCATGATCCTAGAGGCCCACGTGGGCATAGGTAAGCCCCTCGGTTCTGCCTCCCTGCGCCTCTTGGTAACCCGGGTTTATCACGCAGCTGGACGACAAAGGACACAGCCAAGGCAGGGCCATAGAATGTAGACACACGTTCAGGACACTGTCTGTGACACAGAGCGTTCGTGACTAGAAATCCAACAGTCACGGTTCAGCCCACCCCATTTTGCCTGTGTCCGTGTCCACCTGCGTGGTGTTGAGAAAGGCTTTCCTCAGCGCGTTTGCTCCCTTCTCGTAGGCATCATTGGGAAAGAAGGTCGCCAGGCTGCAAGGAACAGCGACTATGCGATACCGAAATTTAAGCATTTGAAGAAGATGCTACTTGTTCATGGGCACTTTTACTATATTCGAATATCTGAGCTTGTGCAGTACTTCTTTTATAAGGTAGGAAGGCTTTCCTTTCCCCTCTCACCGTCTCAAAGCGTGTGAGCGATGGCTCGTCTGTCATGATGGCCCGAGGCTACAGGGGTGATTTGTCCATGGATAGAAGTGACTGTCAGAAAGGAGAGGGTAATCGTAGGACCACGGGAGCAAACGCCCAGCTCTCTTCGCAGTCTCAAAACTGAATGTGGAACCAGTGAGATACGGGCTGTAAAACGCTTGAGGAAGGGGCATTCTTTTATAGTTCCTTGAAGTAGTTTCTTCTTCTTTAATGCGGTTGCATTCTTTCCTGTCTGCCCTGACACCGACGTTGCCGCCTCATTTCTCTGCTACAAGTTTCCCTTGAGTCTGTCTGATCTCAGGGTGACCAGAATGGTCCCGTGTGCACTGTGGGAGGCCCTGAGATGAGCAAGGAGTTTTAGAGCCATTGCCCGTCTTGCTGGAGAATGTGGGGCACTTTGCCCAGGTAGAGTGTGTCACGTGGCCAAGCTCTGTGACGGGATAGAAAAGTGACGTGTCTTACAATGTGCCCTTGATTAACATGCGTGTGACTTCTCTTTCAGAATGTCTGCTTCATTTTCCCTCAGTTTTTATACCAGTTCTTCTGTGGGTTTTCACAACAGGTGAGTCCTGCTGCCTGAGGTCGAGCTCACCTGAGCCTTAACCCTCTTCCCCACGTGTGTCTGTGGTGGGCGGAGGGTGGACGGCAGGGCATGCAGGCCAGATGACCCCCCCGTTCCGTCGCTGATCTTCTTTCATCTAAAGCAGCCAGGACCGGGGAAAATCTAAGCTTGGAGGTGGCGATCAGAATTGCAAACTTTCGTGCAACTTTCTCTTGTTGCAGGTTTGGAATGGCAGGACCGGGTGGGTCCGCTGTGATTTTAATCCAGACTAGTCGACATCCTGACACTTTGAAAAATGTCCTTGTCCTTCTGTATCTGTAGAAAAATGGCTCTGTGTGCATTTTAGAATGCTCGTGCCTGTGGCCCTTTGTAAATGAAAACTACACATGCATATTGAAACGAATCATCCGAAAGTCTTGTCGAGACGCCCGGGTGCTGTTTTCACGTGGCTTTTCGGTCCCGCAGACCCTGTACGACACTGCCTACCTGACTCTCTACAACATCAGCTTCACCTCCCTCCCCATCCTGCTGCACAGCCTGACGGAGCAGCACGTCGCCATGGACACGCTCAAGAGGGACCCTGCCCTCTACAGGTACCTCAAGCAGGCAGCCGCTGTAGGCAAGGAGAAGGACCGGGCAGCCCTGCCGCGAATCCGGATAATACTTGGTTGAAGTACTTAAAAGCCAGACGATTCCGCGTCAGCTGACACGCTCGCTTCCACAGGAGATTCTTCAAGCAGGAAGCCATGTGATTTAAGTGAATATACTCCAAATTCAGACAGAGGACTTATGTGGCGTTTGAAATGTACACGTTAAGCCAGTTTGTATTTAACGTGATTTTCGATGGTTATGAAAGAACTTGGGGTGAGAGTTTCTATCCCCTTGTGACCCCAGCGGATTTATGGCCTAAATGATCCTCGCAGGTCCAAATAGGTTCCATTCAGTGAGAAAAGAGAAAAGTTAACGTATCTGATCTCAGGGTGCTCTTTTCTGCTAAAAAGTATTTTTAATAACAAGGAAATGGTTTTTCTGCTATTTCAGAACTGCACCCCAGGATCTTTGGCCGATTCAATGTGTCACTGTTTATTGTGGCTTTGTAAATTAAACGTGTTATTCTCAGAACATTTTAGATGCACATGTGGTTGTAAGAAATAGGAGAGAGATTCTGTGAGGTTTTATGCAGTTTCCCCAGTGGTAGCATCTGACAGACCGTCCTGCAGGACCGCAGGACAAGGTCACAAGCAGGGCACCGACGCGACACGCCCAGCCGTCCTACTGGTCCTTGCTCGTGTGCACACGTGTGCTCACGTGTGTGTGCACTACATTCTGTGCAGGCTTTTCACGTGTGTGAGTCCTGTGCCCACACAGTCAAGACACCTCACCAGCCCCACAGCCTACATCAGAATCATTAGCCGTTAAATGGGGTCTTGAAGTGTTGGGGTCCAAAATAATCCCTGTAGGTGATAAAAAAAAAAAAAGCAAGCTGTGAGTTTGTCACGTGCATTTAATGGTACAGGAGTAAGTCTAAGAAAATAGGGAACCCACACCATTTTAGACACACACCGGAGGGAACCCGGCAGCTTCTCTGTCTTACTGAACTAGACTGACAGGTGTCGGAAGCCCTGTCGTGAAATGCATAGCCTGGTCCGGGAAGCCCGCGGCCCTGGCATTCGGATGCCAGCGTGTCCCTGTGTCCTGTGTCCTTCCTTTCGGACGCAGAGGTGTGAGCGCTGGCATCTTTCTTCCTCTAGTCATATCACAGTCCATTTTTGAGAAATAAAATATTCAAACAGAGATTGTTCAGGAATATCCATATGTAGTCAAATGCAAAGTCTGGAGAGCATTTTGCTTTTGCTCCCAGGAAGCTCACTTCATGTCTGTGGGTCCTTCCCACTGTATCAGCTGGGGACGTCGCCCCTCACACCTCAGCATGTTTGCTCCCTTCTCGCTGTGCTTCGACCGTGATGGTTTCGGTTACTACAGCTTTGTGCTACAAGCTGTCCCAGGGCCTTTCTGGGACCGGGTGTGGTGTTGGGTGAAGTGACAGGTGGTGTGGCCGGAGGAGCCGCAGAGCATCCAGTGTGGCTCGGGGGCGTGGCCAGTCGTGAGGCCCACCTGGCATCCCACGGGCTCCGTGCATTCAGAGCGTGTGCCGGCCAGTCGGCGGGTGGAGGTGGGGGTCTGGCCGCGACGTGGACAGGCTGTGTGGGGTGACCCCAGGCGGGAGACCAGGAGCCCCGTGCTCGCGGCCGGGCTTCTCCAGGACCCGCTTTTCGGGGCTTGGCTAAGTGGGTGTCGGTAGGGGCCCCGCCCCCTCCGAGGGCCCTCCTTCTCCTGTCCCTGCTTGTCCCTGCAGCTCTGCCACCTCGGGGCTCTCCGCGAGTCAGGGGCCCCCGGACGGGGACGGCGGCCGCAGGGCCGGTGGACACGGTGGGGGCTGAGTGGGCGCGTGCGCCTGGACGCGCTCACAGGTTCCCACCCTTTGCCTCCCCCAGAGACATCGCCAAGAACGCTCTCCTCCGCTGGCGCGTGTTCATTTACTGGACGTTCTTAGGCGTGTTCGATGCTCTGGTGTTTTTCTTCGGTGCTTACTTCATGTTTGAAAACACAACCGTGACCAGCAACGGACAGGTTAGTACGGAACTGGGTCGTGTCAGCGTGGCTCCGGGGTTCTTTGGGGATAGAGCTTGAATCCAGCACGATCCCGGGTCAGCGCAGTCTCAGCACAGCCCGCGGGGACCGTGTCTGGGTGTCTGCCCCCCAGCTGGATGGAAGGGACGTGATGGCAGAGTTCTGCCGACTGTAGGGACACCCTTCCTGAGGGGTTCCAGGCTTTAGTTCTGTAGCTTACTCACCGTTAGCTATATACCTAGTGGTTCGATTTGATCGTTGAGACGTGGCTTATTAAATATGGGAAATAATTTAGGATTTAACCCATTTTAGTGTTTGTTCACATCCTTAAGTATCTGTTTACTTCGCAACAAGTAGATTTACACTTGCCTGGTAGGCGTTCAGCGCTCTGGTTTTCTGCATAATTTCTAGGGGTTGTTTTATTCGTATCTTGCTTTTTTCTTTCTGCCATGGCTTCCTTCCCACTCTCAGATAGTGACCACCAACACACACATGGTAAGAAATCTGTGGGTGCGTCCTTTGTGTTTTTGGAGTGCGTTATAAATAAAATATTTCTTGAAAATATTTTCCAACGTGACTCCCTTTGTGTGCTTGTCGGTAGAAATGCTGTTAGTTGCTGCCCCACGTCTGTAGGACTGGGGTCGTCCCAGAAACCTGTGCGTCCACTTGGGTCCCTGTTGCTGAGGTTACTCCCTGTATTTCCATGTTGGGGACCACCAGCGGGGTCAGTGGTGTTTCTAAGTGGACTTGATCTGTTTGGACCTCCCTTGACCTAAGTAAGTAGGAAGACACACGAGCATGTGAGGCTGGAGGGGATGCTGCTTTGACCGTGGCCGACCTCCAGCCCCGCCTGGAGAATACGAGAGGCCCGGGGCCCGGCGCCCTGCTTCTGACCTGATGCCCCAGGGTCCACGTAGAGAAGGGGAGCTTGTGAACAGAGGTTTACTGCACGTCCTGTCTGATGGGACACCTCTGTGCCCGTTTGTCCCTCCGCGTGGCTGGCCTGAAGTTCAGAGTCTTGCTGTGTGTTTGCCCATCGGTTTGTCTGTTTCTTTTTTCTTGTGACTGCAAGGTGCTGTCATCTCTCATTATAACTGAAACCAATTTTTCCTAAATTGATCTTGAGGATTTTTCAAAGTCTTTTTGCACTTTTCTAAAATCTTCCCATTTTTCAAGGATTTACACTTTGTCTTAGTTGTGGTAGAATAGCTCCCGGGTGCCACGAGGCCGTCATGTACCGGTGGTTGAGTCGAGCTGTCTTAGCGTTTGCTCTGATGCATCTTTAGTGAGAGTCCCTTGCGGGCCCAGTTTTAAGTGAGCACCTCACGTGTACCTTAAAGAGCTCAGACTTTGTGTCCCGGCATCCATGGTCCCAGGATCCAGGCAGTGAGTCGCTTCTGCAGGCGTCACCCTCGCTCACCAGTCGCTCCTTCAGTCGGACAGTTTCACGGTGTTAGAGCCGAGCAAATGGAAGTTGACAGATGAGTACTGTACGAGGTCAGGGAATTAGAGCTCAGACCTAGGGTAGTGTTTTAGACCATGCAGCTGCTGCATTGCTTGACGCTCACATCACGTGGTGACATGGTTGGCCCTGCTCTGCAAGCCCACAAGAGGGCGGGTGTGAGCAGGGAGGGGACATGCACCCTGGACACAGGTGCTGGTCGCCCGAGGGGCCCCGGATGCAGGCCTGGGGGGCCTTCCCGGCACGAGGCTGGGCCGCATCTCCTCCTGCCGCTGCTGTGGTCAGAGCTGCAGGCCCGGGTGCCTTGAGGCCCTTCCCGTGAGCCAAGGGCTTCTGCCGTTTCCTGTTTCTCTGCTACTCGCTCCTGAGGGCGCCCTGAGCCACCATGGAACCCGGATCCCAGCGTCTAGAAGGGGTCTTTCCCGTACCATCCCTCCCCCACCTGCCACCTCTGTGCCTTTGCTCAACTGTTATGGGACAAAAGCGTTGGTTAGAATCTGGAACGATGACAGGAAGGGAGAGCGAGGTAGAAAGAACGCCTGTTGGCTGGGGCCCTGTGCTCACGGGCCAGGAGCTCTGAGGCCCCCGTGGGAACAGAGTCAGCACAGGCCACGCACATCCTGTCGCATGAAAAGCTCCTGAGATGCACGGTGATGTCAGGAAGCAGCGTGCGCGACAGTCGTACCAAGCGAGGTGCTGGACCTGGGCGTTTGTCCACAGCTGTGCCTTGGGTCACTGGCGCCCGGGGGACGATAAACAACCTGCAGACGTAGAGGCGTGAGAGCAAGGCCAGCGCTAAGCGGAGGGACACCTGCGGGGACCCAGGGTAGACCTTTATCACCAGGAGGACAGGAGCCCCAGGGCCACGCGTGGCGAGCGCGCTCCGTCGATGGTCTGACTCTAGACCCCTGCGGTACCTCGGGGCCTCCGCACAGAGCCTTCTCGCTCTGGATCACTGAGTCTTAAATTCTTGTTTGTTTGTCAGGTAAGGGGGTTGCATCCCTTACAAAACCAAAAATGATATCGTAGGCTGGTTCTGTAGCAATTCAGACAAAGCAGCAAACAGAGCTGTAAGCCCAGGGCGGCCTCAGGGGCTGCTGGCGTCCTTGGCCTTGGGCAGCAGGTGGCTTGGTGAGGATAGCGGTCATCTCTGTCCTCTTCCAAGGAGGACGGGCGTGTCTTCTCGGTGGGACATTTTAGCTGCCCTGTGCTAGTGATGGTCGGGAGGTGACCCCTAAATCATTCTGTAGGCGTGTTCGTGGATCCGTTGAGAACAACTGAATCATTGATAACTTTCGAAAAAGAGAAATTCACTTGTGGAGCGTTTTCTGCACAGACATCAAGAGCTGTATTATTTCTCAAGTGAGAATATAAGACAATGATTATTTTATTGTTGAACTGCGGGATATTCCTAGGTGCACGCTTGAAAGTTTGGGGCGCGTTGTAATAGAAGCCAGTAAACATCTAGAGCGCGGGAACGTGAGCTGTCCTCAGCGGGCTGAGGACAAGAACACCAGCGCTCAGCAGAGGTTCCCAGTCAGCACGTGAAGCGAATGTAGTAGATGTGGCCGCGATCTTGAGAAAACATAAGACATGTTTGTCGTGGGATATTTTTACACACAAAAATTAAACTGCTCTAGGCTTTAGAGCTTCTGTGAGCAGTAAGATTTCCTACAAGATAGTCCTGAGGAAGAGGAGAGAGGGCGGAGTGGGAGAAGGAATTAAACTTGGACCTGGTTGCGGGGGAGGTGGGAGACCTCCTACTGAATCCTCTCCTCTGAGCGAGGCCCAGAAGTTCACGACGTTCTCCGCGGAGACGCGTGTTGCTTTAGGAAATCAGCCCCGGGGCTTCCTGGGGGCTGGGGAACTGATATCACTCGGGAGAAAGGCCGTCCCTCAGGACACCCCTTTGAGAAAGGGGATTGGAGCCCCAGTGAATCACCCCCAAAGTCCATAGAAATGATGGGTAATGAATTCAATAATGCGTTGACTATCAGCTCGACCTGAGGGCTCCCTTAACTAAGGAGCCCCAGAGGCGCTTACGGAGGTGTTACCGTGATCACCTCCCAGTGAGCTGCGATAGCTGGCGGAGGGCACAGGTGAAGGTGGCCAGGTGTGCAGCCTTGCCCAGGTTCCAACCCAAAGGCCTGAATCTGATTCAAGGCACTTGTGCTTTACTGCTGTTCGCCTGTAAACAGCACACCCTGTGTTTTGCTGGGCTGGGCGTGGATCCCAGATCCACCAGAATCTACCGGATCCTAGGAATCTCGGCAGCGCCTTGGGAAGCACCGTCCTACCCCTCTCGGGAAGAGATGAGAAGCCGTTTGAGTGATTTAAATGTTGTCCCCGATTGCGATGCTGCTGGAGCTGCCCTGTCGCTCTGCCACTGGTGCTCCACAGCCACATTTGCTGCTGCCTAACAGTTTTGTAAAGGATCTCTGAATCCCTCCCAGGCAGGGGCGGCAAACACAAAGGCTGTGAGGGCTTCTGCCCGTGCAGCTGAGCTGATGGTGCCCGCGGGGTTCAGAGCCGCCCCCTCCCTGCGCCTTCACCTCTTGCTTTTGGCTAAAAACGGTAGCTTCCAATGAAAAGGAAGCGGGCGCTGCGTCCTCCTGCACCTGCTGGCCACTGCCGAGCTGCAGCCCACCTCAGAGGGAAAATTTCCTGCCCCCGACGTGAAGCATTGAAGAGAGAGCCCTGTTTTTGAGGGTTTCCCAGCCTGGGCACTGTTGCCAGTGAGGCCAGGAGTTCTTGGTTGTAGGGCTGCCCCGGTGCAGTTAGCAGACCCCTGGCCTCTGCCTCCTGGATGCCAGTAGCCCCCTCCCCCGAAATGTCCCCAGACACTGCAGGTGTCCCCCACCTCAGGGACAGAATCACCTCCAGGGACGGCCACCGTGGCTATGGATCTGAGCCCAGTTTTGATCACGCTGATGAAGCGAAGAATGAAGTGACGAGGGTCCTTAAGTCTGTTCCCTGCAGAAGTCCTGGCACTTTGGTTTTTCTCCTAGAATTCTGCAGGTAGGTTCTTGCCTCGGTAAACACCTCGCAAGGCCTGCAGCCCACATGCTCGCCTGAAGTGAGTCGCGTGTAGGGATGTTCCTTTGGTTGAAAACTAACCACACGGGAAAGCAGTTTTTATTCCGGCTGGTAATGCTTTGTTTTCTCTTAAAGAAGAACTAGGAGCGTTTTCTGAGGCCCAGCTCGCAGAATCCGACAAACCAGAAATGGGTCGGCTCTTAGGCGGTGTAGAAATCTCAAAGAAAATAACTCTTGTAAAGTAACAACAAGAGGCTGGTTTGTCCCCGGGAGGAAGACTCTGAAGTGGCTGGTGTTGCCTTTTGCTTGTGTCTGTGTCTGTGGGTGAGAAACGTGTTGTCCCCTGGTCGGACGTGTGTGCTCCCCGCTGGCCGAGCCCACATCCCGCCGGGGCCTCGTCCGGGGGCTGCTGCGTGTCCGAGGTCCTGGCCGCGGACCTGCCCCGGGCCCTTGTGCAGCTCTGTCGTGTCTCCCCTCCTCCGTTTCCATGGCTCCCACGGGGCCGCATCCTGGTGATGCCGCCCGCAGGGGACAAGGCTGTCGCTCTCACCGCTCCCAGGACGATGGCAGCCGTGGTTTGCCTTCCGAGCCGAAAGGTGTTTGAGCTGAAAAGAGACTAGACACGCGCTCTACCGAGCGTGGGCTGGGCCGCCGGGTAAAGGTCTCGTCCGCATGAAACACGAGCGGGGAGAGCGGGGTCGGCCCCTGCGGACCGTGACTCTAGCTCGCAGACGTGTCCTGTCGTCCGCGTGAAACACGAGCGTGGGGAGCGGGGTCGGCCCCTGCGGACCGTGACTCTAACGAGCAGGAGAGCGGGGTCGGCCCCTGCGGACCGTGACTCTAACGAGCGGGGGGAGCGGGGTCGGCCCCTGCGGACCGTGACTCTAACGAGCGGGGGGAGCGGGGTCGGCCCCTGCGGACCGTGACTCTAACGAGCGGGGGGAGCGGGGTCGGCCCCTGCGGACCGTGACTCTAACGAGCGGGAGAGCGGGGTCGGCCCCTGCGGACCGTGACTCTAGCTCGCAGACGTGTCCTGTCGTCCGCGTGAAACACGAGCGGGAGAGCGGGGTCGGCCCCTGCGGACCGTGACTCTAGCGAGCGGGGGGAGCGGGGTCGGCCCCTGCGGACCGTGACTCTAGCTCGCAGGCGTGTCCTGCTCTGGTTTGTAAGCAGGGCCGCCGTTTGCGGGAGCAGCGAGAGGGCAACACCGGGGGTGGCTGTGCAGGAAGGACGGGGCGCCCAGCGGGAACCACCACCCGCCCCAGCGATGCTGCGGGATCTGAGGCCTAGCGAGCCGGGCTCGGCCGGCCTCCCTCTCACGTTTTGGCGACATCGCAGGGTCTCCGCGTGTCTGGGGCTGGAAGTGTCAGGCGGGGCCGTGGGAGGTGCTCTCTGCCCCTCGTGCGAAGTGCGAAGGAGGAGAATCCGTATTAGTGGGAGACGACGTGGACTCTTGTCTCCACAGGTATTTGGGAACTGGACCTTCGGGACGCTGGTTTTCACGGTGATGGTGTTTACGGTCACCCTGAAGGTACATCCCCTGACCTGACGTGCTTCCTCCGGGCACAGTCAGCCCTCCTAGTGAGTCGTGACCCTGACGCTAACCCTGCCGGGGTCTTCTCCCCGCCACCAACTCGGCCCCGGCCCCAAGGGGCAAAGGTCAGAATTGCACAGAAGGTGGTGGAGGGAAGGAGCCTATTCTGTGGGAAGGGATGGATATTAGACTTCTTTTAAATGGCCATCTGCCCCACCCCTAGTAGAAGCAAAATCCATCTTAATTGGAACAAATTAACGTACCGTGGAAAATTTAGCTCTTTTTCGAGTCAGGTCGGATTCTTCCTGGAATCTCATTATGAAGGTCCCAAATCCTACCAGCCCGGGTCTTGGAAAACCCAGAGCAACGTCCCGGGTGGAGCTATGACCAGCGCCTCGAGCCGCCGCCCGCGTCGCCCTGTGGGAGCATCTCCCTGGGATCCGGGCAGGCTTACTGGCAATGTTGAGACTCGGAGGCCGTGGGGAACCCTTTCTCTCCATTGGAACCTAAAGTGTGTTTTTCCCAAACAGGTTGATGTAGGCATTTGAGCTAAAATTAAGGCTGTTTCCATTCTCTTCCCGCTTCCTTCCCCAGCTGTCAGGGCTCCCAGGGCCCTGCCCAGGTAACACCACCATCAATCACCTTTTCCCTCTTTCAGCTGGCGCTGGACACACACTACTGGACTTGGATAAACCACTTTGTGATCTGGGGGTCACTGCTGTTCTACGTCGTCTTTTCCCTCCTCTGGGGAGGAGTTACCTGGTATGGAGTTGGTAATTCTAGAATCATCATTACGTTACTGGCCCCGCAGTGTCTTTCCTCGAGGGCTGACAACTGTGTGCAGGAGGGGCATGGCACCAGGGCCGGGGGGGGGGGCCCGCAGGGGACGAGGCGGGTGTGGTCCCTGCTCCTTTCCGCCAGGTTCTCAGTGGGGGAGACACGCTGCATCATACACGTGACAGGAGGAGCAGACCTGACGCTACAGCAAGGGACCTAGTTCAGATCAAAGGCTGGGGGAAGGCGTCTCCAGAAAAGCTGTTATTTAAACGGAAACCGGGGAGGGAAGCACTGTCAGCACCGTGGTGGGTGCGCCCGGGGAGCTGGCCGAGGCAGTCGGACCCCAGCCAGAGCCCTTCCTAAGGAAGGGAGCCCCACGTGCAAACACCTTGGGGCGGGGCCCGGCAGGGGAAGGAAGGTCCAGCCTGCCTCCATCGGGGACTTTAAGCAGAGGAGCGTCAGAGTCCGACTGCACTCTTAGGAAGGTCACCGTGGCTGCTGTGTTGGAAGTGAACTTGGGAGTGGAACCCAGACAAGGCAGCCGGTCTAGAGACCGTTGCAGTACAGCGGTCGTCCTGACGGGGGCAGCAAGTGGCTGCCTTTGCCGGCGCTGTTCCGTCCGCCCAGACGTCCTTTCTCACTAGCCTGCCTGGGGAGCGCCTGTTCATCTTTCGAAACCCGGCGGCCCATCAACCTCATCCACTCTTCCCTCGAGTCACCTCCCAGGCGGGCATTTCCACCTGGTCCCCCGAGCAGCTGTTCCTTCCCCTGTCACAGCGCATGCTGGATTTACCTGTAATTCTCCCGTTTATGTTTCCACCTCCCCCATAAGATGGAGAATTTCCTGAGCAGGGCTGGGACTGGGGGGAGGCGAGTGAGGCCCGGGACCACAGCCTGGCCGAACGGGAGGCCAGAAGCAGTGTCCCCTCCACCTGGCGTCCCCAGTGCTGACCTCGGCTCCCGGGAGGGGCAGGCGGCCCCCGAAATGGGGGAGAGGCTTCCCGGTCCATCAGGTCCCCACGTGGAGGTTGCTGAGCTGACATCCACCCAATGACCCGCTCTGTTGCTGACCCCCAGTGGCCAGATCCATGCATTGCACATTCTTGGAGACCAGGAAATCCAGGAAGACCAGACCAGCTTTTGGTGGGTTTCCAGCAGCCCTGCCCCAGGCCACAGATCCCTGCGGTTCTAGCGAGCTCTCCAGAGTGGCTGTGCAAATGGGAGCCTCGCCTGAGAACTCCCAGGCCGGCTCCTGGGCCTTGGGGCTTCGGAGCCAAGAAGCGGTTGTGTTTAGCATCATCACTGCCCCTTTCCAGAGGCTTTTGTGAGTCACCTGGCAGGAGAGTCATTTCATTCTCTGTATTTTTATGGAAATTAAAAAAATATATTATGGCATAATTTTTTTTTTTTTTTTTTTTTGTGGTACGCGGGCCTCTCACTGCTGTGGCCCCTCCCCTTGCGGAGCACAGGCTCCGGACGCGCAGGCCCAGTGGCCACGGCTCACGGGCCCAGCCACTCCGCAGCACATGGGATCTTCCCGGACCGGGGCACGAACCCGTGTCCCCTGCATCGGCAGGCGGACTCTCAACCACTGTGCCACCAGGGAAGCCCCTATGGCATAAATTTTTAAGTATTTAATCGTTCTGCTGACGCGTGCAGATATGAATGCATGAAGATATGCATGCTTGCATATCTTCTCCACATTAATAGCTATTGCGCAGATATGATTCTAAGGTACAAAAAATATGACCTACTTCATCTTTTAAAATCTTTCCCGCTGTTCTGAAACTGAACTTCGGGGACTTGTTTTCCCCGTTGGGATGACTTCATAGAATTCCTCTCCTTTTCCCGTGGGTTAACACGCAGCGTTACAGGGAGAGGCCACAGCCCAGTGTTAATGGGGTTAGTCCCCGCAGGCAGGCTAGGTGGCTTGTCCAGTGACTGTCGTGACAAAAGTGAAAACTTCCAGAACACATGGGCTCTTCGTGCAAGTAGAGAAAACAGACCAGGATTTCGGTGTTTCTCCTGCCATCGTGTTACGTTTCTCCTTTCCCTCGACGCTGCAGGCCGTTCCTCAGTTATCAAAGGATGTACTATGTGTTCATACACATGCTGTCCAGCGGCCCCGCCTGGCTGGCCATCGTCCTGCTCGTCGCCGTCAGCCTCCTTCCCGACGTCCTCAAGAAAGTGCTGTGCAGGCAGCTGTGGCCCAGCGCCACCGAGAGAGTCCAGGTACCGCCCCGGGCGCCGTGGGGCAGCCCTTAGAAAGGGGAGCGGGAAAGGTTTGGGTTTGGAAATGCGGTCAGTCCGCCGTTACTAACGAGTTCCACGATGACACGTGGGTTTACGCCTGAACCTAGATGACCAGTGGTTAGACTTGAGCGGCTAGTCCCTGAACTAAGAAAAAGATTAAGAGAAAAAGATGAAGCCAATACAAAAGGCAAATTGTTTTTTGTACATTTTTAAAAGTTTTTTCAACTAATCATTACCTTGAAGGTAAAATGGCATTACTTTTAGGGATGGTGAATTTGGCTCAAACTTTAGCATTTATTTTGGAAAATTCTGGTTATGAGTAGTTAGGGCTGTTGTTTTCCACCCTCCCAAATGGAAGCCAACAAGCTGAATTCCGGATCCAGGAAAGATGAGAGATATGAAGTATGCCGGGACTGGCATCAGACACAAGTGGTACTCAGAGCTTCCCAAGAGTGCTCTGGCCCTCCCCGGGGTTCCTGGGGAGGGGGTGTCCCCCGTCCCCTTACCCCTGTGACCCCCCGCTACCCTCTCACCCCTGTGACTTGCCCTTGGAGGTGCAGGCCTCAGGAGGAGGAGGAAGGATGCTAGTGAGAGGGCAGAGGCCACAGCAGGGCCCGTTGCTGCAGGACGCTTGTCTCACCTGTAGCAAGGTGCTTGTGCAGGTGAAGGGGGCGGGGCATGCAGGTGGGGAGGGACCGGAGGGAGGGTGACAACAGGAGAGGGTGAGTGGCACGTCCTGGGGCTGAGTCACTGGGAAGCTCAGGGGCCCCGTGGTCTCAGTCCCAAGTGCTGTTGGCCGGCTTTGGGGTGGAAAGCAGGTGGACTTGCCCCCACAAGTCCCCGCTCCCCTCCCAGCAGGTGACGGGTCGGGGGCAAAGCCTTCAGGTTCCTGGTGCTGGTTTAAAATGCTGAGCGCAGTGCCCCAGCCCTGGGGATTCTGCTGGGTTTGCAAAGTCGGTGCCCAGACGAACGCAGGAGGGGTTAGTGCAGGTCCACGTCTGACAACTTCATTACGAGTTGCACAGTCGTCCGGGGCTGTTCCCGGGCGGGACACAGGCGGGAGTGCGAGGGGAGGGATCCCGCCCGCCTGGGCTGGGCTGGGCCGCGGGGGCCGGTGTGGCCTGGTTTCCAGTGGCTGCAGGGACGTCCGGAGGCTGCCGCTCGTCTCACCGGACTCACCGCCTTTTCTTGTCTCTTCCCTTCTTCGTTCCTTTCGTCTTCCGGCCTCTTTGCCCAAATAACCACCTTGTTTATCGATGTGCATGGCCTCCTGACCTCTGACCTCTGGCCTCTGGGACCGGCAGACTAGGAACCAGTGCCTTTCTGTCGAGCAGCCCACCGTCTTTATGCTTTCTCAGACTTCCAGCAGTCTGACTTTCTAACGGAACAAGGTGACGCTTTTCTGTCTTTTTGCATGCTTGGGACTCAGTCGCAGGACCGCACAGGGTTGACGGTTAAGCTCGGAGCCGCGCTCGCAGGCCCGCCCCAGGCAGCACCGGGCCGCTGGCGTCGGGGACGCAGGGTGCCGGGCTCCTGCCGTCCACGCCACTGACCGGTGCCTGCACGCGTGCCTGGGGAGCGTCAGAGCCCGCTCTGCAGGCGGGACTGAGGGCCTCCGGAGAGACCAGCCTCAGGCCTTGGCACTGGGCTGCAGAGAAAGCCAGGACAGACGTGTCTGGGGTCAACATTTTTACCAAAAAACTTTTTTAAAAAGTCTGATCATTTTTAGAAAAAGGCGCTGACCTTGCCTTAAAGGGCCGTAGCGCCTCTCTCTCGGGCACATAGAGCCATTCACGCGGCGTTCTGTGGCCGCCGCCCAGGGTCGAAGGCGTTTCTTCCGGAGGCAAGGCTTCGGGGACACGGCGTTATCTGTTTTCAGTCGTTTGTGTGCCTGGTGCCTCGTTTCTGTGTGCTCCGAGCCAGGCACACTCTGAAGGTCTGTGTTTGGTGTTACTGCTTCACTGAGGCAGCCTGCTTAATGGGAAAATGCCTAAAGCAAAAAAAAACAAAAAGGCTTTTTCCTCTTTAATAACTGTTCATATGCCACACAGCTTTAGCACTGCTTTTTAACTAGCAGGATGGTACATTTTTTAAGTTCAAGTAATTATTGGCGATCGAAATTTTTTTAATCTGATGCCCTCAGAATTTGTTAGAATAAGTTACATCATTTCATCTTGCTGTTCACACGCTTGAAAACATTCAGGATGAAATTCTTAGGAACATTTTAATAAGTCACAGGAGGTGCTTATGAGATTGGTTGAATCATGCCAACTCCAGGCTAAAACTAAATTCCTCTGACTGTTGATGGGGTTCATTTAGAGTTGATTTGCAGACGCCACACTCTGGCCGCTGGGAGAAGGGCCCTGAGCTCTGTGTGTCCGTAGCCGAGGCCGTGACCCCAGGGTGCCTGGAGCCTGCACTCCGGGCACACACAGGGTCAACGTGTTGTTGCTGGAGAACCGTCCAATTTCTGCAAAACTTGGGAGGAACAAACACTTGACTAGCCGTTTTGTGGGACGTACTGCATTTGAGATGGATGGCTTTTTCTTTTCACCTGTCCTATTAAAGCAAAAACCATGGCAGGCACCGTGTGTGTACACACATAGGTCAGTTACATATACGTGTGCATTTCTGGTTTCTACATCCATTTGCACATACAGTCGTGTGCGTTTCCGCCCCTGCGAAGAGCAGCCCCCCCAGCGCTTGTCTGCTTCACCCCCTCCTCGCCGGAGAACGTTCTGCAGCTCACGCTTGTGATCCTTCAACTCCTACAATTCTCTTCTTCCTTGTTACTGAGAGACTCATACAGTTTGACTAGAAAATCTCAGTGTTCAGATGCCCGGCCCCACTGACCTGTGGCCCTGTGACTCCTTGCACCTCCCACATTCTGGTCTCAGTCCGGGACTCCTCTGTTTGACCAGAGACGGGGCCGAGGGACGGGGTCCGGCAGGCACACAGAGAGTGACAGGCAGGTGGACAGAGGACAGAGGGACAGGCACACAGAGAGGGACAGAGGGACAGGCAGGCACACAGAGCGGGCTAGAGGGACAGGCACAGAGCTCCTCCCTTGGGGCCGGGTGCCCGCTTGGGGAGCCCAGCCGTGCCGGGGTGGTCTCGGGGAGCGGGCAAGGCCGTTAGCCAACGCCCCAGTCTGGGCAGCAGCCTCCCCGGTGGCCCGGCCTCCCCTCCGCGGGCTCAGTGTCTGTCCTCGCCTTGCAGAGGAGCTCGAGCCGCCGAGCCCCGGCCGACGCCGCGCCGAGCCCTGACCGGCCTCTCCTGATGGACCCCGAGCCGCGGCCGCGGCGCGAGTAGCTGGTGGATAGGTAACGGCCGCCCGCGGGCAGCCCGGTGTGCTGTGCTCTTGCTGTGAGCGGTTTTCCTCCAAAGTTTTGCGTGCTGTGCTGTGTCTGTTAGGTTCGTGGTCACAAAGAAAGGCCTTTACACACGTGGGTTCCATCCCAGGTAAGTGGCCTGCCCAAGAGGCCGGCCGCATGGGCTGCGTGCCGTGCACACACACGCACACGCCTGCACACCTGTGCAGCGCACACGCCGGGTGGACATCGCCCCACACGTGTCCGGTGTTCGGCGTCCAGAGCACAGTTCATTCATTCTCATCCGTGGTGGTGGGAATGGCTTCACCTGAAAGGTCCATCAGGAAAGACCACCTTTCGAAGTAAAAAAGGGGGTCTGGAGTGAGCGGCCCGAGCCTTGGCCGGGGCAGGTGTCCAGCAGCGCCTTCAGTGTCCAGAGCAGGCGTCTCCCGCCCGGCTGCCCCTCCCCTCCCTGCCCGTTCGATCCGAACACACGCGTGGGCCGGGGAGGGGAGGTGCCTCTGGGGGCGCTGGGTAGGGCGAGGTCAGCATCCCCATTAGAGGAACCGCAGCCAGTCCGGGCCCAGGGAGGGGCTTCGTGTTTTCACGCGTGTCTTCTGCGGGACGGTGGGCCCGAGAAGGGGACACGATCGCAGCCGGGATGGTCCACGTGCCTCCTCCGTGTCTGGTCCAGCTGTGTTCAGGGGAGCCCAGGCCGGGGCAGCGAGGGCGGTGGCCATGTCGGGGCGTCGGGTCAGACGACGGGTGCTCGATGGGATTCTCGCGGGGGTCCCGGCACTGACTCTGTCCTTTCTGTTCCCGACAGACCGCGTGCTTGGTGTCACGACCACCTCTCGGGAGTCACCCCCTTGCCTCTCTGTAGACCCCAGCCCTGGGCAGCGCCCTGGGAGGGCGGGGGCGCCAGGCCCCCTCCAGCTCAGCCTCTCCCACTCCCCGCGTCCCCACCCGGCTACAGACCCCACTCCTGTGGCCCGAGGGGAGACCGGATGCACGGATCACGGGTCCAGCCTCTAAGAGCCGCACGGTGAAGGGGGCAGGACAGGCGTCTCCGGGCGGCGACCAGGCAGGACGCACGCGAGCCCTCGGTGCACCCTGTGGGAGCAGGATCTGGGGGGATCGCGGCCCCCCCCCCCGGGTGAGGCCGCACCTCGACCTCCTGGGAAGCGCAGCTGAGCCTTGCAGGCGGGGTCGGGTCTGGCCCCTCCTCCCGGGCCCCAAAACCTCTGCTTTCGGAACCAGCCCAGGGACACCTCAGGACCGGCACCCCTCCCTCCCTCCTGTCCGTCCGCTGCTGGCACCGGGACCTGCGGTAGTGAGGCTGACCGCGGACGTGTCTGGTCCCACGCCCCTTCCTCCGCGGGGCTGGGGCCTGTGTGCTTCGGCACCGCCTCCTGCCTCCCCCCAGCTGCCTACGCGAAGAGGGGAACCTATCCAGTAAAGCTTCCGGCACAGGTTCCGGGCAGTTCATCTTCCCGCTCCCGAGGATGCGGCTCACCGGGGCGCCCTTGCTGCGAAATGCCCGTTTCGGGGGTTGAGGGGAACGGTGGGGTCTGGGTGCCGGAGGCCGGCCTCTGATGTGGTGCTTAGGCCCCCATTAAGAGTGGTCGGTCTCCCGGCGGTGTTGTCCCCCAGATCTGTGTCAGGCCCACAGGTCTGACAGGGTGGCCGGGGCGACCTGAAAAGCAATATCGCAGCCCTCGCCGCCACCGCGCTGACTCTGACCTAACCCTGCTCTGCCGGGGGTCCTATCCGTGTCTCCTTGTGGGGGTGAACCGTCAGAAGGCAGCTGTGCTGTAAACTCCCTGTGACTTTCCTGTACCAGTATCTTATTTCTGGAAATAACCCGTTCGACATAGCCTTAATAGTCCGTAAAGAAGACATTTCAGTTTGAGATTCAGAGGGTAAAACCAATGGCTTTTTAGGAAAGGGTCACCCAAAAGCTAAACGTTGCCCCCGCTGGATGCATGGGTGGGATTTAGGGATGTCGGTTGGGGAGTGAACACTGAGTCTACTTCCAAGACGCTCGACGTTAGGGGTTTCGGGAAGTTCAAATTTCAGTTTGATTGTATAATGTTCACCTATAAACTATTTGTTTGAACGAGGGGATGAGTTAACAGCAAGAACAAGCATACACAGGTAGTCGGGGTGAAGCAGGTGAAGTATAAACATACCAAAGACTAGGATGATGGGCGTGGGGCCTCCAGTGAGACGGGGATGGGAGGGCGTGTCCGTCTGAGGGTCCTCCAGCCTCCGCCCCGCCCCCGTCACTCACACTCCACGTCCAGCGTGTGGTCCACACTAGACCCTGCAAACAATGGTGTGTGCATTTTTACAGTCGTTTTTAAGAACCTAAAATGGGTATAAATGTAATACACGTGGGGGACAGATTCTCTGTACGTTTAGTTAACAAATTGTTTGTAATGTATTTTTTTAGAAATCTTAAAATTCCCTTTGCACTGAAGTATTTTCATAGCTGTTTTGTTTGTTAATGTATCATATCTAATTTTTAAAGTATGTTTTTAAAGCTTTTATTTTTTACGTTGATGGCATTTTGGCCACTTTATATTTGAATTCTGATGAACATTTTGGCTGAATGTCTCAATATCTGACGAATGTGAATTTTCAGATTTGGTTTTCTTCTCTACACCTGTTTATTTTTGGTGTTTCTGGCGGTAGTCAGTAGCTAAAAGGCACATTTAGAGTATGATAATTTGCTATGCCCTTTCTTCACAGTTCATTGCCATTTCATCTGCTTTTTATTTGGTTTTTAATTTCTATCCTTCAGCCTTAAAATAGCTTCTTGACGGTTCTGTGTCCTCTTTTTGCCTGTATTGAGATGGTTACCATTTACCTCGGATAAGTCAAGTCTCCTTATGAAAGTTACTGACCTTTCCATGCTCCAAAAAGTCTTCTTAAAATTGTTTGGGAAATTATTAAGTGACTGTGCCTGACAATTTGAAATAGGCGAGGGGCATGAGATCAAAAGAAAAGTCAAAGGAGGGACAGAAGAGCCCACCGAAGTGACATTTCGGACGAGACAATGAGATTCCCACCTGACGGTGGGCAGCACGTACTTGCCTTACACTAACCTTAAAGCAAGTAACTTAGTTTTGAAAATCTTACAGCTGCACGTTCATCACTTATTAACATTTCCCCCGCTGGTCCAGATGTCTGGTTCCTGACCCACACGCCATCCCCCAAAGCAAGCTGTCTGTAGGCCGTGTTGCTCCGGCCACCTCCGTGGTCCTGCTTTCAGCTCCCGGCCACCCGAGGCCGCACACATCCCACGTCCTACGGGGACCCTGCGGGGGCCTCTGAGCCCCACCCTCAGGACAGGTGGCTGCCAGCCGCCCTCGGACCCTCCCAGCTGCAGCGTCCCTGTGTCCGGAGCTGGGAGTAAAGACCCTCTCTTGGCAACTCCTGTTAGAACCCAAATCAGCCCATTCCTGTGCCCTTGATTCCATGGGGTGAACGCAGACCAAATGACCCGCACCCCCTTCCCCGGGGGGGGCCGTGGCCCCGTGAGACCCACTGGTGGCAGTGCCGGGCCACGGGAGGAGCCCAGGAGCGCCGCCTTCTGCAGTAGCAGGTTTATAGAAGCATAGTTCGGCCTGGTGAGACTTTGCAGCTTTAACTAGAGAACTGCCTCGCACATGCTGTGTAACTATTCCTAAGTTCATGGGCGTCAACCAGAAGTTCAGGGCAAAACCTAAGGGAAGTTTCCGGCCTCTTTCTTTAAAACCACTGAGTTCATCTGTTTTGCACTGTTAATGACGTAATACAACCACTTCTGCTTTATCTTAAAATTAATGGTATTTATTTGACGACTCAGTGTAACAGCTTGCTATGCACTTTCTTTTGGAAGTTTCCCATTTGTAACTTTAAAAACAGGAAAAATGTCAGCAGGCAAACGCATTCTTTTTTCTTTTTTTTTTTTCTAGTTAGAGGGCAGGTGAATGGGGCTGGGAATCATTCTGATTCGTCTATAAACAAAGCTTTAATGAAGCTGTGTCAGAGTATTATTAAAGTGTGATTCTACTTTTGCAGAAAAAAATCTAAAGATCAGTTTATATAGCTTTATTTTTTACCTTATCGAAATATACAGAATTTTAATATGCGTGTATTGTCTCTGACTTAAAGTTATAATGTGTGTCTGCATTGCTGTTTAAAATGTCCGTTCGTTATGTAATGTAATAAAAGAGAATCTTCAAAAATGTATTTAACACGAATGTTATCTCTAGGTGTTGTCATCGTAAATACTGGAATTTATTTTTAAATTATTGAATATAGTAGGTGCGTTTAAGATAATAAATCAGCCTCCAAACAGTAATGTTTAATTGATAATTATTTATTAACCTGCTTTGAAAAATTAAATTGTGAATTAAACCGAATCTTAAATTTCTGCAGAATTTATTTTGTATGCTACTGTTTTTAACTTTTATTTCTGTAGATAAAGTGTATCTTCATAATACGAATTATGATTGGACTTTTCTGCAGATTATCTAAGCCGGAGACCTGAATCTGCTTGCAATAAAGAAGAAGAAAGGTCTGGATTAGTTTCTTTACAAATTAAAAAGATCATAGAAGTTGGTCTTAACTTTCTGCTAAGAGGAGCTGCCGGGTGAACACTCTCAAAGGGAGTGTCTCTGTTTGGGATGAAGTGGACGGCACTGTGGGAGCTGGTGCCCTGGGAACGTGTGGGACCGGGTGCCTCACCGAGGCCGAGGGGCGCAGAACAGGAAGCTCAGTGTGGGATTTCCTAGCGCTGGGATCCTGCCCATCCCCCTCCAGCTGCTCCCTGACCCTCCGCCTGAGACCCCTCTCCATCTGGATTCCTCCCCTTTCCCTCCAGGCTCTCCTCCCCACTCTTGTCCAGGCCCCGGGTCCCACAGGCTCGTGGGCAGTCGGACGGAGGGCGGGTTCTGTGCGCCCAGCACCGCCATGCTCGGGTTCCTGGCCCCCCAGCCCTGGCCTCCCCAGCCCCTGGCCGCTGCTCCCACCAGCACCAAGCTCCCTGTCTCCTCTGAAAGCTTCAACCTCAGAAAACTCCACACGTCCTCGCACCAGGTCTCATTCCTGGGATTAGGGGACCAGGGTGGAGCCAGGTCGAGGGTCCTGAGAAAGGGCCTCCCTGGGCTGGGGCAGGACTGCCCCTTCAGGGCCGACTGGCTCCCTGGGAGGGACCGGCTCAGGCCTCTGGCTTCACCGGGCACAGTTCTAAACTGGGGGCTTTTTTCCCGGCTCCCAAACACCATGGAACAAGCACACAGCCGGGGCGAGTAACTCACCCTGAGTGGGTGACCTTGGCTGTCAGACCAAACGCCAGCAGCCAACACAGCCACAGACGCGACAGGAAGCAGATGCTGCAGGTGAGTCGGAGTCCCGGGGCTGCTGGTTGCTGTGGTCCGGTGTCCACACCTGCCTCAGGTGACCCAAACGTGTGACCACGCTAACCTCGGCAGCTGGGAGGAGCGAGCGAGGGCACCCTCGCCTGAGGCTCTGCGGTGTGAACAGCCAGGCTGCGCGCCTGTGTTCCCGTGAACACAGCCCTTTATTCTACTGGGTCGTATCCCAGCTTGATCAACACCCATGTTATTAAGCATCCTCTCTCATGGAAAAATCTTAGAAACACATAATTTCTCAATTCCTTTCTTGCACTAAGGGGATACCACTAAAACCGTATCATCGTATTAACTTCCCCACAGCAAATGCTCACCCCTTTGTACATTTTTATTATTCAGGCCGTTCGAATAATTCAGGAGCATTTAATTAGCCATCTTCTAATTCCTCATCGAGGTGCATCAGTCCTAATCGAGCCTGACGGAGGCCCAGCAGAAATCGAGAGATGCAGCATCTTTAATCGGATGAAGAATTTCTTACTCAAGACATCAAACCCCACAGCTAGTGGACAGGTGTCACGTCTAAAGGTGATCTTGAGTCAGCGCTTGACACCCAGAGAAATTTACCCTTAATGCCCCACACAGCACATTCTTCAAGGCCCCCGTGTCTTCGTTACATCGTGTTGTGTGCTCCACTGACCCATCTGCAAGGCATGAGAACTCATAACACCCCAGAAACCATGAGAAGGGCTGTGCCTTGTACCTGAGGGGCCTACGACAGACCCTGTCCCAATTTATTTGTTAAAACTTTAATGAGAAATATGGATTACTAGCTGTATTACTTATTAAGAGTATGTATTATCCTTTAAAATTAGTTATACAGGGACTTCCCTAGTGGCTCAGTTGTTAAGAATCCGCCTGCCAATGCAGGGGACACGGGTTCGAGCCCTGGTCCGGGAAGATCCCACATACCGCGGAGCCACTAAGCCTGTGCGCCACAACTACTGAGCCTGCGCACCGCAACGAAGAGTAGCCCCCGCTCGCCGCAACTAGAGAAAGACCGCACGCAGCAACGAAGACCCAATGCAGCCGAAAGTAAATAAATGAATTTCAAAGAATAGTTACACAACATCATAATTTGAAAAAGTTCACTCATCAGTGCTCTTATTCACTTGGTTTTTACAAGATCCAAAGAGAGAGAGGGGGTTGTAAAATAATCAAATTTCCTCTGAGACTCAGATAGTTTCAGTACCTTTAGAATTTTAAAAAGACCTACTGTAAAGTCTCAAAATATAAGCCAAGTATCAAAATAAACATGTGCTTTAATTAGCTAAGACTTTGTCTTGTTTATGAATGATTACAGTTCCCAAATCCTTAGAAACTAGTTGAGCAGAAAATATATGTGTTGTTAGGGACGTGAAGGCTAAAACACAGACCAGTGACGCTGAATGTGTGAAACCTGAAGACTGGCTATTGCTGTAGCACTTGTAGGTCGTCTTACAATAGTTAAGAGGAGGTCATTCCATGGGGACAGCACAGTGTGAAAGAATCACCGGGCAGCACAGTAAAGCCACTTGGAAGAAAATGTGTCTCCCGTTCCCTGGGGCTGTGGTGGCCCACGGCTCAAACACAGGAACTGACTGTCCCTCAGTCCCCAAAGCAGAAGTCTGAGATCAGGCTGGCTCCCTCGGGGCTGGGAGGGAGGGTCTGCCCCTGGGGCTCCTGGAGACCCTGTCCCTGCCTCCATCAGGCAGGCGTTCCCCTGTGCCTGTCTGTATCCCAACGTCCCATCTTCATAAGGATGTCCGTCACATTGGGTTAGGGGCCCACGCTGATGACCTTATTTTACATTAGTTGTGTCTGTAAAGACCTTATTTCCAAATAAGGTCACATTCTAAAGTGCCAGGGGTTAGGATCTCAACATACCTTTCTGGGGAGACACAATTCAACCCATCAGTCTGTTTGGGGGATCCGTGGCAGGGCACTCGGGGCGACCATGGAGGCTGTACCCTTGGGATGCGCGTGGGGAGGGAGCAGCGGGGGGGGGGGGGGGTTGAGGGCAGAGCTCAGCTGCCTCCCCTCACCCGGGGCTGCTAACTCACTGCGGCCTCCACGTCGTCCACCTTGGGGTGCAAGCCCATGACCACCGTGGGCCCAGCGGGTCCTGGGGGTCCTGCCCACACCGCGCCGGTGTTCACAGCCCGACTGATTCGTCCCACGGGAGCCGCCCAGAGCAGCAGCCAGCACGGGGCCTGGGGCCTGCCCGCCCCGCCGGGCCGCAGCAGAGCCAGGGCCCCGGGCCTGAGGCGCCTCAGCTCAGGAGGAGCGGGGTGGAGGGAGGGTCGGGGCCAGGATGCTGCCGACTGGGGGCCCGCTGGTCCTCCCCGCGGTTGGGGCCCCGACGCCCTAGCGATGGGGTAGGCAGCCCCCCAGCCCCCAGAGGGATGGCCCCTCAGGGCTCCTCGGGACTGCAGAGGACCGGGTCCCGTACCTGGCCTCCCGCGTGTCCCAGGGGACCCCAGGCTTCCGGAGAGCGGGGCGGTTCTCCCCGCTCGGGTGTTATTACTGCCTTTAACACAAACTTCTCTGTGGGAGCAACGCTTTCCACAAAGGATTTAATCTCAAGCGGCAAAGTTCCAAACTCCCCGAGCGGCCATCAGCAGTGACCGAGCGGGGACGCCGTCCCAGGACGGCCCTCACACCTGCCGGGCGCCCGCACGCCCGAGCTGCGCAGGGTCCAGGCCGCGAGCCCCGCCTCCGGGGAGCCCACGGGGCTGCCTGCCCGGGGGCCCTGCTCTGGCTCACCCTGGGGGCCGACACCGCGGGAGCGGAGGCTCCTCAGGCGAGCTGTTCCTTAAGCTCAGCTCCTCGGGGGCTCTTTCTAGAACTCCATTTGTGATGCTAATTTCCTTGTGCTTCCCCGGGGCCTCGGGGCCTGGAAAGCCGGGAGAGTCGGCACAAAGGGCTCACTAGGCCCCAAAGGCCGCCGCCAGCAGGGCGCCCGCCGGGCTTTTGTTCTGGGGCTTCGCTCCCCCTGAGTTACGGCGACTTTAATGAGCCCTGACTACTTCTAAGAGCACAGGGGTCTTGGGGCGTTGTCCCCCGTGTCCTGTGTCCTCCCCATGTCACTCACCACATCCCGAGGCAGAAAGCCTTCACGGGGAAGGAAAGGGGCCCCGGACTCACTGGCCTGTTTCCGGGTGCGGGCGACTGAGAAGGGGACCCAGGACCCTTCGTGGGACGCCCGCCTTGGGGCAGCTGGGCTTCAGGTCGGAGTCCGTGCTGCCCGGCCGTGGGATCTGAGCCTGCAGATACCCTGACCGGGGTCGAGCGGGTCAGCGACTGCTTCCCCTCGTTTCCGCACCAGCGGTGCTGTCTGTTCGCACGTCTCTGTAGAGAACCCCTCCCGGGCGTGCTCGCCGCCAGGCTGCCTCTCTTTGGACTTTCACGCCTCCGGTAAGTGATACTCAAACAGCCTCTGGGAGGGCATCCCCGTGACCCAAGCCCTCGGTGTGTCATGGGAAAGAGGGACGTGGCCTTAGTTCAGGACCCCACGCTGGCACACCTGACTGGTCTCCAGGCCCTTTGAGAAGAGGCACCTGTTTCCAACCCTGGCAGGTTCTTAGGGGCGTTTCCAGTGGACCCCTCCACTCCACTTCTGTGGAGGAAACCATCCAGCTGGGGGAGTTCCCTGCCTTTACCGTCCTGTCCCCTCAGGCCACCCTCCTTCTGCAGCGGCCGCCGCTGCGCCCGTGAAGGAGCTGGTGTCCTGTCCACCCAGGAGCCCTGCCCTCCCCCGCACCCATCCCGTAGGGGGAGAGCCTGCCCGCCCAGCCCGGCGCCCCAGCCTCCGCCTGGGCTCCGGGACGCCGGGGAAGTGCACGCGGACTTGCAAGGCGATGCTGCGTGGCCGCGGGAACCGCACTTTGAGGGGAAAGCCCTTCAGAGGCGCCGCCCCGCCTCCCCAGGGGCGCCCTAGAGCCTTTGGGGTCCATGTTGGCCACCTTCGTGGCAGAAGCCCGCGCTCCTGTTACTCACATTTCCCACCGTGACCCACGAAATGCAGACGTTTTAAAGCCCCAACTAAAATAACGTTTATACCCAGGTCAACATTTGGGATGCTTCAGTCCTTCTGTGCACCTCGATTTTCTGAGTTCTACTCGGGCACTTGTGTGTGCCCTGAACTCTGGAAGACCCAAGAGAGAAAAGGCGGGCGCCTTCCTGTTCCTTGCAAACGCTGCCGCAGGGTCGGGGAACCCCGCGGCCGGCTCATCCAGAACCACTTCCTGCCCTGGGATCCGCAAACCCAGAGCCCGGTCCGAGCAGGTCGCGGGCGACGCCCATCTCGACCCATGGGCAGCGGCACCTGCCCCACGCAGGCCGACTGGGGCGCGTGGGGCGAGCGTGCGAACACGCGGGGGGAGGGGCGGGGCGGGGCTCGGAGGCTCCTCCCCCTCCTCCCCTCCCCGCGTCCTCCCGGCCCCGCCCACTCGGCTCCGCGCTGTCCCCTCCCCCACCGCTCCCTTTACTCCAGACCCGCCTCCCTCCTCCTTCCCCTGCCCCCCGCCACTCTCGTGGCGCCGCCTGACCGGCCCTCCACCCCACCGCCCTCCTGCCCTCCCTCCCCTCCCCTCTCCCCTCTCCCCTCTCCCCTCCCCCAGGCCGAGGGGGAGCGGCCTCAGCGCGGGCACCTGCGGGTGGAGGCCTCGGACACGGGGAGGACGGGCCCACGGCCGCGCAGGTGTGTGGGGCTGGAGAAGGGGGGAGTGGGGCCGGGGAAGGGAAGGAGGGAGGGAGGGAGGGCGCTCGGTCAGCTCCCGGAGGCTCCGCTCGCCTCCCGCCCCCGCCCCCGCCCAGCGTGCGACCCCTGAGAGCCCTGGGGACTCCGGGCGGGGCCGGAGCGCGGGCTGTACGCGCACAGACGCCCCGCCCCACTGCCGGGGCCGGGGTCCCGCAAGCCCAGGCAGGTGTCACTCCCAGGCCTTCTCCTGCAGGGTTCCCTCCGCGGAGGAGCCGACCTCCAGGCTCTGCAGACCCCCAGCAGGTGCCGGGACAGGTGTGCTAGGGGCGGCTGGGGCGTGGGTACCCCCCGACTCTGCCCTTCCTGGCCGGGCAGCGGGAGTGGCGTGGCCCCAGCCTGGCTGTTTTGCGTTTCAGCCGGGCCGCGGAAGAGTAGGCTCTGCAGTTTAGAAATAATGCCGTTTGCGCTTTCAACTCCAGAGACCATTGCTGCCAGTTTTTCAAAACCACACTTTGTTGCTTTTCTGTAGCGCTAGACACTTAAATAAGAGCCGGGCGGGAGCTGGTCCTGAAGGAGACTTTCTTCTGGAGCAGGTGCAGCCTCTTAACTTCACTGAAAGCGTCCCCATCCGGGGCCACGTGGCTCACCCTGCCCCTAATGGACCGCCTGCGAGCCCTGCACGGGGAAGGGGTTAAGGTGACCCTGAGGCACAGGCAGGATGTGTGGGGTGGCCGTGGGAGGCCCCAGGATGTGTGACCGCTGGGAGGGGCAGAGCCAAGCCGCAGAAATAGAAGTGCGTCCCCCAGGGGCTGCTGGTGCTGGAGTGTCTGCCGAGGGCCCCAGGCCGGCAGGGGACCCCGCTGGGCAGGTAGGTGAGGGGTGCGGGCCCTGGGGAAGGAGCCCTTGCGCTGGAGGGTCTTCTAATATGCAAATCATCGGTGAAATGACTGGCCCAAAGCTGGTTTGGGGACCTGAGTTCTGAGCTCTGCTCCAGCCTCCTGGGACCCACTGCAGCAGGAGAGGCCACCACCACGGGGTCGGAGGGAGTCCTGCCCTGCGGTCCTGCGGGGGGCAGCCAGGCAGGCGCTCTCTCTGCGGTGAGTCAACCCGGTAGGGGTAGGAAGAGAGAGTTTTCAGCTCTATTTTAGGACCCCCGCCTCCTGGGGCAGGGGCACCCTCCCAGGTCCTGGCCTCACAGTCTGGGCAGGCGCTAGTGCAGCTGTGGTCGGGAACACCCAAGCCTCTGTGGCCTCAGCCCCGCCCCGTGTGATGCCTCCCCTGGCAGCCAGGACTGTTGTGTGAAAGGCTGTGACTGGAGAGCTGAAGGCCTTATGCGCCGGAAGCCTGGTTACAACCCTCCTGGCCACAGCTTCAGGCAGACCCTTTCCAGAGTGGTCTTCGCACAAGAGACCCTCGGAACAAGAGGAGGGCGGCAGCCTAACTTGTCAAGGTGATCGGATTTGCGGAGCTCGGCGACAGAGGACTTCTGTGCTTGAAATGCAGCTTGAAATCCCGTCTTTCTCCTGAATTTGAGTGTCTTCACTCCCCCCCCCCGCACCCCGCTGTCACTGCTGGGCTTCTGTTGAACTCAGGTCCTCAGGTCAGCGGTCACTGTAATCAGCGGTCCAAGGTCAGCTTTCCACGAGACCCTCTTTCTGAGTTTGGGGCTCCGTTGTGAAAACTGGACATTTATCTGGGAGGCAGCATCCTGGTGACTAGAAGTAAAGTACAGCCACTTGGAAAGAAGAGCCTTCGGCCCATAGGCATTTAAGTACCTTTTGAAAACAGCGAAAAACCTGAAGTTGAAAGGAAGGTTACTGGAGTACTTGTGTGATGGAAATAAACTGGCCTGGAATGTTACAGATTCGGATTCGTAGCATCTGGCCACCAGCTTAGTTGATGTGGTGCTATTTTAAGAGGCTCTGGGAGAAGAAGTTAGAAGTGTAACAGTAACAGTGACGGGAAGGTGACGTTCTGTTGTTCTGTTCTACGTAGTAAAGCTCAGCCTCTTGTTCTCAAGTTCACTCATTCCACCCTCATCTGAGCCCAGGAGGGCCTGGGTGAAGCTCTTACCTGACAGACGAGAGACGCTAGGCTGACCGCAAGCACACACCCTGAACCTGGCCGAGGGCGTGCAGGGCTGCGTGTGGAGTCTTCATGCTGGCGGAGCCAGCCCGTAGCACCCTCGCCTTGGGGACGGCTGCATCCTGTGTCCTCTGGGCCTCCCCACGTAGAAGGCTGGGGACTTCCAGCCCACGATGGGGTTCTGGACACTCCGTGTCTACCGAGAAACTCGTGGACATCTGGAGCCGGACACTTCACTTTGTGGTCAGGGGCCCCTCCAGAAGCACCCCCTCAAGCATCAGGACAGCCCCGGTCACAGCCCCAGGATCCCCAGGAAAGCTGGCGTCCCCGGAACCTCCCAGCATCTCTCTGGAGCCCACAGGACCAGTCCCTCCACAGCTCCACGGAGTTGAGCAGGGAGCCGTCCAGGGTCCGTCTGCAGAGCCTGCGCCAGGGTGGGTAACCTTTGGGACGTGTCAGGTGAAGTGTGGGTGTCAGTCACCGCTGGGGGCATTCCGTCCAATCTGTTGAGAAAGTGAAGAACTTTATTCAAATTACCGAGTGGAAACAAAGACAAAATCTGAACAGATCAAATAGGAAGGTACTGGTGTGGACGCCAGAGTGGAGCTGGAAGGGCTGGACATCTTCACAGACTTCCTCCTCCTCCCTTGTCTGTGTCTCATTCCGAGTTCAGGGCTGGAGATGGGGCACAGTGGGCCCGACTCCCGCGGGGAAGGCTCTGCTCTTGTCCCACAAAACGGGCCTAGGGGGCAGGGAGGGTGCGGCGGGGCGGAGTGGAGATTTCCCCTCCCTGAGGGTTGCCCGTCCCAGGCACCGAGTTGGACAGCCCCTACCTCCCTTCCTGGTGCCCTAGACGGCGCGGTGGGTGTGAGCGCCGCGGAGCCCCACTGCTCCATGGCTGTGGTCCCCGAACAAACCCTCTTCCGGGCCACGAGCTCCCTGGGGTGGGGCTGCCCTGTGTCTGCGCCCTCAGCGCCCAGGGGGATGAAGCAGGTGAGCAGGGAAAGCCGGCTGAGCAGGTGGCAAGCCAGGGAAGCCCCTGGGGTGGATGCCCCACCGTGCTTGGCCGCGTCTAGCCTCCGGTGGCCGAGTTCTCGTCTGTGTGCAGGACACCTGGAGCTCGGAGGCCAAGACCAGGCGTGAGCCCTTGTCATCTCTGTCCTAACTGCTTGTCAGGGCTTTTTCAGTGGGAAACAGGACATCGAAAGGCACCGACAGGGTCTGGTGCTGTGGTTACGCAAGGCTTGAGATTTTTAAAGTGAACAGAGGAGAACGACAGCCCATGTGGGCCTAATGTCTGGGTTTGTCCTCTGCGCCCTTGGACCGTGGGAAGCACAGGGCTGGAGAAACCGCCCTGTCTCCTGGCCTGTCTCTGTTTCAGCACCTCTGCGATGCTGCTGTCCGTGCAGCTGGAGAAGTAAATTCCCAGTGGAAGGCAGAAGCCCCACCCTTCCTGGGCCCCTGGCACCAGCAGCCTCGGGGCTGGAGGCTGACCGCAGGGAGGGGGGCAGCCCTGGACGGTGTCCTGTGGAAGCGGGATGCTCACCCGTCCTCTAGCCGGGTCAGGCGAAGGGCACGTTTCTTCTGTTTCTCAGAACAAGCTCATTAAAAGCAAACTTTGGGGGCTTCCCTATTGGCGCAGTGGTTGAGAGTCCGCCTGCCGATGCAGGGGACACGGGTTCGTGCCCCGGTCCGGGAAGATCCCACAGGCCGCGGAGCGGCTGGGCCCGTGAGCCGTGGCCGCTGAGCCTGCGCGTCCGGAGCCTGTGCTCCGCAACGGGAGAGGCCACAGCAGCGAGAGGTCCGCGTACCGGAAAAAAAAAAAGAAAAAAAGCAAACCTTGGCTCTTGCACTTGTGTCTTGAGCCTGAGCAGCCGCTGATACTTCCAGCAGCGCCTTGTTGGGTTGGGGGAGGGGCTTTCTTTCCCGGAGTGGGCGGGGGGGAGGGGGGACATCACGGCCACTGGCGGCAAACGTGAGGCAGACACACCGGCCTTTTCTGTTCCTTCTGGAGGCTTGAAATCACAATCGGCCTGCTCGTGTCGGAAATTCTCTGAGAAGAATTTAAAAAAAAAGAGGACAAAAGAGGGTTTGGGGTTTTGTTTTATTTTTAGCTAGGGAAATTTCTCTTCCTACTTTTAAGGTCAAAACTAGACTGAAGCCACCAGAAGCCTAGTCCCGGGTCTGACCGTGCTTGGCGTCTGGGTATGTGCGTGCGCTCGGCCCAGCGTCTCTCGTCTGTCTTCACCCTCCCGAGCACCTGCCTGGCCTGGGTTTCTTGGGGAGACGCAGCAGGACCCAAGGACCAGGGCCGAGGGCTGAGGTCCTGCTGGAGGAGACGGTGTGGGTTGTGGCTCCCTTGTCTCTTGTCACCAGGAAGGTCCCTCATCATAGGGTCACGCAAATGGGTTTAATAAAACGTTACAGGGATCTGAAGACATGCCTGGAAAAGTGACACGAAGACTCGTGTGGGTAACGGATAAAACAGACAAGGTACTGACTGAAGGCAGTGTTGATAAAGACAAAGGGACGTGCCTTTGGGAGCCCAGTGGCATTGTAGGTTTTGGTGGGAAGAGGAGGGGACGGGAGGAAACGCCACCTGTCCTTGTTAGTATGGGGTTGGTGGAGCCCCAGAGGGTTTGGGACCTGAACTGTGTGTCCCCTGCCCCATGGCAGCCCCTTCCCCCCTGGAATGATGGTCGAGCTGTGGTTCTCATGTAGGCGGCCCATTGGAGCCCCTCCCTGGGACCGCTGGCAGTGGTGGGCTTGTGCACGGTGCTGGGCGTGGGCTGGCATCGCGCGGCCAGGTGGCCAGGGAGGGGCTTCAGGGAGGGGCACGAAGGGGGAGATGTGGGAACAGGAGGGTCATCCAGAGTAGCTGGGCGGCCTTTCCCGTGTGTCCAGGTGGCCTCCTCCCCGGGCTAACAAGGGTTTGCCCGTGGGGTGCGGCTGGAAGCAGGACAAGGCACCTGAGTGGAGAAAGCATCTGAGCAGCTGCCATGGGACCCCCAAGCAGAACGTATCCAGGCTGAATGATTTACATCTGTGTGCTTAAGGGAGGGGCCCAGCCAGGTACTAAGCCAATGAGCCATAAACATGCCAGAAACCTGAGTACAGAAAGCAGTCGTCTGTGATCACCTGCTGGCGGTGCCCATCTACCCAGCAGGTGATTTCACACGGCTTCTGTTTGAAATATAGTCACTAGCTGTCTCTTTAAATCCAAGATTGCCTCCCAAAGACTTGGTCTGAGTTTCTTAACCACATTTTCACTGGAGGAGTAAGACTCGAATGTTTGTCCTGGCACTCGGATGGCATTCTTTACCTGGAGGGCTGGAGGTGTTTCCAGCGCAGGGGGCAGTGGCTCTGAACGTTTGCCAGTTCAGTGGATTCGACTGTGACATTGAAACCAGGAGAACCAGGGGCTTTTTTATCCTTGAAACGAGAGCCCAAATGCCAAGGGGAAAATCTAGGTTTTTCTTTTCCTTAAGCAGCGGAAGTAAGTAATGTTTTTGCTTGGGCCACGCGTTATTCCATTTCGGCGTTATGAAAGAACGCTGCTGCTTTAACTGCACGTTGACACAGTAGAAATTCACTGGAGAAGAATGACTTGAATTCTAAGTAACCTGCATCCATTTCAGAATAAACACTGCTGCAGGCTGTGTCTGGTGATTTGGGTTTTGTTCAAAGAAACACGGCTGATGTCTTTGGCTGCGTGAGCTGCGTTTCCTTTTAAAACCGTTTTTCGCTCTGCAGACTCATGTTCGGCTGTTGGAGGTTCGTCCTGTGCAAGGAGACTGGAGGTGACAGTGGTCCTCCCGCGCGAGGGCCCAGTGAGGCCAAAGAGGAAGAAAGTGACCCTCGGGTCGATGTGTCTGACGTCATCAGGCTCGTTCAAAACCAGCCGGGGGGGACGCCCACACCCGCAGGTAGGGCCCCCTTACACCTTTGGGTCCTGATCGTGCCTCTGGTCCTCCCGGGGGGACCGCCGTGTTTTAGATCTGGGGGAACAGTGCGGCGGGGGCGGGCCCAGGCTGGGTCCCGGGGCTGCCCCTGCCCTCGTGTGGGTGAGATGTCACCCTGCACGTTTGCCCGTTTGGCATCCTGGCGGTCGACCCGCTGAGGCTGGCTCCGGTGGGACCACGGGACGCACCTGTCTGGGCTTCAGACGGAGCACGGTGCTCCCCCAGGGCACGGTTCCCCATCTTCGCTTCAGCTGAGGACCACGCACGCCGTTGTTTGGATTTGGGGTCTTGTCAGACTGAGGTGGTGCCGGGCTTGCACTGGTCACCACAGCCGTGGCCCAGGCCCGTGGGACACACTGGGCGGTGCCCACCCGCCCTCGTCGGAGCTCGGCCTGACCCCCGGTCCAGGCCCGGGCCACGTTTCTTCCTGCTCCTGGCCGTCCCGAGCCCTCTCCCCACACCTCTTAGTGGAGGGACGTCGCTCCTGTTCTTACTTTGACCTGTGTTTAGTCATTTGTTGCCATTCCTTCCCAAACTGACTCCCAAAGTAGTTTTTGCTGGACGAGGGACGCGCGCGCACGGCCACCCGAGGCCCGGTGGTAACCTGCTGGTGAGCGCGCTGGCCTGGGCCGTACGTCCCCCTGGGGCTGGGCCAGGGCCAAAAGCCAGAGACTCATCCGGGGACTTGGGTAACGGTTCTTCCGGCTCTGCCGCTGGAGCTTCCTCGGCCCCAGGCTGGTCCCGTGGCGGCTTGGACGGCTGGGGCTCAGGGCAGTGCTGCCGTCCCGAGACTGCGCTGAGTCCCCGGGTCGCCGGCTCACGGCTGTGTCCTGGGCTCCGTCCTGCTGCGGGCGTATGGGGTATGAAGTCTGCTTGTGTCAGAACTTAAGTCTTTGAAATCAGTTGTTAGATTTTTATTGTGGTAAAACGTACATAACATGAAATTGGCCACTTCAACTACTTTTAAGTGTGCGGTTCAGTGGCATCGAGTACATTCACACTGTTGTGCAGCCGTCACCGCTGTCCGTCTCTGAACTTTCTCATCTTCCCAAACTGAAGCTCTGTCCCCGTGAAACGCTCCCTGCCCTCCCCTCCCCCAGCGTGGGCCCCACTGTCCACTTTCTGTCTCCGTGAATCTGACTCCTTCAAAGACCTCGTGTCCATGGAGTCAGACAGCGTCTGTCTCCTTGTGGCTTATTCCAGCCAGCGCGGGGTCCTGGAGGCCCCTCTGTGCTGTGTCCCGGGTCGGGGCTTCACTCCTCAGAGCTGTGGCCTGTTCCCTCGTGGGGATGGGCCACACTGTTTATCCACTGTCTGCTGAGACACTCGGGTGGCTTCCATCTTTTGGCCGCTGTGAACAGCATTGCCGTGAACAAGGTACACGGATGTCTGCCCGAGGCCCTGCTTCCCCTTCTTTGGGTGCATCCCCAGAAGTGGGATTGCGGGTCATGAAAGCGTTCGCCGGTTTTGAAACCAGAAGGGAAGCTGGTTTCCTCCTGTCGAACTGGGTGACGGTGAGGTGAAGGGCTGATCTGTCTGGCCCAACTCCCAGACTCCACATCAGCAGACACTCGTCCTGGAGAAGGTCAGGGGGGCTGGGCCGGGCCAGACTCCGCATCAGCAGACACTCGTCCTGGAGAAGGTCGGGGGGGCTGGGCCGGGCTGCGTGAGCACCGGTGAGCTCGATGTGGCAAGGGGGCCTTCCCGCTCCCGCCTCCCCGTCCACACAAGGCCTTCGTGTCCACACGCAGGTCCCCGCGACCTCCTGCTGCCGCCCGTGCCTCGGAACCGGTGGGTGGTGGGTCTCCCTGGCTGCGCACGCGCCGCGTACAGAGGACGGTGGGCCCACAGCCGCGGCCGGCGCGGCCCCGTTCCTCACAAGCAGGCTGCGGGGCACGAGGATGCATTTGTCTGGAAATGTTTGCTCGTGTTTCCAAATGCCTACTGTCATCGTAGAGCCTGAGTTTCGGGGCAGGAAGGGGAGCTGAGAACGCGTGGCAGTTTCCCCGCCACAGCAGCGGCGAAGGGGCAGGACCCCAGCACCATCGCCGCTCACGTTTCCTTTTTAGAAAGTTCTGTCTGTCCCGATTGGCTAATAGTGTCTTTAGTGATGCCAGATGCCACCTCCAATATTCGTTGAATTGTGAAGTTGCTGTTGTTTGGGTCAGAAACCTTAGCATGTCGGTAATTGCTGGCCGCTGAACCCAACACCTTAGTGCGTCTACGGTGTGAGATCCTTCAGGATTCTGGGGAGGGGGCTCCTGAGGAGGGGGTCGGAGGAGACTCGGGGAGGGGCCCTGGGCCATGCACATTTCTGGGGAGGGAGGTTTGCAGAAACAATTCGCTTGGGCTGAAAATGCATTTCAGAAAAGGGGAAAACGACCACAGGAAAGTGATGCTTGGAGAGAAATTGGCTTCCTGTCTGTCCCCAGTGTTTCTGGTCTGGGTGGTGGTTGCAGTTTAAGGAGAACGAGTGACTTTCCATGATCGCGGCCCTCTCGGGGGTCGAGCTGTGCAGAATTGGGTGGACGTCGCGCTCGCGGTTTCCTGGTTCGTGTCTCCCGAAGCTCATTCTGTCTCTCGGGACCGTCCGTCCTTTCCTGGGAGCCTCGTGGTGTTGCTGACCCTCCCGACCGAGCCAAGAGCACCGGCCCGGTCAGTCTGTTCTTCGTGGTTTTGTGTGTCTCGAGGGGGACGTTCTCAAAAGACATGCGCTGTTGGTGGAAACGGAGCTCCTGGTGTAACTTCTGGTGATTCACTTCTCATTTTTAACCTTTCCTGATCCCTTGGTCTTTATTTGGACTTTTTATATTAGCCAGGCAGCTAGAAGGAGTTCCTTTTTGTTTCAGGAGCTGTGTTTTAGAGAACACAGCACCATTCAGGAATTTATAAATACTTGGGACTAGCTGGTGTGTTGCAGGTTGACGCTGGGAGCAGATTGACCATCTTCTTACGGCAGCTGCCGGGGCGCCAGGGCCGGGTGAGGCAGCCGGGGGATGGGGCAGGTCTCAGGGTAGAAGGGCCCCGAGCAGCCCCGAGCTGATCAACCCCCCGGCCACCTTGCAAAGCTCTGGGGACTCCAGGGGAGTCCTCTGTCCCCCAGCGTCTCCTGCATGCTCTTCTCAGGGAACTGACGTGGTGTGTCTCATCTTCACTTAGCACGGACAGGCCGCATCACCTAGAACGAGGAGTGATGGCTGAGCGGCTGGAGGAGTTGCCCACAGGCCTGAGGATGCCTGGGGAGCCCTCAGCCCAGAGCCCGGGCCCCAGGACCCATCTCTGGCAGCCAGCGCAGCATGCCCAGTAGCAGCGGCGAGTCTGTTAATGTTTCATCAGAAACTTAGCGGGTTTTCTGTTTGACTGTGCGCTCTATAACACATGCCATATGACCGAGGTGACCAACGGGCCACACCCTCCTCTGAGTATGACCATGTCTCCTAGCCAGGAGGGTGTCTGAGGGGCCAGCCTTTGCGCCCTTTGACCAGGTCCCACCGCCCAGAAGTTCCTCCTCCCCTGGCCTCGCCCTGTGAATCCTGCCTGCCTGTCCAGGACTGGCAAACACCCCACCTGTTCCAAGAAGCAGTGCTCCCGGCGTCCCGCCCATCATCCTCCCCCTGGGGCTGCGCCTGCAACCCCATGACCCCATGACCCCGCAGAGCGAGCGCTGCTCCTGTCTGGGCTCTGCATCAAATCAACATGACGATTAACCGCGAAGAACTAGAAAAAAAAATTGCTGCAAAGATACAGCCTTTCTATACGTGGCTCTCCTACAAGGCAGGATCAGCAGGACAGACGTCTTAACAGAAACGAAAGCTTTAGGGATGACACAGCAGCACGAGGACAAGAAACTGTCCTGGGAATAAACGGAAACGAGAAATGTCGATTTCCACCGGGGATCTCCTTTGTCTCTATCGTTATGGACAAAAATTTGAAACCCACTGCTGGTAAGAATGCCTGTCCTTATAGCTGACCTGGAAATCAGGTTGATGGTGTGGATAAAAATCTTCAAGCGTTTTGTTTTCAATCAGCAATCTCCACTTCTAGAATTCAAACTAAGGAATGAATTAAAAATTGTCATGAAGATTCATAAACAAAGATGTTCACCGGAGTCATTATTTATGACGATGGATATTTTGGGAAAAGCAAAATCACAGGATTGGGGGCGGCAAAGTCATTTAGTTGTCCGGTGATAACTGTCGCATGTCTTATGCTCTAAGAAGTGACGCAGCCGATTATGAAACGATACACTGCGACGGCAATTTGTGAGCACGGAGTGTGTGTAGTTTTGATGAAAGACCTACCATGAGTGCCCCAGTGTATTTTTCTCATGCATTCGCAGTTGTTTCTTGCCTCTGTTTTTCCGCATCAGGAAGCCTTACCGTCTCTGAGATACTCGTTTCCCAAAGCAGGACGTGAGCCTGGACCCTGTCGGGCCCAGGACCCACCTCCCATCCCACGCTGACCCTGTTCCCGGAAGCATATGCCCACACGGGCGCTGTTTCCACAGGAACTGTCCCCACTGCGTGGTCCCTTTGGGAGGCGCCCAGCTTCTCCCGAGGGCAGGAGAGCACAGAGCAGCTTTGAAGGGAGGTCTGGTGGGAGAGTTTTCCTGGGGGAGAAGCTGGGTATGAACAGAGCCGCGGAAAGGGGGGCTAGGCAACCCCCCCCACGCTCCCACCTCCCAACCCCCTCCATTGGGTCACACCGTGGGCACAGCTTGGGAAGGGGCCAGGCCTCCTCCCCCATGGCGCCCCCACCCTGGTCCAGACGCTCCAGAATAAACAGATCAAGAATAAATAAAAATAAATGTATCAGGTGCCTCTTTGGCGTCTGTGGAGATGGTTGTAACGTTCTTATTAACAGATGACGTTAGGAGACAGCGCAGGCGTGAATTTTACCATGCTTAGTCCTCTGTGTTCCAGGCGTAAACCCCAGCCAGTCGCGACAGCATCCCTTTAATGTGACGCTGGAGTCTATTAATACCACTTCGTTCTTTCGTTATAGTTTGATCTTTGCATGCAATATGTTCCAGAAATCTCTCCTTGTCAGTTCGCTTAGGTTGGCCTCAGTTTGCATTTCAGGTGTGACGTACTCTAAGTACCAATCTGATGATTCTGTTTTTAGAAATAGATTCTAATCTTGAGAACAGTTACAGATGAACAGACGCGTCGTGAAGGTGGCACAGGGCTCCCACGCGCCTCACGCTCAGCTTCCACTGTTAGTGACATCTTACATTTTTATCGTGTGTTTGTTACAATTGATGAGCCAATGTTGACATATTGTTATTAAATAAAGTCCTTACTTTATTCAGATTGCCTTGGTGTTTACCTACTGTCCTTGTTCTGTTAGAGGGTCCCATCCTGACACCACATGACACTTAGTCACCAGGTCTCCGGTCTCCTCAGGGTCCTCTCGGCTGTGACGGCCGCTCAGACTCACCTTGTTTGGTGACCTCGACGGCTTTGAGGGGGACCATTCTGTAGGACGGCCCTCGGCTGGGATCCGTCTGATGTCCTTCTCCTGGTTAGGCTGGGGCGGGGGGTTGGGAGGAACAGCCCAGAGGCAGAAGTGCCCTTGGCATCACCAGGACTCACCCCGGAGGGTGTTGGCCCTGGTCACCTGGCCAAGGTGTGACTGTCAGGCTCCCCGTGGCACAGGTTCCCCCCTTCGCGGCCCGTGCTTTTGTAACCAGGCTGCTCCGTGCAGCCCATCCCGCAGGACGGGCTGTGAGACTGCTGTCTTCAGGGGTTTCATTAATTTTGCTGCCGTCCATTGCTGCTTGTCTCGATTTCTCCTTTAAGAATCTTCTGAGCTCCTTCCTGATGCATTTATTTTTCGCTCAGTCTCGGGGCATTCATGGAATGACTCTATTGATCTTTCCTGCCCCCCAACTCCCCGCTGCTCAGCGGGCACCTCCGTCCCCACACCCCTCGCTTCCTGGCACCGACTGGGCAGAACCAGAGCCTGGTGTCTCCATCCGTCCGCCTAGTTCCGCTCGTACTTGGGTGAGTGAGGATGGGCGTCGTGTGCCAGCAGGGTCTCCACAGAGCTGAACCGAGGGTACCAGCGGGCGGATCGTTTGAGTTTCACTTCTCAGCCTTGAGCCTCGGTGAGCCGAAGCCCTCGGGGAGGCTGCTGGGTCTGCAGACTGTCCAGGCCTGCTCCCTCCCCAGCCCAGTGCCTGTCCCCACTCTCTCCTGTGGGTGACCCTGAGCCCACCCCCCACGGGACTGAATCCCTCGCAGGGGTGCCTTCCCGCCAGTGCCACCCTTCCACCTGCACCACACGCCTGCCTTCCTGGCTGTCGCTGCCTGGACCTTTCCCCTTCACCTGAGCCCCACCTGACCACACCTGTGTCCTACCTGTGTCCCACCTGTGTCCCACCTGTGTCCCACCTGAGCCCCGCCTGAGCCCCGCCTGTGCCCCACCTGTGCCCACCTGTGCCCCACCTGTGCCCACCTGAGCCCCACCTGTGCCCTACCTGAGTCCCGTCCGAGCCCCAGTGCCCTCTTCCTCCCTCCAACGTTGCTCTAGCTCCCCCTTGTCCTCCCTGCGTCTCTGGGTCTTCATTCTCTCCAGACCCACATCAGTTCAGAGGTGCTGTAGTGTCTCCCGCCCGAGAGCCTGCCCGCCGTCTGCACCCAGCCCCTCGGTACGCTCGCAGTGCTGTGGCTGTGGGTACCATCCACGTCGGGATGCCCGGGTCGCCCTGAGCCCCACCTCTAGCTGCCTCCACAGCATCTCCTGCAGGCCTTGCGTGCTCCACACCTGCTGCACCCTCCGGCTTCTCCATCAGTCCCTGCCCTGCAGCCCCTGGAACCTCCTCTGGGGTCTCTGGGCTGACCCTTGTCATCGTGGACCCAATGTCTCTGTGCTGTTCACTCACTTATTCTCTCTCCATGTGCGTAGAGATGATTTGATTGATTCAGGTTCATCTAGAATATATGAAATCCTACAACAGGACTTTTAGTCTTTACTCATTTTCCCACCAGGTAAGGGTTTGCAATTTTTATATTAAAATGCCATTTGGGGGGAGTTCCCTGGTGGTCCAGTGGTTAGCATGCTGCACTTTCACTGCCGAGAGCCCGGGTTCAATCCCTGAATAGGGAACCAGATCCCACAAGCTGTGCAGCACGGCCAAAAATAAGTAAAATAAAATAAAATGCCATTTTCATGCCAAAAATGTGCGGAGCCGTGGTTTTGCTTTGGAAGAAAATGCTTTGAAACAATAGAAAGCGTATAAGCGACGAGTGCTTACGGTAATTCTCCTCATGCGTTTGTCCTCCCTGCGGACTGGACTTGTGGTCTTGTTTCAGCTGCTTTAAAATCCGACCTGGACCTTTAGCCAGGCAGCTTTTTCAGTGACTCTCTGAAAACAGCATTCACGTATTTCATTGGCACCGTCTGCAGCTCTGAAAGGCAATTTTTTATTTATTGAATTAAGGAGACCGTGAAATGTGTTTGAGATGCAATATTCCACTTCTCCATGCTTTGAAGGACCCAACAACTGGTCTGATTTCTCTGTGTAATTTCTCCTCCTTCAGATATCAAGGCTTCGCTGAATTAAGCATCTTTAGTCATTTACTGTCCTTCTCTTCTTAAATAAACAGACCTGCCAAGTAGTTTGACGCCTCTTCAGGCAACGCCATGTCTCCTAGTGTCTGACAGCTCTTGTGAGTTTTGACACCTCTCTTGACCTGTGCCCTGTGCAGCTGGGATCTTTTCTGTTTTCTGAGGTTAGAAGCGGGAAGGCGATCGCGACACCTGGAGAGTTAGGCGGTTAAGAGAAAGGGGGATGTGGCCAACAATCCCAGGTGGCCTCCTCACCTGCAGAGGGAAGAGCTCGGATTTGTGCGTCGGGAAGTGAGAAGAGGGATCTGTGTCTTCAGGACTCAGTTCTGAGGTCACCTGATGGAAGTACATTTTCTTTCTTGTGTTGGCACAAACACGGAAGAAAGCTTGACCCGGCAAGCAGCTGTGCAGCCCACGCGTGGGTGTCGCCTCCTGCACATGTGTGTGGTCAGTTATGGACACTCACGGGCACACGTGTCTCTTGGGCGGAGCTGGATCCCTGGGGTGTGGTTAACAGGACCCAGCAGCCTGGCTGCAGAGTCGGGACTGGCGTCCGCAGACAGAGATGTCGAGATCTGATGGATGCCCTGGGTACAGACAGCTGTTAACCAGGGAGCAGCCTCACACCTGGGGGCAGGGGGACAGGGCCCTGGCTGGCCTGGGCTTTTGAGGAGGGACAGAATTCAGTGGGTGGAGGGAAAGAAGAGCCCCCCTCCCGCCCCCGCGGAGGGACGCGGCGCCTTGCGCTGCTCATCTGCTCTGACAGATAAAGTGGGTAGAAACGGGGATTACCGCGTGGTGGGCGTTCACCTCGAAGCAGATGTTGGGAGACAGGAAGGGAGGGTTACACGGGGGGCGGGGAGGAGAGCGGTGCCCTCGCAGTAAAGGAGATAAAGCAAAAGCTGCCCTGAGATCTGAGGACACTTAGACCTGATGACAGTTTCTAGGCGATGCTGGGAGCAGGGACCTCGCTAAAGGCCGCTGAAGGCGAGGGACTGGCAGACTCCAGTCTGTGGGCAGCCTTACGTGACCCACGAAAACGTTGCGGAGAAGCAAGAATTGGAGGAGAACCTGCAGGTCCGAAGAGCCGCCGGGAAGTAGCGGCCAATCCAGTGTGTGAGCTGCACCGCGCAGATCCCAATTCTGACACACCCACTGGGCTCAGAAAACAGAAACAATATTTAAACTAAGAGCTGTTAACCACGTCGTGGCCACGCAGCTGTCGATTGTCTCGTGTTTGTGTTTAGATGGTGGTGGCTGGTCTCCTTAGATCACACAGGGGCAGGGGCGGTGCGGCGGTTGGCGGGATGAGGGAGGCGCAGGGCGGGTCGGGCGCAGACACCCGCAGTCCTTACCCTGTGCCGCTGCTTCTGTGCACATTTGAAGTTTCTACTCTGGGCGGATAATCCCCTGTAACGTAACTTGCGTGGTAGAGACCCCCGACTCGAGGCCACGACTGTGGGTCATCACAGTCGGGGCTGGTTCTCTGCCGGATCGCATCCCTGGGGACCAGCGGAGAGCAGGCTTCTTTCCGTCCAGCCGGGCCCACAGTTACTAGACCTGAATGCAGAGGAACGGTTTTCGCTTTTTAAATAAATCTGGTGCGTTTTTCCTCCTTAAAAAAAAGCCATGATTGGGCTTCCCTAGTGGCGCAGTGGTTGAGAGTCCGCCTGCCGATGCAGGGGACGCGGGTTCGCGCCCCGGTCCGGGAAGATCCCACATGCCGCGGAGCGGCTGGGCCCGTGAGCCATGGCCGCTGAGCCTGCGCGTCCAGAGCCCGTGCTCCTCAATGGGAGAGGCCACAACAGTGAGAGGCCCGCGTACCGCAAAAAAAAAGCCATGACAGCTCTGCTCCAGAGCGCGTTCTCAGCCGCAGCAGCAGGCACGTGGGGCGGCCCCGTCTGCCCGTTGCTTGCGTGCGTGTGGGACCAGGAGCCGCAGGTGCGTGGGCGTGGCTTTGGCACAGGGACGGGGCAGGCGTTGGAATGAGCCAGGAAGCTTCATGGCCCTGCCCCGAGGCGGGGTGGACGAGAGTCACCCTCAGGAAGAGGAGGGCTGCTGCCCCGAGTGACACCCCACCCCGGGAATGTCCCCGACAGCTCCTGGCTCCGGGGCGCCGTCTGAGGTTGGTGCCGGGGACACAGTCAGAGACGGTAGCTGGCCTTTGCGAGACTGACTCCGGGCCACCAGTGCCTGGAAGGACTCGCCCGGCCCCTGGACTCAGGTGCCAGCAGAGGCCGGGCTGGCCATGGCCGTGGGCCGTTCGCCTTCAGGTTTGCTGTGCGTCCCCCTGTGGGCTTAACCTTTGCCACAGACGGCGGCCAGGCCCTGCTCAAGCCGAGGGGTGAGCTCTGGAGTCACTGCGGCCCTTCCCGTCCCCCCGAGGGCACTGGCTCCAGTGGGGAGTCGGGGGTGGGACACGGACAGCAGGAAAAGCCTGCTCTTAGGGCGTTAGCAGAGTCACTGCAGGAGGCAGCGGGAGCTGATCCGAAGCTCGTCCCCAGGTTAACTCTTCAACCCCCACGGAGCCTAGGAAGCAGGCAGGGTTCATCTTGGCCTCACGGCCACACGTACCGCTCAGAATCTGCAGGGACGGGCCTCTGTGGCCTGCACTCACCGCCCGCCTGGGCCGCCAGCACCTGCTCGGCACCTCCAAGGTGTACGGGGAGGCCCGGCCCGGCAGCGGGGCAGGGGACGGGGCCTCTGTGCCCTGTTGGATTCGTCCTGTGGAGTCCCTTTTCTCAGGGGCCCTGTTTCCCGGCGTCCTTTCCGCTGGACGTTGGCGCGTGATTCAGAGCCGGAGGAGCCCGTCGGGGTGAGTGAGGCGAGGGGGGCAGGATGCCGCGGCCGCTTTGAAGACACTGGACAGTTTCTTCCAAAATTCTTACCACGTGATCCAGCGACCGCTCTCCTGTGTGTTTACCCAGACGAGCTGAAAACTTACACCCACGCGAAGCTGCACGTGGATGTTTGTGGCAGCTTATTCAGAGCAGCCCGGGTGCCCTTCAGCAGGTGACGGATGAACAAACTGTGGTCCATCGGCCGACGATTCTGTTCAGGGCCGAGAGGAAATGAGCAGAGAGGATCTTAGGGCAGGTGAAACCATTCTGCACGGCTGTGGTGGTAGAGGCAGGACATCACGGACCTGTCAACACCCAGAGAACTTTACAGCACAAAGGGTGAACCTCCATGCATGCGAAGGAAACCAACCATTGAGGGGGTCAGGGGTCTCAGGAAGCACACACACGTGACAAGTGTGCGGTCAGTGAAGGGCGGGTGCCGTGCCGACGTGAGTGGCCTGGGGAGGGAGGGGGTCTGTACACAGGGCCAAGGGACCCTGGGGTTGGTTAGTGCCTTCCTCCCTGTTAGTAACAGTTAGCAGTTAGGCAGGAGTGTTTGCCTGTTTGAAGTGTGGTGTTGAAGGACCTCTTCTCCTGTCTTTAGTTTTGAGGATGGCGTGAGCAGGACGTGTGCCCTCAGTCCCGGACCAGTGACCCTCTGGGTGCAGGAATGTCATGTGTGGGAGGGGTCCCGGGGGCTGGCGCTGAGACACACGGACCGTCTCACGCCGCTGGGACCCGGCTGCCCTGGCATCCCCAGCGCTGGCCCCCCAGAGACTTCTAAACACCACCCCCGTTATGAACAGGCCGACCTTCCCGTGGGCCCCGGGCCGCTCCCCGAATTCTCAGTTCAGACGCGTTGATGGGCCTTTTGAAAGTGGGACCAGTTTCCTGGCCCTGGACACGTCAGTGATAAGGTTTGTGTTTCCCAACAAATAAACACTTCGGAAGATGTGACAGGATCACATCACAAGGTCTAAGTTCAGCAAGGGGATGCCTCGTGTGCCCCCCAAATTCATGTGTCAGAGTCCTGACCCCCAGCACCTCAAAATGTGACCTTATTTGGGAAAAGGGTTGTTGCAGATGTAACTAGGTAAGATGAGGCCTTACTAGAATGGGGCGGTCCTGATCCAACGTGACTGGTGTCCTCGTAAAATTGGGAAATGAGACACACACAGAGAGAAGAGACACACACAGGGAGAAGAGACACACACAGGGAGAAGAGACACGCACAGGGAGAGACACACACAGGGAGAAGAGACACACACAGGGAGAGACACACACAGGGAGAAGAGACACACACAGGGAGAAGAGACACGCACAGGGAGAGACACACACAGGGAGAAGCCATGTGAAGGTGACAGCGGGGATTGGAGTCATGCTTCTACCAGGCAAGGATGCCAGGAACCACCAGAGGCTGGGAGAGAGCCCGGGACAGACCCTCCCTCATGGCCTCAGAAGGAGCCAGTCTGCCGGCACCTTGACCTTGGACTCCTGGCTGGAGACTCTGAGAGAACAGATCCCTGTCGTTTAAGCCGCCCCGTCCGGGGAACTCTGTTACAGTGGCCCCAGGACACTCACAGCTTTCCTGCTGGCCATCTGCCATTTAATGCAGTTACCAAGCTTTTGGTGAAAGCCTGATTCAGTGCTGGTTATTTGGAAGAATATGTTTTTGGGGTCGAAGTGAAGGAATCAATAAGACGGTGTGTGATTTATTCGCTGGTGGCAGAAAATTCGTGGACGCTTTGTCAGAAAAGATTTTCCTTAATCTGAAAACAATCTGAATGTTTTGCTGGAAAACATTTGCGATTCAGCTGCTCTGGGAGCTTATTAGATGCCTTTCTGCAAAGCACGGATTGTAAATACTAAGTCCTCGTGCAGGACGATGGTTACACCTCGAGGTTACTGTTTCTCTAAAGTGAATCCTTTAAAACTCCAGTTTAAAAATTATCTCATGGAGTCAGAGAAAGAGAACACAGAGGAAAAGTACCGGGTGGTGGACTTCCTCTTTGTTTGGGAGGAAGGTGAGTGTCTTCCTGACACCCCGTTGGACAGTCTTCGGGAGGCGAAGGCGGTGACTGTGCGTTTGTAAACCCAGGAGCCTCGTACCTGCTGTGGGGCCCTGACGGCAGATCCAGGAACGGAAGCTCGGGTGACTCGGAGGAAAGGGGCCTTTGTTTCGTTGGAAAGCGGAACAGGCACTTTGAAACTTGACCACATTCCTGGCCTCAGCCCATCCTCGTGCCCACCGTTCGGTATGAAATGTCCACGTTTTCTGTGGTTTATACAACAGCTGGGCCGCGTGTTGCAGACTGGCTGGCCGTCCGGAGCACCGCAGAGGCCGGCGTGGGAGGACCGCGGCGGGCGTCTCCCTGGAGGGTGGCGGCCGGATTGGGGGCTGGGGAGGCTGCCCCAGGCCCCTCGTGCACAAGGACAGGAGGAGGGACAGCACAGAGACGGCACAAAACGGCAGCAGCCGCAGCTCTCAAGGGAGGAAAATCAAGCACGTGGAAGAAAGAAAAATGTCACCTTTGAGTTTCAATTTCCAGATGCATCTGTGAACTTCACCGAACAGCAGATAAGGAATTTGTTTTACGCTCTGGGGAAAGTAAGGCCAAACCCCGTCCTTGTCATTTGAGGGCCGCACCTTGGAGCCAGGTGGGAGGAGCAGAAACAGGTCAGCTGGGCCCACAGGGCTCTCGCAGCCTCGGCGGCTCAGGGATTTGGGGCCGGACATCCTGCCGTGGGTCCGTCCTGTGCCTTATGGGGTGTGGGCAGCAGCCTGAGTTGTGACGACCGGAGATGCCTCCCGACGCTGTCCAGTACCCAGGTTAGGGGCAAAATCGCCGCCCTCTCTCCCCGACCCCTGCTCTGACGAGAGATGAAACTCCAACACAGCTTTGCTCTCCAGGGCGGATGGCGCTGCTAGGTTGGGGGCTCCACGTCCAGAGACCCCCGGTCCTGAGCCCGCCCTGGAGGCCGCTTGGCGAGCTGCCGGCCGGGGTTGGGGGGCGGTTAGCACCACAAGGCCGCTTCTCCACTGCAGCGGCTCTCCCTACCGGTCACCCGCAGATAACTCCCCGCTCCGCCCGGGCCCTCAAGCAAAGATTTCATTTCTCACTTTTTCACAGTAAGTATTTTAAGTCCTTAGAAACATGTCGCCGCTTTTTCATGTAAATCTTGAAGCTATTGTGTTTTTTCCAATAAGCCACTTGTAACCGGTTTATTTTGACACCCTTGCAAAGGCTGTCATAGCTCATTTTCCTGTGTGTCTGCGGACAGGAGTGTCCTTGGTGACTCTGACGCCCCGCCACCCGGCACGTGGAAGGTGCCAACATGTGAACGCAGGGACGCAGCGTCTCGCGGGCACCCGTGCTCAGCTGCGGGCGGAGATCCTGGCGTCCTGGAGGGCCCGGGCTCCGTTAAACACTGACTTTGACTTTGAAGCCCGTGTGCTAGTATCTGAACATGGAAACTGCAAAAATGCTGTCTGGGTTTGTGTAAAATACAGTGTTTCTGGGCTCAGATACATGTGCCCAAATTTTACTGACAGAATGTCCCAGGGGTGCAGGGCATCGACAGTTGTTGACGCAGCGTTACCCCGGCTCGGACACCCTGAGAATTGCAATTCCCCTGCTGCCTGGCGGGCCGGCCTGGCCCCGCTAGACCCCCTCGTGCCAGCAGGTGGCACTGCTGGGCCGGCCAAGGCTGGACCACCTTTCCTTCCACGTTTAGGGGTGAAATGTGTCCTAAGGATGTGACAGAATGATGGGGACGCTGTAGGCGAGTACAGTTTGGATGCGCGGGGAAGTGAGGCCTGCTCCTTGGAGAAGCCGAGGGGTCCCAGGAGGCCTGGAGCCACAGGCTCGTGTACCTGCCCAGGAGTCACGCAGGTGAGTTTATGCACAGGCGAGTTTACAGGCAGGCCGCCCTCCGGCTGGGGTGGCGCCCGGGCGAGCTCGGCGTTCCCTGAGTTTCTCCGCCAGCTTCTGGATTGTTGCAGGGAAAGTAGAAGAAACTGGCTTGTGAGCAGCTCGACAGCGTCCAGGAGGGGCTGGTGTGTGTGAATGTCGATTGTCTGGTCCGCCATTCACTTCAATTTTCATAACAGCCTGTTTAGGCATAATTCGCATACACGCAGAGCTCGGAGATATCGTGGGTTCGGTTCCAGGCCAACCACGATAAAGCAAGTACCTCGATGAAGCGAGTCACGTGAACTTCTCGGTTTCCCGGTACCTGTAAAAGCTACGTTTGCACTGTACTGTAGTCTGTTAAGTGTGCAACAGCGTTACGTCTAAAAAACCAAAACCCGGCCTTCCCTGGTGGCGCAGTGGTTGAGAGTCCGCCTGCCGATGCAGGGGACGTGGGTTCGTGCCTCAGTCTGGGAAGATCCCACATGCCGCGGAGCGGCTGGGCCCGTGAGCCATGGCCGCTGAGCCTGCGCGTCCGGAGCCTGTGCTCCGCAACGGGAGAGGCCACAGCAGCGAGAGGCCCGCGTACCGCAAAAAAAAAAACTCTGGGGCTCCCACCTGGTACGGCAGGTGTGCGGGCGAGTTGCTCGTGGCCAGGGGGCCCTTCTGTACACAGTGGGGCGCGTGGCAGGTCCGGCCTCCACACACCCATGCTGACAACCAAAACCGTGCCCAAGGGCACGAGTCTCCCTGTGGGAAGTGCGACCTCACTAATGCGCTGACCCGAGGACCCAGAGGGCGCTGGGGCTGGTTTCCTGCCGGGGTGAATGGGTGTGGGCCCCGGGGCTGGGTGCACCTGGGCCCGTGACACCCTGAGTGGAGCGTCTCAGAGCAGACTTTGTCTTGGGGAACGTGCCTTCCCGACGGGCAGGTTTCCAGGGTCCGGCACCCCAAACCATGTGTTTTTTGCTTCTCAGGCTGCAGCAGGGCCTGGGGAGAGGGAGGAAGGTCCTGTGGGGACCAGGGAATTGGGGGGTGGAGGGGCGAGTGGGCGGGACATGAGGGTAGGTCGCCATGCCTCCAGCTTGCGTCCTGCGGGATGGACCACATCACAGGGACGCCCCGGAGCCACCTGGGGTGACTACAGGGTGGACACAGAGAGGGGGCTTTTAGGGCAGTGAAACCATCTTGCACGATACCGTGACACCATGCATTTGTCCAAACTCAAAAACTGCCTGACGTAAAGAGCGAGCTCTGACGTAAACCGCAGATTCAGCTAATAACATAGAACATAGCAGTACTGGTTCATCAGTCATAACGTGGGTACCACACCAGTGAGGGGGGATGTGTGGGGACTCCCTGTACCTCCTCTTCCGTGTTCTGCAAACCTCAAACTGCTTTCAAAGTTGAAGTCTTATTTCTAAGCGCTTGTCGTGGAAGGGGGTGAGCCCACGTCACTGTCGTTGGGATCTTTTCCCACGAGGTGTGTTTGAAGCTGCGGTGACGGGTTTGCAGCCTCACCTCCTGCACCGTCTTCTTGACCGTGGGCCGTGCGCCCGCCCGGCTGAGCAGGAAGTGCCCGTGTGGGCAGAGAGTCAAAGCCTCATCTGCACGTGCGATGCGGTCTCGTCTTGCGTACACGGGTGGTGGTGGAGCATGTCTGGCACGTTTATACACCCACTACCTGAGGTGGTTAAAAGAGATAATTGGGCTGGTACCAGCGTCCTTCTTAGTCTTACAGAAACGAACCACAGGCAGGTGAATCAGTGACACAGTGGTTCACTGACGCGGATATTAACCATGTTTTTAATTTTTTAAACCCAGGACTCCTCCTGTGGCTTCCAGGTGGTTCCAGCCAGGTGGGAACGTGCGGTTATTTCCTGCAGAACACCTGAGCTCACCCGAGGGCCAGCCTTCTCTCTTTGGGGCATCATGTTTTGAGGGGACTTCTCTTATTTATTTATTTATTTATTTTTTACATCTTTATTGGAGTGTAATTGCTTTACAGTGGTGTGTTAGTTTCTGCTTTATAACAAAGTGAATCAGTTATACATATACATATGTTCCCGATATCTCTTCCCTCTTGCATCTCCCTCTTTGAAATGCTAACACTTTTCCGTTTGTATTTGTTGAAATTCCAGAGCTTTCCATGACGGATGCTAAAATTTAGTCACCTTTTCGCTTGGTCAGCTTTTCACTTGAAACGTCAGAATGTAAGTAGGCACATTTGCTACCCAGTGAAATTACTCTAACTAAAGCTAGCCAACATCCTTCAACAGATATCCCTAAAGATCATTTTTCTTCCCTTTGCAATAAAAACGACAGTAACTCTAATCTCAAAATAAACAAAATAGATGCAGCTGTGACCCGCAGAAGCATAATTACCAGCTGGATACCTTGTGAGCCGACAGATCACTAAACTTTAAACCTATGGGAATGCACGTGTTCTACCAAACAGGAAGGAAACAGACAAGAATGGCAGGTCACGGCTTCACTGCAGCCGCTGGAGGAAGAGGGCTGTGTCTGCCCCGACTCTCCTCGGATTTTGCTGTGAAAATGGGCTGGAGGTTCCCTCGAGGTCAGAGCCCCGCCCCCAGGTCAGGGCCCTCCTCGAGGTCAGCGCCCCGCCCCCAAGTCAGGGCCCTCCTCGAGGTCAGCGCCCCGCCCCCAGGTCAGGGCCTCCTCGAGGTCAGCGCCCCGCCCCCAGGTCAGGGCCTCCTCTTATGTGGGAAACTGAGAGGCAGCCCCCTTTGTTGTCTCAGGAGTTTTTCTGAATGAATTCACCCAGAGCCAGAGGGAGGTGTGTATCCAGAGCTCACTGGGTCAGAAGAGATGCTTGTGCTCTGATGTCACTTTAAAACTTAACCCATGAAAGACCACCGCACAGAAGACAGAGCAGACGGACTTTCCCCCGACCCTTCCACTCGGTAAACACGGGCCCCTGAACTTCACATGTGAAAAAAGTGAGAAGATTCTGAGGAGGAGAGCAGCCGGGATCCCAGGGCCCAAGAAGGACACAGTGGTCCAGGCTGGGTGCTGGAGGAACCGGCAACCGGAAGCGCCACTGGGCGTAAACCCCAGAAAGCCGTGACCAAAGCCTGCTCTCTCCACCAAAGGACCAGGAGAGGAAGGACAGCAACTTCTGGACGATACCTGCCCCACCCCAGCCTGACATCACGGGAAGACTGTGCCCCTCTACCCGCCAGGCCCCAACGATGGCGGGGACGTAGACTCCCACTCTGAGAGGCTGCCTGAGGCTCCCCTGCCTCATTCGGTGGCGATGAGTCCCATCCCAGCGCTGGCACTTGAGGTCAGTGGAGGCCACGTGGGGAGCCTGGACGTCCCCCTGCCCTGGGACTCCGAGGAGGCTTAGTGGACCCAGGACTTTCACCACCACCCGGGGGACCAGCGAGACCCCCCCCACAGTGACAGTGGGGATGCTCAGGGAGCAGTGACAAGAGCCCCAGACCCCCAGCTGGGAGGCGTCAGTGGGGACCCCTCAGCAGTGACAAGGAGCCCCCGACCTCTCACCCTCTGCCCCAGATGTCGAGTCTTGAGTGTCGCCGTTGGGGAACCTGGCCTCTACCCCTGCTTGGCAGTACAGAGGTGGTGCCCTTACTCCCCCCCATTGGAGCGCCCAGAGGAAGCCCGACAAAATGGCAGCTTTTTAACAAATACACAGTTTCGTAACATAATGCAGAAATGTCCATGTGTCCTTCGAAAACTAACTCATATCAGGAACCAGGAAAGTCTCAGAACGAATGAAAAAAGACGAGGTGTCAACACAGAGATGGGAGAGACGGCAAGACCGTCCAACAAAGAGATCAAAGCGGCCACCGGAGACGCTTCCCCGAGCGATTACAGACGTGCTTGAAAAGGGAAAACAAGAACTCTCAGCAGAGAAATAGAAGATGGAGAGAAGGAAGCGGACATTTCATAAATTTCATAAATACTGTAACTGAAGCAAAAACATCTCAGTCAGTGGGCTCAGCAACAAAAGGGAGAGGACGGCAGAAAGAATCTATAAACTTGAAGAGAAAGCAGCAGGAATCACCCAACCATAAGGAAAATAAACTAAGGGGAAAAAAAGAAGAACAGAGCCCTGGGGACCCGAGGGGATTCTAACGGAAGATCTGACCTTCCCGTCACTGGAGTCACAGGAGAGAAGACAGAGGAGGGGCTGAAACGTCCCTAAATAAAGGCTGGAAATGGCTCAACTTGGCAAAAGACACAAACGCAAATATTTAAGAAGTTAGTAGAACCCCAGGTAGAATAAATCCACCCGAACCACACGAAGACATATAGTTAAACTTCTGAACATTGAAGACAAACAAAAATTTCTTGAAAAGCGCAGACTACCACCATTCCCTTGATAGGAAACAGACAATCTGAACGGTCTGAAGCTGTTAGAGACGTTGAGTTCATAATTTAAAGACTCTCAGAAAGGAAATCTTCAGATCAAGATGGTTTCACTCAAGAAGTCTACCACGCAGTAAAGAACGCCAGCTCTGCACGCCCTCTTCCTGTTCATCTTACGAGGCTAGTGTTACGCTGATGCCCAAAGCAGACAAAAACGAGAAGGAAAACTGGGGGCCAACAGCCCTCATGGATACGGACACAAAATCCATAACAAAGCATTAGCAATGGAGTGAAGCCACAAATAATAAGGATTACTCATTATGGCCAACGTGGGTTTAATCCAGGAGTGCAAGGCCGGATCAGTATTTGAAAATTAATCGGTGTAATCCACCATACTAATGAACTAAAGAAAAATCACACGGTCATTTCAATCAATGCAGAAAAAGTATTTCACAAAGTTCAACACCCTTTCAGAGACACAGGAATACGGGGGAGCTTCTTAAGTTATCAGAGTATTTACGAAAGACCCCTGCAGCTGACGTTACACTTAGCGGTGGCGATTGTATGCTGTACCCGCACAGCTGGGAACAACGTTCTCAACATTGTATTGGAAGTTCCTGCTGGTGCAGTGAGTCAGGAAAAGGAAATAAGAGGCATGGAGATTGGCGAGGAAGAATTAAACCATCTCTATTTACAGACGACACGGTTGTCTAAGATCTCAAGGACTCTACAGAAGAGCCCTAGAACTAATAAGTGAGTTTAGCAAGGTGCAGGACACAAGATAAACATTGAAAAATAAATTGTATCTCTCCGTATAGCAATGAGCACATGGACACCAAAATTAAAAATACAGTACCGTTCACAATTACTCCAAAAAATGAAGTACTTAGGTGCAACTCCAACAAAACACGTACACGGCTTGAAAACTGGAAAATGCTGATGAAGGAACTCAAATACCTAAATGAATGGAGAGACATACAGTGTGTACGGATCGGACGTCTTAACGTAGTGAAGACCTCAATTCTTTCCAAACTGATCAACATTTTTTGTAGATGTAGACAAGATTATCATAAAATTTGTGTGGAAAGAAAGAGGTAGAATACCTAAAATATCTTGAAAAAGAAGAACGTAGTAGGAGGAAGCAGTCTAAATGATAGCAAGGCATTATTCTGCCACACTAATCAGGACGGGTAGGAGCTGGCAGAGGGACAGACAGCGGAGCGGAATAGCGGAGCGGAATACAGCGCTCAGGAGTAACCCCACACAGACGGACCAACTGATTTTTGACAAAGGTGTCAGATCAGCTCAGTGGGGGGAAAACAGCCTTTCAACAAATGGTCTGGGGCAGTAGGACATCAGAGGCAAAACAAAAACGAACAAAAAACCATGCCTTAAGTTTCACACCTTATACAAACATTACCTCGAAATGGGTCACAGATTTAAACATAAAGTGTAAAACTATAAAACGTCAGAAAAAAATAAAGTAGATGACATTCAGGACCTAGGAATAGACCAAGAGTTCATAGACTTGATGCCAAAAACATGATAAAAGAAAAAACGGGTAAATTAGACTTTATCAAAATGAAAAACGTATGCTCTCCAAAGGACCCTGCCAGGAGAACAAAGACAAGCTACAGACAGGAGAAAATATTTGCAAATCACAGATAGAGGACTAAGGAGACTCAAAGCTCACCGGTATAAGAGCAAACAGTCCAGTTAGAAAATGGAAAGCAGAGATGAAGAGGTACTGATGACAAAGGCACACCAGAAAGGTGATTAGGGAAATGCAGAATAGCTACGAGCTACCATTACGCAGCTGCCAGAGGGGCTCAAGTGAAGAGCAGTGGCCGCACCCAGTGCTGGTCAGGGCGCTGAGGAGCTGGGTCTCTACGCTGATGGTGGGAATGAATGTAAAATGGTACAGCCATCTGGAAACGGTTTGCCAGTTTCTTTGAAAACAAAACATGCAGCTGTCATCCAGCCCAGCAAATTGCACTCCTGGGCATTTATCCCAGAGAAAGAGAAACATATTCACACGAATTCATGCACACGAATGTTTCCATTCGTTGTATTCATAGTAGCCCCAAACTGGAAAGAACCCTCACGTCCTTCAGTGGGTGAATGGCTAGAAGAAGCTGTGGTCCCTCTACTCTGTGGAACGCTAACTACTCAGCAAGAGCAAGGACAGACGACAGGTTCACAAAAGCACCTGGATGAACCTCCAGAGAGTCAGGCTGAGTGATTCCATTTAGAGAACATTCTTGAAATGACAGCACCATGGAAATGGAGAAAAAACTAGTGGTCGCCAGGGTTCAGGAGGGGGTGGGAGGGAGGTGGGTGTCTGTGAAGGGGGCCGTGTGGTGATGGGGAGCCCAGGGTGTGGGCTGTGCTGGTGTCACTGTCCACGCTGTGACATCTTACTGTACTTTTGTACGTTGTAACCTTTGGGGGGAAGGGGTCTCTCTGGATTATTCCTTATAACTGCCTGTGAACCTACAAGTGACTTTAAAAAGGGAGTCAATAACCCACAGCCCTGTTCACTCACTGCCAGCAGGTCCACACGTGCTGGGTAGGAGGGGTTTTGCCAGGATGTAGACTCTTACTTGCAGTGGGAAGGAGGGGGAAGGAGCTCTCCTTTTAGATAGCTGTGACCTTGGCTGGCGTAAAATAAATATTTGCTACAGAGTTATAGGTCCAGATCTCCAAGTTAAAATACACGTTAAGGTAGGTTAAATTCAATTTCAGTGACCTTGGTGTTGAGCCTTGGAAAATATGGCCTCTTAGTTAACACTTGAATACATGACGTTTCTGAAATTAATCAGGTATGTTTAAATATTCAGTGGCAGGCAGAGGGGATGGAGGCAGCGGTGGATGCCGAGGGGAATGTGGTTGCCTGCTGCTGCTGCTGGAGCCTCAGCGGGGGCTGCAAGGGAGCTCAGAGCACCCCCTGCCCTCCCCCCCGCCCCCCGCCCTCCCCCCACTGCCCTCCCCCTGCCCCCTGCCCTCCCCCCACTGCCCCCACCCTCCCCCTGCCCTCCCCCCACTGCCCCCACCCTCCCCCTGCCCACCCCCTGCCCCAATGCCCTCCCCTGCCCTCCCCCCACAGCCCCCACCCTCCCCCTGCCCACCCCCCGCCCCCTGCCCTCCCCCCACTGCCCCCACCCTCCCCCTGCCCTCCCCCCACTGCCCCCACCCTCCCCCCGCCCTCTCCCCACTGCCCCCCACCCTCCCCCCCACCCTCCCCTACTGCCCTGCGGCACCGCTGGTGTCACTGTGTGCGATTCACACACATGCCCGGCTTCCCGGTTCCTTCCTGGAGGTCTCAGCGCCAAGGCACCCCTGCGTCATCTTTTCCACTGACCACGTCCCCGGGGAGAGACAGGAGGCCCACGGCCCACGTACCAGCCCCCGAGCCTCTGCAGAGCCTGAGTGCCTGTGACCCCCTCCTCTGGACCTTCGGGTATTTTGTGGATTGTTGGGTGGGGGGAATCTGAAAACATACGATAAAATCAAATTTAAAGTTGTTACTACTAGTTTTCTAAACAAAGTAATAAACCAGCTTCCTAATCACAGATTGGCATGTTCCCCATGTTTACTGTTTTGGACCAAAGTCCCCGGAGAAGGAGCATAAACAGCACAGAGACGTCAGCGCGGGCGCCCCCGGAAAGACCCGCTGTCATTCCCACCGGTGACCCCTATTGTTAGCCGCTTCCTCTCCACTCAGACGTCAAGTCCACTGCCAGGGAGAGCCCGGTGGGGGGGCGGATAATTAAGGCTGCAGGCGACAGTCACACACCCGCCCATTTGGGGAAGAGATACTGTGTACGGAGAGCAGCTGGTACCCAGAAGGTCCGAGGTACCTCGGGTGTGAGGGGCTACTTTGCGCGAGTCTGTTCTGTGGGCTGGTGCTGGGCACACCCCACCCCCAGGGAGCTGAAAGGGGCCCTGCTCCCTGCGGGGGTAAGAGGATGCGACCCTTTGCCAGGGGCCCTATTTCGGCATCAGTGCTTATTCCGTGCATTTTTGGTGGAAGGAACGTTTCCAGCCCTGATCTCCGTAGGATGTGTGAAGGGCTGGCCACCTGACACTAATCCAACAGAGGTCTGACGTGGGTGTCCATCTCCTCCAGGGTCCAGCAGACAAAGATGGACACTAGCGGACACACATGGAGCCGCCAACCGTCCAAGGGGCCGCGGGAGCCGGGAGCCTAAGACGGAAGCCGTGATCTCTGTCACGGGGTTCACCTGTGCAGGGGCACAAATGGCAGAGACAGGGGTGGGAGAGCCCCTGCGGGTGTCCCGGCCCCCAGGGACTGCCATGACCCCTGTTCCCTGGCCTCCCGTCCACGACCTCCTAGTGGGAGCCTGGGAGCTGCTGCCAGGAGGGGGCCGCCCGGCCGGAAGACTGTGTCTGCGTCCAGCGCCCTGGCGCTCTCTGGAGGGGACTGTATTTGACAGTCTCCTTCCGCCACCCTCCTGGCCTTTCCCAGCGGCTGTGAAGTCCTGAGTCAAGTTTGCTTTTATCCTGGAGCTTCTCCCAAACTTGTCTTATCACCCGATGAGATTGTAACTGCCTGGAGCCAGGGTAGTATTTCACTTTCCTGTGACATCCGCCTTCCCAGGCCTCAAACACAGTGGTAGCAAAAGAATGAAGTCTCCCCACCTCTGCCCGACCGACTCAGGTCCCTTTGGGCTGCCCTGGTGTCCCCCGTCCCTGCTCCAGCCCCCACCTCCCGGGGGAGAGGACACCTGCCACCGCCCCCCTCCTCACGCTGGTGTTGTGCTCTAAACGCCTGGCTAGGACGGCCAGCCTGAAAGAAGGAAATCCTGTCGCTTGTCACAACGGGGACTGACGTGAGCAGGCAGAGGGGCAAAGGCTGCAAGGGCTGAGCTTCGAATAGTCAGACCCAGAGGAGCAGGCGGGCCGGGGCTGCAGGGGCGGCTCAGCGGGCGTGGGGTCTCGGTTACGGAGACGAGGGTGCTCCGCAGCTGCTGACGGCACAGCGCCCTGGTTGAGAGCCCGGTGCTGTGCACCTGAAACCGCGTCAGGAGGGCAGGTCTCACGTTAAGTGTTCCGGCCGCAGCTCGGGGGTGCAGGCAGCTCGGGGTGGGGGCTCCCTCTGTTCCCCTGACTGTGGAGGGGCTCTCGGTGCTCTCGCAGGTCCAGGCTCATCGCACCGTACATGGCGACGGCGTGGCTCTTCGTATCTCAATTGTCCTCAGTAGAGCTGTTCAAAAATGGAAACAGTGAAATAAAAGAACAACAGGTGTTAGCAGGGCCGCTTTAATTCTTCACTCTCTCTTTACTGAACCTCACGATTGCCCTGACCTAGTCCGGCAGCCGCAGGGGCCACCTGGAGGTGGGCCCCTCTGAACAACCGCCCCTGTGGGCTGAGCCCCCCCCGCGGCACCCCCTGCGGCCAAGGCCCCGGACTCTGGTTTGATGAGGCGGCTGGGCCTCGGGAGGGCCGGGCCCTGGGTTTCCGGGCTCTGTGTGCTCGTTGCGGGGTTGGGTGCGCGGCTTTGCAAACATAAGGTGGCTTGCCCCGCAAGGAGGAAACAGCCCTGGGATACTCGGAGCTACGCCGTGTCACACCCGCTGTGCCCTGAGGGGCCGCTGGGCCACGGCCAGGCTGGGGGCCCCCGCATCATCAGACCTCAGGAGTCGGGCAAACGAAGAAGACGTGGCCGCGACCTGGGCCCCAGAGGGGGCGGCTCAAGTCCGTGCTGGACAAGTGGACCCGCCGCCAAGCGGGAGCGCAGCCTCGCGTCCGTGCCGGGCCTCGGGGCTCAGGGGTAGGCGAGCGTGGGGTCCCCCCCGGTCGCCCTGAACCACGGGGACGAGGCCTGATTCTCTGAATGTTACAGCACTGCCGATATTTATCGAATGTGTGCCACGTGCCAGGCACTCTTCTAACCGTTTCCACGTATTTAATCTTCAAAACGACCCAGTGCTGTAGGTATTCTGTGGTCCCCATTCACAGATGGGGAAACTGAGGCAGAGCGTGACTAAGAAACTTCTTCGAGGTCACCCACCCAGTAAGTAAGTGGCCAGGCCGGGATGTGAGCCCAGGTTGCTGACTCTGGAACCCAAACTCCGAGCTGCTCTGCTAGGCAGAGTCTCCCAGAGGGGCGTTTCCACCCCCAAAAGCACACTGTCAGCATTTGGCCTTCCGTGGGGATGTCTCCCCAGAGGCCCAGGGTTGGGGCTCACGGTGGGTATGCCACGTGCACGACCCCGAACGTGGGGGCCTCTTAAACGCACGCACAGGAGATCCCCAGGCGCTCGGAGACTAAAATCAACTCCAGCTGCTCTAGGACCGGGCGTCAGTGTTGCACTGAGTCCCAGAGGGAGCGGTGCCAGACCCCTTCAGGGCTTACCACGCGCTCTTCTCTAGTCTCCTTCGGTTTCTTGGAAAGTATCTGAAATGAGGGAAGAAAGTCCAGATGCCACCGTGCACCGAGTTATCTTTCCTGCTTCCCAGGAGGCGTGATTCCCAGGGAACCGAAAGAGCCCAAGGTGCGAGGTCGTGGGGCCGGTGCTGCGCCCGGCCCTAACCCTGGAGCCTCCCGCGTCGCTGCTCGGACCTGATGTTCTGTCCTGAGAACCTGAACTGAGGTTCACGTGACGTGAGGAGAACGTTAGACGTCACAGTGCGAGTTCGCGTTAAGCATTTTGCCTCTTAAAACTCTTGTGTTTCCAGCCAGCACTTGTTCTGGGCGACGGGCCGTGTTTATAGAGCGAAGCAGGAGGGTCAGGGTCTGGAGAAGGGACACAGACACGCGGTTCCCGCTCCGAAAGCTCGTTTCACTTATAAGCGAGGTCGGTGTGCGCTAACGGAGCACCTCGCCTGTCTGTGACACCCCTTTAGAGTCAGAGCACCTGCCGACGTGCGCTGGGCCCGAGGGACAGCAGCGCGTTCCCCGGGCCGCGACTGTCCTCGGGTAGCCTGTGTCCCTGCCTCGCGGCCCGCGCGCTTTCCTCGCGGGGCATCCAGCGCTGTTGGGATGGACGAGGCGGCCCCCAGGCGAGGCTGCGTCAGCTGTGTTCCGACCAGGGCTCCTGGAAGCCAGGCGCGCTGGGCCTAAAGCCTCACGCGGCTCCACTGACCTGACCGCGAGCGGATGTCCGTCAGAGCCAGACACCCGCAGAGTCCTCCTCCAGTATCAGGCTTGTCTGCTGAGCTGTCTTCTGTGCATTCGTGTAACATCTGGGGATCTTACCAGCTGCCAGGTGGACGGATCCTACTGTCCTCACGGCCAGGCAGCCTGGTCACTTTGGTGACTTTGTAGCAACACGCCTACGTCATGGCAACCACGGCTCCTTTTCTCCCCCTCCCCGGACGGCCGGGAACAAAGCAAAGAGCTCAGGAGGACTGGAGCGTGGCCGTGACTGTGAGCAAACGAAGCCAGGACCTGCTGTCCAGGGCAATGCAGGAAGGGCCCCGGAGGCCACCGGGCTGCCGTCACAGCTGAGTGCAAGGGCCGGGGGGCTGCTGCTCCCGGCATCGCAGCACCTCGCTCCTGGGCGGGCCCGGGCGTGGTATGGGCCTAGGTACGCCGTAGGCCCAGGTGGCCGCCCCTCCGGAGGGTCCGGGGGTAAGCCTTGGTGTTGTCATGGCAGCGTCTTCTCTGCGGGGCTCCAAGCTGGGAAGGCTGCGTGAGGGCGGCCCCTGGGGCCTGCACCGACCCCGCGCCCCATCTTGGAAGACGGCCCCCCCGGGGCCTTAGGGTCTGGACGGGCTCGGGGCCTGCTACCCTCCATTCTTCCGTTTCTCCCCTTTGGGACGGGGCTGTTTGTCCCTCGGAAGCGGCCGCCTGTCCGGTTCCCCGGGCTCTCGGCCGGAGAGGACCTGGCCCCGGTGAGTCGCCTCAGCCGTGTAGCTCAGGTGAGACTCGGGACTCTTCTGAGTTGATGCCGGAACAAACACGTTCTGCGTGTGAGGATGTGGATTTTGGGGGGCCAGGAGCAGAATACCGTGGACGGGCTGTGTCCCGCCCCCAAAATTCATATGTTGAAATCGTAACTCCCAAGGTGATGGTGTTAGGAGGTGGGGGGCTTTGGGGTGATTAGGTCGTGAGGGTGGAGCCCCATTAGGGCTCTTATAGGAGGGACCCGAGAGAGTGCCTCACCCCTTCTCACGTGTGAGGACACGGCAAGGAGCCTTAGAAAGGGGGTCCTCCCCAGACCAGACCACGCTGGCGTCTTGGTCCTGGACGTCCAGACCCCAGAACCGTGGGAGCTAAGTCTCTGTTGTTACGAGCCCGAGCCTATGCCGTTGTGCTATGGCCTCCACGCCGACTCCGGCGCGGCAGCGAAGTGTGAAGTGGGTCCTTGCAGTTATTTCCTGCTTTACGTCTGAACGAACGTCCTTCCCAGAAAGTCGGAATCTCTCTGGCTTGGAGGCTGCTCAGGCCCACGAGGAGATGCACAGGCCCGATGCCCCAAAAGATCTGCCCAAAGTGCCCAGCTGGGAGGTGGCAGGGCTGAAGCCCAGCCTGGTGACATCCTTAAAATAACCACAGAACCCGAGGAGGCCAGTGCTCTGCAAGCGGGAGGGAGTGGGGGTGGGATCCCAGACCTGGCACTGCCCTCCCCCCAGGCCCTGCCCTGTGTGGCTGCAGGGGGGCCCGTGGCCCCAGCAGAACAGGGGCTGAGTTCGGGGCAGAGCCCTCTCTGAGGAGGCTCCACAGGGGGTCCCCACCTGCTCACTCACAGCCTGAGAGCATCACTCAGACCAGAGGCTTTTACTTTCCCATTTGGGATCTTTCTGGACGGTCAGTCCTGCGTCCCAGAGTCCTTGCCCCAGTTGGTCAGAAGTCAGTTATGGGCCGCTGGGGGATCTTTGTGAAGTTTCCCTTGAACAAATCCCCAGTAAATTATGAAAGGGACACCCTGCCTTGCTACCAGGTAAGTGATGCTGTGACAGTAGGGAAGCACTCTGAATTTTGCATCTCCTCTTAGAATGCACAGGGCACTGGGCTCCTTGCTGAGCTCAGGAATGGCAATGCAGAGCCCGTTAGGCTGTGAAAGGGCAAAGCTGGAGAAGCAGGGCCTCGGTCTGTGGAGGCGTCTGGTTAACCTGAGCCTCGTGAGACAGGATGCCGTCTGCAGGTTCCCCGAACTGGGCCGGGATCCAGCAGGTGTGGCCACGCCCAGACCAGCCCCTCTGTTACCTACAGAGGGGGTCCCAGTGACTTTGTATTCTGAGTCTAGAAGTGGATTAACTGTTGTCATTCAGTTAGCTCAGCTCAGTGTCCAAGGCTCAGTCCTGATGTAAAACCTGGTCTCCATCTCTCCCTCCCCACCCTGTCCCGCCCCACCTGGGCGCAGGTTTGGGATGGATGGGGGCGCTGCTCTCCACTCTCCCTCCCCCCAGCGTCTCCCTGGACCCAGGGCGGGGCAGGGCGGGGAGATGCAGGCACGTGCACGTGCGGGCTGACTTGCGGGCTGTCTCTTGGAGACCAGCGTGTGGGGTTGGCCAGGCGCACCACCGCCACCCCTGTGGTACCACTTCTAGCCGATCCCGGTGATGGCCACCCTCTCCTGGGGCCCCTGCACCAAACCTGGGCCATGGGACCGCTACCACCTTTTCGGTGGATGCCCCTATACACACTGTTGAGCTTCAGGTGCCCGGTGTGCAGTGTGATACACGGTACCTCAGGTGAACAGCACGATGAGCTTAGTGAACGCCTCCACCACGTCACACAGTTCCCGCTCCGCTTCTGCGGTAAGAACCTTCGAGATCTACCCTCTTAACAACATTCACATGTAGAATACGGTGTTGATAACTGTAGTCACCACGCTGAACAATGGAGCCTGGAACTTCCTCATCTGTAAGTGTAACGGGAGGTTTGTATCCTTGGGGCACCATCTGCCCATCTCCCACGACAACCCCCTGCCCGCAGCCCTTGGTAACGACCATCCTACTCTTTCTCTGAGTTTGGTTTTTCTAGATTCCGCATGTAAGTGAGATCACACAGTGTTTGTCTTTCTGTGTCTGACTTATTTCGCTCAGCCTAACGCCCTCAGGGTCCATCCGTGTTGCTGCAGATGGCAGGACTTCATTGCTTTTTACGGCTGAGTAATATTCCATTGTGTGTATGTACATCGTCATCCATTCATCCGTCGATGGACACTTAGGTTGCTTCCATATCTTGGCTACTGTAAATAATGCTGCAGTTAACGTAGGGGTACTTATATCTTTATGAATTAGTGTTTCTGTTTTCTTCAGAAAAATGCCCAGAAGTGGAATTACCGGATCACGTGGCAGTTCTGTTTTTAGTTTTCTGAGGAACCTCCACACCGTTCCCCACAGCGGCTGCACCCGTTTACGTTCCCACCAACAGTGCACGAGGGCTCCCTGCTCTCCGTGTCCTCACCAGCGCTTGCCGTCTCTCGTCTATTTCATGAGGCTGTTGGCAGGTGTGAGGGGGTGTCTCCCCGAGGTCTGGTTTGCATCCCTGACATCCCTGGTGTTGCGCACCCTCCAGCCATTCTCACGCTACGTGCTGGCTGAGCCACAGCTGGTCCCTCCCACAGCATCCCGGGTGACCCTGCCTTCTGTCTTCGGAGTGTTCTGTCCGCGCCTTTGGCCCGGGGCTTATCCTGGGAGCCCCGTGAGGGCGGGACCGCCCCCAGCCGCGCCGCCTGCTCAGCACCACCTGGACCCAGTGCCCAGGGGGAAGCTGCCCAGGAGAGGCGGGTGTGTCCTGAGGTCCCCGAGGGCTCCGGGATGCCCCCTCAGATGGAGGCTGGCTCTGTACCCCAGCTCACAGGTGAGGCTGTCTGCCCAAAGCTGTGGGTTTCTTCACAGCATCCTTTTCAAGTCTCCTCTTCTTCTTTGCTGCCCCCCTGCTCCGCCGTGTGGGACAGTCTAGTGCACGAAACAGCGCGCCCAGGCCTGGCGGGCGGCTCCCGCTACCTTCCAAGAGCCACGTCGCCGCCTCTCCCAGGGCCCCCTCCTCTCTCCCGAGGGCAGGCTCCCCCGGCGCCTGGGTTCTCAGAACCCGACCTGCACACCCTCCCAGCTCTCCTGTTTCTCGCCTCCCCTTTCAGGGCTGACTTTCCGGAACAGTTGCTAAGAGGATGTGTGCAGTATCCGGGGATAATCTTACGTTCTGCCTCTTTCTGGGACGGGCCGAGGCAGCGATGCAGAGCAGGCCTGTGCTCTTGGGATACTCGGGCTAAGATGCGCTGTGCAGGGGGGGGTCTGGGGGTGATGTTCCAACTGATCCGTGACAGTGTTTCCCTGAAGCAAACACTTGTTTTTAGGCCTGTGTTTATACGCATCGAAGTTTGATCCTGTCTCTGACACCTTACCAGCTGTGTGACCTTGGGCAAGTTACTGGACCTCTCTGCCTTATTCTGTAAAGCAGGGTAGAAACAGTGCCAGCCTCCCAAATCCTTGTGAAGATTTAATCGTTCACATCATGGAAAGAGCTTAGGAAGCGCTCGGTAGTGTTGGGCGGGGTCGTCATGACTGTTACACTTTACGCCACATCCAGTGATTTTCATAGCAACGGCACCACGTGTGCCGTAATTTAAGGAGAGAGTAAAGGTCCGACATAGATTGAGAGGGAGGGAGGGACTGGCTCACGGGATCACGGAGGCCTGCAAGTCTGCAGTGTGCAGCATGGCCGCAGCCTGGGGACCCGGGAAGAGCTGAGTCTGGACAGTCTGGAGGCAGAATTCCCTCTCCCTCGGGGACCTCAATCTTTTCCTCTTCGACTGATTGGACGAGGCCCACCCACACCGGAGAGGGTGATCTGGTGGTCTACATGTTCATCATGGCTACAAAACACCCTCAAGATGACATCCAGACAGTTTGAGCAAACACCTGAGCTCAGCAAGGAGCCCAGTGCCCTGGGCACCGAGGCCAGCAGACTCGACCCTGAAGCAGCGCTGGAGTTAGCGGCTTGGCCCCAGAAATGCACCAGCGAGAGGTGCTTCAGGGGACGAAGCTGACAGTGAGTGGGAACAGCTGACTGACAAAGGGAGCGGGAGCCAGTGAGAGCAGCACGGCCAGAGGTTTGCATTTCCCTTTGTTTTGCTTTTGGTTTAAAGATGGGCTAGACCCCGGCAGCAGTTCTCAAAGTGTGAACCAGCGTCACCGGGGTTCCCGTGAGAAGGGCATGTTCCTGGGTCCCCCGGACCTACTGGATGGGGAACGCTGGGGGGAGGGTGCTGGCCTTCTGGGGTTAACGAGCTCTCGGGAGACCCCAGTCACCTCAAGTTGGAGCACCACTTGCGTACACTTTTGTGCCTGAAGCGGGGGGGAAGGCGGGACCAGGAGGACGGGGTGGTACCTGGGAGAGAGGGGGCCCCGCCCAGGTGGCCGTGGAGGCCTGAGGGCACGTGGCCTGGGGCCAGTTGTGCTCCTGGACAAGTGTGGCTGTTTTTACCCTTGGACCAGTGGGAAGGCAGACGTGCCCCCTGCACTTTGGGGAGGGCTGGGCCAGCGTTTCTGGACGCTCCGCCAGGTGACTGGCCTTCCCTGAAGTTGGAGGTGGGAGGTCGTGATGGGGGCACGCTGGCCTGGCGCAGGTACAGCGGGGTTTGCATCAGCTGCAGGAGCCCAGGCCGTGTGTCCACAGGCTCACACCTCTCCTGACCCCCACGCTCTTCGCTGGCCTCCACTCTGAACCGCACAAAACTGCTGACATTCAGTGGGTTTTGACGTTAGAAAAGAAAAGTCATCAGCTTCTTGGCTTTGCTCCACTTTCCATGTGTGGCTATCGTACCTTCATCTCACGTTGCAATTATGTGTTTCCAGATCTTTCTTGCCCCCAGACCCTTGAGCTCTGAGGGCAAACGCTGGGCAACCTTCACCTTTTCACCACCCCCCCCCCAGCTCCTGGCCATCGGTGCCGACGGTTAGTGGGCACACACTGTGCTGACACGAGCTGCCCACTTGAATCCCCAAAACCACTTACGAAAACGGGCACTTCCTCCCGAGACACTCCCTCTGTGATGCCAGCCTCTAAGGGATGGCCAGCCCCGCGGTAAGGAGAGGCCAGCCAGGGTCAGAGCGCACACGTGGTGCACGCACATCCCTGGGAAGTGGTTTCATGGCCGGGCACACTCACGACTGGCATCTGCAGGATGCCGGGCTGCAGAACGCACTGGGTGGCTTCGTGCCAACCGTGGCGAGGTCCCAGGGCCCAAGTCTGGGCGCGCGCTTCCCTCCTGCGCCTCGCGTCCTCGGGGCAGGCAGCGCAGGGGGAGCGGCCGGTCCACCCCTCCACCCGCGGACCCACCGACCTACTCACCATGGGCGGCGCGGGGAGGGCGCGCTCGGCTGCTGCGGCCTCTGCACCTGCCTGGGGGCAGCCGGAGGTAACGGCGGGCAGGTTCCCGTGCTCGCGCCCGCAGCATCCCCTGTCTCTCCGGGGAGGGCGCAGAGTCGCGCGGCTGGAGGGGTGGGCCGGGCCGGGCTGCGCCTCTGCGCCCGCGGGGAGGGGAGGGGCGCGCTGCGGGCTGAGGTCGCGGCGGGGTGCGCCCGCCCGCCCGCGGGGCTCCCAGGTGGCCTTGGGGGTGCGCGCGCGGGACTGTCCGGGGTCCGTAGGTGCGCGCGCGGGGCTCCCGGGTGACCGCGGGGGGGCCCTTGCCGAGCGCCCTGGTCACCGCGGGGGTGCACTCGCGGGGCTCCCAGGTGGCCGCGGGGAGACGCGGGGCGCGCACCGCTTCCGCTTCCGCTGCCGCCGAGCAGCTCCCCGCACCCCGCGCAGGGCGCGCCTCCTTGGCGGGGCTCGGGGACCAATCCCGGGAAGGCAACGCTGCCGGCCCCCTCCCCACCGCCTACCCCGCCCATAAAGCACCTCTGATGCAGAGGAAAGCAGGGCTGCGGACCCTTCTGCTCGGTCTCAGGATGAGGTTCTGGCTCAGAAATGACGAGATGGCCCTGGAGGAAATGGTGCAGAGGCTGAATGCGGTTTCCAAGCGCACTGGTAGGCGGAGCCGCTGGCCCTGAAGCCCGTTCTTGAGCTTGACATCATGTGCTGAGTCTAGGGAGATGCGGCTGGGTTTTCTGTAACAGCCTGCATTTCTCCTTCCAAGCGGAGGTAACAGGACAGCAGAAGGACGGCTTTGGTCTGGCCGCTGATAGGCTCCGTGGCCGGTCAGCCTGATTTTATTCCGCCTAGGAAGGGGGACAGAATTGCAGATTGGTGGCGGGCTTTCTGGGAGACCCCAGGTTTGTACGTGGAGCCGTGGTCTGAAATCTGCTCACTCAACCCGCATTTCGGCTTCATGGCTACAGTCGCAATGGAGAAAGCGTACGTGTTTGTGGCCTGAAAATAGCGTGAGCCCGGGCGTTTCGAGCTGGTGTAGGGCTGGCGGAGCGTCAGAGGCTCATCTTGAGGAGGGGGAGTCTGGTCAGTCAGGTAGTTCTTCTCTCCACCAAATATGACGCGAACCTAAGACAGGTGTTGGAACGTGGTGTGGCTGTGGAGCGGGGCACAGCTTGACTCGATGCTCGTTTTCTGCCCCGAGTAAAGGATGACTCACGATTAGCTTTGAGGACAAGTTCCCAGGGGGTCGTTTGGACTCAGGAGAGCCCTGCGCAGGCTGCGCTGGGCGCTGCTTCCAGGCGGTCACTTCGGAGCCTTCCTGCTGCGTGTGCAGGGGCACGTCGGCCTGGGCTCGTTTTCCTTGAAATGAGTGGGAAATAATCAGGTATTATTAACAGGGAGTCGCCAGCCTTTTGCCTGACGTCGCCCTGCGTTGTTACAGACCGTGGCCTCGTTGTCTGAATAATGCTTTCCTGAGAGATTAGGTTACTTGGTGTGGGGCATGGTATCCCCCCACCCCTCTCTTATAAGCGCGGGACCCAAAGATTTGGAGAGCAAAGCAATGACTAAGTCGGTGTAAACACACTGTATGTGATGGTCTAACCGAGACTTTGGGAGACATTGTTTTTAATGGTGATTTTTGTGATTAAAGCTACTGGATTTATTGTAAATGGGTCAAAAGCAAATAAAGCCATTTTGTGCCACGTGGCCCCTTATTCTTAGGAAGGGACCCCTTTTTCTGACACGCAAGTCGTGTTTCGCTGGGTACAGGATGCGGCGTGCAGCTGAGGTAAAGGGCACGGGACTGGGTTCCAGGTGCCCTCTGCACTGGGCTGGAGCTGGGATTACAGAGCCAGCGGGAACTGTTCCCAAGAGTGATGTCATCCCTGCGTTTCAAGGATGCAGGCTTCTTGGTGAGCTCGGGAGACGCATGTGCACTTTGAATTGTGAAAAGGCCTCCTGCCCAGAGCGGGGAGGTGCTGACCGCCCCCCGAGTCATGCTGCGAGCCGGGCCCTGGGGGACCATCGCCTCGCTGTAAACAGCAGCTCTCTAGGTGTGTCCTTTGACACACCTGTGCTCCAGGCTCCAGTCTCACCAAGACTCTTGAAAATCCAGGTCAGCAGACGCTGGCCTTAGGAACACCCCATCGGGCTTGGTTAGCGGAGACCTGCTTCCCTCCCACTAACGCCGCCTTCTCACTCCTGCGATGGGGAGGCGTCGCTGGATGGAGGCTGTGAGACACGGCGCCGGGCGTGTGTCGTGCGGTGTCGACGCGGTGCCCCCCGCCGAGCGTGGGTGGGTTACACGTGCTCTTGTGGGAACGGGGATATAGGTCACTGTAAACCCCCTGCCAGCTCAGGTCTGTATCCCCAGCACCTCCTCGGAGGAAGCCCCGTCTGTAGCAGAACAGCTCTGTCTGGAGGCCACAGAGGTCACCTGGATGCTGCTGTCGCGATTCAGGGGAGGGGGTTCGGAGCGGAGGCTCGGGTGCCCTGAGCCCTCCCGGGGCTGGGTGGCAGTTTCCCTGCGCGGAGCTGGACCCTCCGAGGCCCTACCCCAGACCGGCGGCGTTTTCTCTCGCCTGCTGTGCGGACGTGCCGCCGCCTGGTTTTAGCTTCAGGGTTACCGTGGCCCGTGTCCTCCAGGACAGTCATCATCCGGTTAGTCCGCCTGCGAGGGAGGCTGACGCGTGCTGCCCGCGTGGCCTGTGAGGCTGTTGACCTTGAGAATTTAAATTCTCTGGACTCTCGAACTCAATCTTTAGTCACAGGGCCAGGACCCCCTTCCATGTGGTTGGGCTCCTTTTCCAGCATTTTCATTGTTTTGGTTTTCTCCCTAGATTTGCAGTAAGTGGTGACAAAGTACGAAACATTGGAGGCAGGGATGCTGACGGATCGAGTCCTTGTAACGTTTGCCCAACCGGAGCGTCTGGGTCTTCTGGAGGGAATCATCTCAGGTTCCGGGGCCACCCCTAGAGTTTCTGATTCAGGAAGTCAGGGGCCTGAGAATTTGCATTTTAAGTTCTCAGGTGACGCTGAAGGTACTGGTCCAGGAAGCAGAACTGGAGAAACACTTAGTAGAAAAGTCTTTAAATCTAGTGCCACCTTCTCCACTGATTGCCCTTGAGCAAAGTGCCAGCTACTGTCGTGGGTGGATGGACGGACACACGGACGGATAAGGATGGATGGGTGGGTGGATGGACGGACACACGGACGGGTAAGGATGGATGGATGGGTGGATGGACGGACACACGGATGGGTAAGGATGGATGGGTGGGTGGATGGACGGACACACGGATGGGTAAGGATGGATGGGTGGGTGGGTGGACGGACACATGGACGGATAAGGATGGATGGGTGGGTGGGTGGACGGACGGACGGATGGATAAGGATGGATGGGTGGGTGGATGGACGGACGGACGGATGGATAAGGATGGATGGGTGGGTGGATGGACGGACACATGGATGGATAAGGATGGATGGGTGGGTGGACGGACGGATGGACCCATGGACGAGGTTGCACACAAGACAGTAAAGATGGAAGCTCTATCACATTTCAGAGTTTTCATGTCTCCTGATGAGGGCTAACAACTCCTAGCTCTTTGCATGTTGAAGGAACAAATCATTGGTTTGCATCAGGACGTAAGCAGTGAGGCCGTTCAGCCCCGGGACCCTTACTCTTTATCCAGACGTCTTCCTTTCTGCCCTTTCGGTCCCATCATCTCATCTTTTACACCACCTTTAACCACAATGCAAGAAGCTAAATGCACCTGCTGTCCCAGCTGCTAACTCGGCCTGTTGGGGGCAGGGATGCTGTCCCAGCACCATCATTCTAGCAGCACCTGAGTACATGGTGTTCACGTGTCTGACCTGTTCCCTTTAAGGACCCAGGCGTCCCACAGCCGTGTCCTCTGAAAGCCGTGATCAGTTGCAAGAAGGGAGGCTTTGTAGGGTTCCTATCGCTGAGCTCCCTAGAGAGCCCCGGCAGAGGGAAGCGGATGTAGCTCTGTGCCAGGCCTGACTTGAGCCGTCTCTTTGTAGGGAAAACAGACACCGTTGGGTGGAGAGGACGTGCAGGAGACTGACGGCCCGGGGGAGGGGCCGCTGCAGCCACAGCCTGTCCTGGCCTGTGCGGCCTGCACCCCGCGGAGTCCGCTGTGCGCTGGGTTGTTCCTAAGGAAACCGTTGGGCTCTGCGGCTGGTCGTTGTGGTCCTGCCGCCCCCCTGCACTCCCGCCCCACCTGGGACAGCCTGGCTCCAGCCCAGGACTGCCACTTCCGCCCCCAGCGCGCCCACTTCTGGCCCGAGGCGGGCTCTGCCCTGGTCGTGCCTGGTCCCTCCAGGATGTGCCCGCCTGGGCAGGGGACTTCCTCCCTTCGGCGTGGCAGGGCTTGTGGTGCCTCTTCTGTGTCCAGGGTCCCTGGTGACGCTCACCCCTTCCTCCGGACCCCCGACGGTGCCCACGCCCTGTGGTTGGCATCGCTGGGGCTGAGCTGCCTTTTCTCTGTACCAGCCTGAGTCCTACAGCCAGCGAGGCGGCCCGGCCCCCCTCCCCTACCATCAGCGCTGCGAGGAGGGCGGCCACCTCTCCCCGCCCCCTCGTAACACTTCCTAGGGGCTTGCTCAGGATGGTAGATGGAGCACAGCACTCCTCAGCTTTGGAAAGTGGCAACAGTGGCTTTATCTGAAGAGCTTCCACACACAGCGAAGCAGTAGGTGGGGCTGAGGGCAGCGTTTGCTGAGGTTTCGTGAACGCGCCTTGGTCACCCGCCCTTGCAGCTGTCCTCTGTCTTGAGATGCTTGTTGCAACCCCGGCTTCCTCCCCAGGACTGAGCAGGGTTGTCTTTCTGATTTGCCAGGTACCGCCTCTGAGGTTCCAGAAGCGCCAGGCTTCACGTCTCCTCGAGATGTGGGGACTGTTCTCTTCCTGGGGAAGTTGTGCTTTTCCTGGGTCGCTTCAGAGTGAACCCGTGCGATGAGGACGCAGGGGGATTTTGGGGTGAGCGTCCCCCAGCTGATCGGCAGCTGGAACCTGGTTCTTTCTTCTCTGGTGGGTGGGAAACTCTGAGGATTCACTAAATACCTCTTTGTTAGGTGTTTGGTTTTTCATCTTTGGAGTTTGCTTTTCCCCATTCAAAAATAGACCAAACATGGGCAGTTGACGAGTCAGAGAAATCGTGTGCTCCTCTACAGGACTTAAGGTTTGAGCAAATGATTGTCAAAATCTTGTGTTTTGATAAAAGGAAGAGTTATATTTTCCCAAGTAGAAGTCAGCATGTAATTAAGAAGCTCCCTTCAGCCTCACACCCCCTTGCCCCGTGCAGAGCTGGGCCTCTGGCTGGCCACGCCCTGGCCTCTATTATGCGTGTTATTAACTACGTCATTTGACTAACATCCCAGTAATGAAAGGTGGGGATTCTCCAGGCGAGTGAGAAGGAAAAGGAAGTGTCCCGGGGGAGTGGGAGTTGGCTCAGGGGGCCAGGGCCGATGACCCAGGCGGGGCAGGTGTGCAGAAGACACACACGGGCGAGTCCGGGGCCCAGACCCCTTTCCCCAGCTCAGACCCCACAGATGCACACGTATGAGAGGAAGTCGAACTCTGGGGAGGAGACTTTCAAGAAAATTTCAAGTTGAAAATACAAAAGAGCTGATGGTTCTTTCTCAGCTTTCGAGCTAAGTGCCTCTTATGTGTCTCAATCGGGGTTTCAACGAATGCTCTGGGTTTTTGCTTTATTCCATTATTAGTAGTGTGAAAGAAATGAGTCCCAGCCTCAAAGCACGACCAGTTCCTCATGCTTAGTGTCATCTGCGTGGCCGTGGTACTTACTTCAGCAAAGGAAAGAACGGGTATCAAAATGTCCCCAAATGATGACATCTTGGACGAGATGTTAGGGACGGTGCACTAATGCCCCCCACACGACTTCACCTTTGTAAGGGTGCTTTGTCTTTAAGGACAAGATGTTTTACTGTTTTGATTCCTGAATCCTTAAGGAGGGGAACGTGTCGTTTGTCATTTGATACTTAAATGATAACAGAATATGGAAAGCAGTTGAACGCACCTAGATGGTAGGTCTCCGGGGTTTATCAGTTTTTAACTATGCCTCCATCAATTGGAGGACTAAAGTTTTTACTGTCTTCTCCTCTGAAACCACACCCTTAGTGTGGACAGGATCACTCATTCCTGTGGACACTTTCATTCATTCACTCACCGGACGCTTAGGGAGCAGAACCAAGGCCGGGCGAGCAGGGCAAGCACGTCCACCACGTGGAGTGTGACTGCGAGGTTCTGTCCAGATCCGGAAGCTTCGCCGGGAACAGTCCTCAGACACAGCCGTCACTAAACGTGATCAGTGTTAGAACCTGAGCAGTTCACGGGCTGCGTGCTTGTTCCCAGCACAGGGAAGACCCTTATGTAAAATGTGGCCCAGCCACGACCCAATCCGTGTCTTTGATTTTTGTGGGAATTCCCTGGCGGTCCAGTGGTCAGCATTCCACGATTCCACTGCAGGGGGCACAGGTCCGATCCCTGGTCAGGGAACTAAGATTGTCCATGCTGCAGCCAAAAAGAAAAGAAAGAAAGAAAGAGTTTTGCAAACACAGCTTAGAAAGGAGCTGAATCACCTTGTCACCTGTTATCTGTGTTTTCAAAGATTTCTAAAGTCATACGCCTTGGGCATCATCTCCACATGTTGTCATGATTGGTCAGTCAGTTGTGACATATCCTTTACTTAAAGAAATTAAGCATATCATTTAAGAAGCTCGTTTTTAAGAGTAACTAGTTCCAGACTCTATAATGGCCTGTTTCTCCACACATGGTTTTATTCCTAGGTTACAGAAGCCTCTGAGTTTTAGAACCAGAGCAAGTCCTACAGGTTACCTTGATCGCCCAGCTCCCAGAACTTTCTTTGTTAGAGGGAAGACATGTGCCTGGAAATGACAGAAAGCATCCCTCCTCGACGCCCCTCCTGAACACGGAACAACTTAGGCGGGACTGGCCGCGCGGCTGCCTCAGGAACCGCCACTAGTGGGACCACAGGTTGTGGCCGAGAGCGGTGCCAGGTCATGGGGCCGGGGCCGAGGAGGGCTCGTCGGGTGTGTGGCCGCCTGTGGACCTCGATGCTCACTGGACCCGAGACCACACAGCCAGAACGAATCCCCTCTCCCCCCGACCCAGTGCAACAGGGGCACCAGGCACCAGGTCTAGGGAAAAACCCAGGGAGGGATGGAGTGGGCAGTAGGGCCATGCTTGTCCGTGCTCCGCGGAGCAGGGGCTCCTCGGGCGCAGGTGTGCTCAGCGGTGCGACGGCTTCATGGGAATCCACTGACTCCACGTGCGAGCCACGGGCTGCCCTCTGTACGCGGTGTCCCGAGAAGAGCGAGGGGCACAGTTTTTGCACCTCAGTTCGGAGCGTGGTGCTCCCGCCTGCATCCTGCCCCCGGAGGGTTGAATTTTCAATCACCCAATGTCTCACTTGGCATCAGACCTGCACTGAATGACTCCCTGCTCCCCTGGCAGGATTGAAGGCTCTTTTACTGCCAAAAGCCATGCCATTTATGGAATTTCCTAGTAACTTGAGGCCCCGTTGTATGAAGTACACCCCTGGGTCCAGAGAAGTGAGTCCGGTTCGTGAATGGCCTTCAGCTTACCCGGCCAGCGTCCTCCCAGGAGCCCTGGCTCTCAGGAGTCTTTGTGAGTTTTTCACGGGGTCTTGGGGAGGAAACGCCCGCCAACTGCTGGCAAAATCCCGCAGTCTCAGGATGCTCTGACACCCGAGGCTGCGAACGTGTGAGACAAAGAAACCAGCAGTTTGTGAGTGAGGCCCCAGCGCAGAGCAGACTTTTGGAAAAGGGTTTAATTAGTAACATCTTTAAAACAATTACATATTTGGGAGAAAGTGGATTAACCCCGGCCACTGGGTGGGAAGACTGTACTGGGTCATAAACCGTCTGCACCGGTGCGCGGGGGCGAGTTCTGACTCACCGGCCCGACCCCCAGCGTTCAGGGGTCTCTGTGCGAGCCGCACGCATGGGGAGGGACACAGCCCAGGGCGATGGCTCGCTGCGGGTCCCGGTAGGGACCACGTTTCCACGTGGCTGTTCCCGAGGCGCTGCACCCTGGTTGCGGGAAGGGGCCTGTGTCCCGGACGTGCCACATCAAACGCACCATCTGTCTCCTCTGGATCGTGTGCCGGGCCAGCCTCTCTCGGAAGCCGGTGTGAAAACGCAAGCGTGGACGGCGTCTGCTCCGGCTTGGGTGTCGTGTCGTGTCGGGAGCGCTCGTGGGAGGAGGGTGAACCAAGGCATCATGGTGCGGCCCTGTCACCCGGGCTCCGGGAAGGGCACCCAGGTGCTCCCCACGCCCACCCTGCGACCTCAAGCATCTAGTAAGCGCCCGGAGCCCGGGAGGCTCTGTGTCACATGGCGTCATTGGCACGGAGCTGCGTGCAGGGCTCTGCCACGCCCAGGGTGCCCGGCCGCCGCCCGCAGCACAGGCGTCCCGGGACGGTCCCGGGCAGCCTGCTGTGGGGCCTTGGCCGAGGGGCGGCTCAGCGTCTCTGTGTGGAAAGTGTTGCTCACCAAACAAAGCAGCGTTAGGGTTTCCTCTCCCGGAGCCGAGCTGCAGGAGTGACAGGGGGCGGAACTGCCGGTTTATTTCAAGAGAGCCGGGCCGCGTCCCCTGAGGCCCTCCTGCCACGTTGTTTGGACCTGAGGCTTCCTGAGCTTGGAAGGGGCTTTGGCTCTAGCGGCCCCCGAGGCTGGGAGCTCCGCCACCACTCCCCACCCCCAAGGAAGGAAACGCCCAGGACTTGCAAGTAGACAGCCGAGCCTCGCCCACAGCGGAGCCCTTCCCTGACGAGTCCTGCGCCTGCAGCCAGGCCCCCCGGTGCGCAGCTGCCCGAGTGGCCTGGCGGTGCCGGGCGGTGTGGGGACCGTGGCCTGGACGTGCACGGCAGACCCGAGGTCACCCGGGGCCTCGTCCCAGCGCAGCGCGCAGCCCACGCCCGGCACCCCTGCTCCACGTCCCAGCGTCGGCTCGGCTTTCGAGTGAGCGTCCCCGACGGAGCCCTGCGGGGCAGCCCTCGAGTGAGCCCGTCCTGAAGACCTGCTGCCGCCGCCGCCTCTGTGTCCCCGGTGGGGAGACGACACGATGGCCGAGAGGGGCGCATCCCGGGGCCCCCCCGGGCGCTGGCTCTGCCCGCTTCCCCTGCTGCAGTGCTGGAGGCGTCGGGCGGCCTCGCGGTGCCCACAGCCCGGTGAGGCGGGACGGGTGGCGCTGGCCGCGGGGCGTGGGAACAAGCGCCTGGGTGCCTTGGCGGGCGGGCGGCTCCCTGTATATTTCTTTCACCAAAGAAACGTGTGCCACTCACAGGACTTTTCGGAAAAAGGCTGGAATAGAAAAGCCGTGTTGGGCAGCCTTGACTGAGGCTGGGGTGCGGCTCTTATCTGGTTCACGTTGTCCTCTGTCCCAAGGGCCCCGGGCTCTGGCTGGGAAAGGCTCAGCCAGACCGCGCAGGACAAACCCTCGTGGTCTCAAAGGATGGTTTTCCTGGCTGACTGCCCCAGGAGTGGGGCTTCCACGGGGCTGACTTGGAGAAAAGAGCCCCGTCTCCCTGCTCTGCTCCTTCGGCGGGGGGCCCCTTCCTCTTTCGGGGACCTGGAGGGCGGAGGGTGGGTGCTGACCAAGGCACGCTCCGCGCAGCCATGAGGCTGGGATCGCTTCCCAGGACAGACGCCCGTGTGTCTGCAACGTGCGGCATCAGAAACAACAGGTCAGAGCCGGCCCCTCTGTGGCTCGGCCCACGGTCCTCTCCTTTTCGGGGAGTGTTGGACAGCTGCCCGGTGCTGGGGGGGCACCGAGAGAGGGGGCAGGGCGCCCCGACTGGACGGAGCTGCGCGTGTGGCCCCGGTGGAGCTGGACTCAGCCTCACGCTGCCGGCTCCGTGGCCGTCGTTCTGGGCTCAGCCCCGTCAGCGCCCACGACGCAAGGCCTTTCACCAGGTCCACTGACTCCTGCCCTAAACTCAGCGCGAGGGGCCGTCACCAGGGGCTGCGTGGGCCCCCGCCTGGCCCGGTGCACACAGGGGTGTGAGTACACCGTCAGACCTTCTCCTGTCTCCCTCCCAAGCCCGCGGTGGGCTGGGCACTCCACCCGGGCGGCGGGGTCCCCGAGTAGCCTGACCGGACGAACGCTGGCCCTGGGGATCTGCGCCGTGGCTTTTAGGGTGGCACCCAGGACCCCCAACCCCAGAAGGACTGAATTGTTGTCCTGACGCCCGGGGGGGAAGGGTGGGGCCTGAGTCTGCCCCAGGTGTGCGTCGGGGCAGTGGATCTGGGGCTCCAGGGGCCCTATGCTATGAAGTGGGGCCCCGAGGGTCCTCTCTCTATGGAGCGGGGGTGGCTGTGACCATCGGAGATCTGGGGAAAGGGGGCCATGTGACCGAAGCAGCTTCTCTTTTCCTGGTCAGCACATTAGACGCCTTTGTTCTGTGCTCTGCCTGTTGGTCGTGAGGATCCAGCGTGGACGGTGGGCAGTTACCTGCTCTGTGACACACGTGGCCCCTGGTCAGTGTGGTTCCATGCAGCCTCCACCTCCCGCTCTGTCCGTCTGCTCCCCACACCCCGCCCCGTCTGGCCTGGCCTTTCTGGGATCAGTTTCCTCGCCCTGCAGGAGCAGTGCCCAAGCTCGCGGGTCCCCACAGCATCGCTTTTTCCTGCTCCCATAGAAGCAGTCTGGCCGCAGCTTGCCTTCCTGCCTGTGAGTTTGCCCTGGTCCCTTCCTTGCGAACGCTTCCTGCAGTGGGCCCTCGAGCGGGGGGGGCCACCCTGCTCTGGGACGCGGGACTGAGTCCCAACGAGCAGGAAAGCCAGCTGTCTCCCTCAGAATCGACAGTTCTTCATAGGAAGGTGTTCCAGGTTGTCACGGACAGGTTTGCTCAGGACCAGGACTGATTTTTACAAAAGCAGATAAACCCACCCTAGGCGCGTGGGTGAGCTGATCACTGCAAGTGGGCGCAGAATTTTCCCTTGAGCTTCCTGGCGGCTGAGGCAAAAAGGGGAAATGTTTAAATGCAAGGTCACGTGCCCAGAAAAAGGCCCTTCTGGAAGGAATTCTGGAGGAAAGCGGCCGCTCGTCTGTGTGCCCTAGAGGCACTGGAACACTCAGTAGGCGACGTCTTTGGAAGGTTTTCTTTCTTTTGGAAAATCGATGCACCTGAAAATGTTGAAAACAGCCCTAAATGTCGGTGAGGCCCCTTCAGAGTCGGTAGAGGCAACAGTGTGGTTCCAGCCTTTGCCGGGGCCCCTCCCCCCATTGTTCCAGGAGAGCCTGTGTGAAGTGGGAGCTGACTCGGGCCGAAACTGTCTCAGGACCGCGCCGTCATGCTCAGGACACCAGGCCACGGGCCGCGGAGCTGCCGCTCCCGTGGGCCTGGGCGGTGGAGGCCCAGGTCTGTGCCGAGGCGCCCGAGAAGCCCCGGTTTCCTGAGAGTAGCCGCACGTGGGCACGAATCTGGGAAAGTACAGTCGACGCCCGGCCCTGACGCTCTGGGTCTTTCCCGCTCGGGTTTTACCTTGTGAACGTGGTTTTCATCTTTGTGGGAGTTAGAGAAGCTTCGGGCACTTACGCTCGCCGCGGTCATTACGTTTGGCTTCTTGGAGCACACGGCTGGGAGCTGATGGGAGCTGTGAGGACGGAGAGAACGTGCCGTTTTAGTTACAGTGCTTTCTCGGGGGAAGGACTCGCCTTGAGGTGTCTCCCTACAGGCCGTACCGCTGTGGGTAAGGAGACGCGTCACGGTCTGAGGAAATCTGGTGGTGGTTCGTATTTTTATTACTTTGAATTTCAGGCAACTTGGTTGAAGTCCCTCCTCTGGCCTCCTGCTGCAAGCTCCCGCATTTCCCCAGATCCAAGGAGGACACAGAGTGGGGTGTTCAGGCGTCTGGGTCTTGGCGGGGTCTCGGCCCAAGGAGCCCTGGGGCTGCAGGCCCACCCGCCAGCCGCCTGCCCCAGGCCCCGTGGTCTGCGCGGCCTGGGCTCCATCCGCTGCGCAACAGGGAGCCTCACTGGCGCCTGCTGGCTGGGGTTTGGGGACTCTGCCCACCTTCGTCTCTGAGCACTGGGTGAGGGGAGCCTTCCCACCATCCCCATGGTGGGCAGGGCAGGGCCACCGTGGCAGCCGGGCGGCACAGCGTTCTCTGGGCTCTGAAGGGAGGTCCCCAGGTGGGGCCGCTGCTTCACGCCCACACGGCTTAGAGATGCACACCTTGAATGGAAGTCCGGGAAGAGACGCGAGGGGCCTCGGACGCAGTGCCTGTGTCCGCACTCCCTCCCCTTCCTGAGACAAGCGTGGCTGCCCTCCTGGACTTTATCAGATGGGACAGGACGGTATCGTCTGATTAGCACCTCCGGCGAGTCCCAGGCGGAGAGGAGCACGTCCCTGCTGGAGAGCACAGATGTCTCGCCCGCGGAGGTGTATGTCCCTCGCCCGCGGAGGTGTCCCTCGTGCCTGGAACCGAGGCTGGGACAGCTACACGGCCCGAGCCTGTGCATAAACACGCGGGGCAGGGGGGAGTGGAAGCGCTGGCCCGCGGGCCGGTAGCTGCCCTGTGATGGTGCGTCCTGGCTGCCACGTGAAGCAAAAGTAGAAAGCCGGCTGGTCGCAGGCAGATTCTAGGGAGCGAAGCTCAGTGGGCGGGAGCTGCCGGGCAGCGGTGGCCCCTCGGCCGCGGGAGACGGGCAGCTGCCCACACCCCCTCGGAGGAGATGAGAAGCTACCACGTTTACTCTGCCTGCTGCTCCTGGCTGCTCTCTGTAGCTGAGGGTGAGTCCTTTGGGGTCACTCCCCGGAGGCATGAGGGGACGGGGCAGGGACCCGGCCGCGGTGGCAGCGGCTGTGCAGTGTGGACGTGGCACGTGCAGGTTTCTTGTGTTGACAAGGGAGGGTGTCTTGGTGGGTCACGTGCACCCTGCATCCCCGTGGCATTCGGAACAGCTCAGGGATGGGGTGTGAGCCCTTCGCCCGGTTATCGTCAGATGACTCTCCCTTTGGCTAATAGCACAAGCTCTGCCAGTCCAAGCCTGGTGTAGCCAGCGCCACACCCGTCAGAGCTGCAGCCGGACCTCCTTCAGGCGCCCTTGAAGGACGAAGTCCATGCAGAACGCAGAACAGAACAAAGCCGTTAGCTATGCAGTACCAACGAGCCCATGACAGAGAGGCACGAGCAGGTGACTCACCTGGACGTCAGCTGCTGCTACGTCCAAGCGCGGTTCAGTGGCAGAGCTGCTTTGTGGTGGGCTTTCCGGGGAGCTGCAACTGCTGGCGAATCCCCCTGGGCCGTCCCGGCAGGACCCGGGCCACGCGCTGGCCAGCGGGTCTCCTCTGGGCTGAGTCCCGTCCTCTCTGTGGGAGGCACCCTGGGGTCGCCATGAGCGGTGGCTCGCTCTTAACCACACGCCTCTCTGGGCCCTTCCCCAGAGCACAGCGGGGACAGGACGGCCGAGGGGCTGCCTCTTCTAGGGGCACAGGCCTGGGGGACCACCGGGTCTCTGCCTGGGTCTCATGTGGGCGGGATGGAGTCTCTTACCGCCTGCCCCTTCCAGCACTTTCTGAAAACACTTTTGGCTCCGAGGGGTGGACACTGCAGCCCCCGGGCAGGGTGGGAGTGCCCAGGACGCAGCCCAGGTCCCCCTGAGCCCGCCAGGCATGAAGTTAATCCGGGCAGTGCAGTTTCTGTTTTGATTCTCCTCCGGCGTTTTCACGTTTGTTGCATGTCCAAATTCCCCCCGGAACTGCTCTTCACATGACAGTAGCATCCACAGAGCGGGTGCCCTTCTCCCCACATTTGGCTAAAAATACTCAGCTGGTGAATTGAAACTGAGTCAGAGCGGCCATGGGGAAGTGGAACTCGAGCTCCTGGGACCTCAGCTTCTCCTGTGGCCCTGAGTCTCAGAAAGCTCCGCTTCCGCCCCGAAGAGCAGAGGCCGGGGAGGCGGGCTGGGGGCGTATCCCCACCGGCAGCAGGTGTCGCTCAGAGCTGCTGCCAGTGCCCGTGCACGTCAGACCCGGACGTGGAGGTGGGAGAACGTCCGCCCCGAGGGCAGAGGCGCCGCGGGGACCGCCGTCAGGTGGGGCACACCCAGACCGAGCCCTCCCGAGGGCCGCGGGCGTTGGGCAGAGGCGGCTGCTCTCGATAGTCTGCGTCTCGAGGGGCTGTAGGCAGTGAACCGAGGGTGGGAAGCTTCCCCGGGGAGGCGTGCCCAGCGCGGTCCTGCTGGCGCCGCCGTGTTTGCTGTGATTCCCGGGAAGCGTGAGTGATATCAGCGAACAGCCTGGCAGCGCGAAGGCTGTTTGCTGCGTGGGCGCGGCTGCTTCTCACCGGGCGCGAGATGCTTTTATGTGCTCTACGTGCTGTGCTGGCTTTTCTTTCCCCAGTGTGGGATGGGGAGCAGAGGAGGTTCAGTACCTGTGGGGTGTGGTTCTGCGATATAAAAACACGCATCTAAAACGTACAAAAGAGCAAGGAGAAGCGGCGAGGCCTCCTGCTTCACCTGCGTCTCTGCGGGTGGCCCCAGGAGGGAAGAGGGTTCCGAGCCCCCAGCCCAGCGCAGGAACCTCCACTCGGGTCTGCCTGGCTCACCTGAGGGCGGTGGCCCCTCTGCATCCTGCCCCCCGGCCCTGGGGCACCCGAGCTGGGTAGGCAGCAGCAGAGATGCCCCCTCCCTGGCCGGCTGGTGCAGGGCGTGCGGGACCAGTGAGACTGACGGAACAGGAGCGGGAGGCTGCAGCCCCTTCCGTCCAGTCCGTGCACCTCTGCAGGCCCGAGGCAGGGCCAGGACGCTCCCTCGTCCCCCAGTGCCCCTGGCCAGGCACCCGCACAGGCTCCACCCTGTCCTCTAGCGGGTCCGGCCCCCATGCTCCTCCCCCGAGACCGCCTGTCCCTCCCACGGTCCCCCCCCACCCCGCCTCACCATGAATCAGGCATCTCTTCTGAGCCCAAAACAGTTGGCCCAGTGTCTAAGTAATGTTTAGTTATGTCTGGTAGCACAAAGGTAAATGGTGTTTTAAAACAAAACATGTTGGCTTCAGAGAGTTTTTCTTTTGTTAACATCTTTATTGGAGCATAATTGCTTTACAATGGTGCGTTAGCTTCTGCTGTATAACAAAGTGCGTCAGCCATATGTATACATATATCCCCACAGCCCCTCCCTCTTGTGCCTCCCTCCCACCCTCCCTATCCCACCCCTCTAGGTGGTCACAGAGCACCGAGCTGATCTCCCCGTGCTATGCGGCTGCTTCCCACTAGCTATCTATTTCACATTTGGTAGTGTGTACATGTCCATGCCACTCTCTCACTTCGTCCCAGCTTACCCTTCCCCCTTCCTGTGTCCTCAAGTCCATTCTCTACATCTGCGTCTTTATTCCTACCCTGCCCCTAGGCTCATCAGAACCTATTTGTTTGTTTGTTTTTTAGATTACATATATATGTGTTAGCATATGGTATTTGTTTTTCTCTTTCTGACTTACTTCACTCTGTATGACAGACTCTAGGTCCATCCACCTCACTACAAATAACTCAATTTCATTCTTTTTATGGCTGAGTAATATTCCATTGTATAAATGTGCCACACCTTCTTTATCCATTCATCTGTTGATGGACACTTAGGTTGCTTCCATGTCCTGGCTATTGTAAATAGAACTGCAGTGAACATTTTGGTACATGACTCTTTTTGAATTATGGTTTCTCTGGGTATATGCCCAGTAGTGGGATTGCTGGGTCATATGGTAATTCTAGTTTTAGGTTTTTTTTTAGTTTTTTTTTTTGCAATACGCGGGCCTCTCACTGTTGTGGCCTCTCCCATTGCGGAGCACAGGCTCCGGACGCGCAGGCTCAGCGGCCATGGCTCACGGGCCCAGCCGCTCCGCGGCATGTGGGATCTTCCCGGACCGGGGCAGGCAGACTCTCAACCACTGCGCCACCAGGGAAGCCCTAGTTTTAGTTTTTTAAGGAACCTCCATACTGTTCTCCATAGTGACTGTATCGATTTACATTCCCACCAACAGTGCAAGAGGGTTCCCATTTCTCCACACCCTCTCCAGCATTTGTTGTTTGTAGATTTTCTGATGATGCCCATTCTAACTGGTGTGAGGTGATACCTCATTGTAGTTTTGATTTGCATTTCTCTAATGATTAGTGATGTTGAGCAGCTTTTCATGTGCTTCTTGGCCATCTGTATGTCTTCTTTGGAGGAATGTCTATTTAGGTCTTCTGCCCATTTTTGGATTGGGTTGTTTGTTTTTTTGATATTGAGCTGCATGAGCTGCTTGTATATTTTGGAGATTAGTATTTTGTCAGTTGCTTCATTTGCAAATATTTTCTCCCATTCTGAGGGTTGTCTTTCGGTCTCGTTTTTGGTTTCCTTTGCTGTGCAAAAGCTTTTAAGTTTCATTAGGTCCCATTTGTTTTTTATTTCCATTTCTCTAGGAGGTGGGTCAAAAAGGATCTTGCTGTGATTTATTTCGTAGAGTGTTCTGCCTATGTTTTCCTCTAAGAGTTTTATAGTGTCTGGCCTTATATTTAGGTCTTTAATCCATTTTGAGTTTACTTTTGTGTATGGTGTTAGGAAGTGTTCTAATTTCATTCTTTTACATTGAGCTGTCCTGTTTTCCCAGCACCACTTATTGAAGAGGCTGTCCTTTCTCCACTGTACATTCCTGCCTCCTTTATCAAAGATAAGGTGACCATATGTGCATGGGTTTATCTCTGGGCCTTCCATCCAGTTCCGTTGATCTATATTTCTGTTTTTGTGACAGTACCATACTGTCTTGATTACTGTAGCTTTGTAGTATAGTCTGAAGTCCAGGAGCCTGCTTCCTCCAGCTCTGTTTTTCTTTCTCAAGATTGCTTAGGCTATTCGGGGTCTTTTGTGTTTCCATACAAATTGTGAAATTTTTTGTTCCAGTTCTGTGAAAAATGCCATTGGTGGTTTGATAGGGATTGTATTGAATCTGTAGATTGCTTTGGGTAGTAGAGTCATTTTCACAATGTTGATTCTTCCAGTCCAAGAACATGGTCTATCTCTCCATCTGTTTGTATCATCTTTAATTTCTTTCATCAATGTCTTACAGTTTTCTGCATACAGGTCTTTCGTTTCCTTAGGTAGGTTTATTCCTAGGTATTTTATTCTTTTTGTTGCAATGGTAAAGGGGAGTGTTTTCTTAATTTCTGTTTCAGATTTTTCATCGTCAGTGTATAGGAATGCAAGAGATTTCTGTGCATTAATTTTGTATCCTGCAACTTTATCAGATTCATTGATTCGCTCTAGTAGTCTTCTGGTAGCATCTTTAGGATTCTCTGCACGTAGTACCACGTCATCTGCAAACAGTGACAGCTTTACTTCTTCTTTTCCGATTTGGATTCATTTCTTTTTCTTTTCTGATTGCTGTGGCTAAAACTTCCAAAACTATGTTGAATAATAGTGGTGAGAGTGGAAAACCTTGTCTTGTTCCTGATCTTAGAGGAAATGGTTTCAGTTTTTCACCATTGAAAACGATGTTGGCTGTGGGTTTGTCATATATGGCCTTTATTATGTTGAGGTAAGTTCCCTCTATGCCTACTTTCTGGAGGGTTTTTTAATCATAAATGGATGTTGAATTTCGTTGAAAGCTTTTTCTGCATCTATTGAGACGATCATATGGTTCTTCTCCTTCAGTTTGTTGATATGGTGTATCCCATTGATTGATTAGCATATACTGAAGAATCCTTGCATCCCTGGGATAAATCCCACTTGATCATGGTGTATGATCCTTTTAATGTGCTGTTGGATTCTGTTGCTAGTATTTTGTTGAGGATTTTTGCATCTATGTTCATCAGTGGTATTGGCCTGTAGTTTTCTTTTTTGTAATATCTTTGTCTGTTTTGGTTTCAGGGTGATGGTGGCCTCATAGAAGGAGTTTGGGAGTGTTCCTTCCTCTGCAGTTTTTTGGAAGAGTTTGAGAAGGATGGGTGTTAGCTCTTCTCTAAATGTTTGATAGAATTCACCTGTGAAGCCATCTGGTCTTGGGCTTTTGTTTGTCGGAAGATTTTTAATCACAGTTTCAATTTCAGTGCTTGTGATTCATCTGTTCATATTTTCTATTTCTTCCTGGTTCAGTCTTGGAAGGTTATACCTTTCTAAGAATTTGTCCATTTCTTCCAGGCTGTCCATTTTGTTGGCATAGAGTTGCTTGTAGTAATCTCTCATGATCCTTTGTATTTCTGCAGTGTCAGTTGTAACTTCTCCTTTTTCATTTCTAATTCTGTTGATTTGAGTCTTCTCCCTTTTTTTCTTGATGAGTCTGGCTAATGGTTTATCAGTTTTGTTTATCTTCTCAAAGAACCAGCTTTTAGTTTTATTGATCTTTGCTATTGTTTCCTTCATGTCTTTTTCATGTATTTCTGATCTGATCTTTATGATTGCTTTCCTTCTGCTAACCTCAGGGTTTTTTTGTTCTTCTTTCTCTAATTGCTTTATGTGTAAAGTTAGATTGTTTAGTTGAGATTTTTCTTGTTTCTTGAGGTAGGTTCTAAAAATAAAAACAGAGTTTTCTAAAGTGCCCACGGTGGCCACCCCGGGACCGAGGCCCTCCCGCTGCCCCGCATGGCGGCAGAGCTGTGCGCCAACCCGACGGCATTTGTCACCTGCGATGGGAAGCTTGTTTTGGAAACAGCTTTAAACGCGTCATGACATCTGCCCCTCCTGAGGGATCTTCCCGTCACCGCATCTGTCTCCTCCATTCGTTGTCCCCACTCTCGGGACCACCTCCCCCAGATGTGGATCCGGTGGGCCCGTGGGCGTCCCCATCTGGTGCCCCCTAGGTTCTCCTAAGCACCCCGCCCGGCAGCACCGCCCACCTGCTGTCTTCACTTCTGGGCTCCTGTCCGCAAGCCTCCTGCCTGGGACCTGAGCTGCCGCCCCCTCGGAACTCTTTCAGCCCTTCAGGCACACACAGCACTGGCGCAAGCTGGTCTGCACCCCACATCCCGGGTGAGGGCCGCCTTCCTCTGTGCCCCGTGGCCAGGGTCCTGCCACCCTGTGAACGGAGGGGATTGTGAGCCCCGGAGGGTGGGTCACCTTGTCCCGACCTCTCCCTTAAGGAAACTGAGACCAGCTCGGAGGTCAGATTTAGGATCCAGAATTCCCGAGACCACCGTGGTCCAGCCCAGAAAAGCCCGTGTCACCTCTCTACGTCCTAAATCCCACAACAAAAGCCCCTTTGTGCTTTCCAGTGGCGGGCAGAATGCTGCTGCCTTTCCTCTGGGGGCAGGAAGGGCCCAGTAAGTCAGGCGTCCCTCCGAGCCCTGCACACCTGCCGTCCACTGGCTGAGCCCCCAGGGTGTCCCGGAGCCATGGGTGTCCTGGACCCACGGGTGTCCAGTGGACGGACCGAGCCTCGCCCTCACGCAGTGACATTGTATCAGCCTCAGGCCCAGCTGTGTTTGCTCTCTGCCCTGCGTCTGCTCCTCTCAGCCACCCCGCAGTTACTGGGTTTGTGACAGAAGTCGTTGATCTAGCAGGCGGGGCCTGGCCCCCTCCCGGTCCTTCTGTCCAGGTCGCAGCTTGTGCAGAACAAATGGAACATTGTTCCCGCTGCCCTGGAGGGTGGGGAGTGATGGGTGCAGATGAACACTCATCCTGGCCCCGCCCGGAAGGCAGGCGATAGTATCTGCAGCTCTTGTGTCTTGTTTCCATCGGGACAGGAGAGTCTTCCTGTTTAGCTCATGGAGGTGGGCGGGGGCCGCCCAGCCCGGCTCACAGCCCTGCGGGCGGCACGTCTGCTCTGCGGCCCGCGGGAGGGGGTCCTGAGCCCCTCGTGCCGCCTTCCACCCGAGTGGTTAGGTGTCACTGGCTTCCGCTGGCCTCACCTCTGTCCGTCTTTCAGTCCTCGGTTCCCGTAGTCACCGAGAGATTTTAGGGCACCCCCAGTATAACCCCCACGCACGTCACTGTGCAGAATAAAAGTGAGAACTGAGCACTTCCCGCAGCCCTCTCTGCCCGCTGTGGGCAGCCCTAAAACGTCAGGGCTCATCCCCGCTGTGATTGGGAAAGGAAAGCATACGTGCCAGCACACGGGATGCAGACATGCAGTAAGACACAGAATCGAGTGGTGAGCAGAGGAAGGGGCGGCATAGAGCTGGGGCGGGTGCGGAGGCCCGGCTGGGGCCCTGTGGGACGCGCGTCCGGGTGTATGCTGTCCCGGAGGGTGACTGGGCACCGGAATCGGGTTGTAGTCAGATGGAAGGGAAGCCAGAGAGACAGAGAAGCGGCCTGGCTCTGCCGCAGCCGGGCTGGGTGTGGGTGGATCGTCTTTGATGCCGCGGGGATACGTTCGGCCCTGATTTCACGTGTCCCATCTCAGACCGCCCACGAAACGTGGTCAGAGCCCCCGGTGCCCTTGGCACTTGAACCCTACAGGCAAAGGTCAGACGGACAGAGCCGCATCCCGGTGCACGTCCCCGCCAGCCTCGGTCCCCCCGTGGCAAGAAGCGCGGGTCGGAGGTGCGCGTGCTCAGAGCCCGCAAGGCACCTGGCCTGGAGGCTGTGGCCGCGGGGGAGGCCCAGGGCACGGAGGGGGGGCCGTCGGCCGAGTGGTTCCAGCTGCAACAGCGACAAGCGCGGGGAGACTCCGAGCATGGCCTCGTGGCGGCCTTCCGTGAGTTTGCCGCTGGACCGCGAGCCCACGTCCCCTTCCTCTCAGGCTCGCTGTGAACTCGGGGCCGGGAGGCCGTAAGTCATCCTGGGTTGAGGATGAAGAGACAGCCCTTCCGAGGGTCCAGAGCACGTGGACAGTGCTGAGGACCAGCGTGGGGTGCCCGTGGAGGGTGGGCAGGCTCCACCCGCCTTCCCAGGAGACTAGTCCAGCCGCCAAACAAAACCAGAATCACTGGAAGGCCTCGGGGGCGGGTAAAGGAATGGGGGTGGGGGCGAAGGAGCTGCATGCCTGGGGCCAGGGCTAGACCCCAGATAGACCCTGAGGCAGGACGTGGGGCCGGGGGACAGGTGGGGGCGGTTAGCTCCGGTTTAAGACTGGAGGGCGCCGGCTGCAGACTCGCTAGCTGGATGCGTGGACCGCGGTGCTTGTGGGAGCCGAGAGGTTGCCTGGGGACGAGCTGCCTGCGAGCCCTCTGCCCGGTGGCCGCCCACCCTCCTTGCGGGTCCCGCACACCTTCCTCGGTTCTCACTGCTGCGGCCACGGCTGGAGCTCGTGCGGGAGCCGGGGGGCGCGGATGGCCGGCCGCTCAGGCCAGCTGCTCAGGCCTGCCCGTTGCTCCAGGGAAGCTGCTGCTTATCCTGTGACCGCGGGTGACCTTGGGGGCGGGGGTGACGCGTTCAGCTTAGGAGAGCTGGGTGGGCGGGGCTGCAGGACACAAGAAACGGGGCAGAGCACTGGGAGCACCTTAAGCTAAGGGGCAGCAGCTGGGGGTGGGAAGGACCCGGGCTGCAAGGATCACGGGGCCTTAGAAGGACAGTGAGGACACGAGAGGGGGACAGGGAGGGGGACAGGGGCCAACTAGGCCTGGAGAGGACTGAGGAGCGCTGTGTCCAGTTTCCCTGCTGCCTGAGGCTTTGCTGATCAGGGACACCTGCCTCACAGGTTGCCATGACGATGAAACAGGACCAGGTGCCAAGGGTGGCCTCCGCAAACAAGGGCGCGCCTGTGAGTGAGGGATGGTCCCTCCCACATTATCAGCAGCGGGTCGTGGCTGGAGAGGGTGGCGGCTTGGTTAGCTTGTCTTGCATCCCTGGCAAGGAAGAATTAATACCAAGTGTCTGTAACTATCTACAGGACCAGCTAGGCGGGAGGCCGGGGTGCAGCCGGGGTGCACCCTGTGTGCTCAGAGCATGACGCCGCCTATACCGTGTCCTAAACGTGTGCGCGTGAGCCAGACGCCGTGTTTGCTCACATCTGCCCTGTTCACGCTGAATTCCGTGCCTGCGTGTCCTTCCAGCTAAGGGAGCCCCTGGAGGGTCACGGGGGAAGCTGGACCGCCCTTCGCAGCGGGTTTCTCCGGGGAACAGAGGCCCTGCCCCTGCCCGCTGCCCTTCTCTCAGGGCGTCCGCCTGGGGCCCGTGGTCGGCAGCCTCTGGCCTCCGGTTCCTGTCCGACCGTCAGGCCTCCTTCCCCGGATTCTCTGCACCCTCTCCTGCCCGCTGGTTCTTTCCCCATCTTGCGCTGGTCGCCTGCCTGTACTGCTGGGCGGAGCCGCATAAAATTGCCTTCTTTGTAGGTTGAAGAGGTTTGAATATCCGCAAACTCACCGAACCCTGCACCTGGGAGAGCATTGACATCTTAAGCAAACACCCTCCTGGCCCAGCGGCCGGCCCTGGAGCCAGGTCCTGAGTGAGCTCACGGGCCTGGGACGCAGCCAACCCTGCAGAAGTAACCAGTGTCAGCCCATCGGGGCTGAGGTCACGAACCCCCCCACCCCCAGCTGGACACACCCGCCAGCCCGAGAGCCGAATGTCAGTGGCATCCGTGTGTGACTCTGGGCTCCGGCTCAGCTGTCCCCCAGTGTGACTCGTCATCCCTGGCCCAGGGCCTGTCCTTGAGGCTCTGCGGGGCATCAGCTACTGAGCCATCCCCAGAGACTGCGAGAAATGTCTGCGTGCCCTTTGGCCCCAGCTGGCCCGCACTCCCTTCCTCACTCCGTGCACGGCCCACTCTTGAGAGCACAGCATCGGGTGGACGTGAAAACCAGGGGCCGAAGCGATGGTCCTAGAGCCGCCAGCACAGCGAGAGGAATACCCCGGTGGCTTCCAGGTCTGTGGTGGAGCCTGTGGTCAAGGGCCACGTGGGGAGTGGGTGGGCACACAGGGACTGACGCAGAGGCCTGAGGCCGAGGAGAGCCATGCGAGCATGGACCCGTGGCCCGGACACCACCCCAAGGGCCTCTGGGGCTGCGGAGAGCCAGTGGGGGGAGATGACTGCAGAGGAAGCGGCCTCCTCTTCACTCCTCTCCCGCTGGAGAGATGATCCTTTCGTCACGCACCTGCCCTGGGCTGCCGGAGGTGTAGCAGGGGGCTCGGCCCTGGGGGGGGGGGGCGGCAGACACAGGCTGAGGCGCAGACACGGGCACCCGAGCGCCGTGGATGCGGGAACAGGGCTGGCGGTGTGCCGACGTGTCAGTGGTGCCAGTGCCTCTCGGCTCTCTGGTCTTCGGGGTAGAGAGACCAGGAGCTGATTCCCCGTGTGCAGTTTGTCCTGATGCCCCCCTGACCATGGCCCCTGGGGGAAGAGCAGCCCCCGGCCTCCGCTGACCCCTCCCACCCGACCGCACGCCTCAATGGCCGAGGCCGCACGTTTCCTGGATGAACAGATCACGTGTCTCCGACTCGGGGATCCGGAGCGGACCGGTTTTAACGGAGAGCGCGTGTTGTCTTGTGCACGCTGAAGCGCGGTGCCTGCTGGCTGGTTCTGCACAAGCACAGGGCGGGCGTTAGGACCCCACCCTCCAGACCTGTGGGCCTCGGCCCTCTCCTCGGAAGCCACGCAACCCAGCAGCGGGCCGGGCACGCATCTCACGTTCAAGCACAGCCTGGAGAGGAAACGTTGGGGCTGGAGAAGGGCGCCCGCAGCTGAGCCTGTGAACCCAGAGCTCGTGGCCCAGCAGCTGGCTGAGGAGTGTGGCGACCTGCCTGAGACAGTGGCCTGGAGGTCGGGCCTTCGACCTTGACTCGGTCGGTCGGGAAGAAAGGACAGTGGGAGCAGGCGAGGCTGGACATACCCCGGGCGTGCGCCACGACCTCCTGGTAAGAGCATGTCGGGCCTGAAGACTCCTTTCTCAGAACTGTCACCTCTCAGGCTGTCAGTCACTCACTCGGCAGGTGTCCACCACCATGCTGGATGCCCGAGGTGTCCCTGGGGCAGGAGGGGGCCGTTGTGGTCTCCGCGTCTCCGAGCGGTCAGAGGCCAGCCACCCTGAGCGTGATTCTGGAGGCTGTGCTCTGGGCAAGGACTCGCCTGAGGTGTGAGCCGCAGGCCGCGTGTCGGGGGACGTGGGCGAGGGCTGCCCAGGGAGGAGCTGGGCCGGCCCGGCCACAGAGGGCCTTGCCCACCACGCTGGGAGCTGCACCCCGATCTGCAGGAACGTCCGTGGTCCCAGCCCCTGGGCGGAGGGTGTGAGAGCTGTGCTCGCGGGACTCGTGTGCCAGCGCCAGCGGGAGGCCGCAGAGGAGCTGTTCAAGGAAGACTTGGGAACCATCCAGCAAAGGCCAGGTCAGGCCCGGGACCACGTGACACACGACGGGAGCGCGGACAGGGCGCGCGTTGGCTGCGCCGTGACCGGTGGCGAGAGCAGCTGGACTCCACAGCCTCCCCTGGGGTGAGCGGCCCGGGGCCCAGGCTGGGGGAGGTCACATCTGCCTCATTCCCACGATGGAGAGGACGGAGCCCTCGCTGCCCGTGGATGCACAGCCACAGGCAGTCCTGGTCCAGCCCGAGGGCCGTCCTCTCCAGGTGGGTCGGCTCCAGGCTGGGCTCAGCCCCTCAGGTCCTTCCTGCTGGAGATCTGGTCCTTGCGGGGCGGCCTGGCCTCCCCCTCCCCCGGGAGCGCCACCTGCAGAACCAAACTCTGCGTTTTAACGAGCTCCCCCGGGGGCCCCCCTCGCCCTGCGGCGGCCGCCCCCCCACCCCGTCCCATTTTCCTTGTTCTCAGCCACCCCATCCCCCCACCCCCGCCCCGTGCCCCAGCCCCTGGCGGCGGTGTTCTGAGGTCTGGCTGCTGAGGACCTGGGGGTTCGCCCCTGGGAGGTCCTGGCCGGGTCCTCCGCCCCCAACCCCGGCCGTCCTGCCTCCCGCCCGCCCGGCTTAGGGAGCCACTGAGCGCGGGGGGGGGGCCCCCCGCAGGGAGGGTCTGGACGGGCGACGGGGAGGGAGCCGGCGCTGTGCGAGCCCTGCCGCCGCCTGGCCGCACGGTTAACCGGCGGCGGGCAGAGCAAGGGAGCCGACCGCAGGCCCCGGGCTCGGGGACGGCAAACCCGAGGCCCCGGGGAGAGCCCGGGTCCTCGCGCTCCGGGCGGGCGGCGCGAGCATGGAGCCCGACCACGTCCCTTTGTGCGCCCAGCACGGGCGTTCCGGGCGGCCGGTCGCCACCTCCTGACGCTGCCGGCGGGCGACAGCATGACCTTAAGCCTCCTCTCGCTGCTGTCGCGGGACCTGGCCGCGCTGTGGCTGCTGCTGGAGACCCGCACAGGTGCGCGCCGGTGGGCGCCGTGGGGACCGTGCGCGCCGGGGCGGGGCCCCGGGGGTCTGGCGCGGCGCCCACGCCGGACTCGGGACTTGTCCGCGGGGTCCGGGCCGGGTGGCGGGCGCGGAAGGCAGCCTCCCGGGTGGGCGTGCCGCGCGTCCCTCCCCCCCATCCTCATTCTCATCCTCGGGCAGCGCCTGCCGGGTACCGGGCCACAGTCGCCGCTCCGCCTGGAAGCTCCTTTGTTCCGGCTGCGGGAGACCTGCCGATGCTGGGGGGTGCCGGTGGGGGCTCTCCACGCAGCGGGACCGGGGCTGGACCGGCGGGGGGAGCACCGCGGGGCGGTTTGCAGCTCGCGCTCCTGTACCTGCCTGGCTGGGGGAGGGTCACACCCGTGGTGACCGAGAACAAAGAGCTGGGCCCGGGAGGGCGCCCAGGTTCCTGGGCTCGTTTCTAGGGACGGAGGGTGCTCGCTTGGAAGTGGTTTGTCGTGAGTTCATTTTGCGGTGGGTGCTCCTGCTAAGGATTGACCAACAGTGCGTTAAATGGTCTTTTGTAAATTTTAATGAATCAGCCGCACCCTAGCTTTCAGTGCATGAAGTTTCCGGTTTTATAACGAGGTGACCCGAAGGTGAGACGAGGGAATCAGTGAGTTTCCTGATGGACAAGGCTCAGGACGGTGACCGCCTGGGTGGCCAGGTCGGAACACAAGCTGGTACACAGGGTGAAAGCGTGTGATTCACGCCTGAGGTGGCAGCAAGGTGACAAGGCTGGGATCCTGAAAGGAACGCTTCCTGGGGCTTAGAGCTTAGAGGCCCGCCAGTGGGCGGTGCGTTCCCTACCGAATGCCGTAGTCTTCCCTCCTGCGTGGACCTGCGTGGTCATCAAAGCCGCCCCTTTGTTTCCAAGCTACACTCCTGCTCTGATTCTTACCACGTTCCCTCAAAAATTCTAGGTGTTTTTCTAACACGTGCTTTATTTTTAAGATAAACGGGCTCTTGAGTGAATGTCCTGAGGCAATTTGGGGTGCCTGAGGGGCGGAGGGCTTCTCCCCCAGTCTCTGGAAACCATCCACTGGTTTCCTACAGAAGGACGCGTGGGTCCAGTTTCCCAGAGCTGTTGGCACATGTGCTGGGACCTCTTCCTTGGTGTTGCTGGGGAACACTCCCCAGGTGGCCCGTACCTGGCTCTGTAACCGGATGCTGACTTTTATGAGCGCCTGGTGTTTGCAGACAGGTCGCTGCACCTCCTTCCTCACTTCTGCTCAGGCTGCACAGGATGGGGGGCGAGGGGAGCGGTTGGCACCGGCCGAGCCGGCAGCTGGGCCCTGGGCAGATGGAATGGATGAGAGTCACGTGGCGAGGCCACAGCTCCCTCACCGCGTCCAGGGCAGCGGAGCCCACAGAGCAGGACAGCGGGGCTGAGCCACGCTCCCAGACCAGGGCCAGGGTCTCCCATTCTGTCCCTTCTGAAACCAGGGAGGTCGCCAGGTGTGCACGACCCGCCACTGCCCACCCCCAGCTCCCTCTCCGTCACCCCTCCTCCACCCCCTCCCCCAGCTCCCTCTCCGTCACCCCTTCTCCACCCCCTCCCCCAGCTCCCTCTCCGTCACCCCTTCTCCACCCCTTCCTCTCTCTGTCTCTGTCTCTCTCACTTGGTCTGTCTCGTCTGTCTCGCTGTGTCTGTGTGTGTCACTGTCTCTGCCTCTCCCCCGCAGTCCCTCTGTCTCTCTGTGTCTTTCTCACTCTCTGTCTCTGTCTCTCTACCTCTGTGTCTCTCCCCTGTCTCCTGTGTGTGTCCGGGGCTCCGCAGTCAAGCTCCGGCGGGGCAGCGTCCGTGGAGGGCCCAAGCCCCACTCTGCTCTGAGCTGTCCCGTCTGGCGATCAGGGACCCCGTCAGCAGGGACCGCCTGGGTGAGGCTCAGGGTGACATGCGCCCCTGTCGCTGTCGCCCAAGGCCCCAGCCTCCTCTGCCCTGTGCATCGTTGATTCTGTTTTTTGTGGGGGAGGGGTGTGTCTTGAGAAGGTTAATGCAGTTCCTTGTTTGGTCTCAGATTTGTCGAGCTGCGGACACTTAGGAAGTGGGATGAGCGTGTCCACCATCGAGGGGAGGGTTTGGGGAGCTTCTGGGGCCCTTGCAGGAGCGCGGTGTGGGTGTCGGGCCCGCTCTGTGAGGTGCTTTTCGAGGCAGATATGGACAGGTCCCCGGGGTTCTGCTCGCAGCCCCGCCTTCTGCCTTCGGAGCCAGGAGGGGCGGAAGGAGGTGGACGTCCCTGAGCTTTACGGACGTGCTGCTTTTACTGTTGACACGTGGCTGTTTTAGAAAAGAGCTGTCGCACATCTCCTTCCTTTCCAAGCAGCAGTGGGCTCACACGTGTGTGTATCTGTGGTGTGTTCGTGAGACGTGTCCGACAAGCTGCCGGGGGCCCAGCGTGGCGGGAGGCTGGACCCAAAGCCGAGTGAGGGTGAGGCCCTGCTGCCGGCGCGCTGCTCGGACCTGCTGGCTTTCACTGGACCCCGAAGTGCTCACGTGCAAAGAGGGCGTGGTGGGGGTGTGGCTTGAAGGGTGTGTGAGCTGCTGGCCATCGGCCCCCGGGAAGGCTTCACGTCCTCCACAGGCCCTCGAGGCACCTCCTGCGGCCTCTGCTTGGTGCGTCCTGCGGGGAGGCCGGGCCAGAGTGACCCCAGCCGCAGCCCCCCTCCCGGTCATCTCCAGGGCCTGGAATCCCATCTGGACCGTGTCCCTGATCCCTGTGGAGGCCCCGCCCGGCCGGGATGAGACGCAAACAGCACGAGGGCAGGTTCCACCTAACTGGGCGCTGAGAGTCGCTGCTTTTGGAGCAGGCAGGAGCCCGGGGGACTTCCAGCACAGCTCAGACGGAAGCTGGGGGCCTGCCTGGCGGGGCTGCTGTTCTGCTCTCAGACCCGCTCTTTTGCGGGGACGTGGGCCGCTGGGTGCATGTTTAAGTGGTCACATTAACTCATCAGGCAGGTGCTCTCGGGCCCAGGACGCCCAGGAGGAGGAAGGTTTGGAAAGCATTGACCCTCAGGCCCTGGGCGGGGGTGGACTTTCGGCCGGGGGAGGAGCCGTGAGGCCCAGGAGAGGGACGCCCACCGTCTGGCCCTGGGGCTGCTTTGCGGCCCGGCCTGCAGATCCCCCGCCCCTTTCCAGCTTGGCCGGGCTCTGGGGGCTCCCAGGAGCCATGGGGAGCCGGTGGGTGTCAGCAGTTCTGCCCACTGCGTCGTCGTAACCTTGGGCCATCGTGTGTGACGACCTGCCTGGTGGGCCGGCCAGGCTCGGGAGCTGGACCCTGGCAGGGTTTGCCCGGTGCTGCGCGGGGACGGGGGTCACTAGGATGAGCGTTGTTGGTAATAAAAGGTCCACAGAGATTCTGTTCCGTGCCAGCCCACACCCAATGCCCGAGCTCGGAGGCTGCAGCCCAGGCCCCCGGCTGCCCTAGTCCTCCCCGACCTCTCACCTGGCCCACCTGCCGCCTGGCTCCCTGCTGGGTGTGTGAACCACCCTCATCCCTCCAGCCTGCTCTGGGCACTCAGGAGTCACTGCGCAGAGGGACGTGTAGTAAATTAACCTGCCTGCGATGTGGCCACGAGGCCTCCTGCTGGGCTTCCACCCCCCCCCCCCCACTCCCGTCTTGCAGGTCTGATTCTAGTTCATCAGGGCCCTTCTCTAGGGAGGCCTCGCGGGGGCAGCCCGACCCCGCTTGGAGCTCCACGGTGTGGATGCAAAGGAGGCCCTCGCCCATGGCAAGGGGGCCCCTTCTGGGGCCTCTACGGGGCCCAAGGCCCCTTGGTCCAAGCGCACATCCCAGGCCCCAGCCCGGTGCCCACGCTGAACCCAGGGTGAACCCGGCCGTCCGAGCACGCGGCCGGACCCCAGCTCCGCGACCCGGGTGTCTGTGGGTCGGGCAGCAGAGACGGGGACTCTCCGGTCGTCTCGGGAGCCCTGGGGGCGGGCAGCCTGCTCTGGAGACACGTGAGCCGCCGCGCAGGTGAGGCGCACGCAGCGGGGGTGCCGGCACTCTGGGATCAGGCGCTGGGGTGGCCCCAGCTGAGCTGAGAGACGCAGGACGGTCAGGCCGGGTGGAGGGTCCTAGGCGGAGCTGTGCCTCGGAGCAGGTGCGGGAAGGGAAAGCCGGGGTGGGGCCATCCCACCCAGAACCCGCCTTTCCCCGTGGGCACGTCCCTGCTCTCGGTAACGGCAGCAGAGCCAGAAGAAACGGGAGAGGCTGAGGGGTGGATGCGGCCCTTTCCTGGCCCGACCTCCCCGAGGTGCAGTGTGCCAGGTGCCAGGTCGCACACTAGCAGCAGTTAAACACCCACCGCATGCCAGACGCCATGCTGCACGTGTGCACTGCCTCCCCAGAGCTAGATGCCGCAATTATCCTGATTTACAGACGAAGAGACCAGTTCAGAGAGGTTAGGTAACACGCCCAAGGTCACACAGCTCCCGCCTGCCTGTGGAGCACTGGTCCACCGCCCAGGAGACCAGGAACCCTGCACATAACGGGTGGTGGTTCTGCAAAATAGAGCACAGCCTCTGGACCAGGAGGTGGCCCAGAGGCCAGAGCAGCTCTGTGTGAGCCTCGGGGACGACGGACCGTCCTTGCTCACAGGTGGCTGCAGGTGCGCGTCTGCCCGTTCACCGAGGGCAAGGTCATTCTCCGCTCCGCACACAGCTTCAGACCTTAGAAGATCTCGGGCCAGAATTCTCCCTGGGGGCTTCCCTGGGGGCGCAGCGGTTAAGATCCACCTGCCAACGCAGTTTGTCTGACTGCGGAGCCCTTCTCTCCCCGACTGGGGAGGGGCTCTGACAAAGGTGCAGAGAAGTAAAGGTCTGGAGCCCCCCACTGTGAGTGGAGCCCCTGGAAAATGCTCCGTGCTGGCGTGAGGGCCAATGGGTGTGAGGGTCGCTTATGCGCTGATGCAGGTCGCTGATGCGGGTCGGGGCAGGTCTCCGCGTGCTTGGCGAGCTGCCTGGAGCCTGTGTTAGAGAGGATTCTGAGGCCCGCTAGGGCTCAGCCGTCTGCCATCGGCAGGCAGTGCGACATCTAAGCCAGGTGTCTGCCATGTCCTGCTTCGCCCGGGACGTGGCGGAGGTGATGTAGTTGACACCCTACGGGACAGGGTTCCAAAAGCTGTTTTTCAAGAAGTTGTTTGTAGCTCTGAAACCACCAAGCGTGCGGCGTGAATATCCACGAGCCAGGCTGTGAAACGTGTGTGCAAGCTTCGTATCCGGGGCCCCTGGCGTGGGTGTGGAGCGTGCGCCCCAGGGCCCACCTGGCTGAAGCTGCTGCCCAGGTGGTCTCTTCTGACGTCCAGAACCTTCACAGAACGGGTGTCGGTGAAGGGGCAGATGGAGACGCGTCCGGGGAGCCCTGGCCTCTGATTGGCTGTCCAGCGCACGGAAGGAGGGTCTGATCAGCGCCAGCCCCGCGGGCGGGTGGCCTTGAGAAGCCCGCACTCGTCTGAGATCGATCGAAAAGGCCATGGCCGGCGGGGCAGGGCGGGATGAGGGTTCTACGAGAGCCTCGCCGAGGCCCCAGGGGTCATTCCCATGCAGCCTGAGCTGCAGACACGACGCCGAGTAGGCCGTGGCCTCGGAAGATGCAGGTCGGCAGCCTGGATGGCAGGAGGCCGCGGGGCCTCGTCTGCACAGCTGGTGCCCGCTGTGGTCCCCCAGGGCCTCCCGTGGCTCTGCTCAGGGTTTGTCCCTGGCGCCCACGCGGAAGAGCTCCTACGGCGCCAGCTGGGCCCTGGCTGGTTCCCTGAGCTCCGCCGGGGGTGCCTGGGAGCCAACCCCTCTGCTGAGGATGGGACTTCCCTGAGCACGAGTTTGGTTAAGCATCTTCTCACATGGGGCCTTTTATTTTAAAATACATAAGGATTCACGTCTTGAGATCAGGAAATCGGGGAGAACAGGGATGAACTGAGGTAACGACGCATCGTACGTGACGTGAAATGTTTGTGCCTAATCCAGGAATGAGTGACTTGTTAAAAATACCCAGGATGACCTGTGAGGGAGGCTTCAGCCCAAGTGAGTGTCGATCTCCAACACCCGGAGGGCTGAACCCCAGAGCCGTCCCGTGGACTACAGGTTGCCATGGAGATGCCTCTCCCGCCCGGCCAGGGACTTGGGGAGCTGATGGGTCCCTGCCTGTCTGGAGCCCCAGGCATCCTCGTCCCCCAGCTTGGAGTCGCCTCTTTGCGGCCATCCCTCCGCACACGCTCTGCTCTGGTTTGGGGCTTCCTGGGTGGGGTCTCGGTAGACTAGGAATCCCACCCACGCGGGATGGTGAGGCCACCCCACGGACTCTCCACTTCGGACTCTGAAAGGGCATCACGGGTGTATTTTGACAGAAAATAAACAAAAGCCTCGGGTGTGGATGTGCAGCCAGATATAAACAAGGAAGAGAATTAGCTCGTGACGGACTTAGTGGACTTTGCGGCCCAGGGCCTCTTGCCAGCTGCCGACCCCTCCGTCGGAGCCCTTCTCAGGCTCCTGTCCCCCCTTCAGCAAGGCGGGGACCAGCCTCGAACACGAACGCCAGGCTTCTGCACGCGCCGCGGGCGTCCTCGACCCAGACCCTCGCCACCGGGACATGGATCTTCAGGGTCCAGGCGCCCTGCGTCTCTCGAGCCCCAGCCCTGCCTGGGTTCTCGGCCCAAGGCAGCGCTGGCGTGCACGGTGCCACTCGGAGGCCCTCCCCATGGGCAGCGCGGGCCAGATGCAGCCTGCTCTGCACTGTGAAATCCTCGTCCTAAAAGAAAGAAAATATGCGAGTCAGTTTGCCAGAGGAAGGAAGTTTGCTGCCGGAGTCTGATTGTGTTAAGATGAAACGGTGTGAAGATAAAAGGGTGGTGCCCCTCCCCCGGACTCTCCGATTGCCGCGCAGACCAGGACTCAGGGGACCACTTCGTGGCCAGAGATTCCAGCGGTCGATGTTTCTTCCCCTTTGTCCTCATGTAGAACTGAGCTGGGTCCCCGCACCGCCGAGATGTCGTGAGCTCAGCGAGGGGTCATTCCCTCTGGCCTCTGACAGGGAGCGGGCCTCTGTCCCCTGCGGTGCTCCGGACAGAGCGACACTTCCAGACGGGCTCCCAGAGCTGGTGCCAGAGGGACCAGGTCAACCTGCAGACCCCGCCCCCGGCCCCCACCCTGCAGGAGTCGGAAGGGAAGCGCTGTCCTCTCCCCACTGCACCCCTCCCGTCTCAGAGTGACTCTGTGCTGGGTAATTGCCTGGAGTCTCCGCTTACGTCTGGGCGACAGGAAAGTCGTTGTCGGGTGGTTATCTGTGGGGCATTGTGTGCACACAGAGCGGGTCTGTGCAGGAGCTGGGCCTCCCCTGACCCTGACCCTGACCCTGACCCGGCGGGCAGGGCGACCCCACTTCCCGTCCCAGACCTCAGATGAGCCAGGCCGGGTACCTCCACTTCCTTCTCAACCGGCCGCCACCTGCCACTCGAGTGCAGGATGAAATATCGTGGACGAGGCCCCAGCCTTTGAGGGAGAAAGAAGCAGTGCGTGCCTGACGCCGCAGCGCCTGCTGTCCACGGAGGGCGCGTGACAAACGCCATGTGCCTCGATGGCAGCCGGAAACTGCTCGGTTATTCTCAGCTCTCTGAGGGGCGGCCAGTGACCATTTAACACGTATGAGGTTTTGTACGGTCCATTTGTCTGAATGGACCTCGTGTGCAGAGTAACCCTACCTTCAAACCTAAACTGGGTCATTTGATCTAAGGCACAATATTAGGTTAGTTCTGCCCCAGAAGATTCACGGGTGGTGGGTCTGGGGCGCGGCTGCCGTGGTGAGGGGTCTGCACCCGCGGGGCCTGCAACGGGCAGAAATTCTGGAACCAGCCTGTGTGCAAGTCAGAGCGAACTTTGCCAAATTAGCCAGATTCCACGTGAAGCTCTGAGGAGTCATCGTCTGTCCGTTCAGCACGAGTTCTCTGGGCTCCTGCCCTGGGAGTGGGCCGGCTGGTGCCCTCCGCGGGGGTGCAGGGTGCTGTGAGGCCCCCGCCAGGCTAGGAGGCGGAGAAAGGCGCCCCGAAGAGGTGGCATCTCGGTGACATCTTGAGTAGGATTGGACCAGGAAACAGGGATGGGAGAAGCATCACAGAGGGGGCAGCCTGTGCAGAGACCCCGGGCCTGGCAGGACCTCGGCTGGTCGGGGAACTCGAAGCACGTCGGGGCGGCGGCCCCAAGCGCGTCCCTCTGTGGAAGCAGCTTAACATGGACGGTGGTCCAGACAGTGAGAAAGGGCAGGGGTGGTCAGGGGTAGCCACCGTGCCCCTAGTACGTGGGGAGCCGCCTGCCGTCCGGGGGAGCTGGACACGGAGGGCGGACAGCTCTGGTGTCCACAGCGAGCTCAGGAAGGAGGAAGTGTGCTCGTCGGAGGGGCCACGTGAAGGCCCTGCCGCTCGGAGCTGCTCGAAACCAGGTCTGAGAATCTCTGCAGAAATGCCCGTTGGAGTCTCGATGTGGTCCGGGGGGGTCTGCGAGCTGAGGGCAGTCCTGCGAGGCCTGAGGAACTGCCCGTCCCAGCGTCCACGCCGGTCTGGGGACTTGCCAGCTAGCAGCGTCCGTGCTGTTTTCTGCAGCCCTGGGCGTCTCCTTTCCAAGCTTGAGGGCGACCCCACTTCCCTGGGGGTCCGTCTCAATGACGCGCTTGTCCCCGGCGGGCAGAGGCCGGATTTGAGGAGAACAGGGTCCATGCTCGACAGTGTGGGCAGCATAAAGTCTGGCCTCCCAGCCTCCGGTGCAGCTGCCCGTCCATCGCACCTGACATGTGTTCTAAATAAATGAGGTGTGACGGCCATAAACCACCTCGTCTGGAATTTAAAACATTTCAGGTTTTCTTTTAGCACTTGTTTCCAGCCCTGTTTTTCTCCCACAAAAGAAAGCCACTGGTGAGACGTTTCCCTGCACAGGGGAGGTGGCATGGCCCCGAGCTGCCCGTGGAACCGGCAGAGTCGTGGCCTCTGAGTTTTCTGAGTGTGACCCGTCATTCGGTCCCTGACCCTGAACGGGCTGCGGCTGTGTCGGGATGAGTGGACACGGCCCCCGTCACGTCCTCGTCAGCACCAGGCAGAGTCACGGGGCAGCCAGCCGTGGGTCTCGGCAGTTCCACAGATGACAGCCGGGATCTGGGGACCCGCCTGTGCGTTTAATTGTGCCACCTGCCCACGCTCCCTGGTCTGCAGGACGGAGGCTCATCCGCTCGGAGGGCGTTCCACTGTCTCCGTGACCTGAATCTCCAGGCCCTGGGGGCCGGGGTCTTCTTCTGGGTGTAGGAGAGCTGACTCTTAAGCCATTTGTGAGTTGTAGTCTCTGTGGAGAAGTTGTGTCAACACTGAAGGCTGCAGACTCTCCAGGACACCCGGGTCTGGAGACACGAGACGTGGGCCGTCGCTCACGTGGTACCCACCTAGCAGCAACTAGAGACACAGGTCCGCGAAGGCCCCCCAGCAGCCCGGCCCTGTGGCCACCTGCTGGTGCCCCCGCATGGACCCAGACCCTGGCCGTGTCCGGGTTCCACCAGGAGTCTTGCTAAACCTTTTGTTTCTGGTCAACGCCTCCAGGCTGTGACTGGTCACTCGGGGCCCTGATCTAGGACTTGTGGCTGTCGGTACCGGGCTCAGCGCCCTGCTCAGGGTCAGTGTCAGGCTGGGGTGAGGCTCCAGGCATGTATGTCTGAACCCACTGCCATGGCCAGGTTTCCACTCTGACCAGTGGGTTGTTGCATAGACAGCAGGCGAGAACCCCAAGGGTGGCCCAGCCACTCCCAGGATGTCGGTAGGTGCTCTCAGACCAAAGAGTGTCTGCTCCCCCAGCAGTCATCTCGGGGTCAGTCCTCCAGTTCCGGTCCTGGCCCACTCCCCCCACCTCCCCTCTGCCTGCCGGTCCTTCTCTGTCCCCCTCTGTCCCTCCGTGTCCCCCTCTGTCCCCCCGTGTCCCTCCCTGTCCCTTCCTCCACTCCCTCCGCCTTTCTCTGTGCTTCTGACACACACCACGCTTTAAATACTGATGAATCACTCAGCGCACAGCTTTCTGTGCTCTGCGAAACAAAGGTTTCTCTACTGGAAACTGGAATCCCTTTCTCCAGGCCCGTGACCGCTGGACCCTCGAGTGTCTGCGGTGGGGCTGACCCAGACGTAGCTCGGGAGGCCATTTCCTCCAAATGACAGCGTGTTTCCGTCTGCTCTGCTCTCCCCGCAGATGAAATCATGCACCACGACATCAGCCCGCTCTGTGCTGCCGACATCCAGGACCAGCTGCAGAAGCGCTTTGCGTACCTGTCTGGTGAGTGCGAAGGCCAGGCTGTGTGACGCGGGCGGGGGAGTGTCTGCTCGCCAGGCGGTCGGCCTCCTGGCCTTCCGTGACCGCGTCGTGGGGCCTGGGGACAATCCGTGCGGTGCGGCCCGCCCCCCATTGCACCGATGCCTGTGATGAGGGCAGCTCAGAGCCGGCAAATGCCGGCCAGGGGCCAGCTGGGTCCCCAGGGGGGCGTGGCCCGGCTGCTCCTGGCTGCGGTCTCCTGGATTCCAGAGCTCTCCTGGGACGGGGAGGAGGTGCAGGTGTGGCACAGTCGCCCCCGTGCAGTGTCCAGGGCCTGGGCTCTGGCTTCTGTGGCTCCGCCTTCTGGGAGAAGCCCCTGGGGCGCCACCGACAAGGGCGAGGGGCCGGCACTGCCCACAAGCCTGTCCTGGGGTCGCTCCGTATCTCCAGCCCCTGTCCACCTGCCACCTCCCCTGGGATCCGGGCTCTGTCTCCAGCCTGCAGGGACACCTTGCTGCCCTATCCGGCCGGCCAGGGTGCTGGTGCCTCGGGCCCGCAAAGGCCGTGAGCATTGCGCGAGAGCAGTGCCTGGAGCAGGGCGGCGCCACTCCACCGGGCACGCCTGCCCCCCAAGGCTCTCTGTGCTGTCGGTCAGGGGCCCGAGGTTGAAGGCCCCCTGCTCGCAGCCCTTTCCCCTGGCCAGCAGGTTGGGGTCTCTCCTGAGCTCCGAGAGCCAGTCCTGCGCCCCCGGGCTCCCCTGCCCGCCCCTTGGTGCCAGGAGCTGCTCCCCAGGCCATGCCCTGTGTGGCTCAGGCCCACCTGCCCCCCTGCACATGGACCCGCGGTGTCGCTCGGGGGTTAAACCTCGAGGCCTGAGCCCCCTGAGCAGGAAAGCTGAGCCTCTGAGGTCTGTCAGCAGAGACGGCCTCCTGCTGTTCCTGGGGGGGCACCGCGAGGGGCGCCCACCTCATGGAGGACGGAGAGAGAGCGGGGTGTCCTTCTGAGAAACCAAAGTCCCCAACAGGACAGGGTCATGACCTTGACCTTCCTTCAGGTCTTCACCCGCTGCCCTCAGGAGGAGACCCCAGGGGGGCCCTGACCCCCAGACACACCTCCTGTTATTCAGAGGCCGCCGGGTGCTCGGGGAGGGGGTTTTGCGGAAGTAACCACGGCCCCAGCTCGGCGGCTACAAGGTCACTGACCACTGGGCCTCACAGGCCCCAGGTCCCCCAGCACACGGGGGGCCAAGGACAAGGGAGCTGATGTGACCAAGATACCCTACCGCCGGCCTGGGCTATCGGGGGTGTCTGGAGGAGGGTAGGCGGCCGAGGGGGGCAGAGAGCGACCCCAGCGCTACAGCCACGGGAGGGGGTTCCGCCAGCATCTGAGGGAGGCTGGAAGGTGACCCCGGGCTCAGGCGAGCCCACAGGCGGGTGGCAAGGCCCTGAGCTGAGGACCACCAAGCCCGCCGCCATCCCAACCTGCAGGGCGCGAGCCGACGGGCCGGGTTGGTTCACGTCGTCAAGTCTGGGACTTGGTTAGAAGACAACACATCCCGAGCTTCAGCGTCTGGAACAAAGCTGGAGCGTCCTGGGTTTTTGCGGACACCCCGTGCGGGTTGGCCAAGCAGAGCCCGGGGCGGAGGTGGCCCTCGTCCTCTCCATCCCTCCCCCACCCGCCAGGACACCCGGGTTGCCCGCCTCCCAATGTGAGGACGCCCTGGCCAGTTATCACGGTGCCCACTGCCTGCCCTGGACCAAACTGCCGTAACCTCCTGCCGGGGTGTCCGTGTGCGAAGGTCGGGGTGGCTGGCTTCGCAGCCCAGCACCGCTGACACTGGGGGGACGGCTCCCCCGTGGGGCTGTCCCACATTGTAGGACGTAGAGCAGCCCCACCCACCGGAGGCCAGCACCCCCCAGAGTGACAACCAGAACTGCCCAGATGCTGCCAGTGGACACCAGAGCAGCTGGTGTGGACAGAGTGAGAGGTCTTCAGGGGTCAACCGGGTCTGCCCTTGTAAGGGGCCCCAGGTGCTCGCCTGTGTCAGGCTGTCCTCTGCAAGTTCACTGCAGACCAGCCTTGAGAGTCACGCGGCATCACTTCTGCCACCTCGGATGGGCCAGGCCAGCCTCGGTTCAAAGGGAAGAGGGAAGGATCCAGCCCCGGAGGAGCAGAGGTGGCCACCTCCTGCCGCGCAGGGCACCAGCTGGCAGCAGACCACGCCTGGCCTCACCTCCTGGCCTCTGCACTGCCGCCCAGGTCGTCGGTGGGACAGCTCGGCCCAGAATCCCAGCCTGCATCTCCACGCCTGCCCTCCCGACTGCCTGGCCCTGGGGAGCCGTGCTCACCTTCCCAGATCCCAGGCCACTGCCTCGTTTTCCCTCGGGAACTGTGTCGGGTGCACCTCCCCTGGGAAAAGTGCCCCCCCCCCCGCCGGTTCCACCTGTACCTCCCCACACACGGTGCCGAAGGGATGACTCCCATCAGACAGGAACTGTCTACCCGAAGTCGCCACAGGGCGCCCAGGCGGTCGGGCTGCAGCCTGGTGGCACGTGCAATGTTTAAATGCTCTTCACGTCACCTGTGGAGCGTGGAAAACGTCCATGCCGTCAGGAAGGAAGCAGGATGCCAGCTTTCTGTTCAGCGCGGTCCGTCACACACAAAAGCGCACGGAAGTGGGTTTGGAAGGAAACGTGCTCCCGCGATGCTCCGGCGGCGGCAGGCTAGCGGGTACCTGCTTCAGCTCATCACCTCATTCCAAATGTTCCCGTCGACAGCACACGTCTCTCTCATAATAAAAGACATGGAAGGGGCTTCCCTGGCGGTCCGGTGGTTAAGACTTCGCCTTCCAGTGCAGGGGGTGTGGGTTCGATCCCTGGTCAGGGAGCTAAGATCCCACATGCCTGCGGCCAAAAAAACAAAACGTAAAAACAGAAGCAATATTGTAACAAATTCAATACAGACTTTAAAGATGGTCCACATCAAAACAAAAAAAAAACCCAAAACACGGAAAGTGAGTTTCCTTCTGGAAAATGACTGTCCTGCCGACACCCGGGAGCAGCGCCCCCGCGCCCCCCGTGCTGAGTGCAGCTCTTCTCTCTCCCCAGGTGGGCGGGGGCAGGACGGCAGCCCCGTCATCACCTTCCCCGACTACCCGGCCTTCGGCGACGTCCCCGACAAGGAGTTCCAGAATGTCATGACCTATCTCACCAGCATCCCCAGGTGCGTGTGGACGGGTCACTCTGTTTTATTACAAGCAGAACTGGGTCCGTCCTTCAGAAAGGTAGGGAGACCTCCTCCGAGCCCACGGCCACGCTGGGCGGTGTGGCACCCAGGAGCCGAGGGGCGGGGGGGGCTGATGCTGCCTGGGGATCCCCCCTCGGAAGGGGTGAGGCTGCCGACCTCCCGCCCAGCGGACGAGCGGCTGCCCCGCTAAGGCACTGGGGGCACGGGTGCCGTCAGACTCTCCCTCCGTCGGGTTTCAGAAGGGAGGTCACAGCTCGGTGAATTAAGTCTAATCTGGGAAACAGACCCGACAGTGAGTTTGACCGCCCAACACCTGTCCTACAGAAGGTGCTGGTCAGTGTCGTCCCGTCAGCACCGATCAGTGCCGGGGGGAGGGGGAGGCTGGGGGAGATCCTTCCAGATGCCTGCGGGGTGGAGGTGTTAAGCTGGGGGAGCCCTCCCGATGGACGTGGGTGGTGAAGGTCACTTGGCAGAGGGAGCTGGACGACGCGCCCTGGGTCCCGCGGGGCGGGGTCTCACGTTAGGGTTGGCTTATGGTGGCCACCGTCTCCGTCCTTCTCTGTACCCAACTTGCTGGGCCAGGCTCTGGGTGGCCGAGCTGAGGCGGGAGGTTCAGCCACTGTCCTGGGAGTGTGTAGCCTTCCTTGAGGGCCCCTCGGGCTGGCCGTGCGATCCTGCAAACATCTCCATTTGTCTTCTCCCTTGAAGTTACAGCCAGGAAGGCCACGGACAAGGCCCCTGGACCGCGGGGGACGATGCTTGAGTAGGTTCAAGGGTCTGGAGAGTGGCGGGAAGGTGGATGCTGCCCGCGTGCAGCGGCACAGGGGGTGTCCTTGGGGGAGGGGGACCCGGCACGGTGGGTCCAGCTCTCGGCGTGCCCAGCAGTGAGGCGCAGAAAAGCCTCACAGCCTTGGCGGTGGGACACCGGGGACAGGCCAGCAAGAGGAAGGGCAGCTGCACTCAGCACCGGTGTCAGGCAGTCTGGTGACTTAACAAGAAGACGGCGGCTGTTGGTGGCTGACCGTGGGCCCCCCCAGGGGTCTCACTGGCCCTCCGGGAGGCGGGCTTGTGGCCAGCTCCCCCGCTCCCCTCCATGACATCTCCCAGGGGTGGGCGTTCCACGTCCAGGTGAGGCGTGGCCCTCCTCCCCCACCCTGTGAGCCCCCCAGCCCATGCCTCTTGTCCCCGCTGTGGCTGTCTTTTCCCCCATCTCCCGTGGTCCCCAGGCCTGTCTCCGACCAGGCAGTGGAGCTCACGGTGCAGTAAGCCTGCCCGGGGAGGAGTCCGAGGCACAGTTCTCAGTCTGACACCCGTGAGCCGTGACAGAGGCCGCCTGCGCTCCGCGGAGGTTTCTGCCCATCTCCGTGGCCGGGGGGTCAGGGTCGGATGACTCAGAGGCATCGGCGAAGGCGGGCGGGCTCTGCACGCGTCCAGGGGCCCGGAGACCCCCGCGGCCTCCTTGCAGCCACCTCGTCTCTCTGTCTCTTCCCGCTCCGGCCCCTGCGTGGGGACGTACGGGCCGAAGTCCTGCGGTTGGAGGCTGCCGTGAGCCTCTCCATAGCTACGGGCACGGCCCTGCTGCCCCAGCCGAGGCGGCGGCCGGCCCTGGGCTCGGCGGTCGGCGGGCGCCGTTGCCACAGCGGCCGGACCGCTCAGTGCAGGCTGAACAAGGGCCCCGGGAGTGCTATATGTGGTCTCCCACTGCCCACCTGCGATGGTGCGGTGGGGTGACCCTCCCCTGCCTGTGGGGGAATCTCAGGTTTCAGGTCACTCTCGGGTTTGGGAAGGTCAGACGTCACTTTCTGTCTGGCTCAGAGGCGAGGCTTCTCCCGGACGCAGCAGGCTGGCCCCTGTGCCCTCTCGGACCCTCCCCGCCCGGGTCACCACCCTTGCTAGTGCTGGGGCTGCTCAGGCCTCCTGGCCTCGGGGCCTTTGATGCGCTCCCTCGGCGCGGTGTTTCCTCTTCAGGCTGCAGGCGCCCTCCTCTGGTAGGCCGTCCGTCACACCCGCCACCCCCGGGCCCGGCCCACAGGCTCCCTGGCTTCACGGGCTTAGCTGCAGTGTCCCCATTACCTGACAGCTCGGTGTTGGTCTGTGTCTGCCCCGCACGCAGGTCCTGAGAGCAGCAGGTGGTTCCTTGGTAAATATTTCCTGGACAAGTGAGCTTGGTCTGCAGAGAGCAAAGCCAGCTCTGCTGGTAGTCAGCCCGCGGCCTGGCGGGACTGAGGCTCCCCCCGCGTCGCTCACCGCAGCACACTCACCTCCCCTTCAGGTGGGACCAGCACCTGTGTTTCTCTCCTTCTTTAAGGGGTTCTCAGCCCGGTGCAGTGGAACCTCTCCAAACCTTGGTCTCCAAGGTCTCAAACAGAACCTGCCCGCGGATGCAAGGGCAAGAAACACGTTCCCCCTGAAGCTGAGGAGCAACGGTGGGCTCCTCGCACCTGGCGGGGCTCTGGTGCCGTGGACCTGGCCGCAGGGCCGGCTTGAGCGTGTGCAGCCCAGACCCGTGGGCTCCGTCTCCAGGGAGCCGCGCGCGGCGTGGTGGTCGGCGTGTGTCCTGTTCACGTCTCTTCCTCCTGACGGAGGATGGGGCGGGGGGGGGGGGTCCCGTGGCCCCGACGCCCTCTCACACAGAGTGAAACCCCGCGGCGGCACCGGATACCGTCCTTTCGCAGCTGGGTGCCGGGCCAGCGGGGGAGGGGCAGCTGCCCGGCCGGCTGTCAGGCAGGCGGGGAGGGGCCGCGTTCCGAGCCCTTGGCCGCAGCGCTGTTGGGCGGGCTCCTCGGGGGTGTGGGGGGATCAGCCCCGAGCGAGGGCGGATTTGGGGGACCTCCTAAGCGTACGGAAGGGTGTCGCCCATCAGCTCACAGGCAGCTGCGTTTCCAGAAGATTCAGCGCACATCTCACGGGGCGCGGGGGAGACACTCGGTGACTGTGGGTCAAGCAGGGCCGGGCGCTGCCTGCCAAGGGCTCCCCTCCTGCGGGAACCCAGGGAGGGAGGGGCTGCCGCCTGGCGGATGCAGCCAGCACTGCCGGCCCCAAGAAAAGGGGGAACCCCCCTGCCCCCAGCGCGGGCCGGGCTTACCCTAGACAGCCCGGCGCCAGCACGGCCTCCACGCGGGAGGGTGAGATCCGGGACCCGGCGCGCTGTAAAGGTCAACGCAGATCACGTGGACGGACGGTCTCGTGCCGGCTGCTGCTGAGAGGCGCTGACTCCTGCGGTCGGCCCCGAGCTTCCCTCTGTCCTCTGAAAAATACACCCTCCAGCGCGTAGCTCTCGTCCCGTTATTAAACGCAGAGGACAGGAGCCCCAGGTTACATCTGGTTCACAGTCGTGGGTCATCTCGAAACCTTACGCTGCCGGGCAGCCCTCGTCCGGACGCACCAGACACACGTGAACATGGAAATGCCGCCACGAGAGAAGCTGGGCTGCCTTGGTGATTTCTCAGCTGGCGGGTCCACGGCCGCACCGCAGGGCTGCTCCTGGGAGCCCGTCGTGGCTTGGGGGCCGGCTTCCCACGCCGATGCCTGCAACCCTTGCGGTTCCTCTGGGGCTCCATCACCACCATCTGCCAGGACGGTGGGGACAAGTCCAGGGACATGTGACCGTGACCCCCAGGCCCTGCCCGAAGAGTGGCTGTGACCTCAGCAGAACTCATGCCGGGGGTTGGGGGGTGCACGCGGCAGAGGGAGCTGCTCAGGTCACTGCTGTGAGGGTCGGCCAGTGCTGGACACCCTTGGGACCGGGCAGGGGACAAAACAGGTAAAATCCTGTGCTCATGGTCTCAAAAAATTAAATGAGATGCAAGGAGTGTGGGTTGCAAAAGAAGAAAAGCAAAGCAAAAAGGGGTGAAGGATGGGGGGCGGGGAGAGGGGAGTCCCCGCCGAGGTGGCTTACGGGAGGTGAGGGGACCTCTGGCGGGGGGACGGTTCTCACAGGACCCCCGGGGGTGTCTCGGGGGGACGGTCCTCACAGGACCCCCGGGGGTGTCTCAGGGGGGACGGTCCTCACAGGACCCCCGGGGGTGTCTCAGGGGGGATGGTCTTCACAGGACCCCCGGGGGTGTCTCAGGGGGCATGGTCTTCACAGGGGTGTCAGTCAGGGGAACCTCAGTCATGGAAAGGGATCAGAGCCAGTGCAGGGAGCGTGGACACCTCCTTCCAGGATCTGCTCTCGAGGGGGGTGGGGAGATGGTCAGTGAGGGGCGGAGGCGGGGCAGACGAGGTTTTCTTCTAAGATGAGGGAGATCGCAGCATGTTTGTGCTGATGGAAGTCGCCCAATAGAAAAAGAAAGATCGACCTTTTGATTCACGTGCACCTGCCGCATGTCGCCGTGCAGGGCTTGGGTCCAGCACCCAGTAAATCGTGAGCGGGTCACGGAGCCGGGCTGCCGGGCTCCAGGGCCCCTCCCCTCGCGATTCTGGAGTCTGGGTCCCCCCTCCATCCACCTCTCATCCCCTCTCACCCCTCCCTGTGGCAAAACCAAAGCTTCCCAGCTGATCCTCTCTCCTGGTGAGGGCAGTCACTGGCGGCTTCCCCTGTGGGTGCCGGTGTACACATACAAGACATGCACAGGCACACGCGTGCACTCACACACGCAAGGTCATAGGGTCTTAGGGCTGCCAACACTGAGACAGTAGGTTTCTGGCCTTTCTCTGAAGGACAGATTTAGCCGTCCCGGACGCCCTTCCACACGGCGGTCCTGCAGGATCCCTGGGGGCATCCCCCACCTACCCGCCCTGGGTTTGGAAGATAACACCGTGAGGATCACCTTGCTGCACAGCTGCCGCCCTCCCCAGCCCGGTGACGGCGCAGCTCAGGGGCTCCTAGATTACTGGACGCCGATAAGGACGCTAACTTTCCATGGACCCGGGTCAGATCACCCAGCTGCTCGGGAGACACAGGCACATCTCCCATCTGCTTCCGTGGTGGGCCGTGTTCACCCGAGGAGAGGTGCACGCAAAGAGGTCACCCACACACGGGCGTGCATCACACACGACACACATGTACATACAGGCGTGCATCACACATACACAGGTGTGCATCACACACCACATACACGTACACACAGGCGTGCATCACACACCATATACATGTACACACAGGTGTGCGTCACACTTCACACACACATACACAGGTGTGCATCACACCATGCACACTTACACACGCAGGCGTGCATCACACATCACACACAGGTGTGCATCACACGCGACACACATACACACAGGTGTGCGTCACACACCACATGTACACACAGGTGTACATCACACCATGCACACTTACACAGGCGTGCATCACACATCACACGTGTGCATGCAGGTGTGCATCACAGACCACACACACGAATGCTCATACGTGCATAGGAGCGGGTGTGCACTCCACACGCAAGCATACACACCACACGCGTGCACACACGTGCCCCCACTTGGCAGTTGTGTGGACTACGTGACGGGGAAAGGCAGCACGCGTGGGGATGGAGCAGGGTCGTAAATGCCGTTCTGAGGCCCCCAGCCGCGCTCGGGACACGCCTACTGCCAAGCCCTGCAGCCAGGCTGCCTCGAGCCCTGCCTCGAGCCCCTGGCAGCACCTCCCTTCTCGCTGTGGCTGTGACTCCATGTGAATTTTCAGCTGACTTTTGAATACAAGGATAGAAAATGTGGCATGAGCGTGTCCCGAGCAACTCAAACGCATACGTGAAAAATCGTTAGCTTTCACGCTCCCCACAGGAAACCACAGTCAAGCATGTCGCTCCGTCCGTGTGCAGATGCCCCCCCACAAGACAGGACAGCGCAGCCCCTTCCTGGTCGACGGCGTGTGGCAGGCGTCCTCGTAGACGGCGCCCTGCCTGTCCTGTGGCAGCTGTGCTGCAGCCTCGGGTGTGGATGGACCGGGCAGGTGAGCCCCAGCCTGTGGCCACCACCCCTCTGCCTCCTGCAGCCTGGCCCCCCACGTGGCAGGTGTGGTGCTCTGTTCTGAGGCCGGACACCTTGACGGTGATCCCGTTTGTGACAGCTCTCAGGCGCTCTGGCCGGGGGTGACCCTTCCCCGCGGCTCACGTAATTAGCAACAGCTCTCAGGCGCTCTGGCCTCGCGTAATTAGCAAGTAAAGGGCCGTCCTTGCCGTGTGCTGTCCATTTGCTGTCCAGTGGCCTGGCTCAGCCCGTTGCCCCACGTGGCCTGAAGCTCAGGGACCCGTGCCCGCTGGGGCACCCTCTCCACAGGGGTCCTGTCTCTCTGTCCTCCCGACCTTGTTCTCCTGTGGAGCCAGAGGCCGCCCGGCTCAGGACTCTTCCTTTGTCGTAATGACCTTTCTCTGTCACCACCGTCTAGCGCAACAGCCACTGGCCACGTGTAGCCATTTAAATTGAAACTAACTAAATGTCAAAGCTCAGTCCCTGGGCCGGGCTAGCCGTCCTGCAGTTCCCAGGGGCCAGTGGCTGCCGTCTCGGGCAGCTCAGAAGTGGGACATCCCCACCTGTTGCACACGCGGCTGTGATGGGGCGGCATCCGGCTAACAGCGGCCATGCCCTTCACCTGTGGGGGGAAGAGCGAGAGACCTGCCCGGGAGGAGGGGTGCAGCCCTGCCCTGCTTGGGAACAGCGACAGGTCCCCGTGAGGGGAGCCCAGGAGGGGTGGGCGTGGGCTTGGGGAGCCCCTCCCTCGCTGCCGTCAGAGCGCCCAGGCTGCACCCAGCAGCTCGTGCACATGGGGCGTCGCCACGCCCAGAGGCCTCCTCATCTAGGGTTTCAGCTCCAGGTACAGAGGACGTGCCTGAGGCAGCCCTGGCACAGCTCAGGACCCACTTGCAGGGCAGGAGCCAGACGGCAGGCAGCTGGGGCTGCAGCAGCAACGTGGAGCCTCTGGCAGGTAACGAGGTAGCAGGGATTCCGGAGTAGCCGAGGTGGTGCTGGCGTCTGCGTGCCCTCGGGGGAGCAGTTCCCTCTGTTACAGGGAGGCAGCCGATAGTGTGTGCGTGTGCGCGTGTCTTTTTTTTTTCATGTATTTAAGGAAGCTGTGTGCTTGGTGGGTTCTTCCCCCAACGTAATTTTCTAGTTGTGGGAAAATACACGTACTTCTCGCCGTCCTAACTGTTTCGAAGTGCACAGCTCAGTGGTGTTACACGCACGGTGCCGTGAAGCAGACTGCAGAACTTGGCGTCTTGTAGAACTGAAGCTCTGTCCCCGTGAAGCGCTCCCTCCCCGAGCCGTGGGCCCCACCGGCCACTTTCTGTCTCTGTGAATCTGACTCCTCCAAGGACCTCGCGTGAGTGGAATCAGCCCGGATTTGTCACTCTGGGTGGCTTACTTCACCGAGCATACCATCCTCAAGGTTCACCCGTGTCGTAGCAGGTGTCAGGATCTCCTTCCTTTTTAAGGCTGAGTAATGATCCGTTGCATGGCTGGACCACGTTGTGTTCATCCGTCATCTGTTGGAGAAGGCTGTGTTTTGAGATAGATGAAAATCAGTCTTTGAAAACCAGGTACATACCCCAGTTTCCTTCTGTGCCAGGTGGGTCCCTGTAGACGGGGCACGGGGCTGCACGTTAACCTCCCCGTTGTGTAAGAAAGACCCTCTACTACTGCACACGCGTCAGTTCAAACAAATCTTGAGTATGTTCACCTTGATGTTGATGTGGAAAAAATAACTCAAATATAAAGAACAAAAAATGCAAGTTTTCGGGCTCTTTGGAGAAATCCCTGTGTTTTTGTAAGAGGTGGACTGTTTCCTTTGGGTCGTGAGGACGAGGCGACAGCCCTGCTGTGTGGTCAGGGCTCCCTGGCCGGCCCTGCTCTCCCCGTGTGCGTCTGACCCTGACGGGGCTGCTGTAGCCTTGAGGACAGTTATGGTGCTGTTACCAAGTGTGAGAGAGTTCTTTAAAAGGGTCTGACGTTTTTCTTGCCGTTGTGCTTTCTGGGATGGAAAGCTGAGCAGCGTTAAGAGAACCGCATTGCACACGTGATATGATAACAGGGGCAGCTTTTGAATCACAAGAAGAGGGAAGAGACAGCCAGGAAAGAAAGGCTCAGGCTTGAATGCTCAGGGCTACGTTCAAAGTCACGGCGTTTGAACCCAGCAGGTAAGTCACAGGCAGAGAGGAAACGGGCTGCGGCATTTCGCTTACAAAAGGAAGACAGGGAAAGAAAATCTTTGTAACATTCGCAACCTCTGTAGACCAGGGTCAAAACATGGGATGCAAAGAGAGAAGAAAGGGCAAAGAAGTACAGCCAGGTGGGGAAGCAGGGGCGGTCAGGAAGGTGGGGCAGGTCCTGCCTGGACCCATTTGCTCCACAGGCCGTCTTGTGCCCCCCAACTCCCAGCTGCAGCCTCCACCCGTACCCCAGGCCCCTGCCTGGCCTGCCCACCCCCTGCCCACCCCGAGGGCTGGCCCAGCCCCAGGGCCCAGCTGCTTGGCCAGGGCTCCTGGAGGAGGTGGGACCTTCTGTCCCACGGGCCCCTGGGGATGCACCGCACTGCCACCCGCCAGGCCGGGCTGGGATGGGCGCCAGCCTGCCGGCGCCTCCTTCCCGGGCCTGCCTGGCCCGCTGCCCCCCTTGCTGGGCTTGTTTCCCCCGCCTGGTGCCAGGCCTAGCTGGCCTCTGTGAAGGTGGCCCTGAGAACGCTCACCCTCACCCCAGCCGTGGTCCTTCCCACCGGGAGCTCCGCGCGGGCTGAGCGAGGCCAAGCCGGGCCTCGTGTCCCCGCCTGTCCCTGCTCTGTGACGTGTTGGGTCCGAGAGCAAGGTGCAGCCACGCAGGAACTGGTCACGGTGACGCCGGGTAGCCGTGGCCTCGCTGCGGGGACCCTCCAGGCCAGCCCAGTTCCCGGACCGCCCCCATGCTGCCCAGTCCCGACGAAGGGGAGGTCAGGCCGCAGCTGGCCGTGCCTCCGGCTCCCCAGGGCCACCCGAGGAGCTAGCAGGCCTGGGGTGTTAGAGAGGACACCATGCTGCGTGAGCTCTGGGCCTTTTTTGATTGTTGGGCCCGAAGTGAGCTCGTCAGCCCCACGCAGCGGCCGGGCAGCCATCCAGTGGCCCCTCCGAGCGGCTGTTGGGACATTGCGGGCTGGCGTCTGTGCCTCCACAGGGCCGCGTGCAGTTTCCCCCACTGCCACCACCCTCAGCGCAGTCACCTCAGGGCCTGGCACACGAGGGACCCTGGGTGCTGGCCTCTTGTGCAATCTGAGCGTCAGCCACCCTCCCTCTCCCCTGGGCATGTGAGGTCACGGACGCGGGAGACGGGCAGACGGGACCCTCCTTAGAGCGGTGGAGGGCGGAGTGACGGGACCCTGGGATGCTGGGCCCTGGCTCCTGGGGGCTGGGCAGATCACACGGCCTTGCTCTGGGGCTGCAGTCATGTGGGCAGAGGGGGCCTTGGAGGGTCCCTACGTCCTTACATAAGGTGCCTTCTGTTACGCCTGTGCACCTCTGAGCCAGCGTTCCCAAAACGTGGTCAGAGACGGGAGAGCGGCAGGGAGGAGAGCGGCAGGGAGGAGAGCTCTCGTGGCCCCGAGCCAGGTGCTGGTGCACGGGCATCGTCTCCTTCCGCCTCTGGGGCCGCCCTGCCTGGCCCGACACAGGAGGCAGCCCAGGGGTGGGCGGGAGGGGGGGCAGCTTTATCCCGCAGGGTGGACTCGGCCTGGGGGGTCTGGACGCGGAGCCAGGTCGCGGGCCCCACCCGGTCTGTGCTCCCCGGCTGTGTGACTCTGGGCAGACGGCTTAGCCTCTCTGTGCCTCTGGCTCATGGTGAGGAGTGAGGGAAGAACAGCCCCAGGCTTCAGTGCAGTGCCTGCCGGGAGGGGGGACCCAGCGGGGCCTCGGCCGCACCTTCCCTGCACGACCCCACTGGGCACCTGCGGGGCCGCAGGCGAGTGACCGCAGGGCTCTGGCCCGAGTGTTTTCACACACCGGGAGCCGGGAGCTGCCGGCCCGACCGCTGCCTCGCTGGGAAGCCCGCCTTCCGGGACACGTTTCTGTGGAGCCAGCAAATTCCTCATATTTCTCTTGAAATTCTCTTTTGAAGAGATCGTGTCGTCGGCGCCTTCGCGTCTTCATCGTGTTTGTCGTCAGCGCTGTCCCCTGAGGTCGTGACGGACTTCTTACCGTAAGGCTTTCAAAGGCACAGAGCCGGTTAAAGACCCCAAGGGACGGGGGTGGGGCGGCAGGGGGACGTGGAAGTGACGCGGGCGGCGGGGCACGAGGCCCGGGGCCGCGTGCTCCGTGAGCGGCCAGGCCAGCGGCCCTGCTCGTGCGTGAGGGTGACAGGCCGCCGCGGGCAGCGGGGTCAGCGCAGGGGCCACGGGAGGACGTTCCGGGCCCAGAACCACAGCTGACACCCTGAGGCCTGTCGTGGAGTCACGAGGGGTCATGGGGAGGCGGGCCGCGCTCCTGGAGCTCTGTCCCGGGGGAAGGGAGACGGCCGCACAGCAGCCGCCGCTGAATAGGGCGCACGGCGGGCCTGCCGCCATTGTCAGGCTTTGCTCCCGCGGCAGCCCCAGAGGTGGACACTGTTCGGGTCCCGCTTTTGCTTCTCGCTGAGTGGCCCGTCCAGGTGGCGCCGAGGAATGGCCCGGCCCGGCTTGCGGTGACAGGCCCGTGTCCCCGCGTGTGGCGTCCGCCCCTGGGCTGTGCTCCTCTCGGTAGCCCCCCACGGGCGGGTGGTCTGGGAGCGCATCTCAGACCCCTGTGCCGGTGGGGCCCATGCCTGGCAGGGTGGCCGCCTGCTCAGGGGACGCGAGTCTCCTGCACCTCAGGAAGAGTGAGATCCCGGCGGCTCGGCCTCAGACCCGGGCCGGCCCCACGGCGCGGACCGCACGGCAGCTCCCTGTGAGACGGAGGGAGGGTGGGGCAGAGTGCAGACACAGGCTGTGGAGAAGCCGCTGTGGTCGGTGTCATCGGGGGGCTGCGTGGGACTTGTCCCCCCGGGGGAGGGGCCGCCAAGAGGGGCAGGGCACCAGCGAGTGGACGGGACGGGGCCGCGCGGGCGCCCGATGCGCTGCCGCCTCGCGCCGGGCTGAGCCCCGGCTCCCATGGCCGAGGCTGCGAGGGCTCAGGAGCCCGCCTGGGGCTGCCCAGAGGAAGGCGTGTGCCCGTGACGCCCCAGGCTCCTGACCGCCCCGGCCAGAGCCGGCACCAGGCTTAGGGGCCGTCTCAGCTTCCACTGCCCTGCCCGCCCAGATCAGGCCCTGAGGCCGCCAGGCGTGGGGGGTGGGGCAAGGCAGCTGTGATCCCAGGTACCTGGCACTTAAGCCCGAGTGGCAAACAAAATAAAACTTCCCTCCGTGAGAGCTGAGCCCGGTTAGAAGGCGGTTCTGTCGGGGCGCCGTGTGGGCCTGGCTGTGCGCGCTCTGACGTCTGTTTGTGCTTTTCCCGGAAGTCCTGTGCCGTCTGTGGAGCAGGTAACGCTGAACGGGTGGAGCCTTTCACCATCGGGTGCGCTGACACACAGCGGCGCGCACGCTCCCGTGCAGGCGTGGCTCTGTGTGTCCATCATCGGTGTCGCTCCGACACGGAGCACTTGGGCTGTCTCAGCTCTGGCTTTCGTTACATCACGTTCCCAGCGGGCAGAGCGCCGCCGCCAGCCACGTCGTTTGTGCGTGTGCCGTGTACTTCTGGGTTTCATTTACACCGTCGGTGTGTTCGGAGGCGTGGAAATCAGCAGCTCCAGTCGGAGCCTCGGCCCCTCGCTCGTTCCTCCGCGCCGCCTGGCTGGCGTGGGCGCTGCCGCCCTGCAGCTGGCTCACGGTGGCGGGCTTGTCCAAGGGGAGAAGCCTCCTGGTCTCCGCAGTGACTCAGACGCCGCGTCAGGCTGTGGGGACGGGGCTGTCGTCACCGGTGCTCAGCGTCTCTCTCAGATGCTCCTGCTGCAAGGAGCCTCATCTTGTCTCCCGTCCCCAGTGGACGCTCGTGCACCTCCGGGCGCCTCGGGGCTTTTCTCCCCGAGCTGTGGCCGTGCCTTCAAGAGCGATTTTGTGTCGTGGATGAACTCAGGGACCCCAGATGCTGGGACTAACGTGACGTGTGGGTCATAGGCTCACTGTGAAGGGCTGGGCCGGCCGGTCCACTTGCAAGGCAACATGACCAGCTCTGACTGAACAGCTGGGCTCCAGGAAGCATGGGTCCTGCCCACCTCTCTGTGCCGTGAGCTGGTTGGTGTCAGGCTGGGAAATAAACAACACAGAGTCTGTCCGTCCGTCTCGGGTCAGAGCGAGCCCTGGAAGGTGCCCGCGAGCTCAGGGAAGCCCTGCAGGTGGCTCGATGCTGTCCTGGCAGCGGCGCCCCCGGCAGTGTGTGGAGCAGGCTGAGGGCCACAGGAGGAGCCGGTTTGCCCCGAGCTCTTCCCGGAGATGGACGGCAGGGCAGGCCCATCCTCCGGCGGCGCACTGAGCGCGGCTCTCTCCTCCTCTCAGCCTGCAGGATGCTGGCATCGGGTTCATCCTGGTCATAGACCGCAGGCAGGACAAATGGACCTCGGTCAAGGCGTCCATCCTGAGAATAGCGGTAAGTGTCGGTAACCGCGCGCGTGCCCCCCACCCCCTCCTCCTGGGCGGGTGGCGCAGCCTCTCCTGCCGGCTGGCACTTTGGGTTCTGGCCTGTGCTGCTCGGTGGGGCACCAGCTCGGAGCACCAGCCTGGGGCCTGGGGCAGGGCCAGCCACCCCTCCCTGGGTTCCTCGAGTTGCGAGCACAAGTGTGTGTGCACGTATGTGCATGTCTGTGCACGTGTGTGTGCATGCCTGTGTGTTCTCAAGTGGGTTACCACTCTCGGGGGCTGTGTTATAACTTGACAACCATCTCCCCAGCTGGTTTGTCTCTGACGCTGAGTATGTGAGATGCTTAGGACACACCGTGCCGTCATTCTCGAAGGAAACCTTCAGGCTACGAGTTTGGGGATTACATTGAATAGCTTTTCCTATGTGACCTTCTCCTTCTCAACGGGCTGTTTCTTCTTTAGTCTTAGACTAAGGCAGACTAGTAGCCGTCCTTGGTGGCCCTCATGGCCACGTGGAGACCCTCCTGGTCCGCAGACTGCAGGCGGAAGAGCCGCTGGTCTGCGCTGCTGCTGTGCTGTTTTTAGCCGCGGGAATAGCTGAAGTCAGCAGAAGGCCCCCAGTCTTACTTGCGGCGGCGGCTTGGCCCGGCTCCCGAGCTGGGTGCGGAGCGCTTCTCCCCGGCTGAGTTTCACCCACCTCTGCCTCCCCACAGCCAGAGGACCGGGAAGTTTGCTGCTCTGCAGGCAGAGTGACCCCGACCGACCCCCGGTGGGGGGACGGTCCCCCAGGCTCTTGCTCTGGGACTTGTTCTGGCCTCTGAGGGGCTGTTGCTGTGCTGGGGTCTGGATGTGGCGGGAGAACTGATCCCTCCTCCTGGCTGCCTCGTTACTTCCTCTGAACAACGCTTCAGGCCCAGTATCTGCCCCGACGCTCACGACCGACAGGGTCCTGTGCAAACCCGTCCTGGGGCTGCCCGGTCCCCGCTTCGTCCTCCTGACAGAGCGACTCCCTCACCGCCCTGCCCCTGCTTCCCGTCCCCACCAGGCACGCACTCTCTACGTCACCGTTTGTCTGCAACAAATCAAAACACTTGAGGGTGTTTCAAAAGCAGCGTATTCACGTAGTATATAAGTGTTTCATCGTCAGCTTTCCTTTGTTTTTAAGTCCTTAGAAGCTCACAGAGGACTTTGACGTACCACCCCCAGTTCACAGCCAGCACGTCCATTTCATTATTTTAAATTTTAAAATAAATTTGCGCGTGACGTCACCTGACAGCCCAAATTAAGGATTAAATTGTAAAAGCCACTTGGGTCAGATGCACAAAGGACTTAACAACACATTTTTCTTGAATCAATAACTCAGTAAATTAGTCCTGAGCTGGCGGCCAAGAAGCTTCCAGTCAAGTGTGTTGCTGTTTTAAAAGGTAACACTGTTATAATAACAACATTTTCGAGTCCAGTAATCTGCCCAGTTCTTTTGCGTTTGTCTATCAGTGGTTTGAACCACCGCTCGGGCACGTCGTGGTGTGCACGGGCGTCTGAGTCAGGCGCTTTGCCGTGATGGTCACGGGCATCCCCGTGGGGTCCAGGCCTTGCCACACGCCACACCCTGGGGGGCCCTCACCCAGAGCCAGGGTGGCTGCCACCCATCCCTCCTTACCCGCCCCTAGCGCCCCCCCCCCAACCCTGGAGCAGGGCTGCACTCAGTCCCTGCCTGGCCTCCCTTCCTGGGAGGATACCCTCATTCTCTGTCTGCACGCCATGGGCCCTCGAGGCCACGGCCAGCCCCATCCGCCTTCGTGTGGCCGGCACCCACCGGGCCCGGGCGAGACAGGAGCGCTGCGAATCTCTCTCAAGCTGGTCAGCGACTCCTGGTCAGACAATAAGAGATTCTCCAAATGCAGTGTTGTTTTGTAAGAAACAGATACATTATTTTTACAACCTGAGTAGTCATCGAGATCGCCAGTGGCCCCGGGTAGACCTGTGTAGGGTCAGGCTCTCCCGTGGCCGAGCGTAAACATAGCTTTACTCTTCATCCAGTTGTTTGTTTGGTTGTGGTGCATGGGCTTCTCATTGCGGTGGCTTCTCTTGTTGCGGAGCACGGGCTCTAGGAGCGCGGGCTTCAGTAGTTGTGGCTCGTGGGCTCAGTAGTTGTGGCGCGCGGGCTTAGTTACTCCACAGTATACGGGATTTTCCCGGACCAGGGCTTGAACCCATGCCCCTTGAATTGGCCGGCGGATTCTTAACCACTGCACCACCAGGGAAGTCCCTTCATCCAGTTTATAATGAGATGAATTTCTGAAGAGAGCTGGCTCATCTTCAAAACTTTGTGAAAATCATAACTGAAAAGTTAGGGGCTTCCCTGGTGGCGCAGTGGTTGAGAGTCCGCCTGCTGATGCAGGGGACGCAGGTTCGTGCCCTGGTCTGGGAGGATCCCATGTGCCACGGAGCGGCTGGGCCCGTGAGCCATGGCCGCTGAGCCTGCGCGTCTGGAGCCTGTGCTCCGCAGCGGGAGAGGCCACAACAGTGAGAGGCCTGCGTACCGCAAAAAAAAAAACAAAAAAAAAGTTAGAGTTTTCGTGTTTGCACTGATTCTTATACAATAAAAATATAAATTTTTCTCCTGTAAGCCTTAGGGTTCCCAATACTGCCTTGGAACTGCCCAGAAGTTAGCACTTTTCAGCAGAATGGTCAGAAATTCTCGTTGAACTCCAGTAGTTTTGTTACAAGCATTCACTGGTCGTATTAATGCCAAAAGTTCTATTTATATATTCAACACATTTATCGAGACCTTAATGTGTGCCTGGCGCGGTGGGAAGTGCTGGGGACAGGAGGACATAGCAGGTGGCTGACATCGTGACCAGGTGCCGGACACACACACAGGGCACCGGAGACGGGCAGGGAGGTGGCAGGGGGCCGGGCCTTGCTGCTCCCGGTCTGTGCCCCTCTGAGCTAGGCGCGGGGTCCGCGCTGCACCCTGGCTCTGTGGTGGGGACACAGCTGGCACCTTGTCCCCGTGCAGGGGAGCGGGAGGGGGCAGCGCTGGCCCACGACGCCATCCCCCGCTGTGGACCTGGACCGCCAGCCTCGCTGGCCTTTGCTTTCATCCAGGGGAGCTTGGGCGGAAGACCAGCTGGCTTCAGCTGGGCCAGAGCCCTTGAGGAGGGGACATCTGTTGGCACCGGCCCAGCCTGAACGATTCCACCACGGCCCCGGGCCGCAGGCAAGAGGCTGTTGATGCAAACACGCGTGGCCGCCCGAGGGAGCCTGGGCGCTTACATAATGCGCTGAAATTTGGGGCTATTTTAAGCCACCATGTGTGCTGTCTCATGAGCTGAGATTTCTGTACTTCGGGGTGTTCTTTTCCCTTTTTTTGGATGCCTTTACCTCAGCTTGGAATAGAAAAATAAGGCACTGGAGGGTCCAAAGTCCAGTGTCGCTAAAATCAGACTTGCCGTGTCCCCATCGAGAGCAGAGCCCGCAACAGCTCACCGGGTGTCAGTTTGATGTGCGTGTCTGCCTGTCACAGTTCACGGTCACAACCCACGGATGAGACCCGAAGCTGAGAGCTCGAACATTGCTCTTTGCCCAACAGTTGGATCAAGGTTTGGACCATCCTCGGATGGATGTATCTTTCATAAAATACCGTGTATACTCTTCTGGGATTCCATTTGAAATTGAACCCCTTTTTCTAAACTACAGGAGTTCGTGGAGGAGTTGGGGGGCAGCTGGGGACGTGGCAGCAGAGGGCGCTGATCTGTGTTTGGTGCCAGCCCGACTCAGCTGAGTCCGTACCCTAGAGCACACCTTGCAGGAAATCACAGTGAGAGCTGTTTCTAGTCTGCGTGGGGCAGAGCTCCACTTTTTGCTTGTCAAGCCTATGCCTTCTGTGTACAGAAAAGGTACCAACTGAAGTATCTGAAGCACCAGGATGTTTAGGTCATCCGGTAAATATTCCAAATGTAGCAAAATAATAGCGTCCTAAACAACGCTGGTGACTTCCTACCGTGCGCCAGTTACTAGAGGTCTAAGCGCAGCTTGTGAGCACCTCTAGCGCAGGGAAGGCGGGAGCAGAGCAAGCTCCAGGAGGGCTTCCTGGCTGAGGTGACCCTGCCGAGAGCTGGGAGGGGAAGGAGGCCTCGTCTGGGCAGAGGGGTGGTGATCCGCCCCTTGGAACAGACGGGAAGGCGGGGGGCCAGGACCTGGCTCCTTCCGAGGGGCCTGGGGCGCAGGGGGTGGAACACAGGTCACCGAGGGGGTCGGGTCATAGCACCGCTCTGGCTGAGGATAACGGACGGACTGGCGCCTTGGGAGGCCAGCGTTGACTCTTGAAGAGCTGCGACTTCTAAGATAAGTAGCTCAGCAGAGCTGCTCTGTGGAGGGGACAGGGCGCCTCCAGCCCCGGGCTGTGCGTGGAGAGGCCTCAGGCAGCTTCCCTTAAACTCACCTGCGCTGCCGGTGGAGGCTGGGCTTCAAGGGCCGAGGCCGCCTATGGATGGGGTCAGTGGCTGGGGGTCCGAGTCCAGGCCGGTGGGCAGTGCAGGTCCACACAGAATGTTCTGGGGGAGGACAGCTCCCCTGACGTGGGGAGCATTTGGTCTCATGATCGTCCTCCGACCAAAGAGATGCCCTTCCCACCGAGTTCTTCAATGTCTTTTCCATAGCGGTGTTTATGGCGGTCTCCACGCTGTCCACCAGGAGGTGGGGGGGTCTTAGACGGCCCGATCCTCAGTGCCTACACACAACCTGCGTGGGAGCCACCCTGGGAGCGAGGGGAGGCCTCTTCTCACGTCAGCCTGTCTGATTCAGACCCTAGGGTTTTCATCTGTTGGCACTGAGACACCAAGTTTCAAGTCTATATTCATCACACAAACTTGTGTTTTTTGACTGCTATCAGACAAGTGTTATTGGTCAGGGTTTGGCTGCTCTGTTTGAAATCAAGTGTATAGTCAGGCTGGGTAGATGTGACTTCGAGCAAAACTTAAGAAAGTAACATGCACATGCACGTGGGGAGTGTTTTCAAACCCCGTTCCCTGAGGCACTGGGGTTCCACAGAGCTTCTGCTGCGTTCCAGTGCGTTTAGCTGTTTTGTAAATGTAGGTGATGTCTTTGCATTGTCTAAGGCTCTTAGAATAGTAATTCAGAAACCAGCCTCTTTCTCTGCCTCCAGATTACATTTTAATGGTCCTCGCACCACCTCTCTGTTCCTCAGCCAGTGAAGGTCAGCCTCAGAAAAGAAACACTGTTACTTTCAGGTTACATAGAAACTATTGTAATCACTTGATTACTGAGTAAGTTACAAAAAGATGTTATTTTATAGCCTTCATCCCAAATCTTCCATATAGTTACTCTATTTTTATTTATTTATTTATTTTTGGCCGCGTTGGGTCTTCGTTGCTGCGCGCGGGCTTTCTCTAGTTGCGGCGAGCGGGGGCTACTCTTCGTTGCGGCGTGCGAACTTCTCATTCTGGTGGCTTCTCTTGTTGCAGAGCACGGGCTCCAGGCATGTGGGCTTCAGTATTTGCAGCACGTGGGCTGAGTAGTTGCAGTGCATGGGCTCTAGAGCGCAGACTCAGTAGTTGTGGCTCATGGGCTTAGTTGCTCCGCGGCATGTGGGATCTTCCCGGACCAGGGCTCGAACCCGTGTCCCCTGCATCGGCGGGCAGATTCTTAACCACTGTGCCACCAGGGAAATCCCATAGTTACTGTATTTTTAAAATAAAGTTTTTGTTTGGGAATTTCCCAGAGCTTTTCATACAGATGTTTGACTCCAAGGGGGAGAAAATTAATTTGCAGCTATAAATTATGATTTAATTTATAGTTGTGTGTGTCTCATTGAAGTGTTCCCATTGGGCTGGGATCTCACAGTTACTCTCTTCAATATAAAGACTCAATCATTTAGAGACACGGAAAGACTGAAGCAGAGGACAAGAAGGGGACAGTCTTCTCCACGTTGACGGGACGGTGAGCACGGCTGGTGCCCCTCCTCCCGGGATGGAGTGGGCAAGTCCCCCACCCTGGGTTTCCTGGCCACCTGCCCTGAGTGGACCTCAGTGAAGGACAAGGGCTCGTGTTACCTTGTAAGCTCAGACCACAGCAGCTGTGAGGTGCGAATCAGGGCAATAGAACCGGGCTGAAGGCTAGAGAAGTGTGACTCGGTGTCGCCTCCAGAAAGAGACGCTGAAGGCGGTTTTCCTGAGGTAGTGGACGCCGGTCTCACGCCTGGTGGGGGGGCTACACGGCCCTCTTGCTGATGGGCCAGAGCCCCCCCGTCGGGATGCCCACCTTCTCGTCTCTGTCCACAACACTCAGCAGGCACCTGCTCGGGTGCTGGCACGGGGACACGCAGTCCTGCCCTCCAGGGCTGTGATGGCGACACCCGGACACATTAGGGACTGTGGGGCAGGCGTGCAGGGGCTGCAGGGGGGAGGGGTGCAGGGGGGAGGGGCGGCAGGTGACGGAGGGGCGCAGGGGGGAGGGGTGCAGGGGGAGGGGCGGCAGGTGATGGAGGGGCGCAGGGGGGAGGGGCGGCAGGTGACGGAGGGGCGCAGCGGGGAGGGGCGGCAGGTGACGGAGGGACGCAGGGGGAAGGGGTGCAGGCGGGACGGGCAGCGGGCGATGGAGAGGCGGCAGGTGTAGGGCAGGTGCGGCCAGGCTGGAGACAGGGTGTGGAGTCACAGTGGTGACCAGCGCCGTGTGCTGGTGTGCAGAGAGGCCGGGAGGTGGGGTTGAGGTGCGGGAAAGCTCAGCTTCCAGGTGGCCGCGCGCTGGGGCAGAGCACACCTGAGCGGACGTCTGGGGGGCTGTGGTTGACTCACGGGGTGAAGATCAGTAGAGGGGATTGAGGTCGGGCTCCGTGAAGGGCCAGGACCCCGCCGTGGCCTGGGGAGGGTGGCTGGAGATCAGGCGCGTGGCGGCCTGGGCGGGAGGGCAGGAGGGGGACAGGGGGCAGGTGTGTGTCGGCCACAGGAGCGGGATGGCGAGATCCAGCCCGAAGATGTGAGTCGTGTTTGGAGACAGAGGACGATGGCGCGGGGCTCCTGGGCAGACACGGAGGCTGAGCGCTCGCTGCTGGGGTTCAGGGTGGCCGCCCCGATGCGGTGGGAGGGCGGGCCCTGGGGCCGCGGGGCCACGGCCTCGCTGTGTCCTGTTCGGGGACGGGATAGCGGAATCCTCCGACGCGGGGCCGGGCTCCCCGGGCCTCCCTGACCCACCAAGGCACCGGGCAGTGTCCAGGTGCGGAGGCTGGGGAGGGCGTGGAACCATGTCGGGGGGTCAGGGAGCCGCGGGGTGGGGGAGGGGGACTCTGGGCTTGTTCGCGGCCAGGCGGGGACTTGTGTGGCTGTTCTGGGCGGGGGCTGTCGTGGTCAGCTGACATCTCGAGAGGGTCCCAGCGCTTCTGTGGGGAGCAGCTGGGCAGCGTCAGGTCAGGGCCGCCGGCAGGAGTGACACTGCCCGCCCCGCCTGGCCGGGGAGCCCTGAGCCTGAGCGCAGTCCCAGCGGCCTCTCTTTCTCCTCCTTTTTCTCTCACTTGAGGGACCGGTTCTCAGACCAAGGCCACCGGGTGCGGCCCCAGGGCCCTGGGCAGGCAATGCCCCTGTCTCAGCTTCAGTCAGGAGCAGGGCTCTGAACACTGCCTGGGCGGCAGAGAGCTCGGCCACCAGGACCGTGCGCTGAGGAAGGTGCTTTGTTATCCCCATTTGCACGTGGGGAGACCGAGGCACAGAGGTTAACCTGTCCAAGGTCAGGCACCTCGTACGCAGAGCTTACGTGAATGTGCGAATCTGCTCACGTGACCGTATCTACGGGTGTGCGCCTGGGTGTAAGCTTATCTTTAGCTCTGTTTTAGGTGATGCGTGTGTGTGTGTGTGTGTGTGTGTGTGTGTGTGTGGCTTTGTCTTTATTGCACAAGTGTCTTAGTTTCCTGGGGCCGTCATAACAGATACCATAGACCACAGAGGGGCTCAAACGACAGGAATCTCCTGTCCTCCGAGTCTGCAGGCAGAAGTCTGAGATCGCGGTGTCGGCAGGCTGGTCCCTCTGCGGCTGCGGAGGGGTGTCTCTCCGTGCTCCCCAGCGTCTGGTGGCCTCTGGACACCCTCGGCCATGGTAGCCCCTGTCTGTACATCCATCCTCACACGGCGTCCCCGTGGGTCTCTGTGCCCAAATGTCCCCTTTGTATTTATAAGGACAGAGTCATGTCCGGTCATGGGCCTGCCCTGATGACCTCATCTTAACTCGGTCACCTCTGTGAAGACCCTAAAGACGTTCTGAGCCACTGGGGACGTGGACTTCAAAATAAGCAGCTGGGGGCACCAACTCAGCCTTAACAAGGGGTCAAAGCTCGTTTTTTTACAGTTTATTTTTTATTTTATTTTTAAGATTTTTATTGAAATATAGTTGATTCACAACGTTGTGTTCGTTTCAGATGTACGGCAAAGGGATTCAATTATACATATACATAAATATATACCTTCTTCCTTTACGTTCTCTTCCATGATAGGTTATTACAGGCGCCCCAGAAGGTCAGAGCTTTTGCCCTTGAAGTTGATAAGCAGCAAAGCACAGCTGTACCAAGCAGTGTGACTTTTGTGCTTTTCTGTAAGAAATGGTGATGCTCTAACAGTGCAGTGTCTGTAACCATTTCCACTTTAGTCTGACGTTGGCGTGCTGGAAACGCCCGCTCTGGTGGGCTGGTCCTCCCCGTTGGGACCGAGGGCCGGTGCGGGCGTGGGGACCCGGCTGGCAGCCGTGCTGCCCGCAGACAGAGCCGCAGCCCTCTGTCCCCTGCAGGCATCCTTCCCAGCAAACCTCCAGCTTGTCCTCGTCCTGCGCCCAACGGGATTTTTCCAAAGGACGCTCTCTGACCTCGCCTTCAGGTTCAACAGAGATGACTTTAAGATGAAGGTACCGGTAAGTGCTCACCTCCTGTGAGGAGTGGCCCGGCTCCACCTGGGCACGGGGGCGAGGGGGCCAGGGAAGTGGGTGTGAGCGACCCCCAGCTGCAGAGGGACCCCTTTCTCGCCTTCTCACTCCGGCCAGCACAGGGCAGCCCCTTTAAAGGCAGAGGTTGCAGGGATCCCTTAGAAGCTGTGCACCCAGGAAGCCTGCGTCCCCCCAGGGAGGCCGGCCCACGTTGAGCCAGGTACCCAGAGCAACCCAGTTGGAAGGGGTTGCCCGGCAACGCGCCCGTTACCAAGAGGACAGAGCCCACCCCCAGCACCTTAGAACCTCTCCAACAAGACCAGCCAGGTTTCTCTTGGAATCTGAGAATGCCGGTGTGGGTCACCGTCCCCGAGGTTGTCCCCTGCTCTCCGCGCTCAGGACAGAGGGTGCTTTGCCGGCCGGGGCCAGGTGTGCAGGCCACACTCAGCGGCCCTAGACCTCAGGCTCCAGGGTTTGAGGGGAAGGGGGTGCACCCGTTTTCGTAGCATCAAAAGCCTTGGTTTCTGATGCTGGGGGCAGGGGTCTGTGCTCCCCAGGCCGCAGCCCGGCCCTCCCTCCGCCGAGCCATCTCCTGGGCACCAACGTCTCAGGGACCCTGTGAGGCGGTGACATTTGCCCATATTTGGCGAGTGACCCTCGCTAACAAGAGACCCCGGGTCACAGGAAACAAGGCTGGGGTCCCACCCTAAGTGTGGTGGTTGCCCTGCACGTGGCCCCGTGGGGCTGAGCCCGTGAGTTCTCGAAACACGGTTTCACAGAATTCGTCGCCAGCATCTCCTGTTCCCTGGCCCATTTTGGATCATTCTTTAGAATTAGAGAAGCATCATCTCGGGAAGGCTGCTGCTACAGTGTGTCCACGTCAGTGTGCTGGTGCCTGTGCTGACCTCGGTGCTAAGTAGAAAACGTCCAGAGGGGCGGTGTGTTCTCGCCTTTTCTGTCGTGGTTCAGTAGACACGAAGCAGGTAGAAGTCACGGAGGAAGAGTGTTAGGTCCTTGGATAGTGGACCGACCCGTCCCTGGTCCTGTTGGCGTGAATCAGGCTGACCTGGGGGAACGGCCTTGCCGGACGGCAAAGAGAGACCAGATACCTCCGCTGAGAACTGACATCGTAGCCTGTTCTTAAGTGAAAGTTATGTCTCAGTCGGGGGGCCTCACGTGGGCCCCCGACGGCGGGGCAGGTGGTCCTCCGGGTCTCAGTGGCACTCTGACCTCCCACGTCGGGATACAGTTGACCTGGGACGTGTCAGGTGTCCCCTCGGCCCCCAGCGAGCTCAGAGTTTAATAAAACACGAGGTGGTGTCGAGTGGCGCGTGGGCTGAGCCTCCCAGGACCTCGGCAGCAGGAACTGACAGCTTGCAAAGCAAAGGCTGTATTTTTATCCAGGCTCATGGATGGAATGACCTCAGAAGGACAAGAGCAAGATAGGAAGTAAGACTCATCCGTGTGGAAGAGCCTCCGGGGCCACCCGTTCTCCCCAAAGGCAGCTGTGCCGTGCTGGGCACCTACCCCGCCCCCGCGCAGCCTCCCGGTCTCAGCAGGAATGCGGACAGACCCGCGGCTTTGGGGTCCGTGCGGCTCCGTTAGCACGAGGGCCCCCTCACCCATCAGATGCCCGGTGTCGGCAGCGTGCCCGGCTCCATCCAGGTCTTTGCTCGACCCCAGCAGCGGTCGTCTGGTGAGACCGGTCATCGTACACTCGTCTCACGGATGGGAGAGCCGAGGCCCAGGGGGCGCCGCGCCCTGCCCTCCGTGGAGGAGCCGGGAGACGCCTTCCGTCCACGCCTACCTCGGCCCCTCCGTCTGCGTGTGCGGGGCGCTCTGCTTACGGGCGGCTCTCATCCTCCCCAGGTCATAATGCTGAGCTCCGTCCCGGAATTACACAGCTACATTGACAAGTCCCAGCTGACCGAGGACCTGGGCGGGACCCTGGATTACTGCCACTCCAGGTGGCTCTGCCACCGCACAGTGAGTCCCCTGCGTCCTCCGTAACCATAGTCAATCCAGCAGGGCTGCTTTTGCCTTAAGGTGCCGCCTGTTCCAAAGACCTCTTCCCGTCTACCCGGGTTTTCTCCCCGAGGATGAGCAGGTGGTCTCCGTGGACGTTAGTCCGAAGGAGGAACGCGAGTCATGAGTCGGGACTGGCTTTCCTGGGCTCAGGACAGAGAAGAAGGAGAAGCACGAGCTGGGTTCTCGGCACTCGCCCTCCGAGGAGGGTGCAGAGCCCGTGTTTGTGAAGGAGCCGAGGCCGAGGCGCAGGCGGGGAGACGGGCTGGGCTGCGGCCAAGCTTCCAGGCGCGGGAGCCGCAGCGCGTCAGCAGCTCCGTGAGGGTGCTTTCCTCCCCACCAGGCGATAGAGAGCTTCGCCCTCCTGGTTAAGCAGACGGCTCAGATGCTGCAGGCCTTCGGGACCGAGCTGGCCGAGACGGAGCTGCCCAACGACGTACAGTCCACGAGCTCCGTGCTCCGTGCCCACACGGAGAAGAAGGACAGGGCCAAGGTGCGTGCGCAGGCGGGTGGTGCAGGGAGGGGCGTCTGGGAGGCTCCCGAGCTGGCTGCCCTGCAGGGAAGCTGAACCTCCCTTCCAAGCAACGTCTCTGGTTGGCCCTGCTGTCCTGCTGCCGGGCCCTGCTGATCAGGGCAACGAGACAGCATCCCCGGCACCCCGGGAGCGGGGGGCGGACTCAGACGCCTGAGCCCGACCAAGTGGTCGCGGCACACAACCGGCGTCCTGGTCAACGCGATCGGGACTGTGCCCCCGAGGCCGCCGCGCGATGCGGGCTTTGAGTTGGTGGAGGCCGTGACCCACTGCTGGTGCTTGGCAGCCACCCCCTACCCGCCAAGAGAGCCCTCACGCCGTCCGGCCCCCGGCAGCGGGCCACGGGAGCGGACACCGGGGGTCTGGTTTCCTGTTACCCTGTCCAGTCCCACTGCCTGGGAGACCCGTAACCCTAGCCCTTCCCCGTTCACGGTGGGAGCGCCTCCCCAGCACTGCTGGGCGGTCAGCAGAGGGTCTGGGGGACAGGCGGAGGCCACCGTGTGCCCACCTGATTGTCGTCACCTTCACACTCCCCTGCGGGGCCGGGCGCCACGGAGCCCACCACCGGGGGCCAAGTCCAGGGCCCGGCGGCCTGGGGTGATGGGCGGCGCGCTCTTCCCACAGGAGGACATGAGGCTGGCGCTGGACGAGGGGCGGAGCGTCCTGGAGAGCATCCGGGAGCCGCTGGCCCGGGGCCCGGAGCAGAGCCCGAACCAGGACCAGCTGGACAGTCAGAGCACCGTGCAGAGGTGAGGCCGGGGCCGGCGGGGTCAGGGCGGCAGCGCGTGGCCTGCAGGCGCAGAGGCCCTCGCCGCTTCCTCGTGCCCTGAGCTGAGGTTGCGAATGACAGGCCCAAACGGCCACGTCTGCACCTTTTAAACCAACACACTCAGCACAACCACCCGCCCCAGGCGGCTCCGAGAGACCCAGGGCGTCGAGGGCGAGGGCAGGGCCCCGGGGGGAGACAGACCCCGGCCCCCCGAGCCCTCCGATGTGCCCCCTCGCGTGTGGAGGGCAGACCGAGCGCCCCGCCCGCTTGGCGCTGCAGGGGCCCCGCATGGCTGCCGTCCCCTCTCGCAGGCTCCTGGCCCAGCTGAGTGAAACCGAGGCCGCCTTCGATGAGTTTTGGGCAAAGCATCAGCGAAAACTGGAGCAGTGCCTGCAGCTCCGGCACTTCGAGCAGGACTTCCGAGAGGTGAGAGGCCGGGGCTCGGGGGGCCTGCGGGTGGGCGCCCGGCACTGCGGCTGCGGAAGGCCGCTGACAGCGCGCGGTGAGAACTGGCTCGTCAGCCACACGGAGCCGCGCGGGGCCGCGGGATGGGCTTGGACTACGTGAGTGATGAGTAAACCATTGCCGACGAAGGTCGTAGAAACTCTGTCCCGCGCCCTTCATCCTTCTCCATCACGGTGGTTTTAGCTGTTCTGGTTCCTTTGCCTTTCCGTGTAAATTTAAAATAATCTCGTCTACGAGACAAGATTTGCCTACGAGGAAATCCTGCTGGGCTCTGTCAGGAACGGTGTTGAACCTGTACCTCAATCTGGGGAGAATCAGCGCCTTCACTGTGCCGAGTCCTCCACTCAGTGAACGTGCACGTCGGTCCATTTATTTAGATTTTCTTACATTTCTTTCACCAGTGCTGTGTGGTTTGCACGAGTTCAGTACGTGTTTTGTTTGATTTACGTGTACGTGTTCCGTTTCTTAAGCAATTGTAGATGGTGTTGTATTTTTAATTTCGGCGTCCATGTGCTCATTGCTATCTGTGGAAGTACAGCTGGGTTTTTGTATATTTATCTCGTCTCCTGAAACCTTGCTGAACTCAATCTGGGAGTCGTTTGGTAGAGTTTCGGGGTTTCTCCACATAGACGATCAGGTCATGTGCAAACAAATGGCTTGATTTCTTCCTGTTTGATCTGTATGTCTTCATTTGTTTATTTTTTAAATTGTTTGCCCCGTTGCCCGGAGAGAGCTTCCACCGCTCGCGTAACGGTAGTGAGGGCGGGCGTCCCTGCCCTGCCCCCAGTCTCACGGGGAAGGCGTCTCGCCGTCGTTGCGCCTGTGGCGTCGGCAGTGGGGTCGCCGTAGAGGCTGCTTCTCAAATCGAGGAAGTTTCCCTCTGGCTCTGCTTCTGAGAGGGCTCCGGGCCCCGCCCCTCCCTGCGCGCCCCGTTTCTGCGGCATATACCCCCCTTCTTCTCTCCTTCTTCTCACTGCTCTCCCTGCCTGGTCTCTCACCCCCACTCCGTCGCAGGTCAAAGCCGCCTTGGACGTGTTGGCCCAGAAGATCACGACCTTCACCGACGTGGGGAACAGCCTGGCGCATGTGCAGCACCTCCTGAAGGACCTCGCCAGCTTTGAGGAGAAGTCCAGTGTAAGAAGGGACGTGGGCGGCAGGCGCGCGGCGGCCTGGGGACGCTGTGCTCAGTGTCACCGTCCCCGCAGAGGCCCCCGTCCCTGCCCTGAGCCCCGTGGGCAGGGGGAGGGGCGGCTACCTGGCCCACTCACCCCCACTGACCCCCGTCTCACCCTCAGTGACCCCCATCCCACCACCACTGACCCCCGTCCCACCCTCACTGACCCCCATCCCACCTCACTGACCCCCATCCCACCTCACTGACCTCTGTCCCACCCCACTGACCCCCGTCCCACCCCCGCTGACCCCCATCCCAGCCCACTGACCCCCGTCCCAGCCCACTGACCCCCGTCCCACCTCACTGACCCCCGTCCCAGCCCACTGACCCCCGTCCCACCTCACTGACCCCCATCCCACCCCCGCTGACCCCCACGCCCACCCCTGCCGACCCCTGGCAGGAAGTGGTGCCCCTTTGCCCCAAGAACCAGGCTGAGCCGGTCTCTGGCGGCTCCACAGGCGGTCACGCAGCGGGCCCGCACCCTGGCCCTGGAGGGTGAGCGGCTCATCGAGCTGAAGCACTACGCCGTGGACTCCATCCGCCCCAAGTGCCACGAGCTCCGCCAGCTGTGTGACCAGTTTGCAGCTGACGTCGGGCGGAGGAGAGGGCTGCTGGGCAGGGCGCTGGATCTGCACGGCCTCCTCGAGGCGGTAGGCCCCCCAGCCCGGCGCACACACCCCACGCCCCGCGGCCCCGCGGGGACGCTCCTGCCGTGGGCTGGGCCCCAGGCACCGGTGAAAAACGGCCCTTTCCTGTGGCCCAGAAGGTCCCGTCCCGACACGGAAGCGTTTATAGGACTCGCCTGCCACAACTGGCCGTTTCTTTAAGAAACCCAGAGGCTGACTGTCCAGCCAGTTCCCTGCACTTGGTCCTCAGCGTGGGTGCGTCCCGTCCCGGGCGATCCACTTGGTTTCAGGCCTGCGTCCCCCAGGGGAGCCCTCTGGACGTAGGGGCAGGACAGGGACGCTACGTCCTGCAGGTGGTCCCAAAGCACAGCGGTCAGCGGGCCACGGGAGACGCCAGGACAGCTTCCAAGGTGCCTTGTCTCCCTCCAGTCCATGAAGTGGTGTGACGAGGGCATCTACCTGCTGGCCTCGCAGCCGGTGGACAAGTGCCAGGCCCAGGACGGCGCCGAGGCGGCCCTCCAGGAGGTCGAGAAGTTTCTGGAGATGCGTGCGGAAAACAAGATCCAGGAGCTCAGTAAAATCTACCAGGACTACGAACCCATCCTCACCCGAGACCTGCTGGTGAGGAGACAGCCTCTCACCTGTTCGACGACGGGTTACTCTGATGATGCCCAGAGACACCGGGCGATCGGGGGGAGGAGAGCAGAGGGTGCCTTTCGGGCCGGACGTCGCTCCCGGGCCCCCCACGCCCGTACGGGGTCCCCGCCTGCGGGGAGGGCCCTTGCTCGGTGCCGACAGTGAGACGAAACCGGACTCCTCACTCGGCCGCTGTCTGCGCCACACCGCCGGCCGCTCGCCGGGCTCCAGGCCCGGGCCCCTCCCCCCTCGGTGCCCCCCGCCTGCCAAGGGCAGCGCGGGGGCCACGTGCGTCGCGGCAGCTCTCGGGAGGTGTCCTGATGAGCTCGTCACCCCCTTCCCTGCAGGAGCACGTGCAGAAGGTCTTCCGGAAGCAGGAGAGTGTGGAGGAGATGTTTCACCGGAGACAGGCGAGCCTCAAGAAGCTGGCCGCCAAGCAGACGCGGCCCGTGCAGCCGGTGGCCCCCCGGCCAGAGGCGCCCGCGAAATCGCCCTGCCCCTCCCCGGGTACGGGCGGTCGCCCCTCCCCCTGGGCAAGGCCCTCCTTCCCCCCAGCCCATTGCGTAAATGATAAAGTGTCATCGGCCCTCGGCCTGCTCATTCCTGTGCTCACATCCGTGCCACTCCCCGTTGCTGTGGCTGGACGGGGACCGCCTGACTGTCGGGGCCTTTCCTGGGCTCATCCCGCCCGTCTGTCCTTGGCGCCGTAGCCGGGATGGTCTTCCCCTCGCGCAGCTCGGCCCTCCACCCCGAAGCCTCCTGGTTCCCCAGTGCAGCGCTTCTGGAAGGCACAGCTGGACGCGAGGCCTTTCCTAAGGCCCCTCCCATCACCTCCTGTCGGCAGACGCGCTGCCCAGCACCAGCAGGGCTCCCGCTGCTTTCTACAGCTGTGGCTGGTGTGGGCCGTCGGCGCTGAGAGACCCTGAGCCCGGCGCGCAGGGCCCATTCGGAGGCCTCCAGGCGCCGAGTTCTCCCCCGTCACCTGGGAGCCAGGCCGCACTGGGAAGTGGTGGACGGTGGGCGCCCCACGCGCCCGGAGCCCCGTTTCCTTGCTCTGTACCTGACTGTGCTTTCCCCACCCTGCTTTGGGCTGCTCGCAGCTTTTCCTCCAAAAGTTAAAAAGACACACTCAAGAGCACACCGACGGTCCTGGATAAGCTTTTCACCTCCAGGCAGTAGGGTGCGAGGTCCCACTCCTGTCCACTTCTTTCCAACCCAGGCATCCGGAGAGGCTCCGAGATCCACAGTTCTGAGGGCAGCGTGCTCCGGAGGGGGCCCTACAGGAGGGCCAGGGTGAGTGCCCGTCCCCACCGCCCGGTCCCCTCCCTGCCCCCGGCCCCCCCGGCGCTCCTCCGTGCACACAGGCCAGCGCACCTGGGGGGCATCCTCTGCTCCTGCCCCATCCCTCCCTCCGGGCCGCCCCATCCTGCCTGCGGGGCCTCGACCGGCAGGAGGTTGGGTTATGGAAGCAGGGCGTCCGGCTGCACCTTCTCGTCTCTGAAAGCACGATGTGGGCCCCCCTTTCTCCCCAGAGTGAAGTGAGCGAGGGCCGGCAGGGCCGCGGCCGCTCCACCGGGGACGAGGAGAGCCTGGCCGTCCTGCGGAGGTGAGTGGCCTGCCTTTCCCCCCAGCAGGTCTGAGGACAAGCGTGACCCACCGGAGCTCAGCCCCTGGGGAGGGTCTGTACGTAAAGGAGCCAGAGGCGGTGGGACCAGAGGCCCGTGTTGTCCCTCCCTGGGCCCAGGGCACCCGGCTAGTGGATGCAGCCCCAGGCCACTCTCGCAGGGCCAGCCTCGGACCCACCCCCGCCGGCCCTGTCTCCTCGGGACGGGCCCCTCCTGCCGCCCACGAGCCTTTCCGACCCTCCGCTCCACGTGCTGGTGCCGGGCGTCACTTCTCTTTCTTGGTCTCTCCCCACCGCAACCCTGTGGAGGCTCTGCTCGCCCCACACCCGCCCTGGGCACCCCGCATGCTCCAGCCCCACCCAGATGCCGGGAGAGTGTCTGTCTCTGCACGGACGCACTGCTGGGCTCCAAACTCTGGGCTGGGCAGGAAGGCACTGCCCACGTGCTTCCCAGGCTGGCGGTCGCTCTCCCGCAGGGCCCCTGCCTGCCAGCCGAGCTGGATCGTCCATAGCTCCACGAAGGCAGCCTGCACTCGGCGCCCTCCTGCGCCCACTCTGAAACCCTGCTCAGACCCCACACTGCCCAGCCTCCCACAGGGATGTCCTCCCCGCCGAGCTCACGCCGCCCTCCCGCCCGCGGTGGGGAGGGAACCCGAGCCTTCCTCTCCCGCGACCTGTCCCACCCTGTGCGGAGCACGGGCACTTTGAACGGCGCCAGGGCCAGCTGACGTGCCGGCTGCCGCCTGCTCCACGATCCCCACCCTTGGCTCCGTTTTCTGTGCGTGAAAACAGGAAGCTTGGTCACAGGCAGTTAGAAGGTGGTCCTGGTCCGTAAGGCGAGGTCTGAGTGGCCGGTTTGCAAGCCAGGCCCTCCCGGGAGCCCTAACCTGACGGCACGTAGACGATCCCCAGGGGGTCGCTGCAGAGCCGCTGCCTGCGGGCGGCCAGCGGGGCCTCGGGCGCTGGGAGCCCAGGGCGCCTCAGGGGACGGTTGGGAAGCTGCCCCTGCATGAAGGCCGTCGCCCATCCACAGGCACGTGATGAACGAGCTTCTGGACACGGAGCGGGTCTACGTGGAGGAGCTGCTGTGCATCCTGGAGGTGAGGCGCCGGCGCCGCCGCGCCGTGTGGTCTCGTGGCCACGACACGGCTCTGCCGACAGCCCAGGGCTGGAGGCCACTCGCCTGTCCGTCCCCGGGACGGGGCGCTGGCTGCAGGTGTACTGGCACTGGGCCGTGTTTGCGGCCGGAGGGCAGCCGTGCCTGACCCTCCCTGGGTGGGGGGCTGTAGCCTGGGGGCGGCAGAAGGGCTTCTGGGTGCGGGACTGTTCTATCGTGGGGTGTGGGCAGTGGTCACGGGTGCGGACACAGAGATGACGCACCCACAGGACTTGTCCTCTTCATGGAAGGTGCGCCTGAATTTACTGAATTTAAAAAGGTTCAAAGGGAGGAGGATGGAACCACCCTCCCTCCCAAAAAACATAATTGGTGCCGCTTCTAATTCACTCGTCTTTCTGGTGCTGGTCCGGAGAATCACCTTAGATGGTCAGTGAATGAATTTGAGGTGGATTCGATTTCTGAAGCCTGAGACAGCGTCACTTCCCCGCTTGGCGGCCACGTGGAGACCAGGCTTATGCGGGGCTGATGGGCCTGGGCTTCCCCGCTGACCCCTCCCCGCTCCGCAGGGCTACGCTGCTGAGATGGACAACCCTTTAATGACACACCTCATCTCGACGGGACTTCAAAACAAGAAGGATGTTCTGTTTGGAAACATGGAAGAAATTTACCACTTTCATAACAGGTCAGGCCCTCCCTCGGGTCGCCCACGGGCCTCAGGTTATGCTTTGCTGGGGGAGAAGATTCCTCCCTCCCTCTCAAGAGGGATAAGCGGACGGGCAGCGGGTTTGGTAGGGCGTGCCCAGGGTAGCTCCCTGGGCGGCGGTGAGTTACAAGGGCCGCCCACAGAGGGAGGAAGCGGGAGCTGGCCCCCCAGGTGTGCGCACTAGGCCCTTCTGGGTGACACCGAAGCCACACCCCTTGGTGACGCCCCTTGCCCAGCCCGTCTCGAAAGGACGGCAACACCACAAGTTCCTTCCTGCCCGCCCTCCCCTCGTGGGAGCACCCGTGGCCTCTCTGTGGCTGTGGGGAAAGGGTGCGTGGTCCTCCTGGGCCCGCTCACCCTCAGCAGTCTCGGGGGCTCTCGGGGAAGATCCGTGGTGGGCAGCCGTCTAGCAGAGAGAAGCAGGTTGGCAGCACGAGCCTGTGGTCCTGAGGAAAGGCCGCTGTGCACGACCCCTCCTGTGCTGCCCGGCCCTCCCCTCCGCTGGACTCCAGGAGACACTGGGGCTTCTGTCTGGTCACTCACTTTCACCCTCTGTCCTCAGCCTCTGTCACCTGCCGCTTATAACGGAGGTGTCAGGTCTCACCTGAGCCGCAGCTGGAGGCTTCCTTTGGGGATTAGAGTGAGCAGGTGGCCTGGTCCCCCTGCTCCCTCAGCATCCTCGCCCCGGCCTAGGGTCTCGGCCCGTCCTCGGTTCTGGGGCCCTGGAGGGATTTACCCAGTGGACAGATGCGAGTCAGGAACCTAGAGGAAAACTCAGCCCGCAGGCTCAGGGGCAGTGCTTTGTGGAGGAGGGTCCCGGGGGCAGAGCCAAGATCCCTGACGTCTGCAGAAAACCCGCGGAGCACACGGGCTGTGAGGGCCTCGAGATGCTCCCGTCTGCTGCTGTGGACTCTTCATCCATGTTTGTGCTGATGGAGCGTCTCCCAACTTCTGTGTGAGCGCAACACCAGAAACACAGCATCCCCATGGGGCCACGGCTGCATGAACCTGAGAGTCTGGTGCAGTCGGGACCCCAGGCCCCGAAATCAGGTGGCGCGTCCTTGCCCCCACAGCCCCCGCGGCCGTCCAGTCAGGATGAGCGCTGGCCAGAGAATGGCGTCTGATGGCTTGTGACGGGTGCCGTCTTGTGCTGGCGTTGTTCATGTGACCTATTGCAAACTTTCTTTGTCTAGAATATTCCTGAGGGAGCTGGAGAACTACATAGACTGCCCAGAGCTGGTTGGAAGGTGCTTTCTAGAAAGGGTAGGTGACTCTCAAATGCATACTTCGCCATGCCTTAACTCTTACAGTTACTCCTCGCGGTCATATGGCTTTAAGTTCTGTCACAGTCCCCGTCTAACCAACCGGAATCACAAGGACGAATGTTTCCAGTTTAGCTGAGACGCTTTGTGGTAGGGCCAGAAGAATACAGTTTTGTCTGAAGCCAAATTAGCCCAAAAAAAAGAGAGACTATAAAGCATCAGCTTTGAGAGATGCCAGGATGACACAGCGTCTAAGTTTGGATTTGCAAGCGTACGGGTAGCTGACGCTCCTTCCTGCTGGGGTTGGTTTCGTGCTGGTCTTGCCGATCAGGACTCCCGCGCTCACCAGCTGACCCTGCACGTCACTCGTGCTCTGAAGCTGTAGACGCACCCTCCTTCCGGCGGGACGATCGCTAGCGTGGGGGTTTGTGGCGAGGCTCTGGGAGCGGGAGGGGATGCGGGATGCGGGATGCGGGATGCAGGATGCTGTCTCCCCCGACCCTGCTGCATGGATCCTGGTGAACTGCTGACTCAGCAGCAGGGGGCGCACTTCCTTCCTCCCAGTAGTGAAAAGGTCGCCTTCACAACGCAAGCCGGAGGCCGAGGCTCCCTGTCAGGAATTGGCATCGAGGGGCAGAGGGAGGAAAGAAGGGGCCATGTTTGTGCCCCGCTCGGCCTGGCCCTGGGGAGCGCCTCCCTGTGCTCTCTGAGAATCGGGGCTGGGGGAGCACCGCGCCGTGGCTCGGGGGACCCGTGAGCGGTGCAGGCTCTCAGGCCGCCCCTGGCCTGCGGAACCCGGAGCGCGGGTGGAGGCGGCAGCCACTGCTTTCCCCAGCCCGCTGGCCGTCGGATGCGCACGCAAGCGTGAGCACCACTGTGTAGCTGAGCCCTGGGGAGTCTCTTTACAGAGTCGGTGCTGGTCCTGCATTTCTTTTCAGTCTGTTATCTCTGAGGCCAAAGCCAGCCGTATGGACCTAATCTTTTATAAAAGAAGTACCCAGACTAGGGCAGCCCTGAGAACTGAACTTCTGGGGGGCTGTTACCTGGCTGCCCGCCAATGACAGCCATGGCGTCTGAGATGGAGGCGTGACCCGGATTCGGGGGGAGGCCAGGCTGGTCCCGGAGGTGCCGTGCGTCCTGGCGCGGAGGGGCATGACTCAGCAGCGGGGTCAGCCCACCTCCGGGCGCTGAGGTCCCCGTGAGCGCAGAGGCGCCCTGCGACTCGGCCCCTGTCCCGCCGCAGATGGAGCAGTTCCAGGTCTACGAGAAGTACTGCCAGAACAAGCCGCGCTCCGAGAGCCTGTGGAGACAGTGCTCCGACTGCCCGTTCTTCCAGGTGTGTCTCCTGGCTCCCTTGAGCGGGGACGTTCCTTTACTGCTTGACTCTCAGACAAGGAAGAGCGTCAGCCGTCTAAGGCAGAGGTTCTGGTGGTTGCAGGAATGCCAGAAGAAGCTGGACCACAAGCTGAGCCTCGACTCCTACCTGCTGAAGCCAGTCCAGAGGATCACCAAGTACCAGCTGCTGCTCAAGGTGAGAGGCCGGGCGGCCACACCTGGCCGGGCGTCCCCCAGAGCCCCCTCCCCGCCTGGCCCCCCCGCCAGCCGCACACCATTTAATGGCGGCCGCCCCGACCCGTCCCTGAACCCTGTGGTCTCTGGGCACCTTCTTCCCGTCTCTGCGAGGCCCTGGCTCTTCACACGCCTTTGTGGAGGGCCTGTTGTGCGCTGCCCATTGTCGGGCATCAGGGACACAGGGGGCAACAGGCGGGCAGACCCTGCCCCACAGGGCACATGCGAGGCTGCCTGTGTCCTGCTGTCTTGGGGGCCCAGCAGACCTGAGAATGGGTGTGAAGAGCTGTAACAGATGTTCTTTCAGGGTTCAGATCTGGACGGAAGGAGTAATGGCTTAGAGGCGGGGAGATGGGAGCTGCAGCGGGGGTGGGGCTGGGTGCTCGCCCAGGCCAGGCGCTGCGAGGGGCCTGCCCTTGCCCAGCTCAGGGACAAGCCCGATCTGCAGCTGCGAGGGCTGGGGTGTAGGCCCGCAGCGGCCGGGAAGGTGGCTTCCTGAGGCGCTCTGGGGCCAGGGGCTCGGGCAGGCCCCCCGGAGGGGGGAGGGCGTGAGTGTCTGAGTGCGTGTGGGGTGTTGTCCCCGCCGGCGACGACTGCTCAGGGAGCCGCACACGGGTCCCGAAGGTCGGTGCCCGGGGCTGCCCAGGGCCTTCACCTGTGGGGCAGAGCACGGGCATCCCAGCCGCTCTCGGTGGAGTGGCGGGGTTCAGTGTCCAGACGGGCGTGGAACCTCCCCAGGAGATGCTGAAATACAGCAAGAGCTGCGAGGGGGCCGAGGACCTGCAGGAGGCCCTGAGCTCCATCCTGGGCATCCTCAAGGCTGTGAACGACTCCATGCACCTGATCGCCATCACGGGCTATGAGGTGAGGCCCCGACCCTGTCCTGCAGGGGGAGCCCACGAGCCGGCGGCGGGGCCTCAGGCCGTCCCGGTGCCAGCGCGGGCCCTACTCGCGCACCCCCCAGAACGCCGTCAGACCCGGTTCTGGCTGGGCCGCGGCCGCCTTGCACGCGGCTCACCAGCCTGTGCGGCAGCCAGGGCGCCTCGCCCCGTGGCTGCACCTCAGCGCAGAGGCGGCTCCGAAAACACCTCCCTCCCGGCCTTTCCCTGAACCCGTTTTGTTCTCGGTGACGCCCGTGTGGGCGCGACCTTGAGACCCCGCCTCCTGGCCCTCCGCACCCGCGTCAGGCCGCGCACGGTTCCTGTCCTCTCTGTAAATCCGCTCAGCACTCGCCTCTGTTTTTTCATTAATAGACTTTCTTTCTGGAGCAGTAGCGGGTTCACAGCAAAACTGAGGGGAACGCGCAGGGGTTTCCCACCCAGCCACCCCCGTCCGGCCCGCCCCGTGGAGTCGGGCGTTTGTCACAGCCGACGGCCTCCACTGGCGTGTCGCCCAGAGTCCACGGCCCACGGCAGGGTCACTCTGGGGGTTTGGACAAACCGATGACCTGTGTCCCGCACGGTAGCGTCACACAGAGCAGCCCACTGCCCTAGACACCCCTGGGCTCCCCTGTTCATCCCCGCAGACCCCCTGCGACCCCCGACCTTTCCAGCACACCACAGACTTGCCTCTCCCGGGTGTCGGGCCGTTGGACCCCGCAGAGTGCAGCCCGGCCTCCCAGACGGGCTCCTCGGCCGCACGTGCTCTGGGCGCTAACTGCACCCCACGCCGCCGCCTTTAGGGGAACCTGAGCGACCTGGGGAAGCTGCTGATGCAGGGGTCCTTCAGCGTCTGGACGGACCACAAGAAGGGCCACACCAAGGTGAAGGACCTGGCCAGGTTCAAGCCCATGCAGCGCCACCTGTTCCTGCATGAGAAGGCCGTGCTCTTCTGTAAGAAGCGGGAGGAGAACGGCGAGGGCTACGAGAAGGCCCCGTCCTACAGCTTCAAGCAGTCCCTGAACGTGAGTGAGGCCGCCCCGCGGAGACCCTGGGGCCCCCGCTGGGCCGCGACGCCCACCTTCTGGAGCGGGGGGTGCCCTTGCCCGGACGCCTACCGCCCGCCCCGCCCTCACAGATGACGGCCGTCGGCATAACGGAGAACGTGAAAGGGGACGCGAAGAAATTCGAGATCTGGTACAACGCCAGAGAGGAGGTGTACATCGTCCAGGTAGGCCCCGCGCTCTCGGGCCAGGCTGCGGGCTCTGCCCAGCTCCGTCAGGACCGCCGGTGAGCGTCTTCTGCTGAGAGCTGCTGTCTGGAATCTTCGGAAAGCTCTATTCCCTGGAGGCCAGGGCCCCGCCATTCGTTTGGGGCTGCCCTGGGCCGTCAGTCACTAAGCTGAGCCCGGGACAAGGCACAGGGACGCCGCGGGGCAGGGGTGCCCCAGGTGCCCTGCCAGGAAGTGGGCTCCTGGTCCCCGGACGGCGGGGGGTCCTGGCCCGCCTGGGCCAGGCATCCTCGCTGCCGCGCACGACCAGGCGCCTGCAGGGAGCGTGTCCTCCTCGCTCGCCGGTGATGGCGGGAGGTGGTGGAGTGTAAGTTCGCCCATGAGCCCGGGAGAGACCCCAGCCCGAGAGGGCGATCTGGCACTGGGAGGTGCCTCGCCAGTTGCCCTTGACCGTTCTGACGCCCTTGGCGGTCTGGGCCTGGGGGCCCTGGGGGTGTCGCAGCACCGCAGCGTGGAGGCCCCGGTGACCTGCACTCTTCACAGCTCACAACACCCAGGCTAGCGCGGCCGGCCGAGGGCCCCACAGAGCTACAGCGGGAGCGGCCAGGGGCTCGGCCGGCGCCCCGGCTTTGCACAAGCCCAGGGTCCTCAGGGCCCAGCCGCCCGCCTGCACTGCCCTCGGGCCCCAGGCAGAGTGGAGGTGGGGCAGCAGCCCGGCCGCGCTGGTCCAGCTTCTGGTCCACTTGCGGGATGTCAGACGCCCGTCGTCCTTGTCAGCTAGGGAGACGTCAGGGCCGCATCCCAGAGAAACATTCTCGGGGCAGGCCACGTTGCAGGGGCTCCCACTGAGTCAGAGTCAGAGACCGTGCAGGGTGCTGGCGTGGGGTCCGTGCACCGGCGCCCGCGGGGATGCCGCCCCGCATCGCGAGCGTGGCGCCGTCAGCCCCGATTCTGAGGGGCCCAGGCGCCTGCAGAGTGAGACCCTGACGCGTCCCTCGGGAACACACGCACTCACCTTCCGGTCTGCTTTGGCGGCACAGGCACCAACTCCTGAAATCAAGGCCGCCTGGGTGAGCGAGATCCGGAAGGTGCTGACGAGCCAGCTGCAGGCGTGCAGAGGTGAGGGCGCGGCCTCTGGGCTGTCCCCCGGGGGCCCGTTTATGTCCCGCAAAGCCTCCTCGGGATCCTTAGCCATCTGAGGCACCGCGGTAGCACCTGGAGGGGAAGGTGCTGGACTCGCGTTCCTGAGCCACGCTGGGCTCTTGTCCCCGCAGAGGCCAGCCAGCACCGAGCCCTGGAGCAGTCCCACAGCCTGCCCCTGCCCGCGCCCACCGGCACCAGGTGAGGCCCGGCCGCGCGTCGGGGGTGTCACCAGTGGGAGCCAGCCCGTGCCGCTGGGTCTCCGCGGCCCTGTCACCGAGCCTCCTGGTCATCGGGGTCGCTCTGGAGAGCGTCCCTGGGGTCGCATGCTGCTGGGTCAGTCCCGGCAGGTCAGCGTCAAGGCGTGTGCCTCTAGCCCTAGCCCCAGCCCAAGGCCCGTCCGCAGCATCTCTGACCGTTTTCCATCCGGGCGGTATTTCCCATCACGATCAGTGCGCGGCGGGCGGCTGTTCCAGAGAGCAGTCCAGCGCCAGCACTGCAGTGACGGTAGTGTCCCAGGTGGGCAGGGACCCCGGGCACGGGAGGCTCAGAGCCAAGGCCGAGGCCCATGGCTCGCAGACAGACGCAGGGTCACATTTCACGCTGGCCTCATCGTACCTTTTCTGCCCTTATTTTTCCTTTGTTATTTTATTCATTCACTTACTTGTTTACTGTTTCTTATGTAAGCCACGTCTAATTATTCATGGTTGAAATAATAATGATGCTCTAATAATGATTAATGGTCTAAATAAATAAACCACAGAACAATAGCTTTAAAGGAGAAAGGGCCCCCCCAGGGGAAAGAAAACAACAACAAAACCGCCTCCTACTTAATAGTCAGGGAGGTGGGTTTTGTTCTCACTTGGCTCCGCCCAGAGTCTGGACATGAGTGGCCGTGGCCGTGGCCCTGCGGCGGGAGACACGCAGCCCGAAGGCCTGGGTAGAAGCTCAGGGAGGTCTCCACCCTCCTCCTCACAGACCTTTGAACGCCAACCAGGCAACAACATTCTCTTTCTTTTTCCATGTGTCTGATGTCCTTAGTCCCTCTAAAGGGAACACAAAAGACGTCAGAAAGTTGGAAGAAAGAAAAACGGACCCGCTGACCCTGGAGGGATACGTGGGCCCCGCGCCACTGCCGAGGCCCCCCGAGAAGGGCAGAGGTGAGTGTTGGGGCCAAGCCCGGAAGTGCCGGGAGCTGCATCGGGGGTCCGCGGCGGGCGTGTCAGGGCCTCACAGCCCCCGGTGGGCACAGGGAAGGTTCACGGAGAGCGCGGGGCCCGGCCGCCTGCACAGAGCACAGGGGCCTGGGCAGGGGGCCCGGGCGTGGCCGCCTGCCCTCTGGGGCCGCCCGGCGCCCTCTGCACTGCCCTCTCTTCCCCGCAGACGACGCGGTCACTAGCTCTACTTCAGAAAGCTCTGCGCTTTCCAGAAAGCGCCTCACCCTGCAGAGCTTTGCTGCCCTCAAGGGTCAGAAAGGTAAAGGTGCCTGGCCCCGGCCGGCGGCGGGCTTCTGGGCGGGTCGCGCCCATGGCTGTCTGTCATCCATCCGTGCCGTGCTCATCCGTGTGGACGGTCTCGGGAGGGGCATCTGCCTCTCGCGTGGGTCACCAGGCACGCGTCTGCCGCTGAGTCGCTCTTTCCCTGACGCTGGCGGGTCTGTCATTCGTGCAGCCAGGGCTCTGTTTTCAGGGCCTTTTCTTTGCAGAGGTGGAGGTGAGCTCTTCTGACAGAGGCCCGCCTGCCAGGAGCTGGGACTGTCCTTTGCTTTTCTGGTCCAGCTCGTCCCTTTCCTGCCTTTTCCCGTGGGGTCCCCGAGGGCATTGCTCCCCCTGCCAGAGTGCGAGGCATCCGCTTCCCTCTGGGCGTTTCTAGTGCACAGGCGGGTTCAGAACACCCGATGGAGGTCTCTAAGAGCTTGCCTGGACTCCTGAGCAGTGAATATGGGGAAAATACGCCCAGACAGCACAGGAGGCCAGCCCTGAGGTTCCAGGCGGGTCGCTAGAGGACTCCCTTCCCGATTCTGAAAGCCCGTCTTGTCTAGAGGTCTTTTCATTGGTCCAAATATTGGAGGGTTTTTTCTTTTTTTCCCAATTTATAAAATACTTTTAAGTTGACCTCAAACAAACAAACAAACAAAAAGACGGACAAATCCAGGTCCTTATACCTTGCTGGGTTTGGCGAGCAGGCGTACTGGGCATGCTCTACGTGGAGCTCAGAAAACAAACCAAGGGGCCGCTTACCTAAAGCTACGATGCCGACGCAGGGCCATCACCCGCCCGTCTCCCCCTCCTGCTCTCCTGGGCCTCCCCCTGGACCTCTGGATCCCTCCGCCAGCTGAGCCGTGTTCCCAAGAAGCTGCTTTCTGAGTCACTGGAAAGCAGCCTGTTGCCGCCGTGTGTGTCTCACCCCAGCATGAGCTCGCTGTGTCTCCTGCCCCCTTGGTGCTCCGCTCGCTCCTCACTCCGTCTCTCCCGTTCTGTCTCTGCTCTTCCTCCTTTTGCAGCCTCTCCTACCAGTCCCGACAAAAAAGCTAAGCGACACCAAGTAAAGAGCGACCCAACGCCTTTTGGTTTACGAGGTAGAGTGGCTCCGCCTCCTGGACTAGCCTGGCGCCATTTCCCCATCCGGTTAGGGACCCTGTCTCGCCATCTGAGCTGCCCAGTGAAACAGGTCCCTCCCAGCCAGGAGCACAGTCACTGTTTTGTTCAAAGCCTGACGCTCCGGCCACAGGTACCGTGGTGACGTCACGCTTCTCGGTCCGAGGCCTCAGGCCAGGTGTGCCCAGAATGCGCAGAGCTGCCCACGGGCCACCAGGTAGCAGCTGCTGACACCTGGCTGGTGCCTGGGCTGGGCTGGGCTGTCTTACTCAGTGGCTGCGGGGCTCCACGTCCCAGGCCCATCCTTCCTCACCGTTTGTCCCCATGCTTCTGGGGACGCAGACAGATGGGGTGAGGTTCCGTATTGGAACTTGGGCCTTTGTCTCTCTTGCCCTCATATTCTGAGGGCAGAGCCCCCCCAGGGAAACCCAGAGCCCCCCATCTCCACCCGGCCCAGGTTGAGGGTCTAAGGCTCGCAGACAGGGTTTCACTCTGTGAGCTATCCCGCGCTTCCAGACCATGTGATGGTACTGCCGGGCCAGATCCCGACGCACACCCCCCTCGGGCCTCAGTCCACAGTCCGCGCTGCAGGGACCCAGGCTGCAGGGACCCAGGGCTCTTCCGTGGGCAGCTGGAGAGCCCAGAGACCCACCCCTACCCCAGCCTGCACCCAGCCCTGCAGACGGAGCCCCAGGCACTTGGGAGTAGAATCACCTCCCCACCACCGTCTCCGTCTCCGGGAGGGGCTGGACTTGGCCATTAGTGTTCCTGCTTAAGGCCCAGAGGTGCCCGAGGCATCTCTCTGCTTTGCTGACTCTCCTTGTGTGGGAGGCTGCAGTCTACTCCCTTTGAGCCCAGTGTGTCACCTCTGCGAGCTCCTCTGCTCACCTGTGAGACAGGTGAGGTGACCTCATGTCCTGGTAGATGAGTGTTAGGGCCTTGAGCTCAGGCCCAGCTGCCAGCCCCCCTCCCTCCCTCCTCCTCCCCCTCCCCCTGCCCTCCCCCTTACTCCCTCCCCCTCCCCCTTACTCCCTCCTCCTCCTCTCCCTTCCCCCTCTACTCCTTCCCCCCTCCCCTCCCCTTCCCCTCCCCTCCTCCTCCCCCTCCAGCTCCTCTCCCCTCCTTCCCCTTCCTTCCCCCTCCTTCCCCTTCCTTCCCCCTCCTTCTCCCATCCATGGAATCACTTCAGTCCACAGCAGGTGACGGAGCTGCAGGCCGTCCTGGCTGGCACTCTTGAAATGCCAAGTGCTTGCTTCCTGGAGTTGCATCAGCCCCTTGTTTTTTCAGTGTCAGTGTCAGCGACTCTTTTACTGGAACGAGAGGTGACCGTATTCACGGTTCCTTGGCCTGATGTCCTCCTCGAAGCCCCCAGCATCCTACGTGGATTAAGAGCGGGCCACGGGGCTCAGTATCTCATGCTTATTCCCGTGTCACTGTGTGGACACAGGGACCGTCCCACTTGTTAGCAGAGGGTCACTCAGAGGCCACGGGTGGCCGGGTGTGACCGAAGGGCAGAGCCGTCTGTCCACGCAGCTCTCCAGTGAGGGTTTACACACCTCGTTTCCAGGGGCTGCCCTCTGCCCAGGCAGCAGCGTCGTCCTTCTGCCTCCGCTGTCCCCCTTCGGACACATGCTTCCATTTGGCCGGGAGCCCTGTGTCTATCGGTGCTGGGCTGGAGGGTGGACATTCGTGGCCAGCTGCCTGGCGCCAGGGCCCCTGGTGACCCCCACCCGGCGTCCGTCTGAGCTTCCCGCCCTGGGCGGCTCCGGACGTGCCGAAGCAGGCGGCGAGCGTGGTTAATGGCTGGCAACCCACGGTCCCCGCTTCCCGCTTCCTGCATGGACACCAGCCGCCGGGGGCCAAGGGTCGTGCTCGCCACCCCTGCCCGGCTGGAGAGGCGGGGCCAGAGGGTCTCTGGGCGCCGGGCCTGGCCTGGAGCAGGGGCTCAGTGCTCTGCGGGCTGGGGGGGGATCTCTGGGTCCCAGCTCCCTTTTCTGTGAAGACAGAGGCAGCTCCCTGACACCGCTTTAACACAAGCTTGTCACTGCCAGCCTTCAAAGTGTCGGCCTTGGGACAGCTGCCCCTCTGTCTGCACCCTGACTGCAAGGGGTGGGGGGACATGCAGGCATGCATTCTGCCCTTGTCCACGTGGTTCCCTCACTCCCTCTCTCCCAGGAGAAGGTGTGCTTCTGGCCACACCAGATGGAACTGGGGACTGGTTCTGGATCCGCTCCCCTCTTGTCAAAACGCCACCTCACGCGGAGCGCGGCGGGCCTCCAGAGCCGCAGGCGTGTGGCTCCGGCCTCTCGCTTCGTTCGTGACACTTGCTGTATTTCTCCACGACGCACTTGCACTCTCCCCCAATGGGAGGTGCAGCAGCTACTCTTTGGGGACACAGGGCAGTAGAAGGAATGTTTACGTAGTTTATAAAACCCGGAGGAAGCTTCTTTCCCCGCCCGTGACCCACACAGGGTGGCCCCCTCCCTGGCCTGGGCGCTCCTAGCACCCAGCATCGTGAGGAGCTGTTCTCCCGGCCGGCTGATGGGTGTTGAGAGTTGCAGGTGTTGATTAAAAATGCCTTTCCCTCGTCGTTTGCCTCGACACGGGACGGGCGGTTGTCACCAGCTGTCCGGTGGAGGCTGGGGTTTGTTTCCGGCTGAGGAAGCAGGTGCTGTGGCCCAGGTCCCCTGGGCAGCTTGCACGGTTGAAGCGGAAACCTGCGGGTGTCCGGCCCGCCTTTACGCACCGCTGGGAAGGGCAGGCTCCCCCAGCCGACACGTGTGGGTGGCGGGGATGTGCATAGGCCGCCCTCGACCTTGAGGGGGACCTCACTGGGGCCTGGTCCTCTCTAGGTTGGAGCAAAACGTCTAACCCCCCAGAGGCTCCTGAGGACAACGACGGCTGGTCCAGCGCCGAGGAGCCGGTCAACTCCTCAGACGCAGAGGAGGAAGGGAGAGCGGGCCTCAGGAAGCTGGTAACCTTGGCTCCCACCTCGTCCGCGGCACTGCTGGTCCCGGGGGCAGGGAGCCAGCAGTGCAGCTCAGGGGGCCGCGCCTCCTAGGGCTTAGGGAGGACCTCCAGGTGCCAGGGCCCCTTGGCTGTGTGCCCGCCCTCCTGTAGTTCTCACCAGACCACCTCACGGCGGACAGCGCACACCTCTGACCTGCCCCTCAGAGCAGCTTTCTTAAAGCTGCGTGTGTACCGCCGTCTGTTTCAGAGAATCGCTGTCTGAGGTACGATTTGCTTCCTAAACAAAGTTCCGTTTTAGCACGAGCAGCAGACGAAACTATTTATATATTAAGTCATCAGAGTCAGGACGGTAGCAACAGTTATTTGCTGCCCGCTCAGTGCTGCCCTGGTCCACACCTGGTTTATCGCAGCGAGCAAAGCACCCCAGAGCTGGAGGGGTAGACACAGGTAACTGGAGGAGAGCGCAGGGAGAGTCTCGGGTGGCCAGGGCAGCCTTTCCCGAGGAGGCCTGAGGGTGAGAAGAGCCGGCCAGGGCGTTGCGGGGCCAGTGGGGGAGCCTAGGCAGGCGGGCAGGGAGGCGGGCAGGGAGGCGGGCGGGCGGGGAGGCAGGTGGGCAGGCGGGCAGGCCTGCTGGTTGCATTCCGCTTGCGGTGCAGCAGGAGGGTGCGAGGTGCTGCTCAGGGTGTCCAGAGGGTGCAGCTGCTCCCGTGAGGGTAACGGACACCGGCCTGGCTTTCCCTGCTCCCAAGCCTGGTGGCGCGTGACCCCTGCACAGTTCAGGGGCTCCCAGTCATGTGTCTCGCTGCCCGTGAGACCGCAGCCCCACAGTCCAGCAGAATGGCCTCCCCTTCTCAGAGTCCGCGTCGCGCAGCAGCTCCGTCCACAGGTGTGCTGAGCACCTGCTGTGTCAGGCACTGAAGGCAAACAGGGGACAAGGTGGACAAGAATCCCCCCTCTCCTGGGGTGAAAGACTAGTAAAAGGCAGAGCGTGTGCCCTGAGGGCAGAGGCGTGACCCAGTAAGAGGTGCAGGAGGTGCAAAGGCCCTGCGGCCGCAGGAGCTGGGTGTGGTGTGAGCACTGGGGCGCAGCCAGGGGCACCGCACAGGCTGGTCAGGTTTAGTGGTCGCCACGTGAGACCGAGCGTCTCCCTGGACGAGGAGACCTTCCCAATGTAAGGCCATAGTCCCACCGGAAGCTCTGCGAATGGCAAGGCTCTCTCGTCCTTCCCGGGACGCTGGACGCTGGGCACCGGCAGCTGCGTGCCACGTGTGCCATGCGCCCTGCCGTCCCCTCCCCAGGTCCCCGGGAAGTACACCGTCACGGGGCTGGACGAGAAGGGGGGGCCCGACGCGCTGGTCCTGAGGAGCGGGGACGAGGTGGAGCTGGTGCAGGAGGGCGACGAGGGCCTCTGGTAAGACCGCCCGCGCGCCCCCCCGCAGCCCGCGCGCGCTACCGCACCCTGACCGCGCCCCTTGCAGGTTCGTGCGGAACGTGAGCTCCGGCGGCGAGGGCTGGCTGCCAGCCCGCAACCTGTCCGCCCTCCTCGGCCAGCGCGGCGCCCCCGGGTGCCTGAGCAGCCCAGGTACGGGCCGCTGAGCAGCCCAGGCGCTGCGGCGAAGGCGGGGCCGGGGGCGGGGCCAGGGGCGGGGCCAGGACGCGCGGCAGCCGCTCGCCTGCTTGTCCGCAGAGTCCAGCGCGGGGTCCGCCCTGCTGAGCGCCTCGTCCAGCTGCAGCGAGAGCTGCGCGGCCGCCCTCGCGGACCTGCAGGGGTAGCGCCGCGGCCACCCCGCCTGCGGCCCTGGGAGCTGGCCTCTGCTCGGGCCGGCGCGGCGTGGGGAGGGGCCGGCGCCCACAGAACCGCCCACGGAACCCCGGAGCCGCCGCGGCCCCAGACGAAGGTTCGGGAAGAGTCCGCCCTGCGGCCTCGGCGCCGGGACCGCGCGCGCCCCAGGGCGCAGGAAGGGCGCGGCACCGCGGCTTCCTCGGGGAGTCGGACGGACGGGGCTGCAGACGACAGACCTCTGGTGCAGAAGGGCTTCCGGGACTCCCCTTCGGCCTCGGCCGCAGCCGCTCCCCTTTGGTTTCCGACGTTTCTGGTCCGGTGCTTTCTGCAGGAACACGCGTTCTGTGGAGCTGCTTCCAAAAGAAGTGACCGATTCACTGACCCATCGGCTTGGTGCGGGGGCAGGAGGCTAGTTTGTCTTATACACATTTTTTTTTAAAGCAAAGATTAATTCTACGGCCATCTTTTTGGTGATATTTTGGCCTCTGATCTTTACCAAGAATCACTGTGTTTACGTGAAATGACAATATCATACTGTATTTGATATAAAACTATTTTTTGTTACTGGGGTTTACATGGCGCTGAATGATTTGGGGGACACGCTCTCGTGGAAACAGCCCACCTGGTCACAGGTGAGTGGAAGGACATTCCCTCGGTAGAATCAGGCAGCGTTTCTACAAACACAGGCAGTTAGAAACCAAGGAAATTCCTTCACCTGTGTAGGTTAGTTTTCAAACGAAAATGTGAACTATAATTTAAAATATTAACCTTCTTTTCTACAGAAAAACACGGGGGACTCGATTTTTTAACACTTCACTGAATTAGGGTATTTTTATTATTTTTAAAGACTGTGTAAAGATGCAGTTTTTGCAGGTGTCACCTGAACCGATGCTGTCACAGGAGCCCAGGGAAAACCTGAGCTCCCGGCCCCCCCTGCCCCCCCCCCCGCCTGGCATGTCCTGTGTGGAGCTGTCCTGAGCACAGCAGAGTATATCTTATTCAAATCAAGGCAGAACTGGAAAGAAAACTCTTCTGTTTTACTGTGTTTTGTGTTTCAGAAACAAATTCTGTTCCCTGGAAACGCTTCTTTCTGGGTCTGATTGGGGCAGATATTTTTATATGTGTGTATATATGTCGATGTGTGTACATACGTCCCCACTGTGAGGGGTGTATTTATAGCCTCCAAGCTGCTGGCGATGTGTCGCTTTACAGCCCCCCGAGACCCAGGCCCCTGCAGCCCAGCCCACGGGCTCCGCGTCCTTGTGCAGGGCCAGACCTCTCTGGAGTGCGTAGTGGACGGCGTACAAGCTCGGCAGCTTTCCTCCTGGTGTATAAGTTATTTGGAAAATGATGCTTCACGTAATTTACTGAATATATTGATTGTTCAGGCACCGTTCCTGCCATCCCAGCCTGGGACTGGCCACCATTTTTGTGATCTCTTCCTCATAAAAGCACTTTAAAACCTCATGTTTCAGTCACTGTTCCTTTTTCTTTAACTGCTGATGTAAGTGAAATTTAAAAATCCGAGTTCTTTACTGCATGGCTGGTGTTTGAATAAACATCAGCACCTCTTGCTGTCGGCCGTCCTCTGTAAAGGCACAGGATCTGGAACTGGGTGGCCCTCACTGGAACGCCCCCCCCCAGATGCCAGCATGCGCCGGAGGGGCCCAGGGCGAGTGGGGCCTCCTGACCCCTGAGCCCCCTCCCCTCCCCCCTCTGTCAGGGCTTCTCCTGCAGGAATAAGACAGGGTGAACGCTGTACCTGTGCTCGGCCAGCTGGGAGAAATAGTACAAGTGTCAGTGGGCGTAGTGGCTCCTCGAAGCCTGCAGCGTCCCCTCCACCTCTGCGGGGACCCCCGTCACCCCGGACCTGAGGGCCTCTGTCCTTCGCATTGCCCTAATTCACGCTGATGCCCTATGCCTGGCAGGTCATTTGTCTGCGGAAACCCGGTTCAGTGGTGATGCTCTGAGAAGCCCTAGAAGGAGCAGAGTCTTTTCTTCACCCCCGAGCCTTGTCCCTACTGGGCCTGTGGTCAGGATGCCCCTCACGTGGCTCCAAACACAGGTGCAGCTCAGCTCCGTTCGAGGGAAGCCAGGGGCACCGGGCTGAGAGCACCCCCTAGGATCCCTGTCCGCCTGGACCCCAGAAGGTGATCCTGCTTGGATATAGGGTCACTGCAGGTGCAGTTGGTTAAGATGGGGTCATGGTGGCCCCTAGTCCAATGACTGGTGTCCTTATAAGGAGCAGGAAATTTGGACACACACACACACCAGGCGGGAGCTGGAGGGCTGGCTCAGCATGTCAGGGGTACCAAGGACCACCAGAGCCCCAGGAGCTGGAAGAGGCCGGAAGGACCCTCCACAGAGCCTCTGGAGGGAGCTTGGCCCTGGGACACCTGCCCAGACCTGGGACTGGATAGATTCCTGTCGCCGGAGCCCCTGGGGGCGGTGCTGGGTCAGGCGGCTGGAAAGGAGCACTGAGTCAGTGAGCAGTGACCGCGCTGTACTCGGTCTGAGAAGGTGCGCAGCCCTGGAGCCGGAGGAAGCCCCGGGCAGTGGCCGCACCGGCAGGGGTGGCAGGTGGCGCTTCTGGAGCCCTCGCAGGACAGTGCACACCCCCAGGCTCTCGGCAGGAAGAACAGCCCTGCTGCCCCGCAAAGAAAGTAGGGCTCAAAGGAATGAGCCCCTTCCTCCCCAAGCTGGGAGGAGACGGACCCTGACAGCACCCTGCCAGGTGGTCTGACTCCAGAGCTGCTGCACCCACTGGGCCCAGGCGGCGCCACGAAGGGCTGTGAGAGTCCCTCCCCTTCCCCTCCTCTCCCCCTCCCCCCTTCACAAATAAATTCCTGTATAACTGAATTCCTAAACAATTGTTGACAGTGACAAATAGAAATTCCAGAGGTGATAAGTAAAATGTTGTCCTCTAAGGACTGCCTTCCATCTGGGGAGGGAGTAGCGCCGGACCCGCCTGGAACAGCTGGGTCTCCCTGCTCCCCTCTGAAGATAAATGGCAGAGCTGGTGTCCCCAGCCTCCACCCGTTTATGGAGAGGCGGCTGGACGCCTGAGTGAGGCTTGCAGGGTGACCGCCAGCCCAACGGGCCCAGGACAGTACCAGTTAAGTCTGGAAAGTCCAGCGTCCTGAGAAACCCTTTCGTGCCTGGCGGCCAGGATAGCTGGTCACCCCAGCTGGTGGCCTGGGCCCAGGAGGGCATGAGGGACAAGACCCGGGCGCCCCAGGGCTGAACGGGGGCAGGGGCTCCGCGGGGGGCGTGCACCCCTCCCCCTCGCGCTCCCAGAGGGGCCCTTCGGCTGAGAAACCAGGCCTCCCCTGTGACAAGATATTCACATTCACGCCCCAAACCTGCTCCCCTTTCCCAGTACCATCACTGCGGGGGACGGCTCTCCACCCGCACTTTAGTTCTGTTTCCCAGCTTGCCGTCCTAGGTCCTCGGGCTGCAGGCTTCTGAGCTGCATTTGAGCTGCACACGCCACCGGACACGCATCCCGACGCCCGAGTCTCCTCTCGCACAAGGAGCCTGACTCCCCAGGCCCGTGCCCTGGGGCGGCCTGTCTGTCCGCTCAGCAGGCACTGGGCGGGGGACCGCACGCCCGAGTGCTTGGGAGGCGAGGCCTCCCTCCCCCACCCTCTCGGGCTCTTGGAGAACTTTGCCCGCCTCCCCACCTGGAAAGTCAACAGACAAAGCGACCCAGGGCCTCGCCATGGCTCCTCGGCTCCGGGGGCTGGCCCTCCTCTGCCTTCTGCTGGGCCTGCGGGGTTCCCTGGTGGCAGGTACGCGAGGGAGGTTTCCCCATTCACCCAGCGGAAGGGCAGCCGACCCCCAAAGCCGGCCCATGTGCTGGGCGCTCCTGTTTGCTGGCAGCTCTGCTCTGATCTGCTCTCCTTCCGAAAGGCAAACGGTGCCCAGGGCCTCACCCAGCATTTGGAGGAAAGGCTTCGGGGAATTATTTTCCAGACTTTTGGGAGCCGTGGCGTCCGCCGGCCACAGTGGGCGCCCCCCGCCTGCCGCCAACACCCCCCCCACCCCCTGGCACAGGATCTGGGGCTCAGGGGTGCCTCTCTCACTCTGCTCTCTCGGCCTCTCGGTGGGGGGCTGGTGCGAGGGACGGTGTGGGGACGCCAGACCGTGATGATCTGCCACCACGCCAGTGACCCCTGCACCCCGTCCTCACAGACGCTGGGAGGCCTGAGCCGGTTAACACGGGGACGGCTCTGTGAGCTGTCATCGTGACTCTCCAGCCCCGAGGGGCGGCCGAGGTGGGAACCAGGCACCGACACTGTCCCGTGAAGTCCGGCTCACGTCGTCCCTCAGATCCCACGGCCAGACTCTGGGGTCCGAGAGGCAGAGCTGGTGCCGCCATGGTCCCTCCTGCTTGTCTTCTTTTTTCACTTAATATCGCACCTTCTTAAGCATCACGGGGCACCATCGTTTATGCTTCAGATTGTCTCCAGCTTTCCTGATGGCTGGGTCTCTGCAGGTCTCAGAGCATTTCCTTGGGATAAACTCCTAGAAGCGAAGGGACCAGGTCAAGGGCGTGAGCGTGTTGCGATGACTCACTGAGCACATTGCCTTCCTCCGGCACATAAAGCTGTGCAGTGCTCCCATTGCAAACTCAGCCAGGCCTGTGGACAGGAGCCCTCTGACTCCCATTACCTAGCAGAAGGGATGGTGGGAACACTTCCTGTGGAGGGCGGGGTGGGGGACGGGAGGCTGTGGGCCCCCCCCCGGGCGTCCAGCGTCTCACGGCCCGCCCTCCAGTCTTTGTCTCCCAGGAGCAAGCCCACAGTGTCCTGCACAGGCCCCGGCGCGCCAACTGGTTGCTGGAGGAACTGTGGCCTGGATCCCTGGAGCGCGAGTGCAGGGAGGAGTTCTGCTCCTTCGAGGAGGCCCGGGAGATCTTCCAGAGCGAGGAGAGGACGGTGAGCTCGCCTGGGGCCAGCGGGCGTGCGGCGGCCACCCCGTGGTTGTGAAGCCTGCTTTGATTCTCACGACAACCCTGCGAGTTTTACTTCATTGGCCAAAAGATTCCGCGGGAATCCCTTTTACTGACGGGGCCTCTGCATCCGGCAGAGCCTCTGCGGTCGGTCCCGCTCAGCGGGTGACTGGACAGTCGATGCAGCATCCGAGGAGGAACTGGGGGCTCAGGGAGCGGGGGTGTCTTGTCCGCGTTCACAGCTCGGACGTGGCACAGCTAAAGCCTGGGGATGCTGACTTGGGCGAGGAAACCTGTGACCTCTGGTGGCCTTAGCAATGGCGGGTGGATATTAGGACAAAACTCGCTTCCCTGGATGCACCCACCTCGCCTCCAGAGGAGAAAGTCTGGCTTTCAGAGCCCATCACGAGGGCCAGGTCAGAAGCCCTCCAGCCCGCCAGCTCCTTCCGCGGGGCCATATGCACTGCCTCTGGCGCACGCCTGCGTCACGCACCTTCCTCTTTGCTCCCTCAGAATCAGTTCTGGATTTCTTACAACGGTGAGTACGTGCCCGGCCGACGTGATCTACCCGCCAGCCCCTCTCTCGGCATCCTAACTCTGACTTGCCCACAGACGGGGACCAGTGCGCCTCCAGGCCCTGTCAAAACGGGGGCTCCTGCGAGGACCAGCTGCAGTCCTACCTCTGCTTCTGCCTGGATGGCTTCGAGGGCCGGAACTGTGAGACGGGTGAGGACAACCAGGGCCCCCGGGGGGGCTGCTGAGCACGGCCTGGGGGGAGGTTGGCCTCCGTGACCTGGAAGGGCCTCAACCTGAGAGTCTCGGATCTGGGGTTCTCAGGTGCTAATTCTTCCACTTGTGATGCCCTGTCCCCTTCTGGGCTCCCGGCACTGGGAAATTCTGACGCACCCGGAGGGGCCCGGGGAATCACTGCATCTCCGTCAGCTCCACACATCCCCATGGCGAGGTGGTTGGGGAAGCTCGGCCTTCCCTACTTGCTGTCACAAGGGTAGGCCCAGTATTACAGTATCACACAGCTCAGGGCTCCCCAGACCACCCTCAGCGTCAGTCATCTGCTAGGCCAGCGTGCTCTGAAGGCCGACACAGGCACGGTTACAGTTACCACACGGAAAGGATATGGGTTCAAACAGCCGAGGGGCCAGTGTGAGCTCCCAGCGGCTTCTTCCCGGGAGCCCTGTGGATGGTGTTCTGTTCTCCGAGACCATGTGGGACAGAACTTACAGAGACTCACCCGCCAGGGACGCGCCCACAAGCCCCAGTGTCCTGAGGTCCCACTGGGGCTCAGGCACAAGGATGTGGCTGACCCCCACGTCCAGCCCTTCCAGGGGTCACGCTGATGCCACTTATCAGGCAGCTCAAATTAAAGTGGACGACTTCATCAGGGGGGCAGTCACTTCCTGGGAGCCCTCCCCACCTGTGAACACTCTGATGCCACCTAGCTCGTCTCAAAGGACCACGGTCAAAGAGGGAGGGCAACGGCCAGGGAGGAGGGTCCCCGCCGGTCACCTGGGGCTTGGGTGCTCAGCGGTCCTGGTGTGAATTCACCTCCAGGACAGGCCCTGGACTTGCAGAGCGAGCCAAGCCCGTGTCCACAACAAAGCTCCCTTTTCCAGAGGCAGGTTGGCCAGCGGCCAGCCCGGGCAGCTCCCCGGGGCACCAGGCCCCGGCTGCAGACCAGCCTCCTGGCTCTGACTGCTCGCGGGCAGGCCTCCGATTGAGTCGGACTCGTCCACCGTCCCCAGGGGCCTCTGCTTTCCCCAGCCCGGGAGGGATGACGTTGTGGAGGCCACAGCGTGCCAGCCCCGCATCCCCACTGGCGAAGCTGCTCAGACGTGGGACCCTGCCCCAAACTCCAGGTCGTGCCCTTCTGGGTCAGTCTGCGGAGTGGGCTGGTGCCAGGCTGTCCCTGGAGCCGGAAGCTGGGCACCACCTTCATGCAGAACACAGCCCCTGGCCCAGGCCTGCTTGCCCTGACCGGGGCCCCCTGTCGGCCACGCCCTCTGCCCTCAGACAAGAAGAGCCAGCTGATCTGCCCGAATGACAACGGTGGCTGTGAGCAGTACTGCAGGGATGACGCGGAGGCTGGGCGCACCTGCTGGTGCCACGAGGGGTACGCGCTCCAGGCGGACGGGGTGTCCTGCACGGCCACAGGTAACAGGTCCTCGGGTACCAGGTCTAGGGCTGGTGGTTTCATTGTCCTGATACAAGTCTCCCCGTTGGCTACAAGATGGGGTGCGGGGAAGCATAGCATCACTGAGCATCTCCCAGGCACTGCCGGCGCGCTCTGCGCGTCGCGGCAGAGGGGAAGCTGGGGTGGAGGCGGCCGCCCCGCCCCCAGAGCAGGGAGGGGCCACGGTGTTGCGGGGCGGAGCCCCGGAGCCGGGGGGAGGTGCAGAAGGCGGCGCTCGCTGCCCACCCCCGCTCCCCGCGCAGCACCACACCCAGTGTCTGTACTGACGGCAGCACGGTTCTGGATTCCAAGTCTCTTCAACGGCAAGCACTTCTGGGAAAATGGAAAACGTCTCCAAACCAGCCTAAAGGCGACGGGGCTGCAGCCCCCAAAGCTGACCCCACCCCCAGCCCTGCGTCTCTCCGGAGGTGGATGGACCCAGCCTTGTCTAGGAAGCCTGAAACTCAGCTGCCGCCTCTAAAGGCTTTCTTTTCTGGCCTGGGGCTTTCCTGGAGCAGGAAGGAAAACTTAGAGCCGGTCAGAAGAGCAGCCCGATTGTCCGAGATGCCGGTCACCTTACACAGCTTATCCTTTACACCTTTAGTGACCTCAAGCTGCACGTCTTCCCCCCTTGGAAAATGCGCGGGACCCAGTCTCCAGGACCCTGGGCCATCTGCTTCCCCGGCAGCTCCCGCAAGGGCCTGCCGCAGCCCCGGGCGGGACCAGAGGCGCAGCCGCCCGTCCGCAGGGCCCCTGGCCTTTCTCGCCAGCACCCCACACATCCCCACGTCTTGCTGGATTTGTTTTACACAGTTGAATATCCGTGCGGAAAAATACCTGTTCTGCAAAAAAGAAACGACAGCAACCCCCAAGGCCGAATCGTGGGTGGTCACGTCTGCCCCAAAGGGGAGTGCCCCTGGCAGGTAAGGCTCCAGGAGCACTGGGTCGAACGTGGGTGACGATCCCGGGCATGCACAGAGCAGTCCAGCCCCGGCGGGCCCACCGTCTGGCCACTCCCTTAGCTGGATGGAAACGGCCTGTAAAGCAGCCCCCATCCGGGGTGCACGGGAAAGGGGGGCCCCCCATCCGGGGTGCACGGGAAAGGGGAGCAGCCCCCATCCGGGGTGCACGGGAAAGGGGGCAGCCCCCATCCGGGGTGCACGGGAAAGGGGGGCCCCCCAGGCAGCCACGACGGGAACGCGAGCTTCCAGCATCTGCTGTGCCCTTGTCAGGCCATGCTGAAGCTGAATGGGGCGCTGCTGTGCGGGGGCTCCCTGCTCGACACCGTCTGGGTGGTCTCCGCAGCCCACTGTTTCGACAGACTCAGAAGCTGGAGGAACCTGACAGTGGTGCTGGGTAGGTTGCGTGGCGCCTCCTTCTGCCGGGAGACGATCCTTGAATGATAACCACGGGGCCAAGATTTGGGGCTTCCACGACCAGTGACCTTCCCCACAAAGAGAAGTGGCAGCGTCTGGGCAGACCCCATACCCACAGCGCCGCTGTGGCCACCCCCTCAGCCTCTCTGCCACCCAGATGCGGCCCTGGGGTGACGCTGCTCCCGCCAAGGTCCCCGAAGGGGTGCCCCACCCAAGGCTGCGCTGCCCGGTGGGCTTAGGGGATGACGAGGACCCCAGGAGGGCCAGGCCCCATCTGGAAGAACCAGGGGAACGGGGCACCCTCTCCTCACCCAGCCACGGCTGCCCGTCCGACCCCCTCACCTGCCTCCAGCACCTCGGGGCCATATCCGCCCCGACTCACACCCACACTGACCCCCCGGCAGCCCCAGGAGGCTGCTCGCCCACTGGGGGTGGGGGACGCGGGGCCCCTCCTGCCCGACAGGAGACACTGGCCCGGGAGGCGAGGCGGGGAGTGAGTGGACGGTCCGCCCCCGCCCCCGCCGCAGGCGAGCACGACCTCAGCCAGGACGAAGGTGATGAGCAGGAGAGGCAGGTGGCGCAGGTCATCATTCCCGACAAGTACGTCCGGGGCAAGACGGACCACGACCTGGCCCTGCTGCGCCTGGCGCGGCCCGTGGCCCTCGGCGACCACGTGGCGCCCCTCTGCCTGCCCGAGCGGGCCTTCGCAGAGCGGACGCTGGCCTTTGTGCGCTTCTCGGCCGTCAGCGGCTGGGGCCAGCTCCTGGAGCGTGGCGCCACGGCCCTCCGGCTCATGGCCGTGCACGTGCCCCGGCTCCTGACCCAGGACTGCCGGCAGCTCTCGCGCCGGAGGCCCGGCGGCCCCGTCATCACTGACAACATGTTCTGCGCCGGCTACACGGACGGCAGCAAGGACGCCTGCAAGGGGGACAGCGGGGGCCCGCACGCCACCCACTTCCAGGGCACCTGGTACCTGACGGGTGTCGTCAGCTGGGGCGAGGGCTGCGCAGCCGCCGGCCACTTCGGCGTCTACACCCGGGTCTCCCAGTACACGGCCTGGCTCCGCCGTCTCATGGTCTCCCCACCACCCTCGGGGGGCCTCGTCCGGGCCCCGCTGCTGCCCTAGCACCCGCCCCGCAAATAAAGCCGCCGTGTGTGCCCGGTCTTCCCGCGCCAAAGCCGGAAATTCTCCTGTGGTTCTTGGGGCGGGGGAGGGGGGAGCGGAAACAGAGACGGAGAGACAGAGAGACACAGAGAGGGAGACAGGGAGACTGACAGACAGAGACTGAGGGATGGAGAGGCAGAGAGAAACCTGAGGGAGATTCTGAGCAGCTGGACAGAAAGAGAGACTGAGTGTCAAAGAGGCAGACGGGGCGGGGGGGGTTAACGACAGAAGGTGGCACAGTGGGCAGAGCACGCGGGGGCTGGGTGCGCCAGGCCAGCAGCAGGGGCGCGAGTGTCCACCCCCGGTGACGTGTCCACCCGTGGTGACGGTGCCGCTTCCCCACACGTTCGTCTCTCACTCAAGCGTTTCATCTTCATTGCAGATAAACTGTTAGCATCCGCCACTCACTGTGCTGAATATCCTTCCGGATCTTTTCTTTTCTTTTTATAAATTTATTTATTTTTGGCTGCATTGGGTCTTCGTTGCTGCGCGCAGGCTTTCTCTAGTTGAGCCGAGCGGGGGCTACTCTTCGTTGCGGTGCGTGGGCTTCTCACTGCGGTGGCTTCTCTTGTTGCAGAGCATGGGCTCTAGGCGCACGAGCTTCAGTAGTTGCGGCACGTGGGCTGTTGTTGTGGTTCACGGGCTCCAGAGTGCAGGCTCAGTAGTTGTGGCTCGCGGCTCAGTAGTTGTGGCTCACGGGCTCTAGAGCGCAGGCTCAGTAGTTGTGGCACACCGGCTCAGTAGTTGTGGCGCACGGGCTTAGTTGCTCCGTGGCCTGTGGGATCTTCCCGGACCAGGGCTCGAACCCATGTCCCCTGCATTGGCAGGCAGATTCTTAACCATTGCGCCACCAGGGAAGTCCCCAGATCTTTTCTAAGTGTGTGAACTTTACGGTAACATGCGGCCTCATGCTCTGCACACCTGCTCCCCCACGGACAGCAAGCAGCTGAGCCTCCTCCAAGCCCCCGGTGGCTGCCTGCCCTCCCCGAATTGTCCAGAGGCATTTCACGGAGACCCTCGTGTTTATCTCTGAGCAGGTCTCCTTCACAATCGCCAACTTCACTAAAGTGAACCTTGCACGAGGCTGTTTCCAAACACAACAGCTCTCATGGATTTGGAGGCTATAGTCCCCAACCCTGAGGACTGGGTGTCTCTTCCAGCTGAGGCCCCAGCAGATGACCCCTGCCTGGGCACCAGCAGGGATGTTCCAAAAATGCAGGTTCCCAGGTCCTGCCCAGCTCAGTGGGATAGGGGTGAGGCCCCTTGACCTACCCTCTAATCGAGTCCCTCAGGTGATGGGCACACAGGCCTCATGTTGGGAAGAATGAGGAACCAGGGACCAGGGAGGGGAGCGCCTGACCCCACCTGAACCCAGCCAGGCGGGCAAGGCCACCGCGGCGGGCGCCCACCTCCTCAGGACTCGCCCGTCCTGGCCTGGGACGCCGTGCTTAAAGTGCCAGGCGTGCTCTGGCGGACAGTCCGGCCTGTTGAGTAACCAGGGCGCCACAGGCCTGGCCCCGTGCTCACCATCTGAGCCTTCACAGAAGCACTTCACTGCCCCATCAGGTGGTGGTTTCTGGGGCTCTCGCCGGGCACACGTCGAGAGCTCCAACCTTGGGCCAGACCTCCTGGGGTGGCTCTGGCCCCCTCAGAGGCACCACCAACCCTCTCCGCCCCTCGTTTCATCTACAAGATGAGGCCCGCTGCCATGCTTGTCATGAGGATGAAACTGGTGCAGGTAAAATGAGGCACTGGGAGGACAGGCCACCTGGCCAAGGCCAGGAAAGCCGATATGCAAATGTCCAGGTGCCCCCAGCTCACAGCTCACGCTGCAGACACTCGAGGAATTCTGCAACCAAAATGCCCGAGGTCTCCGGAGGCCCTGAGCCCAGTGGGCCTCTTGTTTCTTCCTGGAAATGAAAACTGGCTGGACTCCTCTTCCTGGGAAGAAAAGGGGATGTGGGGTTCAAGGGGCCAAGCCAGGAGCCCACTCAGACCCACAGGGGTTCAGCAGGTCGTGGGTGGGCTGCTGGCTCTGCCCTGCTTTCCCCGGCCTCTCTGCTGTGGTGGGCGCAGTGCCAGGCCACGCCGCAGTGCATCACCCGCATGGACCATCTCCCCTCGCCAGGCGCGGGGAATCCAGTCTCGCCCCACACGCCCAGCAGTGCAGAGACAGGCAGCACAGAGATCAGGCGAGCCAGGCCCAGGGACCAGGCTCTGCACATCACACTGACGACCCTGCGAAAGACCAGCCTGGCCTGGGCGCCCAGCAGGAGCGTTCTGGGACATCATCGATTCGTTCAGTCCACTGGTGTTTACTGACCACCTACTGTGTGCCAGACACGCCTCTCCGTGCTGGACAGAGCAGCGAACAAGCCAAGCGACCAGGGTGCCATATGTGGGAAGCATCAAGGGTGCTCGGCGCGTGGAGCACAGCACAACCCCCTCATCTCCCAGCACAAGCACTCACCCCACCAGCAGTTCCCAGGCCTCTTCCTCCAGAGCCTGGACTCTGCTGCGGAGCCCCGGTCAGCTGAGAAGCTCGGGCCATGTCCCACACCTGCCACTCCAGGGAGGGGAGGTTCCTGGCTGGCAGATCGGCCCAGGGGCCCGTGTGGTACGCACACCCCCCACCCAGCGTGGGCAGAACGCCCCGGGTCCTAACCGCGCGTCCACCACACACGGCCACGGACTAACGCTCCACCTCTCTCTAAACCTGTCCTAGAGAAAAGATGGGCAAATGATAACTTGGCTTTTATCGTGGTTGTGAGAACAAAAACAGAGCTAACATAAACGTCTGAAACTATACAATGACGTTTTTTCTCTCTCAGAACAAAGAGCTCCTGTGCCCACAGCAGGCCCCCCGGACACGGTTCCTGACAAGGACCGTTGGGCCAGGACCTCCCCACGCTACACAGGCCAGGGGGACCATGCCCTCAGTGCGGTCGCCTGCCCCTACCCTCCCCCCGCCTCCCCTGCCACCGGGCAGGCCCAGGCTCCAATCAGGAGGCTGAGATAAACAGCAGGACACCCAGCCACCCTCCGGCCAGGGGGAGTGAACCTTGCTCCAGAGGCCTGTCACGGCGGGGACTAGCGCTGTCCTCGGCCGCACCATGGCGGGCGGGCTGTGCCTCTTCCTTCTCGGCGCCTCCCTGGCTGGCCTCCTGCTGCCGGGGGCAAGTGGTAAGTGCCCCTCACCCTGCAGACTGCAGGGGTGGCCCTGGGGAGGAAGAGGGTGAGGGGTCAGGGCGATGCCCCTGAACTTCCACAGTGTGGAGAGTGGGTGCCCATCCCCTGTGGGAGGCTGGCACGAGAGCCTGGCGGGGTAGTTCCAGCCAGGCGTATCTTAGGGCCAGGTGTGCCTCCCTGTGGGTGGAGAGTCAGACAGCAGACCACAGATCACAAAGACAGAAACATGGGCAGAGAAGGAGGGAGAGAGACAGAGACAGAGACGGAGGGAGATGGAGGGAGGGGGAGGGGGGCAGTGTCAGAGACAGAGGGAAGCCCCCTTCCTCTGCCGGAGCAAACTGCGAGCACAGAGGCTAGGGGGTCACAGGCAGAGAGGAGCTTCCATGGCAGGGAAGAGGATGACAGCCAGTGCCACCACCCACAGGCTGGTTCCGCCAGGGGGCTCTAGGCTTTCTGGGACTCCAGACCTGTCCAAGAGAGGAAGCCAGAAAGGACAGAGCAGAGTGGAGGCAGCCCCGGGGGCCTGTCTGCATGTTTGCACTCTGGGTGACGTGGAAGTTCAGGGGCCCAGGCGCGTGGGAGGAGGAAAGGGTGAAAAGTGAGAAAGAGAAACAAACCAAACGGGGGGGGGGGGGGACCAGGTAGGGGAAGGAGGGAGGGGAGGAATGGGTGTGTGGCTTGTATTTCAAAGCAAGCGGTCCCTGGAGGAGCAGATGTTTGGAGTAATGGAGGATGGGCCCACACAGAACAAACGTGGGCCTGGCCTTGCCGGGAAAACACAGGTGTCACTAAAAGAAATGGGGAATTTGGAAGGGAAGGTAATTTGAGGTAGGATCGAGTGCACACTCGGAGCTCTAGACACTCTTTAAAACAACCCTAAGAAGGAGGTATCTAGTTCCCACTTGCCAGTATTCAGCAGTAGGTGACCAAGATGCATTTGCCACTCAAGACAGTTCGATTCCGCAGCCCTGTTTTTTAGTTTCGGACATGGGGAGTCTGGAGCTCTGATGTGAGGGCAGACATCCATCGCTGTGAGAGAGCTGAAAACACAGAGCTCACGATGGAAGTTGGGACTAGAAATACCAACTTGGAGAGTCATCTTCCTTATGGTGAGACTCTCAATTCCCCAGCAGAAAAGAGGCAGAGAGCAGGGCAGAACGCCAAGAAAAGGACCTGAGGGCCTCCCACAGCACAGTGAAAAGGGGAAGAGGAGTGGGTGAGACCGGGGAGACCCAGGCAGCTCGGAAGGGACTACTGAGGGGAGAGGGGAGAGATCCCTGATGGGGGAGATCTCTGAGCCAGCACACTTGAACTGGCAGGTCAATTTAGTGGGCTTTTTTTTTTAATGAAACAGGACAGAAGTAGAAAATTTTGTCACAAGTACTATTTTGTAGAAAATAATAGTAAGCACTATTTCTTGAAACTTTTGTTTTACTCTTGTGTACGTGTGTCCTGGCACTTGAAACAAATCATACTTCTAATTGTAGATCGTGCAAAACCGTGTCACCTCCCCACCTAACGCAGAGCTGAGACCTTGAAGGGTGGGGAGGGGGCGCGGAGGGGAACAGCTGAGCCACAGAACGGAGTGGAGGGCCGGGGGAGGCAAGAGGGACCGAAGGGCGAGTTCCAGAAGGAGGGCTCGGGTCTCAGCGCGGGGCCGGGTGTGCGCGTGCAGGACAGGGCAGGTCAGTGGTGGGCGCGCAGGCCCAGGGCAGGCGTCTGACCCGTCACTCGCGGGGGCGGGGGTGGCCTGGGGACGGGACCGCATGTGGGCGAGCACGTGACAGCCGCGTTCCCCACCACAGTGTTCCTGCCCCGGGACCAGGCCCACAGCGTCCTGCAGAGAGTCCGCAGGGCCAACTCGTTTTGGGAGGAGGTGAAGAAGGGAAACCTGGAAAGGGAGTGCCTAGAGGAGGCCTGCTCGTATGAGGAGGCCCGCGAGGTCTTCGAAGACACGGAGAAGACGGTAAGGGGCGGCGCGGCCAGGACGCACTTACAGGGCTGTGGGGGCTTCTGAAGCGCTGTCAGGTTCACCTTAAAACTCAAAATGTTTATCTAAGAACGCGCTGTCGGCCTCGGCAGTGCACAAGGACCCCAGGCCCCGGCTTTTCGCCCAGACACTCAGCCGCCGCCATACTCGCCAACGGGTTCTGGTCCTGAGACCGCAGGGTGGGTCGGTGCGCAGGCGCAGGACGAACGCGGCGTCGAGGCCCCGTTCCGTGCCTGCGCGGCGGCGGCGGCGGCGGCGGCGGCGGCGGCGGCGGCGGCGCGAAAGCACCCGCCCCTCCCCCGGAAGAGGTGGGGCCTCCGATGCTGCCCCGGAAGTCTCTGAGGTCCGTTAGCCACCTCGCGTCGTGCTGTCGTGTGGCGTTTTGCGTCAGGCCGTGGGGCGGCTTGGCTGCGGTGCAGGGCCGAGGTGGAGGTGGACGGCCGCGAGCCAAAACTGAGCAACCGAGAGCTGAAGACGCCTGAAGGCTGAGGAGAAAGTGGCGGAGAAGGAGGCCAAGCAGGAGCCCACGAGAGACAGCCTGGCCGCAGATGGCGGACCTGTCCACACCTCGGACAGCGGGCCCATCCACACCACAGGCCCGCAGTGGAGCGTCCAGCGGAGTCTGGGCCCTGGGGGACCCGTGCCACACAGGCTCGTGTAGACTCCCGCCTGCTCGCGGCAGCCTGGACGCCACCGGCCTGGCTCACCTTAAAGGTGGCAGAAGAGCTGTGCCCTTGGAGGACAGGTCCAGTTGCAAGTCATGGCTGAGTGGCGAAGTGTTAAGTCGGAAGAAGAATTTACTCAAGTCTATAGCAGACTGCCTTGTGGAGTCCAGAGAAGCCTGGGAAAACCGAGGAGCAGAGCCCAGAGTCCCTCAGCTCCACAGACTCGCATTACTGTCTTCTTGCTTCCATGGGCACCTCATCCCCCTTTGGCCGAAAGGTGAGGAAAGGCGGTATCATCGGAGATTCTGACTCCAGCCAGAGTGACTTTGTGAGGAAGAAGTGTATCCCACACGCCAAGATGATCACGTGTAGAATAAGTTTCTTGGAAGAGTTGGGGTTCCTAGATGAACTTCCCATGCTGAATGCCGCTTCACGGGGAGCTGTGACCAAGCTTTCCATCACCTAGCACGGCAACTTGGACATGAACCACGTGTAAGAACTGCTGCAGAACTCCAACTGTAAGATGCTGGTAGTTGGTGGCATTGACTGCATTTGTGATGTTGGATGCCAGTTCCAGACGGTTTGACTCGAACTCACCACTCGTGAGTTTTACCTGGCCGATTATGATCTCGTGAAATCATGGATATCATATCAGGGATGCTGAACATGTTATGGGCAGTTACAAGACCACCCACCATCCAGTCAGCCCAGCAGGCCAAACCCATGAGATGGACTCCACCCCACCCTTCTGGAGAATGAGCACAATAGAAGGGCTCAAGAAAAACCTGGGAGTGAAGCTGCCGGAAACTAACCTCTTCAGAACAGAAGAGACCGAAAAAATTATTGATCACATCTGTGTCGCAAAAACTGCTGAATGTCCTCCGCCTCAGACCACAGGTAGACTCCTTGCTGAGCTTGTCAGAGTCTCTGAAAGTGGCTTGCAGCAGCGACCCACTCATCGGTGATCGCCCACAGATAACGGCCAGACAGACTGCTCTGGGTCTCACTGAGCAGGTTGAGTTACTTGTCATGAGGAGGGAAGTGTGCAGTGCTTACACTGGGTTAAATAGTCCCATACAGCAGCCAGAGGCTTTTAAGCAACAGGCCAGAGCCACCAACGAGGATGATGTTCATAGATGAAAACTTCTGTACCGCCTGGAATCCAGGCTGCCCCCACCTGGCTGTGGCATGGACATTGGCTGCATCACCGTGTTTCTCACAGCCTACGGTAACATCAAGGAGGTACTTCTGTTTCCTGCCATGAAACCTGAAGGTAAGGAGAATGTGGCAACCACTGATACATTGAAAAGCACAATAGTTGGCACTTCTGTCTAGAAAATAATAATTGGTAAGTTGTATGACTCAGACATCTTTGCATTCCTGCAAAAGGTCAAGGTCTGCAAGGAAATTCTTGTGTTGCTATCCATTTGACTACCATGGTTCATTTCAACCACCAGAAGAGAGAAGAGGAATTAAGAATTCATTTTTACTCCTTGTTACCAAGTGAACGATTTCTCTTTTTTAAAAAGTTATTCATAATTTCAGGAACTGTTTTTATTTTTAGCTGTTCCTTTAATTCACATACACTTAACAGTTTTTTAGATTATAAAAATAATTGTAGTGCCAAGTTCATGTTCTGCCTTTTTCCTCAGCATCATTTCCCAAACACTCTGCCTTACTTCCTTAGAACTACCATACTTATAATTTTAAAGAGCTAAGTTGTTTGTTTTGGCCATGCTGCACAGCTTGTGGGATCTTAGGTCCCCAAACAGGGCTTGAACCCACGCACTCAGCAGTGAAAGTTCAGAGTCCTAACCACCAGACTGCCAGGGAATTCTCTAAATAATTCACGTGTCAAAGAAGAAGTCTCAAGGGAAGCTAGAAAATACTTTCAGGACTTCCCTGGTGGTGCAGTGGTAAAGAATCCACCTTCCAGTGCAGGGGACGTGGGTTCGATCCCTGGTTGGGGAACTAAGGTCCCCATGCTCTGGGCCAGCTAAGCCCATGCGCCTCAACTACTGAGCCCATGCGCCTCAACTAGAGAGCCCACGTGCTATAAACTACAGAGCCCACATGCTCTGGAGCCCGTGTGCCACAACTAGAGAGAGAAAACCCACATGACACAACTAGAGAGAAGCCCGTGCACCACAACAAAAGATCCCGCGTGCTGTGACAAGGATCCCGCACGCCGCAAGTAAGACCCGACACAGCCAAAAATAAAAATATATATAAATAAATTTTTTGAAAAAAGAAAAGAAAATACTCTCAGCTGAACAAAAATGAATACATAACATACAAAATCTGTGGGATGCAGCTAAACAGTGCTTATCGGGAAATTTATAGCATGAAATGTTTTTATAGGAAAAGAAGTTTTCAAATTGATAATCTAAGCTTCCACCTTAAGACACACACACACAAAAAGGCAAAATAAACCCAAAAGAGGAGAAATCAATAAAAGTGAAGAAATAATTTGAAATAATAGAGAAAATCAGTAAAACTGATAAGATTTAACAAGATTGACAAAAAAGAGCACATGAATTGTATCAGGAATGAAAGAAGAGATATTACTACAGACTCTGCATATGTTAAAAGGATAATAAGAGAATACTATGAACAACTCCATGCACAAATTTGGATGGAATTTTACAATTTGGATGGAATTTTACAATTTGGATGAAATGGACCAATTCCTCAAAACCATGAACTATCAAAACACGTAGTACGACAGAGATATCTGCAAATTCAACTTCTTAGTTAAAAACCTTCTGTAAAGGAAATGTCCAGGTCCAGACTGTGTCACTGGTGAGGTTTATCAAACATTTATAGAAGAAATAACACCAATTCTGTGTAATCTCTTCTAGAAACGAAAAGGGAACACTTGTAAGTTTGTTTTCTATCGGCATTACCCTGATGCCAAAACCCACAAAAACAGAAGAAAGAGAAAAAGAGCAAAGGAGGGAGGGAGGAAGGTAGAAAGAAAGAAAGCTATATAACAACATTTCTCATGAACCTCTTATAAATATTCTCAACAAATTATTAGCAAATTGAATAAAGCAATATATGTTAAAAAAAAAAAAAAAGAAGAATACACAATGACCAAGTGGGTTTATCTGGGGTACACAAGGCTGGCTCAGTATTTGAAAATCAATAGTGTAATCCACCAGTTTAAAGAAGAAAAATCCACATAATCATATCAACTGATAGAGAAAAAGCACCTGAAAAGATTCAACATCCATTCATGATAAAAAAACCTTTCAGTGATTTCCCTGGTGGTCCAGTGAGTAAGACTCTGTGCTCCCAATGCAGGGGGCAGGGGTTTGATCCCTGGTAGGGTTATGAGATCCTGCACGCATGCTGCAACTAAAAGCTCCCGCATGCCGCAACGAAGACCCAGAGCAGCCAAAAATAAATATTTTTTAAATAAGTAAATAAAACAATTATTTTAAAAAAACCTTTCAGCAAACTACAATTTAAAGGGAACTTCTTCAACATGATAAAGATTATTAACAAGGAACCTACAGCTGATATCATGGTGAAAACTGAATGCTTGCCCTCTAATACTGGGAAAAAGGCAAGGATGTCCATTTCTAATACACCCAATTCAGCATTGTACTGGAAACCCTAGCCATGAGGAAGGTTTAACAATAAGCCAAGATAAAGAAATAAAACTCCCTATTTGCAAGTAACATGATTATCTACATAGAAAATCCCATGGAATCTGGAAAAAATACTCCTAAAATGTATGTGTCTAGCAAGGTCACAGAATACAAGGTCAGCACACAAATATTAATTGTATTTCTGTGTAGTAGTAATGTGCAGTTAGAAACAAACAAAAATATTAATGCCACTTACTGTTGCTCCAAAGAAAAATATCTATGTGTAAATCTAATAGAACATGTGCACGACCTGTATGCTGAAATCTGCAAAATGCTAACGAAAGGAAGAGGACCTACATAAATAGACATAGAATGTTCATTGTTTGAAAGACTTAACATATTAAAATATTGACTCTTCCCTATTTGATATATAGATTTAATGCAGTGCCAAACTTCCATCAGATAAAGACAAGTTAATTCAATATTTGTAATATGGAAAAACAAAGGAATTAGAATAGCTAAAACAATTTTGAGAAAGAAGATAAAATTGGAGGAATCACACTGCCTGATTTAAAGACTTACTGTAAATCTACATTAATCACAGAGATAAGGGACTTGCTTGGTGGCGCAGTGGTTAAGAGTCCGCCTGCCAGTGCAGGGGACACAGGTTCAATCCCTGGTCCCAGATGATCCCACATGCCGTGGAGCAACTAAGCCCGTGCACCACAACTACTGAGCCCAAGTGCTGCAACTAGCCTGCGTGCCTAGAGTCCATGCTCCGCAACAAGAGAAGCCACTGCAGTGAGAAGCCCATGCACCTCAACGAAGAGTAGCCCCTGCTCGCCACAACTAGAGAAAGCCCACGCACAGCAATGAAGACCCAACACAGCCATAAATAAATAAATAAATAAAATCGTAGCGATACTGATGTGTGCTGTTGGTAAAGGGAGAAACACATAGATCAAAAGAACAGAATAGAAAGTCCATAAATAGACCCATGCAAATATGGCCAGTTGATATTTTTTTAATATTTATTTATTTAGGCTGTGCCAGGTCTTATTGCAGCACGCGGGATCTTCATTGCCACATGCGGGATCTTTAGTTGCGGTATGCATGCGGGATCTTTAGTTGTGGCATGCATGCGGGATGTAGTTCCCCTACCAGGGATCAAACCTGAGCCCCCTGCATTGGGAGCACAGAGTCTTACCCACTGGACCACTGGGGAAGTCCTTGGCCAATTGATTTTGACAAAGGTGCATAAGCATTTCAATAGAAAAAGAATTCTCTTTTTCAATAAATGGTATTGGAATAATTCTACATCTATATGCAGAAAAAGGTCAGCTTTGACCTAAACTTCACAACTATACAAATATCTCAAAATGGACCATATAGCTCTAAAGATAAAACAGGAAACTTTTAGGAGAAAATTTTCATGACACAAAGTTAAGTTAGGCAAAAATTCTTAGACATGACACCAAAAGCATAATCCATAAAAAGTATATAGATAAATTAGACTTATTCTAAATTTAAAACTTTTGCTCTGTGAAAAACATTAAGAGAATGAAAATACAAGCTATTGACTCAGAAAATATTTGCAAATCACATATCTGCCAAAAGTTTTGTGGTCAGAATATAAAGAACTCTCACAAGTCAACAGAAGAAAATAAACAACCCAATTAAATACAGTGAGCAAAAGATTTGAACAGACACTTCACCAAAGAGGATACATGGATGGCAAATAAGCATGCGAGAAGATATTCAACATTATTAGCCATTACAGAAATGCAGATTAAAACCACGATGAGGGACTTCCCTGGTGGTCCAGTGGTTAAGACTCCATGCTTCCACTGCAGGGGGCATGAGTTCGATCCCTGGCCAGGGAACTGAGGTCCCACGTGCAGCAAGGTGCGCCCCCCCCAAAAAAGAACAAAACAAAACACAATGAGATGCCACTACACACCTAGAATAAAAACCAAGTGCTGGTGAAGATGTGGAGCGACCACAGCTCATACACTGCTGTGGGCACGCAAAACGGTACAGCCAGTCTGAAAACCAGTTTGACAGTTTCTTATAAAGTTACCATGTGACTCAGCAATCCCATTCTTGGGTATTTACTGTAGAGAATTGAAGACTTTTTCAACAAAACCTGTACATAAATGTTTATAGCAACTCTATTCATAATTGCCGAAAACTAGAAATAGTACAGATGTCCTTTGTTGGGTGAATGGATAAACAGCGTGGTACGCCACACAGTGGAACACTGCTCATCAGTAAAAGAGCACAAACATCGACATGCACAGTAACTCGAATGCATTTCAGTTTCAGAGGCACTATGCTGAGTGAAGGAAGCTAGTTTCACAAGGTTATATCACGTATGAGTCCATTTACAGGACATTCTCAAGAAGTCATGACTGTAGTGACGCAGAGCAGACTCGTGCTGGGCATTCGGAGCGGGGGTGGCCAGTGGCTGGCAAGGTTGGGGGAGATGGAGCTGTTCTGCGTCTCGGTTGTGGCGGTGATTATACAAATCTATACATGTGTTGGCTTTTATAGAATTGTACACCAAAAAAAGTTTTACTGTGCGATAAATTTTTAAATAAAAAATTTAGAAGTGTAGTCATTTCTTAGGCCTTCTGTAACAAAGCACCCCAAATTGGGTGTCTTAAAACAACAGAAATTTACTCTCTCACAGTTCTGGAGACCACAAGTCGAAACCAAAGTGTCACCAGGCTTGGTTCCTTCTGGAAGGTCTGAGGGAGGATCTGTTCCATCCTCTCGCCCAGCTTCTGGGGGCGACCAGCAGCCCTTGCTGTTCCTTGGCCGGTAGATACATCACTCCACTCTCTGCCTGCACCTTCACACAGCCTTCTCTCTGTGTGGCCTGTGTGATATTTTATGTCTCTTATAAGGACACTCTCATTGATTGGGGGTCCACTCTAGTCCAGTACGAGCTGTTCTCGATCCATAACTTAATTACATCTGCAAAGACCCTCTTTCCATTAAGGTCAGATTCTGAGGTTGCACCTAAGTTGGGGCCGGGGAGTAGGGGAGACACTAATTAACCTACTATAGATAGAAAAAAATTGTTTTAAGACTACGAACATTTCTTTTCAGTGTTACATAGGCTCTTGATGCCCTATTTTAAGCTAATTACCAATTATCTTTTTTTTCAAGTATCATAATGATTATTCTCCAAGCATCTGATCGTGTTTTGAATCTTGACCCAGGTATCTTAATGTAAAACCACTTATTGATTGGCTTGGGGGTAGCAAATAGAGCAAACCATTTTTGGTACAATCCGTTTCTTGGTAATTAATTTGAAAATAAATTTTCAATATTTAACAAAGTTGTGCAATTAAGATGATCGAGCATGGCATCTGGGAAACATTTTGTAATATTAAATGATTCATGTTAATCTTAAATTGATATACATGTAGGTCTAGATGTAACATGTGTGAAGTATAACACTGATTCTTCATATAAAAGCTTGGATATAGGTATTGATTTAAGAGAGTAAAAAATTATATGATAATGTTGTATATGATGAAATTTAAACATTCTGTCTTAGAATTACAAGTATTTGTCATTATGAATTTGTTACAGTGTTTGCATGTGATGCATAAAGGGTACAGTTTGCTTCTGAATCTAAGCAATCACTTTAGAGATTTTACTTCAGTTGCTGTTGTCTCAGCACAGTTTCTCCAAACTGAGATTAGTGAAAAACAAACAAATAAAACCTATATAGAAACTTCTGTGGTTCAAGAAAAGTACCAATTTCGAATTACTTAACAGTTGAAGCAAATAATGTGAAAATCTTGATTGTGATCATATCGTTAGTGATTTTGCTAGGATGAAAGTTAGAAAAGTACATTTAATATTACAAAATGTTTCCCAGATGCCATGTTCAACTGTGTGAGCAGGCAAGAAAATGGACGCTAGGCCGTATTGCGGTATGATCATTTATTACACAAACATGTATTGTATTAAAAAAAAAGATGAATGAAGCCACAGCTTTACAAATGCAGGGGATCTGAAAACATTTCCCCTTCAGGTTGAATAGTTCTAGGGCATTTTGTTCCAGAAAATGACCTCTGTCTGGGAAATAGCCTATTCGCTTGAGTTACTAGATTGTCGCTGTTATTGGTGTAAAATGTCTCTTTTCCATAATGCATTTAAAATTTTTTTTCCCTTTTAGAATGAATTCTGGAATATATACAAAGGTGAGATGTTTTCTGTTTCAGTCTTGAGTGAGAGGGGTTCATCAGGGTATTTAAATCGGGAGAGATTGTATTCAAACTTTGAAGATTTTCCTGAATTTCCTTTCTGCTCCTGTTTAAGTTTTACTTATCTAAGACTTTTCCCCTCTGAGTGTTTCCATAATAGTGATCGTAAAATAGTTTTTTATAGTAGCTTTATACTAATTCTAGTTTTGTTACTTATATACATTTAAATCGGTTCATTCCCATTTGAGGATACCAAATTCCATGATAATTTTTTTAAACCCAAGTATGCTAGGTAGAAACAGAACATAAGAGTCTGAAACACTGGGTCCTCTCATAAGGTAACCACGTTGATTTAATGCTTATAGCGTCTAAAATGGTATTTATCATAACTAATGTTTTCATTCTGGTAATAGTATTCAGGTTTCTCAAAGTGACAACTGGGCCTGTCTCTAAATCGTATTGTACAAATGCCCCAAGCAATGTGATGTTAGTGCTGCACAGGAACTTTTCCTTCTCCTTTCACACCCAGACCATTGGAAATAGGAACCGTCTTGTCGATGCCCAGCCCAGAAACAAGTGTCCAGCAATCACTTATCCTCCCTCCTTCCAGCTGACCCCATGTGGTCACCAGCACAGGGCTCCGCTCCGTGATGGAAAAAAGTTGTCAGTGATTGTAAAAACACGGTCAGAGGTCTCAGCAAAAATTGGAAAACTCAGTCAGCAATCCAGCTAGATAGAGGCATCACGTGCACGTAGCCACAAAGCTGGGGCGGGGGGTGGCGGGGGGGGGCAGTGGTAACGAAGTCCAGACAGGACAGCTTGTTTACAGGAAAACAGGAAGAATCCCAGGTTCATTCAAGTTAGCTGAGAACTGGGCGCCAGAATCAACCAGCAAAATCGTTTCCACGATGAGGGGAATTGCCTGCAAGCTGTGGTTTCCAAACGTTTTCTGCGCAGATGGTGACCAGTGTGAAAGCCGTCCTTGCCTGAATCAGGGCATATGTAAAGATGGCCTCGGGGAATACACGTGCACCTGTTTGGAAGGATTTGAAGGCCAAAACTGTGAATTACGTGAGTTCCTCTTCTTGGTGGACCTTCAGGTCAGAGCCCCCTGCCGAGGCCAGGTGGGAATGCGGGAAGAAGCTAGAGGCCCAGGGAAACCGTCTCCGGTCACGTGGGCTTCAGCCTGTGCTCCGTGAGGCTGTGCCGCTGCAGGCAGTGGAACACGAGTCAGAGTCCCCAGTGTGGAGGACGGGATACTGGGCACTCCTCTGCCGCTCTGAGGAGCGGCTGTGGAACGAACGTTCCCGAAGGGTGGGGCCCCTTCACCTGGAAACGAGAACCGACGTTTCTTTCCTCGGAGGAGGATGTTTCTCCTGCTTGTCAGGATCCTGGAAATTCGTGCGAATGTCAGTGCTGAATGATCGGGATTGTCCAAATATATAACATTATTGTATAAACATTTGGTACAATTAATTCTGCATGGAAAAATCACTGAGTTTTCCTAATACAGTGATTAACTTTTAATAAAAATTAGGTTAGAATTAGGCCAGTTTCTCCCTGAGGAGAAAAATTCAAGCTTTTTAAATTTCTTAATCTTTAATCTTCAGAGCATGCTTTTCGATTGGATACTTCTGAGTTTTCCCCAGTGGGAGTATCAGTCGTGCACCCTTCCATCCACCGTCCAGAGCAGCTTCCCCAAATACCGTTCTGCTGACGCTGGGGCTGTCAGGAATGTTTTCTAAAATTTCTTCAATGTTTGCCCCGTAACTAGTCTTTCATCAAAACCCAGTGGCGAAATGTAGAGTCAGCTGCCAGGCGGCATGACTGATGAGTCTGGGGTCTGATGTCCGGTGCACGTTGGCACGGTCCGGCGGTGAGGGCCCCTGTGCCCGGCGCCTCGCGGGACCTGGACAGCTCTCCTGGGGGCTGGGTGGTCTCCACCCCCTTTACAAGGGACGCGACAGGCCGTGGGGTTTAAATAACGTGCCCAAATCACACAGCTGGAGACCGACGGCCAACTGGGAGCCGGCCTGAGTCCGGGACGTGGCTACCACCCCTCCTTCCCGCCGCACGGGAGCCAGACCCCCGTCTGGGGATGGACCCCAGGTGCTTTATGCCACGGGGGACTGAGGCCTCAGAGTGGATGCCGTGGTCTACTCTCGGCTCGGCCTGAGCTCCCACCTCGCTGGCCAGCGCCGCCACGCCCTTCTTAGGGCTGAACTTGAGACCCTCCAGCCTCCAGGCCTTCCCTGGGCTTGTGTGGGCTCCCTGGCCCCCGGGGCCCCACGTGGGCGGGGGAGGGGCCTGCCCGGGGCGCCGGCTGGTGGGCACCGTGGCACCGGCGAGTGACGGCACGTCCCTGGCGGGCCGCACCCTCAGCTTCCCGGCTCTTCCGCAGCCACGCGTGAGCTCTGCAGCCTGGACAACGGGGGCTGCGACCAGTTCTGCAGGGAGGAGCGGAGCGCGGTGCTGTGCTCGTGCGCCAGCGGGTACGACCTGGGCGACGACGGCAAGTCCTGCGTCTCCACAGGTAGGAGGGGCGCAGGCTGGGCTCCCGGTGGGGCTCGTGGTTTGGAGACAGACCCACTGTTTCTGTGAACCGCGTGAGAAACGGGCCAGTGCTGTCAGCTCTCTTGGGGGCACGTGGAGCGTGAGGGTAACGCGTGGAGGTCTCTTTGCCCAGTGCCCGGCTTGCAGCGAATCCCAAGTGGCCACTTTGCAGCTGCCACGATGGCGTCCCCGTCCCTCTCGGAAGGGCGGGGGCTTGGGAGGCTGGAGTTTCAAGGGCCGGAGCCGTGGGCCGGCCGAGGAGCCGGGGAGGGGGGGCAGGGGCCAGAAGGGGAACCCAGGGCCCTCCAGCACCGTTTTGGGTTGTGTGGGTCCCGATGTTAACAGAAGATTTTTTCCGTGATAAAAGCCAGATGCCATGCATCTGGCCCAGAAGCTCACGGAGGGCTGAGTGAGGGCCTGGGTTCTGGGGGTTCTGGTGGTGGGAGAGGCCCCGTCTCACACCCCATGGGGAGTCCTGCCTGACCGGGACTCCTCTGCTGTGGGGCGGGGGCCGGCCGTGCCCCTCTCAACTCGGGCTCCTTCTTGGGGTGACCCCAGCTCCTCCTCCAGCAGGCCCCAGCTGGCCCGCAGCCTTGGCATTACCTGGGGTGGTGAGGAATGCAGAGTCCCGGGCCCACTGTAGAGGTGGGCATATTCCAGGGCAGTGGCAATTGTGTAAAATTAAATCTCTCAACAGGTAGAGGACAGTGAGATTTACATTTCTATTGGTAATGAGTTTTTTTTTTTTTTTTTTTTTTTTTTTTTTACGGTACGCGGGCCTCTCACTGTTGTGGCCTCTCCCGTTGCGGAGCACAGGCTCCGGACGCGCAGGCTCAGCGGTCATGGCTCACGGGCCCAGCTGCTCCGTGGCATGTGGGATCTTCCCGGACCGGGGTACAAACCCGTGTCCCCTGCATTGGCAGGCGGACTCTCAACCACTGTGCCACCAGGGAAGCCCCTCCAAAAATATTTTAATTGAAGTTGTTGCTTGTCATGCTTGCAAAATTTTTTTAATTCCAGGAATAATTACAGATCAATTTAAAATAAAGTTTGATGTTTGAAAATAAAATCAGGTAAACTACTTCCTGGTGCAGAAAGTTCTGTTCTAAGTCATGGACGAGCTGATGCAGAACTGCAAGGGGGCAGTGATCACAAATGTTAAGGCAGAGGCGGCTGGCGTGGGAAGAGCTCTCCTCCGCGAGCGAGCGAGCACACTCCCAGTGCACCCGCGGGCCCTGCGGGGCAAGTTCCACCAGGAACACACACGGGGGACGGCCTCAGATGTGCGGGCCCCAGCTCCCCTGCCTCTGTTCTGCTTCGCCCCCGCTCTGCCTCGGTTGCCTAGTTGGTAAGGATACGAAAGGGCACTTTTCGGTCTTTCCTGGCCCCTCCCTTGCTTGGCGCTTGTAAGGGTCGCTGTCATCCTTCAGCTGTCCCTGACAAAGCTCCGCCTGCCACTCATCCTGCCCAGAACACTTCTTTCTCTTCAGCGTTTCATTAGGAAATGTTTCCAACACACAGCGGGGCTAAGAGAACTTTGGGGCTTGAGCGCCCCAGCCCCCCGTCTGCCATCCTGGTCTCCATGTACCAGTCGTGTCCCCCGCAGCCCCACGGTCCTCCGTCCAGCCACAGCCACCCGACTTCCACAGGCGTCCCAGTAGACACAGAGCCCCTTACACGCGTCTGCACGCTGGCCGGCCAGAGGTCAGGGCTCCCACCCGCAGCCCAGCCCTAGCAGGACACAGGGCGCCCCACTCCCCCAGGGCCCGCTTCTCGGGCTCCTCCTCGGAGTGGCCTGCGTGGGCCCTGCAGGGAGGCCTCCGCGAGGCTGAGGCCCGACTGCTCTTCTTCCAGAGCCCTTCCCCTGCGGGAAGCTCACCCTGGGACGCGGCAGGCGGTCGGCCACCCACGGCAGCGGGGAGGCCCCCGAAGCAGGCGTGCCGGAGCAGTACGACCGCGGAGACCTGGGCCCCACCGAGAGCTCCCTCCACCTGCTGGGCCTCAACGGGACAGAGCCCAGCCCCAAGGAGGACGAGAGCCACCTGGTCCGGATAGTGGGCGGGAGGGACTGCGAAGACGGGGAGTGCCCCTGGCAGGTAACCGCGCGCAGCTCAGCGGCCGGTGAGCTGGGTGGGGGCTGCCCCGCCGGGCGCCCGGCCCACGCGGGCCCGCAGCAGACTTGAGTGGGCGGCGGCGGAAGGAGCCGAGGTCGAAGAGGCCGGGCCTCTGCCCTCTCTGCCCGGCCCCCCGCTCCCGCCCAGGCAGAGAAGGGGCTCCAGCTCGGGCGGCAGCGGGGGGTTGGGGGGCGCAGGCGGAGGACGGCTCCCCTGAGGCCTCTGCTTGCTCTTTGGTTCGACGGGAGGCGGAAAGAGTTGCTCTCCCTGTTTCATTTCTAATTTGGTAGATTTTTTTTACCCAAACACCCAAGTCCTAATGAGGCAGACGGTACCTTAGCAAAAAGTATATCCATCTGTTTTCAAAGGTAAAAACTCACTGTTTGGTTGTTGATTTGGACTAAAGTTGCCAGACTTAGCAAATAAAAACACAGGTTTCCACTTAAATTTGAATTTCAGATAAACAATAAATAAGTTTTAATGTGAGCATGTCCCAAATATCACACGGGACACACACTGAAAATTATTTGCTATTTACTTGAGTCAGATTTAACTGGGGGCCTACCCAGAACCCTAACTTGGCCTTTAAGCGTCCAAAGCCAAAATGCCTTCTCCTGCAAGTAATATTCCCAGAGCTGCCGACAACCCTTAGGAATGACGTCAGCTGGCCCCCACCGGCTACAAGGCAGGTGTGCGTTTATCTGAATTATCACGAGCCTGAGCAAGGACACGCCAAAACCTAGTCACCATCCACGGAGAGTGTGTCGCGGGTCAGGGCTGCCTGGGTGTTGTGCGTGTGGGTCTGAAAGCGCCAGGGCCTCTTCTCTCACGTGTGGCATCACGACCTAGGAAGGGAGGTGAGCCCCCCCCAAATCCCCACAATTCCAGTTGCTGCGTGAGAGGGCCAGGAACATGGTACCCGTGGAGCGTGTGAATTCCCACTGGGAAAGGAGGGCGGCTCCCCACAGGGCGGGGGCGGACACGGGGCTCTGAGAGGGGCTCGCACGGGGCTCTCCGGGGAGTGGACAGGAAGAGCCTCACGGGAGGGTCCCCAGACTTGGCCAGTTGCCTCATGTCCGTCTCCAGGAAGGACGGTCAGTGTCCCAAGTCTTAGGAAGACTGACCCTCCTCACTTGTCCCACAAGTGGGGTTATGAGTTGATAGATTATGCAAAAACAAAAACAAAACATCACGACTTCATGCCAGTCATGAACGTCCTCCAAAGTTCTTTTAGAACTTGACATTGTTGAGAGTTTCATTAACCTGCCCCCTCTCAACCCATGGCTGTTGCTTAGCGAGTCCCCAGAGAAGGGAAAGCAGAAAACGCTCTCTCGGCATCTGCCGGCCCAGCCCTTTGGGGAGAAGGAAAATAGGGGAAGGGTCTGTGCTCTCACTCGCCCAGTCAGCACCCCATCCCGGTGGAGTGTTCCCTGCCCCATGTCCTGTCAGGAGCAGCCATGTGGATCCCAGGAACCGGCCTTGAATGGTAGCACCCGCAGCCGCGGGAGGGGGTCCGGACGGTGGAAGCGTCCCCAGGCCCAGCGTAGCAAGTGTCTCGTCCAGAGCCTGGTGTCTGCCTGGTCTGGGGCCTAATTCACACCAGAGACAACAGACAGCAGTTCTTCTGCACACAGAGCTGCTGAGGGGCCTTCCGGAGCCGGGAAATACAGACGGGTAGGGGCTGGATCTGGGTGGGGAGAAGCCCCTCAGCCGTAGCGCTGGGCCCTCGGCAGGGCCGTGGGGTCCACGGTGGGCCCGCTCCAAGAACGGGCGGCGCTGGGCAGCACGGCCCCTGGGGGTGGGCGTGGGGCTGCGCTGGCCTGGTCCTCGTTCCAGCTCGAAGACCCCACGAGTCCTCCCGGGGGGCAGGCCCACTGTGGTGGGGAGATGGGGAGGAGGCTTGGGCTAACGGTCTCAAAGTCAGGCTCCACCTGGCACCTCTGGCCCTCCCGTCGCAGGCTCTGCTCGTCAATGAGGAGAACGAGGGCTTCTGCGGGGGCACCATCCTGAGCGAGTTCTGCGTCCTCACCGCGGCCCACTGTCTTCTGCAGGCCAAGCGGTTCACAGTGAGGGTAGGTGAGTGCCGCTCACACCGTGCGGGGCCCCCGGGTTTCAGAGGCACTAGGACTGACAGGCTGGCCGGAAAAGCTAGTTCAAATACTGAGGTCCTGAGGGGGAGAGGGAGGCCGGGGGACGAGGGGCGCCCCTGCCCCCTGCACGCAGGGTCCGCCGTGCCCTCTCCTCTGGGAAGTCCCCCAGAGCCCCCAGCCGTCTGAGCAGCCGCCACCACTGCCCCACATTTGCATCTGGGGGACTATTTCCTAACGTCCCCCTTCTCACCACACCCTAGAGCTGCTCCACGACAGTCCAGGGCGAGCCACGTGCCCGAGCCACGGCTGTAATGTCTAGCTTCCTAGTTACCTTATGTCGTCTAGTTTTAAAGTCCACAGGTGATACTCATTTCGGTAACACCCCCTCATTACCCAGTATAGCCAAAGTAGTGTCAGTTTGACCTGTAATTGGCTTGTAAAGTCCTCTTGAGGTATTTTGAGTTAGTTTTTCATTCTGAGATTTGGCACTCATGGCACATGTGGGTTCTGCTCAGTGCCCACTTGGCCCCGTGGCTGGGGGCAGGTCCAGCAGGCCGGACCCGGTGCCCAGCCCCACCCGCGGGCAGACCAGGGGAGGGTGGCCGCTGCCCCCAGTGGGGAAGCCGTAGGCTGTCACACTGGCCTCGCTCTAGTCGCCTGTATTTCACATTTCCTAGTGACCACGTGCCAATCTCTAAGCAGAAAAAAAGCGGGACTGCTTTAAAGCGTCAGTGACGTGCAGGGCCTGGCGGCCCCCAGCTGACGGCCACGTCCCCGTCCGCAGGCGACCGGGACACGGAGAAGGAGGAGGGCAACGAGATGGCACACGAGGTGGAGGTGACCGTGAAGCACAGCCGGTTCGTCAAGGAGACTTACGACTTCGACATCGCGGTGCTGCGGCTCAAGACGCCCATCAAGTTCCGCAGGAACGTGGCGCCCGCCTGCCTGCCGGAGAAGGACTGGGCCGAGGCCACGCTGCTGACCCAGAAGACGGGCGTCGTCAGCGGCTTCGGGCGCACGCACGAGCGGGGCCGCCTGTCGTCCACGCTCAAGATGCTGGAGGTGCCCTACGTGGACAGGACCACCTGCAAGCTGTCCAGCAGCTTCACCATCACCTCCAACATGTTCTGCGCCGGCTACGATGCGCAGCCCGAGGACGCCTGCCAGGGCGACAGCGGCGGCCCCCACGTCACCCGCTTCAGGGACACCTACTTCATCACTGGCATCGTCAGCTGGGGCGAAGGGTGCGCGCGGAAGGGGAAGTACGGCGTCTACACCAAGGTCACCAACTTCCTCAAGTGGATTGACAAGTCCATGAAAGCCGGGCTGGGGACAGAGGACAGGGGGGAGCCGCGCCCCCAGTGAAGCCCCCCACTGCCCCTCGCAGCCCCTGCCTCTCCCTCCTCTCAGCACCGGGGCTCTGAGCCGGCCTCCCTCCCTGCCGTGATTAGAGCTGGGTTGATTCCTTATCCTGCTTCTGTTTTTGCTCCACCGAAGTGGGAAATGAAGGTCCATTTGGAACCTGGGACCCTGCCTTCCCGTCACCAGCTGGGAGGTTTCAGGATTCGGGAAGTGCTACCCACATAGGATGGGCCAGGGCTCCCAGACCAAGTCTTAAAACTGAGGGGCCTTTTCTGTTCACAGCGCGTTTCTCTGTCCTGGAGGCCGCCAGCTGCCCCCCTGGCTGCTCACAACAGTGCTGAGTAAACCAGCAGGGTTCTGGGAGCACAGGGGCGCCAGGGCCAGCCCCCCTCCCCAGGGTCGGGTGGGGCTTCCCCACGCGTGCCCTCCTGGCCCCCAGTCACCTCCCAGGAGAGGCAGGCTCCCTGGGAAGGAAGGGCCCAGCAGGTCTCGTCAGCAGGGACATTTTAATGTTGACCTAAAGACCGACTATCTACGTGGCTTCACGGCTGCGTCCCTGGGGGCCCAGCCACATGGGCTCCAGAGCCACGAGCACGCCCCTGGGTGTGACTGTCGCCAGGCCGGGGCTCTGGAGTCTGCCTCTAGGCCACAGCCCAGAGCACGAACCCAGCTCTGGCTAGCCCCTGCCGCCCCCCTGCTACCCTGCTAGCGAGGTGTGTGCTGGGGGGCTGCAGGAGGGCCGCCCCTCCTCCAGTGGTCACAGCCCAGGTCGAGCCCTCCCGGCCGCACCAGCTCCAGGCCTTCAAGCCAAACAGCCAGGAAAAGCAGACATGCTTCTAGAAAAAGCAGTCACCTCAGACGGGACGTGCTGTGTTTCCCGGTACCGTTTGCATTTTGCGTAACTTGGCTAAGCAAACTTTCAAAGTTCCAGTACGAGAGCTCCCAAGGTCACTGGCTGGGCAGTTGCGTAAACAGGAGATCTGCACGTTTGCAAAAATCAACACGAACGGGCTTCCCAGAAACGGTCAAGCCAGAGGGTCCGTTTCTGCGCGTCCCGCCTTGACCTCCTCAAAGGGAACCGTCCCGCAGAGAAGGCCTCGGACGGCCAGGCCCTGCGTGCTGGGGACGGGGGTCTCTGTCCAGAGCAAACCTGGATGGGCTGTCAGCCCACAGGTTGCCTGGGGTCCGGAGAGAGCTCTGGGGGAGCCCTCCTTCCCACCAGGCTGGCATCTCTCACCAGCGGGGCCGAGCCCACAGGTCAGAGAGCAAGGGCAGCTGGGCACCTGGGAGTGGAGGGCAGAGGGGTCCCCACCGCCCAAGGCGCTGAACCTTCCCCGTTGGGAAACAGAGCTGGACTCAGTGAGGTTCCAGAGGGAATTCGGGCAGCGTGGTAGGGAGGCCTCTTGTCTGGTTCGCACAATGCTGGTTCCGTGGGCCCTGGGACCATGGGCCTCAAAGCTCGTCTCCAGGTGGACCTGAACCAGGCCTGTGCCCTGTGGGCACAGTCGGTCCCGCTCCACTGCATGTCCCCTAGAAAGTCTCCTCCGGGGACAGACGTGAGCAGGAAGCCGACCGTGAGGAACCACGGGGGGCGGTGGCGGTCAGGGTCTGACTGTCCCTCCCGAGAGTGAGGGACCGCTCATCGGCACCCGCGGTCCCTGAGGGGCAGGGTGAAGACATGCCTGGGACAGAGCCGCGTTTGGAGCGGGGAGGGCAGAGCGGCTGTATGGCAGCCGGGTGGCAGGGGGAGGGGGCGGGCTTAGAGAGCCGGAGACCTGCAGACACAGGGTCCCTGGAGGCCTCCACCCGCTGCAGGTGCAGCCCCCGGCCCTTGGGGCTGGAGGGTGATGTTTCCGTTCTAGAATGATCCTCACAGCCACCATGAGACCCTGATGGAGGTACCAGAGCCCTGGGGAAAGTCATCCCGAGCATCGGACTTGAATTACAAACAGGACGGGGTAGCTCTGCATCAGGAGAGCCCGGGGCGCACCACCGAGTGGGGGTGTGTCCTCACCGACGATGCGGACGGGAAGCAGGGCTCCTGACAAGAACGGGGTTCAGCCCTGGTCGCCGAGGTGCCCACGTCAGAAAGAACAAAACAGCTGGGAAAAACACACTACACGAGCCTTCGAAGGAAACCAAGAGGATGCGGGGAGAGAGGGCACCGTGCGGGTGCTCGTCAGGGGCCCCTTAACAGGAGGGAAGCCCGGTGTGCGGGCTGCCGGCGGAGGGAGGGAGAGAGACAGACAGACAGAGACACAGAGCCAGAGCCAGAGTCAGAGACCGAGAGGGACAGAGGCAGAGCGCCCCCGGGGGGCCTCGTGCTGACCCGCTCGGTGAGGGGGGATGAGTTTGCTGTCCCCTCAGACGGAGGTCAGAGTATCTACCCCCTCGTGGCGCTGCGCGAGGCTCTTCCCGAGCGGCCCCCAGGCCCGCTTCCCCTGGCACTTGGTGCCCCAGGAGAGCTGGTCTCACCGGGAGGTGCTGGGCTCCCCAGCCCCTCACAGGAGCCCCGCTGGACCGGCCTGGAGGGCGCCCGCCCTCGAGGGTCTGCCTTAACCCCCAGCCCCACCCCGGGCAGGGGGTCGCTGCCCCGCTCTGTTCGGGTTACCCCCCACCGCGCTGTGCCGCCTTATCTGTCGGCGAAATGTGCCACTGTGTCTCCCCGCCCCCGCGGCGCAGGCCCGGTTCCCGTGGGACGCCTCGGCTCCTGACCCCCGACCCCCGACCCCCGACCTCCGACCTCCGACCTCCTCCCGAGGAGCCGCCCCAGCTCCGTCCCTGTCGGCCTCGGCCTTTCATTTCTCCGTCTTGCCCTCTCTTCGCCTTAAACGGAAAAAGGCAGGACTGAAGCCTCTAGGACACTGCATTGCCCGCTGGCCTCCGCGGGCGGCCTTCCTCTGCGGGGCTGCTTTCCCGTCCGCACCCGCTCCGAGCCGAGCCGGGCGGCGCTCTGGCCGCGGGCTGAGCATGGCCGGCCGCGGGCCGCCGCTCGCCCTCCTCGCCCTCCTCGCCCTCCTCGCGCCGCGCGGCGCCCAGCCCGCAGGTAGGCGCCACCTTGGGCATCCTTCCTGACTCAGGCTTGCGGGTGGGTGGGTCGGGGGCTTTTTCTGGGAGCCGAGGGCCCCCGGCGGGACCAGCATGATCTGAGCCCAGCTCCCGTCTCTTCGCCGCTCGTGACGAGTATGTTGGAAGCGACAGTGTCCCTCGGGGGCCCCGGGGGCCCCGGTGGAGCCGGCCGCCGGGTCCGGGGCTCAGGACTGGGTAGGGCACGGCTTCTGGGGGCGCCGGGAGGGCACCCCAGCCCCTCATGCCCCCCCGCCCGCGGGCCTCTCCCCGTCCTCAACCTTCCTTCACATTCAGACCCAAACCAGCGACCGCAGACGGGGGGCCCTGGAGCCCTGCCGCCCACGCGGCCAATGCGCCCCCGCACCCAACCGGCGGCCAAGGTCAGGTCGCCAGGAGCTCAAAACACACCAGACTGCAGAGGTTTAGCACAGAAATCAGAATGCAAACTCAAATTAATAGTTTTTTAGCAATTGTTGTGTGTTGAAACAGAAGTATTTTGGATCTGTTGGGTTAAATAAGTATATTATTAAAATGATCATAACCTCTTTCCTTCGATGTCCTAAATGTCCGGGGACACTCGTGACCACAGGGCCTGCAACCGCTTCTCTCGGCTGCGCTGCCCACCTCGGCCAAGGCTCCTCTTACAGTCAGTGGAACCTTTAGAATAAAACCCAAAGCTCGGAATGAGATCTCAGTAAGAGACACCCCCACCCCCGCCGCCCCCGGCATCACACAGCTCACAGCCGCGTACAACTGTGCACGATCGTGTACGAGGTAAACGGCCGAAGCAGCCTAAATAAACGAGGACTCGTGAAACGCTGTCCTGGAGGGGCCACAGATGAGATACCCAGAAAAACCCTCCCGGTAACGCTGAAAGCAGAGTAAGTATTTTATCCCATGTTTGCTACATGCCCCTGCCTGGCACGAGGGGAAAGACCGACGGGAGCAAAAGAATGAACGAGGCAGTGGAGCGCCCACCACCCTCGGCTCCCCGCAGCCCCAGGCGCAGAGCCTACACGGCGCGAGGGGACCCAGGAGGAGGCCCCACCCCAGCTCAGACCACGCTTGGCACCACGTGGGGGAAAGAGACAAGCTCCGCGGCGGGATGCTGGTGCTGGGTGGAGAAAGAGAAACCTCTCCGGAGAAGCAGTCACTGCAGTCGGCCCAGGGGTCTGCGGCGACTGCTTGTGACTGCAGTGACACCCCAACGATCCAGGGTCACGTCAGGGGGAGACATGGGTCCTCATTGCCTCGGGCTCCCTTCTCAACCTGGGGCCTCTCATGGTAAAAGAAAAACCCAAACACACAAGGAAAGAAGACAACCAGAAACTTGCAGGAAAAAGAGTAGAATCAGACTCACAAAAACCTTGATACCCAGACACAGAACACAGGACATGTGAGAGAGGTACGGCAAGAAAACAGGAGACATTAAGATGCCCAAACAGATGTGAAAAAGAATCGAACAGAACTTCTGAAATGGAAAAAATATTCATTGGAATTTTAAAATCCATTCAATAAATGAATCAACACACAGCATTCAGGGAAAAGATTCTCCTTTACAGCAGAATGCCGATTAGTAAGTGCAGAAGGAAAGAGGGGTGTAAAGTCACTCTTCTGCAATTAAAATGGTAATAACTGATTCAGGAAAAACTACTTCATTGACGCTGAAAACACTCAGCTAAAGACTGTTGGGGGACAGGACATTCCTATCCCAAAACATCTTCCTCACAGTGGAGAAATCTGTGGACACCATCTATGCAGTGTCCCCCAAACTTCATGTTTACCCAGAACCTCAGAATGTGACCTTAGTTGCAAATAGGGTCTTTGCAGGTGTATTAATTAAGAGGAGATCATCCTCAGTTAGGGTGGGCCCTAAATCCAATGACTGGTGTCCTTATGAGGTGGCTCTACTCAGTCCTCCCCGCTGTGATCCTCATCCTCATATTCCAGAATGACGCTTAGAGCTCCAGCCATCACATCTGTGTCCCAGGTAGCAGGATGGAGAGAGGGACAAAGAAACGGCCAGGGGCCACGCCAGTTGTCTTTTTCAAGAAGGTTCCCAGGAACCTGCTGCCTAGCCCTTCTGTTTGCATCTTGGTGGCCAGCGCTCAGCCATGCGGCCACCCTTAGCACCAGGGGAGTCTGTCCGCGCAGCCGTGTGCCCAGCTAGAAATCGGGGGCTCTTGTCCTGGCAGAGGACTGCCCAGGGGGCAGCCTCTCAAACCCGGTCTCCACCCCTTCCTCGCGGGCTCCCACCCTCCTGTTCTAAGCTCACTCCTACTCACCTGGCTGCACGTAAGGGGCCCGGGGCCCAACGTCGTGGTGAGCAGGAGGTAAACTTCTTCCCGGGTCTGAGGGTCAACCGTTGGGTCTGCTCCTCCCAGCACCGCAGAGCCTGGCCCTCAGGATGCGGGTGGGAGTTCTTGGGTTGCCCGCCCACGCTGAGGCGCCTACACGCCTGTCTTGTTCTGCAGTGTTTCTTCCCACCTCAAAAGCAAATGAAATTCTGGTGAGACGGAAACGAGCCAGCTCCTACCTTTTGGAAGAGCTCTTTGAGGGAAATTTAGAAAAGGAATGTTACGAAGAAATCTGTGTCTACGAGGAAGCACGAGAAGTATTTGAAAATGACGCATCCACTGTATGTATCCCCCCTGCCACAGACTCACACGCTTTCTGATTATTCCGCTGCCTTAGAGGACATATTTTCTCAAAGAGGCTGAACTAAATTAATTAACCTATTTACTTACCTGGGAAGTTGATCTAATCCTAATTGTACAGATGAGGAAACAGAGACACAGAAGTGAAATCACTTTCCCCAGCCAGTTAGTGGGGCACCCGGGGTGGCAGCTCAGTCCCACCACCTAAGCTCTTCAGATTAAGCAAATTAGCACATTGAGTAGCCGGACTCCTCACAGAGGTCACTCAGCTTGACAGGACTCTGACGGAATTTAGTATTTTTAATAAAGATGTAATTGTTTCAATGTGTCAGCAACGCAAAGATCCTCCCTAGGATGCCTACGTGGTAAGAACATCTCTCATAATCTATAACTTGGATTACAAGCGACAACACATACACTCTGAATAATACAACTGAGAACTTGCCATTCTCAGTTACTCATAAGCTTATCAATCAGTAAACAGAGGGCCTGAATATTTGTGTGTAAATATTTCAGAATAGTAAAATACGTAATAAAGACTTCCCAGTTCTACATATTAAAGCAGCAATATTTAAAGGTGATTCTGAACAAAATGTTGACCCGTTTCTCTAATATATTTTTAAAGTATTTTAAAATCATAATTTCTTAAATGCCCATGTATAAGAAAATGATCTTTAATCAAACTAAGAGAAATTAAAACTTCCTGGTAAAGTTGTGCTTGAGTTGTTAGAAGTCCGAGTATGATTTGGGGAGATGCAATTACTTATATGTTTACCCTCCACGCCTTAAGTCTGAGTAATTCTCCTAATTTTAGATACCGCCACCCCAAGTTAACATTCCCCCCACATTTTTAATCCTTGTTGAATTGGCTTATAAAAACAGAAAAAGTGATGTGAATTTTCTACATCTGCCTCAGGCATTCTGCGGAGTGGGGCCATGGAGACAGGCCCGGGAGGGGAAAGGGCCTCGCGAGGCCGTGGTGTTTGTGCCACGTCTTAGACTGTTTTCCCTTCCTCAAATGGGTCACCGTAAATAAATACTGAATGGGACATGGGACATGGGTGTATTAAAGATGATATTAAGTAGATGTAAAGAATTTTGCATTCTTTGTTTCAACCAGTATTTTCCTATGAAGTGAATAAAATCAACATTTTCTTATTTTCAAGCCCGGCCACAGGAGAAAACACGGAACACAGATGTCCCATTTGTAACACTTTTATGTTTCTCTTGTACAGGATGAATTTTGGAAGACGTATCTGGGTAAGTGTCTCCTCCACCTACTCCAGGATTCTTTCCTCTTCTCCTCCCTTTAAGGTCAGGGGAGGCAGTTGGCTCACGAGGGCTGCTAATTTGAGGCCAGTGGATTCCAGATTTCGAGCCTTGGGCTCCTGGAACCCCTGACCCAAAGGAAGGGCCTGGCACTGCCCGAGGACGAGGGTGGGAAAGGCCCCGAGGTCCCGCCGGGATCAGGGGGAAGCTGGAGCGGCCTCCCGGGCTCCCTTGGGCCTCGTGCTGAAGGGTCAGACCCGGTTGAGGAAGGCGAGGCTTGGGGGATGCTGGGCGTCCCTGCGGGGACCACAGTGACAGGAGAGCTCGAGGAGGCGCCGGCGCTGGTTACGTGGCCGCCCAGCAAGGAAAGGGGGTCCTGGAGGGACGTCGGAGGGTGTTACCCGCAGGCTGTCCTCACGTCCCTATCGGCAGGCGGCTCCCCGTGCGTCTCCCGGCCCTGCCTCAACAACGGGTCCTGCCAGGACACCATCCGCGGCTACACCTGTACCTGCGCCCCGGGCTACGACGGCCGGGACTGCGCCTTCGGTGAGCACCGCCCCCCCGCCACGCCCGGCCTCCGTCCCGCCCCCGGCCTCCTGCCCCGCCCCCGCCCCGGCCTCCGCCCCCGCCCCCGGACCCCCGCCCCCGGCCTCCGCCACACGGAGCCCCCCCCCCCGGGGATGAGCAGGAGGAGGCCCGTGGTAACCCGGCTTTCCGCTGGGAATCACACCTTGTGAACGGCCCCTGTTTCCCCCGTGGGGTCCCCTCCTCTTCCTCCCAGCCCCCCGCCCCGTCCAGACCATTCGCGATCTACTCTCCTTTCTCCCGGGGCCCGGCTGACCCCGCTGGGGGTGATGGGTCTGGGGTGGTCAGCCTATGAGGGGACCGCACCCGGCTCTCTGGGTCGTGGGTGCGTGACCCGGCCTGCAGCCTCATCAGCTGATGTCCCTTCAACATCGTGAGACTATCCGTGGGGGGTGGGCGGCGCCAATTCCTGTCAGTGGTCGTTCGTGCGGCAGTAAACTCGCGTAATGCTCCCGAGGGCCAACGCGGAGCCCGTTTCCGGGACGAACGTTACGTCCAGCCTGGATCCCCGGACTCCAGCTGCCTCCTGAGCGCCCCGCCCAGTGCTGTGTGGACGCCCCAAGTGCAACTCGCGCCAAAGCAGGGCTTCCAGCTTCATCCCAATGCCCACCTGGAAGAAGCCCCTTAAAGGGAGCGGCTGCTGCGGCGGGAAGTGAGCCCACGGCCGGGAAACGAGGATCCTTGCGAGGGACTTGCAGACCTGCCCCCCCGCAACCGAGCTGCTGCTCTGAGGATGGAGCCTTGACTGCTCCTCGCCCCTTCCTGACGCGGGAGTCGAAACGCTCGCCTGGCGACGTTTGGAAGGAAAAGCCAGAGTCCCAGTGCGCAAGGAGATTTCAGAGTGGCTATGCCCAGGGTAACATGTCTGGTTTTCCCTTCTTCCCTTTTCAGCTAAAAATGAATGTCACCCTTTGAGGACGGATGGGTGTCAGCACTTCTGCCACCCGGGGCCGGGGTCTTACACGTGCAGCTGTGCGAAGGGGCATAAGCTGGGCCAGGACCACAAATCCTGCATCCCCCACGGTGAGTCCCCTCCGCTGGGCCTCCTCCTGCAGGGACCTCTGACAGGCCACCTCCTCCCCCGTGGCTGGGGGGGTCCTCCTCCTCCGTGGCTGGGCGGGGGGTCCTCCTCCTCCGTGGCTGGGCGGGGGGGTCCTCCTCCTCCGTGGCTGGGCACGGGGGTCCTCCTACTCCGTGGCTGGGCGTGGGGTCCGCCTCCTCCGTGGCTGGGTGGGGGGTTCTCCTCCCCCGTGGCTGGGCGGGGGGGTCCTCCTCCTCCGTGGCTGGGCGCGGGGTCCTCCTCCTCCGTGGCTGGGCGCGGGGTCCTCCTCCCCCGTGGCTGGGTGGGGGGAGGTTCTCCTCCCCCGTGGCTGGGCGCGGGGTCCTCCTCCTCCGTGGCTGGGCGGGGGGGTCCTCCTCCTCCGTGGCTGGGCGCGGGGTTCTCCTCCACTGTGGCTGGGCCGGGGGTTCCCAGTCCCCTGTTGGGCTTGCCCGGGGCCTTCTCAGTCCCTGAGAGCAGGTCGTTTAATCTCACCTGCTCTGTGAATTATCTCAACCTAGCGGGCATCCAGGAATAGGCTGAAGGGTCAGCGCCACAGATAAACCCGACGTCTGCCCTGGGAGGCACTGACTTTTCTTTTCATGTGGCCACAATGAAGACAGGTGTGCGTGCGGAGCCCTCATCTCTGACGGCCTCCTGGCGTCACAGGGATGCGAGCAGGACCCTCCGACTTTCCCGTGGCAGGTAACAGAAACATTTTATAAATGTGTTTTAATCTTGTGTTACAGATTTCATCCTATTTGTCATCTCCACCTTCTTTGATTTAGGTGAACTACTTACAATCTCAACATCACACTTCAAAGCACTTTCTCATTCTGAACTCACAGCTTCAGTGTCTTCATTATTTGCACCAGATAAAAACATAGTTTTATTTACAGCCATCCAAGGCCTTTCTTAGAGTCCAAAAACCGTTTCCAATGTTGCTGCTCTCGGAAGATAGGCATCCTGGCGGCGCTCGGGTGGACACGGTGGGTCCAGAGCCAGAGCAAGGCCTGGGCCCTGCTCACAACCAGCTGGCGGAGTCCAGCTCCGCTGCCATGTTCAGGAAACGTCTCTTCTTCGGCACCATTTCTGTTATTTTCCTGTTTCTCCCTTGCCTGGTTTGGAAGCTAAATATTCTATTTCTCTTCATCCAGTGACCACCCTTGACACTGAAACTTTCATATCTAACTTAGCAATACCTGAAGTTATAATGTTTACCCTTCTCCCAAATTATTTCAAGCACCTCCCACTAGGCTCATCTGCTATTTTGACCAATATTTTATCCTTTTCTTGCTTTTTTAGTAACTCCACAAAATAAGTATTATTTTTAATCATGCCGCCAACATGGGTTTGGATTTACCTACATTTTGCATTTTCCTTGCAACCCAGGCCCTTAATGCAGATCATCCCCTTCTGTCTCGTCTGTCCTTTAGAACAGCCCTGTCGATAGAAACACAATATCGGCCACAGACGTAACTTAAATTTTCTAGTAGCCACGTGCATAAAAGTAAAAGCAGGTGCAATTAATTTTGATAGTGTGTTTTACTTACCTCAATACATCTAAATATTATCTCAACATGTAATGAATAGTAAACAATGAGAGACACTCACATTTTCTCTTTCAACTAAGCCTTTGCCCTCTGGGGTGTACAGCCTTTTACTCTTGGAGCACATCCTGGCTTGGACCAGTCAATCTCAAGTGCCCAGTAACCACAGCGACCACCATGGTCGACAGAGAGCTGTACAGGGCCCTTTGGTGAAGGGGCTGCCTCAGCCCCACGTGCGTGCGCGTGTGCGCACGTGTGCCCATGTGTGGAACGCGTCTACTTCGCCCTGCTGCTCGCAAGCAGGTGGAGCGGGACAGAAGCGTTCGGCTGCTGGGTGGAGGCCTGGCCAGACAACGGACAGAGCTCAGTGACCACCGGACCCGAAAGGACCGAGGGAGGGGACATCAAGTGAGAGGCGGGGTGGAGGTGGGGATCTGTCCCCAGCGGGACCGTACCTTTGCTGCCTGTCCTCCTGAGCGTCCATCTTCCAAGTGTCCATCGCTCACCCCTTCTCGCCCCTCCACTCCCTGCGCTGAGGCGGCCTCAGCAGTGGGTGGGCTGGGCTGGGCTCGCTGGAGGGGTGTGCGCCCATCTTCCTAACCACGACACTATACTGACCCGAATCCTGAAAACTGGCACCAACTCTTTATTGTCTGTTTGGTTTTTAAAGGTAAAACTAACAAATTCTGAAGGAGAAGACTTCTGTGGAGGTGTTCTAATACAGGACAATTTTGTACTGACAACAGCAAAATGTTCACTCTTGTACAGAAACATTAGTGTGAAAACAAGTAAGTATTTTATCATTCTTTTTAAAATAGATTTATTTATTTATTTATCTTTTAAGTTTTGGCTGCATTGGTTCTTCGTTGCTGCACGCAGGCTTTCTCGAGTTGCGGTGAGCCGGGGCTACTCTTCATTGTGGTGCGCGGGCTTCTCATTGCGGTGGCCTCTCTTGTTGCGGAGCACGGGCTCTAGGTGCGCAGGCTTCAGTAGTTGTGGCACGTGGGCTCAGTAGTTGTGGCTCAGTAGTTGTGGCACGTGGGCTCAGTAGTTGTGGCTCACGGGCTCTAGAGCGCAGGCTCTGTAGTTGTGGCGCACAGGCTTAGTTGCTCCACGGCATGTGGGATCTTCCCGGGCCAGGGCTCGAACCCGTGTCCCTTTGCATTGGCAGGCAGATTCTTAACCACTGCGCCACCAGGGAAGCCCTGTCATTCATTTTTATAAGATCACATTGGAAGTAAAAACTATCCTATGTAGAAACAAAAATTTTAATCTAGAATTTTTGTTTCTAATGCAATACAGACTGAGCTTATCTTCCTCACAAAGTCATAAAGCAACGGGGACACCTAGTGGAACTCTGGGCACAGCAGGCAGACAAATGCGGAATGTTTAGTCTAAGGAGGAAATCACAGCTGGTGAAACTGTCACTGCGAGGCACTGATACTGACGTGGGGCAGCTCGGATCCCTGTCCACCCCGGGGCCTGGGCTGTGCTGTGAGCTGCTCCACAGCGATTCCCAGGACCCGCAAATATACGCTCCAGCCCCAGACACTTTTCAGTCAACAGAACGTCGGCCTAGAAAATGACATCCGAAAAGCCAAGCTCTGATTGGCTTGGAGAGGTTCCTCCTAATTTCTTCCTAGTCTTTTGACCGGTTCAGCAACCCGCACTGCGCTCTGCGCCCGCGCCCCCGCCCCCCCCCCCGAACACCTCACTGGGTTTCCTAGAGGAGAGTGTGGGAGAGGCCCCTCTGTGGGGTAGCCCCTGTCCCCTGCGCGCAGGAGCCGGGCGGCGGGGCGCACGTTGTCACCTTGACCCCCCGCCTCCTTCTAGGTTCCCGCTGCCGGGCGCGCGAGGCCCCGCCGGCGGTGGAGGTGAAGGGCGTCCACGTGCACACGAGATTCGAGGAGGACACGGGGGACAATGACGTGGCCCTGTTGGAGCTGGCGCAGCCCGTGCGCTGCCCCGACGCTGGGCGGCCCGTCTGCACTGCCGAGGCCGACTTCGCCGAGCGCGTCCTCATCCCGCGGCCGGGCGTGCTGGGCGGCTGGACCCTCCGTGGCCCCGAGCTGGAGCCCGCGCGGCTGCTGGTCAAGCACGTGGACCCCGGGGAGTGCGGCCGGGCCCTCAACGCCACGGTGACCACGCGGACGGTCTGCGAGCGGGGCGCGGCGGCCGGGTCGGCGCGGTGGGCGGCGGGCGGCGCGGTGGCCCGGGAGCACCGCGGCGCCTGGTTCCTCACCGGCCTCTTGAGCGCTGCGCCCCCCGAGGGCCCCGGGCCGCTCCTGCTCATCAAGGTCCCCCGATACGCGCTCTGGCTCCAGCGAGTCACGCAGCAGCCGAGCTCCGCCAGCCAGAGAGGCGACCACGGTCACAGAGGCGACGAGGAGCCGGTGCTGGGGTGACAGCGCCCTCAGCCCCTCCCCCAGGACCCCTCGTCTGAGCAGAACCCCGGGGAGGAGGGGAAAGGGCGCGCGTCCAGCAATAAAAGCAGAGCTGCCGGCACCGAAAGGCGCTTTCCTGAAACGCCAGGGAACAGAGGGGTTCAGTCCAACAGCGGTCGCGGGGGCGGCGGCGTCGCAGCGACCTCCCCGCCTGCCCCGGGAGGGCAGAAGGAGCGGGCAGCGCGAGGGGCTGGAAGGCAAACCGCGGCCCTCCGCGCGGGCCCGACCCCGGGGCGGGAGCAGCGGAGCGGCTGGGCCGAAAGGCCGCAGCCCCACGACGAGGGCGGCGCAGGGACCGCGCGGCGACAGCCCCGCGGCCCCGTGACGCCGCCGCCTCCACCCACGCCGACCGGCCGCGAGTCCAGCCCAGCCCGAACGGCGCTTCCCGCAGACCCGACCCGGGGGGCGGGGCGGCCGGTGCCCGACCGGCAGGCGAGAGCGCGTGGGTGCACATCACGTCTATTTCCCCGTTAATGTCTAAGCCGGAGGTGCCCAGTTCCCCCGAGGGAAGGAAGGGCTCTCCTGGCTGACAGCTCCGCGGCCACCACGGCAGGGCCTAAAGGCAGCTCCCGCCAAAGGCACAGGCGGGGGCGGGCTCCTTCCTGACGCGCTGCTGGGGAGCGGAGGGCTGTTTTAAGGGGTTAAAACTGTGACTTACACACACTCCTCACCGGAGAACGGAGCTTAAACACAATTCAGATTTTTAAGTAACAACCCTTAAACAAACACGATGCTTGTTTCACTTCTGACATTATACTGCAACCCCAGAGTTAGCCTTTTATTGGCCAGTCTGCAGCAGCGCTGGCCCATTTCTCTGAAAGGACCTTGGCAAAAATAAATATGTGAATCTGACGCGAACTAAGGGACAGGGTAGTGGAGGAACAGGAGAGGACTCTGACGTCTTACTGAATGTGGCTGTGTTATCTTCAAACTCTCATGAGGTCATCGGGCCGCTGCTCTGAACGGCTACCAAGGATTTAAAATCCAGGGGATGCGCACTGCAACTTCTACATAAATAGTTCTGTAAAGGTACCTGCAACCTCGCGGATGGCATTAATTTGCCCTACAAATCTGGATTTGCTAGAGTAGAAACCCTACCTGGAAATTATGACAAACACACACAGCACAGGCAGAGGTAAGAATCTCCCTACACCATTTACAGGCTCTAAAAGCAAGGACCACTGCAGAGAAAGATACAGGCCTGCAACGCAGCTGAGACGCAGAGGGCCATGCGAAATGAAAACTGCTCTAGTCACGTGTATAACTTAATAAGTGGTTAGAAACCACACGAGGTAAGCAAATCAAAACAATAAAACGCAAGAAAAGGGAACTTGATTAGATGGCCACACCCATTCACGCCCGGGTACAGACTGTCTGCTTCCAAGTTTGGGGGCAGCGCGAACAACGCCGCCAGGCCTGTGTTCACGAGGCCAGGCCGGCCGCTCCACACACAGGCCTCCAGACCAGTGGGAACGCGGGATGCTCGTGCCCGAGGTTCTGCTTCTTTCATTGCCAAGTGCAACCCCGTGTTATGGTTCACGGTCAGTCCCTGATTTTCTCCTGTTCAAGAAAATACCTGAAAGTGTTGAAAATGCCCAGCTCTCTACGCTATGAAATCCAGGCACGCTCCCCGAAGTCCAGCGCTCACCCCGCAGCGAGGACGCAGCTCTCATCCGTGAGGGTGTGCCCGGCCCCGCGGAGCAGCGATGCCGTGACAGCAGTGCCCCAGGAAACACGGACTGTCTCACCATGGCCGTCTGCGCCTCCCCCAGGCCACGCTCTCCTGCTCAGGGAACTGGTGGGGGGAGGCGGCTGAGGGCCTGACACCCACGGCAGGCTGTCCCCTCCGCACTGCCCGTCCCCACGCCCAAGTCTGGACATGCCCAGGGTGGAGGTCACACTGTTGACTCGGAAGCCCAGCTCACAGAAGTGGATCCAGCTCCACCTCTTCTCTGGGGTCCTCGCTCTCAGAATGCGGCTCCATCCGACTGGAGAGGCCCACATGGAGCCCGGCTGAGCGCATCAGAGCCCTGGGACGATGTGCCTTCAGGGTGGGTCACTTGTGCAGCCTGGGAGAGCCCTGCAGATGAGCCACGTGGAGCAGAAGCCAGGAGCACACTGCACACTTCTGAGCCAACTGGGACAGTCGGTCTGGCAGCTGGAGCAGCCGACGCGGGGGGGGGGACAGATGGGAGGCCTCGGCGGGGGGGGGGGGCGGGGGGGGCGGGGTGTGTGTGTGTGTGTGTGTCTCCACGTCCCACAGTGGCTCTTCGCGCAAAGGGCATGCGCCTTTGCAGCGATGAGCAACTACAGTCCGTGACGTTTCCTTCTTTAGTAAGTTCTGCACAGACAAAGGAGACGCGCACACTCTGAAAAAACAGCTATGACACCTGGGAAATTTAAATCAAAGTAAATTCAGCTTGTAAAAAGAAGCACTAAGTTAACCCAGCATTTTGATCACACAGAATGTTCAAATTTAACATAAAAAGACGTATCCCAGAAGATACGGTAGAGAAGACACCTTTTTGTATAAATTCAGATCACCTTTTTTACAGAAAGAGTTAAAAGATGCCTTCGTGAAGAACACTCATGAGAAGTAAACAGAAGCTGTCTCGGAGGCCGTGCCCCTAGCCTGAGTGTCACCAGCACCCCAGGGCCAGCGGAGACGGCTGCGCCTTCTGAGAAGGGGATGCCAGGCCTCTGTGAGGTGCATATCCGTCAGCCGTGATGGCAGAGACACTGAGGTCTCAGCCTCCCCCGGGAAAGACCCGAGAGACTCCAGCCGCAGAGGACGAGTTCTCGGCAGGATACGAGCCAGGATGGCCCGACTCCCTGTCCCCGGGGCCGGGGGCGGGGTCAGCACACCGTGGACAGCGGGGGGAACGGGTTCTGCTTGCTGACAACCAGCTTCTGGTGCTGGTGCGAGATGTAGCCTTTAATGTGACCCTGTGGGAGAAGAGCAGAGGCGGCGTGTTTCTGGGCCTGGGTCTCGTCAAGCCTGCGGGGGTGAAGGACCTGGCGCTGTGGCACAAGTATCCCCCCACCCAGTCACCGTGCAGTCAGCTCCCTGGAGGACGAGTGAACACGCACAGGAGAGAACAGAGAAATACGTGCCGTGTGCATCCACCCCCCCGCCCCCCGCCCGCGCACAGAGCCCTCTGGGAACAAGGCAGGCATCAGAGCTCCCAGTGAAGGCGGGGCCTGGGGGAGGCGCGGCCACACACCATGTAGATCAGGTTGGCCAGGATGCACTGGACCTCGGCGATGTCCACGTCCTCCACCTGCATGAACTTCAAGGCAACCAGGAACGCATCCAGAGACAGCTGGTGTGTCTTGAGTAACAGGTACCTGCAAGAGGGACAGAGCTCACGCTCATCAGGGACGGGATGTGAGGACGAAGTCAGCAGGAGAAACATCTGCTGAGAAACCTCTGTTCAAGAGGAACAAAGCATCTCCCACCCGCCAGATACACTTGAAAAATAAGAGCTTTTAATTCTGACTTTCCAATTTTAAAAAGCCACTAGTACAAATATACTTTACGTTTACTGACTATTTGCTTGAATCTCAGAGGCACGTGTTCTCACATTTTAACATCCTCATAATCGAGAAGCACCTTACGATGGACAGTGTCTCAGGTGTGATGAACTGCGGTCCTCGCTAATTTTGATATATTCCTCGCAGCCAGAGAAAGTCTGACTTTAACTGAAGTTTAACTGAGATCCTGCTGGGACCAGGGCTCAGAGAAGAGTCAACTTCCAGACTGACCCGGAAGAGAGGAACGACCTCCTGATGGGCAGGGGTGGTGGGGAGGGCCAGCGGGCCACCAACGGAGGACACGGGCCAGGGGTCCCACACTCTCCGGCACAGTGGGAAACGGCCGGCCCTCAGGGCTGGCGCTAGGGCGTCTGTTGCGAGGCCTCCACCGCGACCCGAGCTGTTCCTCCCGCAAGCGCGGGCAGACCTCCGCGCCCCACCTGCGCAGCCGCAGCGCCCAGGCCCAGGGCAGTGCGCGGGCCGCGGAAGGCGGGTTTTACCCCCGGAATGAAAACGATGGACTCTGCTTACACTTTCTTAAAGAGGTTCCTGTAGGTGATAATCTTCAGCTTCTCGAGGATGAGGAAAATGCCGCACCGGATGAAGAAGGTCTCGTGCTTGGCCAGAGCCTCGTTCAGGAGGAGGAGGTTGCCTTCGCTGGGCGGCGGGACAGACGCACAGACACAGTCAGAACAACGTCCGGGACGAGAGTGCGTCGAAACGCCATTAGTTCTGTCACAACACAAGGACGTGTGTGCTGATTTCACCTTCTATGAGGTCTCAAATGGAAAAGGAAAAATACTCTACCTCACAGCTTTGGTCACCTCCGCAAACTGCATGAGATGGTACTTCCTCAGGAGCTCAATGGTTGGCATGTGACCCTAAGAGTAAATTTCCAGAATAAGAACGCTTTCACTTTTAACCAAATTGTCTGATAAAACTCTTGTCAAGGAAAAACTTGCAACCTGCGTTTCTTAGGCTTTCTTCCTAAGTCGCTGAACAAGAACTGAAAGCATGCTAGTCTACTGGAAAAAAAAAAAAAAAACCAATGCTGGTCTGGAAATCAGAAAACCTAGCCAAGACGTGGTTTTGTCATCAGTGACGTCTGACGCCGCTCTCGACCTTCTCATTACTGTACCATAGGAGGCGGGTGACACCTGAAGCAATACTAGGCTACAATTTAGGAATTCAGAAACAGCTTCTAGAAGAGCCAGCTGAAAAATCTAAAACTGCTTGTTCCCGCGAAGTCGGGTTAGCAGTGGGGAGGGAGGTGTGACACTGTCTCTTTCCCACTACAAGTCGCCCTGAACTAGGTAAGTATGTGTGTGTTGTTTTGATAATTTAAAAAAATTTTTAAATGGGAGGAAAGGAAGCCCTATCTATTACTTTGAGGATGTTTTAGTCAAATAACTTGCTAGCTATTTGTCATTTCTTGACAAGTATCAAAAATAATTTTCAGTGACCAAGTAAGATACCTACAGACAGGCTGGAATGACCTTTTTCTTTCTTCGTTAACCCATTTCTATAAATTTAGATTTTTAGGGGAAACAAAAATAATATGCACTTATTTTACTTGTCTTATATATGATAAACTTTTGAGTTAGGGAACTTCAAGAGAAAGGAAACACAGGCAAGCCTTTCCAGAAGGATCTGGAAGCGCCAGTCACGGAAAGAGTAGTCCGGGTCACACCCAAGGCTCTTCCTCCTCAGTTTTGGGGTGCGCTCACGTGCAGCTCAGACTGTGACCCATCACACACACTGGCCGCACCGTAAGACACCTGCCCACTTCTCGTAGACAACAGGACCCGTGAGAGCTGCTGAGATCACTTACCAGGAGCATCTTCACAGGAAGGAGATAAATGAGGACCATCCTTTTGTTCTTCTGGCTCAAACGGTGGCAGTGCTCAAAAGCAAAGGACAGGTACTCCTCAGCTGCAGAGTCAGACACAGACATGGTCCCCACGGTCCCCACCCTGCGCCTGATGCTACCACCCACCCTTACATGAAGGCCCGAAAGGCTTCAGGAACTGCAAATATCTACCGTCAATATTAACAAATTATTTCCTGCTGTGTTAGGTATTCAAAAATACCACTCAGGGCATATTCAGAGGAAAAGCACAGCAATACCTTCAGAGACTTCAGCTGAGAGTACAGGTGACCCCTGAACAAGGCAGTCCGAGCTGTGCGGGTCTACCTGTACACAGGTACTTGCAACGGTAAACACTACGTTACCACGTGGTCTGCGGCTGGCTGATCCATGGATGTGGAGGAACCGTGGGCACAGGGCTGCCTGTGAGTCACACGGGGCTTAACCCCCTCGTTGTTCAGGGGTAAACTGTAATTTAAAAGCTTCTCTTCTTGGACTTCCCCCGTGGCGCGGTGGTTAAGAATCCGCCTGCCAACGCAGGGGACAGGGGTTCGAGCCCTGGTCCAGGAAGATCCCACGGAGCAACTCAGCCCGCGAGCCACAACTACTGAGCCTGCGAGCCACAACTACTGAGCCTGCACTCTAGAGCCCGTGCTCCGCAACAAGAGAAGCCGCCGCAATAAGAAGCCCGCGCACCACAGGGAAGAGTAGCCCCCGCTCGCCGCAGCTAGAGAAAGCTCGCGCACAGCAACGAAGGCCCAATGTGGCCAAAAAATAAACAGACAAATAAATTTATTTTAAAAAAGTAAAAAATAAAAACTTATCTTCTTATGCTTGATATTTAAAGGAAAAGAAAAAGATGGGGGAACTAACCAAGAAAAGCCCTCTTTCGAAAGCTGTAGATGTATAAAGATTTCGTGAAAGAAAATGAAAAGTTGGTCTACATGACCCTACAGAGTAAAAACACAGAGCACTTATTATGAGAGAGCTGTTATTATTATTATTATTTGTAGTACACGGGCCTCTCACTGCTGTGGCCTCTCCCGCTGTGGAGCACAGGCTCCGGAGGCACAGGCTCAGCGGCCATGGCTCACGGGCCCAGCCGCTCCGCGGCATGTGGGATCCTCCCGGACCGGGGCACGAACCCGCGTCCCCTGCATCGGCAGGCGGACTCCCAACCACTGCGCCACCAGGGAAGCCCGAGAGCTGTTATTTTTGTTATCGGAGCATCCATGGCCGTTGACACACGGAGAGGAGGTGCTCCTTACATCCGGTGTGTCGCCTGAAGTCACATGGCTTCACGTGCAAATAACTGTCAGAGAAGTGAGTTTAGAAAGTCTGGTCTGAGGACGAGAGAAGAATCATAAAGGACCACCACATGCCAGCTACTCCAAAAGCTCAGAAGAAAAAACGTGGCTTCCCGTTCTTGAGAAAGCTAGTGACACGAGCCACATAACGCAATTTCACGAGAGCGCAGCTCTGGCGCGGCACCGGTCTGCCACGCACGGCCACAAGCACCAAAGATGGCACCTGCGCAAAGGCTCGTCCACCGCGGCTGGAGCTGAGCTACGCGCCGCCCCATCTCCACGTCCTGGGCCAACGGGACCAGCAGAGGCCATAGGGAAACACCGACTGTAGCCTGCGCCGGAACACCGGTGCCCAGAAAAGGACATGCTGGCGCCCGTCTCAGAGACCTGGCGTGGAGCGAGGAACTTCACGTGGGACTTTCCCTTGTGGAACCAACTTAGTGTCAAAAATAAACACAGCTTGGATGCAGCCAACACCCACGGTCTACCTTCAGCAGTAACAGGAGGCAGTGACCACGTCCCCCGAACCCAGCCCCAGCTGCTCAGAAGCAGTGACACACCTTGCTTGAAGTCGCTGTCGAACATGGCCTTCCGCCCCACGTAGTACCTGTACGTCACCCTCTGCGCAGTGCTGTAGTCGTCCTTCAGGTTTGAGCTGTCGATGGCTCGGATGAGCGGTTTACACAAATGGAGCTTGTTGATCTATAACGAGTAACAATCTACCCTAAACAGTATTTTAAATAAATAGGCAGAACCAACATAAACTTCTGGTTACGAAGTACACGCCTCCTTGCGGTGGGATTCACATCATCAAAACCGAAGCCTTGACGCTAACACCGCACCACAGCTGCACAGCCCGACCACGCCCACCGCGGAGGGCCCACCCGCACAGGGGCCGGGCTGGCGCCCCTCGCCTGGCCGTCCCCGCACCGACACTGGTGCGAGGCGCTGGAACCTCACTTGCCCTGGAGCCGAGCGCGCGCCTCGCCGGGCGGAGGCTAAAGAGGACACGGGCGTGAAGCGCTGACAGCAGCCCTCGCGCCGGGCAGCCCCTGGGCGCACACCAGCTCCCAGGATTATGTGCGCAGCCGGGGGCGAGCGGGGGGACCGCTTGCCCGGGAGGCTGGCTGACAGTGAATAGAAGGGCTGTCTGGGAAGACAGGCGGAAAGCAGACCCAACAAAGAGACGCAGCGCTCTCTTACCTTAAAATAGATCTTGAATAACTGATTCACCAGAAACAGCATGCCCCACTTCTTGGAGTCCTCTATGCCTGCACGGCTATGGGGAGAACGGTTATGTTAACGCTGCCCGGAAGTAAAGATGTCACGTGTCAACCGCAAACTCAGCTTCCGCAACAAATTAGCGTCTTTAGAGCCCCGCGGCTCGAGTCACGTGCACGGAAGACTACAACGCCACGAAAGAAGACGTCTTCTCTAACACCGTGGGTACTCGGCGGATACAGCGCCTTGCCACAGTGCACGGAAACCGCTCAGTCTGCAGCGATGTGTAAAAGCTGACTGCGATAAAGCGCTTGGGGAAAAGGAAAAAGGACCTTCTGTTATTGTCACAGCCACCGAAACACACGGCGACACAGAGGGACCTCGGAAAGCGTGAGACCCAGAGCGCAGGCCGCGTGGGCCCGGAAGTGCTCAATGTGTGCGGCAGCGTAAGAGGTGGTTCTGTTCCCTTATCTCCTTGCGAGACAGTGGACTATCTGAAGCAGACGCTAACAGCGATCGCGGGGTCAAGGCCCGCGCCCAGCAGGGCGGGCGGGGCGGCGGGGCGCTCACGTGTCGCTGGCGCAGACGCGGAAGCAGCTCATCAACAGCTCGGCCGCCTTCTCCAGCATGTCCCCAACTTTGCTCTTCCCTTTCTTTACCAGCTGCTGATCTGCCTGATGGAAGATAAAAACCTTCACTTTTCATCTCCTCTAGACACCTCGGTTAAACAGAAGATCACGGCACAGCTAGAAGCAAAAACGCACAGCGGAGGGTCGTCCCCAAAGGTTCTGGCGAGACCATCTAGCCTGTGATACTACGTTTACAAAACGGAAGCGTCCACAGCGTGTTCCAGCTCTTCCACAAATCAAATCGCTCTTCAACCAATTCAAGCCAGTAAGTCGGTCACGGACTCCCTGAGCCTGCGCGACCTGTGCCACGCGCTGCTAACTAGCCTTTTCTTACTTGGCCGCGAAGCCCCATCTCCCACGCGCGTGACGTTTGCATGGACGGTGCAGAGGACGGCAATGGACAGGACCGGCGCCTGCCCGGCGGCCCCAACCGAACTTGCAGCCACTCTGTCCTGAACCTCGCGCACCTGCGTCCTCCCATCAACCAACCAATACAGCTAACTTCACTTCAGAGGGTCAGTGAGGATGCAGTAAATATTAACACTATTAGTAAGTCTTAGGCCTTGAATACATGTATTTTTAGCGTTCTTTGCGATGAAGCGGGAAGTCTGCCTACAGCACGTCTGTTTTTAAGGAAAAGCACTGGGGCCACTGTTGAGGCCTCAAGCTGGACCGTGGAACAAACAACCTCAAAGCCTGGCCAGCCAGCATGGGCCACTGGCCAGCGCGGGGCTCTGGAAAGTGAATGAAGCAAGCCTATCACTCCCAGGCAAACACTGACTGTTATCTGCTGCCGATGACATCTGCACTTTCAAGAAAAACTTAGAACTCTGGGAAACTTGTATTGACCACCAAGAGCCTGGCGGCTTTCCATTGCTTCACGACTTCTCTGAGGAGGTCACTGGAGATATTAACAAATGTAGAGTTTTCCTGGTTTTTGTTTTTTCACGTAATGAAATACGTCACATTTGGAACGTCTGGGTAACTCAGTGAACCAGAACTCTCCAAATGATCAATGTACAGCGTTACAAAATCCTACAGGGGTGAAAGGTCCATGCCCCGTGCAGGACACACCAGTGGGTTCGGATGTAGCAGGAAACGGCACTGCTAAGCTTCAGAGGCCACACTGTAATGAACCTTAGGAACTGCTCTCGTAGTTTAAAAGGTGTGGCTCAGAGAAGGGCATCTACGATCACCTGAACAGGCTCCTAGAACAGCCCTCCCACTGCCATGCACAGCTACGTGCGGCCACACTTCATACATTCAACCAAAACGAGGTACTGCGGAGTGACAGAAGCAGACCTAAGAATCTGAGCGGCTTCCGCGGAGCCATACATTAAAGAGATCAAAACGGATAAAAATGCCACTTTTTTGTACATTTTGTTCACTTTGAATATATATATATTTTTAATTTAGAACGTCAATTATGTTACCACATAAAAGGTTTATTATTTTAGGTGAACAATATTAAAAATTTCCCCAGTTAAAATTTCTAGTACAGTAAGTACTGATATAACCCACATGAACAGAAGCTTCTGGGGGTCCTCAATAATTTCTATGTAAGTTATTGTATTTTTCAGTTCCAAAATTTCCATTTGGTGCTGCTTTATATCGTGCATTTCTTTGCTGAGATGTCTCCACCCGCTTCAAGCGCGTTCGCACCTGCTCCCAGGGTTTTATGGCGGCGGGGGTGGAATCCCCACCCCATCCTCGGTGTCGGGTGCTTGCTGACTATCTCCCCCATTCAGAGTCTCAAAGGCCAAGAGTCCCGATGCCTGGTATGACAAGGGACTCTCGATTATATCCTGGATGCCCGGGGTGTCATAAGACTGTGGCTCTCCTTGTTTCAGCCAGGCCTGCGCTCACACCAGCCACCCACCGTGGACAGGGCTGGGCCTGCAGGCCAGGGCGGAGGCAGCTGGGATGCTCCCCGCCCAGAGGTGGGATGCAGGGGAGGGAGCCGCGTCGTCTCTGCCTACTGTCAGTGTCCCCGGGTGCCGGACCGAACCAGGACGCCCAGGAGATGAGAAGGAAACAAACGCGGGGAACTCGCTGCTCTGCCCCTTCTTCTCTCCACCTCTCAGAGCCACGCTGGCCTTAAAACTCCCAGCAGGAGGGAGAGAAGCACGCGCCTACTGTGTCCTGTGCAGAACCAGACGTTATGGATGGTTTTTAAAACTGTAAAGGGGTGTCTGTCGGGACCAAAAAGTTAAGAACTGCTGCTCCCAAAATGGCTATGCTGACCCCAAGGGGAAATGCACTCATGAAATCCTCCTTGTTCCAGAGAACCCTGAGCACTCCCTGAAGCTACACTAGGGACGGAACGGGGTGCATCTCCACAGCTGGGAGAGCACAGGCCCTCACGCGCGAGCCAAGCCACCCCCGTGCTCTCTCCACACCACATTCACCAACCCAACGTGTTCCTCAAAATTTGTGGAAAGATGATATGAAATTAAGCAACAGATAGAGAACGAGTTTGGGTTTAAAAGCACAGTGACAGAAACTGAACTTACGTTATTGGCAAATATTCGAAGGTCAAGTGCCACTGCATACATGACAGGCAGAGCCCTATGGGGCAAAAACAAGCACGTCTGAAGACGCTCTGAGGCCAGAGTTTCCATTGCCAGAGGCGGGGAGGCCAGGGCTACCATCCAGAAAGGGGGTCACCAGCCCACGCCCAGGGGCTGCTATGCTTTCCCTCACCCTCCTCCCGGGCAGGTGGCAGCCCCTCCCCATCTGCACGAGTCCCGGGGAGTCGAGGGGCTCAGCCCTGGCAGCACCCTCCCCCTACGCTGGGACAGGAAGTCTCCTTCCTCTCAGCCCCTACCACCAGCCAACAGCTCCATTAAAACAAGACGTGGTTCACAACGATCTCCTAACAGGGCCCAAGGTATGCAACAGACCAATGTCACAAAACGACTTTTCAAAATCTAGCTGGCAGTGTTAATTTTATGTGTAAGAGAGATCTTCACTTTAAAAGGGTTTTGTTTTCTTTTTTTTTCAGTAAAAGGTATTTGCAAGCCTTCAGTTATCTTAGTATAAACAGAATATCAGTATTTACCCAGATTTTTAATAAATCATAAAATAGCTTACCAAGGAATTTCAAATAACCCAGTTACTATGTATTCCATCATCCCCAATGAACTGTAGCTGATCTACATCTTTTACCCAAGTTTAAAACCCAAAGTAAGTTCAAAATTGACAATTAAAGGGAAATTGACAATATTAATAAATATTTGGGGGCATGGAATGGCTGAAATACTTCATATTTACAGAAAAACACTGCAAATAATCTGGCTGACCTGCCATTTAAGTTTACACTGACTATTAAAACTCCATTATCTGTGTTGATATTATCACGTCAACACACAACATTAAATACCAACACCGAAAACACAATTAAAACTTCTGCTTTTAAAAAAGAAAAAAGCCATTTGCTAATTTCCAGCTGTTTCTGTTTGTACTTACCAGTTTTCTTCTTTGTGGGCCTGAAATGCCCGTAGGAATGATGTAGTATATTAAGGAAGGTCCGACAGAAAAAGTTCAGGTCATGCTACAATTGAAAGACTAAAGAACAACAAGGGTTCTAAACTGTAAGGGCTATAGCTCACCACTTAAAAGATGATGTATCACAGCAGCAGGTTCTTGAAGGGAAAAAATACATGAGCCCACATTACAAACATCTGAGTATCATTAGGTATAGGTAAATACATTTATTTCAGACATACTTTCCCCAAAGTAAGAAAAAGGCTGTTATAAGATTTTTAAAACTGGCTTATTTGGCTTCTCTGAGCTCAGATGATCACAACTTATATATAATGTGCTTTAGAATCTGTGGTATAAAGTGTATTTCACTGATTACAGAATTCTTGAATTCAGAGGAGACTTGGCTGGTCAGTAACCAATTCTCTTCCGTGTATACTAAGCAAGATGGTTAAAAAATTAGCAGCTAAAGGGAATTCCCTGGAGGTCCAGTGGTTAGGACTCAGCACCTTCACTGCCAGGTTCCACAAGCTGTGCGGCTTGGCCGAAAAAAAAAAAAAGCCACTAAAGTCTGGAGATACATATAAACAGTAGCAGAACACTCACTGACCAGGGCCTTAGCCGTAAGATGGCACTTCAGTGACTTAAATCAGCATTGGCTGGATTAAGGCCCTCAGTGACCACAATTCAATGATGCTGTGTGCTGCGTCCACTCTTCCATCTGTGCCCGGATCTGGAAGTTCTTCTATTTCTCCAAGGGGACTAACCCATCCCTGTAACTATACTGAATGATGGAAAGGCAACAAAGTATTATTCTTCACAACAGAAATAAATAAAATCCTTAATCATAACCAGTGTTCCTCCCCACCATGTAGGTGACTGGACACAGTCTGAAGGCCATGCTAAAATCCTTAATCATAACCAGTGTTCTTCCTACCACGTAGGTGGCTGGACGCAGTCTGAAGGCCAGGCGACATTTAAGGACCTGAGTGGAAGGGCTAAGTGAGCTTCTCCTGCTTTCTAACTAAAGGCGGGACTAAAACTGGCCTGACGTTTCAGGATCTTAGCCCCCAAGTAACCCGCTGTACCTGTTAGACACTGAACAGTAACACCCACGACAAAAGATATTGGACAATGACGGTCTGGCACTTGTACGCCTCTATGAAGTCGTGGTTCCCCACCGCGTACGTGCACCTGGAAAGGAAGTGGTGGGCACTGAGGGCGGAGGGGCAGCACGCGCGCACTCGCTGAGAGCCGGCGCGGACCCCGCGGGCCGCACTGCTCGCTCCCAGCACAGACGCCCTGCCCTCAACTGACCAGCAGATTACAAGGAGGCTCACGAGAGACCCCCGGGTACAGGAGGAAATCCCACGCTACATGCTGGGCCTGTTCTCTCAAGTCCCAGAAGGAGAAGCCCAGCTGCAGAGGTTCCACTAGCAACACGCAAATGCCCCTTCTCGGGCATCAACGGGCAAGGACACTCTACCCAGACGCCCGGCTGGCAGTGTCACTACCAGTCAGTCCGTCCCCAAACCTGGCGCCTCGTCGCATGCTGCACAGAGCTAGGAAGTTGCTACAAGAAACACAGTGGCACTCCAACTTTTCCAGAGATCTCAGGGGCCCCGCAGGTCTGCCCCACCCTGCCCCCACACCCCAGCCTGCTCAGGACGCCGGAGAAGAGGGCAGGCAGGAGGACAACCAAATCCCACACACTGTAACACCTGGAGCTTGCCCGAATCGAGGCTTTAGAGGTGAAAACAGTAGACATGACATGTGAATAAAAAGCAGAATTTCAACTGCTCTGCTCTGCTCCAGTTTCTTCCCCAGTAAGGCCAAAAGGTTAAAAACTGGGCGTTTCCATGAAAAACGCAAGTCAATAGTGGGCGCCACAGCCTGCTGCACAAAAGACCAATGCAGCCAGTAGGACGGATACCAAATGCTTTTCAGAGCGTTACACAGAAGACACATACACACACAAGAGACCGCTACGCGACCAGTAGGACGGATACCAAATGCTTTTCAGAGCGTTACACAGAAGACACACACACATCCACGATTACCATTTCATGTTAACTTTTCAAAACATACGTGGTCCCTGAATAAAACATTTATTAAAATTCAAAAGTATTTCATTTTTTTAAAAGTATTTTAAACTTCACAAGATTTTCATAGGTGTTACCAAAGTGAAATTACAAACACACTTTTCTACTTTTTCAAAGGAAATTTTTCACTGCTTCAAGCATAAAATGTTAAATAAAACCCCTAGAGTCAGTTCAGCAATTTTCAGATTTGCTTGTTTTTCTTCCTCACTCATGGATTACCTTAAATGAGCTGCAAACATTTCGTCATAAGGGGGTTCCAAAACTTGTTGACACTTCTCTTCTGGAGAGGCCATCTAAATGATCATAAGAAAAATAGTAAAAATAAAATTAACTGGGACAGAAAGAATGCAACATGTAGGAAGAGATTTAGACAAACCTTTGTTTCAAAAGAATTTACACTTTACAGCTGACAGTAACTCTTCACACTTTAGCACTTCAAAAAAAAAGGTTCATTTCTTCCACACATATTTATCAAGCACGACCTACGTACAGGGCAGGAGATGAACACAATTTGCTTTGTCTACCACAGGCCAGGAAATACTCTAGGCATGTTCATGTACCTCTTAATCTATTTATTAAGCAGCTACTATGTGCCTCGTGTGAGGTCGAAGGAGCTGGAGACAGTGCCTGGGGGCAAGGGGGTCGGGCGGCCAGCAATCGCTCCTGCCCACTTCCTGCTGACAGGACTGCCCACTCGGGGTCCTGGGAGACAGCAGACATTCACCTCGAACTTGCCCTCGCCTCCCAGTGGCCAAATTCTGGATAACACAAGCATCGCAGTGGATTATGCAGTGCACTGAATTTAAAAGAAAGGGACTCAGTGAATCCACACCGATACAGCTCTATAAATGAGAGCGCGAGAATGACAGCATGGGAAAGATCACCACCCCACAGTCCCTGACGAAACAACCAGGCAGACAACGGGCCCAGCGAGGCAGCTGTCACGTGGAAGGACGTGGAGTTTTGGAGCGAAGGAATCAGCCTCAGGTCACAAATGGGCGAGCAGACGTGTATCAGGGACAACCTGCCAGCAAGCTGAACCCGAGTCCCATCAGGACCCCGAGCACTTTACTTTTTTTAAATTTAATTTAATTTAATTTAATTTTATCTATCTATCTATCTATCTTTGGCTGCGTTGGGTCTTCGTTGCTGCACGCAGGCTTTCTCTAGTTGCAGCGAGTGGGGGCTACTCTTTGTTGCGGCACGTGGGCTTCTCATTGCAGTGGCTTCTCTTGTTGCGGAGCACGGGCTCTAGGCATGTGGGCTTCAGTAGTTGTGGCACACGGGCTCTAGGGCACAGACTCAGTAGTTGTGGCGCACGGGCTTCATTGCTCCGCGGCATGTGGGATCTTCCCGGACCAGGGCTCGAACCCGTGTCCCCTGCATTGGCAGGCGGACTCTTAACCACTGCGCCACCAGGGAAGCCCAGGGCACTTTCTTTCGAAAGAAAAATTTAGGTCCCTGATAGGACACTCCGACACCGTGACGGCCATCAGCGAGGAAGTGGGCATTACAAAATGTCAACAATATATTCCACAGAAGCTATTGCTTGGAGAGCATTTATCATCTGAATCAAGAACGCTTATAGTTCAGGGCTTCCCTGGTGGCGCAGTGGTTGAGAATCTGCCTGCTAATGCAGGGGACACGGGTTCGAACCCTGGTCCGGGAAGATCCCACATGCCACGGAGCAACTAGGCCCGTGAGCCACAACTACTGAGCCTGCGCTCCTCAACAAGAGAGGCCGTGACAGTGAGAGGCCCGCGCACCGCGATGAAGAGTGGCCCCCGCTCGCCGCAACTGGAGAATGCCCTCGCACAGAAACAAAGACCCAACACGGCCAAAAATAAATAAATTAATTAATTAATTAAAAAAAAAAAGAAGAATGCTTATATTTAGAGCAGGGGCTGGCAGATGCTCACGTAAACGGCCAGCCAGGAAATGCTGCAGGCTCTGCAAGGCCCACGTGCCTCTGCGGCAGCCAGCGCGCAACGCAAGCGGCCGCGCGCCAACAAAACCGCACTGGCAGCAACAGGACACGGTTTTGGGCTCCAGGGAGAGCCAGGCCTGGGCAGAGCCCGAGCCCCACTGCCTGTCCGCTGGATGACCTTGGATGACCTGGCCCCGCTACTGCACTTCTCTGAACCCCAGAAAGTCGTGTGGGAATTAAATGCAGGAAAACGAGCACAGATCTCAGGACAGACTCTGAGACACGGTGCTCAATTAATGCTCAATAAATGAACTGGAATTAGATAAATCGTGAAGGAACTTGGCAATTTTCAAACAAGAGTGGCAATATTAGTTTCCTTCCTACTCAAAGTCTAAACTTTTCTTAGGAAGGTGGTGACCCTGTAACCCTCTCAGACACCTGTGTGCGTGGTCCCACCACCTACCTGAAGCCGTGGGTTGGCAACATGAGGGTGCTTGAAAGACACCAGCTCTGCAAGGGATGACCCGTCTCTGGTGTCAATTGCTTCATAGACCTGAAGCGTTTGGAAAGAGAAGAGCTAAGTGGAAAATAAAACACTCTGTCCTAGTGGAACCTAGACAGCACATTGCACACCCCTAAACTTCACTTTCCCTACTTTGAAAGGAGTCAAAATATAACAATCAGTACTCTCCTTAGCCAGCAGATAATCACTGCATTTGAAAATGAGACATCCTGGAGGCGAACAGGTGACTTACCGCTAAAAACCACGAAAAAGCAGAATAAGCCATCAGTTTATTATCTGCTTATTAATGAAGGTGAAGTAGTCAATTTTACTCAGTCATACTAAGAAACATTTGAAAATCCACTTATACAGCTTACGAAAAAGAAAAAAGATCTTGAAAATCGCATATGTCCAAAATTCAAAGCACTTCCACTCAACCTAAATTTAAAATAAAAATGGGAAGGCAATGACCAAATAAATGTCACAGTCACACAATAGGACGCCTGGGTGTTGTGAAAGAGAATCAAATAGATCTACCTGTAATAACATGGAAAAGTGTCCACAACATACTTACTGTTAATTCCAAAAAAATTAGTTGCAGAAAAACTGTGTAACTTGATCTTGGAGAAAAAGAAAAACTAATTATTGATATGACGCGTAAGCACAGGAAGAAACGCGGGGCCCCAGGCCGCACCAGCTGACCCCTGGCCAGTGGAGTGGGAGCCGGGGGGTCGAGGAGACTTTTATTTTATATATTTCTATACTGGAGGCCTGCGTTACAGCAGAAATTTTGTAATTAGAAAACCAAATGATATTTTAAACTTATATTTAGCAAAAAATGACATAAAAATCCTAACCACGTAAGTGAAGACAAAGCCAAGCGTAAAGCTGCACGAACTACAGCATCATTTACCCACAGAAAGTCAGGTGTGGAAAATACACGCAGGGGTGACACAAGAGGACACACAAATGCACACCCACGAGGGGTGCTCACATCACCGCCCACCAGCAGGGTTAACACTGAAAGGCCAACCACCCTGAGCGCTGCTGAGAACACAAAGCAACTGGAACCCCAGCCACCGCTGGTGGGAGGGTGAAGGGGTGCAGCTGCCTGCGGAAACGGCGAGGCATGCGACCCTCCCACCTGGTGACCCGACGGCCAGGAGGCATGGAGGCCCATGCGGCCTGGACACCTCCAGGACCCAGCTCCTCGTCGGTTGCACACTCAGCATCGACTGGGAAAGTTTCACCAGTGAAATTCTGTGAATTCTAAGGCAATTCACAAAATAAAGAATTTGCCACTTGACTACTCAACAAACTACATATGCACTTACATTCTGAGCCAGCATCCCACTTCTGGGGATTTACCTTACAACAAGGAACAAGATATTCGTGCAGGCTTACTTGCTGATGTATTATAATGAGTCATCACAAAATACACAAAATCAGTGCCTCTGCCTCCGAGAAGCTGATATAGCCCACGACGTTCCCGTCACAGGGGGTGTGACGGAAAACAGGAGGCTGGCGACAGACTATGGGCAAGTCTGAAAGTACCGATGCACTGCTCAGCAGACACTAGAATCGCAAACAGGCCAGTCACCCGCTCCGGTCACTGTTAATGTGTCACGCCCCAGAACCTTCGGCCCTTTCACTTAACACCCGCACTGGACCCTGCAGCCGGACCCCAGGTCAGCCTGTTGAGCGGTCCCTGTGGGCCTGGACCAGGGACTGCAGACCTCACCAAGTGAAGCTCACTAGCTCTGCGCGCTCCCAGGGGGCAATTCTCTTCCCAGGATGCTGCTGGCCACCGTGCATTCTCCAGGTTCCGAGCTGGTCCACAGGGGGGATCATCTACTCACAAACTCATTATTCCTTAAAAATACATTTTCTAGCTCCAGCCACTGAAAAGGCATAGAATTAATGGCTCCCCAGTAGCAATGGGCACACCTAGCACTCAGGTTTGTTTTCTAAATTCTATTCCCCACTAAAAGGAACCAGAGCTCCCTAGGGAAAGGGCAAATCCAGCACTGGGACAGGGAAAGAACTAGGCGAGCCTGGAGTATATATTATTGTGCCAGAAAGCAAGGCCAGGCTCAAAAAAGGACAGAGACGTGTCAAAGAGCCACAGAACGGGGACATACGTATAATGGATTCACTTCGTTATAAAGCAGAAACTAACCCACAATTGTAAAGCAATTATACTCCAATAAAGATGTTTTAAAAAAAAAGCCACAGAAACCAGTTTGAATGGACTCTCAGTGGTCAAATCTGGGACAATTTGAGCTTCAAAAAGAATAATAACATTCTCACTATTGGTCCTGGATTATAACTAGGTATTAAAAGTAATCTATAATGATACTTTCAAAAAGAGGGGCATAGAGGAAAGCATTGTTTAACTGATGAAATACTAGCTAGTAAATGGAGAAAGAACAATAGGAAATCACCACTTGGCAACCACTAACGTAATAACGTAGTAACTGACTTGGGAAAACCATTTTGTGAGAGGGTGTAGAGAACAGGACGCTCAGTGGTTTCCAGGGTCCGTCCAACAGCCTACAGGTTCATCGCAATGCAAAAAGGTACCTCAACAGTGGAGTGATCTGATGGGCAGACGCCTCTCTAACCAAGTGATGCCGTCAGCATCCCCAGCGCTGGGAGAGGCCACAGGAAACCCACACTAGCCGACTGAAGCCGCAGGAACAGCCACATAAAGGCAGCTGGTGAGGCATGTACACGTGTGGCCGTGGGCCTGGACATGTAAACAAGGTCACGGGTCATAAAAGCCCCCTTCCCCAAGAGGCAAGAGGACTCTTCTAGAAGACTAAAGGGCAAAGCACCCCAATGCCATGTGATCTGACTGGACCCTGGGTTTCAAAAAAGAGGTTCCAAAGAAGATTGGGGGTGGGGGGTGGGGATTAAACTATGGCTTCTACATTGGAAAATACTGATGTTCACGCTGATGTTCAGTTTCTCGGATGCACCAAAGGCGCTGCAGTTACACAGCGGACGGCCTGGGTCTCAGGGGCACGCTCAGGAAGGTGAAGGCCACGGGATCGCCGGGAAGAAGCGCACGGGCCCGGAGGGAAGGACGGGCGAGCATGGTGGGTACACGCCCGGGTGAGAGGTACACACCTCTCCATTCTATGCTTTCAACTTTTCTGTAGGTTTGAAATTTTTCAGGAAAAAAGCTGGAGGAAAAAAATTTTAATGTAGACACAGCTTTTAAAAAGTAACCTGCCGTGTGAAATAAGAGTTTGTGTAACGGACAAAAGAATGAAATAAAACACACTAAAAAAAATAATACCAGCCCTCAGAGAGATACTAGAAGTGACGGAGAGATCCACCTCGGGAAGAAGCATGCAAACTGATCTTTTTCTAAGGAGAACAACAAATCTTTAAAGTAAAATACATGGGGAAATGTAAGGTAAATTAATTCAAAAAGAAACCTAATGGAATGCCTGCGAAAACTCGCGTGCTGAGCGGAAAGCGGGTGTTGCCGCGGGCCGGTTGTTGAGAGACAGCCCTCCTGGGCCCTCGTGCTGGGGGTCCCACACTACAAGACTCGGACCACTGGCTCTTTCACTAGGGCCATTACTCAGGGCTGTTCATGTGACGAGTTACCTTGAGAAATGAGATAATGTCTCCCCCATCCCAACCCTAGACAAAAACCAGACTTGCTTACTGCCTGCTAGACCAGGTAGATTCCCCAGGTTCTGTCTCTCTCAGGTACATGTGCAGCCACCCTTCTGGGCCTGTCACACCGTCTGTGGGACTTCAGGCCCAGGGAGCCACACAGAGTAACAAGGTCCCTGGTCTCTGACCCAGGAACCGCATGTGTTCTGCCAGCATCCAAGAAGCTAACAAGACACCTCATGGGCTACTGAGGGTAAAATCAAATCCCACACCCAACAGCTAATGGAAGTTATCACAGGGACCACGGGAAATGAACGACAGGCGACTTGTCCACAGGTGACTGCTGGCCGAGGATGCTGCAAAGGTGAGAAATAAGTCCAAGCTGACAGGGTCACTGAGATTCAAGCAACAATAAACTTTGGAAGCTGAGAAATAGGCAGGTTCTGACTCGGACAGGAAATGGCTGAAGCTTGGGCTGGCAGAGGTAGTGAGCTTGGTGTCACAGCACGGATTCTGGGGCCAGGACTCCCAGTCTGAATGTGCCACTTACTAGCCCAGTGACCTTGGAAAGTCACTTAACATCCTCTGTAAAATGGGGCTTGCAATGGACCAACCTCCTAGGAAAACAGTGACGATGATGAGCTGCCGTGTACCACAGCGCCTGGTTCTCGGTAAGCCTTCACCAAGCACTCATCATGCCTGTTCTTCTCAGCCACCCCGCTGTTCCGTGGGGTGGAACAGAGAAGACAGACAATTAAAGGAGATTCTCAGAGTGCTCCTCTGGGAACGCAGGGAACAGGACCGAGCGGTAGTCTGGAGAAACAGAGGCATAGGAAACTGAGACAGACAGACCAGCACGAGTTCTAACTCACTGCTCACTAGAACGTGGAGGTCCGATCACTGGTATATCACTCGGCCTCACACCCCTCCACCTGCCTGCATCTATCCAGCCCACAAACTGTACGGCACACTGCGTGGCTCAGACACTGTTCAAGGCACACATGGTGCCCCTCCCCCCAAACCCTGGGATTAGGTGTGGGCAAGAAAACTGTAAGAGACTTGGAAATATACAAAAGATACAAGTACATAGAAGATAAAAGTTATAAGAAAGCATAAAATTCTGGAGAGACTCTATATTCACATTGGTTCTCAAATGTCTACGTACTTGTTCAACTTTAAATAAAAACTGATATTGAAAAATGTTAACTCTGCAAAGATAAGGCCAAGGTGGACTTATCCTTTAAGTTAAGATTAAAGCATGTATCTGTTTTTTCATGATTCCCGTTTTAACCAACTTTCTCAACTAACCAAACAACTAATGGTTCCAATCTTGTTAGACTATATTCAACTGCCAACTAGATATCTTGGCCTGCTTGTCAACAGACACCTCCAACTTGACACGTCCAAGACTACATTTGTCTTTCCCTCTAAATCTGTCCTGCTCATCTGTTGCCCAACTAGAAACCTAGGAATCGTTCTTGCCTCCTCCCCGTTCCCCAGCCGCACATCCTCATTCAGCAAAGCCCTGGTGAAGTCCCCTTCATAAATTCTAAAAAGCCCACTCGCCCTTTCCTTATCCCTATTACCACGGTTCTAGTTCTGCGAATTAGCACAGCTCAGAGGAAAGACTACAAGCCTTGAATCCATAAATACCTATGTTTGCGCTGTGCTGCTGCGTTCACAGGCTGTATGGACAAAACCCTGAGAGCCACACTTCCCAAAGGATGTAAGCAGCGGATCGCTAACACAGACCGGCTCGCAGCCGTACCACTTGCTCTGTCCCCCCGTTACTTCCACCACTTTGTCCCCCCTCCCCACACGCCCCTAAACTGAGAGCGCGGCCAGGGGCTCCAGCGCAGCTGGTGGACAGACTCGCCCGGGATCCAGCTCTGGCCCGCAGGCCAAGACAGCGGGAGGACAGCTGGCAGGATGCCCGTTGGCCGAGGAAAGTTACCTGCTGTAGGTACTGGTTGATGGTGATGTGCGCCATGGCCGCTACCGCCGCCGCCCCGCGGAGCTGCGCGCCCCGTCGCCGCCGTCGCGTCACTTCCGGGCCGCGGTCCGGTCCCGGCCCCGCGCCGCCGGCCCCGCCTTCCGCGCACGTTGGTTCCGGAGGCAGCGTGTGCGCGGGAGTGCGAGCCCCGTGCCGGTATGGCGGCGCGCCCGGGCTGAGGAAGGTCGGGGGCTGCGCTGCGACTCCCTGCCTCCCACACGAGGCCGCCTAGTCGGCGCCCCGGTGCCCGGGCCTTTCGGGCCCTCGGCTGTTGCGGGTTCCACACGGACCGCGGCGGACGCGGACTGCGGCGCCCGCGAGCTCGGGGCTGGGTCGGGTCGGGGTCTGGAGTGCTCCTGAGGCCTGAGGCACCGGCTCTGGTCGGGCCGAGTCGGGCGACGGTTGGGCTGGGCCGGGTGGGGCTGAGGGAGCGCAGCGGAGGGAGGACGAGGCCGGGCGGCGGAGACCGAGGCCGAGGCCGAGGCGGAGGCCGGGCGGGCGGCGGGCGGGGCGCTGCGGCCGCGGCCATGGCCGACGAGACCCCTCGGAAGGGCAGCTTCTCGGCGCTTGTCGGACACACCAACGGCCTCACCAAGCCCGCGTCTCTCGCCGCGGCCGCCGTCACCTCCAAGCCCGGAGCCGCCGGCGGCTCCAAGAAGCTCGTGATCAAGAATTTCCGAGGTGGGTGCGGGGCGGGCGGGGCGGGGGTCCCTCCCCTTGGCCTCTCGGGCTGCGACGTCGGCGGGGCGGCGCGGGCCAGCGGCGGCTTCCCCTTGGTCTGTATAGTTGGTCCAATGGCATTGAGTGACGCCAGATAACTCAGGTGTCCCGGTTCGCACGGCCGAGCCGGACCGAGTAGCAGGACTGAAGCTCTTCGTGATGTAATTTAATTACTTGCTCCACTTCTCACCAGCTCTGTCGCTGTCACCGTCTCAAAGCAGGCGTCTTCGATGCAGACACACCAGTTACAAGCTTATTCTTCACCTTCCTCCCAGCTTGGAGTAGTTTCAATCAACTTTAAATGTTGTAGAGAGCTTAACTATTCCACGTTTATACGTTTGTGAAACCCACTTGTTAAGTAAAGGAATACTGTTAAGATTTGTATGGTTTCCTACATGTGCTTATTCTGAGTATCAGTACTAGACGTATTTGTTTAGCCAAACGAAGATGGAATGGTTGCGTAGTCTGTAACCCAAGAAATTTATAAATGTGGTACTTGTATTGGGAAAACCTAATTTTTGCGCTCCTTACCTGTGTGTCTTTTAAGGACTTTTTTTGTGGAATAGTTTTTTAAAGATGTGTGATTCTTAGCATGGATGCCGTTACCCACTGACTCCATCTGCATTTACAGACAGACCTAAATTGCCTGACAACTACACTCAGGACACCTGGCAGAAACTTCATGAAGCAGTGAGAGCCATACAGAGTAGCACGTCCATCAGATATAACCTGGAAGAGCTCTACCAGGTAAGGCTCCACCTGTGCAGAAAGCAGAGCTCGTTAGAATTCTCACTGAGATGTAAGCGCGCAGTTTTCTTAGGGAGAACTTTTAGACCTGAGGGGGCCAGGGTCCGGTTTTTCACTTACCTGGTTGTTTCTTATAGTGTCTAAATAGCACAATTATCCAACTCCTGTGAAATGTGACCCAGACGTGGATCTTGTTGTGCTCCTCGGTGTTGTTTCAGAGTCAGTAATGAAGGGGATAATAGAAATCGACTCTTGCCTGCAACAAGAACAGTAGGAGTTCGGTGGCAGCGTGTCCCAACTCGAGGAGTGTTTTCCGTTTCTGGTGGTTGTGGGATTTTTGTTTCATTTTCAGGCCTCAGCTGTCTAGAAGGGTATTTTTTTTTTTTTTTTGCTGTACGCGGGCCTCTCACTATTGTGGCCTCTCCCGTTGCGGAGCACAGGCTCCGGACGCGCAGGCTCAGCGGCCATGGCTCACGGGCCCAGCCGCTCCGCGGCATGTGGGATCTTCCCGGACCGGGGCACGAACCCGTGTCCCCTGTATCGGCAGGCGGACTCTCAACCACTGCACCACCAGGGAAGCCCTCTAGAAGGGTATTTTAAAGTTAACCCATTACAGGAGAGAAATGCGTTTCTAAGAGTCACATGACTTCTAATATTTTCCAAATGTGCAGCAAACTATTATTATAACTCCATTATGTTATATATGAAACTCTTATTACAGTTTGACTTGTTAATGTGGATTTTCCCCTTTTAGTTGTGTTTTGTGATTAATTGTTGCAGTTAAAACGTGCAGACTGGTTTTGTTACATTTAATTTGAGATAAGGATGTTCCTTTTCTAACACCAGAAGAAATGATCAAAAGTTGGTTTCACTTTTGGGGTATTTCAGTTACACACAGACTGGGTTTCCTGATATCTTGTTTTTAAAGAATGACATTCGCTAACTGGTCTAATATTATCTACATTTTAGGTAATATAGCACAATTTCTACTAAGAGACTTAAATTTTTTTCTGTTTACATAAGTGATTACATTTTTCTGTTTACATAAGTGAAAAATTATGGAAACTATAAAAAGTACAAAGAAGAAAATAAAAATCACCTATATTCCTACCACCCAAAGAAGACTACCATGGACAGTTCGACGGACACCTGTCCCTTCTTTGTTTTAAGTTTGTGTGAGGTTATTGTATTGTTTAATCGACTTAATTACGGTGTAGAATATGTACTTCAACAAGTTTTAACAAATGTATCCAATTGTATAACCACCACACAATCAAGATACAGAGTGTTTCTGTCACCCCAAAAAGTTCCCTGAGGCCCCTTTGCAGTGGGTCCTGTCCTGTGCCCTAACCCCCAGTCCTTGGCAGTCACTGATGTGCCTTGTGTCGGTATGCTTTGCCATCTTCAGAGTCTCATGTCAGTGGAACCGTGCAACTGTGCCTAGCTCCTTTCGCTTAGGGTAGGGCTCGTGAGTTGGGCACATGCATGCGTCGTGACAGTAATTCGTTTCTTTGTTGCTGAGTACTCTGGGGACCACCAGTTAGTTATCCTGAGGTAATGGACGTCTGGGTGTCTGGTTTTGGGTTATGAATAAAGCTGCTGCAGGCATTCATGGGTAAGTCCGTGTGGACAGAAATTCTCATTTCTCTCGGGTGAACATCTAGAAGTAGGTTCTCAGAGTAAAATGGAAAGTGTGTGTTTAACTTTACAAGACGTTTCCTAACTTTTTCAGATGGCTTCACCGTGTTGCCTCTCTGCCAGTGGTGTGTGTGCGTTCCAGCTGCTCCGTGTGCTTGCTGGCATTGGGTATTGTCAGTCTTTTTAATTTTTACTATTCTAGTAGGTGAGTAGTGGAATTTCACTACGGTTTTAATTTGCATTTCCCTAACGATATTAGGTATCTTTTCTTGTGCCCGTTGCCATTCCGTACACCTTCTTTAATGAAGTGTGTGTTCAGATCTTCTGCTCGTTTTTTATGGTGGTGGTTACTTTCGTATTACCGAGCGTTTGAGTGTATTACGTGCTCTGAGCATGCATCCTGTACCAGGTGTTTGCCTTGCAAAAATGTTCTCCCAGTTTGCAGCTTGTCTTTTGATTCTCGTAACTATGGCTTTCAGAGAGCAGGCGTTTGAAATTTTGATGAAGTCTTCGTATCAGTTTGGTCTTTTATGGATTGTGCTTTTAGTGTCTCTCTGAGAAGTCTTTGCCGAATCTAAGGTGGTAAAGATTCTCCCTTGTATTTCCTTCTTGCAGCGTTTTAGGTTTTACATTTAGGTCTGTTATCTGTTTTGAGGTGAATTTTTGTATTTGCTGTGAGGTATAAATCCAAGTTCACTGTCTTCCCTGTGGAGGTCCAGTTGGTCCAATGCCATGTGTTGAGGCGTCTGTCTTCTCCAGCAAACTGCCTTTGCTCCTGTGTCAGAAGTCCTTGTCCCTGTGAGTGTGGGTGTCCTAAGTCTCAAAGTCTGGAGCGCTGGCCCTGCAGGTTTATCCTTTTTTGGGTAAACTTGTTTTGGGTATTCTAGGTCCATTATATTTCCATATGAATTTTAGAATCTGTTTGCCAATTTCTGCAAAGAAGCCTCCTAGGATTTTGGTTTGGATTATGTGTAATTGTAGGGGAGCGTGGGGAGAGCTGCTATCTTGACAACACTGAACCCCGCAGTTGACCACAAGGGGCAGCTCTCGCTTAGTTAGGTCTCAGCAATGTTCCGCTGTGCAGGTCTTGTACATCTTCTGTGAAATTTATCCCTAAAGCATTTCATGTTTTTATGGTATTGTAAAAGGTAGTATAAATTTTAATTTTTGGTTGTTGATAGTACATACAAATACAACTCATGTTTATACATTTATCTTGTACGTTGCTGTCTTGCTAACCGCACTTATCTCTGGTAGCTTTTTCGTAGATCCCATTGGATTTTCTGTGTAGACAATCATGTCGCCTATACACAGGGATGACTTTACTTCTCCCTTTCTAATCTGCATGCCTTTTATTTCCTTTCTTGCCTCATTGAACTATATAGAACCTCTGGTGGTTAGTACGATGGTTAATAGAAACGGAAAAAGCAGACATCCTTGTTTTGTTCCTGGTCTTAGGGGAGAAAGCTTTCAGTCTTTCATCATTGAACACCATACGATGCTAGCTGTGGGTTTTTCAAAAATACCCATTATCAGGTTGAGGAAGTTCCTTTCTGTTCCTAGGTTGTTGAGAGTTTTTATCAGAAATACATGTTGGATTTTGACAAATTCTTCTGTGACTGTTGAGGTGGTCATGTGATTTTTGTTTTTTAGTTTGTTAATTACATGGATTGATTTTTTCATATCTTAAACCAGTCTTTCATTCTGGTGTAAATCCTACTTGGTCATGATGTATTATCTTTTCAGTGTACTGTTGGACTCAGTTTCCTGACATTTTGTTAATTTTTGCATTTGTGATCACAAAGGATATTGTATTATTCTCGTGTAATGTCTGTGTCTGGTTTTAGTATCAGAGTAATGCTGGCCTCATAAAATGAGTTGGAAATGTTCTCTTCATTGTCTAGAAGACTTTGTGTAGAATTGGTATTATTTCTTTTTTGGTTTTTTTAAAAATAAATTTATTTATTTATTTTTGGCTGTGTTGGGTCTTCGTTGCGGTGTGCGGGCTTCTCATTGCGATGGCTTCTCGTTGTGGAGCACAGGCTCTAGGCGCGTGGGCTTCAGTAGTTGTGGCACTTGGGCTCAGTAGTTGTGGCTTGCGGGCTCTAGAGCACAGGCTCAGTAGTTGTGGCTCATGGGCTCCAGAGCGCAGGCTCAGTAGTTGTGGTTCACGGGCTTAGTTGCTCTGCGGCACGTGAGATCTTCCCAGACGAGGGCTCGAACCCGTGTTCCCTGCATTGGCAGGTAGATTCTTAAAGGGAAGTCCAGAATTGGTATTATTTTTTCCTTAAATGTTTGAGAGAATTCCCCAGTGAAGCCATCTTGGCTTTCTTTTTGGAAAGATTTTCAACTACAAATGTCATTAGTAGATACAGAACTATTCAGTTTATCCATTTCTTTAAGTTCACTCATCTTCTGCGATGTCTAGTCTGCCATTAATACCATCTGGTATAATTTTCACCTCTGCATTGTCTTCCTCTCTAGGTGTTCAATTTGAATCTTGTTTTGTATCTTCTCTTTGCTTAACTTTCTTTAACGCGTGGAGCACAGTTCCAGCTCTTCTGTGTCCTTGTCTGCTGGCTCTTCAATTCCAGGTTTGTTTTGACTGACTTTCTCCCCAGTGAAGGTGGTTTTCCTACTTCTTCGCATGTTTGATAGCTTTGATTGGATGCCAGACATTGCGAATTTTGACTTGTGTGGTAGACGCTTTTGTTTTGTTTGTTGTTTTGTTTTGTTTGCGGTACACGGGCCTCTCGCTGCTGTGGCCTCTCCCGCTGCGCAGCACAGGCTCCGGATGCGCAGGCTCAGCGGCCATGGCTCACGGGCCCAGCCGCTCCGCGGCATGTGGGATCTTCCCGGACCGGGGCACGAACCCGTGTCCCCTGCATCGGCAGGCGGACTCTCAACCACTGCGCCACCAGGGAAGCCCTGTATTTCTCTGAATATTCTTGAGCTTTGTTCCAGACTCGGTTAAATTATTTAGAATCAGTTTGACCTTTTAGACTGTTGCCTTTAAGCGTTGCTAGGCAGGACTAGAGCAGTGTTTCGTCCAGGGCTAATTGCCCTGCTGCTGAGACAAACCTTCCTGAATCCTCTGCCCGGTGTCCTGCTGTGTTCCCGCCTGGCTGGTGGGAAGTGTGTGAGCACCAGAGCCCAAGGTCTCTAAACTTTCGGCGGTTCCTTCCCTCACCTCGGCGGTCTCCTCCCACATACGTGCTGGACAGCGCTCTGCTGAGCCCTCGAATTGGACCCTGAGGTCCCCTGCCCTCGGGGCCTTCGCCCTGCAGACTGAGGCCTCAGCCCAGGGCGACTGCTGTGTGGCCTGGACGCTGATGCCAGAAGCAGAGCGGCTGGTGCTTGTGTCTCCTGTCTGCCACGGCCACGGCCTCTCGGAGCCCAGTGTGCAGCGCTTCGGAAACTGCTGCTTCGCGTATTCCTTCAGCGAAGGCTGAGTCCGCTTCCTTTACTTCGTCTGGACCCGGAGCAAGAGTCCCACCGAGTGCCCAGACTCAGAGGCTTTTGCTTTAGTGAAATACCGTGTCTTCCAGCGAGGCTTCGTTATTGCTCTTTCCCTGGAGATTTGACTGTCTGGTATCAATTGCCCATCATTTTCCTTAGTAGAATGACTTTGCTGGACCCTTTACCCAGGATGGGTTTCATAATCGTCACCATAGATATTATTGTAAACAGTGTTTCCAGATGCCCTGGGTATCGTGGGTGTCGGTGTGGGTGTATGTGAGACCCTGAGGGCTAGGGCTGCTTACCCCCAAAGTGGCACCATTCATTCCAGGGAACATCTCAGGAGGGCCCGTGTGGGGGGCAGTGGATGGGCTTTTGGACGCAGGTGTGCGGGCGGGTGCCTGGCCACTCAGAAGTTCCAGCAAGTCTAAGTACATCTCTGCAGAGTGAGGCGCTCACATCTTGTGGAGCGAATGGGGTGGAGATAGTAAGTGATGTCGCGGTGAAACTATCCTGGTCTCCAGTAGAGTGGACAGTGCACTGGACCTGGTGTTTCAGAGTAAAGCCTGAGTTTCTGCTGAGGTATATAATTTGCCAAAGAATCTTATGTGCAAGTAACAGTTCTCACCAAAGCTGGAAAGGTTTTTTGTTTGTTTGTTTTTGAGGAGGTTTTCAGGATTATTGAGGGAGAACCTCTTGTTTTGATGTTGATCAGTTTCCCAAAAGTGGGGTCTGGCATCTCCCCGTGCCAGGTCTGAGGAGGCCTCGGTGGAGGGAAAGGTCACCTCCAGCCTGTCTGCACAGCCTGCCTGCAGTTTCTTACTTTGTTTTTGGTTGGTAGAAAGGGATATTCAGATTACGTGAAAAAGTCGTAGTAGATACACGTCGTGCTGAGAGTCATTCTCTTGTTGTAATGCGAGGAGGAGGAGATGTTGAGTGCATCCATCTTTTCTGAATTTAGATCTGAAATCTCAACTTGCTGAAGAAAGCGTATCTTGTGTGTCTTAGGTCTGTGTGTTTTAGTCCTATTTGTCTCAATGAGACAACAGAAAACTGAAGACTGCATTTTCGGGAATGGTTTCGGGGAAGGCTAGGTGTTGATTTCAGACTAGTTTTTTGTTTGTTTTGGTTTTGGTTTTTTTATTACTGAAGAACAGTTGATTTCCAATGCTGTGGCAATCTCTGCTGTACAGCAGTGACTCAGTTACACACGTAGAGACATCCTTTTTTAAATATGCTTTTCCATTGCCATTTGTCCCAAGAGATGGGACACAGTTCCCTGTGTTATACAGTAGGACCTTGTTGTTTATCCATTGTAAATGTGGTAGTTTGCATCTGCCAACCCCGAACTCCCAGTGCATACCTCTCCCTCCCCCTCCCCCTTCGCAACCACAAGTCTGATCTCTATGGATTTCAGACTAGTTTTGATGCACAGAATCAAACCTGTCACAGAGAACTTGCGCTTGAGAAAAGCTGTGCTGCTGACCTTGAGTCACGGGGTAGATGTCTCCAGGAGACCCTGTGCCTGGTGAGAGCTCGGTGAAGGAGAATGGAGTGGAGTCGGGTCCTGATGGATTAATAGGGTGGTTGAAAGTGATGCAAGCGGGTGGGGAAGCCCAGAAAATGGGAGACAAGTGGACACCTTATTTGATGGGCCAATTTGAGAGTGTAAATGAGTCAAGAGTGAGTTCAGTGCGCGCGCTATTCAAAAACAGAGGATGTTCAGGTTCAAATATCTTAGGCCTAATGGGAAGGATTTTGTTAATTCAGCGGCTTTGGTCACTCAGCGAAATCAGTCATTTGTACGAGGGCATCACGTCCGGCATTCACAGTGGGGGCCGGGAGGGTGGATGTCTTCCTGGGGCACCGCCCCCCCTTCATTCTTCGTCCCACGCTCAGGACCAAGTCCTTGTCTCCTTTTTACGTTGCCCTGTCCTCGTTTCCTGTGGGTGGGAACCGCAGCGTCCTGGTGGCGGCTTCTGTGTGGTGTGCGTGTCGCGTTTACACAGGCCTGCCACCGAGTAGGGTGACCTGGGGCCTGGCTCCTCAGGAGAGTCCACAGGGGCGTGGTTTCCCGGGGCTGGGGGTGGGGGTTTGCTTTTCATTTTTCCCCTTCATTTACCTAAGTAACTCAGAGCACTTGCCCGCTCCTTCCCTTACGATTTCTCACTCTGAAACGTCGCACTCTGCTCTGACGTCAGCTGTCGCCTTAGCTGCTGGCACCCGAAGTGCGTAGTTGTAGGTGCCGCTTGGCTGTTTTGCTCCCTTGAGGCCCTGGCGGGGGGTCCCCGCTGAGGGGAGCGCCCTCGCAGGCATGGGTGTTTTGCTGGGACACTCGTCTGTCCTGAGGCAGATAAGCGTGTGCAGAGCGGGCGTGGTGGCAGGGCTGGGAGGCTGGGACGAGCGGGTGTTTCCCCTCGGCTACGCTGGTGTGAGGAAAACCTCTGTGTCCCAGTGCTAGGAGGGCCCAGGTCCTGCCGCTCCCCACCTCCAATGCCTGGATCCAGAGGTGTGCTCGGTACCAGTACCGGTGCTGGTCACGTGAGGTGCTTCGTACACCGCGAGGAGGCATTTCTAAGCGTCCAAGTGTGACTGAATCTCCTGAACGTGTTCTGGGGAGGGCCTCCTGTGTTGGGCCACTCCCGCAGCCCCGAAGAGCCCACGGCATCCCTGCCCCCCCCCCCGCAGGGAGCGAGCCGGTGACAAGGTGCCTGTAACATGAAGACGCCAGCAGTGACTCAGCAAAGACCCGAGACGTGCCGGCGCCCCCAGCACGCCTGGGTGCCCCAGGGCTTGGGTGGTGGTTTTAAGGGGCCTCCAGATTCTCAGAAAAGAAATCTCAGTGGGCTTCACGTAAACAGTAAGCATGTGCTCAACAGGACATATATATACGAGGGAGAGTTGGCTCTAGCGTTCAACCAAAAAAGTCACAGCTGGGGAGAGATTGTTTTGAGGACATTGACACCTGGTTCATGAATCGGAGCATTCAGAAAACGGTTCTAAGATGTCCTTTGATGAAGGACACGCACCACTACGCTTATCTTGATTTTTACCAAAGAAAAATGTTCTCTTCGTATATTATATTAAAAATTTACTTGGTAATAATTGTTTGTAATGATTAACTACTGGTGCAGAGGCCTTTGTTAGGAGGTTATCTTGGTTTTTTTTTTTGTAAGAGAGAAAGAGACAGTGGATCTTGGACTGAATTATGAAAACATGAAGCTTTGGGGAAAGGAATTGAAGGATGTAAAAACAAAATGTGGTTGGGAATCCCTTGTTCTAAGTAAGGCAGAATGTAAGGGAAAGGTATTTTTATTCTTTTAATTATTGTCATTAGTCCATATTCTCTTTGACCTTTTTGGGGTTTTTTTTGCGTTACGCGGGCCTCTCACTGTTGTGGCCTCTCCCGTTGCGGAGCACAGCCTCCAGACGCGCAGGCTCAGCGGCCATGGCTCACGGGCCCAGCCGCTCTGCGGCATGTGGGATCTTCCCGGACCGGGGCACGAACCCGCGTCCCCTGCATCGGCAGGCGGACTCTCAACCACTGCGCCACCAGGGAAGCCCTCTCTTTGACCTTTATAAATATGCATGTGTTTTATGTATTATATATTTCGTTACATAATTATTTTCTTAACATCTATAAAAATTTAAGTTACCCTTTTTTCCCCTCGGGAATATATTTGAGTTAAGATTCCAAAGTGTCTCTGTTCTGTATATCCCCCATGTATTTTAAAATAGGCAGTAGAAAAACTACATTTCTGTTTATAATATTTCGTATTTGGATTGAATCAGATGCTGATTTTGTACATGAGATTTGAAAGAAAATTTTATTAGAACTGGTACGAATATACAAGCATTATTCCTTTGATGTGGATCAAAACAGCTAATGAAAAATATTTCTGCCTCAAAACCTTGTTTCTGCATTAATTTGAGGCAGATTTGGCCCGTGCTCCTTCAGCTTATTTGGGACAGAATCATCAAACTCATGAGCGTGAAAGGAACTGGAATTCCTGTCGTTCTCCCCCCACTGGAGGGTGGTCACCAGGGTCTGGAGCAGGGATTTCCGGCTCTGATTTCACGTTGGCGATCGTCAGGGTCAACTCACACACCTTCCCGTGGCTCCACCTCAGACTAAGGAGTCATCCAGACACAGGCCCGGGGGCTCAAGCTGCTTTTGAGTCCTCGGGGGACGGTGTGCAGCCAGCTTGAGGGGCTGTTGAAGAGGGAAGCTTGCGAGTATCGTGAGCAGCCCACCTGGGGCCTGGGTGTCCTGCGGCTGCCAGCGCGGCACCATCCCATCTGCGCTCCAGGTTCACTGTTGTTAGGGACCATTTTTGCCAAACTTCTACTGGATTCCGGCGTTGCAGGGATAATTGCCCTTGACCATGATAACTTATTTGTGGATTACGTAAATGTGGCCGTGGCTTTGTGTTACGATTCGAGCTGTTTGTACAGATAGGTTGCTTTTAAAGAACAAATTTGTCTTTCACAGTGAATAACTCATTTATCCCTTTTGTTTTCAGGCTGTTGAAAACCTTTGTTCTCACAAAGTTTCCCCAGTGCTCTACCAGCAGCTGCGCCAGGTCTGTGAAGGCCACGTCCAAGCACAAATCCTTCAGTTTAGAGAATATCCTTTTTTTGGCTTGTGAAGTTCCTATTTATTACCTAAATCTTTTGAAACTGAACATTAATAGGATAAAGAACTAATGAGTATCCTTAATATTAAAGCAAAAGCTTTATAGAAACAAAACCTCACGTTTGTATCATATAACCCAACGTAGCAGATGTTTCTGGTGGAGTTTTCACTGTTTAAATTACTTGGCTGACCTGATTGAAGTCAGTGTCCGTTTCTCTAGTCCGTTTGGAAGCGTTTAGGAAGAGTCTGAAAAACACCTTAAGGTTGGAGTGCTGCGGTTCTTTATTCTTGTTTTTTAAAGATCTGTGTTAGTTTTCTGTGATTATAACCAATTCCCACAGAGTTGGCCGCGTGAACCAACCCCGGCCTCTTGGCCTGCGCTCTGCAGGTCAGCTCGCGCTGGGCTCAGGGGCTCTCGGCTCTGGGCCTCGCCAGCCCAGATCATGCCGGACCTTTGGTTGCCCCGGGTGGGGCCGCACCTGGCCGCACCCCCCAGGCCTCCCAGCGCCTCAGGTTGGCTGGCGTGGGCTTGACCCTGTGCAGCCTTGCTGGCCCCCGCTGGCCACGGAGACCAGTCAGGGCGCCGCCACGCGATGAGCGCCTCGGCTCAGCACTGGGCACTGGAGATGCCGGGCCGCTGCCGAGGTGGCACCTGCCTCCGTGTGCTTCCGACGCAGGCTTTTTCAGACTGTTCGCGGAAGGTCTGATCCCATGGGCCATTGTAGCTGTGAGCAGTTGTAACGGTTCTTCCCGAATTACTTGTTAACCCTTCAACTATTTGGTCTTTGCTGTGACTCGCTCTGTTCCTGAGTTAGGAGCGGACCCTTGAGAAAATGAGTGAGGCGCTTGGCTGGGACCCCTGTGGCTGTGGTCAGTGCGCCCCCAGCGCCTTCCGATTTCACACGCCAGAAACGGGCTGTTGTGTGTTGCCTCCTCTCTCTGTGCTCGGAATGTTGCATGGAACCTTGCAGCCGTGCCGAGCCGCGCGCCTGCTGCACCTCGGCCGAGGGGCCGCACTGAGGGGTGCCCCCGTGTCTGGTGCCGTGGAGCTGAGACAGGCTGGAGCAGGGCTGAGGCCCTGGAGGCCGGGTCCTTGCCTCCGCCAGCTGCCTGCACACCCGTCCAAAGGGAGTAACGGTGCGCCGTGCGGCTGGGTGTGAGGGTGCTGTGTGGGCTGTAGGCGGTGTAGACGTTGTGACCGTGGGGCTTCAATTAACCTGTGCACGCAGTGCCCGGGTGCTTGGCGAGGTTTTCCCTAGGAGCCCGCACCAGGTGTCTTTTGCTGTAAACAGCGTCCCGAAAGTCAGGTCGTGCACGTGGTGTACGGATGAGACGTGACGTACGTCTCTGTGCGACCAGAAGTGACCATTGGCCCTCAGCCGTTGTCCTCCGTCTGCCCGTCCCCCGGTGCTGTTCATAGTGGCTGGCTTTCTCGCCTCTGGGACAGCATCTCCAGAGCTGCCCTTTGGGGCGGGGCCTTTGGTCCACCCCCCATCCCACGAAGCCTCAACGGGCAGTGGGGTGAAAGGGAAACGGGGAGGGGCAGGAAGAGATGGAGGCAGGGGAGTGCAGGCAGGTTCATCACAGGTAGGCAGGGAGACACAGAGGCTGGAAACCACCTGTGTGGCTTCTGAGCTTCTGCCCTTTCAGTATTCTGATCACTAAGCAACGTGCCTGACTCGGAGGCGAGGAGAGCGGAAAGTAAGGGGTAAACATTGCAACAAGTAAATTGGCCGGTGTTTCTGAAGTTTTCCTTAGCAGGTCTGCACAGACTCGCTAGATAGTGTTTTATTTTTAAAGAAGATTAACACATGCTGGCAGGATCACTGCAGACAAATGGTAAGCCTGCTAACATGCTCCCTGAGTGGGTCTCAGTGCACACGCCCTCTTGGGTCTTTTCCTCCAGCCTCTGGCTCAGCTGGACGGAAGGCAGATCTGAGTAGCTGGGAGTCTGTGCCCCCTTTGCATCCAGCTGTGTTGTTTGTTTTTCTTTTTAACCAAAGCGTGGCCCCATCCATCTTCCCTCAACCCCCAAGGAAGGCAGGGCCCGGTTGGGAGCTGGGATGGGGAATTCTGTTCAGGTCAGGTGCTGCCATCCAGCTCTGACCGAGCTGGACAGTGGCTGGAGAAGAGTGGGGACGGCCTGCTCTTCTGGGGTGGGGCTGGCTGCAAGCTTGGCCTTCGGGCCGACCGCACAGGTGACTCGTGGTGCCTGTGATTCCCCGTGGGTCTCTGAAGTTTTCCTTGATCTCAGTTTATGCCTGAGAATCAAGCCTGAATCCCAGGAGTTTACTGTAACTAGACAACCAGGCTTAGATTTAGTAGATATATTGATTCTAATTTGATTTTATATATATGAGTTTTCAGGGTGACCTGGCTGAAAATTATGTAAGTGAGAGAAGAGATAGTATCAATAGCTTCCCTAACTAGGTTGAATTCTTTGGTTTCCTGACTGAGGTGAGTAGGCGACAACGAATGAGTCTCTCTTGGGCCAGGCACCGGGGGACGGTAGAAACAGGTGAATGTGTCGGGAGGGTTCTCTCTACGTGTGTAAGCACACCTCCACGACACAGTCTGTGGCGCTCCCTGAGAGAGCCCCGGGGCCACCGCCCACCACGTGAGCCTGCAAAGTCGAGTCGAGTACACACACATGGCTGAGAGCCTCATGCCAGCATAACGAGCCGGAATGCTGGAAGAATTCAGCTTAGAGCATCTCCCAGTCTAAGGAGGTTTCACCACGTCAGTCAGGAAATGACTGAATTTCAAAGGCATCTTTGAGGCGAAGTGCTGTACAATCCCTCCAGTCAGATTTTCTGGATAAAAGAGATGAAAAGCAAACACCATGGGGAACATGTAAATTCAGGGAAAAATCAATCATGAGGGTCTTGAAGATAAAAGCATCTTTTCATTGAGAAGCAATCATGTTAGACTTGAGACAGCCAGGGTTGGATGTTTTGTCGGTAAGGTACGTAATAAGTCAGGTCCTCCTCTTGCCCTCCAGATCATGATCAGAAGCATCTTCCTGTTTCTGGATCGTACTTACGTGCTTCAGAATTCCATGCTTCCTTCCATCTGGTGAGTGTCCCCCGTCCTGGTCTGTGGCTGAGGCTGCGGCCGACCTGTGTCTCCGATGGTTGATTTGATGACACGTGCCCGACCGTCTGTCTGTGGCCCTCTGTGTTGGCCAGGGTCGCTGGCACGCAGGCCTGCCCCTCAGTGGCTCTCGGCCCGGAAGTGTCTGTCACCACGAGGGGCAGCCGCCGAGCCGGCAGCCGCCAGTGCAGCACGTTCTCCTGTGGGCACGGAGGTGCCTCGTGAAGTCGGTTTCTGTCACCTCTTCCACCTCTGCTCTGGGAAAGGCTGGGGAGCCGGTCACTCTCTGATGGCGCCCCCCGGTACTCTGCCGATGGGCCGGGCACAGGGCGTTGGCTTCCATCTGCTCGGGGCAGTGTGAGTCGGAAACCCTGTGCCCACGTTGCCCTGGGTCGCTGGTCCCCGACTTCCAGCGTCGTCCCCGAGCAGCTCAGCCTTGGTGACAGGGCCTGTCTGTGGTCTCGCCCTCGGTCCTCCTGGCCTGTGCCCACGTGGACGTTCCCTCCCGATTCAGCACGCTGTGCCCTCTCGCCACCTCTAAGCCCCGTCCTGTAAAGTCGCTTCCTTTTCTAGCTTCCTGGCCGTCCGTTCACTCTGACCCAGGGCGGTGCGATTTCTCCTTCTACCACCGGGAAACCGCTTGTCTTTGTTTCCTGTAACCCACGCGTGGGGCGGCTGGGGCCCTCTCTCCCACGTGATCCCACGTCCCCTCTGCTCCTCTGTCCTCTCAGCCCCAACTCCTGCACGCCTCTTACTAGACACCCACGAACCTCTGCAGGACAGATCGTCGTTACTCAGAGAAACAATCAGTTTGGAAAAGCTGATGATGACAGGAAGTCACAGAGCTCCTCCTCTGTGCGGGGCTCTGTCCTCAGGGCTTCGGCACCCCCTGACTGACTCCATGAGGGATGACTGTCCTCCAGATGGAGAAACTGAGGCAGCGCGGCTGCTGCCGCAGGACCTTCTTCTGAAGCCGCACTCTCAGCTCAGGCTCCAGCAAAGCCACCAGGATGTGCCCGCGGCTTCCTCCTCCCCCGGCGCGCCTGGGCACAGCAGGCTTCCTCTCCCCACCTCCTCCCATCTCAGCTAGTGGGCCGCTCCCACGGACTCTGCAAAGCTCAGGCCGGGGCTCCACTGCACACCCGAGTTTCTCACGCGCCCTCACAGCGATCCCTGCCGTCCTGCACGAGCACACTTGCCTCCCTGCCTGCTGCAGTGGACGGGGGCTGGTAGGCTTCACGCTCTGGGCAGTGCCTCCAGGTTAGACAGCAGGGTTACGTTGTAAACTACGTTTAGACTCTGGAGCCTGACAAGCTGGGCACAGCAAGCTCCTTGTAATCTCTGCCTCGGTTTCTCCATCTGGAGGACGGTCATCCCTCATGGAGCTGCTCTAAGGATGGAGTCAGTCAGGAGGTGCTGAAGCCCTTAGGACAGAGGAGCAGAGGGGACATGGGATCACGTGGGAGAGAGGGCCCCAGCCGCCCCACGCGTGGGTTACGGTAAACAAAGACGAGCGATTTCCCGGTGGTAGAAGGAGAAATCGCACTGCCCTGGGTCAGAGTGAACGGACGGCCAGGAAGCTAGAAAAGGAAGCGACTTTACAGGACGGGGCTTAGAGGTGGCGAGAGGGCACAGCGTGCTGAATCGGGAGGGAGCGGGCTGAGGGAGTGCGATGGACTCTGGTTTGCACCCTCAGTTCTGTCGTCCTGTGGCCAGGGCCACACGGGAGGCGCAGCTGGAGGATGGGAGCAGGGCAGGCGGAGGGTCCCAGGGCTCCCGGGCAGGACGGCGGAAGCCCACTGACCCATGCAGGAAACGGGCAGCATTGATGAGGAAAGAAATGGAAGGCACACCAGACTGTCAAGAAGGAAAACTTTTTAAAAAGGAGTTCTTGACACCCGGACCAGAGAGTCAGCAAGTCAGTAGCTTGGGGCTGATATTCATAGTGTAGCTGGAGCTTCACCCAGAACTTCCAAGAAGTGAAACTAAAACAGTCTTGTCTTCTCTGTTTGTACAGGGATATGGGATTAGAACTATTCAGAAACCATATTATTAGTGATAAAATGGTTCAGACAAAGACCATCGACGGCATCCTGCTGCTGATCAAGCGGGAGCGGAGCGGGGAGGCCGTGGACCGCAGCCTGCTGCGGGGCCTGCTGGGCATGCTGTCCGACCTCCAGGTGGGCCCCGCGCGTCCTCACAGCCCGTGAGGGCGGCGCTGCACCCGGGCGACGAGGTGGCCACGATGTCGGTGTCGGAACTGACACCGTTAGGGTATTGGTGCAAGTATGGGAGGGGAATGACTCGACTGGCACTCACCCGGGGGCGGCCGGGGCCTGGGAGCACCCTGGGCAGAGCAGGGGGGCTGGGCGGGCCCAGGCAGCTTGTCACGGGCACAGGTCACGGCAGCCGTGCGCCCTCAACGTGGGGCTGCACCAGCACTTCAAGCTGAGAGCTAGGTTTCTTCGCTGTAATTGGTCGTTAACCCTGCTCATTTTTTAGGTGTATAAAGATTCATTTGAACTGAAATTTTTGGAAGAAACTAATTGTTTATATGCTGCAGAAGGCCAAAGGTTAATGCAAGAAAGAGAGGTGAGACAACGAAATGTTTCTGAATTGCCTTATTTCATTTTCATAGATGTGCATCTAAGTGTGATTTCTACATGTTTGTCTCTTCACGCTGGCAAACATCTCACTGAAAATCTTCCGAAAGTTACAACCTAGTTTAAATTCCAGTGATGAGCTTCTTTGTGAGTTTATTAAGGGCTTAATTTTTTTCTCCTAATTTAGAAACCCTTCTATTGTCCCCCGCCCCCAGCAAAAAAAAGCTAGTGAAATAGCTTCTAAAATACATAAAGAAACTCAAGCTGAAACAAGAGTTTAAAAGGTAATTCTTAAACATGAAAGAGAAACCTGACATGTTACAAATTTTCATCTCTGTGAGGCATTGAAAAGATTACCCAAAAAGCCACTGGAAGAAACCATGTGTTTAGTAGTAATGAGAACCCAAAAACTTGATAGCTGGTTTCTCGGGTATCAGAGCCCAGCTCAGCAGGAAGCCCCTCGGGACCATCACAGGAGGGGGAGCCGGAGACTGGCCTGGCTGCCGCCCCCTGGCCAGAGCCTCAGCAACCCCTGTCATGGGGCCTTTGCTGTGCAGGCGGGTGACCCTTCACCCCTGGAAACTCAGAGAGAGTGTGTTTTGAGATCTCCTGCAGCCACTCTCTTTGGGGCCTCAGAGGAACAGCCTGTTGCTTGGCGTTTGCCGACCCCGCCAAGCGTGGGCTGGGGGGTGCCGTGCTGCCTGCCCCCATTCCAGACGTTACCTTCAGTCTCCAGGATGGGGCTGAGGGAAGCCTCCTGCCGTGTATCTCCCTCCCCCTCCTCAGCACCCCTGCTCCTGGTACTCCGTTAATGTTTGGGCCTGAATGTACTGTCTGCTTTTTTTTCTTAAATAAGGAAAACAGTATTTCAGCTTCTTGGGTAACATGAAGGTTTTTGTTGCTGATGTGTTTAAATGTTGTGTTTGGAAGGTTCCGGAGTACCTGAACCATGTGAGTAAGCGCCTGGGGGAGGAGGGTGACCGCGTGATCACGTATCTAGACCACAGCACACAGTGAGTACCACTCCCGCGCTCAGCTCCGTGACCCGCAGCGTCTTGTAGACTCACTCGCTGCTCTCTGAACCTGAACGTATTCTGCTCCTGGGACAGTTTGCTTGTTGTCTGTGATTACTCAGCACGTGTAAGTCACACTGACTGGTGGCCTGTGGTGAGTTAGCGTCCAAAGGGAGTGATTCAGGCTGAGATACTTGGTATCTTCTTATAGACAGTTTATAGTTTATGTTATAAATGTGTAACATTTATAGAAGTTTATGTTAATGAGGTATCATCGAGTATAGGCAATTTCAGTTGTAAAGTTTTGTTGGACATCTGATATAGCTGTAATTTTTCCTTATGGTACTGAGTCACATTATTTTTTCTTTCAATGTTTACTTATTATATTTATCTTTGGTTACGTCGGGTCTTAGTTGTGGTATGCAGGATCTTTTGTTGCAGCATGCGGGCTTCTCTCTAGTTGCGGTGCACAGGCTCCAGAGCGCGTGGGCTCTGTAATTGTGGTGCCCGGGCTCAGTAGTTGTGGCCCACGGGCTTAGTTGCCCTGCGGCACGTGGGATCTTAGTTCCCCGACCAGGGATCGAACCCGCGCCCCCTGTGTTGGAAGGTGGATTTTTAACCACTGGACCACCAGGGAAGTAACTTGTCCCTTCTCTTTTCATCCAATTTTTTTTTTTTCCTCTAAACCTGAGGTCATTGTGTAGCTAGGGAAAAGTACAAGGGCAGGTTTTGTGAATGTCTGCGTCAGGCACATAATATTTATTCAAGTGAGGAAGATTAGAGCAGAAACGTGAGAGACGGAAAAGAGAGATGTTTTTAAGAGGGAAAGTGCTAAAACGTGCAGAACGTGGTGACTCCCGGGGGTGGGGGGAGGGGCCAGGCAGGATGAAAGAAAGGGACAGGATGTGACAGCTTGAGAACGTGGAAAATAGAGGGTCGTGAAGCAGAGGTGAGGCTGCTGTCAGACACCTGGCGCTGGAGGTGCGGTGCCGTCGGGCCGAAGCGGGGTCCACGGGGGTGGGAGGGGGCGGGGGGGTGGAGGAGACTGTGTGCAGCGCCCGGTGGTGCCGGGCCCCTCGGCCCCTCCTCCCCGGGCTCCGGTGTGTAGATGCTGTGTTATAACTGCCCCTTCCCCAGTCTTGCTTAGGAGTGTCTGAGAGTTAAGCAGAGCAGAGGGTGGCCCCCCTCAGGTTAGGGTTTCGAGGGGCGCTGCCCGAGGTGGCTCCTGTGGTGTCGGGCGATTCAAAGGTCACAGAGTGAGAAACGGTTTTCGGAGAAACAGGAGGGAGGTGGCGCAGGTAAGGAGCCGCGGCAGCCTACGGGCTGCGCTCCGGGCGCCCCTTCCCGCCTCGCCCGTGCACGCCGCTACCCTCGGGACGGGCGCTGCGGGTGTCGGTGCAGGCCACACCTCTGGGCCCTCCATGCCCGGAGCCCGAGTGCCTGCCGCGCCTGCCTCTGGGGTCGCCCTGAGGTTCACCTGAGGTGGTGTGGTGAAAAATTCCTCAAAATGAAGGCCGAGGTCAATACCCCTGGGAGCGAAGTGGGGGCTCTGATCTCCTAAAAGAAGAGCTGAGCGAGCAGGGGCGATGGGGGAGGAGTGGCAGCTATGTGTCCTGCAGGACATTCTCGCGGCCGCTCTGAGAAGTCAGATTTTGAAGAGTGGTCCTGGGGGAAGACAGGCAGGAAGAAGTGAGGGCAGAGGGGCAGCTGTGGGTGCAGGAGACCGTCTGTGGGACCCAGGCAGGGCAGGGTCGCGGGCAGCCCGCCCGGGTCGTCCCCAGGTGCGGTGGGCGAGGGTGCCTCCCTTCCGCTGCTGTCCGCCTCTCCCGGGGCCCTGGTGACCTGAGTCTGTGTCGGCGTCGGCGATGGCTGGGCGTGTGCTGACTTGGGCTCAGCTGCGTGGATGGGGGTCCCCGTCCTCCACAGCCGACAGGCTCTCCCCTGTACTTCCTTCCTGACACGCCTCTGTTTACTTCCCAGGAAACCACTGATTGCCTGTGTGGAGAAGCAGCTGTTAGGAGAACATTTAACAGCGATTCTGCAGAAAGGTAGGTTTTCCCAGCTCTGCGTCTCTGCACTGATTGCTCGTCCTTGATTTGCTAAGAGAGTTAGCAGAGCGTTGTAAGCACGCGAGGACACTTGTTGTTGTAAGAAGACAGGCACTAAAATCATTGGAAAAATGATGGACATTAGCCCTTAAGGGGAAAACTGATTACACGCAATAGTGAAAGGCGCCCGTAAGAACCACGGTTTAAGCTAAAATCACGTGAAGTCCTATCCAGGCTGAGAGGTTGGTTGCGAGAGGCCCTCTGGCCGGCAGACGGCCTGGGCTGTGCTCACAGGCCCCATCCTGTACGGGGACGTCCCTCCTGGGCACTGACCCACAGGTGTGGACACGCGCGGTCCGACGGGCCGGGGGCGCCCGCGGGCTGCATCCCTGCCCTGCGTGCGGCTCTGCGGCAGATGAGCTGCTGGCGCCATGGCCCCAGGACAGAGGCGGACCAGGCCAGCTCGGCACGCGGCTGACGGTGCAGTTTTAGCGCCGTGCTGTTAGAGGTGATGTGACGTTTCCACTCCCACCCTCACTGTAATGAGCACAGTCTAACCTTGCACACTTTAGTGCTTGGTGTTGCTTTTTATAGCATTTAGTGTTGTGCTTGAAAGTCATTTTGGAGCCACGGGATCTGTTTCAAGCTATTGGAAACCTTAAAGTCTAATTTGGGGAAGGCCCAATAGCCCCCAAGTGCATCTGGTTGGGGTCTGCTTTGCCAGATGGTAATATTATCTCTAATGAGACACTAAACATGGGGCTTCCAAGTGAAACCAGAATGAAGCCAAAAGGAGAGAATTAGTGTTCGTGAGCATCTGCTGTACTTCATGTAAATGCCTTCTGGTCCTAGAACAGCCCCAGTTTACAGCGAGACACTAGTGCCTTAGATCACGGCCTGAAAGCCAAGGGCCAGGGTGCGAATCTGGTGTCTCCTGCTCACATCACACTGGAGCCCACACACTAGTACGTTTCCACGTGGATGGAGCCTCGATTTACTGTCCACCTGAAACAAGTGTCCTCCGATTTCATACTAGGTGTTTATTAAAAAGGAGTCACTTTTTTTGGGGGGGCGGGGGTGCCACGCCGTATGGCATGAGGGATCTTAGTTCCCTGACCAGGGATCGAACCCTCGTCCCCTGCAGTGGAAGCACAGGGTCTTAACCACTGGACCACCAGGGCGGTCCAAAAAGGAGTCACTTTTAGAAGAAAAGGGAACTTCAAGTAGACAGTAGAAATTTGGATGAATCGTTTCAGTGTGTATTTTGATAAGCAAAATTATTTCAAGAAAATGGAAAATTATATATATGTAAGAGTATAGTCTAAATTTTATTAAAGGCATTTTAAAAATTAAAAGCTATAATTTTTGAATTTTTAAGTCATCATTCAGCGTTTCAGTAGATCAGTTGTAGAATAAGTTATCTGCATCAGTAGATCAAATCGTAATTGAGAGAAATACAGACATTTAGAGCCTTGCTCAGGGTCCGTCGGCACAGCCTACGTGTTTGTGTGTCTTTGACGTGTGGACGGTGCCTGATTCACAGCCGAAGCTGAGGCTGCAGTCACGTGACTGGCTCACAGCTTCTCCGCTCTAACCTCACTGCCTCCCCACAGTTACCAGAAAGCAGGTGGTTAGAGCGTCCTCCACGAAGCTCTCTGGCTGTGGTGGTTTTAGAAAATCTTTGTAAATCTTTGTTAAAACCTGAAATAGTAAAGACCTAAAAAAATGCTGTTAAGCACCTCCAAGTATCTGATAAACAATACATGTTTTCCTTCCACAATTTATTATACAGGTGAATAAAATAAGTCAACTAAAAGATTAGATTTGATAGGTTATCTTAGGCAGATATACTTTCTGGCTGATGGACTAAATCAGAAGTGATTTGGGGTCGTAAAGCTCCCAGGTCAGAGAGTTGGTGTGAGCGTTCTTCAGACCTTTGCTGCAGTGGCCAAATAAGGGGCCTCCGTGCGGGGAAGGAGTGGGGACTACACCTCCCAGCGTGGTGCTCAGGGGACCAGACTCGCCTGCTGGGCTGCGTCACGGGGCCTTGCCCGCCTAGGAACCAGCCGACCCCTGGGTTTCCGCGTCCGCGGGGGCCCTGTGTGCCGCGAGCCCCAGCCCAGCCTAGCTTTTGCTCGTGCCGCCATCCCACCCGCCGTGCCGAGCTAACATTGCCATGTGATCTCAGGGCTGGACCACCTGTTGGATGAGAACAGAGTGCCTGACCTCACTCAGATGTACCAGCTGTTCAGCCGCGTGCGGGGCGGCCAGCAGGCGCTGCTGCAGCACTGGAGCGAGTATATCAAGGTGCGTGGCCATCGGTCGGGCTCTGTGAGGGACGGGCGTGGGGCCAGCATCACACATGTCCCTCCAGGTCCCCCATGCACAGGAGTTTGAGGGATGAATACCGTCTGGGTGTAAACACATTTTAAAAGCTGCCATTTGGCCATTTGTCGTCAGTGTAAGTATTGGGTTGGCCAAAAAGTTCCTTCGGTTTTCAAGTAGAAATAAAAGACACATTTTTCATTTTCACCAAGAACTTTATTGAACAACTTATTCACTGTTTTGTTCCACTACCTTCTGCCATTTTTCAGGCAACTTCATAATTCCGTCGTCCCAAAACTTTTTACCTTTTTCAGCAGAGAACTGTTCAGGTGCCTTTCACTGTCTTCCAGGGAATTGCATTTTTTTTCATTAAGAGAATTTTGTAAAGACTGAAATAAATGGAAATCTGAAGGTGCAGTGTCTGGCGATACGGCGGATGAATCAGAACTTCCCAGCCGAGCTGTAACAGTTTTTGCCTGGTCATCATAGAAACATGCGGTCTTGCGTTATCCTAATGGAAGATTATGTGTTTTCTGTTGACTAATTCCAGACACTTTTCATCGAGTGCTGCTTTCAGTTGGTCTCATTGGGAGCAGTACCTGTTGGAATTAATCGTTTGGTTTTCCGGAAGGAGCTCATAATAGAGGACTCCCTTCCAATCCCACCCCACACACAACATCACCTTCTTTGGATGAAGACTGGCCTTTGGTGTGGTTGGTGGTGGTCCATTTCACTTGCCCCACGATCTCTTTACTGTACAGTATCCACTCATTACTGTACAGTATCCACTTTGCATCGCCCGTCACGATTTGTTTTAAAAACAGAACGTTTCAGTAGAGAATTATCTGCGGAAATACCATCCAGTAGGTTTTCTTCGCTTAACTTACGTGGAACCCAAACATCAAAGCGATGAACATAACCACGCTGGTGCGCATGACGTTCAGTGCTTGATTTGGAGAGTCTGAGCATTTTGGCTCTCTACCCCGTGGTGTAACATTGACTGTTCTCAATGAATGTCTCGGTTTGATCGCTATCAGCTTGAACTGGCCTACTCGACCGGAGCCTCGTCCAGCGAGCAATCTCCAGCACAGAACTTCGCAAACCACTTCCGACGCGTTCGCTCAGTCACAGCGCCTTCTCCATGCACTGCACAGATCTTTTTTGTGCTTCAGTTGCGTTTTTACCTTTCTTGAAATAATAAAGCACAATATGCCGAGAATGTTGTTTTTTCTTCCATCTTCAGTATTAAAATGACTACACAGAGATTCACCAATTTTGATGTCTTTTTTTAAATGCACACTGATGTGACAGCTGTCACAATACAGTCTAACAAAATTGTTTTGAATGAAGTTAAAGGCAGCTAAGCGCTACTAGAGCCATCTTGCAGAAGAAACTGAACGAACCTTTTGGCCAACCCGATACTAGCTGAGTTCTACAATTGAGATTTTCAGAAGTCGTTTTTGTGAATCTACTGTATAAACGTGATCTCATGCCTTTGCTCAGTGGGAACTCTCACGTATTTTGGTATGTCAGGTGGGTGTGTATGCTACTTTGTTTCCTAGAAATCCAGGATTTACTATGTAAGCATGTGCTTGCGGGTTTCTGCGTGTGTATGCGTGCATGTGCGTGTGTGTATGGTTATCAAAAGGCAACAGGAGAGATCCTTGTGGTGCTGACTGCTTGTCCTCTTGGCCGTGGGTGTAGATGACACACACAGGTGATGCCTGCCCAGGCGACGCACACACAGGGAGCTACAGGCGAACACTGCGACCCGTCGGGGTGGGATGGGTGGGCTGTGTCAAGGCCAGTGTCCTGGCTGGGGCGCTGCTCAGTAGCTTCCCACAGGGCACCGTCGGGGAGACGAGGCTTAGTGTGCGAGGACATCACCACTGTTTCTGCTGCACGTGAATCTGTGACTGTCACAGGGAAAATTCAGCTGAGGAAAAAGATAAAGGAAATAATCAGACCTGAAGTCGCATGTTGGTCTGCATGTGGCCAGCTTGGACACACGCACACACGCAAGCACGCACACATGCCCCCAGGATTTTGTGCGGTTGCATTGAGCTGAAAGGCATGAGCGACTCACGCTGGGTCAGCACTGGAGCTTTATGTTAAGAAAGGCCAGTGGAGATTTAGGGTTTTGCCGACCAGTAGTCCTGAGAGAACAGGAACAGGTGCTGAACACAGGAGTTCACCTTTGCAGTGTCCATTCTCGGCAGGAAAAGTCAGTGTGTGAACACGGTTCTGAGGGTCCACTAATGATAAGCAGTTATGCCGTGACAGCACAGTGTTTCCTCACAAAATAAAGCTGACCCTCATGTGTCGTGGTCTTATGTACATTATTTTAAAATCCTGTCAGTGTGAAGGGGTACAGAGTGAAGACTGAGTCCCTCCTGCCCCTGCTGGTCATGCCCTGTCCCTCTCCAGAAGGTCTTTATGCCACGTCATTTGTACCTTTTCACCAGCGATCAGCCTGCACGGGCACCTTTGACGTGCAACTGTGTGTGTTTCCTGTGAAGACGTGTCTTACATTGAACCACGGTTGTGTTCAGCGTCTCTTCAGCTGGTAGTTTTTCATCAGATAGTGAACTGTTGTTGTCACGCACAGACTTTTAGTAATGTTTAAATAGCATCTTTAAATTAAAAATACAGGCTAAAAACCAGGCTCTAAACCACCCACGGTTAGAAGTGAAGGGGAAAGAAAACTATAGTCAGGAAGTCCAAATAGGTGTATCAGGTTAAGGGGATTACTTTCTATTTGAGGAATTTATAATTAAAATTTTTTCTTCAGAAAGCAACAGACATTTCCCCAGTAATTGATAAATTCTTCCAGAAGCAGAATTGTAACCCTAAAGCATTAGTTGCATATCCACTTAATTTTTAGAAGGTGGACTAAATTTGTGGAACTTTTGAAACTATTTAGTGTTTAACACCAGGAGTGATTAATTTATATAAAACTATCATGATTGTTTGATAGCAGGAGAAAAATTGTGTTGTATCAGAAACCTGTTGATGACTTGGGGTATGTTTTTGCAGACTTTTGGGACAACAATTGTTATCAATCCTGAAAAAGATAAAGATATGGTGCAGGACCTGCTGGATTTCAAGGACCGAGTAGACCACGTGATAGAAGTGTGCTTCCAGAGGAACGAGAAGTTCATCAACCTGATGAAGGAGTCCTTCGAATCGTTCATCAACAAGAGGCCAAACAAACCTGCAGAGCTGATCGGTAGAAACACATGCTTCTATCCTTTTCTTAACAGGGGATAAAGCAGAACTCCAGTAGATTGTTTCCCAAAGGTTCAGCCTCCGTATGGGGAGGGCAGGGCACATGCCTTAACAGGACACACCTTCCCAAAAAACCATGCACACAGGTGTGTGCTTATAGGTGTATTAGATACATATGTAAGTGTGTGGTACTTGCATAAGGGTGAATGTAGTTGTGATTTTGTAAGGAAGTGGAGCTTGACATCATAAGAGAGGAAGGGACATAAAGATTTATCCTAGTTTGTACTACTCACAGCTCCAGAGCTGTTTTTGTAAGGATGAGCCCTGATTCTCTATGTCGACTACAAGCCAGTGATTTCTGCTCAGAAATTGGATTGAGGTTTGTTACATATGAACGTCACGAGGTTATGAGGATAACTATCAATCTCTAGATAATACTTAACAGGAGATGCTATTTAGTCACTATCTTTGTATCCTCCGGTCAGTATTAAGGTACGGTAAAATTGACATCTTAGGAGATAGCATATTTTAAGATGAAACAGGTTTTAAATTACCACTTTATATAATTATTTCATGATAATATCAAAATATTTTAGGATTCACAGAATTTCATTAGTGAGTAAATTTTTTTAATTTTTTTTTTTGAGACTGACAGGAGGCAAAGGGCAGGGGAGGCATGATGCAGACTTGGGCTCTGTTGAGGGTTGTTGAAAACGCGTGGTGGGAACATGGGGTTCACTGTGCCAGTGACTACTTCTGTGTGTGTTCAGAATATTTCGTAATAAAGAATGATAAGGGGAAAAAAGCAACAAGAGGAGAAGTTTAAAGGCAATTTAATTTAGCCTTTGAACCACTTTATGGATTGCGATTTCTCTAAAGATGGTTTCAGACTCTTGGGAACTTGGGTTCTGCCTTCCTTAAGCCAGGTCATGGTGGGTTCATGTATCTCAGAAACAAGAAGCCCAAGCAGAACTGCTCTGTCCCTGCATTGTCAGCCCTGAGAAGAGTGCTTTCTCTTGAGAAAGTCTCACCCGGATGTATCACAGCACATCTTGAAGATGGGGTACTGCAATTTCTGGAGCACTCATGTGTCATGAGCCCCAGCATGGGATCAAAGTGTTTGTTCTCGGTGCCCTGAAAGTACAGATCTTAGAAAATCAGGTGTTTGCCTTTTTATCTCATAATAATGTCATTTTGGAAAGGTTCCAGAGTGTTACTGTTCAGTTTTTATGTGGAGAAATCAAATCTCTTCCTTCATCTATTTAGAATATGTATTATATAAAGAATACTTATTTTTCAAATAATTGAACCTCTTACAGCAAAGCACGTTGATTCAAAATTGAGAGCAGGTAATAAGGAAGCAACGGACGAGGAGCTGGAGAGGATCCTGGACAAGATCATGATCCTATTCCGGTTCATTCACGGTGAGCGGGGCTCGCGGCATCTCCTCACCGCCGGGCACAGAGGACGCGGTGTCCACAGAGCGTCTGTAGTCCGGCCCCATCTTCTGTTGAGAAAAACAGGAATGTGTCCGCTTCCCTGTTACCACAGGGACTAGGGTGACGGCTGCCACGAACTGAGTGAGGTGTTTGTGGGGATTCAGTGGGTAGAGCTGGCTGGCCTCAGGGTGGACGCCCCTCCGGCTGTCTCAGCTGTCGAGGTGAACATTTGCATGGTGGCTATCTAATGACTTAACGTTGTCCTCACTTGCTCATAAATAGGTAAAGATGTCTTTGAGGCATTTTATAAGAAAGATTTAGCAAAAAGACTCCTCGTTGGAAAAAGTGCCTCCGTTGATGCTGAAAAGTCTATGCTGTCAAAGCTGAAGCACGGTGAGCGCGGGGGGCGGGGGTGGGGCTTGGTGCCCCATGGGTGTTCTCCCAGGATGCTCACCTGCAGTCCGCTTGTGTCCAGAGTGTGGGGCTGCTTTCACCAGCAAGCTGGAAGGCATGTTCAAGGACATGGAGCTCTCTAAGGACATCATGGTTCATTTCAAGCAGGCAAGTTGTGTTCTTGTCAAGTAAAACAGCTTTTTAAAAAGTATCCTATTTTAAATTGTGAGAAATGATTATGTAGATTATGTACATAAGTGTGTGAATTGTGTAGAATCCTCGTCCTTAAAAATTACACCGTTAACATCGCACATATTCAAAAAACTTAACTTCAAAATGAAAAAGAAAAATAATCCCTGGGAATTCCCTGGCAGTCCAGTGGTTAAGACTCCACTCTTTCACCGCCAAGGGCCCAGGTTCAGTCCCTGGTTGGGGAACGAAGATCCCGCGAGCTGTGCAGTATAGCCAAAAAAAGAAAAAGGGAAAATAATCCCTAAAATTGCACACTAAAAATTTGACTTAAATGATTTTAATGATCCTTATTTGACTAAAGAAGAGAAAACATTTCTAGTGACTTTAGAACAGGGTGTGTGGTTTTGGTGAAATGTGTTCCAGGGACTAAAATAAATGAAAACACAAGGTAAACTGTACTTTGAAAATGACACCATTTACTTCTTAATGAATTAATTCTTTTTGGTGATATTCTAAAGTAATCATTCTGTCCTGATTTTCTTTATTTTTAGTATATGCAGAATCAAAGTGACCCAGGCTCTATAGACCTGACAGTGAACATACTTACGATGGGATACTGGCCGACATACACCCCCATGGAAGTACATCTAACTCCAGAGGTAAGCGTTTTAAAGCCCGAATGCCCTTTGTTATTCATGTACTGGTGCTCCAGAGCCCCACGGACCTCCCCCTTGTAGCACCCATGCCGGCACAGATGTGCTCTCTTTCAAGGAGTGTTTAAATCACGCACTTGGTCAAAACCCCAGTCGTCTCTGTCTCAACAGTGTTCGCAGTAGACGCTTTTTGTCTCCGTGTCCACCGGCCACCCGTGAAGAAGGTGCTGGCACAGGCGCTTTTTAAAAAAGTTCCTGCATGCGGAGCCATGGGCCTCCTTGTCTGGCTGTCCCTCCCGCCCGTTGTAGACAGTGCCAGGGTCCCGCGAGGGGCAGGGGATAGTGTGTGTGCCGGCCATCACTCTGGTTCTCTGGGGACGTGCGGGTACTGGGGAGAACCCTGGGCTCGGGCACGGAACATGCAGAGAAGGAAGCAGCACCTGGACCGCTGGTCAGGGCGCCAGCTGGCTGGTGCCAGGCCTCCAGGAAGAGAGCTGGGCATGGAGCCCTGGACCCTGGGAGCCGGGGCAGAGCACTGCCTCTTGGAGCCCTTCTTCCTGTTTTCAAGACAGTATCTTTCCTTGGCTGTTCTTCTGTTTCTGACCCCACTAGTCAGTTGCCTTTGTGGTTTTCTTCTCTTTTTTCCCTTCCCTCCATCCTGAATGCTGATGTTCTCTGGAAGCCCCCTCTGCTTCCTTCCCCTTGCGCACATGCCCCACTCAGCCTCCAGCCTATGTGTCCGCTTGCCCCAAGGGACCTCCACAGCCATGGGCTCGGCCCTCCCTCCCTGAATCTCTCCACCCGATGGAAGACTCTGAGGCACGCCACACGCACCCGGTTCTCTCTTGCTCCCGGGCCCAGGTGTGACCCTCCCAGTGGAACCTCTTCTGCAGAAAACCACCACACCCCCCCCACCATCTGGGAGACACTTGTCTTCCCAGTCACCTTCGCCAGAAGACACCCCTTACCTCCTCCCCCCCGGGCGTACCCCACTCATGGTGCTGCAGGTCTGTTCAGTTGTATCAAAATAGTTCAGGCTGAGAGAGCCTCATCCACCAGAGGGCAGACAGCAGAAGCAAGAAGAACTACAGTTCTGCAGCCTGCGGAAGGAAGACCACATGCACAGAAAGGTAGACAAAATGAAAAGGCAGAGGACTTTGTACCAGATGAAGGAACAAGATAAAACCCCAGAGAAACAACTAAATGAAGTGGAGGTAGGCAGCCTTCCAGAAAAAGAATTCAGAATAATGATAGTGAAGATGATCCAGGACCTTGGAAAAAGAATGGAGGCAAAGATTGAGAAGATGCAAGAAATGTTTAACAAAGACCTAGAAGAATTAAAGAACAAACAAACAGAGATGAACAATACAATAACTGAAATGAAAAATACACTAGAAGGAATCAATAGCAGAATAACTGAGGCAGAAGAACAGATAAGTGACCTGGAAGACAGAATGGTGGAATTCACTGCCACGGAACAGAATAAAGAAAAAAGAATGAAAAGAGATGAAGACAGCCTAAGAGACCTCTGGGACAACATTAAATGCAACAACATTCACATTATAGGGGTCCCAGAAGGAGAAGAGAGAGAAAAAGGACCTGAGAAAATATTTGAAGAGATTATAGTCAAAAACTTCCCTAACATGGGAAAGGAAATAGCCACCCAAGTCCAGGAAGCACAGAGAGTCCCATACAGGATAAACCCAAGGAGAAACATGACAAGACACATAGAAATCAAATTGGCAAAAATTAAAGACAAAGAAAAAGTATTGAAAGCAGCAGGGGAAAAACAACAACTAATATACAAGGGAACTCCCATAAGGTTAACAGCTGATTTCTCAGCAGAAACTCTACAAGCCAGAAGGGAGTGGCATGACATATTTAAAGTGATGAAAGGGAAGAACCTACAACCAAGATTACTCTACCCAGCAAGGATCTCATTCAGATTCGATGGAGAAATCAAAAGTTTCACAGACAAGCAAAAGCTAAGAGAATTCAGCACCACCAAACCAGCTCTACAACAAATGCTAAAGGAACTTCTCTAGGTGGGAAACACAAGAGAAGAAAAGGACCTACAAAAGCAAACCCATAGGAATTAAGAAAATGGTCATAGGCACATATGTATCAATAATTACCTTAAACGTGAATGGATTAAATGCTCCAACCAAAAGACACAGGCTCGCTGAATGCATACGAAAACAAGACCCATATATATGCTGTCTGCAAGAGACCCACTTCAGACCTAGGGACACATACAGACTGAAAGTGAGGGGATGGAGAAAGATATTCTATGCAAATGGAAATCAAAAGAAAGCTGGAGTAGCAATACTCGTATCAGATGAAATAGACTTTAAAGAATGTTACAAGAGACAGGGAAGGACACTACATAATGATCAAGGGATCAATCCAAGAAGATTTAACAATTATATATGCACCCAACATAGGAGCACCTCAATACGTAAGGCAACTGCTAACAGCTGTAAAAGAGGAAATCAACAGTAACACAAGAATAGTGGGGGACTTTAACACCTCACCTACACCATCCAGACAGAAAATTAATAAGGAAACACAAGCTTTAAATGACACAATAGACCAGATAGATTTAATTGATATTTATAGGACATTTCATCCAAAAACGGCAGATTACACTTTCTTCTCAAGTGCACATGGATCGTTCTCCAGGATAGATCACATCTTGGATCATAAGTCAATCTTTGGTAAATTTAAGAAAATCAAAATCATGTCAAGCATCTTTTCTGACCACAACGCTCTGAAATTAGAAATCAGTTACAGGGAAAAAAACGTAAAAATCACAGACACATGGAGGCTAAACAATACGTTACTAAATAACCAGGAGATCACTGAAGAAATCAAAGAGGAAATCAGAAATTACCTAGAGACAAATGACAATGAAAACACGCCGATCCAAAACCTATGGGATGCAGCAAAAGCAGTTCTAAGAGGGAAGTTTATAGCAATACAAGCCTACCTCAAGAAACAAGAAAAATCTCAAATAAACAACCTAACCTTACACCTAAAGGAACTAGAGAAAGAGGAACTAAAAAACCCTGAAGTTAGCAGAAGGAAAGAAATCATAAAGATCAGAGCAGAAAGAAATGAAATAGAAACAAAGAAAACAATAGCAAAGATCAGTAGAACTAAAAGCTGGTTCTCTGAGAAGATAAACAAAATTGCTAAACCTTTAGCCAGACTCACCAAGAAAAAGAGGGAGCGAGACTTCCCTGGTGGTGCAGTGGTTAAGAATCCGCCTGCCAATGCAGGGGTCACAGGTGCGAGTCCTGGTCCGGGAAGATCCCACATGCCGTGGAGCAACTAAGCCCATGCGCCACAACTACTGAGCCTGCACTCTAGAACCCACATGCCACAACTATTGAAGCCCGCGTGCCTAGAGCCTGTGCTCCGCAATGAGAGAAGCCACCGCGATGAGAAGCATGCGCACCGCAACAAAGGGTAGCCCCCGCTCGCCGCAACTAGAGAAAGCCCGTGTGCAGCAACGAAGACCCAGTGCAGCCATAAATAAGTAAATAAAATAAAAACAAAAAGGAAAAAGAGGGAGAGGACGCAAATCAATAAAATTAGAAATTAAAAAGGAGAAGTTACAATGGACACCGCAGAAATATAAAGCATCATAAGAGACTACTACAGGCAGCTCTGTGCCAATAAAATGGACAACCTGGAAGAAATGGACAAATTCTTAGAAAGGTATAACCTTCTAAGACTGAACTAGGAAGAAATAGAAAATATGAACAGATCAGTCACAAATAATGAAATTGAAACTGTGATTAAAAATCTCCCAACAAACAAAAGTCCAGGACCAGGTGGCTTCACAGGTGAATTCTGTCAAACATTTAAAGAAGAGCTAACACCCATCCTTCTCAAACTCTTCCAAAAAACTGCAGAGGAAGGAACACTCCCAAACTCATTCTATGAGGCCACCATCACCCTGATACCAACACCAGGCAAACGTACTACAAAAAGAGAAAATTACAGATCAGTATCACTGATGAATTATACATGCAGAAATCCTCAACAAAATACTAGCAAACAGAATCCAACAACACATTAAAAGGATCGTACACCACGATCAAGTGGGATTTATCCCAGGGATGCCAGGATTCTTCAATATACGCAAATCAATCAAGTGATTCACCATATTAACAAACTGAAGGAGAAAAACCATACGATCATCTCAGTAGATGCAGACAAAGCTTCTGACAGAATTCAACACCCATTTATGATAAAAACCCTCCAGAAAGTGGGCACAGAGGGAACTCACCTCAGCATAATAAAGGCCATTATGACAAACCCACAGCCAGCATCATCCTCAGTGGTGAAAAACTGAAACCATTTCCTCTAAGATCAGGAACAAGACAAGGATGTCCACTGTTGCCACTATTCAACATAGTTTTGGAAGTCCTAGCCTTGGCAATCAGAGAAGAAAAAGAAAAGGCATACAAGTTGGAAAAGAAGAAGTAAAACTGTCACTATTTGCAGATTACATGATACTATACATAGAGAATCCTAAAGATGCCACCAGAAAACTCCTAGAGCTAATCAATGAATTTGGTAAGTTTGCAGGATACAAAATTAAGGCACAGAAATCTCTTGCATTCCTATACACTGACAACGAAAAATCAGAAAGAGAAATTAAGGAAACAGTCCCATTCACCAATGCAACAAAAAGAATAAAATACCTAGGAATAAACCTACCTAAGGAAATAAAAGACCTGTACTCAGAAAACTGACACTGATGAAAGAAATCAAAGATGACACAAACAGATGGAGAGATATGCCATGTTCTTGGATTGAAAGAATCAATACTGTGAAAATGACTATACTACCCAAAGCAACCTACAGATTCAGTGCAATCCCTAACAAATTACCAGTGGCATTTTTTTACAGAACTAGAACAAAAAATCTTAAAATTTGTGTGGAGACCCAAAAGACCCCAAATAGCCAAAGCAATCTTGAGGGGAAAAAACCGGAGCTGGAGGAATCAGACTCCCTGACTTCAGACTATACTACAAAGCTACAGTAATCAAGACAATATGGTACTGGCACAAAAACAGAAATACAGATCAATGGAACAGGTTAGAAAGCCCAGAGATAAACCCACACACCTATGGTCAACTAATCTATGACAAAAGGAGGCAAGGGTATACAGTGGAGAAAAGACAGTCTCTTCAATAAGCGGTGCTGGGAAAACTGGACAGCTACATGGAAAAGAATGAAATTAGAACACTCCCTAACACCATACACAAAAATAAACTCAAAATGGATTAGAGACCTAAATGTAAGGCCGGGCACTAGAGAACTCCTAGAAGAAAACATAGGAAGAACACTTTTTGACATAAATCACAGCAAGATCTTTTTTGATCCACCTCCTAGAGTAATGGAAATAAAAACAAGAATAAACAAATTGGACCTAATGATACTTTAAAGCTTTTGCAAAGCAAAGGAAACTACAAACAAGACGAAAAGACAACCCTCAGGATGGGAGAAAATATTTGCAAGCGAATCAATGGACAAAGGATTAATCTCCAAAATATATAAACAGCTCATGCACCTCAATATTAAAAAAACAAACAACCCAATCCAAAAATGGGCAGATGACCTAAATAGACATTTCTCCCAAGATGACATACAGACGGCCAAGAGGCACATGAAAAGCTGCTCAACATCACTAATTATTAGAGAAATGCAAATCAAAACTACAATGAGATATCGCCTCACACCAGTTAGAATGGGCATCATCAGAAAATCTACAAACAACAAATGCTGGAGAGGGTGTGGAGAAAAGGGAACCCTCTTGCGCTGTTGGTGGGAATGTAAATCGATACAGTCACTATGGAGAACAGTATGGAGGTTCCTTAAAAAACTAAAAATAGAACTACCATATGACCTAGCAATCCCACTACTGGGCATATACCCAGAGAAAACCATAATTCAAAAAGGTACATGCACCCCAATGTTCATTGCAGCACTATTTACAATAGCCATGGCATGGAAGCAACCTAAATGCCCGTCAACAGACAAATGGATAAAGAAGATGCGGTACATGTATACAATGGAATATTACTCAGACATAAAAAGGAACAAAATTGGGTCATTTGTAGAGATGTGGATGGCTCTAGAGACTGTCATGCGGAGTGAAGTAAGTCAGAAAGAGAAAAACAAATATCGTATGTTAACGCATATATGTGGAACCTAGAAGAATGGTACAGATGAACCAGTTTGCAGGGCAGAAGTAGACACAGATGTAGAGAACAAACGTATGGACACCAAAGGGGGAAAGCAGCAGGGGGTTGGGGTGGTGGTGTGATGAACTGGGAGATTGGGATTGACTCGTATACACCGATGTGTATAAAATGGATAACTAATAAGAACCTGCTGTATAAAAATAAACTTCAAAAATTTAAAAAAAAAAACGCCAAACAATTCAGGCTTAGAGGAATTTGCAAGAACGGTTCAGGGTTCCCAGTACCCTCCACCACTCCCTAGCGCCGCCAGCCGTGCCCATCACACTCCCCATAATGTGCGTTGTTTCCTGATCCACTTGAGAGTAGGTAGCATCATGTCCTTTAATCACAGTACGTTAGAGGGAGTTTCCTGGGAATAGAACCAGAGGACACTGCCAAGTGCAGAGAGTTGACGTGGATGTTCCGCCCCCATCCTGCATGTCGCCATACTCCGATTTTGTCAGCGTCTCAGCCGCGTCCCGCGTGGCGTTTTCTCTGGTTGCCAGGCCCAGCCCAGGCCCCCACGTCGCCCGCAACCGTGTCTGCAGTCCCCTTCAGCGGGGGCAGCAGCACCCCCTTCCTTCTCCCTCACAACGCAGCCCTTTTGGAACTGCAGGTGGCTCTCACAGGCTCCTGGCTTGCTGGCGGGTTAGACGCCGGCCGTGCAGGTCCCGCCGCAGTCTTCTCGGTCCCTGGGCCAGGGCCGCATGCTGTTCCTTTTCCCCTGGTGATGATGATACCTGTGCTCACCTGGTTAAGGTGTCAGCCGGTTTGTAGTTATCAAATAACTTGTGGGGAGAATTCGAGGACGATGTGAACCTCTTAATCCCCATCAGACTCACTTGCCCGGGTCCATGCTCACCTACAAGTAGTGATCCCGTCCCATCTCCCGTTTCTCTCTGTTTAGAAGTTGGCATCCTCTTCCTAGGACGAGCCTTCCCCTCTGCCCCACGAATTTACTTATTTTTCCTCCGTCTCTGTCAGTGTGCACTCCTGGATTCTTACCTATTTGATGCTGAGATTACCCCACCTCTGGCTTGTGGGGGCTCTCCTAGCTCCTGTGCTTCAGCATGGACCCCTGCACTCTTGAGAACCTTGGTCTTCTAGCAAAAGGTGTTTGGGGCTTACCAAATACTCGTACTTGGTAAAATACACCTACAGTTTCGTGTACAGCTCAGTGGCATTAAGTTATGGAAAGTTCAGAACTTTCCCATTATCCCAAACAGAAGCCCTGACCCAGTATGCAGTCCCTCCCATCCCCCATCCCCACTACACACACACACACACACACACACACACACACACACACTCTCTCTCTCTCTCTCTCTCTCTCCTCCTCCTCCTCCTCCTCCTCCTCCTCTCTCTCCTCTCCTCTCTCTGCCCTCTCTGCCCTCTCTGCCCTCTCTCCCCTCTCTCCCCTCTCTCCCCTCTCTCCCCTCTCTCCCTCTCCCCTCTCTCTCCACATCACAGACTTAGGCAACCACTGATCTACTTGTTCTGGATCTACTTGTTCTAGACGTTTGCTATAAATGAGATCGTACGTTGTGTGGCCTTTTCGGTTGGGCTTCTCTCACTAAGCATCATGTCCTCAGGGTTCATCCACGCTGTCGCGTGTGGCATCTTCATGCCAATTTAAGGCTGAATCACGCTCCGTTGGGTACATGGACCACCTTCGTGTATCCATCCATTGATGGGCATGTGGGCTATTTCCACCTTCTGGCTGTCGTGAACGATGCTGCTGTGAACATGAGTGTGCCGTGTTTGATTACCCGTTGTCGGCTTTTTGGGGTCTATCCCTAGGAGTAGAATTGCTGGTTCATGTGATAATTGTTCAACTTTTTTGACAAACTACCACCATTTTTCATAGCACCTACGCCATTTTACGTTCCCATCAGCAACTCACAGGGGTTCCAATTTCCACACCTCCTCACCAGTATTTGTTACTTTTCATTTTTTATGACATAGCCATCTTGGTAGGAATCGGTGTCTCATTTTGGTCAGACTTGCTTTTGCCTGGTGACTGATGACGTGGAGCATCTTGCCATGTGCTTATTGGCTATTTGTAGACCTTCTTTGGAGAATTGTCTATTCAAGTCCTCTGCCCATTTTTGTTTTTTAATTCAAAAGGTTTATTACTCGTCTGTTAATTCTGTTACATTTATTTATTCAGTTGTCTGCCCATTTTTTAATTGTGTTTTCTGTCTTTTAAGTGGTGAGAGTTCTTTCTGTGTTCCAGACATTAGATCCTTATCAGACATGTGACTTGCAGATATCTTCTGTGAGTTTTTTTATTTTCTTGATAGTGTCCTCTGCATAAAAGTTTTTAATTTTGATGAAGTCCACTTAATCTGTTTTTTTCTGTTACTTGTACTTTTGGTCGTATCTAAAAAACTATTGCCAAACCCAAGGTCACGAAAATTTGTGCCTATGTTTTCTTCTAAGAGCTTTGTAGTTTTAATTATATTTAGGTCTTTGATCTTTGTTGAGCCTAGAACAGTTAACTAGCTAGTAAGCACCCAGTGTTAGCTGCTGCTACCTTATTGTAATCATTATTATTATTTCCACTCCTGGGAATTAATCTCCAGGAAATAATTTTAAGAGACGTCTGCATTGGAAGGATTATCATACTGTTGACTTTTTTTTAGGTGTGAGATGGTACAGTAGACCCGTTTTCTAGAAGAGTCCTTGTCTGTTAGCTGTGTTCTGAAATACTTAGACATGCAGTGACATCATGCCTGGGACTTGATGTATTGAAGCTGGGTCATGGGTCCGTGGGGTGACTAGGAGCTGAGTTTGGAAGCGTGAAGAGGAGTTGCCAGGCAGCTGCGAGGCTGCGGGCCCAGGCCCTCATCCCGCAGCACCTGCTGTGCAGTAGCGCAGGTCCAGGTCCCGCTCCCTTAGCACCCCGTCCAGTGGGCTGGTGACAGTGCCGGCGAGCAGCTCCGGACCTGGCAGAGGGGTGGGAAGAGGAGGTGCACGCCGTGGAGTCGGGGGGGCCGGGCCCAGGGGAGGACTCAACCCCTTCCTAGGACCTGGGCCTCAGCTCGTGACAGTGATGAGGGTATCGGGCGCCCGGGGGCAGGGGGAGGCTGTCGAGAGGGGTCGGCTCACCAGATGAAGCCTGATGAGAGCCGCCGGTGCTCCAGGGCACATAGGCTGTGGGAGGGGCCGAGGAAGCCCCCGGGGGCTCAGGAGGGAGGTCCCAGCCTCACATCCTGGACGGCGTCAGGAGCCCTCCCAGCCCTCCCAGAAAGTACCATTGAAATCGCAACAACCTCAGGGCCCGAGCAGGTGGCGGCAGCTGTCAAAACACAGAACTGACTTTTCATTCAGCCGTGAACACTGAACAGCATGTGGTTCTTCAGGTTAAAGGTGTTTAGCATAATTAAATTTGTTGTTTTCTTGGCTTGACAGATGATTAAACTTCAGGAAGTATTCAAGACGTTTTATCTTGGAAAGCACAGCGGTCGAAAGCTTCAGTGGCAAACTACACTGGGTCACGCCGTGTTGAAAGCAGAGTTTAAAGAGGTAAGTCCTGTGTCTCCTCCACTTTTTATTTTTCTTAAGTATGTTAATAGAATGTTTTTTGATTGTGATTGAACTTTGGTAGCAAAGAAAGGAAGCGTTTATTCAATATAACTCAACACTGGCTTTTCAAAGGTCAATAAAATGAAACAGTCGAAGGATTACTCTTCTAATCAATAAAAATTAATTAGAATAGAAAAACATTTACCTAATTAAAAATAGAGCTGGGCTTCCCTGGTGGCGCAGTGGTTGAGAGTCCGCCTGCCGATGCAGGGGACACGGGTTCGTGCCCCGGTCCGGGAAGATCCCACATGCCGCGGAGCGGCTGGGCCCGTGAGCCATGGCCGCTGAGCCTGCGCGTCCGGAGCCTGTGCTCCGCAACGGGAGAGGCCACAACAGTGAGAGGCCCGCGTACCGCAAAAAAAAAAAAAAAAAAAGAGCTAAGGCTGTGAAGAGGCAGTTCATAAAAGTGAGACTGAAACTCTGACTAGGAAACTGACAGGCTACAACTAAAAGAGCAGCAGCCTCGCCCCCTGCGGGAAGGAGCCGTGAGCCCTGCAGAGGGCGGTGTGGTGCTGCGTCTCAGAACCTGCAGTCACGGGCTTGGTTGCAAGCAGTTCCGACTCCGGGAATTCGTCTTCATAAAACATTTTCACAGGTTAACGAGTAAGAATATTTGTTTCAGTGCCGTTATTAAAAGTGACAATTTAGGAAGGGAAAATGCATGCGGTGTACTGATAAGTGAAAGAAACATGTCACAAAACAGTCCATATTCGAACTTAACTTCAATTTTGTAAACAAAATTCAATTATGTATACTGAGCCAAAAAATTACAGAATTACTGTTTTGCAGTTGTACTACGTTAACTATGCATTTTCATATAAATTAAATATACAATTACACATAAATTACCTGTACACATTTCATTGTGTGTTATTGTACAGGGTCATATACACAAAACCACACACGCTACATATAGTTATTTTTTCTTTTTTTTTTTAATAAATTGATTTGTTTCTTTTTTGGCTGCGTTGGGTCTTCGTTGCTGTGTGCGGGCTTTCTCTAGTTGTGGCGAGCGGGGGCTACTCTTCATTGCGGTGCGTGGGTTTCTCATCGCGGTGGCTTCTCTTGTTACGGAGCACGGGCTCTAGGCGTGCAGGCTTCAGTAGTTGTGGCTCGTTGGCTCAGTAGTTGCGGCTTGCAGGCTCTAGAGCGCAGGCTCAGTAGTTGTGGCGCCTGGGCTTAGTTGCTCCGCGGCATGTGGGATCTTCCTGGACCAGGGCTCGAACCTGTGTCCCCTGCATTGGCAGGCGGATTCTTAACCACTGCGCCACCAGGGAAGACCTCACATACAGTTCTTTAAGGTGTCGTGAGAGTTAAATCCCACGGTCCCCTTACTGTCCACATCCCCGGCTGGGCCCACAGGAAGTACTTGCACGGGGTGCCCCTCCCCACAGTGACCACGTGGCGAGTGTCCGTGGCAGGGGCTGGGTGACAGGAGGTGGGGCCCATGTCAGCTGCTGCAGTGGAGGGAGTATTGCGATAAGGCGGGTCACATGGCTTTGTGCGTGTGACAGCGCTACGTTTGAGAAGCCACTATATACCTTAACTTAAAAATACCTTATTGCCAAGAAAATGCTAACTGTCGTGTGAGCCTTCAGCAAGTCCTAATCCTTTTCTGGTGGCGGGTTTGAAATACTGAGTCACCGACATGGGACATGGCACGGAAGGAGCAGGTGCTTGGAAAGGGAGCCGACAGACACGCAGACCTGCAGTCGAGCGAGGTGTGACGTGTGCGCCTGTTCGCAGGGTCCTTGTTCTCTTCATGCAGCGTCAGCCGCGTCTCCTGCCAGCTTCCCCTCCAGCCCGGCCTCGTCACCGTGCCTTCTCGTGCTCTGTCCAGAGTATTTCAAGAGAAGACTTAAGTGCAATCCTGAGTCATTTTATTCTTGTATAACTCGTAACTTAATTTCTTCTTATTTGGTGTTCAATTAGTAATTCTTACCATTCCCCGCGCACACAAAGTTTGAGAGCAAAGAGCAGCCTCTTAAAGAGGTCCGCGGGGTGCGCGAACGCGGCGTCCCACGTGAGCTGTCCTTCTCTTCAAGGGGAAGAAGGAGCTGCAGGTGTCGCTGCTCCAGACGCTGGTGCTCCTCATGTTCAACGAAGGCGACGGATTCAGCTTTGAGGACATAAAGATGGCCACCGGGATAGGTAGGCACGCCTCCGCGGCGCGGGCGGCTTCGGGGAAGGGGACGTGGAGGCGCGGCCCCTGCTGGCTGCACCCGAGGTCGCGGCTGCCCGGGGTCCTGACCTGTGCGCTTTCTCCCACTCAGAGGGCAGCGAGCTGCGGAGGACGTTGCAGTCCCTGGCCTGCGGGAGGGCGCGCGTGCTGATCAAAAGTCCCAGAGGGAGGGAGGTCGAAGATGGAGACAGATTCGTCTTCAATGGAGAGTTCAAGCACAAGTTGTTTCGGATCAAGATCAATCAGATCCAGATGAAGGAAACCGTACGTGTACCCACTTTCTCTTCCGTTACACAGCACTCACCAGGGAGTCACTAGGTGTAGAGTAATTTCTCGACTGTAGGGTTCCAGAGCATGTTCTAAAGTGTCTAATTACATACGTCATGTCTATGAGAGGGCTTATTTTAACGTAACTTTCATTACTTTATACTCGCGACAGGGGCAAAAATCAGAAAGAAATGCATTTAACAGTTACGGTTCCTATTCACAGAAGTGGTGGGTAAATCAGACCTTCCCAGACCGCATGCTGTTAGCGTGGAGAGCACGTCATTTCCAAAGCCTGGTGACCGCGTGCTGTTAGCGTGGAGAGCACGTCATTTCCAAGCCTGGTGACTGGTCTCTTGATTTCTGCACAGCACTCGGCCATTCTCTCGGCCTCGCCTCCACCAGGTCCTGGGGTGGAAGTGGTGAGGGTCCTGGGAGCTGTGGACCCACCAGCAGCACCTCTGGGATCCAGGTACAGGTGGAGCATCTGTAGCTTTGATCAGGCTCTCGAGTGTCACGTGTCCGGAGCAGGTTCTGGACCTGCCCTCGGGCCTTCCTGATGCAGAAGCCCTGGTACCGCAGGGCTGTGGTCAGCGTGTGGGCCAGGCAGGCAGATGCACCCTGGTGCCCATCTACAGAGCAGGTGTCAGCCGCCCCCTTATACGTGTGGATGAGCGAGACAGGGCCTCGTGGGGAGGGAGGTAGTCCAGATGATGCATGGGCAGCTCTGAGGGTCTGAGGTGGCATCACAGACGCTCCTACACCTGCAGCGGTTCTGAGGCCTGCTGCCCTTCCCCGGAGGAGCTCGGTGTTGCCCAGTCGGGAAGTATGTTCAGATCGTGCAAAAGAAATAGATCAATAAATGTGTGAAAGGTATTTAGTCTCATCAGTAGTTGTTTCAATTCAAATTAAAATAATATTCTATTTTTTGGCTATCAATTTGGGAAATGTTTAAAAGTTTGATAGTATCGGGAGTTGGCAAGAATATGAGAAAACGGGAATTTTTATTTTTTGAGATGTTTGGATTGGCACAGTGTTTTTAGTGGGTAATTCGACATATCTGTTGAAGGTTTAATGCACGTAGCCTGTATTCCATCTTTCTTACTATTAGGAATTTATACCAGAGTGACTAAAGGGTGTAAGATTCTGGACTTATAATTCCCAAGTGGGCCCGTCTGTCACCTCTCTTCCTCCAGAGGTGACCTCTCCTGCCACTTGAGTTTGCGGCTTTTCTCTGATGTACATGTGTAAACTTGTCTTAATGGGATCGCTCCACGTGCCATTTACATGCACCATTTTGTAAGCTGTTCCTATTCTTCACCCTGGGCCTCTTTCCATGTCAAGACTTGGTTTTTAAGGGTGCAGAGTAATCCGTTGTGTGGCTCGAATCCGAGAATCCGTGGGGCCCATCTGCAGGGCCTGGCAGTGCCCCTGCCGAAAGGCAGTCAGGATGTTTCCATTCCTGGAAATCGGGTTATGCTGACCATCCTGTTCAAAACACTCCTGTTTCCCTGGCGGGGTTGTTTCTTGAGCGTAAACTCCTTGCCCTGGAATCGCTGCGTCAGAGAAGGTGAACTTTGTTGACTTGACCCCTCAGCCAGATTCCAGTCTCTGGCTCACGGGGGTCCTGACCTCCGTCCCCGGCCTTTGCCCACCCCGTTCTCAGGCACCGAAGTAGTTCACTGCCGTGTTAGTGTGACTTCCTTTGGTTCCTCTGAGCATCTTTTTGCCATTTAGGAGCTCGTACGAAGTAGGTAACCTTTCTAGTCCTCAGTTCTTCATCTTTTAGAGTAAGTGTAACACCATCTCAGGGTGTGAGATTTCAGTGAAAATGCTTCTGCTTAAGACTCTTGGCCGAGCGCCTGGAAGCACCTTATAGATGCTGGTCCGGCTCTTCGTGGGCGGCCGTTTGCAGTTTTCTCTTCTTAATTAACTGCTTGAATTCAAGTCACTGGTACATTTATTGTAATATTCCACCTCTGACTTGTGGGTATCCTGTTTATATTGAGGACATTAACCTTTGTCTTTTGTGCACATGATTTTGTCGTTCTGAGAGCGTTTCCCACATGACTACGGTGGGAAGTAGAGTCTTTTCTTCCACAGTTTCTGACTTGGGGGTCATCCTAAGAAAGACCTTCCTCTAACCCAAATTTTAAAAAACATTTACTTCTATTTTTCTAGTAGTTTATACATTTAAATCTTTCTGTGGGCAGTGTAGAAATTATTTTGGTATCAGAAAACATTGTAACCACCCTCCCTACTTTAAAAAGTGAGTTGATTCTCTGATAACCTATTGGAACTGTCACCGTTATTATAATCAGATTCTCACATTATGGGGTAGTTTCTCATTTCTGTTCTACAAGTTCTGTTGATCTATTTCATAGCCAGCACCGAAAGTCTTTTAATTAATGTACCTATTCCTATAAATGTACTTATTTTGGTCCTGAAGTTAAACAGTTTCACTAGAACAAAACTGCAGCACAGGACAGGATCCACCCGCAGTGTGGCCTTTCTTTCAGCAGAAGCTTATCAGACTCCACAGTCGGAGATAATCAGCACTGAAATACACTCTCGCTCCGGCTTCTCCCGTGCAGGTTGAAGAGCAGGCCAGCACCACAGAGCGCGTGTTCCAGGACCGGCAGTACCAGATCGACGCCGCCATCGTCAGGATAATGAAGATGAGAAAGACGCTGGGCCACAACCTGCTCGTTTCCGAATTGTATAATCAGCTGAAGTTTCCCGTCAAGGTGAGTGGGTGTCAGCTTAAGTCGCAGCACCCGTTGCACCCTTGGCAAAGCGCATACGAGTCTCACGACCTTTAGCATCGGACCATCTGTCCTCCGTTATAGCTGGTCACACACTACAGAAATCTCCATGTGTGTGTGAGAGTGGGGCTCCACCTGACCCCCGGTCACCGCTGGAGGGACACTAGGGCCCGGCTCTCTCTCCTCCCGCTGTTGTCACGTTGCCTCTGCCCGAGGACGTCTGCCCTAAAGCCTTCCGGCAGGCGTCCCAGGACCACCCGTGCGCCTGGGCAGAAGTTCTCTGAGGCCGTGCCGTCCAGCCCGGGCGGACCGGGGAGTGGACGGACACTGGACGGGCCAGTGGGCCCTCCTGTCCCCAGGGAGTCCTGTGCCCCGCCATGCTCTGCACCCCGTGGGGCCGGAGTCCCTGCCCCTGTACAGGAGGGACCCGGCGGTTCAACAGAGGCTGCAGAAGTGCCAGCTCTGCTCCGACAGGTGCTGGTATCGGCCCATCACTTGGGGTGGAGGGTCCACTCGGGCTCGGAGGCGACCGCGCAGACACGCCTCCAAATGCGGACGTGCCTGGTGCGTCCCCTTCCCAGGGGCACTGCCCACGTGGAGCATGTGTAAGTAGCACACGGTGACGGCAGGCGGCATCGGGCTTTGTCCTCACGAAGGAAGGGCACACCCCGGGCAGCGACCTCGGTGCCTGCGACCCCGGTGCCGTGCTCACCGTTCACAGCCTCACACCCCCAACGGGCAGCCCTGCTCGGACGCCTCCACGCGGATGGAAGCGCTTTGCTCACGATGTGACGTTAGCATTGTCTTTGGAAGCAGGCAGTTTTGGTCTAGCGTTTTATAATTGGCCTCTGATTATAAACAGTTCTTTGTAGATGGGTGTGTTGGTACGTGGTATATGCACATAACTGCAATCCCGTGCCTCGAGCGTGGTATCTTATATTCCCCTATGGTTGTAGCTTTAACGCCACTATAATTGGGGCTTTTGTTCTTCTTTTCCAGCCTGGAGATTTGAAAAAGAGAATCGAATCTCTCATAGACAGAGACTACATGGAGAGAGACCAGGACAGTCCCAACCAGTACCGCTACGTGGCCTGAGGCTCGTGGCGGCTCCTCCCATGAGACACTAGAATGTATCTTTAGGGCAGAAACACTTCTGTGCTGTTTCCAGGACTTTCTGGTACTCAGCAGCATGGCTGCTTTGGGACTAGCAGGAAAGGGGGTCCTTGGCTCCTCCTTCACAGGCTCAAGGATTTGCAGGTGGCTTGTGTACCTTCCCTCCAGTTCTTCCTCCTGTTCTGTTAGGCGTTTGGATGGTTCCGTGGCTCTGCAGAGTGACTCTGAGGTCAGACAAGCAGATCCTGGTTTCTTAAAAGAGGCTCCTTTGTAAGCTGTGTTCTCGTGGCAGAAGCTCATGTTCGGTGTGTGTGTGTGAGACCCTCCGTGCTGCCCTTCTGTAGCTGCAGGGACACAAGCTCTTAGACCCAAAACAAGAACCCTTACTGGTGAACATTAGGAAGAAACAGTCACTGTTAAAGCTGGCTGGTCGATTATGCAGCCTGGATAGTAGCATCTGTTCCAGGTCTTTCAACAAGGGTTAACCTCTGAGGAGTGGCTTTCAGGATGGGGCTCCTTGGCGAGACCTCTGACGCACCAGGAGGACACCACGTCCGACGTGTGTGATGCCGCGAGCCCGTCAGCGCCTTCACTTTTACTTCCACTGCGTCCCTTGTGGATTTTCTGTTTGAGGGTTTAGAGGGGGGCAGTGTGTGTGTGTTTGCCGTTCTAAGATTGAGTCTAGCAGCCCCGTTCTCTGCATTGGGGAACTGCTGTTTGATTTTTTCTAATTGCAGTGTTTGTACGATTGCGACAATAAAGTTTGGTTTTGTTTTCACGGCCCTGGGCAGGGTGGCTGTCCTCTGCTGTAACCACTGTAAACGTTTCGGAGGAGACTTGACGTTGTGAGCAGGGGTGACCTCGGCGGCACCTGCTTGCATTGCTGTGTGCGCGCAGCCGAGGCTGCGCGGCGGACGGTGACGTTCGTGTGGCACCTACAACAGACACTTCGCCGAGAGCATTTGAAAGCGCTTGTATTTTACACATAGCAGGCTACATTTTGATTCAAAGCTACCAAAGGAATTTTGATCATGGTGTAAGTGTTGAAAGCAATATTTTCTGGAATATACCAAGTTTATATAATTTGATTTTTGTGCTAAATTATTAAAAGATTCTCCCTTTTTGAAACATGCGTGTTTAAAATATGACATCTTATGGGTTTCCATATGAAAATCCTCACTCTTTAAGTATCATCCTTATTTCTATATTTGTAAAGTTTCATTTGTGAGTTCAGTAACAGGTGGTTGGTAAGAGACCAGATAGATTCTACTTCTTAGACTTTAAGTTCATTATCTCTTGATTGTTGACATTGTAACTGAATGTAGACTTACCCTGAATAAAATTAGTTTAATTGGCCTTAAAATTACATTAATGCAACTGTGGCGCAAACAACACGTTCCTCCTCACCCTTCAGCGTGGCAGACGTCAGCCCCCAGCCCCCCGCCCTGGCCTCACTGTGTTTCACCTGTGCGCTTCCTTCAGGGTCACGTCACTCACATGTCATTACAGTTAAAGGTCAGCGTGGGAAACTGGCAGTCGAGGAATGATTGAAAAGGAAAAGACACGTAGGCGAAAAGCTACTAAATTGGAAGGAAGAAGGTGAGATGCTTTGAGGACTTTCACGGGGAAGCCCTGAGCCTCAGGCAGGAGGTCGGGGCAGCGTGGGACGGTGTCAAACGTCCCCTTTAAAACAGACCCGGTGACTCTACAGTAACAGCGGGAAAGAAACAGGCAGGAGGAGTGGAGCGTTGTTTCAGACCTCTCCTGACGCAGGGCAGCATTGGGGCAGAGCGGTCCGTGCGGAAACCGCGCCCGCGGGGCTGCAGCGGGGCGGGGCTGGGGACAGGCGTGTCGCCAAGGGTCCAAGAAATGAAACTAAATAGAAGGAAAAAAACTTGAGATGCGTCTTTTTTGGAGTGGCAAAAAGTCTAATACGAATTAAGATCCCTTTGTTAAAAGACAAAGATAATTGACATTCTAAAAAATCGGGGGGTGGGGTGGGAACGTTTTTAAATAAAAACTGGCAAATTTGGGGGTCAGAATAAGGCAGTGCTGAGCATTTCGTGTGCACAGAACTGCCAGCCAGCCGGCCGTGGCTGTGCTCTCGGCTGTGCTCTCAGTCTGAGCCCAGAGCAGCTGGGGGTGAGGGGCGCCGTGGTCCCTGGCCCAGGAGGTGGTGGGTCGGGAAGGGCGCTTGCTGGGGCTGGGGCTGGGCTGGGGGCGGGAGGGGCCGAGGTAGGATCAGAGCTGGAGGACAGAGCGGTGGGTCAGAAGAAGCAGCGAGTGGTTGTGATGCCAGGGCGGCCATGCCCCCTGCCTCAGGCCCCAGGGAGCCGTGCCCGGTGACAGGTTAGGGTGGGCGAGCTGTTAGGCCAGGCAGGAGCTCTGCTGCCCAACACCCTGTCCCCCCGTTCCCTCCCTGGGGTCGGGGGTGACCCTCTGATGAGGTCGACCCTGGTCCAGCTCTCGCCTGGAAGTGGAACCTGCCCATCAAGAGACGGAGGGTCGAGGGGTCAGCAGAGAGGGCTGGGGGGACCGGGCCATCAGGGTAGGATGCGGAGCGCCGGGCTCAGACCCGTGGACCCTCGGGACGTGACCCCTCAGTTGCAGCGTGGAACAGTGGTCCCTCAGCTAAACTGACAAGCACATTGTTCGAATGCTCGAAAATGCCCGTACCCTTGACCCACCAAAGTCCACATCCCTTTTGATGTCCTGCCGCTCGTGGGGAGGGAAGCCTGGCACCGGAACAGCACGCATAGAAAAAATCCTGAATGTCCTTGGACAGGACTTAGGTGGTGTCCGTCCAAACGTGTGTGACGCTGCGTCCCCCAGGCCTTCCCCAGAGTGAGATCCAGACGCTGATGGAGCGGATGTCGCATGGGAGGGAGAGGTGTGGCCACGGTGGGGGGCAGAGCACCACCCCGTGCACGCGTGTGTGTATGTGTGCGTGCGCCCGGGTGCACAACAGCACACAGCTGTCCCCTCACGGTGGACTTCCAGGGCCAAGGGAAACTGTTCATTGCATACTGTACTGCTTGAATATTTGTCAAAACAAAAAGTTTGTAAATAAAATTCATCCAAATTGTTAAGAAAAACAAAATGGCCCCGCATACCACACGCATAGCATCCTGCCCCTACCGTGGAGGGCGTGGTCAGCCCACCCAGAGGAGGCCCAGCGCCCCTCGCCCCTCTTCCTCCTCTAGTCAGTTGTGTCCTCTTCAGTTCCTTCATAGTAAGTCACACATTCCAGCCTCCATGTACCTGGCTCAACTTTTCTCAAGAGCGTCTAGTATGAAAGTGAGGAAATGAAGGCCCATATTCTTCCCCATGATTCTTCCCCCTTCCAGTTTCTGACAGCTCTTGTCATATCATGTTTATATATTTATACATATTAAACTTTGCATGTTTTGTCTAAACATTGCAAACTCCCAAAAGGCATTTACGATCATCTGTTAACTCACCCTGGAACCCCGGAGTGAAGTGTGATTCTGTACCCGGGCCGCTCAGAGTCTGAGCACAGGGATGAATAAGCTCTCTTCTTCCAAACGCCATCAAACGCTCAAAGTTCATGTCATATTTTAACTTGCTTTATAGTTGGACTCTGGTCCAGCTTTTTGTCTTCCCTGGACATTTTAAAATAAAAATTTTAAGTAAAAATATAGCAATTTTTAATGCTATTGACCAAAAAACCCACACAAACCTTTGTCTTATCACTACGATCTGCAGTTTTCTTATTAAACTCTGCACGAATCCAGTTTCTTCTCAAAGACCTTTTCCTCAGAACCTGATGCCTTCCGACCGGCGGCGTGGCTGGCGTCCCCTGCTCCCCAGCCCCCAGCCTTCATTTCACTTATTTTCCTGATGCGTTTTTACTAAAGTGATCCTCACGTGACTTCCTCGGCAGAAAGGCACAGGAGGAAAACGTTCTGAATCCTTGCTTGTCTGACTTACTTTGCCTTCGTGTTAGTAGTTTGGCTGCATATGAAGTTCTAGGTTCGGGACTTCGCTGGCGGTCCAGTGTTAAAGAATCCGCCTTCCGATGCAGGGGACGCGGGTTCGATCCCTGGTCGGGGAACTAAGATCCCGCAAGCCACGCGGGGCAACGAAGCCCTCGCGCCGCAACTACCGAGCTGGCGCGCCGCGGTGAAAGATCCCGCATGCCACAACTAAGACCCGACACAGCCAAATAAATAAATAAATGAAGTTCTAGGTTCACGTCCTGGCCCAGAACTCGGAAGGACTCGCTCCCCAGCCTCTGATTTCCAGCTCTGAAGTTGGCTGCCGTTGTGTAACTAACCTGGTTTGTTTGGTTTTTTTCCACAGAATGTTTGAAATCTAGTCCCAGGTTTTCGTATTTCACAATATTGTGACATGGGGCCCATTTTCATTTGTCCTGACAGGACCCAGTGAAACTCCCTCTTCAGAAGACTAGTGACTCCCTCTGTCCTTTCTCCACTCACTTCCACAGGGCATCTTCCGCTCTGATCCTCCAGCTCTCACTTTCTTTAAGAGGAATTTTGTGACGAAAATAGGCCAGACGATCTTGAATGGAAACCCACAGCCCCCTCCCCTCCCTGCCCCGCCGTAAACTTTCCATTTCTGTTTCTGGTCAGTTCTTCCCCAGCGCAGTGGCCTCTAGATCAGTCTGTCACTTCCTGTTTCCTGATTACCCCCGATTTTAATAGGAGACTGTTGCTTTGTTTTGTTTTTATGGCTACAGTATGTTCTTGAAGTTCTGAGGGCACTAATTCAAATTTTTGAAGTTCTTTTCTCTTTCCGCACGTCTAGGGCAGGGCTGTAAACCTTTCCTGTAAAGAGCCAGACAGTAAACACTTCCTCCTTTGTGAGCCCCACAGAGTCGCTGTGAGGTGTTCTCTATTACTTTCCAACAACATTACGTGAAAACCATCCTTAGTCCTCTCACACCAGCCGTGAGCTTTGGCTTCTCAGATCCCCTCGAGGATCAGGGGTTGGGGGTTCTCTGCCCCCCGGTCCCCAGCACAGGATGCCCCACATTCTCTTGGTTGCTGGGGTGCGTGTGATTTGTGTGTCTGTGTGTGCACCTGTGTGTTCTTACAAAGACAGGAGGACAGCATAGAATGGGAGGTGCAGATGTAGATAAACGTGAAGCAGCGACATAAAAAGCTGAGAAGGTTTTTACGGGTCCCTAAGAATCAAGGTCGACTGCTCTGTAAACGGAGATGGCGCTGCATCTTAGAGCAGACATGCTGTCAGCTTCTCACACCTTGGAGGCCCCTGGGCTGGCAGACAGAAAGGGTTAGGGCTGGAGCTTCACGGTCAGGTGGCCCAGGGGTCAAAGCCTGGCTCTGTCGCCATCTGGGTGCCCTTAAGAAAATTACACTCTCTAAACCTTGGTTTTCTTATCTTTTAAAAGAAGATAATAATGCTCCTTAGCTGTGCGGTTGTTCTGAGTTAATACAAAGGTACTTAAGACAGTGCCACAGGCCAGCACATGTGACAAACGGGGGCCTCTTCTGATTCGGTATAAATCTTAAACCTGCCCAAAGGGGTTAAACCGCTGCGGAGCAGGAAAAGGGGGGCAGGAAAGTGGGGGAACGGGAATAAAGAACAGAAATAAAATGATCGAAACACTCCAACTAAAAGGCAAAGACTTTCAGACTGGATAGAAAATTAAGACCCAGGTAGGTATACGTCATCTACAAGAAAGTCGTTTTACACATAAAGACACAGACGGGTCTAAAGTAAAAGATGAAAAAAGCTTTAGCATGAAAACTAATCATAGGAAATTACACACAGAAAGCTGTGTGGCTATATTAGCATCTAGTGGACTTCACGACAGGGAGTATTTGCAGAGGTAGAGGGCATTTCATAAAGATAAAAGAGGTACTCATCAGAGCCAACCCTAATGCACAGACCTCTATAACAGAGCTTCCAAATAAATGAAGCAAAAATGATGGCTGAAAAGAGCAATTAGAAGCAGCAGACAGATCCATGATTGCAGTCGGAGATCTCAGCGCTCTCAGTAGCTGATAAGTAGACAGAAAAACAGGAAGGACGTGAAACATTATCAACCGACCTGACCTCGTGGATAATTACAGAATAGTACACTCAACAACGCTCTTCCCAGTTCGTGGGGACTCTAACCAAGGTAAGCATGTGATGTGTCATAAAACAAGTCTCACTGCACTTTAAAGGGCTGAAACTATACAGAATGTGGCCTAGATCACAATGAAATTAAAGTAGAAATGTAACAGAAAGATAATTGGTAAATGACTAAATGGAAATTAAGCAATACACTTCTAAATAAATAATCCAATAATTCTAATATAAATAGATAACATAAATAACACACTTTTAAATAAATAACCGGGGCTTCCCTGGTGGCGCAGTGGTTGAGAGTCCGCCTGCCGACGCAGGGGACGCAGGTTCGTGCCCCGGTCCGGGAAGATCCCACATGCTGCGGAGCGGCTGGGCCCGTGAGCCACAGCCGCTGAGCCTGCGTGTCCGGAGCCTGTGCTCCGCAGCGGGAGAGGCCACAACAGTGAGAGGCCTGCGTACCACAAAAAAAAAAAAAAAAAAAAAAACAAAAATTATCAATATTAGGAATGAAAGGACATGACAACAGATCCTACAGAGAATATTATGAATCAGTTTATGCCAATAAATCCTATAACTTAGATCACATGGTCAAATTCCACAAAATTTGCAAATTATCAAAATGGACACAAGAGGAAACAAAATAAAAACCTTACACGGTCTTTCAGAAACAGGAGGGAATAGTTCACAACTAAAATTATGAGTCCAGCATTACCCCGATTAAAAGATAAGACAAAAATATCACAACACCGACCAATGTCCCTTAACCAAATATTAGCAATTTGAATACACCAATATATAGAATCAATAATATACCAAAACCAATGAAGTTTTTCTCAAGAAAGCAAGGTTGGTTTATCATTTGAAAATCTAAAAAAGAAAAGAAAGAAAAGAAAAACGTAATCATCTCAATAGATTAAGAAGATTTTGATGAAATTCAACACTCGTTGATTTTATTTTTTTTAATATTTATTTATTTGGCTGCTCCAGGTCTTATTTGCGGCACGAGGGATCTTCATTGCCACGTGTGGGATCTTTAGTTGCAGCATGCAGGATCTAGTTTCCTGACCAGGGATTGAACCCAGGCCCTGCATTGGGAGCATGGAGTCTTAACAACTGGACCACCACTGGAGTCCCAACGCTCGTAGATTTTAAAAACAACTCTCAGAAAACTGGGAATAGAAGGGAACTTCCGTAACGAGAAAGGACATTTACATAAGATCTAAGCTAACATTATGCTTAAGAGTAACAGACTGAAAGCTTTCCCCCTAAGGCTGGGACAAGGCAACCTTTATTCAGTATTGTGTTGAAGATCTTAGCCACTGCAATAAAACAAGAAGTGAAAGGCGTATAGATAAGAGTGAAGAAGTAAAATAGTCTTTATTTTTTATTTTATTTATTTATTTTGTTTGCAGTACGCGGGCCTCTCACTGTTGTGGCCTCTCCCGTTGCGGAGCACAGGCTCCGGACGCACAGGCTCAGCGGCCATGGCTCACGGGCCCAGCCGCTCCGCGGTATGTGGGATCTTCCCGGACCGGGGCACGAACCCGCGTCCCCTGCATCAGCAGGCGGACTCTGAACCACTGCGCCACCAGGGAAGCCCTAAAATAGTCTTTATTTACACATGACGTTATCATATAGGTAGAACATATGAAAAAATCTACAAAAAATGCTACTAGAATAAGCCAGTTTAGCATGGTCAGAAGATGCAAGGTCACTAAACAAAGATCGACTGTATTTCTACATTCTAGCAACAAACAATTGGAAAATAAAATTTTAAAGTACAATTCCATTTGAAATAGTATCCAGAAATGTGTGAAATACCTAGGGATAAACTACAAACTATACAAAAAGATGAACACACAAAACTATCAAGCAGTGCTGAAAAAAATTTAAAGAACACCAAAATAAATGGAGAACAACAGCGTGTCATTGGAAGACCCAATATGGGGGTTGTTTTCTGTTTATTTTTGTTTGTTTTAAATTTATTTTATTTTGGGGGGCTGCATCGGGTCTTAGTTGCGGCACGCGGGATCTTCATTGAGGCACGAGGGATCTTTTTATCGCGGCATGCGGGCTTCTCCCTAGTTGTGGCGTGTGGGTTTTTCTCTCTCTAGTTGAGGTGTGCGGGCTCCAGAGCACACGGGCTTTCTCGTTGAGGTAGCTGAGCTCAGTAGTTGTGGCACACGGTCCTAGTTGCCCTGCAGTATGGGGGATCTTAGTTCCCTGACCAGGGATCGAACCCGCATCCCCTGCATTGGATTCTTTACCACTGGACCCCCAGGGAAGTCCCAAGTCCCAATATTGTTAAGAGGTTGGTTTTCTCCAATGCCCACTAACATTCCAGCAGGCTTTTCACTTTACAGAAGCATGATCCGCTGGGTCTAAAATGCCTATGGGAATCCAAAAGGCAAAGCAGTCTTGACGAGAACAGTTGGGGAACTGTCGCTTTCAGGACTTTCAAGGCTTCCTATGAGGCTACAGTAACGAGTGCATTATGGTATTGGTGAGATGATGGGCGTGCACATCAACTGAGTGGAGCAGGGAGCACCACAATATAGCCACTTATGTGGGGCCAACTTAGTTTTGACAAAGATGTCAAGGTAATTTAATAGGTTAAGAAAAGTCTTTTCACCAAATAGCTATCCGTATTGGGGCAGGGGGAGGAATGAACATTGACTCTTATCTCACACCATCTGCAAAATTTAAATTTAATTTGCTCATAGGCCTAGTTGTAGAAGCTAAAACCATATACTTTCTAGAAAAAAAGAAAAAAACCACAGGAGAAAAATCTTTATGGTGTTGGGATATGCAAAGATTTCTTAGGATAGAAAAAGTATGAAGCATAAAAAATACCAATAAACGGGATTTTCATTAAATTTAAAGTTTGCTTTTTAAAAGGTACTATTAAGAAATAGAAAGGCAAGCCACATAATGGTGAAAAATATTTACAATACATCAGAGTATCTGTATCCAAAATATATAAAAACACTTAGAATTCAATAACAAGAAAACTAGCCACCTATCTTTAAAAATAGGACAAAGTTTGAACACTTACCCAAAGAAGATACCTGAATTATTAGGCACAGGAAAAGATCTTCGACCTCAACAGTCATCAAGAAAATGCAAATTACAATCACAATGAGACACCATTAGACAGCTACCGTCATTTTTTAAATGTAAAAGACTAATGATACCAAGTATTGGCCAGGATGCGGAGCTACTGTTGGGGGAACTTACAATGGCACAACCACTTCGGAAAGGCGTTTGACAGTTTCTTTTTAAAGCTAAACATACACCTTCCATATGACCCAGACATCCCACTCCTAGGTATCTACCCAAGAGAAAAGAAAGCATCTGTCCACACCACGATTTGGTGTTGAGTATTTATAGCAGCTTTATTTGTAACCACCAAAATACTGGAAGTAACCAAAAGTCCTTCAACAGGTGAATGGGTAAACAGGTGTGGTAGAGCCACACTGGAATAAGCGGCTATCAGCAATGCGAAGGCATGAACTAGTGGTTCACACGGCATGGATGAATCCAGGTACAAAGAAGTATATACCATGCCGTTTCATCTGTGTGAAATTCTGTAACATGAAAAACTAACCTGTAGTGACCAGATCCGCGGCTGCCTGGGGTTAGGGATGGGGGAGAAGCACAGAGCGGCACGAGGGGCCCTTTGGGATTGAAGACGATGTTTTCTCCCTTGATTGGGGTGGTGGTTTCGTGGGTGTTTGCTGTTGACTAAGAAAACGCAGAAGGCTGCATATAAGAAAGAGCTTCTTTGGGATCTTCGAGAATTTCAACTTGGGAAACGCAGATTTGGGTAAAGCTGAAAGAGTGTTCAATAGAAGAGAAAGCGTCGGGGGTTTACAAAGGCGAACGCCATGAGCTCGTGTTTGTTAATTTACCATCCTAACCATTTAAAAAAAAATTGTTTATTTATTTATTTAGGCTGCGCCGGGTCTTCCTTGCGGCCTGCGGACTCTTAGTTGCCGCCTGCATGCAGGATCCAGCTCCCCGACCAGGGATCAAACCCGTGAGCCCTGCACCGGGAGCGCGGAGTCTCACCCGCTGGGCCCGCCAGGGAAGGCCCCGTGAGGTTGTTAGAGTCCATCGACTCTGACACAAGAAAGGAGATACCTGTCCGTAAGGGAGAGGCCGTCACAAGTTATTTAGGCCAGGGGTCCGATAAGTGTCTTGAGTTTCTAGAACGTTGTGCAGATGTTCCGGACACCTGCGTCAAGACGATAAGTGGTCAGAGTTCCGATTCCATCCAGACTGAGATGCGTACAAACCCCACTTCCTCAGCGGCCTCTGGTCCAGTTAGAGGCTCTCTCGGCAACACTGGTGCCAGTTTGATTTTCCTCTCACACTACGTTTGTCAAAATTCATCAAACTGTACACCTAAAATGGTATGTGTATTTTATATAAACTAACCTTTAAAAAGTGGATTTGACAAGGTAAAAGTTACAAGAAAAAAAGAAAATGAATGGGGCACCTTTCCCTGGCTCTAGCTGGAGAAACGAGAAGGCAAGAGGAGACTGGTCTTAGGCAGTTGGGCTCGTGGTCATTGTGAGCTTTCTTAATGTTTCTATCTTGGTCCTAAACTTTTCTTTTGTAGTTAAGAACAGACAACGCCCAGATTAACTGATTAATAGTCCAGTCTTATCTGTCTGGAACAGAAGCTCTCCCTGGAGCTCTGCGGTTACACCCTCTCTCGCTGTCAGCCTTCCCAGCCTTACTGCTGCGGACTTGTGGGTTCGCTGGCCACACAGAACCACTGTGAATTACAATCATGAGTTACAAACGTGGAAGTAGCTTCATGGGGACTTCAGTTCCTGCCCTGCGTTGCCCATGACTAGGAAAAAGCCTTGCTGGCCACATCTCGTTTCTCAAACCAGCTCAGGCCCGAGTCACACCAGCTCAGACCAGGGGCCCAGACGGCGTCCAGGGCGTTGCAACTGGAAACTCCACGTGACTGAAGTCACACAAGTTCTCGTGCTGCAGGTGACTTGGAACTACTGGATTTAACCTGCTTTCTAAGAAAGCAAAAAGTTTTGGTTCTTTTTTATGAGGGTTCCTTTTTTGTAACCTTCTAAAAGGAAGCCTACTGTGGTTGAAGAATTTTGAGGAAACTAACAAAAGGGAGTTCTCCGAGAGGTGCATGGGACGTGTATAAAAGATGTTCTCAATGGCCTTACGTTAAACAGCGGAAAAGGTGTTAGCCACCTGGAGGGGAGGCTGAGTTTTTAAAAACGTTGCATGATGGGAGTCTTGCTTCTTCCCCCACTTATTAGCGTACATGTCACTTGAAAGCACACTGTTTTCTATTTTTCTGACATGTTATTCATTAATACTAGTCTTACACTTACCAGCCATCATCCTCTTGCCTTTTGTTTCATTACTGGACTAAAAGTAAATATTTTTGAGCTAAGTGGGCAAGAGAACTGGAAAAGAGAAGTGAGAAATCACGGTCCCCGGGAGTGTGGTGCAGGCCCACGTCTGCTGTGAGCTGTGCCTACTGAGCGCCAGGGGCCCCCTGGACTCACAGGTCGGGGCTCCACGCCGGGCAGCCCTGTGGCACCCACATCCCCCAGGTCCAGGGCTGGGGACTCTAACGTCTGCAAACAGTGGTCCCTTCCGAGGGGAGTTCTTGGGCAAAGCAAGAACGACGGGTAACTTGAGTGAAACAGAAACACCAGCACACTACTCAGCCCGTGAGGAAGGGCAAAGGGAAGGATGAACCCTCAAGCCCTTTTATGGTCGCTGGGCGCGTACACCGGCAGGAGTGTGTTAAACACCATTGCTTCTAACCTAGTCAGTTTAATCTACAGGGGAAATGAATCTCAAAGAAAAATCATAAACAAATAATTTATCCTCAAAATATTTATCATAGTATTTGTGAGATAACAGAAAATGTCCATATTGGTCTCTGCCCCCCGTTCCTGGCACGAGGCTCCTGAAGCCCTCGGAACGTCCTGACGAGGCCGCTGGGAGCATCTTCTGTTCTAACACTACGTCTCTGACCCTGTACCTGACACACAGTCCCTAAACCCCCTGGAGTTTCCTGGGTGACAGGGGCGTCCTTTGTTCTCATGAGGCGACTCCAGGGGGGCTTCTGGGTGGCTCCTGGTCACCACAACGACCAAGCCGTGATTAGAAGCTCGGAGCTTCCAGCCCCGCCCCATTCTCGGGAAGGAAAGAGGGCTGGAGACTGAGTTAACCATCACTCATGCCTCTGTGATGAAACCTCCGTAAAATCCCAACAGCGTGGGGTTCAGAGAGCTTCCAGGTCGGGGAACACACCTACGTGCCAGGAAGGTGGCACCCCAACTCCACGGGGACAGAATCTCCCGCGCCTGGGACCCTTCTGGGCCTCGCCCCCTGTGCCTCTTCATCCGGCTGTTCATCTGTGTCCTCTCCTCCGGGATAAACCAGGAAACCTGAGGAGCGCTCCCCCCGAGCTCTGTGAGCCCTTCCAGCAAATTAACGGAGGCCGAGTCGGGGGCGGGGACAATCGGTTTGTAACAAGTCGGACAGAGGTTGTGGGTAACCTGGGGACCTGCCACTGGTGATTGACTGGCATCTGAAGGGTGGGGCTGAGCCCTTGACCTGGAGACCTCAGGTAGCGTCGGGACTGAGTTCCCTGGTAGGACAGCTGGCTGGAGCTGCAGCACCGTCTGGCGTCAGGGGCGCTGTGGGTGTGGCAGGTATCGGAGCGGAGACGCAGGAGCCATGAGGCTTTTCCTAAGCAGCGTCACTTATACTGGGGGAGAGAGGCATCATCGAATAAAACACTGCAGCCAAATGATGTAATGACAGATACTAGTAACAGTGTATTTACAGAGTTTGTAATAGCATGGGAAAATATTTGTTACAAGTGAAAAGAGGAGGATACAAAATGCAACAATAATTTTTTAAAAAGCACAAATACATGGAAAAGAGCCTTAAATAGCACAATACACAGCCGGTTGACGTGAACATTGAATTTCCCCCTTTTGTTCCAATTTGCCTATCACAGCACCTGTTGCCTTCACACAGTAAGACAGCGAGCTCTTCAAAAGCAGCATAAGCTAGGCTTCAATTAATTATAGCGTAAAACAAGGACGCCCCGCCATCCGGTCCCCCGGCCAGCCGTGGGGCGCCGGGCGCACACAGCGCAGCCCGAGGGGAGAGCAGACCCAGGACGGAACGAGGCCTGGCGCTTTGGGAAAACAGGCCCTTCGACGGTTACACTCTAGGAACAACATTTACAGACCGGATCTTTGCATCTTCCCACCCTCAGGAAAGCGCTAGAGTCATTCACGGGTACACCTGTCCCCATGACAGGCAGCTACCCTCCACGAGGCCCCCCTCCTCGTAGCGGCTCCCCGGAGCTGGATGAGGGGCTGTCCCCGAATCACGCGGAAACTCGGGGCTCACATCGTGCGTCCTTTTCAGGGGACGACAGGGATACCACAAAGACGTCACATCCCCACAGCTGACTGATAACCACCACGTGATCCCAGTAAAGATTCTTTCGGGGGCTTCCCTGGTGGTGCAGTGGTTGAGAGTCCGCCTGCTGATGCAGGGGACGCAAGTTCGTGACCCTGTCCGGGAAGATCCCACATGCCGCGGAGCGGCTGGGCCCGTGAGCCATGGCCACTGAGCCTGTGCGTCCGGAGCCTGTGCTCCGCAACGGGAGAGGCCACAACAGTGAGAGGCCCGCGTACCGCAAAAAAAAAAAAAAAAAAAAAAAAAGATTCTTTCAGTTTGGGACTCACAGAAGAGCTGCAGGGGCACCAGAGTCCCCTCCCCCGGTCTCCACACTTCCCGGGACACGAGCCCCTCTGGGAAGGAAAGCATGTACCATCTGCAACGAGGGTGGCCCTGCTCCGACGCTACTGGCTACGCCACGCGGTGGACGAGGACGTCACCAGTATTTCTGCAAATGCCCATCTCTGTCCTGGGAGCTGACCCTGGATCCTCAGGCCCCCACCTGGGACAGTCCCCTTGGTCCCTGTCTCCGTGACCTGGAGGCTTCTGAGGAGCAGGGTCAGCCGTCGCCAGCCGCCCCACCACCTGCTCCATACTCTCTGAGGACTGGCCTGGTCACCAGGAAGGACAGGAGGGCACAGCGGTGTCACCAGGGACAGGGACCCTCACAGCTGAGGCAGGTGGCGTCTCCACTGCACAATGACTCCTTTTTTCTTTGTAGTTAAGAAAGAGCTATTTGGAGACGTCTCTGAGACCATACGGACGCCGTCTGCCCTTGAGCTTCGAGCACCGGTCCCCCGGGGCGCCGGCAGCGGTCGCAGCGGTCACTGCCCACGGCCCTCCGTGCTGGAGGCTCTGTGAGGAGGACATGCCCTGTGTTCCCTCACTTCTCAGCGACATTTACCCCACCCTTTGGATTCCGCCCCAATGCTGTCAGCATCACCTCCTCATCCAGCGCCCGGGGCTGCTGGCAGCTCAGGTTGGCACCTGCGTCCCCGAGGCCCCGGGTGGGCACCGCCTGGCTCCTTTCCCAGGGAGCGTCCTCAGGACCCTCACCTGCAGGGCTGTGCTTCTCGGCCCTCAGCGGGCACTCAGGAGACAGTCCGACGCGCGCAAACGCCCGGCTCTGTGGATTTCTGTGACTCTCCGTTGATCTGTGTTCTAAACACACATATGAGCTCCAGCTCACAGGGTCCCCTCTTCCCCCCGCGGCTTCTCGCTCCCACAGCAAGGAACCTGCCAGTTCTCATTATCTGCAAAATATCTCCTTATTTGTTCAACACCGGTAAACGTACAGCTTCAGAACCGCTAACCTACCCCAGGGAGAATGAGCTGACCAGCCAGAGGACAGTGTCCACACAGATCTCCGGTCCACACACGGAGTTCCTGGGGTTGGGGTGTGGCCACAGGACCACCAGGACAGTCACCTTTGTCACGGACTGCACCCCCACATCCTGCTTGGTAGCTTTAAAATTAACATGAAGTCCAGTCTTCGGGGTGCACGTTCCTATGGGTTTGGCAAACCTTCAAAGTCCCATCCCCACCCCCTCGTCACCGTCAGCCCAGACCCCCTCGGGCTGCCCCAGCCCCGCCAATCCCAACAGTTTTGCCCTTTCCAGAATGTCCTGCACTTCCCAAGTGCCCGGAGGATCCCCGCCACCGCCTGCGTGCAGCCTGGGGCAATGATGGCTACAGCTGCCGTAAACACTGCCAACCTAAGTCAGAATTTCTCTCGGGTGAACGTTAACTTTATCTTCAAAGACAACTTGATTGCAAAAGATCACATGGCCAAATAGACAACAACAGTCAGAAAAACCCTGAAGGAGAAAAGTGAGGGAGCTGGCCCCGCAGATACAGCACCTATAACTTCAAAAGAGTGGTGCTGGGGCAGCCCCAAAAATCAAGTCAAGTATGTTCTCACGTCAGCACAGGATGAGGTGGAATCTCAAATCAGTGCACAAAAGGGGAGCTTTCGATAAGTGGAAGGGGGGCACCTAGAGACCTGCATGGGAAGGGTGACATGGCCCTTCTCTGCCCTGCCCGTCGGCATCCTGAATCAGAGATACAAATGCAGAAATGAAACTACACGTGCATTGGCGGAAGAGACAGAGTCTTCTAACCTAGGACTAGGAAGGACTTAAAACCCAAATGCTACGGAAGAGTGATCAATTCACCCACGTTTAAACAAAAGAACTTGCACAAAGACATGCCATAAGCAAACAAAATGATTCTGAAAATCATACACTGACTTTAAAAATGTGACTTGTATTGCAAATATCTCTATAATCTGATAGAAAGATGGGCAAAAAGGCAGGTGCCCCACTCATAAGGAAAATGCAAATGAAAACTGCAGGGACATAATTTCGTACAGGTCAGGGTCAGGCTGTGGGCACACAGGCTCTCTGCTGATGCATCGCTGGTGGGACAGCAACAGGGGCAGCCCACGTGGAGAGAAATATCACAGTTACTCACATCTAGGAGGCTGCACTACCAAGACCACACAATTTTAACCTGAAAATGATAATAACTACAAAGACTGAAGACATATCAACTACACAGAAATCCACGGTGACACAGCACTTTAACATCACATTTTTTAAAATGTGATGTTCACTTTGTTTTCTAATAAACTGGCTTTTTTAGAGCAGCTTCAGGTTCATAGCAAAATTGAAAGTACAGAGTCCCACAGCCCCTCTGCTACCTCCCCGCCACACATGGCCTCCCCCACCATCAGTGTCCGCACCAGGTGGGGCGCCGGTCACCGCTGAGGAACCCGCACCGACAGGTCATCACCCCCCAGAGCGCACGGCTCACGCGGGTGCGGCAGTTCACTTCTGGAAGCTGCTTCGGCACTGAGTTCTTACTCTGAAGCCAGACAAAAGCATCTCGAATCAGGCACAGATCCCAGCTTTCCTGTAGGGACGGTACTCTGGAGTAACCAACTGGTCCACGATGGAAAATTCTTCCTTACAGGTCTGCTCCAGCTGACAGCACAATAGGAAAGATAGAATTAGAAATTGCCAGGGACTTCCCTGGTGGTCCAGCGGTTAGGACTCTGCACTTCCACTGTAGGGGCCTGGGTTCGACCCCTGGTCGGGGAACTAAGATCCTGCGTGCTGCGCAGCGTGGCCAAAAAAGCAAAGCAAAGATATCGCCAAGCCCGCTGGAGTACGGACCTACTGACTCACCAGGGATGTATGCGAAGCCGTGGGGTCAGAGGTCAAAGGCTGACAGGGACTCTGCAGTGGATGGGGCCACTGGGGCAACCCCAATGCGGCCCCACAGCCTGAAGAAAAGGGCAGAGTGCTTCTCAGGTCTCCATGCACACTAGTGGCCCGAGGCCCTGGCTGAAACGCAGGTTCTGATTCCGTGGGTCCACGGAGGGGCCCGAGGCTCTGCACTGCTAACCAGCCCCAGACGCAGCCAATGTTGCAGACCCGCACTCCACACTGCGTGGGGAGGGTCCAGCACCACGTGTGGAGCGTGGTACCTGGGGGAGATGAGCCTGATTCAATCAAGCCTCAATCAGACCACCCGGTTACCGGAGCAGAGGAAGACATGGCCGTTCAAGGACTCACCAGGTCAACCCAAAGTGTGGGTGTCCTACAGGACAAGTGGCCTCGTTTCCCCTTCCCCAACACAGGGACTTGAGACACGCCATCAAGGGCAGCGTGCAGACCTCGCCGGAGCCACAGGGAGCACACTGGCTGTAAAAAGATGTTTTCTGGACAACTGGAGACGTGTGAACATAAACTGGAAATTAGTTACTAAGGAATTCTTAGGTTTTGTTTTTATATTAGCTACAATAGTGGCATTCTGTTTATGTAAAAGATTTACATGAAAAATATAATGTCTGAGGTTTGTTTTATAACACTCAAGCCCCCAAACCAACCAAAACACAAAACAAGTGAGGAGGGAGGGAAAATGGTAAAAGTAACGGTACAACAGCACTCACTGGATTATCCTAATTTTATTCAAAATTTCCCTTTTAGAAATTTCATAAAACAAGCTTTAAAAACGACAGCACTATGCGACATTACTAGTTTTGCTTACCAAGTCTCAAGAAAAAGCGTAACTTAGAGCAAAAGAGGAAAAAAAGCACAGACTGCCTGCTAGTCCGTTCCTCTAGATTTCACCTTCCATCAGCCATCACTTATCTCCTTAGCTACTGAGCCCACACCCTCCTAGCGGCACGAGGCCATTTCACAGGTAAAAGGCCCCACCTTTCACCTGTGAACTCGCCCGCTCATTATTACCAAAGCAGGGTCCCCAGTCCCTGCTCAGCTCCGCAGAGGCCTCTCCACTCACTGCCCTCACTGCTTTGTTTTTAAAAGGCTTTAAAAAAGTCTCCAAAAGAATTCAGAAGGTGTGGAGTCCTTCACTGTGCTTGGTTTTCCCCATCTTTCCTTCAATCAGAATAGTTCAGATCCAGGACTTCCCTGGCGGTCCACTGGTTAGGACTCTGTGCTTCCATTGCAGGGGGCACGGGTTTGATCCCTGGTCAGGGAACTAAGATCCCACAAGCCGCGTGGCGCGGCCAAGAAGAAAAAAAAAACCAGATCAGACCCAGCCTTCATTAAGAATTCAAACAAAAAGAATACCAAACAAGAAAATCCCACCATATTACTTTTCCATACTCTATTAAAATGTAACTTCATAGAATTTTTGCTAAACCTTTCATTTTTCTGCTGTTTTTTTTACACCCTGTTCTTTTGCTCACACAAACTCCTTTTTGGTCTTTAAAAAGAGAAGATTTCAAACACAGCGTGTATTGGGCAGCTGGACACAGTAGAAATGTGCTCTGATGGGTCTAAGCAGAAAAATCCCCTGTTGGAAGGCCTCTGAGTAGCTCACAGCCTTTCCAAAAGGAATGCAGAGCGGCGCTAGGGAAACGGCAGGGGCGAGGGGGCAGCAAGGGCCACGGCTGAGGACGCTACAAACAGCCCGGTGGAGACCCTTCACCGCCGCCTGGAGAAATGCCACTTTGCTGCGGCTACAGCTGCCGTCACCAGCAAACACCACGTCCAGGGGCAACCACTAGCTCCTGATCCAGTCTAATGGGCTGAACTTGGGCTGAGCTCGCACCTTAGCCGCTAGGAAGGCTGGGGAAGTGACCATCTGGTTTTTTCAACTTCTGCTGGGTGCTCTGTCTGCCAACCATATTCAGAGGGTAAGGCGTTCTCTCAACAGAGGAAGGGGCTTCCAAGGCTGAGAAGCACAAAATTAATAGGTCTTTTGTTTCCATACTCAAGATTTTTTGGTAGTTTCTCACCATCAGAAAGTTCAAGAGAAAAGGGAAATATTTTAGAATTTTCCAGTTACATCTGAACTGAACACTCTACTTCATAGGGACAGCTCAGGCTCAGATAATAACCTACTGTACAAACATCATGTTAACAACCTGCTGCTGATAAGGGACCTCAGAGTGAAAGCATAGAGACCGCAGATCCAACACCTCTTTCCCACGGCACACTTCAACAGACAGCACTTCTCTCAAATGGGATCCCGCTGAGACTCTTCCCCATTTGGAACAGCAACAAACAAAAAATCCAGAAAGATCCCTGAACACCTAAACAAGACATCAGCAAATCAACTCTGTAGTAACAGCAGATTTCTGCCCCAAAGAGCTGAACAACCTGTGGACTAAGAATGCTGCCTGCCATGTCAGTAAGGAAGGACACTGCAGCCATCAGTCATCAGTAACTGCAGCCACTCCCCACCCTGCAGCCTGAGAAGACTCACGAAGGAAACAAGGAATGCCTGCCATCACGGCGTCATCACACTGCAACTACCCCAGACGGTGAGCCCTGAGGGGACTCAGGATGAGAGAGCACAGGACGCTGGCCCCAGAGAGCTGAGGTGCAGATCAAAGGAATGATTTCAGTGAGCCCAGACTCTTGCATCTCTCCATACATAGAAAAGCGCTAAATTCCTTAACTTGAGATACCTGGTTTTCCTTAATTAACGATAATCTTTTGACATTCCGACTACCTGCCCTTTGTTGCAAAAACTCCTATATATCCTGGCTCCCCCCTCGGATTCTCGGGGTTGAGATGACCCGGCTTGAAGTCCTAAGAACGATCCCTGAAAAAAACACAGCTCTCAACTTTCAGTCGACAAAACCCAACGAGCCTGGGGCTCCCTCGGCCTCTTTGCTTTCCTCTTACTTGAAATCCTTCAGTGTCACGACTTGTTCAGCTGATGGTATTAAAAGGTGGCGGGGAAGGGAAACTGGACAGGAAGAAAGAACAAGGAAGACAAAATCTACAAAAAGCAAACAAATGTAAGAACAACAACAAAAAAAGTCACAAAAATCAAAGCCTATGACAGGTAGTAACCAACACACCTGCACTGAAGGTGAACTGGAGGCACGTTTCCCCAGGGGGTGGGGTTGGAAGTGCTCAACGAAGCAGCAGGGCAGGAGGGCGTCACCTCTCTCTGCAAAGGGCCCGTGTGGCCAGAGCGCGGGCAGCAGTCGAGAAAGAGAAGAACCGGGCAGAGCCTAGAAGCAAATCAGGAACTGGGGAGTGAGTGAGAGGCACTTCAGGAAGGTTCTGGAAGCAGCGAGGCTGCGATTTCCTTCCCTGGGCAGCTTGCGGCCCTTCTGAACCTTCCGGGAAAGGCCGCCACTCCCCCACGGCCTCCAGGACGAGGTGACAGCCGGGAGCCACCGAACCCTCTGAAGCCCCTTCAGTCAAGATTGTGTCTAGATTAACATCCTGTGCCTTGTGTGTTTTTCCAGCACGAGGGGTAACACTCAGTACGCGTGTTCACATCCCCCTCCTTCCTACCCCCCAGCCCGGATTCTCCACGGGCCCCGAGGCCGAGAGACGCGTTAGCATCAGCGTCCCTGCGGAAACGCCCTCTCGTCTCCCGTGGGGCGGCCGCCGTGGGACTCCCACCCTCGGCCCGCGGTGGAGAGCCGCACGTCCGGTCCCAACCCCTCTTTCCATCCGGCAGCCCCAGGCGGGACCCAGAGGCCCCTCCAGGAGGTGACCAGCCGCACCCACCGCCCGCCTTCCGCTTCCGCCGGCCGGAGACCGGGCGGGGGTCGGAGGCGAGACCCGAGTCACGTGGCGTCGCGGTCACGTGTCAGCCCCAGGTAACGTGTGAGGCGGGAGCAGGTCGCACGCCTGAGCGCTCTCACTCTCGCGAGATGCACGGTGGTCACGTGACGGGACGGGGGGGGAACGGGGCGGGGGGGGAACGGGGCGGGGCGGGCGCGGCGCGGCATCACGTGACAAGGCGCCGCCGCTCGCGGGGTTTGTTTCGTGCAGCGGGCGCAACACCGGGACCAGCTACCATCACGCCGGCCGGGTCAGACCCCGGCCCGCCCGCCCCGGCCCAACCGCCCACGACCCCGCCCGGCTCCCGCTCGCGCCCATGGCGGCCCCCGGCGGCTCCCGGCGATGGCCGCTGCTCCTGCTGCTGTTCGGTGAGAGGCCGGGCTGGGGGCTGAGGGCTCAGGGGCTGCGGGGTGAGGGGTCGGGCAGGTGTGCGGCCCTGCGCGGGCCCAGAGGGATGTGGGGCGGCGTGAGGGGCGGGGGGCTGTTCGGGGGCCGGGAGCTGCGGGGCTGGGGTCGGGCCGGGCCCGGGGACTCCAGGCGAGTCGTCCCGCACCGGCCGAGGCGGCTGCGGGGGGAGGGGTCGGTCCAGGTGCCCAGAAGTGGACGACGGAGGGAGGGCCCGGCGCGGCCCTCGGGTCCCAGCCCTCGGGTTGTGGGGTCAGTCGGCAGTGACTTGGTGGTTTCCGAGCGGCGTGGTTCGCACCCTTATTTGGGGGCACGGGTGGCCCCGGAGGGCTGCGTGCGGCTGCAGCCGGAGACGCGGGACCGCATGGGACTCGGCTTGCGCCCGACGCGGATGTCCGCGCAGGAGAATAAGGCGGGCGGCGACCCCGGCCTTGAGAGTTCGTCCTTCGGGCTTTTAACCTTCGACCCCAGCAGCATGGCACAGAGCGCTGACGCGTGTGTTTATGTCCTTGTGAATTTTAATTACGTTATAATGACTTAAAGTTGCCCTTGAGAGTTTCGGGGAGCCCACAGTGGACAGAAGGAGGGGGGGCTAGGCCTGGCCTCCTAAGGGTCGTCTCCATTTCTAGTGAGTCAGGAGCGCTGCCTGTGTGTGTGTGTGTGTGTGTGTGTGTGCGCGCGCGCGCGCTGGGCCCACGGAACTCGGGAGCTGCCCGTGGGCGCCGGTGTTTTATCCATTGAGGAATTTTGCTGTCATTTATCTGTCCTAAGGAGAAAGGGATTGTGCTGACTTAAACAAGAGTCACTGCGTGGTTTGATTTTTGTGGCTACTGGGAGCTCCCTCTGCGGCACTTTCTCACCTGGTCCCCATGATACGGGAAGATTAAAGTGCCAGGAACTGAAAAGAGGTACCGGAGCTCACTGGTGGGCGCTCCCTTGAGTTCAGCAGACACAGAAGCAGTCTCCCAAGTACCTGCCGAGAATTCTCGAAATACGTACTCTGAAGTTCTTTTATTGTGACAGAATGAATTTTGGTTTCAGGATTTTGTTTTGCCTGTTGCGGAAAATGAGTTCTTAGAGCTCCAGGACCCCCGCGCGGGGGCGTGCTCTTATCCCAGCCGCAGACCCGGAGCCTTGCTCTCCCCCGCAGGTGTCATGAGTTTTGAGAGGGCCTGCTGGGACAAGCCTTGTCGTGTCAGGGCGGCTCATTGTTCTTTATTAGAAGAGCTCGCGTGCATTAGAACTGTCACATTTTGTTTCATGTTTTAAAAACTCACCTGAATGAAGAGAAAAATCCATACTTCTCTACATTGATAGCTTGGAGTAAGCATGCAATTAGCTTTTTCTCTTTTTTTTTATGGCCATGCCACGAGGCTTGCAGGATCTTAGTTCCCCGATCAGGGATTGAACCTGGGCCCCCAGCAGTGAAAGTGCGGAGTCCTAACCACTGGACCGCCAGGGAGTTCCCATAATTAGCTTTTTAATGTCCATTCCATCATATCTTTTAAGTTTTATGTTCAGTTAAAAATCCAACTTTTAAAAAGTTGTGCTAAGAGCCTGTATTTAGGTCTGTTTAAAATGTCTATTTTAATGCACAATTTCACCAAAAAGCATCTTTTCTAAAAATATTTCAAACTTCTGAGTCACAAATTCATCCTGCTTTGATAATTAGAAAGTAAAGTTTCCTTTGTGTTTTAATACTTGGTAGAAAGCATAGACAAGTGTGAACTGAAACTTCTTGATACATATGATTAAGTATATTGCATAACAGAGCTCTTGACTGTTGCTGTCACCGGGATGACCTCCTTCCCCTTTCCGAATGAAGAACTGTTGCTTAGGAAGTTTGAAAAAATGTTGTATACCGATTAATGTTACCCTCGCTTGTGGGAGTTTGCCAGTTGCCCAGGTTGGCGACCTAATTTTTCACTAGATTTGAGGTCAGATGTTTTGGGTCCATAATTTTGAATTTACATTGTTAGATCCATCCCAGGCTGTATTAGTCCTTTCTCCTCTCTGCGTCCGGAAGACTTGACTGTGTGCATGTACAGCACATGCTTCTGCTGGAGCGTTGGTTCTGCTGTGTTGTGATTATTTTCACACCTGTGTCTTCTTCGTGCCTCACATACAGTCAGTGCTCAGCACGTACAGGAAGAGATGTCCAGTGGTCCCTAACTGAATGTGCACATGAGCTGTTCAGAAACGTACCTTCTGGTCTCTAGAGTCTGGGACTCCGTGTCTGGGATGGAGCCGTGGTCTTTCTTTTTTTCCTTTACGTTTTTACAGGTGATTATGTATCACTGGTTAAGAAGAATAAAAATCCTGGCTTCAAGAAAATCGAGCCAAGAGAAATTAGAAAGTGATTTCTCCTAAACGGTTCAGCAAAGAACGCATTGACTTGTTCCTCTAGGTGGCAGCTTCTCTCACATGCAAGTGAGTGTGTCGTAATTTGAAGCATATTCACTTGCTTACCAGGTGCTGGAGAGAAAGCGTGGTTCGGGTGTGGACCTCGCTGTGCCGCCGGCCCATGGCAAGCTCGGCGGGCACGTGCTGTGAGTCAGCAGACCCAGTTCCAGATCTGGCTCTGCACCATCACTAGCTGTGTGACCTCGAGCACAGCAGTTAACTTTGTGCTTTGGACTCCACATCTGTGAAAGGAAATCGTCACAGTGTCCGCCTGTTAAAGTTGTCACCATAGTTTATAGTTACCTGCAAGGTGCGCTACAGGTGCTAGTTAAATGAAACGCTTACTTGACGGTTTGTGTCAGGTACCAAGGATTCAACAATAGATGAGGGCCGTGTGGCACTGAACGCGTCAATAGTAACAGCTAACACTGAAAGCAGGCTGATGCCTTGTACCCAGCGCTCCCCTTGCTTTGGCTCCCTTGGTGCTCATTTCCGTCTCACAGGTCCTAAACCGAGGGGCGTGGTGCTCCCTCTGGGCCCGGGGTCACAGTCAGTCAGTGATGGAGTCTGTCGGAGACTGAGATCTCTCATCTCAGGCGGGCGTGCTCCCACAGCTGCAACTGTTTTAGAGACTGGAGTGTCTCCAGGTGGGAGTGTTTCGAAAGAATAAGCCACTCGTTCCTCTGCGGGACCCCTGGAGAGAGGTTGGCGTGAGTCTGGCGCCCGTGCCGAAGGGGAGCAGCTCCCGGTGGTGCGGGTTCTGGCTTTCGGGAGGGACACCCCTCAAATTACTGCACATATCCTCGCTAATTTGAGATGGGGGTTGTCTTTTATAGAGTTAAACACTAATTTCTGACTCTTAGCATGCGTGTTTCTCTTACCGTTTTTTGCTGTAATGCTCTTGTAGATGTTTTTCTCGTTACGTGTTTCTCTTACAGTGTTTTGCTGTAACGCTCTTGTAGACGTTTTTCTCGTGACCAAAATTGGCTCTGGTTTCTTGTTTTAATAGTGGAAAATTTGGGGGCCTCTAGTGCTGCCGATGCTGTTTGTTTTGTGTTTCTGGGGGTTTTTTGGCCACGCCTTTCGGCATGTGGGATCTTGGTTCCCCGACTAGGGATTGAACCTGCGCCCCCTGCAGTGGAAGCGCAGAGTCCTAACCACTGGACCGCCAGATAAGTCCTTGATGCTTATTTTAAGTTTGTTTTAGTAATACTAGTTTGTGGTCCTTTGAAAGCTCAGACCTTCAGCATGTTTACTAAATGAAAAAATTGAGAAGTTATTTATGAAGTGTTTTCTAGTGAAGTGCTTTGAGTCAGTAGAACGTTTTTTGGTGACTTAGGGACCTATTTTATAGGAGGGTGGCTTGGTAGGAGCTGGCCTGTGCGGGCCCTTGTGGGAGGTGGCTACCTGACCTGCTGTGCTGTGGCACGTGTGACAGCCTGTGGCTCCAGCGCCCGGGCCGTTGAGGGCAGCTCAGGCCTGGGGGCGCCCATGTGCACTGTGAGCTGGTCGTTGTCCGGTGTTTCTCTGGCCTCAGCGCCCAGGCTTTTGCTTCTGCTGCTGAACCTGCGTTTGCCTGGCTGGCATCTCTATAGCTCTTGTGTACTTACTCCATCACTCTCAGAGATATGTCTTTAAAAACCTTCACTGTAGGGCTTCCCTGGTGGCGCAGTGGTTAAGAATCCCCCTGCCAGTGCAGGGGACACAGGTTCGAGCCCTGGTCTGGGAAGATCCCACGTGCCGCGGAGCAACTAAGCCCATGCGCCACAACTACTGAGCCCATGAGCCACAACTACTGAAACCCGCACGCCTAGAGCCTGTGCTCCGCAACAAGAGAAGCCACCGTGATGAGAAGCCCATGCACCACAACCAAGAGTAGCCCCCGCTCGCCGCAACTAGAGAAAGCCTGCGCGCAGCAACGAAGACCCAATGCAGCCAAAAAAATAAAAATAAATTAATTAATTAATAAAGAAAAAAAAACTTCACTGTTTTAAAAAATGAGTTGTGGGATTTTCTCTAGGTTTTTAAAAGGAACGTTCATTCATTGGAAATGACTTTAGTGGAATCTTGCCGCAGTATTCGGGGGGTGGGCGGAGGTTAAAATTTGCGAAGCACAACAGACAGCATTTTTCTTGTCTGCCCTAGTTTGCTTCGTTTGTAGCAGTTTGTCTTTATGAACACAGATTTTGGTATTTCCTTTACCTGAGGCTTACAGGAGGGTATGCAGGGTTTCTGTCTATACTGTTTGCTTTAGGCTTAAGTAGTAGTTGCTCTGAAGGTTTTATTTGGTGACGGTCCCAAGGGTGAAGTGAACTGGGTTCACTGGAGTCATTTCACCACGTCAGCGACAGGGACTTGAGAATGGAAGCTAGTTGGCTGCCTCGGAGCCTGCTGCCTGGGTCACACGTACCCTTAGAGCCGTCAGCGCCAGAGGTGCCGCTGCATGACGAGGGGCGTGCAGGGGTCTTAGCTGCAGAACCAGGAGGTGTGTTCCTGGGAGTGTGGCGGTGCCGGTGCTGGTGGGTGGCTGCTTGGCTTCAGGGTGGTCAGGACGCCTGCCCGTCTGTGAAGAACCCTGTGCTAAGGTGTGTGGCTGTCACTTACCTTCTCTGACTCAGATCGGAGGGCATTTGCCGCTAAGCTGCCTGCTCGGGGTTTCGGGCTGTGGCCCTGGCCCTGAGAACTAGCTCAGAGTGGTGGCCACTCCCAGGCTGGAGGACCTGTGACAGCTGCCTTCGCCCCTTCCCTCAGGCACTTGGCGGCTATACCTACAGAGGCATAGTGGTGTCCTGAGGTCACACAGCCAGGTCCAGTGGAATTACTGTATTTTGAGGACCTTCTGGATACGGGCAAAGAGCTCTGATCTTTGGGTCTGCGGCTTTTCTTGCCACGTCGCCAGTCCACGAGAGGCAAGAGCAGAGCCGACTCTTTTTAAGTAGCGATTTGGATCCACGGGGTTTCTGTAGAAGGTCAGCATTTAGTTTATGTTGAGTCCTGCCCTCAGGACTCCACCCCGCGTCCCCGAGATCCTCTGAGGAACGAGCGTGGGCAGCCTGGGCCCGGGGTGACTCAGAAATTGACCTGTGACTTCCCGGTATGTATTTTGAAGAAAAGCATCGAAGAGCTAATGACAGGTTGGCAAACTGATGGGATGGGTTTAGAGAGAACATTTTCAGACCAGTCTCCAGGAGGGACAGAAGCCCAGCTGAGCCCCACCTGCGGGACCTGTGTGTCTAGTTCTTCAGCGATTTAAGTAGTTTTCCTAATAACAACTGTATTGCCGCAGCTGTAGACAACCAAAATTTTCTAAAAGGTGTTTGGTCATTTCTGTCTTTCCTGGAGTTAGCAGGCCTCGTGCATGGTGTGTCAGCTGTGTTTGTGGTGAAAGATGGCAACGGGACAGCTTGTATCATGGCCGACTTCTCTGCTGCCTTCCTGACCAGCTATGACACCCAGAACGGTTCTAAGGTAGGAAACACCAGGGCCCTTCATGCCTTGCTTGTGTGTGGGATCATTTAACCTGCCTTGACAGTCTTACACGTGTGTGTGTTTCTTGTATGTTATACAGTGCTGTGTCTCACAGGCTGTTAGTGCCTGTAATAGTCTATGCATTTTATATACTGAGGATGCAGTCATATTATACGAACCATTTCATGCTCACTATTTTATTGTGAGCATTTTTCCAGTTTTCTTCTTGATTATCTTTTGTAATCACAACGTAGTACTTCATCATGTTAATCACGCTAATTTACTAACCCATCCCCTGTAACTAAGTTTTCTTATGTTCTTTTTATGCCTGGTGTACAGCTCTGTGAATATAGCTTTTTTGATCTGTTGAATCTGCTTTAGGTAAACTTACACTCCAAGAATCGTGTGTGAACAGGTGCTCAAGGTGCAGTGCCACTGTACTAGTTGGATTAGAATGTCCCTTTCGGTTTTGTTAGAACAGCTTTGCGCCTCTGCAGGATGAGAAAGCCTTTTGCATTTACCAGATCCCTAGCAAATAAACAGCATTTCTTTGTTAAGTCTTCCTCCGTGAATTACCTGTTAGTGGACTTCTCACTTTCTCTTTCCATTTAACATTTGTTCTTGTAAACATACTCTTATATTTTGTTTTCAGTGCTTTGTTGAAGCAGTGTTTTTCCTTACCCGTCTCCACATCCAAGGCACCATATCTGTTTTCCGGCACTTGGAGGGCAGTGGGGGCCCAGGGCCGCTGGGAGGATGAGTGGCTTCTTCACAGCTTCTGGACATGCCGGCTGCCTGGCCTCCTCAGTTCATTGGCCCTGTCTTGATATAAATGTGGTCTCTATCGGAACAGGAGAAAGCAGGGAAAACTTCATTCCACGGAAATGTCTTCAATTGTAAAGTTTTGTCCAAACACCTTTTATTTATTTTTAAATTTTTTTTTAATTTTTTTTTTAACGTGGACCATTTTTGAAGTCTTTATTGAATTTGTTAAAATATTGCTTCTGTTTTATGTTTTGGTTTCTTGGCCACAAGGCATGTGGGATCTTAGCTTCCCAACCAGGGATTGAACCCACACTCCCTGCATTGGAAGGCGAAGTCTTTAACCACTGGACCACCAGGGAAGTCCCCTAGGCACCTTTTATTCTAATTTCTACTTCACTTCTTTTTGTTTGGATTTTTTAAAACATTGTCTCATTATATACTAATCGCGTACACAAATGGGAACATGCGTTTGCTGTAATGTGCCTTCCCACTTCACACAGTGTGTCTTTGTCACAGGCGTGGTCTGTTCATCAGGACAGTGCTAGGACAGCTTCCCGCGGGTCCTTCACGCAGTCCGGTTCATCGAGATGAGCTTTGGTGGTTTTGTAGTTGTTTGTTTTGCTTATAATAGTTAATTCAGACAATTCTGCAGTAAACTCCCTCTTCTCTTTGTTTAGAGAGACATATTCTTTAAATACACTTTTCTGTGGCAAACGTGAGGTACTGGTTTTTTCAGATAAAAGTATCAGCTCATCCTGAAGCCCAGCGTGAATTATTTCACTTTACTGAGATAACTGTAGTTTTACTTCTCTTGTTAATGAAAATCATATTAATGAAGAACAGTTTTAAATTAGTGAATAATTAGGTCATCCTTGTCTTGCACTTGAGTTACTTTCTGGTCTATTACTTGACATGTAATATTGACTTTCATGTTTTTTGTTTTTATTGAAAATGAATGCATTAATAGTGACATCTGAGATGGAGCTGGGGTCGGGGCATGTGTCAGATCTTTGGTGTTTCTGAACCCCTTTAGTAACCTGCACCCTAATTGTGTTCCACTGTCATCATGTTTGTTCCAGAGCGTGACCTTTGAGCTGCCGGCCAGTGCAGAAGTATTAAATAGCAGCTCTTGTGGCAAAGGAGATGCTTCTGACTCCAGTCTCGTGATTGCTTTTGGAAGAGGCCATACGCTGACCCTCAATTTCACAAGAAATGCAACACGTTACAGTGTCCAGCTGATGCGTTTTGTTTATAACTTGTCAGATACAGGGATTTTCCCCGATTCGAGCTCCAAGGGTAAGAACCAATATGGACCAATTATGGGGTGGAAAAAACTGGGTCGGGGGAGTATCTAAAATTGCTTCTAAGCACTTCCAGGAGTTAAAGATCGATTTTTTTTTTCGTGTAGAAACCAAGACTGTGGAATCCGTAACCGACATCAAGGCAGACATAAATAAAAAGTACAGGTGTGTGAGCGGCAAGCAGATCAGCCTGCACAACGTGACCGTCACGCTGCGCGACGCCACCATTCAGGCCTACCTCTCCAACGGCAGCTTCAGCAGGGAGGGTGAGGACCGCCCCGGCCCAGCCCCCTGGGTGCCCGGGGAGCCCTGCGCGTCCTCGGAGAGCTGCCCCTGCCCCTCGGTCTTCAGAGAAGGTTACCCCTTTCGGTGAGGGTGGATTAAAACAGGCTAAAGGGGCAAAGCAGTTCAAACCCTCTCTCTTCCCTTGTTACAGAGCTAATGGGGTCAGGGTTGTAGGCTCTCCTTCAGCTCAAGCCGCTGTCTCTACACAGAGACCTCACCTAACCTCAGTCCAGCTTGGGCAGGCCTGGGGCAGGGGTGGGAGCGACCAGGGGGGCCCTTCAGGGGTGCACCCACCAGACCCAGTGGCCTCGGGTGAGGTAGTCGACCACTTGTTTCCTCACCTGCGAAGTGAGGATGCTCACCTGTCTGCGGAGGGTGTGAGGGCTCGCAGGAAGCTCCTGCCGAGTGCTCCTCTGGGTGCCGGCCGGAGTCTGTGGTAGAGGGTGTCCTTTTCTGACTGCGGTTCCCCACATCCTGCCCGGCAGCTCACTGTCATTTCCTTGGGGGGGGAGGTGTCCCCACTGTCGTTCTCTGTGTTTAAGCCTTGCCCCGCGGCCTTCCCTGGTGGCTCGGAAGCAGCTGGGGTGCCTGCTGACCCCACGGCCCTCCGTGCGGCCAGCTGCAGCCCTGGGCTTGGGCAAGGGCCTCTGGGCTCTGTACAGCCAACAACTAAAAATGGTGTTTTTGCTTATAGATTAACGTTAAAAAATAACGTTTCACAACACATGAAAATGATGTAAAATTAAGTTTTGCTGATCATAAGCGACATTTTATTGGGACACAGCCGTGACCACCCGCTCACCCGTTCCTGTGGCTGCTCTCTCGCTCTCTCACTCTCACACGGCAGAGCCAGGTTGGGACGGGCGCTGCAGCCCCCGTGTCCGGCAGGATCGGGTGCCAGCCCCGGGCCCGCCACAGGATTGACGTGTATTCATCTTCCCGTCTTTCATGTTTGATGTGTGGATTCTTGTCAGCTCTTCTGAGAGAGTTAGAAGTTCAAAACAGAAATTGCTTTTCAGTGAAGTTTATCACGTCTCACCTCCTGCCCAGCTTGGCCTTACTAACGGTTTCATTCCTTGGGAACCTTGAGTCTCACTCCCAGTCCAGCTCAGGTGCGGGCCGTGCTAGAACGTCTCTTTCCACTTGAAACTTCGTCAGTGCAACGTGCAGGTTTATCTGAGTATCTGCAGCTGCCGGGAGACCAGCAGGGGCCTTCAGGGTACACGAGCTTCTGAGAGCTGTGAGAAGGGCACTGGGAGGGCGCACAGCCCCGCCCCTCCCCCTCCTCCCCTGCCACCACCCCTGGGCTCCCCGCCTCCCAGAGGCCTTCCCGGGGGAGCACGCACGTCCCCAAGTGATCCTCTCAGGTTGTGAGCCCTCTGTGGGAGGGACTTTGGTATCTGCCGTAGGTGTCAGGCTGGTTAACAGGTAGAAGGGAGAGGGCTGTCACCCACACACATTCTAAACTCCTGAGGTTTTCTGACTGGCGGTTAGTAAGAGCTTCGTGGAGACAGCAGGTCACACGTTACAATGGCTCAGTGGTCGGGTAGACAAGGACTTGGAGACTGGCCTGTTCTCTTCGTTTGTCTTAACGTGGTTTGTGCATTTAGTCATTTGTGTCCTGTGACAATTGATAAGTAACTGATAAAACTGCTTTTAAAAGCACCGGTGTCCCAACGTCTACCTGCAGCTTAGCTCCAGGAGGGAGGCAGCAGTGCCAGCCGGGGCCCCTGGGGCCAGGCATCTCGGGGGTGCTCACCCAGCTGAGCCCACCTCCCAGAGCTTGGGTTTTGTTTCCCTTTTTTGCCCTCTTTCTTCTCTAGAATAATGCACTTTCCTCTACAAGTTGTGTGAAGGCCGGCGGGGCAAGGTGACCCTCAGGGTGGGCTGAGTTACCCGTGTCCCGGTCCTCTGGGGTGGACGTGGAGTCCGCAGCTGGAAAGGAGTGCAAGCTGGACTTGAGCTTCTGCTGGTGGACGGGTTCCAGCCGCTTCCCGAGCGGCTCCCACCCTGGAGGTTTGGGCGGGCTTCCGTGGCTTGGCCTAGGAGACCGGTGGGAAGGGTCAGAGTTGGATGGAGATCGTGTATGACCGTTAGTGCTAAGCTTGCCCACTGTCCACGGAAACAAGGTGGTAAAAGGAAGAGCCTTGGGCTTCCCTGGTGGCGCAGTGGTTGAGAGTCCGCCTGCCGATGCAGGGGACACGTGTTCGTGCCCTGGTCCGGGAGGATCCCACATGCCGCGGAGCGGCTGGGCCCGTGAGCCATGGCCGCTGAGCCTGCGCGTCCGGAGGCTGTGCTCCGCAACGGGAGAGGCCACCACAGTGAGAGGCCCGCGTACCGCAAAAAAAAAACAAAAAAAGGAAGAGCCTGGGTTGGGGGTACCGGATGCCCTGGGGTTCGGGACGTTCGCTAACCTTCAGAGAAGGCGTGTCTGGCCCGTCAGCCCCTGTGGAACACGTACAGTTACTTTTCAGCTTTTGCCTCAGTCAGCTTTGACTTTGAATATAAATTTTTGTCGTAAGCAGTCATGGTGGGTCAGATTCTGAGGGACGGGGTCGTGTGCACACCCTCAGTGTGTCCTCCGGGGGCGCCCTGTGCCCTCCCCTGTCGGACCTGTGCGGCCGGGGCCACCCCCATCTCCTGATTGTGTTTCTTGCCACTGGGCTCCCACTCACCCCCTCGCTGGGCCCTCCGCCCGCCCCGGGTGAGTGCCCACAGCAGTTGGCTGCCCCCGGGCACGGAGACTCGGCTCCATCCTTGACCAGTAGGGCCGTCTGGTGCCCGTCCTTCCCGGGGCCGCTGTCAATTCTCCTGGGGGCACCACGCTGATGGTCCGGGCTGGCGATGGTGTGTGTGTCCAGTGTCCGTCCCCGCGGAGGCCAGGCACTTGGGGCCGCTCTGCTGCTGTCTCTGGGACCATTTCCAGCCCAGTGCCTGGCACAGGAGCTTGGAGAACATATATGTGAATTGTTGCCGTTGCAAGTGGCCTGGGTCCCCAAAGCACGGGATGGAGTTGAGGTTTTGTTCTGACCTTACGGGGGGAAGGTTTGTCCTGCAAGGGAGGGTGTCCTTGCGGACGAGGGACCAGGTCGAGCGTCGCTGAGGTGACCTCCCGTCCAGGGTTCCAGAGCAGCGTTAGTTAGCCCTCGTCTGCCTGGAGGCCTGGAGGTTGTGTTCTGTGGGGCGGGGCCCCTTGAGAACGTCAGCTGGGGCCCAGGGTGGGCTTGGGGTCCAGGGTTCCGGGAGGTCCTGAGGCGGCGGCACGACTCACCCCACCGTCCCCACAGAGACGCACTGCGAGCAAGACGGGCCCTCGCCGCCCACCCCGACGGCACCACCCCGGCCCTCGCCCACTCCGGCACCCGAGAGCCCCTCGGTGTCCAAGTACAACGTGAGTGGCACCAACGGGACCTGCCTGCTGGCCAGCATGGGACTGCAGCTGAACATCACCTACAGGACAAGGGGCAACACGGTAGGCCGGCCGGAGCCCTTCTCCCCGCCCTGAGCCTTGCGGACCGGGCGTCCCGGGGTGGGTCGCGGGTGCTGCGTGTCCTGAGCTGCTCAGCTGGACCCCCGTCCCACCTGGGCCACTGCATGTGCAACAGCAGGGTTGAGTCTCCCAACCCAGGCTGTTGTGCGGCCCCAAAGCCTCAAGTGTGTTGCCACCACAGGACGGGTGTGCTGGCCTGGGAGGTGGTGGGATTTTCTTGGACGCTTTACTGCTCAGACACTTGGGTTGTCTTTCTACTCTTCCCTTGAGATGACGTTTCTCCCTGAGGGTGAGAGTCTGGGGATGGAGACGGGCCACCTGCTGCTGCGGGGACGTGAAAGCAGCCGGAAGTACCAGGAGGACCGTCTGGCATCCACACTCTGCCCGTGGGAACTTGCCATGTTTTCTTCTGGGTTTGGTTCACGTGACCGTGGCTTTGAAGCCGCTGCTTCGGGGCTGCCTGTGTCCCCTCAGGAGCGCAGGCCCGGGGGAGGGGAAGCCGACCTCTTGGCTCTTCTAACTAGACGGTGACCAGAGAGTTCAACATCGACCCCAACAAGACCACCTTCGGGGGGAGCTGCGCAGCCCAGCTGGTGACCCTGGAGCTCCACAGCGGGAACCTGCTCCTGGTGCTGCAGTTTGCGATGGTGAGGGCCCCCCGGCCTGCCTCCTGGACCCTCGGCCCCACCCGCGTCTGTCAGCAGACGCCTTGCGCTTATCCCGCAGACGGGGCAGGGGCGACCCGGGGCCTCAGGTGCTGTCCTCCGCCTGTCCTGGGGGCAGCGTCTCTGCGTCCTCTGCTCTTCATGCCTGCCTGGGAAGGGCTGCGTGTGCAGTTAGCAAAGGAGTAAGAGCCCCTGGTGGGTGTTTGTGGTACACTCTGCAGGTGAACTGCTAGGTTTCTCCTGATGAAGTTCAACTTTCCTAGGAAGTTAGATGTTGACTTTTCTGGAACGTAGCTCCTTCAGTCCGCATCTTATCAGAGTCTGATTCTGTAACAAGGTCTGTAAGGAGCTGATCAGGATTCATGTTCCCGAGACGACAGGCTGCCTTTTATGGGCTGGGCGCGCTGCAGTTGCCTTCTGAAGCTACGGGCACGGGAGGCCACCTTTATCACCGGCCCCCCCACCTCCCCGGGCCTGACGGTGACCGTGTGATTGTCGCCTTCTCCCTAGAATGCAAGTTCCAGCCGGGTTTTCCTGCAGGGAGTCCAGCTTAATATGACTCTGCCCGACGCCAGAGGTAAGACCACACACCCCCCAAGCCGGCATGCCTGTGCGGGTGCCCCAAGGCACTCACCCCTGCTGCCTTTGCAGAGCCCACCTTCTGGGCCACCAACAGCTCGCTGAGGGCGCTGCAGGCCGCCGCCGGGAACTCCTACAAGTGCAACGCCGAGGAGCGCGTGCAGGTCACCGAGGCGTTCTTCCTCAACATATTCAGAGTGTGGGTCCAGGCGTTCCACGTGGACGGGGACAGGTTTGGGCCTGGTGAGTAGGCGAGGGCGTGGTAGCTGACAGCTGGGGGACCCCTTTCAAGTCTGAGATGTTAGCGCGAGTTCCGCTGCCCGCGCCACCTGGCCTCTGCGCGCTCCAGCCCGCCTGCGGGTGTGCTCACGCCGCCCTTTGAACAGAGGGCTGGTGAGAGCCTTCCGCGCGGGAGCGTGTGGGCAGCGGGCGGAGGTGGGCAGCTGGGCCGTGTGTCTCCACAGTGGAGGAGTGCCAGCGGGACGCGCGCAGCATGCTGGTCCCCGTGGCCGTGGGCGGTGCCCTGGCAGCGCTGGTTCTCGTCGTCCTCATCGCCTACCTCATTGGCCGGAAGAGGAGCCACGCCGGCTACCAGACCATCTAGCCGGCCGGCCACCCGCGCCCGCCGCGGGCCAGCAGCAGCTGCGCAGCCTCGGGCCCTTCCCTGGGCTTAGGTTGCTGCCAAGGGGGCACCCTTCCTTGCAAACTGGTTTTCAAATCTGCTTCGTCCAGTGTGAAGCTCATCCGGCCACATTTACTATGCACAAAAGAGTAACTATGGAAATGACGGTGTTAATTTTGCTAACTGGGTTAAATATTTTGCTGACTGGTTAAACGTTAATATTTACCAAAGTAGGGCTCTAAGGGGGTGGGGGGTAAGAGCTTTTCTAAATGGGCACTGGCTCCGCTGTCATTCGGCTTTTTAAGAGTCCGGTGTTTGGTGTCTTCACTCTTTACTCAGACGTAAGCCTTACAAAGGGAGTCTCTGGTCTTAATGCTTTGAGGAAGGCTGGTGGCTGGGAGCCTGACGCGAAGAGATGAGTAGGAACGAGGATCGCAGGGCAGGCGTAAGGAGCGCCAGGGCTCGCGGCGCCGGGTCCGGGGCTTCCCACGCGCTGCCACTCAGAGCTGGCACTTAAGACAGAAAAGGGGGCGTTTATGTTCTTGTGAAGTGATTTTCCGTCTTCTGTTGGAGGTTGGGGTGATCCTCTGTCTGCACTGTGTACAGTAATCGTTTCACTCTGATTCATCGCTTGCAGCTCGGTGGGCTGTGTGCTGAGGACCGTCCCCTCCTGGGACGCGTTGCCGTAACGATGCTAATAAAATGTCTCTTTGTTTGTCTGTCTGGGCCTCATGCTTTTGTCAGCTCCCGGCGAGAGGTCGTGATGGGCGTGCGGTGGGCAGGGTGTGCCTGGGGGGCTGCCGTGTGGCTGGTCCTCTGGGTGGCAACTTGAGGAAAGGCCAGTCTTCAGTGGCTCAGGGGACAGATCACCCCATGGGCGATAGGCCCTTACCTGTTCCCCGGGTCAGCGGCCACCGAGGGGGAGCTGGGGCCCCAGTTAGAAGAGACCCGCGCCCTCGGAGGCCCCACAGGCCTTGCTGAGGCCGAGTGCAGCCTGCCTGCGGGTGGCCCTGTGCGGCCTGTACTGTGCAGCCGTCCCTTGAGACCAGGCTCAGCGGAGCAGGGCCCGTGAGGGACGCTGAGGTGGGGGGTAGGACGCGTGAGGGACGCTGAGGTGGGGCAGGACGCGGCCGCCCAGCAGCAGCCCAGCCGCAAGTGGCGTGAGCTGCGTCATCATCCCACATGTCCATCTCCGCTTTTCTGCGGTGTGGGTGGTACAGGCCTGAGCCCGGAGAGACCAGCAGCTGGCCCGTCCTGCAGGGTCACGTCTTGGCAGGCGTGGTGGGATTTGTAGCATCACACACAGTAGGAACACGTTAAGTTAAACCCAGCCCATGTGGAGGTGGTGCGTCTGCCTTCGTGGAGCCCCGGGCAGTGACGCGCCCCAGGCCCTAGCAGTGCTGCTGGTGAGCTCCCACGGAGGGGAACCCGTGGCGTGGTTCCTTCCAGGAAAAGCCCACCTGTCCCCATGTGTCCTGTGCAGGACAGCCTGCCCGGGCTGTGGGTTTCTCAGCCAGAGGAGGAGGCCGCAGAGGGAGGGAGGCGGGGCCAGGGTGGAGGTCCAGGGCCTCCAGCCCTGAGCGGAGGGGTTTCGCTAGGGGCATCTTCTCCCTCCAGGGGTCCGGGATGACGCAGCCCAGATCTGACTTGCAGGCCTTAAATCTTACACACGTGCATCTGGTTTATTCTTCACGTAACACGATAATTTTACAAAATCATTTGAAAAACTTACCTTCTACAGTGAGGTCTCACGTGCACAAACCTTCCCTGGAGGCCACTGCTCTCCTGCAGGAAGGACGGTAAGTACTGGCACCAGTGACACTGATGCAAAAGTCACTGCTAGGGGTTAGTTTTCAGTGGCTGGTGAGCCGATGCAGACTGACAGGTGCCGATGGAATAAACACAATCGCACACGTTACGTATATATTATCAGTGTCTCAGGTAAAAATATATATTTAGAAACACGAAGAGCTAGACTTGAAGAGCTACGTTACAGAATGACAATTAAATTGCTCCCGGCTGGAGTGTGGAGGGTGGCGGCCCGATGCCCTGAAGGCTGGTCAGCCCTGCGCCAGCAGCCGGGCCCGGCAACGCTCCCTCAGCCTGGCGATGCTGGCCCTGGACAGGCTCCCAGGCTCCGAGAAGATTTTCTGGAACAGAAAGGGATTAGTTTAGATCCCGCAATGCGTTTCCCCTTCCTGCCCCTGGTAAAGGCTGGGCTGAGGCCCGTTGGTCAGTGAGCGAAGGAAGGTCACCTGTTTCCATCACTTTTTAAAACCGAAAGGATGTTAGTGACAGAATAACTCAACCATCAGCCCAGACACTGCCCGAAGAGTCTGCGGCTTCCCCATGCGGCCAGTCGGCCAGCCGCGGCGCTAGGAACGCACAGCCCCTTTGACCTTCACCCCAGGAGGGCCGGGGCCTGGGGAGCCCGGTGGGGCGGCCGGAGTTTGGAGCAGAGAAGGGTTTACTGCGGGGCCGAGCAAGCAGAATGGGCGGCTTGTGCCCCCAAAAGGCCCAAACTCCCGGAAGGGTTTCAGCAAAGCATTTTCAAGACCAGAGGGGGAGGGGTCCCAGGGTGTGTGATCAGCTCTGCACAGTTCTCTGGTAGACGTGAGGTCACAGGGTCACATTATCAATCCTCAGGCGCCACAAGGGCTGGGGGCGACACTCCTTGGTGGGTTTAGCATCTGAAAAACTCAGGAAACGTGCGTGAGATACGACTGTCTGGGTACTTCGAGGAGCCACAGCAGAGGAGGTGGGGGAGGGGTCTGCCCCGGGAAGGCCCACAGGGTCTCGCTTCGTTACACTTGGGTCACGTTTAGCACTTTAAAAATTTTGAATCCAATCCATAAAATGTCTCAGATTCTGAAGTCTGAGGCTCTGAGCTCCTGGAATTAAAATTCGGTAACGTCTTGTCCAATTTTCATTCTTTTGGTGTTTCTTTGTTTTTGTGGTAAAACCCACATATTGGGTTGGCCAAAAAGTGCCTTCGGTTTTTAAGTAAAAATAAAAGACGTTTTTCATTTTCACCAAGAACTTTACTGAACAACGTATTCACCCTTTTGTTCCACTACCTTCTGCCATTTTCCAGGCAACTTCATAATTCCTTCTTCCCCAAACTTTTACCTTTCTGAGCAAAGAACTGTCCCAGGTGCCTCTTACAGGCTTTCAGGGAATTGAATTTTTTTCCATTAAGAGAATTTTGTAAAGACCAAAATAAATGGAAATCCGAAGATGTAACATCTGGTGAATACCGAGGATGAATCAGAACTTACAAACTGTAACAAGCTGTAACAGCTTTTGCCTGGTCATTAAAGAAACATGCGGTCTTGCGTTATCCTGATGGAAGATTATGTGTTGTTTTCTGTTGACTAATTCTGGACGCTTTTCATCGAGTGCTGCTTTCAGTTGGTCTCATTGGGAGCAGGAGCTCATAATAGAGGACTCCCTTCCAATCCCACTATATACACAGCATCACCTTCTTTGGATGAACACTGGCCTTTCGAGTGGTTGGTGATGGTTCATTTCACTTGCCCCACAATCTCTTCCATTCCACATTATTGTACAGTATCCACTTTTCATCGCCCATCACAATTTGTTTTAAAAACGGAACGTTTTCATTATGTTTCCGTAGAGAATTGCATGTGGAAATCTGGTCAGGAAGGTTTTTTTTCGCTTAACTTATGTGGAACCCAAACATCAAAGCAATTAACATAACCAAGCTCGTTCAAATGATTTACGTTTGATTTGGAGATTTTGAGTATGTCTGCTATCTTCCACGTGGTATAACATTGACTGTTCACAATGTCTCGATTTGATCGCTATCAGCTTCAACTGGCCTACTCGACTGCGGAGCCTCGTCCAGCGAGAAATCTTGAGCACGAAACTTCTCAAACCACTTTTGGCGCGTTCCAGCAGTCACAGCGCCTTCTCCATACACTGCACAGATCTCTTTGCATTTTGGTTGCGTTTTTACCTTTATTGAAATAATAAAGCATAATACGCTGAAAATGTTGCTTTTTTCGTTCCATCTTCAATATTAAAATGGTTACACAAAAATTCACCAATTTTGATGTCTTCTTAAAAGGATGCTGATATGACAGCAGTCACAATACAATCTAACAAAATTGTTTTTTTTTAAACATGTCTTTATTGGAGTATAACTGCTTCACAATACTGCGCTAGCCTCTGTCGCACAACAAAATGAATCAGCCATATGCATACATACATCCCCATATCCCCTCCCTCTTGCGTCTCCCTCCCACCCTCCCTATCCCACCCCTCTATGTGGTCACAAAGCACCAAGCTGATCTCCCTGTGCTATGCGGCTGCTCCCCACTAGCTATCTGGTTTACATTTAGTAGTGTATATATGTCCATGGCACTCTCTCACTTTGCCCCAGCGTCCCCTCCCCATCCCCCGCCTTGTCCTCAAGTCCATTCTCTCTGTCTACATCTTTATTCCTGCTCTGCCATTAGATTCATCAACACCATTTTTTTTTTTAGATTCCATATACATGCGTTAGCGTACCGTATTTGTTTTTCTCTTTCTGACTTACTTCACTCTGTGTGACAGACTCTAGGTGCACCCACCTCACTACAAATATCTCAGTTTCATTCTTTTTATGGCTGAGTAATATTCCATTGTATATATGTGACACATCTTCTTTATCCATTCATCCGTCGATGGACACTTAGGTTGCTTCCATGTCCTGGCTATTGTAAATAGAGCTGCAGTGAACACTTTGGTACATGACTCTTTTTGAATTATGGTTTTCTCAGGGTATATGCCCAGTAGTGGGATTGCTGGTCATATGGTAGTTCTATTTTTAGTTTTTTAAGGAACCTCCATACTGTTCTCCATAGTGGCTGTATCAATTTACATTCCCACCAACAGTGCAGGAGGGTTCCCTTTTCTCCTCACCCTCTCCAGCATTTACTGTTTCTAGATTTTTTGACGATGGCCATTCTGACTGGTGTGAGGTGATGCCTCATTGTAGTTTTGATTTGCATTTCTCTAATAATTAGTGATGTTGAGCATCTTTTCATGTGTCTCTTGGCCATCTATACGTCTTCTTTGGTGAAATGTCTATTTAGGTCTTCTGCCCAATTTTTATTTATTTTTTTTTCTTTTAAAAAGATTTTATTAAAGGTCTTTATAGAGCAACATCCAGACTCCAGATCCAGCGGCCAAGGAGACCCTATTATGCTGTGGGTCTGCCCAATTTTTAATTGGGTTGTTTGTTTTTCTGAAATTGAGCTCCATGAGCTGTTTATATATTTTGGAGATTAATCCTTTGTCCATTGTTTCATTTGCAAATGTTTTCTCCGATTCTGAGGGTTGTCTTTTCGTCTTGTTTATGGTTTCCTTTGCTGTGCAAAAGCTTTTAATTCAGTCCCATTTGTTTATTTTTGGTTTTATTTTCATTACTCTAGGAGGTGGGTCAAAAAAGATCTTGCTGTGGTTTATATCAGAGAGTGTTTTTCCTATGTTTTCCTCTAAGAGTTTTATAGTGTCTGGTCTTACATTTAGGTCTTTAATCCATTTGAAGTTTATTTTTGTGTATGGTGTTAGGGAGTGCTCTAATTTCATTCTTTTACATGTAGCTGTCCAGTTTTCCCAGCACCACTTATTGAAGAGGCTGTCTTTTCTCCATTGTATGTTCTTGCCTCCTTTGCCGTAAATTAGGTGCCCATATGTGGGTGGGTTTATCTCTGGGCTTTCTATCCTGTACCATTGATCTATATTTCTGTTTTTGTGCCAGTACCATACTGTCTTGATTACTGTAGCTTTGTAGTATAGTCTGAAGTCAGGGAGCCTGATTCCTCCAGCTCCGTTTTTCGTTCTCAAGATTGCTTTGGTAATTCAGGGTCTTTTGTGTTTCCATACGAATTGTAAAATTTTTTGTTCTAATTCTGTAAAGAATGCCATTGGTAATTTGATAGGGACTGCACTGAATCTGCAGATTGCTTTGGATAGCATAGTCATTTTCACAATATTGATTCTTCCAATCCAAGAACACTGTATATTTCTCCACCTGTTTATGTCATCTTTGATTTCTTTCATCAGTGTTTTATAAAGTTTTCTGAGTACAAATCTTTCGCCTCCTTAGGTAGGTTTATTCCTAGGTATTTTATTCTTTTTGTTGCGATGGTAAATGGGATTGTTTCCTTAATTTCTCTTTCTTATTTTTCATTATTAGTGTATAGGAATGCCAGAGATTTCTGTGTATTAATTTTGTATCCTGCAACCTTACCGAATTCATTGATTAGTTCTAGTAGTTTTCTGGTGGCATCTTTAGGATTCTCTATGTATAGTATCATGTCATCTGCAAACAGTGACAGTTTTACTTCTTTTCCAATTTGTATTCCTTTTCTTTCTTTCTCTTCTCTAATTGCTGTGGCTAGGACTTCCAAAACTCTGTTGAACAAAATTGTTTTGAATGAAGTTAAAGACAATTAAGTGCTACTAGAGCCATCTTACGGAGAAAACGACGAACCTCTTGGCCCACCCAATAATTTACATCCTAGCCACTCCAGGTGTGTGGCTGGGTGGTGTAAGCTATGTTCACATGTTGGGCATCGGATCTCCAGAACCTTCTCATCTTCCCAAACCCAACTCTGTCCCCAGCAACCCGCTTTTGTCTCTATGAATCTGACTCCTCCAGGGGCCTCACATATGTGGAATCAGACAGTTTTTGTCCTTTTGTGACAAATTACCAAGCATAATGTCCTCCAGGTTCATCCATGTGGTAGCAGGTATCAGGACCTTCCTTTTCGAGGCTGGATAAAACCCCGCTGGCATGGATGGACCATGTCTTGTTTATCCATGCATCTGTGTGGGCATTCAGGTTGTTTCCATGCCTTGGCTATTGTGATGCTGCAGTGAACGTGGGCGGGCTGGGGTCTCTTAGAGACCCTGATTTCATTTCCTTTGGATAAGTGCCCAGTAGTGGGATTGCTGGATCTTATGGTAGTTCTATTTTTAGTCTTTTGAGGACCTCCATACTGTTTTTCACAGTGCCTGCACCAATTTACATTCCCACCAACAATGTATGAATAGGGTTCCCTTTTCTCCACATCCTCACCAACATTTGTGATTTGTGGTCTTTTTGATGATGGCCGTTCTGCCAGGTGTGAGGCGACAGCTCATTGTGGTTTTGACTTGTATTTCCCTGATGACGAGCGATACTGAGCATCTTTTCGTGTACCTGTTGGCTACCTGTATGTCTTTTTTGGATAGGATCTACTCAGGCCCTCTGCCCATTTAAAACTTTTTTTAAAACATTTTGGCCACGCTGCACAGCATGTGGGATCTTAGCTCCCTGACCAGGGATCAAACCTGTGCCCCCTGCATTAGAAGCGTGGAGTTTTAAGCACTGGACTGCCAGTGAAGTCCCTCTGCCCATTTTTCTTTTTCTTTTTTAAAAATTTATTTATTTATGGCTGTGTTGGGTCTTCGTTGCGGTGCATGGGCTTCTCTTGTTGTGGAGCACAAGCTCTAGGTACGCGGGCTTCAGTAGTTGTGGTATGTGGGCTCAGCAGTTGTGGCTCACAGGCTCTAGAGCGCAGGCTCAGTAGTTGTGGCGCACGGGCTTAGCTGCTCCGCGGCATGTGGGATCTTCCCAGACCAGGGCTCAAACCTGTGTCCCCTGACCACTGCGCCACCAGAGAAATCCGCTCTGCCCATTTTTAAATGTAATTCCTTGGCTCCTTGTTGTGCTGTGGTCTCTGTGTGTCTGGATGTTGACCCTTTAGCAGCCATGGTTTGCACAGTCTCTCCTGTTCTGTGAGTTCCCTCTTCACTCTGCTGCTGGTGTCCGTTGCTGCACAGAAGCCCTGATTTTGCTTTTGCCCTTCCTGCGTGGGCTCTTTTCGTTTTGACTCTGCCCGCAGCAGCTCGGAAGCCGGTCGGGGCCGTCAGTGAGCAGACTAAGCAAGGAAGAAACCAGATTTGAGAAGTGGAAGCAGGAAGGGACTCAGACTTGCTTCCAGTAACAGAGAAACTGCTTCACAACGAGGAGGAGAGAAGGCGCCTGGGGGGCGGGGTGGGAGCACCTGGGAGCAAGTTCTGAGCGGGCGATGCCCTGAGAACAGACTCTTCAGATGCGTTCAGCTGTCCTCTTCCCGTTACGTTGCTCTCAGCTGCCAACGAGATCACGGCTTTCATTCTCAAGGAAATTCTAGATGTTCTCACACAGGATTTCAGAGAGGTTTGACCTATGAACTGCAGTTTTGCTGAAATGCATATACAACTTTGTAGCGACCCCTGAGAAAATAAGACCAGGGCCACCTCCCGGCCAGCGTCCCATGATGGCCACACCTGTCGTGGGCAGACACATGTCTTTACGCAGTGGCTTTTCTGCCGTGTGGGGAGACCACCCCGCCAATCCTCTGCGTCCATCAGCTCACAGGGCCCAGAACACCTTGGGCTGGAACACCGGCCACACCCGCCGTGGACACACGTCCGCCCGCAGCCATCACACGAGCAGGCCAGGCGCCCGCACTAACTGAGCACCTACTGTGTGCGGGGCCCTGCTCCACAGACAGACTCGCACTAACTGAGCACCTACTGCGTGCGGGGCCCTGCTCCACACAGACTCGCACTAACTGAGCACCTACTGCGTGCGGGGGCCCTGCTCCACAGACAGACTCGCACCACCTCGGAAGCATCAGCCCGAGTCCAAGGGCCGGACGCCAAACTTGCACTGTCTGACTCTATTTGTGCCAAAGTCCAGGAGGCCGAGCCACGGGGACAGAGCAGGGCGTTAGCTGGGGCTGGGGCGCCCTTTGGGGAGAAGAAAACGCCCGGGCCCAGTGACGCAGCTGCACCACCCGCTGAGCGGAAGGCACTGAAGAGCTCTGAAATCTCCAGGTAAAGGGTGAATTGTACCGGGGCCTTCACTCACTGAAACCAAACACCTAACAGCCCTAGGCTGCGGGACCTCCTCGCCAGGGCCTCGTACCCTGGGGGGCGGGGGAGGGGGCACGCCATCAGTGCAGCTGTTTCAAACTGGAAGCTGAAGAACACAACAGCCGGGCGTCTGGGTCAGCGCTCCCCCCTCCCAGGGTCACTCCAGGCCTGGGCTTCGCCCCCCCATCCCAGTGTCCCAGTGTCCCTGTAAACCCCGCCCCCCTGGGCCTGCGGGACGCAGCATCCACTTCGTTCACTCAGGTGATCTGAGCTGTCCACACGGCCCGCGCCAGGCCCGGGACCCAGCGGGGAGGGACAGACAGGCGTGACCCCACCAAGGCCGGAGAGAAGTCAACAGGCGTAGGGCTGAACAGAAATGGGGGGCCCGGTGTAGACCGGGTCATCGGGAAAGCCTGGGATGGGGGCGGTCACCTCCCAGGCCCGGGAGAAACCAAGGTGTGGATGTGACGGGGCTCCCTGGGGGGCCCCAGGTGGCACCCGGCCCCACCCCTGGGCTGACGGCGCAGGAGGGGAGCAAGGGTGACCACCCTGGGTCTGCTGGGCACCCCGGGCTCCAGGAGAAGCTGGCCTGGAAGGGCTGGAGCCCCTCCCTGGGCTGCTTAGGGGGGAGGGCCGGGCAGCCCGCGCAGGGAGGCGGCAGGGCGCTGACACCCACCCGCATGAAGGTGTGGCATTCAGTCACGAAGCTCCCTCTGGTGATGTCCTTGAACTTCTCGCAGATGTCGGGGACGCTGGTGGCTTCCAAGATCAAGGCTTGATGTTCCTTGATGAGGGTCAGAGCCACCCGGAAGATGATCTTAGAGCCCTCGTTGAACAGACAATCCCAGATGCGAAGCACGGTCTGCAGAGGCAGAGACAGCGGGTCAGCGCGTGGCCGCCTAGTCGGCCCCAGTCCGAGCCAGGCGCCCTCACCTCCACGGGCAGGACGTCCACAAACAGGCAGATGAACCAGCGCGACACGACCAGGGTCCACAGCAGGCCGTGACTGTCCATCAGGGCCGCCACCGCCGGCAGCTTGGTCCTTACCAGCTCCCCGAGGACCTCCTGGTCCGTCTTCAGGCCCAGCATCGAGGGGCTGTAGTAATCTGCACGGGGACAGGGGAGAAGCGGGGACGTGGACCCCACAAACCACAGCCCCTGACACCCGTGACCCTCGTTCCCCCTTAGCCATGAGGGGGGCCACGCCCAGCGACCCTTTCCAGAGGGTGACCCAGGGCAAGGTCCCAGCCACAGGGATGCAGGAACTCCTGGGAGCAATGCCCAGAGTGGGGCCCCAGGTCCCAGCACTCTGGACAGCAGTGCCCCGCTGGGCATCCGTCACAACCTGATGGGAAGCAGGGACGTTTGCAACCCAAGATCAGGCAGCCAACAGTGGGGGCAACCAAGTGTCCGCTGACGGATGGACGGGAAAACCGAACGTGTGAGCGTCCTGGCACCCCCCCCCCAGAGTGTCCTGGGCACCCCCCCACACTCTTGTGTCACGTGTCCTATTTTCCTCTCATGGAGAAGATGCAGGTGAACGTTACAGGAGAGCATCAGACAGACCAATGCTTCCAACTGCGTGACTGTCTTTTGAATGGACACTTTCTTGCCAAGGAATTTTCTAGCTTAATGTCATGTATTATAATACATGACAGCTTAAACTTTGCTGTAAAAACAGGAATAAAATAAAATAATAAAACAGGGGGTCTTTCCTGGTGGCGCAGAGGTTAAGAATCCACCTGCCAAGGCAGGGGACACGGGTTCGAGCCCTGCCCGGGAAGATCCCACATGCTGTGGAGCAACTAAGCCCGTGTGTCACAACTATTGAGCCTGCACTCTACAGCCCGTGAGCCACAACTACTGAGCCCACGTGCCACAACTACTGAGCCTGTGCTCTAGAGCCCATGAGCCACAACTACTGGCCCACATGCCACAACTACTGAGCCTGTGCTCTAGAGCCCGCGAGCCACAACTACTGAGCCCGCAGGCCACACTACTGAAGCCCACGTGCCCAGAGCCCGTGCTTCACAACAAGAGAAGCCACAGCAATGAGAAGCCCGCGCACCGCAACGAAGAGTAGCCCCTGCTCGCCGCAACTAGAGAAAAGCCCACGCGCAGCAACGAAGACCCAACACAGCCAAAAATAAATAAATAAAATAAATAATTTAAAAAAATAATAAAATAGGAAAACTTGGTACCCGTTCTGTGCCCGCTGCCACACACAGTTTGGTCATTCACCACAGCAAAGGGAAAGACGTTCTTGTTAATTAAGTATTTGGGTTAAAATAGAATCATTATGAGTATCGACACGACATCAGTCACACCACCGGTTTTCAGAGCGCGTGCACACACTAAACCATGCTCAGTACTAAAGACCCCAGAAATCAGTTACTAGAAGCCTGTTCAGTTATAAATACCTGGGACTGAAGCTTCCTTCCCTCCCATACCCTCCTCTCACTTCTGTTCCTAAACCCTAGGGCCGCTGGCTGTCCTGTCCTCTCAACTAGCAGCGCTCTGGCTCTGGTCCCGGGGGCAAGGGGCAGGCTCCGCTTCCCGTCCTGCAGGTGCTGAGCCGTCTCAGGAGAGCGTGGCAGAGACAGCGGATTTGCGGAGCCGTGAGCACAGCACGGCCTCGTTCTCGGTTACAGACAGGCTTAGGGCAGCTCCCAAAATAGTCAAGGTCACACCCCACACCCGCCACAGGCCTGAGCCTTCTCCCCGAAGCCAGGCCTTCTCCCGGGGTCGCCTCACTTTGCAAACAGCCCAATGGCTGTGTCAGCACGTGGAGAGGGGAGCGCTGCTGCAGGGGCAGGTGGGCCCGGGGGGCCCGGGTACTGTCGCGCCCACAATGAGCCCTGCCCGCCCTTGTCTGGGCCACGCCTTCTGGCTTCAGCAGGGCTGCTCCCGGGAGGGGCAATCGTCGCCCGGCTCCCCTGTGTCTCAAGGGGAAATGGGTCAGACCAGCTCTCAGGACGCAAGCGTGTTCGTTCATAAGTGGGCTGACTCATCACCAATGTGACATCCCAAGCTGGCCCAGCCCATCCCAACCCCGTCCCTTCTCTGCAGGCTCGGCAGTCTGAGGGCAGATAGGGTAGGGGTTCCCCAGAGGAAGAGACCCAGACATAACTATCTTGACGTAAAAGAAGCCATTTTCGGTCTGGGCCATCCTGTGATCTAAGCCCGGCCACGATGCCCTGTCCTTGCAGAAGGATGGGCCTATTTCCATTGTAGTTTAGTTGACTGAACCTAATAATCATCAGAAATGACACTTTATGGCCTTAAAATAAGCCTGTGCGACGCACCACCCCGGGGGCCACTGTTGCGTTTCTGTTCCTCTAGGTCGGCCCTTACGGCCTCTGTTGATCTCGGTCCCGCTGCTGTGTCGCCACCAGGCTTCCCCAAACCCCCGAAGAGCCCCTGGGATCGGTCACGGTGGGAACGTTCATCAAAATGCAGCCTCTGGCCTAACTGAGCAAACGGCGACCACGGAGCCGTGCTGGCTTTTTGTCTGGAAGCCTGTCCATCTTCTCCCCGACAGCTGTTCAGGCTCCGCCATGAAGCCGGGGCAGCTGCCCCTCTCCGTCCTCCGTCCCCGCGGGCGGCATCCCCCCAGCCCTTGCTAACAGCGGCACAGGCCCGAGGAGAGGGCCCCTCTTCACGGCACCGCCCAGGCTCACCTCCCGGGGGCCCAGAGCTGTGGATCTGAGCCCAGGCCTCCGTGCTGCCGTCCGTGAAGGGGACTCGGTGGTTGGCATGTGTGGTGTGGCTGCTCCACGGACCAGACGAGAGCGGATGCAGGCGAGCCTGGAGCCTGGACGGGCCCCGGCCGCCCTCGCATCCGAACACGCAGCCTCCAGGACGGGCGGCTGCTCTCCCGGGTGGTCCTGGGGGAGGCGGGCACAGCAGACAAGACCACCAGGGCTCGTCGCGTGGGCAGCCGGAGCCCGTCCACAGTCACCAGGACTTTGCCAGCGGCTGGACCAAGCACCACCATCGCGGCTGTGGGGGGTCACATCTGCCCAAGTCCTCTCCCACCCCAGACGGCTCCGGCCACTTCTTGTCCCAAAGGGACCCTACTCTGCAGCTCACCGTCTACGTGGCGCATCACAGAAACCGGTGGTTCACTAAAACACTAAACCGGTTCACAAAACCGGTTTATTCACTAAAACAATTAACATTCAGTAATAAACAGAAAAGTAGAAATGCACGAGAGGAATGATCTTCACCTCGAAAGCAGTAGCCACAACAGCTGACGGTCACTGCGCCCATGGCCATTCACGAGCCCAGCAATGAAGGCTACAGAAGCCCGGCCGCTCGCCGGCCTGCTCACTACGGCCGCGACAGTCCCCACGGTCCAGACGCCAGCGGCGCAGACCCAGACGAGGAGCTCAGAGCCCGCTCGGCCACGTCCGGGCCCCGAGACGCATCGCCGCCTGCTGGGACCTGCATCTATCGCGCTCCTATCTCAACTCAACTGCAAGAAGGTTTTCGACCTCGACTCTCAGACAGTTCCTTCCGTTTCGTCACGTCTTGACTTGTCAGTGACATCGTCTCGGCAACACCAGAAAGCGACAGTTCCGCTCTTACCGCGAGGACTCAACGTACCCGGGAGTATTCTGCCAACAAGGGCGTCCAACAGCCAAAAGGACTCCTCTTCACTCCTTGTCACCAGAATCAGATAGCCCGCTAGAAAGTTCATTCCCTGAAATTAGACAAAGGAACCAAAGGAACTCACTGAGGTCGGGACCACCCGCAGACTCTGTAATCGCCCGGCTAACGGCTAACTTTCCGTGTCCCTGGCTCTTCCCTAAAGCTTGCCTGGTTCTGGAACGACCCTTCAGTGGAGCTACGGCGTCTGAGGCTCTGCCGTCTAGCGACACGTGTAGCTGGGCCCATGACTCCTGACTTAGAGCAGGCCAGGGCCTCGTGTGCATTAAACTATTGGGGGGAAACTACACCAGTGACCACACTTCCTAAGAGCGGTAAGGCGCGTGGTCTGACGCTCGGGGACGTTGAAGTGGAATCTCGTGATAGAGCCCATTTGGGGAAATTCAGGGTGCACAGCGCCAAGGGGGCAGACGCTGCCATGTACACACAGTTCAGGACCCTCAGCCGCCAGGGGCGGGCGGACCCGGAAAGGAGCAGCGGTGGCCGAGCGCCGAGTCAGCGCCCCTCCTGCCAGACTGGGTTTCGGGTGACTTCCACTTTCTTCTTTGCTGCTTCTCTACAACTTCTAAAATAAACACGTATTTCTCTAGCAATAAGGGGAAAATCCAGCTCTCGTCAACCAACAAGTTGAATTTGGACCCAGACACACCAGCGAGACAGCCATGGAGAAGCCAGCTCCCCGACCCCCGGACCTCGGACTCCTGCCTGCGGGGCTGAGAGACGATCGACTCCTGTCCTGTGCGCCTCTCAGCCGGCGGCACGATGTCACGGCACCCACGGGAAGCTCATACGTGTGTGTGTGTGTACATACATGCGTGTATTTCCATCAGGCTCATGTTTAAAATTGTGTGGGTTATTTTTTAACCCTATTTTTAAGACCCACAAGAACAGCAGCTAGAATAATCTAAGGACAGTTTCTCAGCTGCCCTGTCTCCCTGACTCCTGAAGGCCAGCTCCTGCCCCAGGACAGGACGTTAAGGGCAGTCGTAACAAGTGACAGCGACAGGGATTACCTCGGAAGAACAGATCTGCCCAGCTGCGTCTTTCCTGCATGTACCCGCTGCGGAACAGCGGCCTGAAAACAACCTGGGGATCACACCGGCCGCTCTGTGAACGGCGTCCTCACGTGTCTTTGCTGCTGGTCTTTTCAAAGCTCCTGCCTCACTCCTTCCCGCGACCCCCCCGTCCCCCCGGAGCCGAGGCCACACCACGTGCCGTCCACATGGGACACGAGCTGCCGGGGCCGCCCCGAGTAGGCATCCGTGTCCCCTGCCCCCGGCCCGGCGCTCGTGGTCCCAGCCCTGGAGCCACCGGGGGCCGTAGGTGCTACCGCCCAGGGCCTGTCTTCCTCTCGGGGACGCTTTGGCCTGGCCTCCGGCTCGGGGGGCAGAGGCCTCACACGCAGGGACAGGAGCCCCCAGCCGCAGCCCCTGGCCCCTGCCCACACCCGCCGGGACCCGGCAGCCTCCGGAGTGCACGGCGGGAGGGTGCGGTCCCTTCGCCTCCCGACCCAGCTCCCCTCGCTTTCCAGGCCGTGAACACTGTCCCTTCGATGCTCCAGAAGGAGAGTCTCCAGGGAGGAACGAGAACTGATTCCTGCCACCTGACGGGCAGCTCCGCGCAGCAGGAAGCACGACCCCTGTCACCTCCTACTGCCGGCTGATCCGGCTTCCGGAAACAGCCTCGAAGGGCTGGCCCACCGCACGCGTGCACGCTCAGACACACACACCCGTGCCCAGCATCTGCACCAGGACGAGAGGATACTGGTCACCGCAGCCCGTGTTCACTCAGCTGCTTCCCCTTCCCCCCGCCCCGTCTCCGTGGCTGGCACTGCTGGGAGACGGTGAAGTCCCAGCCTGTGTCGGGGAGGACCTGGCAGCCCAGGACCAGGCTGACGTCCCTGCCAGGGCTGCGGGCGCCGGGGGCTCACCTGGCAGTAGCCCACGCCACGGTTGTGGTGCCCGTAGGCCAGCAGCACGTTGTACAGGGTCCTCTGCAAGCAGGGGTCCGAGCCCTTCCGGAACCGCACGTTGTCAGGGAAGGTCCTGTTCATGTCTGTGAGGAGATCCGCGGCGCAGGCCGCTCAGGGCTGGGGACAGAGACGGCTCTGCGGCGGACCCGGACCCTTCCTGACCCCCACCATCAGCTGGCCTCAGGGGCGCAGAGGCGGCCCCCCGGGGCCCCTGTCCCGCGGCAGCCCGGCCCGGGGACACAGGTGGGCACAGCAGCCCTTCCTCTGGAGTCAGCAAGGACGACAGAGCGGGATCCTTGGATAAGGCCGGGCTGCTCGGGCCCTGGCGGTTCCTGCCACCCCCGCGCCCCCCGCTTAGCCGGGGATGAGGTGGGGTGACAGGTGAACAGGTTACATAAAACTTCGGAGAATTTTCCCAGTTCTGAAGACTGAACACATAAGGAGGCAGGACACCCTGAGATTCCCGTTTAGAGAGAAACAGACAAAAGGGAAAACTGAGCCCGAGATAAGCTCATCGCCGCCGGCTTCTGTCTGCAGGACAGTCCGGCCGCCTCTTGCTGCTGCTTGGCCCCCCTCCCCGCCCGGGCCGGACGCCTGCCTTAAGGAGCTGCGATCCTGTGAAGCGAGGACGCGGGCAGAGCAAGGAGGGCGGGGGTCAACTAACAACCGCTGGCCCTGCTTGGATCAGAGCAATGGTGTCCACGTGACAGCGGGACTCTCGGACACAGCTGACGGCTGGAGGCCTCCCCATGGCTGCAGGAATTCTGCCCCCGGGCTCTGGCCCAGGCCTGGGCTCTGCCGAAAACCAGCTCTGAGCCGAACAGCCCGCTGCCTGCCTCAAAGCACGTACGTTTTCATTGTATGTTTTTTACAAAGAAGAGTTTTTTCCTGGAATTCTGAACCTTCCCAAAACTGGCATCCACCACAGGGAATTGTGTGCTTTTCACTAATTCAGACTAGAGTGATCAGTGCTCGTTGCTACATAACGTCTTCTAGGATGAGACGTTTCTCCGTGTTTTGAAATCTCTCTACGCCTACCCCACTGCCATGCTGCAGGCAGACGCAGCGGGACGTTTGGTCTGCACTTCCGTGGCACGAAGCACCCGCTCTACTGTCCCTATAAATCGACTGATCCAGACCCTTCAAAAGTAGACCTAGAATCGTCACAGGACCCAGCAATTCCCCTTCTGCGCATGTACCCAGAACACTGAAAGCAGGGTCTCAAAGAATGACTTGCACACCCCCGTTCGTGCAGCATAACTCACAGTGGCCAGAGGGGGGGAGCAGACCAAGCGTCCGTGGACAGATGATGGATAAACATAGCGCAGTCTCTACACGTAACAGAACGTTGTTCAGCCTCAGAAAGGAAGGGAATCCCGACACACGCTCAGCGTGGGTGAACCTTGAGGCCAAACCTCGAGGCCGTTACACTCAGTGAAATAAGCCGGACGCAAAAGGACAAATACTGTGTCATTCCAGCCATGTGAAGTCCCTAGAGGCGTCAAATTCATAGAGACAGAGAGTGGACGGTGGGAGGCGGGGGAGGGGATGGGGAGTTAGTGTTTAATGGGGACAGAGGTTCAGTTTGGAAAGACAGAAAGGTCAATTTTATGTATCCAAAAACTCTGCACTAAATAGATCCTTTAAAATTCATTTTTCAAACAAACAGCCACATTCTACCTTATTTAACACGATCGGCCTTCGCTTGGACCTGAGGTCTCTTCCCGCCCTGAATCAGCACGTCTGGCCCTGCGGAGGGACCCCCGCACGTGTGCCCGCAGGGCCATGGCAGCGTCTGTTCTGAGCCCTTTGGCCGGGGTTTGCCGTGGCATCAGGGTGCAGCCAGCAGGCTCAGCGCCCCAGTGCCCCCCACCCCGTCTCCAGCTCTCACGCTGGGGACACACCACTTTCTCAACGTTACAAGTCAGTCCAACCTGACATTTAAAGTCATCAAATTTTTTAAATGAAGTATTTGTGTTTAAATCTGTAGTTGTCAAAAGCTGTTACGGCCAGAGAGGCAGGTGTATTTCCTCAAAATCTAATTATTCAATCCAGTACGTTGAACTCTGAAGAGCCTGGACACTCAGAGTATGACATGAAGAGAGGTCTCTGGTGTGTGGCTTCCTGCACGCGCGCAGCTGTGTCTGCGAGTCCGCGGGGGTCACCCAGCCCACGTCCCTCCTGTACTGACTGCTAGCTCAGCGGCCTCGCGTTCCTGGAGGGATTCTTCTCAGAAATGTGGTCTTTCTGGCACCATTTTCCTTACCACCTAGCTAGACACACAAATATTTCCTGAGCCAGTTCAAATCACTCTCCTCCCCTCGTGACTGCCTGCGTTTTGATTTTCCTTTCAGAAAACTGAAATCAGCTTTAACCACGTAACTTTAACCACGTAACTTTCCTCATCAACATCACAGCATCACCGGGTGCTAACACAGTTTCCTTCTGGGGGTGGCGCCCAGCCCCCATATCCCGGGGGACGGACCCCGTGCGTCACCTGTCCTGATGGCCTCCTCCAGGCTGTCATCCTTCTCTCCCTGGAGGAGATGGAGGTAGTAGCCGGGGTTCTGGTCCATCTGGGCCTGGGCTCCGCTCACCCCCATCCAGACGCGGGCCCGGTGCTCCAGCGGGACGCCCTTCCGGATGTAGCGCTTCACTGAAACGGAGGGAAGGGGCAGCTTTACCCAGACCGCTGGGCGCTTCCCGAGGCCAGAAACCACAGAGTTTGCTTCTGGCTCTCGCCGAAATCATTCAATCAGACATAAAAAAAGGTGCAAGGCTTCCCTGGTGGCGCACTGGTTGGGAGTCTGCCTGACAATGCAGGGGACACGGGTTCGTGCCCCGGTCCGGGAAGATCCCACATGCCGCGGAGCGGCTGGGCCCGTGAGCCATGGCCGCTGAGCCTGCGCGTCCGGAGCCTGTGCTCCGCAACGGGAGAGGCCACGGCAGCGAGAGGCCCGCGTACCGCAAAAAAAAAAAAAAAGGTGCAAAATTTCACGCACCTCCACCAAATCGATACATGCGCTCGTTACAGAATTCCGTTCTCCGTCCCCAGGCTAAGCACAGTCCGGAGGCTACGGCAGCCCTGCTACCTCTAGCTCGCTGTCAGCACAAGAATACGGGCTGTGAGGGTCACCTCCGTTCCCCACCCTGCCCGCTCCTCGGCCTGTGCCGGACGCTGAGGCACCAGCCGTATTTAACAGAAAAAGGTTATAGGCTGTGGTCAAGAAAAGCAGCATCGCTAAAATCTTGTCACTCAAACTGACGGTCACCTGTACGGGAGCATCTGAAAAGAGGCTTCCCGGAGGCCATGCCTCGAGCACTGCCTGCTCCTGGGAGGGCGTGGGGGACAGCAAACGCACGGCAAACGTGTGCAGGAGGGTGCGGATGACGAGGGGTACCCAGAGGGAGGAAAGGACAGATTTTAACACCATCCGCCAAAGGCAAAGAAAACTCGAGAAACCCTTTGCCAGTTAAGAAGCATGTCGTAGGATCGCGTCTGGGCCAGAACGTCTTGGCCAGCGTGGCTTGGTCTGGTCATTCTGTTATGGGGACGTGACGTTTTGAAGTCTACCCTCCAACTTAGTACGATTTACAGGAGCCCTCAGGGGTCAGCGTGACCAGCCGCACCCAGAGTGAATTAATCCTCTTCACGCAACAGCAAGGGGACGGACAGGTCAGGCCTAACTTGGGAAGGGGCCATTCCCACCGAGACGGAGCAAAAGGAAAGGACACGCAGAAATCAACAGTAACTCCACGTATGAACAGCAAACCGCTGAAATAAAAACACTGAGACAGTATCACTTACGATAGCACCAAAAATGAAAGGAGAAATATTTAGGTATAAATCTAACAAAACATCTGCAAAGAGAAATCAAAGAACTACATCAACGGAGAGAGACGCCAATACACCTTCAGGGTCCCTCCCGCTGCCCTGTAGCTGCCGCCACACCCACCCAGGCCTCTGCCGACGTCCAGGCCTGCAGGAGGGTCCTGCCCAGGATCGCGCAGGAGGGGCTCCTGAAGGCGACCGACTGTTCTGAACCTCACCTGCGGCAGGGATTACCTAACTGTGCAGTTGTCTACACTCACAGACCTGTACGCCAAGAAGAGCGAATGTCACTGCAAAGTTTTAAAAATTAATATAAAGTATAAAAAGGAAAGTGCACACTGGTTAAACCCCTCACACTGTGCCTCACCAGCCCCAACCCTGAGTAGGCCTCAGTCTCTTAACCTGTGAAATGGGAACAAAGCACAGCCCAGTGCCTGAAACACAGTCAGGACTCGGGGCTCTCGGCTGCCTTAAGAGCAGTAACAACACCCAGAAGTTTCAGAGAATAAAGGCTGCTGTTATTTTCGTTGTTTGTTATCTGAATTTACTAAGTTTCTTCGGAAGAGAAAGAAAACGGTTTTCCCATCCTCAGGGACTGACGCTTCCCCAAGGGCAGGGCTAACCCATGCGTCCTCCTGGCCATTTGGAGAAGTATAAAATATATGGTAAAAACCGCAAAGAATTAACTCCCAGCCGTCTGCCCCCAAAAAGTTAAGCAGATTCCCAGGTTTTTTATATTTGTCTTTAAAATATGTTTTGCAACTTCATTCTCATTTAGATGGTGCTAATACCCTAGCCCACCAGGCAGGAGATACAGAAGAAGCAAACGGGACAGAGCTTTTCCCTCACCAAGTGCCTTTACACCAAGGCGGAAAGGAACATTAAGGCAGCTTCCAGGTCGAGCACTGAGAGCAAGCGATCTCAGGCTCCCGGTGGATACTCGCCACAGACAAAGAAAAAGAAAAAGAAAAGCTTCATCGTATCCATAGCTAGCGTCCTCAAGCAGGGTGAGTTTCAGCTGTCATCTGAAGACTTGCTGGATGCCAGGATTCGTGGGTAATCGTGTGACTGGAGACAAGACTGAAGTCCTCTCAAAAAAAGAGAACGAACACAGTAGGACCCAAAAAGCCAGAAACGGTGAAGGCACGAGAGCAAAGGTGGTCTTCGGGCGTGCTTGCTGGTGTCAGGGGCAGGGCTCCAAACGCGGCTGCCTGGCTCTGACCGCGCAAGCTGGGTCCCACAGCGCTCACATGGCCTCCCCTCCCTGGGATGCCACACCCCCGACGACACTACGGCCAGCCCGGAACGTCTGGCAGGAAAAAACTGGAGGTCCATTTCCTGGATCACACGTCCACTGCTGTCTACGCCGACTGCCCCTCCCTCGGAGCCCTGTGGGTGCTGCAGCCTCCCCGGCCGTCACACCCGGAAGCCACACCAGCTCCAGTGGCAATGCCCTGGCCCACAGAACCCTGCGAGCCCACATGCCTCTCGCTGGATTTCCTGAAAGAACTTCAGGTCACTGTGTTCTCCGGTTCAGCTCGACGGTGAACCCCGTCCCCAGGCCAAAGGCTCACCAGGGATCAAGTATATTTGCTCCTAAACCTGTACGCCAAGTATACTCGCTGCCATGATCAGACAGTTTAACGAAGGTTGCATATATTTTTTAAAAATTAAAAAAAAAAAAAAAAAATTAAAGCAGAAAAAGAAATAATTGTTACTTCAATAAAAGCAAGTTAAATTTTCAGAAAAAGTTGATAAGTGCTCCAAAAGGCAAAAGCAAAAACAAAACAAAACCTTTAAATCAGACAACCTCAAAAGTCGAGGAAAAGACTAGCGATCTGGAAGGATTCTGCACTCAGAGTGCTGTTACTCCCGATCCACCTGGAAAAAAAGACCCCGACACTGGAAAATAGATACAACGCGTTAAGTACGGCTCCGGCAGGAAAGATACAGAATTGGTGGACCCCCCCTGTTCAAAGAAAAGATGACAGGATAGAATCAAACGACAAAATCAAAGAGGAATAAACATGCACGTGTGTTTCATATAAAAACAAAGGCTCATGCGCACATGCACATCTTGCCATGATTCTCTGCGCTAACTGACCTGTGGGTCAGCTGGACCCCTGGGTCTAGGTTGCACAGGAAGTCTTCTCCTGCATTAAAAAGCAAACGACAGCCCGAGAGTGCGCCCTGTTCCTGGGGGGACGTGGGACAGTCGCCAACGGTCACCTCTACGGGAGACTGGGGCCTGGGCAGCAGAGAAACTCAATTCAATTCACATCTTTTAGTGTGATTACGATGTTTTCCCATGTGCAAAAATTAAATTTATTTTTATATATTTGTGTGTAACGTTTAAAAACAAATCAAAAGGAAAAAAATGAAGCCGAGGTCTGCTGGAAACACGTTAACACCAGCAGCAACGCAGGGATGGACCTCGGCGTACAATCATGCAGGATATTAGCTTCGGGGTCTGGAAAGCAAGAAGGGTCAACCTTTGAGGTCCCTTCAGGCTGATGATTATATGAAACGCTAGTTTACCCATGTTTTTACTAAACACTGCCCACCAGTAACAGCCTTGAGGAGGGAGGGCCTGGTTGAGGGTGAAGCCCAGGGTGAGGCCGAGGTCCAGGTCCACCTGCCTCCACCCCACCCCCCCGTGTTAATCCCACAAGTATTTCCCAAGCATCTCCTGCATACTGGGGCCCCTCTGGGGGCCCCTTTACAGGCAAAAATTGACCTGTCACCCCCTTGCTTAAACACTGACTTCTCTCTGCCTGGCGGTGCAACGTGGGCCCGCCTGTGACCTGGTGCAGGGCCCCTGTTCCACCGCCGGGCCCTCCTCACCACACCCCTAATACTCTGGTCACAACTCAGTACCTGGTGGCTGGGACCCCCACCCTCACCCCTTAATTGTCATTAATGTCCCATGTCAGGAAGCCCCAGCAGCCCCCCTGCCCCACATGCTTGAGTTTCCTTCGCTCCCCGGGGCACATTCCCGTCCACCCCTCACCACCTGCCCGCAGGTACCCACGGTCTACCCTCTATCCACAGCGTGAGGAACACTGCAGCCAAACACTCCATTCATTCATTCAACAAACACTGAAGCAATCATCCATCCAAGCCAGCCGGCAGGGAGGGGTCTTTGATCCCAGCAGGGAAACAAAGGATAAAATAAGTAGGACCCACACCGCATAAGACAGGGAGGAACAGAAAATAGGCAAAGAAAGGACAGGAAGTGTGGGGCAGTGGGGTGAGACGGGAAAGCCTCCTGGAGGTGGCATTCCAATCCCGACCTGAAGGAGGCGAGGGCACAGCCTGGGGCTGGGGAAGAACCCCAAGGAGAGCAGGGGAAGAGGTGGGGGGGTGCAGGAAGGACCCCGCTTTCACTCTGCGGGGGTCAGGGAGAGCTCTGCCCGGAACCGCGCAAGGGCACAGCCCTGGCCACTCTCATTTGGAGGAGCAGGAAATCCACCTTCTTCTGGAAAGAAGGCCATGGTCTCCATCCATCTCAAAGGACAAGCAGGCCTCATGCCGGAGGGAAGAAAGGAGGGCCTGCACCTTGACCGTGCAGCGCCCTCACCTGCGAGCCTGCGCGGGATACGAGCCGGGCTCGCGGCAGCCTTCCCCCCCAGATCCGAGACCCGAAGGAACCCCAAGCCCTGACCTGGCTGGCGCGCCCGTCACCCGTCGGTCGGGTCACTTGTTGCGCGCCTGGAGGATCAGGCTCCGAACTCACGTGTCACACTCTTCTGGACACCAGCGCCTCCCTTTAGCAGTCTGGACCATTTTATGGCTCTTCTGGTGAGTATCGCCAGATAGGTGGAAAAAAATTCTTCATAAGCTGCATAATCAAAGTCCTCAGGCCTTTCAAACCCGTACGGATCGATCCTACGACACAAAAAGACCCAGAGTAAAGTTCCGCGCGCACGTGGAACGTGGGACCTACGGCGCCCGGGGCCCCCCGTGGGGGGCGCGTGTTCCCCCCCACCCTCCCGGGTGCAGGAAGGGGCGGCGGGCCGAGCGCGGGCGCGTGCGCAGCGCAGGGGCCGCCCAGGGGCGCGCAGGCGCCGGGCACCACCGCCCCCGCCGGCTCCACGCCACCGGCACCCGCGCCCGCTACCCCGGGCTGGGCCAGGAGCGCCCGGGCCTCGTGCGCCTACCTGGGGACGCGGTCCCGCGCCGCCTGCGCGCGCCCCGCAGACTCCATGCCGAAAGGGGCGGGAGGGGGCGCCCGGGCCGCAGGGCCGGGGGTGCCAAGTCCACCTCCCGGGACTCGGGGCGCCTCCGGTCTTTCCGCCGGGCCGCGGGCGCCGGGAGGCGGGGCTGGCGGCGGGGGAGGGGCGGGGAAGGAGGGCGGGGGGGAGGAATGGGAATGTCAGGGGAGGGGGAGGGCAGGGGCGCGGCTGGCGCGGGAGGGACGGGGCGGGGCCCGAAGGGATGAGGGGGCGGGAGGGGCTGCACCTGCTCCTACGCCAGGAGCAGCTGGAGCCCGGAGCCTGGGAGGGAGGAGGCCGGGAGGAGCCCGAGGCCGGGAGGGAGGAGGCACGGGATGGGGGATGGTGGACCGGGGGCGGGATGGGGAGACCGGGGTGGGTGGGATTTGCGGCACCTGGGGCGGGACTGGGGACTCAACCTGGCAAGGCTGGCCGGGCAGGTGCGGCGGGTACCACCCCTCATCCCCCACCCCCTGGCCTTTCGGGCCTGGAGCAAAGGTTGGAGGAGATCAATCCAGTTTGGATTCTTCTGACAGCACTCCAAACCTCAGTGACCCGCAGGTCCAAAGGCCGGCGTTCTGACCTATGACTGCTATTTTAATGTTCTTTTTGCAGAAAAAGGTCGTCTTATTTTTTACTTGGTCTTTTTCAACCTACACTTAAGACCTGAGAGCAACACATAAACAAGTGGATTTTTTTTAATTTATTTTTTTGGCTGTGTTGGGTCTTTGTTGCTGCGCGCGGGCTTTCTCTAGTTGCTGTGAGCGGGCGCTACTCTTCCTTGTGGTGCGTGGGCTTCTCATTGCAGTGGCTTCTCTTGTTGCGGAGCACGGGCTCTAGGCGCACGGGCTTCAGTAGTTGTGATTCGCGGGCTCAGTAGTTGTGGCTTGCGGGCTCTAGAGCACAGGCTCAGCAGTTGTGGCGCACGGGCTTAGTTGCTCTGCGGCATGTGGGATCTTCCCGGGCCGGGGATCGAACCCGCGTCCTCTGCATTGGCAGGTGGATTCTTAACCACTGCGCCACCAGAGAAGCCCCAAGTAAGTGGATCTTCATCCCTGCAGCCCCACCCCCAGGGAAATCTGCCCTGTCCCTCCCCGCCTCCCCAAACCAGACTAGGGGAGGAGGTCCAGCCCCTCCACAGACACCTGCCTCCAACCCTGTCCCTGGGCCAAGCCCTGCCGGGACCACAACGTCCAAAGAGCTGGCTGGCTGGGGCTCCTCCAGCCCAGTTGATGGAGGGTGGGCTGGGCCCTGCAGGATTGCCATCTGGGGTGACCTGGGGTTAACAGCCCACACGTCTGCTCTGCTCCCCAAAGGGGCTCCCTCCTCCCACTGCCTCTTCCCACTTCTGCGCACATCTTGGCCGCATGAGTCACCTCTGTGCGCCGCCCGCGATTGAACAGAAATGCGATCCCAGCCTTGCGTGCCTTTTACTTTGAGGGAAACACCAGCAGATGTGAGCACCGTGGTTACCATGTTGAGTGTCCACTGTTCCCCTTGATACTGCAGGACAGCCCTGGTTTAGGACAGCATCTTTCTAGGTCCCTGTTCACCACTGCACTGTCCCCACATTTCAATATCGTGGCGTGAAAACCATGTCTAAACCGCTTTTCGTATTTGGGAGGCCATCGAGGATTTGCCCAAACTGTCATTTTGAATTTTGCCTTGGAAACGTGGTGAGGTAAAAGGGGATTTAAGATTCTTTAAATTCAAGATTTACGGCCCTTTTTTAGCCTCAGCCCTCCACGCGCCAAGGGTCCTTTATAAGAAGTGAGTTCAGACCGTAGGCAGATCAGGCAAATCAGAAAAGACACCATCTCTGCAGACGTCGCGTGGCCACCCGGCTGTGCAGGGCCCACTCCACCAGGGCCTGGCAACTTCGGAGACAGTGTCTTACTGGGGATCTAGATGTACTTTCTCGTGACAAGTGCCTATAAGCCGCGGCTGGGCGTGGTGGAAACGGGATTGCCAGCATCCGCTGCAAATCTACCTGGGCTGTTGTGAACCAGCCTGGCCCTTAACACTGGTTTTTCCGGAACATTCCATCTGAGGGCTAAGCAAGGAGCCTGGAAAGTAATTTGAGGAACATACCTGTCCCTAAGCTGGGGACGTCTGTCTGTCCATTTCCATGGAAGTCTGTAGGAAATTAGTGTTCCACTGAACATGAGCCCAAATGCCCCCCATTTGCTGGTTCTGGGGAGACTTTCCAAGCCCTCGGCTCAGTTCACAGTATCCCTTTCAAGACCCACCTCCTTGGCCCTCCCGCCAACAGGGCTCCTCCTTCTGCAGACTCCAGTCCGCAGGCAGGGTGACTTACCCTCCCACCAGCGCGGGGGTGCCCCTCGGCCCACGCGGTGCCCACGCGGTGCCGGTCTTACGAATCATCAAGCACCAGCCCTGCCCCGCCCCCGGCGCCCCGCCCTCCTGTCTCTGCCCCGCCCCCGGCGCCCCGCCCTCCTGTCTCTGCCCCGCCCCTTTCCCTGGCAGCCGCCTCTGCCACCCTGGACAGGGCTGCTCCCAGTTTCGGCAAGTGACTCCCTGAATTCCCCACCCGTTCCGGCCTTTCTCTGGGGCCCAAACCACATTTCCTACTCCCTGTCTCCAAGAGCATGTCCGGTACGGCTGCCCTCACTCCTCTCGTGCCCCAGAGTAGCCCAGCGCACAGCCCCGCTGGCCCAGCCCAGCAGCTCCCCTGGCCTGGCGGGCCTGGCGGGTACTTCCTGCTCCCCCTCGGCCTCGTTTCCTAACTCCTGCCCTTCTCAGGCGCTTTCCAGCCTCCGTCTCCCACTGTGTCCTCACAGCTCCCTGGTCCCGGCCCCAACAGGAAACACAGAGCACGGATACGGGCACTTGGACTTGAGTGTGCTAGCCGTACCCCCGACCGAGGGCATTTGGGGCCACATGAAACGAAGGCGAGCGTTAGATAAGAGGGGGCCGCCCTCCAGGAAAGTGGAAGTGACGATCCAGGGAGAAAGCACCCGTGTCCGAGGTGGCCAGGAGGGTCCGCAGCCAGAGGGCGGTTTGAGGGCTGCTGGCCCCCGCCTCGCAGCGTCTGCCAAGCCCCCCACCTGGGAGCAAGAGGCAGCCGGACCCCTGTGTCCTCGGTGCCCCTCCATCCACCTCCAGACGCCCGGTGCCCTGAGCGTCCCGGGCACCCTCACCGGCCAGATGCCCTTCCCCCACAGCCTGTGGGTGTCCACACAGGCAGGGCACACCCAGAGGAAGGGAACCAAATTGGGCACGGCCCCTCAGGGCGAGGGCATGCCCGGGCTGGGGTGCCGCCGCTCCTGGTGCCCCGCTGCCCCCCGTCAGGCCGCTAGAGGAGCCTGCTCTGCAGCACTAAAGCTACCCGCCCAGGGGCCCCGGCTCCTCGGGGGAGGCTGGCCACCCCCAGCCCAGTGTCCACTCAGCACCCATCGGACGCCCCTCTTCCTGCAGGGACTCCCCGTTCTCGTCGCCTGATTGTAAGAGCTGCTGCCGTTTGAAGTAAGACGTGCCGTCAGACTAATGCAAAGTCCGGGCAACGTCATCTATCACTGTGAAGACCTGAGGGTAATGAAAGGACCATGGTAACAACATCCAAACCTGGTGGCCACTGAGGGTCAGGGTGGGCCGGCCTCCAGGCACTGCGGCCTCGCCACGGGGAAGTCAGATGGACGGTCCGAATTGCAGCAGAACTGCTCACATCGTTTCCAGTGAAGTACTAAGCCCAATTTGTTTGTTTTGTTTTGTTTTGTTTTGTTTTTGCGGTGTGCAGGCCTCTCACTGCTGTGGCCTCTCCCGTTGCGGAGCACAGGCTCCAGACGTGCAGGCTCAGCGGCCATGGCTCACGGGCCCAGCTGTTCCGCGGCATGTGGGATCCTCCCGGACCGGGGCACGAACCCGTGTCCCCTGCATCGGCAGGTGGACTCTCAACCACTGCACCACGAAGGAAGCCCGATAATTAGTTTTAAATGGCGCACAGTCCGCCCGCTGTGCGCCACCTGGGCTCCTGGTCAGGGGCCACCACGGGCACAGCGGGATTAATGTGCTCAGAGGGTCCTCACAAGGCCATCCACTCCTACACGGCTCCTACCCTTCCCGGAAAGCAAGCAGGGCCACGTGCAGAGTCATGGGTACACAATTAAGGACCTGGGGGGGGGCGGGGCATAGAAATGACCCAGGTGGGGAGGTCTTGAGGTTTCTAGTGACCCCGCCAGATGCCCACGTCTCCCACGCAGGCCAGCAGCGAGTGCAGGAGGCCTGGGTCTCAGGGCGGTTTCATCATCATGTCCCTTCCATCCCTCCTGCCCTTTCCTTATCCCTTTGGGTGAGGTCCAGGCAGGGACCACAGCTGGCACCAGACAGTCCCAGGAACACCAGGCCACATGATCACCCTATGTGGGCCTCCCCGTGGCTGCAGGGGTGGGCACTCGGGTCCTGAAGGCTCGCCCCTTAGGTGGGTGACCCTGGCCGGGCTGTGTCACCTAGTGCACAGAAGGGCTCAGGGAGAAAACCTCGGGCTCAGCTGGTGCTGGGGTTGCTGGCCAGTGCTGAGAGGACCCCCACCCCCGGGGGCCCCGTGTGCCCCGCAGGAAGTCACATCCCTGTCCTTTGAAGAAGAAAACAGGTCTAGGGAGACGGCAGGTCCAAAGTCTCCCGCTCGGGGCGGGGTGATTACGGATTACCCCGTGGGGAGGGCGTGGTTCTAGAGCACGAAGGCAGTCAGGGCCGCTTGTCCTCACACGCCTGCTGTGTGTCTGGCCTCCCCACTCCTTGAATACCGACTTCAAGCGTCAGGCGCTTTGCAGGCTCTGGGATCGGAGGAAGCTTATGGTCTGCTTCAGGAGACAGTTTTATGAGAGTGTAACCTGTAAATAAGACACATTTTTATCATAAGATGAAATGAGCCTCTTGCGGAACAAGGGCTGTGAAGCCACCGGGCGTGTACAGAGGCCACAATAAGTTCCTGTGTTTGTTTTTCCGGCCGCGCCGTGTGGCTTGTGGCGTCTTGTTCCCCGACCAGGGATCAAACCTGGGCCCTCACCGTGACGGCACAAAGTCCCAACCACTGGACGGCCAGTGAATTCCCCACAACAAGGTTTCCTAGGAGACGCCGTGACACGGGACAGACAGCAGGGGCAGGAGGCCCCTGGGGGCAGCTGGGAGCCTGTCCTGAGGGGACTGACAGGCAGACAGGCAGAAGGACTGGAGGATGCCAGGCTGGGCAGGTGTCCCCTTCCTCTGTAACAGAAGCCCCACCTCCCAGCACCAGCTGGTGGCTGAAACAACAGAAGTTTATTTCTCCCCGTCCCGGAGGCTGGAGGCCCAAGGCCACAGTGGCGACAGATTCTCCTATGTCTGGGCCGTACTCGGCCGTCTCCTCCCTGTGTCCGCACGTGGTCATCCCCTGTGCGTGTCTGTGTCCTGATCTCCTCTTCTTATTAGGACATGTGGGATTAGGGCCACCCTAGTGACCTCATCTGACCTCAATCACCTCTTTAAAGGCCCCGTCTCCAAATATGGTCACGTTCAAAAATATTTCTAGTCTTGAAAAATAACAGCACTCTCAACTTTGGGATTTAAGAGAATAAAATAAAGAGAAAACGTTCCAAAGGTTACACATCCAGAGAAACCCACTTCACTTCCGCCCGAAACAGGGCTGACAGATTCCGCAAATAAAATACACACTCGGGGCACCCAGTGTGGGACATGCTTACACTTACGTGTAAGTGTTCACGTGTGTCTGCACTTCAGTTGTGACCGGCGTTCCAGCTGGCAACGCTGTCCCGAAATCCTATGAAACTGTGACCTGCTTTCCTTTGAACAAGAGGTAGGGAGATCTTTTCCCCTTGAGAATTTTTCTCGAGGCTGTCCTCCCAGGAAGAACAATCGCGTCCTTTGTTTCTGACAGTCTGAGCACAGCTTCTGTCGCCCACAGAGTTGACAGCACCTCCGCCTTCGATGCAAGGCGGGTTCCATTCTGCTCTGCAACCGGGGCTCAGGGTGAGGCCTCAGGACTGCCCAGGTCAGGAAGTGGTGAGGCGTAGGATCTCGAGACCATGGGAAATGTTCTGAATATACAAAGATGCCCGTCAACAGCCCACCCTAGGAGGCCGCTCTTTACAATATTAACTTTAAGGTAAATACCGGAGGCCAGACCCGGAACGGTGTCATGTTTGATCCTATTCAAGCATGAGCAGACTGCTGAGGGATCTCTGTGTGCAGCGCGTCGCTCACCCAGTTTCATCCAAGACACTGTGATCACTGTAAGGTGAATGCAAATCTAAACCATAAATTTTAATTTAAAATTTTCCCTGTGGGGGAGGGATGGACTGGGAGTTTGGGATGAGCAGATGCAAACTAGTATGTATAGGATGGATAAACAATATGGTCCTACTGTAGAGCCCAGGGAACTCTATTCAATATCCTGGGATAAACCACAATGGAAAAGAATATGAAAAAGAATGTGTGTGTGTGTGTGTGTGTGTGTGTGTGTGTATACATGAAACACTTTGCTGTACAGCAGAAATTAATACAACATTGTAAATCAACTATGCTTCAATAAAATTTTTTTTTTTTTTTTTGGTGGTACACGGGCCTCTCACTGTTGCGGCCTCTCCCGTTGCGGAGCACAGGCTCCGGATGCGCAGGCTCAGCGGCCATGGCTCACAGGCCCAGCTGCTCCACGGCATGTGGGATCCTCCCGGACCGGGGCACGAACCTGCGTCCCCTGCATCAGCAGGCAGACTCTCAACCACTGCGCCACCAGGGAAGCCCTAAAATAAATTTTTTAAATAAAAAATAAATGAGATAAAATTTCCCTAGTGCAAAGAGGGTGCGCCCCTTCCCTCTTTGATGTGATTAAAACTCTAAAGCCTCCAGGCAGGTTTGCACCCGCAACGTCTTTCTTGGGCTGCGGCCGGCGGTCTCTGAAGTGTGGATGTGGAGGAGAGTCCCCTCTGGGGAACGTCAGCCAGGAGCAGGTTTGCGAGATGCCACTTCCTCTTGTGGAGAAGACAGGAGTTTCACTTCTCCTGCCACGCGTCGAGGGTGCCGTCTGGGGTCTGCTTCCCAGAGCTCAGTGGATTACAGGGAGGTGTACGTTCTGCCCAAAGCTCGTTGGAGGGGAGAACTGTTTTCTTTGCCTTCCGCCTTTCTGGACAGGTTTTCTGGGCTAGAAGACGCTTGGTTGTTCATTTTGTTGTGAGGCTGGCGTGCCGCTTGGGGATTTGGGTGGAGGCGGCCCCACTGGGGAGCACAGACTCGCGGTCCAAGGGGAGCGATGCCTCTGCCTAAAGCTTCCGGTAGCTCTGAGACCACCTTCCTTCTTCCAATACCTGCCGACGCCCAGACCCCAGCCCTTTGTGGGCTCTGGTCCTGCGTTTTCTACAACGCTGTCTTACTCCTGCTTTCCAGGGGCTCCGACGGGTTACACTTTTGTGCACATCTCCTTCCAGACCTTCTAACCTGTGTAGGCAATAGAACAGCACGCACGCGTGCACACACATGTACGTATGTACACATACACCTATACACGTGTGCACATCCCACAATACAGTGCACACATGTACACACATACACCACATGCGCACACACGTGTGCACACATGCAATGCACACCTACACACGTGTGCACACACACCGCGCGCGCACACACACACTCTTTAAGGCTCTCGTTCCACGTAACCTTGGAGCCTTCCTTGAATCCTCAACCCACCCTCACTCGGTGACCCAGTCCTGCCCTTTCTACCACCTCTAAGAGCAGGAATACATGTTGCTAGGTAAGCTGCTTCCCTTGTGCCTTAGTTGAAACCTGCAGTTGAACACATGGTGCTCGATAAGAGGACCCCACCCGAGAGTTCATCCTGCACGGTTCAGCTACGTGACGATTAAGGACAAGAATCGAATCCACAGTGACTGAAAGGGGAGCAGTAACTCCGTGCTACCTGTGGAGGGGCAGGTGCCGCGACTCTCCCTTTGGGGTGGAGACGGCCGAGGCGGCCTTGTACGCCCCCGGCTCCGCCTCCCTGTGCGCACCCTCCAGCCCCGCCCGCGCCCGCGCCCCCGCCCCGCGGCCACCCAGGAGAGGACCCTGCCCAGGCGGGAGCCGATCCTGGTTCCGAGGGGAGGGTCGGGCCCGGGTCCTGGTGCGGGAAGGCTGGGGGCCCCGCGTTCCCGCCTGGCACACGGGGGGTGCCTCGGCGTGATGAGCCGCTGAGCCACGCGCCCATCCCAGTTCTCCCGGCCCGGGTCTGCACACCTCGGGCACGCGCAGATCCCGGCGCCGGGTTCCCGGGCCCGCAGTGCCCTCTGGTGGCCCCGGTGACGCCGGCCGTCTCTCCCAGGACTGAGCGAGTCTGTGCCCAAACGGCTTGGAGCCCTCCAGCCGGTGACCTCGGCCTCGCGACTCGGGGACGGGCAAACGCGGCCCGGATGTGTGGGAACTGGGGCCAGGTTCCCAGGACTCGAGCAGGGCAGCTCCTCCCCTGTCCCCTGGCGCTTGGAAACAGGAATAAAAGTGTCTCAGATGCGTTTAGATTAACTTAGGAAAGAGTGACACATAAAAACGAGAACAAGAAAAGTACCTGCAATTCTCTACTGTCGCCGCTGCTGCAGCCGCCAGCGCCCACAGGCGTCAGGACTTGCTTATTTCATTACTTGCTGTCATCCACCCTCGGGGCGAGCACGGGAACAGCATTGGTCGGCTGATTTCTTCAGCCTTGTTTCTGAAAGGTTTAAAATTCTCCTCTGGCTGTGGGTTCCTGGCAGGTCCACACTTCCTGCAGGTTTGGGGTTAAAACACGACTCGCCGTGGAGCAGTCCCCAGGGCGGGCCCTTGCCTGTCAACACGACCCCACATGGCCCGCGACACACGCGTATTTGGTCCGGGTTCCTGGCTCTGAGCGCCCACAACCCTCGGACTTTGCTCTTGTTGTTCGTGAGAAGCCCCTTTGGACCTCGAGGCGGCAACTTGGGAGCTGAGGGCTGATTGCCAGGGAGACCAACCCCATGGTCAGCGGTGTCGAAAATAACCAACACACAATCTGTAAGAGGAACAGAAGAGAGTTTCCCGCGAGCCAAACTGAGGACTGTGGCCCGGAAGACAGCTTCGCAGGTTACTCTGAGGATCTGCTCCGGAGAAGCAGGGTTGCCAGCACGGTTTTATGTCTTGTCCGGGCAAAGGACATCAAACAAGTCAGGGATCCTTTCCTTCACGTCTGGAAAAACCCGAAACAACAGACCAGCACGTGCACATCAAGTCAGCGTGGCCTTGGCACCTGGGAAGGGACTCACCCTCCAAGGAGGACCGGGAAGGGAGGCATTTCATCTTTATTTTTACCGTGGACATTCCTGACTTCCGGTCGCTGTGCCCTTTTCTCTAATAATTAAACAAATGTACAGTGTATGTTTGATAGGCCAAAACCAGGCTACTTGAGTTGCATAAAATTCGCGTTAACTCACAGCTAAGCCAGGATGACCTCCCCACGCCTGGCACGTGAACGTTTCTTTCATCAGGGCGTTGGAACCTTTAGCTTCAGCGCCGACCTCGGGGAGCGGGGGGAAGCTGGAGGCTGAGTTAACCACAATGGCCAGTGATTTAATCAGCCCTGCCTGGTAAGGGACTCGCCATGAAACCCTAGACACAGGGTTTAGTGAGCGTCTGGGTTGGTGGACACATCGGGGTGCCCGAGGGTGGCGCACCCCAGCCCCGTAGGGACAGAAGCCCCCGTGTCAGGACCTGTCGGGACCTCACTCTACAGACCTCTTCACCCGGCTGTTCATCTGTAAGCTTTGTAATAAGCTGGTAGCAGTAGGGACGTGTTTCTCTGAGTGCTGGGAGCAGTTAGAGCAAATTATCAAACCCGAGGAGGGGTTGTGGGAACCCCGATTTATAGCCACATCAGATAGAAGTGGGGTGACCTGGGGACCCACCACTGCGTTTGGGGCTGAGCCTGTATCTGTGGGGTGGACGGTGTGTCCGAACTGAACTGGTCCTACAGTCGTAGGACCCGGCTGGTGTCCAGGGAAACAGGGGGCATGTCCGCTGTCAGAGTGTTGTGAGAAGTGATGAAATATAATGGAATTCATATTTTATGGCAAGACAAGAAAACTTTAAAGATAACATTTTTCTTTGCCCGTTTGGGCCTCCTCCCTCCTCTTCAGTCTGTGCTGTGCATCTGCATTGACCAGACCTCCTAGAGAACCTTCCCTCTTGACTGTGAGGGGCCACAATAACCCACTACTCACTTTGGACGTGCAGACCTGGACTGTGTGAACCGTCAATACGTCATTCGACTCTAACCCTTCGTCTCAAAAACGAACCTAACTGTGCTTTGACCTCGAACGGGTGAAACAGTCTTTAGAATTTTCTGAGATTCTCCCCTGGGTTGGCTCCCACAGAATTTTCCATTTCTTTCTTGGATCAATAACTGAATAGGTTTTTTGTCGACATAAGAAAAGGCAATTTCCTTAGGCTCTTAGTTCTCTTAGGGAAAATGCCCGACGCTTTCACAGGTCGAAGGTACATCCACAAACCCGTATCCAGTGGCGCCCACCTGAGCCCGACCAGTCCTCGCAGTAAAGGAAACACACGGCTGTGGGCTCGGGATCAGCCCTTCTGCTCTTCTGAGAAGTCCTTCCTGGGCAGAAGGAGGGGACACGGTGACCTCATCTCCTGGGTCTCCGTGCGCCAAGCAGCGTGTCAGGAGGAGAGGAGCCTGGACCGCCCCAGCTCCGCCCCCACGAGCGGCGCTGCTCTGGGGGGCGTGGCTCCCCCGCTGGCGGCCTCCCTGCCCTTCCCGGAGGCCAAGGCGCTCGCCTCCCCGGAGGCTGAGCTGCAGGCCCTGCTGCAGGCACGGCAGCTTCCCTGGACGTCCTGGGGGCAGCGGGCACCGGGGGTGGCCGTGCTGGGGCCCTGCCTCCCATGCCCCCCGCCTCCTGTCCGCGTGGCGGCCCCGCGTCTCCCCGGGGAGCTCTGCTCCCACCCACCGGGCACCTACGCGTCCTGGGAGGCCTCTGGCTTCGCCCCAAGCCCACCCAAGGGGCTCTCCCCGCAGGCCTCTGACCGAATCTCGCTGCACGCAGCTCCTGGCCCTACGCCTGCTTCCTGACGGGAAATCCTGCCCCCTGCGTGCAGCCCTCAGAGGCAAGGACGAGGTGTGCGATGAGCATCACATTTTACTTCCTATCTTGAAATTATTTCCAGCTGAATTCTCAAAGGAGAGAATACCACAAAATATATTTAGTAATTTTTGTCTAATGAATCATTTTAGAGTTATTTGCACACACAGGAGGATAAAACAAGGAGCACTGAATCAACAGCCCAGGGTTTATACGTAATCAAACAATTAAAAGATCATGACCAAATGGCAGAGACGCCCTCATTACAAAAATAAGAAGTGACGCTGAGTTTGTAAACTTCCGAACGATGCTGTTCCCGATGGAGCGTCTGAAATAAAACGCACTCTTGTGATTCCGGCGATGGTGTCTCCTCTGTGAGCTGCACGTGTGTACAGGCGGGGCTCGCGGACGGCTCTGTAAACAGTCGGAGCTGTAAAGCACTGAATCGAGGTGAAGGTCAACGAGCTACTCAAATACGCGAAAGTGAACGTCCACTAAAACGCTGATATAAACATCAGCCCACCCACTTCTGCAACAGTTGTTTCAACCCGGGGGGCTCGAGCGTCTTTCTTTTGTAGAGAAGACTGTCACTCTCCGACTTTACGGTCTAGGACAATGTGATGCCCGCTGACCTCCCAGTAAATCCTCAGGAAAAATCGCTCTCGGTTCTTTCCTGTGGGGTCGCCAGGCGTGGGCAAGCGGAGGGCGGTGTAACCTGCAGCCGCGATCATGGAACCTGGCCCCTGGGGCTGCAGACTCGCCCTGTGCCTGCCAACGTCGAGGGGAGCTCCATGTACACCTTTTCCGAGGCTGCGACCTGGGTGGATTCTGGTCATGTTTCCACCACTTGAAGTGAGACCACCGGCTGCATCTCCCGTGGACGTTCTGGTCTATTTAAAAAGGGAACACCCGGCGAATATAGCACTTTCATCTCCTCCATCTGTCAGCACGTTCTTTGCCAAACATTGCCTCAAATACTTTGTGGAACGAAGTAGAAATAAATAAAAAGAATAAACCAGATGGGGCCGCCAGGTGCAGTACGTAGCGGGAAGGGAAACTCCAGCTCCAGCAGAGATGCCGGCTGTGAGCAGGTGTGGCCGAGGGACGACGGAAAAGGCCCAGGGTCCGGGCCTCTGCTGGGACCCTTCCCTGTGCTTTGTCCAAGGAGCCTCCTGGGTTCTGCAGCTCCAGGGGGCCGACCCCAAGCCTGGTGTAGGCTTCCCGAGACTCCTGGGGTGGGGGCAGCCTGGACCCCCGCAGCCCACGTGCTGACCACCCTCCTGGAGGTGGACCGGCCCCAGAGCCAGAGACCTCGGTCCTGTCCACTCCAGCTCTCAACTGGTGGGAGTGAAACTCAGCAGGTGAGACGCCCACCCCAGAGTCCCCATCCCAGAAGTTGGGGTCCTCATCCAGTTGCCCAGACACTGGACACGGGGCAGCACTGTGGGTGCAGGTAACTGTCATGCTGCAGACACCCCTGGCTGGGCCCCGAGCACTGCCTGCTCTATAGAGGGGGGGACGCATACCTGGAGGGGTGACCGAGGGAGGCCCCCTGGAGCTGCGACCCTCAAACGTGCCCAGTGTTGACGCTGAGGACGTTTCCAGTCTGCTGGATGTTAAGTTAATGGCCTGGTTGGAGAAGGGGGGGGCGGCAGGAGTGAGCCCCTCCCTGGACAGAGCACAGCTGGCTGCACACCTCCTGCCTCCACCTGGCCCCCTGCCGAGCTCAGGGCCACTCGGGCCACCACGCCCGTTCATACCCTAGGCAGACCTGTCCTGGGAGGAGATGGGACAGAGCCGGTTCTTACTCAGTGCCTATCAAAGCTCAGGTCAGAAGCCTTGTCTCTGCAAGTGAACCTTCAAATCGGAGAGCAAGGGATGGTGGGCGCCCGTCAGGGGAGCTGCTCCAGGACGAGCAGGGATCCTCCCGGGAGTCACTCAGCTGTGAGGGCCGCAAGCATCGCGGAGCCTCAAGAGCAGGGCGCGCTTTCCGCAGAGGGGTGTCATCAAAAGCATCAACAGCAGCCTGGGCGCTGGGGGAGCCCCACCCGGCTCGGCCTGGACCCCCGTGGCCCCTAAGCGCCCCCCCCCACGCCAGGTTTCAGTCTGCTTCGTGGCTGCGACTAAGGTTTCAGCTGCACACGGTGTGACCCTGTGTCTGTGCCTCAGGACAGAGGCTGAGGGAACCGCTCGGAGAACTAACAGCAAGACAGCGACAAAATCACCTCCAGGCAGTGTGATGACCGACCAGTGGTTTTTATTTCCATCCTTGTCCTTCTGTACAGTGTTCAAACATTCTAGACAGAAAGTGCATCGTCTAAGTGACAGAAAGGGCTGCAACTGAGCAACGTCTCTGGCGGGAAACACTCGGACGCTGTGCGGGAGGGCGGCGGGGCTGGAGTGTGCACTCCGCCACCGACCTGCGCCCCGTCCAGGGCCTTGCAGGCCCTGCAGACCCCGAGGAGGCTGCTGTGATGATGGCGGGTCAGACGAGACTGGGTTACTTTTCTCACCAGTTTCTGAATGAAACCGTCCTGGGAATCGTGCACCTGAAAACAGCCTTTTCGCGGCTCTGACGGTCGCTGTTCTCTGGAGTCGACTCCCCCTGGTTCGCTGGCTCCGGCCAGGCTTGGGTGGACAGAGAGGCCACACCTGGATCCCAGTGGCTCCCTGACTGTCAGGCGGCTGTGGGGCCATGGACGCAGCCCCCCGCCCCCCGGTGGTCGCCATGTCAAACCGAAGCCCTCTGACTCTTTCCAGGACCGGCAGGGCCAGTCGGGGCCACTCACCACCCTGGCCGTGTCTGAGCCAGGAGGGGTCATGTCAGCACCTGCTGGTGACCCCGCAAGAGGCAGAGTGCCCTCAAAACCCAAGGCCACGCCCCAGGAGGGTACGGGACAGATGCACGGGAAGTCCAGCCCCGAAGGTCAAAACTTCCTGTGCAGAGACGGGCGTGAGCCTGACGCCCGTGAAGACGCCAGGTGTGGGCGGAGTGTACTGGCCGCAGGGCTCCCGTCCTCCCAGGGCCACTCACGACAGAGGACACGACCCCGCAGACCGGGCGCCGGCGCTCAGGGCCGAGGGTCACCGGGAGGAAGGAAAGGGAGTGAGGCCTCGGGCCGCTGGCTCCCGTGAGGGCCTCACTTTGGAAGCGCGAACGTGTCGTTGGCCCTGAGGATGGCTGGTCTAAAGGACAGCTCGAAGGACCTCTGGTCGCTGAAGCTCTGGGCTCTGTACTTGGACAGGTGTGCGCCCCTGCCGCCGCGTCCACGTCCCTGTGTGCCCCTCCCCGCCCCGGCGGTGTCCGGGGCCCCCCCCGGGGCGGGGGCGCGAGCCGTGTGGCAGCCCCCTAGCACGGCCGAGGGCACTGCAGAGCCTGGCGCTGGCCGGGGGCCGGGGGCCGTCGGGCTCTCGCCCTGCCCGCATGGCTCTCCGCGAGCCCCCTGACCACCCCTGGAGGCTGCTGGTCTCTGGGACGCCTCATTTTTGCCTGCGGGGGGCGCCACCTCTGCTGCCTTGCTCTCAGGCTGAGCCGAGTCAGGGGGGGCCGTCCTGCCAGCCTGGGCCTGGGCAGGGTGTGCCGGGCTCCCTGGGTGGGGAGGAGCTGGGGTCTTTGCAGCCGGGGCCCCATGTCCCCGAGGAGGGCCCTCTGTGTGCCTCGCCTGCTGCCTCTGCGGCCACTCTGGGCTCTTCCCAGTGCGCCAGCCGGGAGCTTCCACCGGGGCCGCCGGGTCGCCGTCCACAGCCTCTTCGGCCCCACTCGAGTGGGCCTTCTCGCCCCGAAGGCCTTCTCCCTTCCTTCCAGGACCGGCCAGCCTCGCAGCCCCCGGGGGCCCCTCCTCTTGCCCACGGTGACTTCTTCCGCCCAGGCTGGCCCTCTCCCCGCCCGCGACTTCCCTGGGGGCCTGGAGGTCAAGGCGCTTCTGGGCCACCCGGTCCGCCCTTGGCCCATCCGCCGCTGTGGACGTGGGGGGAGGTTGGCGGGAAGGCCCAGCACTGGGAGGAAGCTGTTCCCCGGGGAAGACGCACGTCCCGCCCTTGGCCTGCTGGCTCCCAGAAGGCGGTGGCCCAGTGCCCAAAGCGCGGCTTGGAGTCCCCGCCACGTGGCTCCCCTGTGGCACCGGGAGATCTGGGGCTGGAGTCGGGGGCTTTGGGCTGCCCCCCCGAGGGCTCTGCCACACAGCGCCTGAGAGTCTGCCCCCAGCTGCCACCTTCCTTTCGCCTGCGGCCAGTTCACCTGGAGCTGCCACGCGGGGCTCGACAGGCAGGGTCTGGGTGCCGGCGGCCTCCCGAGGCGGGGCGGGTGGGGACCCCGAGGCTCTGCACGCGCTGCCGCCCCCGGGCTGGCGATCAGGCTCCTCGGCCGCGAGACCTGGGCCTGCGGGCCGGGCGGCGCCCCTTTCCTCCTGCTCCTTGGCCGCCCTGTTTCCGGGGCTCAGGGCGTCACCTGGCACCAGGGCTGGGGGGCTTTTGGAGGCCCCTGCAGCCGTCACCCGCCCGGGGGCGTTGACACTCCTCGGCTGTGTTCGTTCAGTTAAGGAGCTCGCTCTGTTCTCACCAGGATCACGGCTGGCGCTCCCTTCAGCCGTCAGCGGGGGCCGGGCTGGCTCCGGGGACGACGGGGGCCCCCTGTGTCCTTCCTGCTCACGAGGGGGGCTCTTGTCCACCGAGGGCAGATTCTCAGGCCTCCTCCCGTCCTGGGCCGGTGCTTCTGGCCTCATGGAGACGCTCACCTCGCTCCTCCTGGGAACCCTGGGCGCCAGCACTTGCTGACAGCCGGGGGCACAGCCGGCAAGTCCCCTCCATCGGTTTTCCGAGGCCGCGGACCGCTGTGATGAGGTGCTGGCGTCATCAACAGGCCTTTCCTCCCGTCCTGGCAGCAGAGGCGTCTTAGAACTTAGCTGGGAAGCGTCCTCTCCCCAGGTGTCCTGGTGCTTCGGGAGCCTGTGTGAAGTCCCAGGGCTGCGTCTGGTTTCCTTTCCTCCAGGGGAACTTTTCTGCGGTTTCGTCGTGGGAACTGCCTCGGGGACGTCTGGACCATGGCAGGCAGCATCCTGCGGGGGCGCTGTGAGCGTTGGCTGTGCCCCTGGGCCCTGCTGTGGCAGGGTGGGCGGGCTCAGACCTGCCCTCGACGGGGCGCCCCTGCTTCCACCCTCGGCCGTAGTGGGAGGTGAAGCTCCTATATTTCCAGTCACACCCTCTCCTCCCAGAAGACGCCAGCCTTGGTCTTCAGGGCCTGCTGCCCTCTGCAGGGTGGCAGGAGGGGGCGGCACCGTGTGGACAGCCGGCAGTCTGGCCGCGACCTGTGGAGGCTCCATGGCTGGCTGTGTGCGCTGCGCGGCCTGGGCTGCATGCGCCGCGAGTGGAGGGAATTGTCCTGGCGCTCTCTCTTCTGGGCAATTCTCCTGGACAGCGAAGAGGGGCTCTGGCTCCGAGTCTGCAGTCATACTTTCCGTTTCATCCTCTGAACTGCAGACGGTCAGGGTGACTTCGGGGGCAGCCCCTGCTCTGCCCCCCACGAGCCCCGGCGGGGGGCCCAGCCTTGCTCCCCTCTTCCCCTGGGCAACCCCCGTCCTGTCGCCTCTCAATGCCGCCGTGCCCCCCGGGCTGGCTGGTCCCCGTGGGCTCAGCTCGGGCTCGCAGCCAAGAAGGACTTCACCCCAGGGGGAGACGTGAGAGGGGACTGCCCTGGGGACACACTCGGGCCCCGTACCTGGGAGCAGTGTTTCCGGGCCGTCCCTGGGGGCGGTCGCCCGGGGCGCGGAGGGCTGCCGGGGCTGCCCCCACCCTGGCGCTTGGCTCCCACCGGGCGTCTCTCGCACGCGGGGGGCCGTGCCCGTTTCTGCTCTGGGCGCGCGGCGCAGATCCGCGTGGGTGACTCTGGCGCCGTGGGACATCCAGCTGCGGGGGCCGCAGACGACGGTGGCGATGCTGAAGGGCAGCAGGGGCTCGGCCGAGCCGGCCAGGAAGCGGGCGGGGGGCGCCCGGATGCAGGTGCTGGCCAAGGTGGCCAAGCGGAGCACGCGGCGCTCGGGCCGGTGCAGCGGGCCCCGCGGCAGGCGCTTCGTCCTGTGCTCGCGCGCGCGCAGCGGCAGGAGGCCGGTCTCCGCACAGCGGCAGCCGCTCCGCTCAAACGTCTCCCGCAGCTTGGCCAGCGCGGCGCTCCGCCTGCCGCCCGCCTTCGGCGGAGGGCCCCTGGCGGCTTTGGGCGGCTCCGCGGGAGGCTTCTCCGCGGCCTCCTTCTCCTCCGCGGCCAAGAACACCTTCAGGATGCTCTTCACGGAGCCCCTCCCGGCGGGGAGCCCCCGGGGCCTCTCGCGACCCAGCGGCTCCCGGCCCCGTGCGGGGCGGCCGGCCCCCTCCCTGGTCTTCTCCAGGAGCTTGTGGATAGTGGCCGTCACCAGGCTCCTGCCGGGGCCCTGCCTGTCCTTGAAGATCAGCCGCCCCACCTCCCGGGTCCTCTTGAGGCGCGGCTCCCGGCCGGTGCCCATGAACTTGGCCTTGAGGAGCTGGAAGCGTGTGGGTCGCCGCGGGGCGTCCTGGGGCTCCGGCGCCGGGCCGGTCTTGCTCAGCCCGCCTTCTGCCCTCCTGGCGGGAGGAGGCCCCTGGGGCCCGTCCTCGCGGCCGGTGATGTAGAGCAGCAAACTGCTGAGGATGGCTCGGGCCGCGGGGCCGCACGTCACCCTGCTGACCTTCTTCTTTAGGGCTTGGACATCGATGGGCGTCTCATTGCTGCAAATCCTGCCGCTCCTGGGGCTGTAGGGAAAAGAATGAATCGTTACAGATTTTATCATTTTTTCCAAGGCGGCTCCTTGGAACATTTCTCATGGGACAATCCCATTTGAAACAGCCCAAGAAGTCCAGGAACAGAAGCCTGGCGCCAAGCGGCTTGGGTTCTGGGGTATCCCTGTGGCAGCCTCGGAGAGTCAGGGTCACCCACCGCCTAGAACTTTGGGTCACTATTTCCTTTTCTGTTAACTGGCCATGTTTTCTGAACTGTACCCTCTGCAGGGCTTTGGAGAGCGTAAGGTATTTACTTTTTTTTTTTTTTGTAGTGGGCATGTTTTTCTTGCATAAGTTAGGAGAAAAGCATAAAGGCTTCACCTTCTCTGTGTGTTCTCTGCTTTCCTCTAACTGTACTGCATTATATTCTGATTCAGTCCCAAGGGCGCCGTCCCCACCCAGGCCCTGGGTGGGTCAGGCAGCGGGAGACTCAGCTGTGGGGCCGGAGCTGGGGCGCGGCCCCGGAGCAGGAGGGCGTGGGCTTCACTGCCCAGCAGAGGGGAAGAGGGCTGGGGGCACCGGCCGGGACCTGCCCTGCTGAGCCCCCTCGGGAATGCTCTCAGGGAAACCCCGAGGCTGAGGGGCCTGAGCCCTCACCCTCCACGGCCCTGTCCCCAGACCCCTTCGCCCCAGCCCAGCGGGTCCAGGTCGAGAGGCTGTCCCCTGAGGGCGTGTCTGCCTAGCACTGGCAAAGCCGGAGCCTCCTCCCAGCTGGGGCTTCCACCTCTCCAGACGGTAGTTTGGCAAAGACGTGCCCAGAATTGCAGCCCAGCCACCAGCACGGTTTGCTGTTCATCCCAAAGAGACGATCAGGTCGCAGAGCAAAGATTAGTGTGCTGCGTGTGACACTGAAAACGGGACACATCCTAAGTGCCGGACACGGGGCAGGGGCCTCAAGAAACGTCACGTCTGAGTTTGAGGGAAGGCAATCTACAGCAGGAAAATGCTCAGGACGCAGCTGGCGGAGACACAGACCGAAAGCAGGCTGGAAGGGAACGTGCGAACATACTTTTCTTTCTGTACTTCGCAGGAGAGAGAGCTCTGTTTCTGGAAGCTGCACACAAACTTCTTTTAAGAGCCGTTAGGAGCGCTTCCGTGATGGGAGGACAGCAATGGGGCCCCTGCTGGCCTCACCCCCTGACGGGTGAGCCCCTTGGGTGAGCCGGGCGCCCGTCTACTGCCTGGGAGTGGATCCCGGACGGACAATTACTCCTTTCAAGGAGCGAAGGGGAGTGAATGTAACCGCAGAATTTTCCGTAGAACCCCGAAGTCACTCGTACGCAGTGAACCCACGCAGAATGCAGCTGCTCCCATTATCCTCAGATGCCGGAGGACCTGGGCGCCCAGTGAGGTGACCCCACCAGAAGCCCCAGCTCGGACGTCTCAGGGACCCAAGACCTGCATTTGCAGCAAGTCCCCTGAGTGGCCGTAGCTACTGGCCCTGGGAGCCACTTTGAGAACGGCCGGCATGGAGCGAGAACTTTCCAGCCTCAGACCACCGTGGGTTTGAGCCTGACGTGGTGGACGAGGCTCCGCAAACAAACCCAGACCTGAACCCACTGAGCTCTGAGGTGGCAGGGACGGCACGGCTGCGGGATGGCCACAGCCGAAAACACATGACCGCTGAATCTGGGGCGGCGCCGAGCATCTGAGGGGGTCGGGCTGTGCTGAGCCCCGGCCAGAGGGGGATGTGCCCTGGGCTCGCTGGGCAGCCAGGCTCCGGTGCACTGGCCCTCGACTGGTCCCAGCTCATTCCCACCCCAGGGCCTGAGCAGCCTGCGCGCGGGGCGTCTCGTGTCCCCTGCTGGGGTCCCTGCCTGAGCACACAGCTCCCAGGCGCCGCCCCCAGCACGTCCCCGGGGTGCCTCCCGCTGTGCACGTCTCATCCTTGCCAGAGGCCCGGGTGCAGCACAGAGCACGCGGAGTGTGGCTTTGCGTGGCCCCCAGTGGCACCAGCCTCTGCGCGGGGAGACCGTCTCTTCCCTGCTTCCCCAGGGCTCACAGCAGCGCCTGCGGAAGGGCCCTGGCCGCCGGGGGCGCCCCTGAGCGCCTCTCCACGCTGCACCTTGTGCCCGCCCGCCAGCCTCTCTGCCCTGCCGTCTTCCACTCCCCTCAAGCTCTGGCCGTGCTGGGCTCCGTTCCAGCTCTACACTCTTCCCGCGCTGAGCCTTCCGGCCCGGCACAGCCACGCTCCTGACGAGCTCCTATCCATCCCTCAGGACCCTGCTTTCCCAGTGGCCCGGATGCCTTGTCCCCACTGGTCCTGTGAGGCCTCTTAGCGTCCCCTGCAGGGTGACAGTCCCGACCTCTGCACCCCGCAGTCACTGAGAGTGGACGGCAGGCAAGCTCCCCTGGGGAGGCGAGGTCCTTCTGTCCAGACTTCAAGTCTGCCTGTCCGGCCAGACTTGAAGGCAGGCCCAGCACATTCTTTTGGGACCTCCCTGCTCCCAAGGCACCTCGGGCCTGGGTGAGAGTTCCTGCCCATCACTGGGGGTCGGCCCAGCCCATCTCGGCCTGGTCAGCACTGCCTGGAGGACCGGTGGGCCCGTGGCTTCATGTCCAGCCCCTGGCGGCGTGGACGTGACCGAGCCCATCCCGGGACAGGAGTGGAACATTAGGGGCCAATCTAAACAGTAGCGCTGCAGCAAAGGTTCCTCATTTAGTCCCGTCAGTAACTCTGGCTCCCGAGAGGTCACTTGAAAATACAGGGACATCAGAGTCGCTGTTGGCGACACACCCCTTCCCACCCCGGTCACCAACCGGACCCCCTTGGCAGTCACAGATGGGGCAGGACGCAGACCCTGCGTTCCCAGCAGAGGTCCTCCACTCCATCCTTGTCCTAAAACGGGAGCAGCGTCCAGCACCTCTGGGGGCCTGTCCCCTCCACGGGGGCAGCCTGTTCTGCTTCATCGAGGGCCTGGTTGGCCTGGGCCTGCTCTACCACGCGTCAGCACATGTCCTGGGGCAGCGACTGGATGTCCCCCGGCCCCCGTGTCCCCGCTGAGGTACGGGGTCTCCTGGGGCACAGGTCTGGCCGTCCCGCCGCCCTGGCAGGGGCACTCTCTGCAGCACTGAGACCCCCTTCCCCACTCTCGGCCGTGACCTCCCTCCAGGCCGATCCCCTGCGCCCCGAGAGCACGCGTGCTGCCCCAGGACACACCGTGAGTTCACATCTGCCACGCGGCCATGCTATCTACCGTCGTCTCACGAACACTCTTCCCCCAGCTGTGGGCCTGGGGGTCGGGGGCAGAGACAGGGACACGTCACCCCCTCGTCCTCCCGGCCTGGGGCAGATGGTGGCCGCTCACTCGGGGTGCGGAAGGGGCACACACCGCGCACTCTGTCCTTCCAGCTGCGGCTCCTTCTGCGTCCCCGTGGAGCCGCGAAGGCCAGGAGGACACAGCGACCTTCGGAGCCACCCCTCCCCCAGCGCCAAGTGGGGCTGCGCGCAGCAGGCGCTCCGTAAGTGCCTCGCCTCCCCTCGGAAGAGACGGGAAGGAGGAGAGGCTGTCGTCCCCCGTCTCTACAGGCCATTGGCGGGGAGCTGGCGGGCGGCTCTCACGCTGACTGCAGGCCACGGCTTGCGCATCCCTCATCAGTAGCCGTTCCCCCACTGAGGCACAAATGCACATCGGTCGACTGCGCTGAACATTTTAGTGGCCAGGGAGCTACCGGCTGAAACTTGCCAACGCATCAGAGTCTGACAACCTGAACCTCTGTGTTTCCTGGAAATAAACCTGGATAAAGGCTGGTGGGCGTCCTCTGGGCCGGGGCCCACGGTCCCGCTCCTTCCCGCCTGGCCCTGGTCATGGTGGACAGAGGGCCATCCATCCAACCGGGCTGCCTGAGGCCCTGGGGGTTGGATGCTATTTCAGGACCTGGGATTTAAATAGCAGAGTGTTCTGCGGACACTCCCCTCACGTCTAGTGACAACTACTGCTGGGTGTGCGTGTCTGTGTGTGTGTCTGTGCATGTCTGTGTGTCTGTGTCTCTGTGTGTCTCTATTTGTGTCTCTCTGTGTGTCTGTGTGTGTCTATGTGTGTCTGTGTGTCTGTGTGTGTGTGTCTATGTGTGTCTGTGCATGTGTTTGTGTCTCTGTGGGTGGGTATGTGTGTGTCTATGTGTCTCTGTATGTGTGTGTCTCTTTGTGTCTGTGCATGTCTATGTGTGTCTGTGCGTGTGTCTGTGTCTCTGTGTCTGTGTGTCTGTGCGTGTGTCTGTATCTCTGTGTGTCTGTGCATGTCTATGTGTCTGTGTGTGTCTGTGTGTGTCTGTGTCTGTGTCTCTGTGTGTCTGTGTGTGTGTCTTTGTCTCTGTGTGTCTGTGTGTGTCTGTGTGTCTATTTGTGTCTCTGTGTCTTGGTGTGTCTGTACATGTCTGTGTGTGTCTGTGTCTCTGTGTGTCTATGTGTCTCTGTGTGTGTGTCTCTGTGTCTATGTGTCTGTGCGTGTCTTTGTGTCTGTGCCTGTCTCTGTGCGTGTCTTTGTCTCTGTGTGTATGTGTGTGTCTATGTGTGTCTGTGTGTGTGTGTCTCTGTGTGTCTATGTGTCTGTGCGTGTCTTTGTGTCTGTGCGTGTCTGTGTGTCTCTGTGTGTCTGCGTGTAGTGAGGGGGGAGAAAGCAATGCAGCAAACGGGGCCCAGTACAGTAACAGTGGGTAAAACTGGATGAAGGGTATACGGATTCTTTGAGCTCTTTTGTGAGTTTGTGTGTTTGAAGTACTTGAATACAAACGATTAAGATGGGACAGGGTTGCAGCAAAGCCGACCTGAAAGCACAGATGGCCCTGGGCCAGTGGGGACACTTGGGACCCTGGGGGGGGTCTCTGGGTTTCCCCTGGTCCTGTGCCCCCAGGGGGGCTGCAGTTCTGAGGGCCCTGTGGTCAGGCTCCAGCTAGCAAGTGTTTCCTCGTTTGCGTCCCCGGGGGCCTGGCAGTTGAGGGGAGACGCCCCTGGGGCCAGGCGTGGGCTCTGGCTGGGTGTCAACGGGCACCAGAGCCTAAGCGCCGGCCAGAGGGAGGCACGGCCTAGTGTGCGGCCCCGCGCCGGAGCCACCCTTAGTGACGGGGGCGCGTGGAACCCCCGAAAGCCTCGAGGCTGCCATTTCCCCCATGCTGGTTTCTCCCTGTAACATCGGGGTGCTCGCCTTATAGTTCTACCTCTTAACTGGAAATGAGCCAACACGGGAGAGATTTTAACTCAAGTGGTCACGGTGTCCGCGCTCTTACCTAAGAGTTACTCCCACCTTTGGGGTGAATTTCGGTGATGAGGTTTTTAAACCCCGTGTTTGGGTGAAACGTCAAGTTGGGTATTTCCTGCTCCATCACGTGGCATCTGGTCCGTTTTTCCCATCCCGTCTGCTCCGGGTGCTGGGTTCATAGTTCACCGAGGGCTCTGCCTGCGGATTCGGGGCTGTGGTGAAGCCTCGACGGGTCCGGGAGGCCGGCGGGGCGTTCAGGGAGTGCCTTGTCGGACGGCCTCTCCCACCCCTGAACCCACAGCACGGGGCGGTCAAGCGCCGCTGCGGAGCCCCCCGCTAAGGAGGCCCGGGTTCAGGGGCAGACCTGGGGGTGGGGCCGCTGCACCCTCCGAGGGGGCGCTTCTGGTCCTGCCCCGCGATTCAGCCCCGAGTGGCTCCCCCGACTGCGGGGGGCTGGGGGGGACATCATCTGGCTTCCAGACATGAAAACGCTGGGAAATCTAATGCACGATCTCTAAGCAAAGAGTCTGGGGACAGGAATTCATTGAAATCGGCCTGAAGTCTGGAAGCTCGCCACAGGGCGGGGCCGTGCACCTGTCCCTGGGGACGCAAACCCTTCCTGCCGGGCACCGCTAAGGCGGGGGTGTGGCCACAGGTGCAGGAGGAAAACAGCATGATAGCACACGCGTCAACGGAATTTCAGGCAAGAGTTAAAAAACCCGAGGGGCACACGTGTGACTGCACAGAAAAGTATCCAGAAAGCCGTCAAGTGGAAAATTCCCAAAGCAAATCACAGGTAATGTGTCATTCCTATTTGTGGAGGGAAGTCGTGTGTGTGTGTGTGTGTGTGTGTGTGTAACACAAATGCATGTATGCAAACACCCCCCCTTCCCAGCCGTATGTGTAGAGAACTTTCTGGAAGGACACGAAGGAATCGTGACCCACGGTTTCTCTGGTGCCTGGTGACGTGAGTCGGGTGAGGGTTGGGAGGAACCCTGTTCCCCACATGCCCCGTTTACGGGGTTGAGTTTCTGAAGCCGTGTGCAGGTATCACTTTTCTAATAAAAATGAAATCAGCAGGTGTTAAATTTTAAAACAATTTGAGTAGGTATGGAATTCTCGTCAGTACTTTTTATGGTTTTGTTTTTGTTTTCAACTGTTGCCTTTCTCTGGAACAGGAAAAGGAAATGGGGAGAGAGTTCTACTCTTATTTTATGATGCTGGTGAATTTCTATTCATGTGTTTTAATTTAATCAGTCTATAAGGAGACTCACTCCCTGATTCTCAGGATGGGTTTAATTCTCCTACATCGTCACTAAAGGTGGAGACCAAGTGGCCTCCAATCCAGCCACCCCCATTCCTCTGATCACTTCCCTTCCGCGCAGCAGATCGTGAAGGGCCGCTTTTAGGGAAAGCCGGGGACATGGGACAGACTCCACACAGGAAGCCCAGCCTGTCGTGTGTGTCTGGGCAAGTGTCGACTTACCTTAATTGGTTTCTGTTCCTGGAAGACAACTGTCATTAATCTCCCAGCCCCCCTACACCTATCTGGACCCCGCGTGGTGGAGCGTCCCCCCCTCTGCCTCTTCTGACTGCAAAGCATCTTGAGCAGCAAAGGTTAGTCCAGTTATTCAGAAACACGGCGTGGAGCCCACTGCGTTACCATGTGCAGGATGGCCCAAGGTTTCTGTCCAGCACAGCTGAGAGCCTCCCTTGCCCAAGGAGTGCAAAGTGATGGATTCTGTGGAAAACATGCCCATCCCGTCCCCTCGCCCAGGACGCCGGGAGGTGCCTCGGGGCTGAGTGTCTGCGTGTCCGGCAGGGACAGGCCCGGCTGTGCGCCAAGGCAAGCCTTCAGCACGCAGGGCCTGCGGTCACACGACGGGCCCAGCCAAGCCGCCAAAGCACATGTTACACGTCAATCACCAACCGCTACTTTACTCACACCAGAGACTACTTCAAAGAGATTTGTGTCCAAGGTTACTTTTAACAAGAGCAAGTGTGGAGAAGCCCCGGCCACGGGGAGCAGGGCCAGCTCTGTCCTCGTCAGCGAGCCCGGGGCAGGGCGGCACGTGGGAGGATGCGGGCCGCACGAGGCCCCCGTTTCCTGGCTGCATCAGTTAGTCGTTCTGAGAGAGGCTGGCGTTAAATCTAGCGAGATGACACACGTGGGCTGGAGCTTAAACACAGCGCGCGGCCCCGCAGGCGCAGGCGCCGGCCACTCTTCCAGCTGCTCTGGGCACGCGGCGGCGAGGACGCAGACGCAGCGCCAGGTGCGGCCCCGTGAGGCTGGGGGCCCGAGGTGTGCAGGTGTCGGACCGCACGCCTAAGAGCTAGAAAGAGACCGTGCTGGGCGCCCTGCAGACCGAGGAGGCCGTCCGAGCAGAGCCATCGGGCTTATGGGTGCTATTGGAATCAGTGAGCGGATGCGTTAGTTTTGTGACAGGATAAAATACACCGAGTGTCCCAGAGGCCCTCCGTGGCCTCGCGTTTGGAGGTGGGGCTGCTGCGTCCAGAGGGACGTCAGTGAGGCGCTAGGCTTGGCCAGGGCGGGAAGACTATTCTCATAGGACAAACGATGTGTTTTATACAGCAGTTAGGCCTCTGAAACCGGGAGGAAAGTTAAGATGTCACACGAGCTGCGGGGGCCCCCCGGGGCCCCAGAGGCACCAGCGGGCCGCCAGGGGCTGGGGGCGGGGAAGGGGCTTTACTTCTCCTCCGCGGACAGGCGGTAGAGCTCCTCGCCCAGGCGCCGCAGCTGCTCCTTGAGCTCCAGCTCGCGGTACAGGCCCGCGGGGACGGCGTCCAGGCCGTGCAGCAGCCCAAACAGGCAGCCGGCGATGGCCCCCGTGGCCCCGCTCTCGCCTAGAACGAAGCACGGCCCTCAGGGCTGCACGGCGGTCCCTGGCCCCCTGGCCCCCTTGCCCCCTTGCCCCCTCGCCAGGAGGCCGGGCCACCTCAGCCTCTGCCCTTGGCCTCAGCCGAAGCCCAGGTTTGCTCTGGGAGGTGCCGGGGACGGGGGCGGGGGGGTCCCCTCCCCCTCCTGGGACAGCCGCACACCCTGGTGCGCTCGGGTGAGCACCTCCCGCGGGTCCTGCGCACGCGCCGCGCACCACCCCCGCCGCCCCCGCTTCAGGCTCTCAGCCTCCTGCCCACCCCGTCCGCCGGCGGCCCTGGCCCGCTGCCCCTTCTCTGCTCCCCCGCCCCGGGAGGTGTCGCATCTCCACACCTGGGCACCCGGAGGTCCCAGCAGTGTAGGTGGGGAGCCCGGGGCCCGGCAGGAGGGCCTGGCTGGTGGCCTCTTACTTCACACTCACGAGAAGGCGCATCTCACCTCCGTGGAACATGGCCCGGTGGCAGAGCTCCGTCCAGCTGCCCTTGGCTCCTAAAAGGGCATCGTAGGCAATCATGGGGGCGTCGTGGCCCCGCCGGCCCCCTCGACCTTCCGAGCTCCATTTCCTGTAGGTCTGGAGAAAGCGCCACAGGTCAGAGGCCGCCAGGAACCACGTCCCGCGCGCTAGGGCACGAGCTTCTGGGTTCATCTGTGCGCCGACGTGGCGCCCCTGTGTGCCGTGCACTGCCCCAGGGCTGCGGGTGGGCACTGGCTTCCCATGTGCCTCACGCCAGCCGTGCCGCAGATAAGCAAACATGCCAGCTGCTGGGCAGAGACAGCCATCAGGGGTCTGGAGCGCTGTGATGGGGCTGCTGTGACAGCACAGCTGGGCGCCACTGCGTGATGTGAGGTCTGTGTGGGGCACGGGGACACGCGAGGCCGGGCAGGGGTGCCGCGTGTGGTCAGGGCCGCAGGCCGGCCGGAGGACATGGTTGGGGAGGCCACGGTGGCTTGAGCAGCTGGTGGCTCAGAGCAGGTCCCTGTGGGTCTGTGGCGAAGGCTGACGAGGGGCAGGGGCCAGATTGGGCCGGGGAGGTGGATGCAGGCAGGTCACACCCCTGTGCCTTAGCAGCAGAGTCAGTGTCGGTCTGGGGCAACAGCATCTCCACAGGAAGAAGAACGGTGTTTCTGAGAGTCTTTCTGCGTCGGGGGGCCCATGAGAGATAAATGAAAGGGCGGTAGGAAGCACCTAAAAAGGGAAGGGTGGACCCTTCCTCTCCCCCTGCTCCTTCCTGACACCTGGAATGCAGATGTGCTGGCTGGAGTGGGAGCAGCCAGTTTGGACTATGAGGCGTGCTCGCAGAACAGCAGAGCAGCCAGACAGAGGATCCTCAGCTCCTCACTGCAAGGGGCTTCTGACTCAGCTCTGATTCCCTTGACGTGAGGATAATGAACTTCTGTCTTGGTTAAACCGCAGTTACAGCGGTTTCTCTTATGCTACCAAACACGATCCTGACAATTTCAGCCACTTGGGGGGGTTTCTCAGCGTGGGGAATGCCGGTGGTTTGCACAGACTTATTCATCCCTCTATCCCCAGTCCCTAGAAGAGATGAAGTGAGATGGACTATTTTCACATTTTCAACTTTTCTAGCACAAATCGTGCTTATAATCAGAGAAAATGAAAAGATAAAAGCACCATCCATTTGCAATGGGCTTCCTTCGAAAAGTCTTCCACGGCCCCGCCTGCCAGCTGCTCCCTCAGCCCACCTCCACCGCGGGGTCCCGTACAGCCGGGGGCGGCAGGCAGCGGCCCCGACAGCTCCTGCTCGCCACCCACGTCGCCGGCAGACCTACCTTGTCCCTCTCCTCCGCGCTGTAGCGGTCGGGAAAGCTGGCCTCGTTCTCCGTGTCCTCACTGATTTTTCTCTCCTCCAAGTAAAACTGCCATTTAGCTTCGAAGTAAAACCAGTGCTCCTGGTATTCTAAACACAGAGGCCAGGTGAGCGGGCTGTGGCGGCCGTCCAGCTGGGCGCCGTGGGCAGCGGGCGGGAGGGAGGAGGCAGAGCCCACGCCCTCCGCCTCGGCTAAGGCTCGGGAAGTTCGAAAATGCTCACATTGCAGCTACTTTGAAATACCAGCAAGGAAGATGGAGAGCGAAACCAGCCCAAAGAATTGCTTGACAATGCGCTGAACTAAGGCAGCGATCGCAGTATGACAATGCGCTGAACTAAGGCAGCGATCGCAGTATTTTTATTCTTAAGTGGCTTCTCTTGAAAATTCTGAACCTGTGTATTTTTCAAAATTAATTTTATTTATTTTTGGCTGCGTTGGGTCTTTGTTGCTGAGTGGGGGCTACTCTTTGTTGTGGTGAGCGTGCTTCTCACTGCGGTGGCTTCTCTTGTTGCGGAGCACGGGCTCTAGGCGTGCGGCCTCAGTAGTTGTGGCGCACAGGCTCAGTAGTTGTGGCTCACGGGCTCTAGAGCGCAGGCTCAGTAGTTGTGGCGCACGGGCTTAGTTGCTCCGCGGCATGTGAAATCTTCCCGGACCGGGGCTCGAACCTGTGTACCCTGCCTTGGCAGTCGGATTCTTAACCACTGTGCCCCCAGGGGAGCCCTGAACCTGTGTATTTTTATTAACTCAACACTGTGCCTGCGAAGTCAGGAGAGAGGACGTTCGTTATCCCTAACTAGCAGCTTGACCTCCAAGCCCCAGAGGCGCTGAAGCGACTTTTCTGAAGTCATGGTAGGAGGACGCTGCTGCAAAGTCTGGAGCAGCAACTGCAACGGCTCGTGGATGACGGGTGTGTGTGTCGGGGGGGTGCCCGCGTCTCGAGAACCCAGAGGGGATCCCCGTGCTCGCCTGACCCTCCGCCCTCTGGCCAGGCAATACTGCAGACCTTCTTTGTGGGGTCAGCCTGTCACACGGCCCCCCCCGTCTGTCCAAGTCTTCTCTGGGTGTGGCTGGAGCCCACCTCCTTCTAAGGTGCCGGGGGAGGGTGTCAGGAGGGAGGCTGGGCTCACCTGCCAGGTGCCGGATGGTCCTTTTACAATACTCCTCGGCCAGCGGGACTGTCCTCAGCATGTCTCGTCCCCACTGCTCCAGCCGTTTGCCCTGAATGGCATACGACGCGAACAGGGCCGTGCACAGGGACCCGAGGAAGCCTGGGGTGGCAGGAGAGAGGGTCAAAGTTGGCACCAGCCACGCCCCCTCCCAGGTGCTGGACACGCTGTGTCCTTGGGCTTTGCCAATTTGACCTTCAGTTACCGTCTGCAAGGGGGCAGAGGCGGGGTGGGGAGAGCACGATCCCCACCTCTAAGCGCTGCTGTGGGCACGGGATCCAAGCCCGGGTGAGCCCCTGCAGAGTTGCCTCACGAGTGGCCATGGGAAGCGGGACCCCAGGGAGGCGTCAGCCGCAACCACTTCTGGGGCAGGGACGAGCGTCTGGTTCTCGCGCCCGGGGTCCAGCTGCCGTCCTGACCACCTGCCACAGCCCACCTCCCGTCATGGGGTGCTTCAGCTCCAGATCTGGGACGCACGCTCCCAGGCAATAAAGGTAAGAAAAACTGACACTTGCCTCCAAAGGCAGTTCAAAAATTGCAAAGGAGAGTGGAGTTAAAACGTGCTTCCCGGTATTAAGTGTGTGCTGTCCGACCCTAGTCACCAGCCTAGTAATACATAAATTACCCAGCTCTTAAACACGTGAAACAACATTTCTTTAATAAGAGTGGGCAGGGCTTCCCTGGTGGCGCAGTGGTTGGGAGTCCGGCTGCCGATGCAGGGGACACGGGTTCGTGCCCCGGTCCGGGAGGATCCCACATGCCGCGGAGCGACTGGGCCCGTAAGCCATGGCCGCTGAGCCTGCGCGTCCGGAGCCTGTGCTCCGCAACGGGAGAGGCCACAACAAGAGTGGGCAATAAATTAACCAATGTTATAGATGTTTAAACTCTCACCCCAGGCTCTCGTACTCATGGCATTGTTTCCAAACGTTCAACATTTTCCTGTTGGAAGGCTGTTTATGTTTAATTCACTTCTGCTGAGTCGGGGGTTAGCAAACTCCTCTCCACCACCCGGACGTTGCCGCCCGGCTGAGTTACATGGCTTTGTGCTCAGAGATCTGACGGGCTCATCCGTGGGGTCCGTGGCTCAGCGGCCGCGCCTGCTGTGGACTCAGGTGCCACGGCGCCCGCGTCGGCTGCTTCCTGGAGGGCACAGGGTGGCCCTCGCGGCTCGGGGGCGACACCAGTCAGCCCGGACCCTGCAGGTGACCTTGAAAGGAGCACAGTCACCGAGAGCAGCGACACCCTCGACCCCGGGGGCCGGGAGCCGAGCTCAGCCAGAACTCAGGAGGGTTCTCTTTTCCTGAAGCTGAGCTGGCTGCTCCCCGGTCACGTCTCACGGGCGGGCGCTGGGTCGGCAGGCCCGCCCTCCCTCTGGAGCCCGACCCTGGGGGGCAGCCTGGAGTGTGGGCCCCCTGCGCACCCCGAGCGCTTTGTCCTGACACACGGGGGGAGCGGCTTCTGCCGCCACAGCCACCAGCCCCGGCCAGGGCGCGGCGCACAGCGCCCATGGGGCCCGACGGCGGCGCCGGCTCCCCGCTGGACAGCACGGCCGAAGTGCCGGCTCCCGGAGCTCCAGCCAGACCCCAGACTCGTTCGGAACCGGTGCCGTCCTGCTTTTCTTGTGACGTGACCGACTTTGAAGCGGGGGGAAGGCCTTCCCGTCCGGCCTCCCCACGCCTCCCCGCCGCCCGCGGCTGCCTCACCTGTGGGATGGTTGTGCGTCATCCGACCACACTCCACGCTGACCTCGAGGAGCGTCTCCAGCCGCCCCGGCTGCCAGTACCGCATGCCCACGCACATCGCCTTGGTGGCAGCGCCAAACCCGGAGCCTGCGTGGAACGTGGGATACCTGGTCTTAGACCTCTGTGCCAGGGACGCCGGCTCTGGAAGTCTAGCTCTCACGAACCATATGAAGATGTACAAAAACTATGTGCTACCATGATTATCACAGGGTCATTTAAATGAGTCAAAAGTAGGGAAATTGCCCACATTCCTGACAAAGAAAAGAGAGGAAAGAAGTTGCAAAGCAGCCATTAAAAACAGGATTTTTGACGGGATGAGGAAATGCTCCTTCTGGGAAAACGTAGGAGAGAGAATTGCATGCACAGTATGCTTTCAACGATATGTTTCCTCTTTTTTTTTTTTTTTTTTTTTTGCGGTACGCGGGCCTCTCCCTGTTGTGGACTCTCCCATTGCGGAGCACAGGCTCCGGATGCGCAGGCTCAGCGGCCATGGCTCACGGGCCCAGTCGCCCCGCGGCATGTGGGATCCTCTCGGACCAGGGCACGAACCCGTGTCCCCTGCATCGGCAGGCAGACTCTCAACCACTGCGCCACCAGGGAAGCCCACATCGTTATTCCTTTTAATGCCACATCTTTTAGAGAGGGTTAAATAATAAGTCAGCACCCGCGTCCTCACCGTTTCCACCGCCTCCCTGCCCCACTGGCGGTGTCCTCCTGCCCGAAGGACGTCCTGGGCATCTCTCCCTGGGCACCTGCCCGGCATGAACTCCTCAGTTCGTTTGTCTGCAAAGGCCACTTGGCCTTCGCTCGGGAAGGCGTCCTCTGGGTGTCGGCCTGGCTGGTGCTTTCTCTGCACCCGGATGGCTCTGCCTCTGGCGAGAACCTGCCGTCTCTGCCTTGGTGGTCGGCACCGGAGGCGTGTTCCTGTCTTTATTGTTAGTCCGTCTCTGCCTTGGTGGTCGGCACCGGAGGCGTGTTCCTGTCCTTATTATTAGTCCGTCTCTGCCTTGGTGGTCGGCACCGGAGGCGTGTTCCTGTCCTTATTATTAGTCCGTCTCTGCCTTGGTGGTCAGCACTGCAGGCGTGTTCCTGTCCTTATCATTAGTTTGGAGCGGTTTGATTGCCATGTGCCTTGGTGTCGTTTGCTTTGTGTTTCTTGTGCTTGGAATTTATTGAGATTCTTGGGCATGTGAGTTTATGTTCTGCGTCAAATTTGGAAACACTTGGGCACCATCTCTCCACATCGTTTTTGTCCCCCCCCCTTTAAGGGCTCCAGCTGTAGGTGCGTGAGTGCCTTGACTTGCGCTTTGGCTCCCTGGTGCCCTTTCCACATTCTGCGCTTCTTTTTTTTCCTGTATGTCCCATTTTGGATAGTTTCTATCACTGTGCCTTTGAACTCACTAACCTTTTCTTCTGAAATGTCTAATCTGCTGTTAATCTCAGTCAGTGAATTTTTTTCTTTCTTTCTTTTTTTTTTTTTGCGGTACGCGGGCCTCTCACTGCTGTGGCCTCTCCCGTTGCGGAGCACAGGCTCCGGACGCGCAGGCTCAGCGGCCATGGCTCACGGGCCCAGTCGCTCCGCGGCATGTGGGATCTTCCCGGACCGGGGCGCAAACCCGCGTCCCCTGCATCGGCAGGCGGACTCTCAACCACTGCGCCACCAGGGAAGCCCCTCAGTCAGTGAATTTTTAAACTCAGACATTGCACTGTTTTTCTCTAGAACTGTGATGTAGATCTTTTTTATACCTACGTGTCTCTATTTAACCTTGCAGAAATATCGAATCCACACTATTTTATATCCTTACCTGGTAACTTTAGTGATGGTGTCAGGGTTCGTCAGTTCTGATTTACTGCTGTTTCTCTTTGTTATGGACCATGTCTCCTGCTTCTTTATGTGCCAGTAACATTTGATTTGATGGCATCCTTCAAGGTAAACCCAGAAGGACAGGTATGCCCTCAGAGTCAACCCGGAGGGCGTGTCCAGGGCCCCAGGAGCAGAGGCCCTGGGGGCAGAGACTGCAGCTGCCTGACAACATCACCCCGAGGACACATGAGATCATCACAGAGACAGACATTTATGCAGGTGGTGTATGCTTTCCTTGATGCACTGGCTAAAAATAACACGTGTAAAGGGAAAGCAGTGGGAAAATGTTCCTAAACCAGGGATGGTGACAGAGGAGCTGGGCATGCTAGTGACTCTGAAGCCGGCGCCCAGGCTGGCTGGCTCCCTGGGCGACCGGTCAGTGGGGTGACAGGCAGGGTAGTGTCGCGGGGCCCTGTAGCCCCGTGGCCTTGGAGGGAGAGGAACTCATGCTCTGACCTTTCTCATTGAAGGGCGTGTGCCAGGCCAGGAGATAGTTGTCGGGCTTCAGCTGCGAGCAGCCCTCGACGGTGGCCGGGTCTACCCGCTGCCCCGGGAGCTTCTCGAGCACGTCCACGTAGCGTCGCACCATCTCACGGTACAGGTCGTCCAGGCACCAGAAGTCTGGGGCGGAAGGGGGTGTGGGGGGGGCAGGGTCAGACAAGGGGCAGGTGGAAGGCAGCGACAAGGGAAGCGACGAATGGCGTCCGGCCCCATCCCCCCAGGAGGAGGGAGAGTCTGGGGTCGGCTCACAGGACCCTGGCTCCCCGGAGAAACCTGACCGCAGACGAACGACGCGCTGTGGATCTCATTGAATTTCAGATGCTGTGGTTTGCTGCTGTGCTTCTTCTAGCTACACACCAGAATCTAGGAAAACCCAGGATCCTCGCACACGGCTCGCGGTTCTATCCGTGAGACGCCCAACTGGCCCGAAACCTGCTGTTCCTCGGGCCCTCGGGGACCCACGTCCAGGGTACAGGGAGCTGACCCTCTCCCATCTCCCTGTCAGCGAAGCGGCCAAGTGCCCGCTGCCCACCGTCCCCACTGCCTCCTCGTGGGAAGGCGTTCTGGGGACAAGCGTGGTCTCGAGTCCCTCGGAGACCATGGGCCACAGGACAGGGGCGCCCAGGCTGTCACCTGGGCGGCACCGGCTTTGGCTGACCTGTACTGGGTGACCTCACATGACGCCCCCCCCCCCCACAACGCGCCCATCACTGCAGGGTCAGGCTCCTGTCTGTCTACTGTTTCCTCCCAGACAAGGCTCAGCGAGGGGCGGTCACTTGCCGAGGCCAGAGCTGGCCAATGGATTTTAATCGCAAAGCCTGAGCACTTCTGCCATTAAATGAATCCACAGCGTGGTGTACAGAGGCCACACACCCTCCAAAGTTATTAAAGAAAAAAGCTGGGCTGTTTGAAAACTAAACGTAAATGAAATTCCAACTTGTATGTTTAGGGAGCTGAAAACACATTCGCTTGCCGAGTTTCTGGGGGCGCAGGCCTGCCCGAGCGCGCCCTGGTGACCCGCTGGCCAGAGGGCGTGCGTCTGTCCAGCTGCACCCGCAGCCATCGGAACTGGGCCCACTGCCACCGTCCTCACCCGGGGCGGATTCCGCCCTGTTCCTGCCAAGGGGACAGGACTCGATCCAACCCGGGGGAGCACGTTCTCGTCGGGGGCCGAGCCGGGAGCTGTCCTGGGGGCCGCCGCACGGGACGGAGACACGCCGTGGGCTCTGCCAGGTGAGGACCAACACAAGGGGACACGGACTGACACGGAGGGACACGGGAACCTGCCTGAAAGGCTCACAATCAGCCCCCGCTGCCCCCAGTTTCGGAGTTTGCAGACCCAGAAGGACACTTGCTGTGCCAGCTTGCCATGACGCTGTCTTATCTGAGGTGCCTTAGCTCTCCCCCCCGGCTACTTGGGACCCGGCAGAGCAGACAGCATTCCTGTGCGGTGACAGCAGAGCTAAACCCGGCTGCTGGCACCGGCCCGCGGGGTGAGCACAGGGTGACACGTACGTTCCAGCCACTTCAGAGCTGCCGTAAGTTCTAATTTTGCAGTGACGAGCTCACCACTCGATACCTGTGGGGAAGGTGCGCCTCACAGACACCCGCTGCTTCTCTGAAACTCAGTGAAGACCTGCTCCGAAAATCAACCTGCTCCTTAAGGAAGCATGTCTCCCCTCAAGTCATAGCATCTTCTTAGGACAACTGGGAAACTGCAGCAACTCTCCGAGCTAAATCCTATTTTGGTAGGTGGCGTTTTAACCACAGTTCATTGGAATTTAGAAGTAATTCCCCCAAATCTCATCGTAATGGGTCCAAACTTCAAACTGGCTTATTATTTTATGTATTGTTGAAATAAACTCAGAAGCAGGCTTACTACCCGCAGTGAAAAGCTGAGCCCTCATTCCAAACCCCGAAGCGAGCCGTTCGGCTGGTTTTAACCCTAGAGACAGAGGCTCGGCCGAGTGAATGTTTACAAAACAGTGAAAGTCCCGGTTTAAGAACCTGAGGCTGCAGATGAGCAGAGAGTGATACTGTCACCCGAGAGGCTGCGTGGGAACACAACCCACGGCACGTCCGGTTTGCTGGGGACCCGGGTGTGACAAGCTGGTTTCAGCAGCGGCAGCGGGTGACCCCCGGCCCCCCCCCTCACCGCGGGATCCCGCGCTCCCGCCCGCCGGCACGCTGGGGCTGAGCCTCACCTGTGACCAGGGCCCCTGCTGTCGCCATGTGCATGATGGTGTTGTCGCTCACCGGCCACCTCTCTGGAGAGAGCACCAGGTGGTCCAGTCCCCCCACCTTTCCCGGCTCCTTCTGGACCTTGGGGCCCGAGGCGCTGTCCTCCCTGAAGGCGTGTCCGTGCCCGAGTGCATCGCCCACGGCCCCCAGCAGCATCGCAGCCTGAAACTTCTCCATCTCTGCCGGCAGCTGCCGGGTGCCCAGCCTTCAGCCTGCCCCGCCGGCCCCTGTTCTGGTCGCCGCGTCGCCGTCGGGAGCCTCCCCGATCGGCCAGGCGCCCTCTTCTGTCCCGGGCGGGCGGGCGGCACCAATGAGGAAGCCGTCTGGGCCCGCAGCCCGCAGCCACGTGGTGCGCCCAGGGCTGGCTCTTCAGTGGGGGCACCTGCGGCTCAGAGCGCCGCTTCAGAGGGAGGTCTGCACGGCGCGCTGGGGAGATGCACACGTTTCTAGAGCTTCCAGGTGTAATTCGCGCACCGTCGGGCTCACTGCATTCGGTCCAGTCACTCGGCGTGTGTCAACCTTCCCCGCAGCCCAGGCGGAGAGCCCGCCCGAGCCGCGGCCCCTCTGCTCCCTGGGCCTCCACCCACCCACTTGGTCTCTGTAGCTCTGCCTTTCCGGGACTTTCAATTACATGGGATCGCGCTCGGCGGCCTCCACGCTGCGACTCGGCTGTCACACGCACGGCTCTGTTTTCCGGAGGACTCGTTGATTATAAAGCGTGTTTATGGTAGAAAACTGCCACGTGCGAAGGGGGAAAGCACGTGGAGCCGCCGCGTGCGTGATCACGGGCGTCCCCGCGGCCCAGCGTCAGCGAAGGCTCCCCGACAGCCAGCCTCCCGGCCGCTCCGTGTGTGCGCAGAGCCCGGAGCCCCGAGGGGCCGGCGAGGGCGCCCCGTGAAGGCTCACGCACCTTAAGCGTCCTCCCACCGATCCCGTTCCACGGGGAGGATGTTCACGGCCGTGCTGAGGCTGAGAGTGCGGGGAAGCCCTGCAAACCAGGGACCTTGACTTGAAAAGAGGGGTCAGGAGAGCTACCACCTCTGTCCCCAGGCCCCTTGTCCCCCAGGTTCTGGTCCCACGTCAGACCAGGACAAGCAGAAGGGCGTCACGCCGGGACGTAAGAAACACGTCTGATAAAACTTAAGTTTCTTTCAATAACAAGATACTAAGATGCCTTTAAATGAACGGGTCGCAGTTCCCTGGCAGTCCAGTGGTTACAACTCCACACGGGTTGGATCCCTGGTTGGGGAGCTGAGATCCCGCACGCCGCGTGGCGTGGCAAGAAAAGGTAAATGAATGGGTAGTGTCATCACAGCACTTACTAAAAGAGAGGTTCTGGAACCCGACTCTGGCCGGCACAGTCCGAGAGGTCCTAAAGCAAAAGTCCTTTACGACCAGTGCAGTTGGCCGGGTTGCTAGGGTGCAGGCTCCCTCCCCGCGGGCAGCCCCTCAGACAGCCACCCACGTAGGGAGAAAGGCACCATGTGGCAGAAGCCGTCTATCGCTAGGCAGAGGTACCGTCTTCGGCTGGTCTCTTTTGCTGAATCTGAGGCAGCAGACACTGTCGTCGAGACGCTAAGAGCAATCCCACACTTATCTGGCCGACGTCAGCGAGAGGAAGAGGTGAGGCGAGCCCACTGCATCGTTCCTGCAGTGTTTGCCAAGCCCCGGCCGTGTGCCACGAGTCGTGGGTATGGCTGTCCCCACAGAGCCTGGAGCTGGAGACATATGTAATATCCCACTTAAGTGTTTACTAAGGTAAAAGAACACACTGACATGTGCGATGTCACCAACATGGAAGGAGGTGATGCTGTCCAGCCCAGGAACTCCCGGCAGGCATGGGGAGGCCACGTGTGTTAAACCTCCCACATTTGGTTAACCCGCATGTCTTCACTGTATGTATAGTTTGCGTTTCAGTGGATCAGTTAGGTACGTAACTCCCGCCAGTTCAAGGAAATTCGTGTATTATGAGATCTGTGACCGCCCACGTGGAACAGGTGTATTTAGCAGATACTACGTGATACCTAGAAAGGAAAGTATGTGACCCAGGCCGTCCGTGTGGGACGTGATCCTGTAACAAGGCGGCACGGACACAGGTTGGGAGGGTCCCAAGTGTGGTGGCCACTCCCCTGACGTGGGACCAGGACCCTGACATCCAGGACCCTGACATCCAGGGCCTTGACATCCAGAACCCTGACATCCAGGGCCCTGACATCCAGGGCCCTGGCATCCAGGACCCTCGCATCCAGGACCCTGACATCCAGGACCCTGACATCCAGGACCCTGGCATCCAGGACCCTGACATCCAGGACCCTGACATCCAGGGCCGAGCGTCCGAGGACAGACCTGAGAGGCACCATGACACCAGGAAGAGAATTTTAGTGTTTCCAGAGTCCTCAGCACTTTCACAGCACGCACGACTTAAACGTGTATTATAGAAGGGAAACCTACAAGTGTTGGAAGAGCCTTTGTCACTGTTTTGGTATCTGTTGATAAACAACTCCATAGAACACCTTTTCTCTACATAACTTTAAACCTCAAGAATGAAACAGTGCCACACACCTCATGATTCTCACAGGCCCGTCCGAGTTCCATAACCTCTCTGAACAGAACTCTTACATGTCAGAACCCACGAGGCCTTGAACGACGTGTTACAATTGGTGAAGTTTCTATTAACGCCTCTTAGAACTCCAGTCTTACAGGTAGAGGACGGGGCAGCGGGGCCTGGGAGAGATCAGGTGACTTCCCTGGCCCTGCACCTTGTGACGGGCCGACCCGCCCAGACTGGGTCTCCAGGCCCCAGGCCTGAGTGGGTCACATTTTTGAGCGCCAAACCAACCACACATTTTAGGCACACTTTCTGGAAATCTGAGTGAATTCCCCTCTCCTGTGAAATCACCCCGATTTATCTGTCTCACGAACGGGGTTGCGGGCTGGGCAGCGAGCACGCCTGTGGCGTGAAGATCGTTCCCAGTACGAGGTGGGGTCCACACAGCGATTCTGGACAGCGTCCCCCCGACAGGGGGCACCAGGAGGCCGGGCAACGAGACGCGGACACACACGTCCACCTGCACGTGCCGTGGCTTCCGGTGTGGGGTTTTGGGACAACAATGTGTATTTTGCCTCCCAAGTGTGACAACCGTAGGAGGGTGGGTGGGTGAACAGTACTCATATTACAGACGGCTGAAAGGAGAGAACGCTGATGTTTAAATCTATAATTTATCATGAAAGAAATAATTTTTCATGGAAAAATGTCCTTTTAGATACTTTTTTTTTTTTGTGGTACGTGGGCCTCTCACTGTCGTGGCCTCTCCCGTCGCGGAGCGCAGGCTCCGGACGCGCAGGCTCAGCGGCCATGGCTCATGGGCCCAGCCGCTCCGCGGCACGTGGGATCTTCCCGGACCGGGGCACGAACCCGTGTCCCCTGCATCGGCAGGCGGCCTCTCAGCCACTGCGCCACCAGGGAAGCCCTTAACTACATTTTTTAAAAGCATACTTTATGACGCTTCTTAGGAAGCTCAGCTGACGTTATCATAAGTAAAGCAGACCCACTGACTTGCAGGCAATTTAAAAGAACACTTTTCTGGAATCACGATGACACCATCGCTGTGCAAACTGCAACGGTGCGTTAACCTGTAAAATGATTCCCAGATGAGCATCCAGAGAAAAGTGAAATGAAAATAGCGCTGATAAATCCAGACACTTGATGATTCAAAAAATATAAATCTTAACCCTGGCACCAAGTTCAAAACCGCCAGCATCCACGACACGCGTCCTCTTTGGGGCACGTTTCCAGCAGCCTGACTTGGAGTTTCTCGGGGCGGTTACGGACAAATCAGCAAGTGTGGTGAGCACAGCCTCGCTTTGGGTCCTGATCAACAGCCACCCTGCAGCCTGCAGACAGGCCCCAGCTCCTCCGTAAACGCGGAAATCATGCGGAGGTCCCTTATGATTGGGTCTCTGGGCGCCCCAGCAGCGAGCTCAGAGGGTCTCCGTGCGGCGTCCACAGTCAGCGGCGTCTTCTCTAAGCAGCAGGAGAGGGTCTCCAGTCTCACGACTGGTCAGGATGACTTCCAAAATGGGCAACGGGCATGGCCAGCCAGTGTCTCCTGCAGGACAGCTCCCTTTTCACCTTAATCCATCTCGATCTTCTGCCTAGAGAGGGCTGCCTTAACCACCCGTGACCACTGGCCGTGCACACTCTACGAAATCATCTATAAGAACAGGCCCCACTCCTGAAGGAGAGCAAATAGATTTTTAAAAAAATCAACGACTTAGAGCAGTATTTTTACATTCAAAGTATTTTTTCACAATCCAACTTTTATATTTCAAGAACTCAAATGATTTTAACTTTCTATAGCCTGTGCTCCACTTAAAGAATCGGCTAAAGTGACCCTCTTCTGCTCTAGCCAGACCAGGGTTGGCAAGTGCTGGTGTGCTTGTGTGGAGCCGGCCCTGTGAGGACCGCCCACCCTCGACCCCGCCGGGAATGTGCACAGTCACCTCCTGGCCGGGCAGAGGGAGCCGACGGTGGGCGGGGCCGGGGGGTGGGCATCCTTCCCTAACGGGGCAGCGCCCACAGCTCAGCAGGCAGGCAAACGCTCCCCGAGTCCTGAAATGTTTGGGGTGGGGGCCGCAGCAGGCGTGGTCGTGCTCAGGTGAGCAAATGGAGGCTGCGGTCTTCCGTGAGCTTCGGCCGTGCGACGGAACAGCCGCTGCAGCCACACGCGGGGCAGCGGGCCCCAGTGACTGTCCTGCTTGAGGTCTGCCTCAGGGCCTCTGCACGTCCACTCTGAAATGGCTTACCTCGGACAACTGTCTTCCTGACTTTACCTAAATATGAAGCTGTATTTTCTTTTGTGTGATTTACAAGACATAATAAAGTGACTACTAGTCACTATGATCACCACCCCCGTCTCCGGACGGGGTCGGGCCAGGAGTCAGCAGGTGCTGTCCGCCCCGGGGCCTGCGCTGCCATCACTGACCCGTGGTCCGGGGGCAGAGACGTGTGCACCCGCGTCAGTGCCTCTGGCCATCGCCTGAGTCCCGACTACTTCTCGTACCTTCTTCATCATAGCTGGACATGTCATCTGCAATCATATTTCCAAAATCTAGCAGAAGGTTCCAAGTGTTTCTTGGGATTGATCTTTTGCAATGCTCCTAATACACAAGAGAAAAAACCCACCAGACTTACGGTACAGACTTAGCTCTCAGGAGTTCTACTGGCCTGGCTATCTCAGAACAGAATTTGATAAGGAATAAGTACCGGAACAATATTGTCAAAAGTTAAAATAATAATAGCGCTTTGGGTAAACGCTGAGAGCTACATAATGCCAATGTGCAGATGTAGAAAGCAGACTTATTTAAACACAAATTAAAATAAAACTTTAAAAATACAAAAATTATAAACTTATTTCAAATCAAGAGGCAGCACTTTTAATCTCTTCACCTAAGCCCCAAACCAATTCAGAAACAGGGCAGGCACGTAGTATTTTGATACATTTATTTTCCTAAATACCAGGGAGTTCTTTGAAGTGGTATGGGACACTTTTCCGGAAATGCCTCGGTAGTTCCTCGGTACTTCAGGTGCAGCGAACATGTGCAGGATACCCGCCCGCAGCTCAAGGGGCAGCCCCGGCCCCGGCCCGGCCTCCCCTTTATCTCCCAGAGGCTCCCAGCTCATAAGGCAGCAGGTGCCGCTGTGGGCCCGTCTGCACACGTCACAGGCACACGGTTCACAGACGGCTCGCCAGCTCGTCTCACACCTCAGAACACGCGCGTGACCAGCACAGTGTGCTCTTCTGCACCTGCCGTCCCACGTGAGCCCTGTGTCCCTCTGCCGCGTGGCGTTCTGGGGTCCTTCCCAGGCTGCTCCAGGAGGGCTTTCCCACACAGCCCCCACCCCGCCACCCGGTGGAAGGGCTGCTCCTCGCACGCAGGGGGGCCTGAGCAGGACAGCACGGCCACCGCCCGAGGTCAGGGCGGCCCGCACCCTGCACGCTCCCCGCAGCCGCAGCCGAGACCCCGGCCCGAAGGACCCGCCCCCCCGGGGCCAGCTGAGCCCCCACTCCTCCCGAGCGATGCACAGGACATCCGGGGTGGCCCCAGCCTGTGAACACAGCTGGTGGGGGGGCCCGCTGGTGGGCAGTCCAGAGGACGCGGCCTCGGAGCAGCCGGGGCAGAGCCCCTGGGCGCCGCTTTCAGCTGGTGGCAGAGCGTGGCCGCGGGTCTGCTGCTTGGTGACTTCTGCGCGAGGCCCTGGCCCCACAGTGCCCGCGGTCAGGCCCTCAGTTACTACGGAGGCCACCGCACCCACTGAGCCCTCCCGCGGGGCCCCGGCAAGCAGGAAGCCACTTACCAACAAAAGGATGTTCCAAAGATCTAAAAACTTAAGCCTTCCGGAGAATACCAAATTCCAATACGCGACGGCCATTTCTAAGTCTGGCGAAAAAAGGGAAAGAGCAGTTAGTGAATCCCAGTTCTTTTTCCGCTGCACAGTGGCCACTTCTCAGCGCGCTGGTGTTCACTTACTCAGTAACCATCAGCAACCTCACCTAGAAGTGACACGAGGGCTAATGCGTTCAGAAGTGTTCCTGAAGTTGTGTGTAATCTAATTTTGTAACTCCGGGGAAATGTCTTTTAAAAAGGATTTGTTGCGAATTCCCTGGCGGTCCCGTGGTTAGGACTTGACACTTTCACTGCGGTGGCCCAGGTTCAATCCCTGATCAGGGAGCTAAGATCCCACAAGCCACGCAGCACAGCCAAAAAAAAAAAAAAGGGTTTGTGTACTATGTTATTTGGACATGTAAATAAGTATCCCCTAATTAAACCATTTCAAAGACTCTCATTTTCTTATGTATTGGGCTTTCTTGAAAGCTGAACCGACCTGGATACTATTAACACATATCATTTATTTTTAAAAATAGCCCAATGCACTTTCTAAGTGATGAACTACAAGTTAAAAACTCATTTAGAAAGGAAGGGACACAGTGCTTTCCAAATAGACCTGCCTTGCCACTTAAGAACTAAAACAGAATCTGATTCAAAAGTCGATCATATAAGTACTATAAAGACTTGGAACTTCTTGGGACTTCCCTGGTGGCGCAGTGGTTAAGAATCTGCCTGCCAATGCAGGGGACACGGGTTCGAGCCCTGGTCCGGGAAGATCCCACGTGCCTTGGACCAACTAAGCCCGTGCACCACAACTACTGAGCCTGTGCTCTAGAGTCCACGAGCCACAACTACCAAGCCCACATGTCACAACTACTGAAGCCTGCATTCCTGGAGCCCGTGCTCCACAACAAGAGAAGCCACCTGATGAGAAGCCCACGCACCACAATGAAGAGTAGCCCCCACTCGCCACAACTAGAGAAAGCCCGTGCGCAGCAATGAAGACCCAACGCAGCCAAAAGTAAATAAATAAATTTATTTAAAAAACCCAACAAGCTTAAAAAAAAAAAGACTTGGAATTTAAAGTCAAGACAATTAAGCATGTTTATTTGGTCACTAGTCAAAGTCAACGTCCTCAGTTTTCATTTTTCCTTGGCTGGAAGGTAGCGATGATCTCACAACTTCTATACAGACCGACGCTGTGGGGCTCGATCATAAGATGGTGTCTTAATGCCACATGAACGCGACGCTGTGGGGCTCGATCATAAGATGGTGTCTTAATGCCACATGAACGCCGTTTCAGGGCTGCAGTAGAGGATGCTCCCCGACCCACCGTGCTTGGAATACAGACTCATTCTCTGCTCACTGCAAGGTTAGTACTGATTTCTTTCTATATGATTGATACACAAGTACGTCAAGGGGCTGAGAAGGTTACTTCCTAAAGTTGACAGCATTTAACCATGTCGGCGAGCACTCATCACTGTCGGATAACCAAACAGTCATACTGCAATAATGCTTACGGGTGCACACCAGTTAGATTAATGTGAAAAGCTGATGAGTAAACATTTAAGGTAACAAATTCCTTTAAATGCAAAATACTCAGCTAATCACTTTTCAGATTTTTACCTAAATCTGGTTTGGTCCCACCTGGACAAAAAACTATTAAAGCTGGAGCTCTGACCTGAGCTTTCCAGGGTCAATCATTAACACTGGATGAGCAAAGGAATCTATGAGTAGCAGCCAACTTTAAATAAAATGCCTCTGTTCCCTGTGTGTTTAAAGTGCATGAGATGTTCTCAGTCTGAAATAACCTGGAGTCTTAATCAGAAAGAAAGCAATGGTCAGGAAATTGCAGGAGCTGGTAGAAGGGAAGGCTGGCTGGACCTTACCTACGGGGCCCTCGGCATTTACGCCTAGATGATTAGTCCCGTCCTGCTAAGTCTGCATCCTTATCACTTAGGAAATCTATACTCAACGCATCTTAATGATGAAAAGTGTCACACTGAGAAATGGAGGTAAACCTGGGGAAGAAAGAAAAATAAGATTTTTGGCAGATATTAAATCTAGTTACTTTTAGGTTCGTTTGGTCCTAGAAACCCTTCTTATAAAGTTCCCGATTTGTATGTTTGCAAACCACACAACTAAAGTCGAAGTGTGCATTTTCAGAGACCTAGCATCACTTACATCAACACGCCGAGTGCTGCCCTGGTGGACTTGGCCATTTGCAGAATAACAACAACAAAACTCAAAATTACAGAACTTGAGAGCTGAAATCAAGAATAAAAGCTACTCCAGTGACCATAAAAGGAACCTTCACAGCACCTATATTCTTTCCAATAACCTCTTAAAATCCTACCTCCCGAGTAAGAAAATGTTTAGAAGGTACTCCCTTTAGAATTAGATCATAAAGATGTTCCTTCTGTCAAAAAAGGGTCTTTGGGCCAATGTAAAAATTAGCTAATAATCATGAAACTTTACTTCCTCAAAAATTATGATTTTTCAAAGTCCACTGATTCCAGACTCTAGCCAGTATAAAACCATGCTAAGCTTCTTACCTCAAAACACGGAGTCAAGGAGCCTTAATTATCTCCTCTTTTAGCCTATCAGTTAAGCACAGGCTAAGGAATCATCACACACAAAACCATACAGCACATGCACATCTTAACACACACATAAGCAGACACAGGAACCTGAAGGAAAGGAAGGGTTCATCTGTGGGTTTTTTTTTGATTACCCCTTTCCACTGCTGTCCATGCTTTTTCTAGGAATTATAGGAACACTTGTATCAATCTCTTTAATTTATATTTAACCCTTCAGAGGACAGACCATGTAATATACTTTGGAAATTGTAAAATCAATTGTTCCATTTGGGGTCCGCAGCCATAAAATTCCTCATCTTGCTTTATTTTTGTTAAAAAAGCCCTCAGAAAACCTTATAAAATAAAATGTATGTGAAATGTTCAGGTATCCAACCATTTTATATTCCTTCAGTTAGTCTCACGAAGCAAAGAAACAAAATCAGTAACTGCTCTAATTCTCTAGTGAATGATTTTTTAAAATAAATTTATTTATTTATTTATTTTTGGCTGCGTTGGGTCTTCATTGCTGCATGCGGGCTTTTCTCTAGTTGCAGTGAGTGGGGACTAATCTTTGCTGCGGTGCATGGGCTTCTCATTGCGGTGGCTTTTCTTGCTGCGGAGCGTGGGCTCTAGGCACGCGGGCTTCAGTAGTTGTGGCTCGCGGGCTCTAGAGCGCAGGCTTGGTAGATGTGGCGCACGGGCTTAGTTGCTCCATGGCATGTGGGATCTTCCTGGACCAGGGCTCGAACCCGTGTCCTCTAGCTTTGGCAGGAGGATTCTTAACCAGTGCGCCACCAGGGAAGTCCCTAGTGAATGATTTTTTATAAACATGTTATTTAAGTGTCTATAGGCATAAAAATAAATAAGACAATGATTTTTTTCTCAGTAAAGGAATTACAGGATAAACTATAAATTTCACCTTTTGTGCTGCCTCATGCTACGGCAGATCTATTTAAAATAGAGGCTAAACGTACTAGGCTCCGTATTGCCAAAGTGTTTCAAAATGCTCCGTGCCCTCATACTGAATTTCTTTGAAATTATTCATGCAGAAAGAAAGTAAATTTTTAAACTTTCAATTAGGTAATGAATTGAGACTGTCATGCAGCACTCCACCGTATTCATATTTTATAACTTCTATGCGCTGCTGACGGTAAATGTTTGGGCTGTTCCTTGTTTTCTGGTCACAAAGAATGTTGTTAAATGGTTTCTGGACATGTATCCCGGCACACAAGTGAATGTGTTGCGGCAGACACCCACCCATGATTTCATGAGTCTTGTTAAACAGTTCTCCAAGCTGACTGCCCACCAGCGCCGTCCTGGAGCTGTCCTGGAAGAGTGAGCTGTGTATTCTCATGTGCACACTGCCACGAATGAGGCTGAGCGCCTGCCTGTATTTTCACTGGCCATATGGAATGCACCTTTCGTGAAGGCCTTGGTCAGGTCTCTTGCCCATTCGCAGTTAGGTTATCTTTTTCTTGTTGTTCTGTGGGAATTCTCTATGTATCAGGGACACAGGCCTTTGTCAGTTGAGTATCTCATGGCTCCCACCCCTCACGTGGAAGCCTCTTCACTTCTCGATGCTGTTTCTTGGTCAGAAGTTCTTATTTTAGCGTAGCACACTCTACAGTCTTCTCTACAGTGGTTTTTCATGCGTTTTACAACCTGTCCTACTGCGTGGCCATAAGGATATTCTCCTCCATTATTTTCTAAAGGTTTCTGCCTTCGGCCTTTCACACTGAGATCTACAACCCACCTGAACTGACTTTCATGTACGGTGTGAGGCAGAGATCAAGATGCATTTTTTTCCATACGACCAGACCATTCTCCCAGGACCATCTGCTGAAAAGCTGTCCCTTCTCCGCTTCTCCAAAGGGCCACCTTTCCCATAAATCAAGTGTTCCTGTAAACACGGATGTTTCTGGGCTCTCCATTCTGCTCCACGGGCCTATTCATCTAATCTGGCCCCCAATGTCATGTACTCTTAACTACTGTAGCTTGAAAAGTCCCATGTTATGCTCTGAGATAATATCCACCCCCTCACTTTTCTGTTACTGTGATCAATTACATTGATCTACTTTGTAATGTTAAAAAAATCTCGCATTCCTGGACTACAACAAACGTTGTCATGACAAATTAGCCTGGTGTTTTGGTTGATTTGTTTTGGGGGCTTAATTTATTTTGCTGAAAATTTGTTTAGGATTTTTGGATCTTATGTTCATCATAAGCATCTTTTGATTCTTATGACTGGGAGTGGCCTCTAATTCTCCATTCTCAAAATGTCCTCTCTAGGCCTTATTATCTAGGTTGTGCTGGCCTCAAAACATATTCCGGAGTGTTTCTTCCTGTACTAGTCTCTGGAAGAGGTGGTGTGAAATTGGTGCTATTCTCTTTATTAAAAGCTTGGTAGAATGTGCCAGTGAACCAATTCTGGCCAAGAGTTTTCTCTTTGAAAAGATTTTAAATTATGGGTTTAGACTCTGTAAGAGTTATGGAACTATTTCTTCATGTGTCCATTTCAGTAAGTTGTCATTTTTAAAAGAACATCTCTATTTCATTCAGGTTTTCAAATTTACTAACATAAAGTTGTTCATAATACTCTCATCCTTTAATCTGTAGGATCTATAGTGATGTCCCCCTTTCATTCTATATTGGTTATTTGTTATTCATTACTTTATAAGTGTTCACATAACAAGCTTTTGGCTTTACAAATCCTTTCTACTTACAACTTTTAAAAAATTTCATGAAATGACTGCCTGTTTAAAAGAATTAATTCCTTCTGTCAACACTCTAACTTCCTGCTCTTTTCTCTACTTGTTAAGATGGATGCTTTCCTTACTGATTTTCAACTTTTCTTTCTAAAATATGCACTTAAGAAGCTGAATCCTGCAAGTTTTCATATGCAGTGTTTTATCATTCAAAATACTTTCTAATTTCCACTGTAACTTTTCTCAACCCAAGGGTTATTCAGAGGTGTAATATCCACACTTATTTCAATCTATCTTTTTGTTATATTCCTCGTTTAATTCTATTGTGGTCAGAAAACGTGCTCTGTATCATTTCAAGTCTTTGAAATTTGTTCAACTTACTTTACGGCCCAGTTTATGGTCAATGTTTATAAATGTTCTATGTCTTTTTGAAAAGAATATGTATTCTTCAACATCAAGGGCAAAGTTCTATCTCCTTTTCCAAATCTTCTATTTCCTTACTGATTTTTCCTCTACTTATTCTACCAGTTGGTAAGATGTGAGAATTCCCCACTTTGCTTGTAGTTTGTCTCTTTCTCTTTAGAGTGTTAACTTCTGCTTTAAATAAACTATTACCCTCTTGGTGAAATAAAACTTTTTATCATTAAGAAATGTCCTTCAGATTCCCCCTCCCTCCCTCCCTTCCTCTCCTGCTTCTCCTTCTTTCCTCCATCCCTCCCTCCCTCCCTCCTTCCTTCTTTCCCTCCCTCCTCGCTTCCTTCCCTCCTTCCTTCCTGTCCTTCCTCCTTCCTTCCTTCCTTCCCCCTCTCCTCTGCTCTTTAATTCATTAACACATAACTTTCCCCTCCTTGTTGTCTCCTCCATGTATATACTGGTTGGTTCCTCTTTGTCAAAATGTCTCTAGTTGAGACATGATGTGAGGTCTTCTGGAAATGTGATACCCGTTGCTAAATACCATCCTGCTCTGCCTGCCTTGGGCTGGAGTTGGGGGAACTGAGAACTCAGGGGATGTGCATCCACAGCTGAAAATGACCAGGAACACAGAATTCCAGGGCCTTAAGAAGGTGGAAGCAGACGCATCCTGGAATAGAAGATTAATGTGCATAAAACCATGGAGATGATGCTGACCAGACCATTGCAGGACCAGTTTGAGATGATTATTGGAGCTGACTGTGCTGTTCTGCATGTAGCCCCCCCTCCCAGCCTGTATACACCTGAGACTCCCTTTTAAAATCTTTGTTCGCTAACCAGCAACTTGGAGATGGTCTGAGGACACTAGTCCACCATCTTCCCAGGTTGCTGGCTTCCTGAATAAAGCACCTTCTATTTTTTCAAAAAAAAAAAAAAAAAAAAAAAAGAAAAGGATATGCCCTTCATTATCTCTAGAATTACTATTTGCTTCAAAGTTTGTTTTAATATTAACAGCCACGTCAGCCTTTTTTTGGTTAACGTTTGCATAATGTATCAGCTTCTGTCCTTCAAATTGTTCTGTGCCCTTATGTCTTAGTTGTATCTACTGTAGACAGTACACATGGTAGTTGACTTTTTTAAAAAAAATTTTTAATTTTATTTATTTATTTTTGGCTGCGTTGGGTCTTCGTTGCTGCGCACGGGCTTTCTCTAGTTGCAGCAAGCAGGGGCTACTATTCGTTTCGGTGCGCAGGCTTCTCATTGCGGTGGCTTCTATTGTTGCAGAGCACGGGCTCTAGGCATGTGGGCTTCAGTATTTGTGGCATGTGGGCTTCAGTAGTTGTGGCTCGCGGGTTCTAGAGCGCAGGCTCAGTAGTTGTGGCGCATGGGCTTAGTTGCTCCGAGGCATGTGGGATCTTCCCGGACCAGGGCTCAAACCCATGTCCCCTGCATTGGCAGGCGGATTCTTATCCACTGCACCACCAGGGAAGCCCCACGGTAGTTGATCTTAAACAATCCATCTAACATTTAAGTCACTTACACTTAATATAGTTATGTAAGTGCTGACATTTTCAGGCTTAAATCCTCCATTTTATCATGTGCTATTTGTCCTGCCATAAACTAATTTTCCTTGTGTGCTTTTTTTTTCTTGGATTCTTTTGGATTGAATTTTAAAATAACTTTACTCCCTGCTCTCTTATTTAGGAATTATATATAAATTATAATTCTCCTACTGTTTTTATAGTCATTATAATATATACAAAGAGCGAACAAATATTTTCCCACTGTTTTACCCTTTTCATTTTCCTAAAAGCATCTTTTGATAAGCAGAAGTTTTTAACTTTGATGGAGTCCGGTTTATCAATTTTTTCCTTATGGCTAGTGCATTTTATGTCTTCCCTGAAAAAGTGTTGCTTAACCCAAGGTTACAAAGGTAGTCTCTTAATGTCTAAAACTTTATGGTTGTCAGTATCTTGTACAGGTCTACAATCTAGCCCCAATTAATTTTTATATATGATATGAAAGAGGGACCGAGGTTAAATTTTTTCACCTTTACCCAGCTGTTTTGGCATCATTTGTTGACAAGGCTCTTTTTTCCCCCATTGAAATAATAAAAGCTGACTAACAATCTTGCAGTAGATGAACAAAGTAGTAAGACTTCACTAATTCATTTCAAGACTTACTCTAAGGCTACAGCAATTAAGAATACGTGGTGTTGGGTTAAAGACAGATAAAAAGACCCACGGAATACAAGAGAGAAGATCCACACAGACAGTGTTTTGTCTTTAAAAAGATGTCAAGGTATTTCATAAAGTTTATTCAGTTTACCTAAGAATCCTGCAGCCCCAAGAAAGGATGTAGAATTAACTGTTAAAGGCAGGTGTTCTCACCAGTCAGGAGTTAGCAGGCAGGACGACACGTGGAGAAATCACAGCAGAGCAGACACGAAAGCCAAAGCGTTTCTAGAGGTTAGTGCTGTTCAGACTAGAAGCAAAGTCCTTCACATCTCTAAAAACAAGGTTATCTCCACAATATAGCTCACTAATACATTCATAATACTTTTAATATTTTGAAAAATAGTTTCACCTTTAACTGCTCCTTGCGGTGTAGAGAGAGAGCAGTCCACCAACCATCATTAACTTGTAAGCTAAAGTTATGTTCTGTATACTCCAGGTAAGAGGGCGTGAGATGATCTAAAACATTTTGGGAAGATTCACTCTCAAAATCTTTAAAATATACTTTTTAATTTATGATACTTTATAGGATAATAGGAATTTAAAAATTTTACTTGTGGGCTTCCCTGGTGGTGCAGTGGTTGAGAGTCCGCCTGCCGATGCAGGGGACACGGGTTCGTGCCCCGGTCCGGGAAGATCCCACATGCCGCGGAGCGGCTGGGCCCGTGAGCCATGGCCGCTGGGCCTGCACGTCCGGAGCCTGTGCTCCGCAACGGGAGAGGCCACAGCAGTGAGAGGCCAGCCTACTGCCAAAAAAAAAAAAATTTTTACTTGTACAGCATATTTCTAGACAACGTCTAAGAAATGCCATCAACTGTCTCTATAAGAAGCACTTGTTTCCAAAATGTCCCATTTTGGGGAGACTTTAACAGGCGGGACAACCTGTAGTCCAATGCCAATGGAACGCTTCTTTAAGAGGTCTTTCCTATTCTAAAACTACTGGTAACTCATCTAGGCTTTCCTAGGTGAAAAGAACGCAGAACACATACGCTGTTACAAATTGTTACAATGATACCTTTCGTTTGGTTGGCTTTATTCAATACCAGGAATGTGGTGAGATATGAGAAATAAAGTCTCATAGAGTTTAACGTCACAACAGACACATGGGTTTAGTGAAAACAAGCACGCTGTCAGCACAGCCTCAGAACATGTTTACTTAAGGCTTTTGAGCTCCTTCCGGAGCTAAAAATAAGTGAGTTTAGGTTGCCAACACTGAGCTATCAGAGTAGCAGCAAGTCAGTTTTTACACACCTCCTGAAACAGTAATAAGCTCAGTGATTAGAAGAAGTTTATGTACTTTCATTTACCTCTCCGACTCATCCAGCAAGTCAGAAACACGTTACGGTATGGCTGAAGCTTTTATCCCAACCCTGTAGGTAGAACAGGGAGGTGTTACAAGCAAAAAGACAGAATGACATTTTATTAATGCTTAATACAGCAACACAACAAATTATACATGGAGCACACAGTATTATGAGATAAATTAAATGGCTGAAAACAAACCAGCAAAAACACCTGGATGTCTACCGTCAATTCAAAACTGGAAGGAAAAAAATTAAAAGGAGAAAGTGTTGCAAAAGAAATTAATCTGAATAAAAACACTGAACAAAACTTTAGCTGGAATTTAAAAGAAAACCAAAGGTTTAACAGTACAAATGCATCAGAAATTTGTAAACTATTCAAGGGACATAAATTGATACGAAGTTTACAGGTTGCTGAAACATGATTAATGTTGAAAGAACTTCCCTTTCTGAAAAAGTTTAAACTGAGACCAATTTACTTACCCAAGCTCTGTCATGCCATCTACAAATTCTTTTTGCTAAATTCACATAGAGTCGCGGCCCTGAATTTCCACACTATACCCAAAACAGTGATACTAGGCTTAAATCTAGGCTTAAATCATCACAAAACTTCTGAATTCCATCAATTCCAATTTTATTTTCATCTTGTGGGTCTGTAGTTAAAGTTAAGGGGAAAAGAAGTTAAAAATTTGGATATTTTGAAAAGCATTACTAAAATGGGTGGTAAGAATCATACCTCTACTACATAGTTTTGGCAAGTGTGTTTCAAATACATCTATCAATGCACTGCAATTTTCTACCATATGTGAAAGAAATAGCAATAAATAATGATTTATCCAGAAAATACTCTTTATTTTTAAAATCTAGGTTCCTGGGTTTTTAGGGGGGGGAAAATCATTGAAACTTCTTTGAAGACTTCATCATTAAGAAAAAATTAATTAATCTCCCTAAAGTAAAATAAAATTTCAAGTTTACAGAATTTTACCTTGCCCAAAGGCAAACTGCGACGAAAAACACTGTAAAGCATTCAAAATATTTTAAGTTTTTATCACCACCTTGTCAAAGCAAAAGAAAGATGATTTTCTTTTAAAAGTGATTTCATTTGCTACAGTGCTAATACTACTGCACAATACTCATTCTTCAGTTGTTTAGTTTATGCATCCACGTTTAACAGCTTAGAAATTCAGGCTCCCCCCCGCCCCCCCATCCCCCCCCCCCGGCAATTTCTAGTTTAGACATAAAATTAAGGAACTTAGCATTTCTCCATGGGAAAATCAAACCGTGAAATCCATCAAAAGAATCAGCAAGGCCTCACCAAGCGAGGTCCTGTGACCTCAGCCTGTGTCTCCTGACCGGCATCACAATGACAGACCACCTGCTGCCGTAGAAGGTGGGAGAAGCAGGCCCGCGGCACCTTCCCGCAAAGGAAGGTTAAGTGCAACAAACTCTTCTTCCATCACACGAGATCGAACTCTTAAGTGCTCAACGCCACGTTTATATATACATATGTTGTTACCAAAGAAGAACTGCTGACCTACCTTAAATGAGCAAAATCACAGACCCTTCCAACTCTACGCTCCTGTGTCCGTGAGAACCTGCCGCCGTGGGCTCATAGGACAGAGGTTCCCACACACCTCCTGACTCAAGCCTGCGCTCCTAACACAACAGACCTTCAGGATAACAGAAAAATGGGTCTACGATGCCCTCACCTAATAACCGTCCTGATAAACTTCACATATAATAATTTAGAATGCTTTAAAGTAGTCTGGAAGCACTCATTCATTTGTATCCATCGTGTAACAACAGTTGTTCTATTTGTCAATTGGCTTTGAACTATACATCTATGTTTAGGGGCCAGAATGACTGTACCATATGTCTACTTTAAATGACTAGAATTGCATGAATAAAATTAAATGATGAGGGATGAAGCTTAAAGACTAAAGATAATTTTCACATAAAAATATTTTTCCAAAGGCAGCTGCACATATCTGAATAACTTTTAGAATCTGCATAGCATATGACTTACAAAATTAGCTCAGTAATTAACTTAGCCAAAAAAATTTAAAGCACACTGAGAACAATGCTCATTTTTGGAGAACTACAACAAGTACAGATCTGCTTTTTAAACCACAGAACATGTTTCTGAACCAAGATTTTTTTTTTAATGGAATGCAATTTTCAATTGATTTGTTGGATCTAGATAGACAGATTATACACAGTATTTTCAAAAGTGAAAAATGAAAATAATAAATAAACAAGAACTTAAAGCCAAGGGAGTTAGTTACTCTGTTTGTGTTAATGCTTGTTTAAATGAGGGATTTTATTTTTTAAGTTTTGGAAAGATAAGATTAACCTTAGAAACTGCTAGAAAAAAAAAAAATCAGCTCTTGAATCGTTGCCGCCTCTCCCATTACAGCACAGACCTGACATTTGATGTGGAATCTAGAGCCTGCTGAGCAGCCTGGATCTGCACAGACTCATCACGCAGACTTATTTTTGCCGCATGACTGCATTTTGATAGGGAAAGCTCCATTCTAAGTGCCAATTTCAATGAAAATAACAACTGTCCCCAGCTGACAACACACAGGTTTTTTTGCCAAGAGTTTTTCCAGAAGCTTCTGCAGCTGGAGCTGTTCCAGGGCTCCAACACCAGCACACGGTGTTAAGGGCAGGATACCTGTACCCTCGCGTCAGAATTACTCTTACGAGTCGGTATCGTTCTGGAATGGCCTTCTCACCACGTATCCCTGCCTACGTGCAAGTGCTGGGGAGAAGTACTGTCTTAACGAGTGTAGCCACCTGGCCTGGACACCAAGCCTCCGAGCAGTGACCGTGCGCAGCCGACCGTGGGCACACGAGCCTCCGCCCAGGCCACGTGCAGGAGGGCTCGCTGCTCATCAGTCCTCAGACTTTTGTGCAGCTGAACATCTGCACGGGAAGGGAATGCACGTCGGGGGCCCTGGGGCGCAGCACGGAGACTCCAGCACAGTCACCCTGCTCCCTGGAGACGCACGCACTCGCCACTGCGCCCCTCCCTTTGTACCAGTTATACAGCGGCTCCAGCGTCTTCCTGTCCACGGAGGTTCGCATGGAGTCCTTGTGGAACGAGGCCAGGTTCTGGAAGAAGCTGTCTGTGGCGCGTCCAGTTTCCACTCACTTTGGGCTGAGCGCCGGATGGCAGGTCTCTCACCAGCCTGAGTGCCGCGAGCTGGAGGACCTCGTCCTTCTGAGATGATTTAAGCTTATGCTGTGGGAAGCAAAAGAAGCAGGAAAGCCAATGAGGCCAGTCCAGAGAGCTGTTTCAGCTCTATCACTAACTCCTATATTGTAACTGGACTTAACTTTTCCTTTGGTGACCGGACTTCACTTCAGAATTACAGGAAGACAAAGCCTTGTTTTTCATCAGTTAAAAAGACTGCACAGCCTTCTGAAAATTCAAACGACAGCATCTACACAGTAACAAATATACAAAGTCTCACCTCCCCCGAATTAGAAGAATCCATGTTTTATACAAAATACATTTTGATCTCTATCTGGTTCACTTTGCAAGAAGTAGGATGTTAATTTTTTTCTAAGTCTCAGTGAAATTCCTCTTTATAACACATATGTACCCCTGATGAAATGCGGCTAACCCGAGGCCTGACCACATCACCACTGCCCACCTGGGGGTCCTCCTTGGCTTCAATTAATTTCAGGCCCTAATGGCCAGGAGGAGGACCTCATGGTTGGAAACATCATTATTTTAAGTTTTTCTCCGTTTAAAATTAGCAGAACGCTGATGAAAACAAACACACATAACAAAGAATTGTGTGAAAAATAACTTATACAAGTTCCAGAAGCAGGCGCAAAAAGCCTGTTATGGTTAAATGAAGATGATACTAATAATGAGAACGACTGTGTACATGAGGCAGAAATAAGACGGAAAGACAGGGCAGAGGCTGTCGGTAGGTAGCAAATAACAAAACCGCCATGTAACAGTACTATATGTAGCATATGATGAAACCGAATAGCATTTTCATGTTTCCAGGTATCGGATGGTTAAGGTTTTATTTATCCAAGGTAGCCTGATGAAAACAACAGCAGAAATGACAGTCATTCATTAATTTCTGTAAATCAAAACAGACTCTGTAGTCTACTGGGTGCTAATACTTTAAAAGACACTTTACACAATAATATGATAAGGGGAAAAGTTTTACTTAAAATGATTTATACTCAGTCTTGTTCAAAAAAAAGATGAGTTTACAGAAGCACACAGAATAAATTATAATTTACAGAAATATGTAACTGGAAAACAAACTGTAGATGAGGAAATCAAGCAGAGGAAATAAGGAAAATAAGAAAGCCAGAGATAAGACACAGACACGCACACCATATATATGAGTTGAAAGTGAGCTGAAAATTAGGCTCTGAGCTTCTCAGTTGCCAACGTAAAGAAGAAAAGAGGATTAGTTAGGAAAATCTATTTTCATAAGATTTAAAGACCCACCAGTGGCCCAGTGGCCCCTCCTGGCGCTGAGACTGGAAGGAATTGGAGACATGAAATGTCCCCTTTGTACCAGACCAGCTCCTCACCAAATGCCACCAGTGAACAGCAGAGCAAGCTTGCAACGCTTTTTGCTAAGGCCTCCCTCAGTGCCTGCTGGTGCCAGAAGAGCAGGGGACAACGGAGCAGAAGTTACGCCACTGCAGTCCACACACACTGCTCTCCAAGTGTGGCTGGGGACACCGGGGGCCTAAGACCTTTCAGGGGTTCCACGGTCACAAGAGTATCTCCAAGTGCCTCCAGCCGTTACCCACTTTCTCACTCTCACTGGGGTATAGCAGAGGCTTCCAGAGGCTGCCTGACTGGCGACATCACAACAGACTGAACACAGAAGATTGGAGAACCTAACTTTGATTAAAGATGTTTGCAAAAATGTAATGTGAATATATAACGGGTTTACTATTGTTATTTTTAAACACAGATATTTTTAAACTTTCCATTTTAATTTCTAATATGGTAAATACCAATGGCTACAATCCCAATAATTTTTTAAAGTGTATAGGGGGCCTGGGACTTAGAAGTTTGAGAAACACTGATCTAGAGTAACCCAGGGAATTAATATTTTGGCTACTTAGAACAATGACTGTTGACCATTTGGGGTCCTGGGTCCCTTCTGGAATCTGATGACAGCATGGATCCTTTCTCCTGGAAAACGTATGCGGTACACACGTGGGCATATGGTTTGGCACAGAAATGCAGGGTTTTCATGGACCTTTTAGGACCATCCTGGCTTCTCAGAGGCTGGGGGAAGGTGGAACTCGGGCTAAGAACCCCGGAGCTAGGTCAGGAGGTGCTGGTCTCTGCTGCAGTGAGAGCACCGCGCAGACAGGTGGGCGAACTGTGCTCCACGCGGCTGCGTTTACAAACCCGCAGCTACCCAGCGACTGCAGCCTACAGTCCGGGTTCCAGGGGCACACGTAGAGTGCATATTCTCTACCTTATTTCCTGAAATTGAGCCTTTGAGAAAAACCAAAGAGTTCAAGGTTCTGTTCTCTGGGAAGATTAAATTTTGCTCAGTGCGGTCAGATGCCAAAGGCTTTGACAGTAAACTGACAAAAGACAATGCTGGCATCTTTGATGACACCGATGGCTTCCCCAAGGGAGGTGGGCAAAGCCAAGGCTTACCTCAGACACCTTAAGACAGTGACAGGTGTTCGACCCCAAAATGGTGCACCGTTCAGAAGACCCATGACATGTTCACTACGGAAACTGCGGTCAATGCTAGATTTTAACATTCTGTCAGGCTTGTGAAGGCAGAATGCGGTACATACATACAATGAAATTCATGGAGTACTGATATATGCTACGATGTGGCTGGGCCTCGAAAACATTATGCTGAGCAAAGGAAGTCGGACACAAACGGTCACACGCTGTGAGGTTCCATTCGCGTGAAACGTGCAGCACAGGCAAGTCCTGAGACGGAGGGCGGGCGGTGTGGCCAGGGGCTGGGGGAGGGAGGCGTGGGAGGGACTGCTGACAGGTGTGGGCCTTCCTTCGGGGGATGAAAGTGTTCTGGAACTAGACACAGGCAGCGGTAGCACAACGCGGTGAAGGTCCTACGCACCACTGGACTGTACACTTCGAAACAGTTAACTTTATGTTACGTGATTCCACCTCAAAAGAATCCACCTTAGCACCCTGAGACTCTCCAAGATGAGCCAACAGAGCAACGGTTGCTCAGGTGACAACCATTCAGTCGGCAGATCCCCGCCAAGGAGACGCTGCCCAGCACCTGGAGGACAGGACGAGGTCCCATCTCGAGGTCCCTCTCCTGACAGCAGCCTCCCGCAGCCCCTCCTAAACCGCGGCCAAGCGGCTACACGACAGTATAACGGGGAGCGCTTTCTGGGAAGCCTAGGAGGAGGGAGGCAGGAGGAGCACGTGGCCCCAGGCCACCCAGAGCGCTCTGAATTGTCACCGCGTGAGTTACAGAGTGGGGGAAGTGCAGATGATCAATCTATTCCAGGTGGCAGGACCTGTCTATCCCAAGACAGATCCTACCCCCGGAACCGCGAAGTGGCACAAAGGTGCCGGTTCTGCATGAGCAACCGCAGCCGTGGGTCCAAGCCGAGCCCAGAGCAGGTCTCTGGCCAGGATGAAAGGGGAGGGGATGGTCAGTAAGGTTCCAATGATTCAATGTTACCCCTACGGTGATTAGAACAACAACCAAGAGCTAAATCTAAACACTATATGTGCTTCATGCCCAAAAGGAACAAAGAGCTTCAAGTTGCAATTTGTAAAAAAAGGGACCCATGGGCTTCCCTGGTGGCGCAGTGGTTGAGAGTCCGTCTGCCGATGCAGGGGACGCGGGTTCGCGCCCCGGTCTGGGAAGATCCCACATGCTGTGGAGCGGCTGGGCCCGTGAGCCATGGCCGCTGGGCCTGCACGTCCGGGGCCTGTGCTCCGCAACGGGAGAGGGCACAGCAGTGAGAGGCCCGCGTACAGCAAAAAAAAAAAAAAAAAAAAAAAAAAAAAATCTGGACAATCCAGGAAAAACATCAGATAAATTCTCTACCTCTGGAAAAAGTCTCAAACATTTTAATTGTGACCTTGTAAAAAATCACCCATGTGATCTGGGCACCAAAACTGACCACATACAAAATGAAAATGTTATCCTTAAAATGCCCTTCCAGAGACACTGAATACAACAAAATCTCCTCTTAGGGTCAACTTACAAGGGGCTGCCAGGGCAACCACACTGACCCAGTTCGTGCCATCAGTTCAGTCGCCTTGACGGTTTCAGGTACAGCAGGCGGGGACGACCTTCTCGAGCCCTCACGTTCCTCTGACCGGCGCTTCTCCATCTGCTTTCTTGCCTGCTCTTCCCACCCAGAAGGTTGGTTCTCACGCCTCCCCTCTTCCTGGCACATTCCTCCTGGACCCTCTCTCTCCGGCCTGAAAGCCTCTCCCCGGCCTCCCACTACCACGAGGACAAAGGCTGCCATTCCTCCCTGTGACCAGATGAGTGCCCATCACAGCCTCCCGCCGCGGCTGCTCCCTGGCTCTCTGCGCTCCGCGGGGCCCTCTTCCCATTCCTGTCCCTCCCACCCCACACGTGCGCCGCGCACATCTGGCTGCCCGACTCCCACTCATTCTCGAGAGTTCAGCTCAGCTCACACCGTGCTGCCGCGGTCAAGCCTTCACTGGCTGGGCATCTGACACCTCACACCCCACGCTGCGGGTGCCTGGAACCGGTGCCTCTCCCTGGCACTTATCCCAGCTATAATAATGTAGCTGCGTGTTCAGTGCCCGTCTCTCCTGCTGGGACATCGTCTCCATCAGTACCAAACCCACGTCTGCTTGCTCAGCGTCGAAGCCCCGGCACCTTGCACACCACCTCGCTTGCACGCAGAAGCCACTGAATGTACTGAATGAACACTGAAACCCTTCAACTACCATGGTTTCCACGACGTTTCAAAGTAACTGTACGTTTCCAGAAAGCCCGCCCTCTCCTGGTCTCCAGATCTACGTCTCTAACCAACTAGATCCCGCTATCTCCCCCTCCTCACAGCATCATCTTTCCGTACAAACCTGCGTTTCCTTCTACAATCCCTAGTTTGGTCAATACCATGACCGTCTGCTCAGACGCCCCAGCCAGGCCTGCACAGCCCTTCCTCTCCTTTAGCTCCTTTTCTGAACGGCTCTGTGAAATTCCCCACCCTTCCCTCCTCTCATGCCCCTTGTTCCTACCGACAGTCTTCGTTCAAGTCTTCTCTTCTTACCGAGCTATTACCGCCGCTTCCTAGCTGGCCTCCCCGACCCGCAGTCCTGACCCCCTCCCATCCAAGTCCTGTTCTCCGGACAAAAGGCGATCGCTTCGCACACACCCCTCCTTCTCAAAGACCTTCCAGGCTCCCGCTCTCTCCTGGGAGACTCTGCCCTCCTCGGCGGGGAACACGAGACCCTGCTCGGGAGCCCTGCCATTCTCGACCCTGAAGTCCACGTTCCGGCCGCTCTGAACCACCGGCAAGGCTCAGGCGCGATCCGGTCCACCGCATCTCCCAGCAGGACGCCCGCCTGCCCGGAACGTCCTCCCTCCGGGGTCACCCGGCTGCTCGCGCTCCCGAGGAGGCAGTGCTCGGAGTCCCCGGCCCGCTCTGTGCCTCCGTCTCGTCAAGCAGCACCGCCGCACTTGGGTCACCGGTCCGGTCCCACCTGCGTGCTCCCCGCCGCGCTTAAGGACTCCGCGCCCGGCCCTGGGCCCCGACCGCCAGTCCCCCACCCACGACCTCCAACCCCAACCCTCGGCCCCAGCAGCGCCCCGCCGCCCCCCAGCCCCGGATGCCCGGGAGCAGCCGAGAGGAAGGCGAGCCGCGGGCCACCTACCATACTCCCCGCGCTCCCCAGCTTGTCGCCGGCCCTGGCCGTCTGCGCAGGCGCCCCGGCCCGGCCGCGCCATCCCCGTCCCTGTCCTCAGCCCCCGGGACACCCGCCCAGGGAGGCAGCAACAGGTCAGGCCGGGCCGGCGGGACTCCAATTCCCTGCGTGCACTGCGCCGCCCGGGGCCGCCGGGATGCAGGCCCCGCGGCGCCTCCGACTCCCGGCGTGCACCGCGCCGCCCTGGGGTGGACGGAACCCACACCCCGCCTCCTTAAAGGGGCCGCGACTGCCTTTGAGCCGCGTCGGCTCAGAGGGCGTTCGAGAGAGCACTGCGGGCCTCCTGGGCCCTCCCCGTGCCCGACCTCGTCCCCGTCCTCGTCCCCGCCCCGGGGGCGGCCCCGCCTCCCGGAAAGGGATGCGGATAAGCCGGATAAGGTCTTCCCCTCTGGAAAGCCGGGCCCGGGACGCGGCGCGGCCGGAACGTCTAGGTGAGCGTTCGGCGCGGGGCCCCGGGTCCGGCCTGAAGTGTGGCCCTCGGGGCTTCCCTCTCCTCCCCTCCCTTCCCCTGGGGTCTCCCCTTCCCGTGGGTGTTAGTTCTTCTCCTCCCCGGGGTCTGGTCTCCCCTCGGGGTCTCTCCTCCCAAGGTCTACTCTTCCTGGGGGTTCCTTCTCCCCCTCCCCGGGAGTCTGGTCTCCCATCCCCCTCCCGGGTCTCCCCTCTCCGGGGGTCTCCCCTTCCCGAGGATGTCTTCTCCCCCTCCCTGGGGGGCGGTGTCTGGTCTCTCCTTCCTCTCCCTAGAGGTCTCCCCTCCTCCTTTCCAGGGGTCTCTCCCGCCTTCTCCCGAGGTTCCGTCCTCTCGGCCTCACTCAGCCCCCGCCCGCTCTCTCCTCCTCCGGGCTTTGCGCCGAGAGCGGTGCTGCACCAGAGCACCCTTTACCGGACCCCGCACCTGGCGGCGGCCCCGGGGTTGCGGGGAGGGCCGATGGGGGTGCGGGCGGGAGCTGGCGAGGCTTCAGACACCGCGGGCCACTCGGTTGGACAGTCTACACTCTCCCGGTGCCTGATCCTCGGGTCAGATCTGCGGAGGAGCCGCCGCTCCACGAGCCCCTGGGGGTCCTGGCTCTGCGAGCCGCTCCCTGGTTCCCTTCGGACCTCACCCGTGGTCCCCGTTCACGGTGTCGCCCAGGTGTCAGGCGGCCCCGCCAGGTTCCAGGTCCCCTGGGAAAAGGACGCACGACGTGAGCCCCGAGTTTCCGCGTGATTCGGGGACAGCCCGTCATCCAGCTCCGGGGAGCCGCTACGAGGAGGGGGGCCTCGTGGAGGGTCGCTGCCTGTCACGGGGACAAGTATCCCGTGAATGACTCTAGCGCTTTCCTGAGGGTGGGAAGATGCAAGGATCCGGTCTGTAAATGTTGTTCCTAGAGTGTAACCTCCGAAGGGCCTGTTTTCCCAAAGCGCCAGGCCTCATTCCGTCCTGGGTCTGCGCTCCCCTCGGGCTGCGCTGTGTGCGCCCGGCACCCCATGGCTGGCCGGGGGAACCGGATGGCGAATAACGTAACTGAGTTCACAGCCTTTTTATACGTTTTTCTGATCATTTTTTCGGCCAGAGCGGCATACTGTCTTACTGGTCCCAAATTTCTTTTATAATATAAATTTTTGAAAAGACAGTGTCTCAGTGATTGGATTATTAACGGAATACTGGGTTTTTGTACAGTTTAATTAACATTAAATACTTTAAAACTTTTTATTGTCCGTAAGAATTTTCTTCTTTCCTTCCTCTCCCCCTTTTTTTAACTCATTCTCCCATTTTACTGATTAGAAGTGAACCATAAATTGTATTGTAAGTGCTTATAAGTGCTTATAAGTGCTTTATCTTTTAAGAAATAGACTTTACGTCATCTAACTTGTTAAAGTGTAAAATAGGCTTTTCAGGTAAACTCCTCCACAGATTACATTGAGGTAGATCGCTTCCACTGGGGGTTTCTTTGCTTCCTTGGATCTTTCCACAAGTTCCCCCCTTTGTTTCCCGTTTTGTGCCTGGCCTGGAAGTTCTGGTGGCATCAGGAAGAGATACTGCAAACAACCCTCCTGCTTTCCTTTTTCCAGAGGCCCTGCACCCGCTAACCCTGATCCTGCCCCATCCAAGCGGCTCGCTCTGGAATTCCTGCCTGGAGCTCCCATACCAGGTCAGCCACCCTCCCCCCTTTAGGGTCTTGGTTCAGCTGGGTAGACGGCCGGCCCCTAGGGTGGGCTGTCCCGGGAGCTGTGTCCCACCTGGTCCGGATGGCTTCTGCCCACAGACAGAGGCTGCTGTCAATAAACCACACTGACTTTGAGCAGTTGGACCTGCTAAAACTGAGGTGGTGGGTCTGGAAGGTCCTGAGGAAGAGAGACGGAGGGGCCTCTGGCTACACGTGTGCAGGAGGCTGGGGGGCAGGGCTGCCAGGTTCTCGCATTTTATTTTAGCCTAGTGTGTAAAGTAGAAAAACAGGGACGCTGCCTCCCCACCCCCCATTCTCCGGAGGGCCTCCAGCAATGGTCTAGGGCTCTGTGGTCCAGCAGCGGGTGTCCCAGGAGAGTGCTGCACACCCTGCAGTCTTGATAGAACTCAGAGTGGAGGCGAGAGAGAAATCTTAACCTGGTGACTTTGCTCTGAAAAAACCTGGTCTTGGACTTTATTTTTACATTTTTTTTTGGCTGTGTTGAGTCTTTGCTGCTGTGCTGCTGCGCACGAGCTTTCTCTAGTTGCAGCGAGCGGGGGCTACTCTTCGTTGCGATGTGCGGGCTTCTCATCGCGGTGGCTTCTCTTGCTGTGGAGCATGGGCTCTAGGCGCGCAGGCTTTGGTAGTTGTGGCTCATGGGCTTAGTTGCTCCGCAGCATGTGGGATCTTCCTGGGCCAGGGCTCAAACCTGTGTCCCCTGCATTGGCAGGCAGATTCTTAACCACTGCGCCACCAGGGAAGCCCCAGATCTTGGACTTTTTATGTAAAATTATTGGAAGTTTCTTTGTTTTTGAGTAGGCTTAATAATGAACCCATATGCCTTTTTATTCTGAATCATTTATTACAAATTTTTTTTCTTAATCAAATAATCTCATCGATTTTAAAGTTAGTTTTGGGATTCCTGTTCTGCCTTTATAAAAACAAGCAAAACCTCCTAGAAATTTGGCAAAGTTGGGGAGATATATTTTAATTAATATTGGAATATGTATAAATAGAAAGTTGTAGGAGGGAAGGTTTGTGCTCAAAGTATTGATTTTTGCTATCACACTAAATGAAAAGTAACCTTGGGTTTCACTTTAGTTGAGTCATACTGAAAACCTTTGGTTTTAGGGCGTTTCCTACTTTAAAATATTAAAATGTCATAGGCATGTTTGCCATGCTCTGCAGTGTAAACGGTGCACATTACACACAGTAAGGGTGTAGTGGGAAACAGGAAGCACTTATATAGAGTTCTAAAAACTTTGAGATGATTATAGAGTCACATAAAGTTTTAAAAAATAATACAGAGAATTCCTATAGAATATACATAGAACATCCTGAAGATGCCACCAGAAAACTACTAGAACTTATCAATGAATTTGGTAAGGTTGCAGGATACAAAATTAATGCACACAAATCTCTGGCATTCCTATACACTAATAATGAAAAATCAGAAAGAGAAATTAAGGAAACAATCCCATTTACCATCGCAACAAAAAGAATAAAATACCTAGGAATAAACCTACCTAAGGAGATAAAAGACCTGTACTCAGAAAACTTACACCGATGAAAGAAATCAAAGATGACATAAACAGATGGAGAAATATACAATCATTATTGTGAAAATGACTATGCTAGCCAAAGCAATATACAGATTCAATGCAATCCCTGTCAAATTACCAATGGCATTCTTTATAGAATTACAACAAAAAATTTTACAATTCGTATGGAAACACAAAAGACCCCAAATAGCCAACTCAATCTTGAGAAAAAAATAGAGCTGGAAGAATCAGGCTCGCTGACTTCAGGCTATACTACAAAGCTACAGTAATCAAGACAGTGTGGTATTGGCACAAAAACAGAAATATAGATCAATGGTAGAGGATAGAAAGCCCAGAGATAAACCCACCACATATGGTCATCTAATCTATGACAAAGGAGGCAAGAACATGCAATGGAGAAAGACAGCCTCTCCAATAAGTGGTGCTGGGAAAACTGGACAGCTACCTGTGAAAGAATGAAATTAGAACACTACCTAACACCATACAGAAAAATAAACTCAAAATGGATTAAAGACCTAAATGTTAAGACCGGACACTATAAAACTCTTAGAGGAAGACATAAGAAAAACACTCTGACATAAACCACAGCAAGATCTTTTTTGACCCACCTTCTAGAGTAATGAAAATAAAAACGAGAATAAACAAATGGGACCTAATGAAACTTAAAAGCTTTTGCACAGCAAACCATAAACAAGATGGAAAGACAACCCTCAGAATGGGAGAAAATATTTGCAAATGAAGCAACGAACAAAGGATTAATCTCCAAAATATACAAAGAGCTCATGGAGCTCAATATCAAAAAAACAAACAACCCAATTAAAAAATGGGCAGAAGACCTAAATAGACATTTCACCAAAGAAGACGTACAGATGGCCAAGAGACACATGAAAAGATGCTCAACATCACTAATCATTAGAGAAATGCAAATCAAAACTACAGTGAGGTATCACCTCACACTGGTCAGAATGGCCATCGTCAAAAAATCTGCAAACAATAAATCCTGGAGAGGGTGTGGAGAAAAGGCAACCCTCTTGCACTGTTTCTGGGAATGTAAATTGATACAGCCACTATGGAGAACAGTATGGAGGGTCCTTAAAAAACTAAAAATAGACTTACCATATGACCTAGCAATCCCACTACTGGGCATATGCCCTGAGAAAACCATAATTCAAAAAGAGTCATGTAGGGCTTCCCTGGTGGTGCAGTGGTTGAGAGTCCGCCTGCCGATGCAGGGGACACGGGTTTGAGCCCTGGTCCGGGAAGATCCCACATGCCGCAGAGAGGCTAGGCCTGTGAGCCGTGGTCGCTGAGCCTGTGCGTCCGGAGCCTGTGCTCCACAACGGGAGAGGCCACAACAGTGAGAGGCCCGCGTACCGCAAAAAAAAAAAAAAAAAAAAAAAAAAGTCATGTACCACAGTATTCATTGGAGCACTATTTGCAATAGCCAGGACACGGGAGCAACCTAAATGTCAAATGATAGATGACTGGATAAAGAAGATGTGGCACATGTATACAATGGAATATTACTCAGCCATAAGAAGGAAAGAAATTGGGTCATTTTGAGAGATGTGGATGGACCTAGAGTCTGTCATACAGAGCGAAGCAAGCCAGAAAGAGAAAAACAAGTATCGTATATTAATGCAGATATGTGGAATCTAGTAAAATGGTACAGATGAACCTATTTGCAGGGCAGGAATAGAGATGTAGAGAACGGACATGTGGACACAGCGGGAGAAGGGGAGGGTGGGACGAATTGGGAGATTAGGTTTGACATAAATACACTACCATGTATGAAATAGACAGCTAGTGGGAACCTGCTATAAAGCACAGGGAGCTCAGTGCGGTGTCTGTGATGACCTAGAAGGGTGGGATGGTGGGGGTGGGAGGGACGTCCAAGGTAGGGGGGATATAGGTATACATTTGGCTGATTCACTTCATTGTGCAGCACAAAGTAACACAACGTTGTAAAGCAATTATACTCCAATAATTAAATAAAAGAATTAGATAAATTCAGAAAATACAGAGAAATCCTATAGACCCTTCACCCAGTATCACCAGCGGGAGCTCTTGCAAGACTGTATCATAAGCAGGAGCTGGGAGAGATACAGCCCACTGCCCGATCCGGGTGCACCAGGGCACATGCACGCACTCGTGTGTGTGTAGATCTGTGTGATTCTGTCACACGTGCACACACGTGTGGCCACCACCACTGTCAGGGCACAGAACACGTCCACCCCACAGGGTCCCTCCTGCTGCCTTGTTACGTCCGCAGCCATCGCCTCCCCCTTTCCTGGGCCCTGACCCCCACTGTCCCTTCCCCGTCTCTGCAGTTTGTCATCTTAAGAAAGTTGTGTAGGGAGTTCCTGGTGGCCTAGTGGTTAGGATTCCAGACTCTCACTGCCAGGGCCCAGGTTCAGTCCCTGGTCTGGGAACTGAGATCCCACAAGCCTCGCGGCCAAAAAAAAGAAGAAGAAAGAAAAGAAGTTGTGTAAATGGCATCATGCGTGAGCATGGCAGGCTCTCCTCGGCCTTGAGGTCACCTGGGTTACTGCGTCAGTCGTTCAAGATGTGGAAATTTTAAGATTTCATTATAAAACCACAACAAATCCAGAGTGTCTTTTTTTATAATTAAGAATAACAATAACAAAATAACACTATTTACTGAAAAAAACCATGTTACAGTTTAGTAGTCTGTAGGATTTGGTAGCCGAGTTTGAAGGTAAAATGAGGTGTTTATGAAAAAGGAGTGGTTCATATCTTAAGGGCTGTAAATAACTTCATGTTCACGGTAAAAGCTCTTTTCAGTGGAAATGTTAGTGTGACTACAGCTAAAATTCTCAGAGGTTTTTCATAAACGTGAATAGCTGTCTTCGGTGTTTCGGGGAGAGGGATAGCTAACTTCGGGAGCTTGTCTGAGGGAGGGGCCCGAGATGGACGGAGGGGTGTTACATGCCAGCTGCGCAGCAGTCTATCTTCCTGAAGTTTGAAACCTGTAGAAGAATCACTTTCTTTTTTTTTTTTTTTTAAAGCTTATTTTAACTGTCACATTACATTTGTTTTGTTTACTGCTGTATCCATTAAACCTAGCCTGAAACATGGTAGCCATTAAATATCTATCTATCTATTTATTTATTTATTTATTTTTGCGGTACGCGGGCCTCTCACTGTTGTGGCCTCTCCCGCTGCGGAGCACAGGCTCCGGACGCGCAGGCCCAGCGGCCACGGCCCACGGGCCCAGCCGCTCCGCGGCACGCGGGATCCCCCCAGACCGGGGCACGAACCCGCGCCCCCTGCCTCGGCAGGCGGACTCCCAACCACTGCGCCACCAGGGAAGCCCAAGAATCACTTTCTGAGATCGTTTGGAGGGAATGTGCATGTCTAGGTCTGTGCAGTCAACAAAGCGCCTGCAACTTGTGTCTTGGTTCTGAAGGGTACTAAGCGTGTGCGTGTCTGCAGCGCTTGAATTCTTTCTTTCCCTTGAAACAGTAGGCGCTTAGCAACTGAGTCAATAAAATAACGGACCAGTGATATTGCCGGCTGTCTGTGGGATCAGCGGTTTGTTTGCTTAAGGTGGTAACGTTTACTTAAGGTTGTATTAAAACTGTGCCAGTGAACTCAGGAACTCAGCCCTACTCCATTATCCCACCTCATTAGGAAGCGCGCTGTCCTGCGTCCGTGGATCCTCTGGGAGATGCTGGGACCCAGAGTATCTAAACAAGTATTGAAATCGGACAGTTTCCTGACTTTCTACCCAGAATAGTGAGCCGGTGTGCAGTCTGTAATGGGTGACTTCTGATTGTCATTCTGAACACGGTGGCTCTCCTGCCCTCAGTGGTCGCCTCTGCAGGGTCTGCTGAGGTGCGTGGAGCAGTCGGCCCCCAGACCGCCGGCTGGGGCTCTTTGCTGCGTTCCCATGTGTGTCTCTGTAAGCTCTGTCGGTGTCCACTTTCTGTTGGCTGTCATTCCTTGGTTTGGTCAGTATTCTATCTCTAGAAGTGCACACTCTTATTTTTGCTAATCTACTTTACCTGGGAAACCAGATTAAACTCATTAGAATTGGGATTACCAGTGAAATGAAAATATATATATTCTAGAATAACATGATTCCTTGGAAACGGTGGGTTTTGTTTTGTTTCGTTTTCTTTTTGGCATAAGGACTTGGGCCTAGTTGCCAGGCTCAGTGGGTGTATTTCAGGGTGCGTCTTACTGGGCTCTCCTGCATTTGTCACCTCTTCCATCTTTGTTCTCTATCTTCCTGCCTCCGAGGTCATTCTTTCTTGGTGACCCTGCTGACCCGGCCTCCATCTGCGCCTGGATCAGCCCTCCTCTGGGCGACACAGCTGCCAGCTCCCCCCGCTGCTGGGGCCGGGGTCCTGTCTGCGCCCTGCTGCCAGGATGAGCTCCCAGGTGCTGCTTGAAGTCTTCCTTAAGGGAGAAGAGGAGGAACCTGAATCTGCATGATAGAAAGTGTCTGAGTGTGGTTGTAGTTTGTAATTTTTTTTCTCTCCTTGACATCTTGTTAGCACGTAAAGGTAGGCTGACATTGGAAATTTGACGGAATTCCAGGTGACTCAGGAAAGCACACGTACGGCCCAGCCAGCTCGGCTCCATTTCCCAGCCCCTCGGACCTGGTTCCAGGGCCCCTCATCTGTGACGGGGGAAGCAGGTGATGTTTCCTGGCCTTTGATATGTGAACCGTATGAAATGGGATTGGTTTTTGTCTTTTGTACGTGGTAGATTTAGTAGGTATATGAGGCTGAGTTTCACTTTAAAAAGTTGCTTTTAAATTCAGATGTAATCTTTAATCTCAGCTCTTCATCAGGCACCATACTTTAAATTCAGTGTTTGATTGTGATCTAAGTGCAGCAGATAGTTCAGATGTTGTTCTACGAAAAATAACATTTTCCTCGGAAAAGTGGTAGTTTTTAGTAATTATTTAAAACTTTAATCTCCGTAGCAATGAGTCATCGTTCAACTATACGTGTCAATACATCTCTTTCAGCTGAAAATGCGCATCTCAAATGCAAGCCCGACCTAGCAGGAGTCTTTGGCCCGCCTTGCCCTGTCCCTCAAGTCGGATCATGAAGGTGCTGGGGAGAAGCCACCTGTGGGTGTGGCTCCCGTTCCTTCACCTGCTGGCCAGCGGCGCGGAGCACGAGGAAGCGGTGAGACACGCCATCGAGTTGCACCGGCGCCAAGGGGCGGCCGTCACCCAGAGGAGACAGTGGGTCCTGGACGGTTGCAGAAAGCTCTCCGGGCTTCTTCGCCAAAAGGCTGTGGTTCTTAACAAACTGAAAAGTGCAGTCAGAGCAGTGGAAAAAGACACCAGCCTTTCGGATGAAGAGAAGCTGTTTCAGGTGCACATGTTTGAAATTTTCCAGAAAGAGCTGAATGAAAGTGAAAACTCAGTCTTCCAGGCCGTCCATGGACTCCAGAGAGCCCTGCAGGGCGACTACAGGGACGTGGCCAATGTGAAGGAGAGCAGCTGGCAGCGCCTGGAGGCCCTGCGGAAGGCAGCCATCAAGGTGGGTCCAAGGCGGGGCGGGGTGCACCCGCGGAGGGGGCTCCGATCTGACCCAGCGGGCGCAGGAGAGCCGCTCCCTTGGCGCAGTCACTTAGCAGAGCCACATTTGAGCACTTCTAGGGGTCTCTCATGCTTTCTCCATGGTGGAGATCCCTGGGTATTGAAAAGAGTTACTCGTGTTCCCCCAGTGAACTGACGTGGAAATAAGCCCATTGTAATTGCCGTCAGGGTTTTGAGCTTCTGATAAGAATCACTTTTAGTGTGAAGGCTGACTTTCTTCAAGGCCCACATACTGAAAACAAAAATATTAAAGGTAGTTTTAAACAAATGTATACATTTGAATTAAGGATTTTGATGAAGGATACTCTTATTTTTAAATTTTTATTATTTTTTAAATAAATTTATTTATTTTTGTTTTTTGGCTGCGTTGGGTCTTTGTTGCTGCGCACAGGCTTTCTCTAGTTGCGGCGAGCTGGGGCTACTCTTTGTTGCGGTGCGCGGGCTTCTTGTGGCAGTGGTTTCTCTTGTTGTGGAGCACGGGCTCTAGGTGCACAGACTTTAGTAGATGCGGCGCGTGGGCTCAGTAGTTGTGGCTTGCCAGCTCTAGAGCACAGCCTCAGTAGCTGTGGCGCACGGGCTTAGCCGCTCTGCGGTATGTGGGATCTTCCCGGACCAGGGCTCGAACCTGTGTCTCCTGCATTGGCAGGTAGATTCTTAACCACTGCGCCACCAGGGAAGCCCCTGAAGGATACTTTTTTTTTTTTTTTTTTTTGTGGTACGCAGGCCTCTCGCTGTTGTGACCTCTCTCGTTGCGGAGCACAGGCTCCGGACGCGCAGGCTCAGCGGCCATGGCTCACGGGCCCAGCCGCTCCGCGGCATGTGGGATCTTCCCGGACCGGGGCACGAACCCGTGTTCCCTGCATTGGCAGGCGGACTCTCAACCACTGCGCCACCAGGGAAGCCCTACCCTGAAGGATACTTTTAAAATGATGAGAAGAAACTATTATTGCGTCAGACGTGATAGTTATATAATACTTGAAAGCTGTCGTTTAAGCCATCTATTGTGTGCCAGGCACTTTAAATATACGAAGTATCATTTCGTCTTCATGGAAAGGCTATGGCAATATTATACAGCTTAAAAAGTAAAGAAGATACAAATTATTAAACTTTGTTTTGCCCAAGTGTGGTAGTTTGGGTAGGAATGTGGTGATGGGGTAAGTAGCCCCCTGGACTCGGGCGTCCTGCCTGTTGTTGGAAACAGACCGCCCCCCCCAGCGGGATCACCGCCTCACCAGGTCCTTCGCACGGGTGGGACATTAAACTCCTTGGCGTTAAAGAGGGAGTCGCAGGGGTGTCGGTTTGCGGTAGTTTAACGGTAGAACAGAGAACAAACATGAGTTTGAGTGGCGCTGACCCCACCCGCCTGCTCTCTGCTGGTTCTGGCCTCACGGGTCTGAGGCGGTCCAGGCGCTGAGTAGAGGCCGCGAAACGGCCGAGCCTATGCCTGGGGCCACCCTCCGTTCGGCGCCCACTCCGCCTCGAACGTGAGCAAGTAGAGGGATTCGATTTGCGAGCCCTCGAGCTTGAGCATGGCTGTGTGCTGTACACGTGTTAAACTCTGTTCCCGGCACCACCCATCAACTGTGCACGTCAGTAATGCTGTCAGATTCTCCTGGAACATCTCCCCTTCGTAGCTTGGAAGTCCACTGTATTCCGCTCAGAAATGTCTAGCTAAATAGGTGCGCAGCTGGGCTTCACACGCAGTCGGCACAGTGGCTGCAACCGCATCAGGGTCGGCGGGTGGTTTTCGTGCGAAGAGAGGGCCTTCGGCGTCTCTTTACGCTGGTGTGTTACATCCGTGTGTGTAAGTAGCCTTCCTGCGGGGTTTGCAGTGCCCTGGGGCACCTGGCCTCCACTGCCGTGTTCGCAGCGGGCAGGTCGTCCAGGTTTCCTTCGTCATAAACACCACCCTTCATTTCTTGCAAATGAATAGGAAGAGACGGAGTATGTGGAACTTCTGGCAGCAGAAAAACATCAGGCTGAAGTTCTTAAAAGCATGCAGCATCGGAACAAAAGTTTATCCCTCCTGGATGAGATCCTTGAGGACGTGAGGAAGGCGGCAGACCGTCTGGAGAAGGAGACGGAGGAACGCGCTTTCGACGACAATAGGTCGGTGAGTAGCGTCCACAGCAAGGTCCCCTCCGCCTGCCGAGCCGCTGAGAGGACGTGCACTTGGGACTGTTTGCGGGTGTACGGTAGTGCAGGCTGAAAACGAAGATGAGGCTGACGCACTCGTGTGGCCCTGAAGACGTGCCCCGTTTCCTCTGCTTCCCGCCCGGCCCCGTGTTTGGTCAGCGCCCCCCCCCCCCCCCCCGCCCCGACTGCCCCGCGCCCAGCAGCTCGTCTGTCTCCCCGGCCTTGGCTCCGGTCTCAGGAAGCTGGCCCTGGATGGCCACGTTTCAGTGCAGATCTGCCCGGGAGAGGCTCGCTCCTTACAGGAAACCACCTTTGGGTCCCAAGCAGCATGTCAGAGTGAGTCCTGGGACGGACTCAGGAAAGGGTTAGGTAATGACAGCAAACCAGAGCAAGGCTGGAGAGGGAAGGGGAGTGGGGCCCGCAGTGACCCCGGGGCTGGGGAGGCTCTGGGTGTGTGAGGGCCGTGCGCCTGGGGAAGAGTGTCCTTGCTTTTACCCCGCGCACCAGGCACTCTGCCCTCCGCAACTCCGGGCTCTTCCACACTGGCCCTCCCCCGGTCCTCCCGTGGTTCAGTTCACCCTGGCACCGTCCCCGTGGGGCTGGCGCGGACCCCGTGGGGACAGGCCCAGCCCAAGACGGCCCCTACTCCAAATGCCAACGCCCCTCCCTCTGGCGTTTGCTGTGCTGCCCACAGAGCTCAGTCTGTTTGCTAGGTTGGCAGATTGGCACGAAGGACACAGCTCAGACGGAAGAGGTACAGGGGCAGGGTGTGGGGGACGGTGGCCGCTCCCCTGCCCGCTCCGGGCCTGGCAGCCTCCCCCAAACACCTCCACACGTTCAGCAGCCTGGAAGCTCTCGGAAGCTCGTGACTGAAGGGTCTTCATGGAGGCTTCGTTATTTAGGCTCCTGACAAACTCGGCCTTGAGCCCCTCTGCCCTCCCAGAGGCCGTGGTGGAGCTGCGAGTTCAGCCCTCATCACGTGGCCGGCTCCTCTGGTGACCAGACCCTCCCGTGGGTACCCGGGGGCTCTCCACCACCCCTCGCTCACCCGAGGGCAGGTGAGGTCGCGAGGGGCTTATTATGAAGGACAGCACACTCCTTTCACCTCTGCTGCTCTGGAGTGATTCGGGAACCGAGGCCAAAAGACCCAATATGGGGCAAGATGTTTGCATCGCTCTTTATCACTCAGGAGGTCCTGCGGGTGTGGGGGCTGTGGGCAGGAAAGGGGCCTGAGACCAAATACGTGTTTCTCGTTACAGACCACAGCGCCGCGCCCTGAGCCAGGCAGAGTAGGTGTTTGGGAGTAATAGAGATCCTGAACACTTCCATCCTTAAATCGCTTTTCAAGTGAAAGGCTTTTTCGAATTTTCTAATTTATTGGTCTTTGGTCACACTTGACAGAATGCTGAGAACGTTCCTGTCGTTCTTCTGTGGGGGACTTACTCTCTAACATTTGACCTTGAACTTAAACACGTCTAATTGGTTGTAGTGACACAACACTGTCATTGTTACAGGTCAGAGGGGTCAACTTTGAGGCAGTTCTGCGGGTGGAAGAGGACGAGGCCGGCTCCAAGCAGAACCTCACGAACCGGGAGGTCGAGGAGGACCTGGGCCTGAGCATGCTCATCGACTCCCAGAATAACCAGTACATCCTGACCAAGCCCAGGGACGCCACCATCCCGCGGGCAGACCCCCACCTCATCAAGGTAGCCCGCGCCTCCGCCTGGCACCCACGTCCGCTGCCTAAAAGCTGCCTTCGCTAGAATAGCTCCTTCTCGAGGGGCAGAGAGGGCCTGGCCGTGGTTTCACGTGTGGCCTGTGTCGACGTGGGGGCGGCCTGAGGTGCACACCTGCACCCTTGGAGGGAGCCGGTCTGGTGGGGGGACGTGGAATTCTTTAGACTCGAGGTCGACAGGGTTGTGGTTCGGGATCACTGTTTGGACTTGGACCGTGTGAGTGACAGGTGTGAGAGTGAGGGAGTGCAGCCTGCGCAGGGCCACATCGGTCGCTGGGTCTCCAGCTAAACTCCCTGACGCTGGAATCTGTTCAGGAGAAGAGACCGAGGCAAAGAACTCAGCCTTCAAGGTGCTGCCAGGACAGACAGCCGAGGGGCAGGTAGACATGCGGTCCCCACGGGCTTGTCCCGTGTGAGGGGCTGATCCCTGAACTGCTGTCTCGAATCCAGAGGTGAAAGACAGCACGTGTGTGGCCTTCCTTGGTTTTGACCACGTGGGGACTGGGAGGGGCTGAGTCTGAGAACGCGACTTCGTGCCCTTGGCGAGGGGCAGGGTCTCTCCACTGCGCAGTTGCCCCCCTTCCCCTTTGTACGTAGCGTAGCTTCTGGGGCGGCATCTTGAGGCCACGTGAATACCCCATTCCTCGCCACCCTCGGGCCAGCAGCCTTAGCACCGTCCACGAGTCTCTTCTGGACCGGTTCATACCCTGAAGGTTAGGTCGCCTTCGTGCCGTGGGAGCACAGTGGGGAAGGGCTCCCGGACTCGAGCCCTGAGAGGAGTCCTCGTACTCACAGTTCTCAGAGGACTGTCACGGGGTCCACGCGAGACAGACACATCGCTGTAATCGTTAGACGCTGAGGAGCGAGCCTAACCTGCTCCCAGAAGCCTCCCTCGGCTCCCGCACTTGCCTTTCTGCCCCCTCAGTGAGGCCAGGGTACCGTCCCACCCTACCTTCTCCTTTCTCTTGCTGCCTGTTATCTTATGTGTGTGTTTCTTGTCTGTTTATCCTTCTGTTAGGACATCGTCACCATAGGGATGTTGTCCTTACCATGCGGCTGGCTCTGTACAACGATAGGACTGCCGACCATGTTTGGTTACATCATCTGTGGCGTGCTTCTGGGGCCCTCCGGACTCAACAGTATTAAGGTAAGAACAAAATTGAACTGTTTAGTGTCTGTTGAACTTGAATTAATGAAGATAGTGGTTTCTTATAAATCACATCAAAGAAGATGTCTTTTAAAGTTAACTGAGGAATCTCTAAAGTGTAAGAAAGTCATTTTGTTCATTAATGAATGAGCAGCTTGACCAGACAAATGATCCTCTTCGTGTCTTTAAAATTATATTAGTTTTAAAGATTCTATTTGCAGTAATGTTATGGGCTGGATTATTCGGACACTGAAAGGAACTAAAAATCCTGGATTAAATGTATTTTTAAAACATGCTTGGAGGGCTTCCCTGGTGGCGCAGTGGTTGAGAGTCCACCTGCCGATGCAGGGGACACGGGTTCGTGCCCCGGTCCAGGAGGATCCCACATGCCACGGAGTGGCTGGGCCCGTGAGCCATGGCTGCTGAGCCTGCGCGTCCGGAGCCTTTGCTCCACGACGGGAGAGGCCACAACAGTGAGAGGCCCGCGTAAAAAAAAAAAAAACAACATGCTTGGGACTTCCCTGGTGGTGCAGTGGTTAAGAATCCGCCTGCCAAGGCAGGGGACACAGCTTCGAGCCCTGGTCTGGGAAGATCCCGCGTGCTGCGGAGTGACTAAGCCCGCGTGCCACGACTACTGAGCCCGCGTGCCACGACTACTGAGCCCGTGTGCCACAACTACTGAGCCCACGCGCCGCATCTACTGAAGCCTGCGCACCTAGAGCCTGTGCTCCGCAACAAGAGAAGCCACCACAATGAGGAGCCCGTGCACTGCAACGAAGAGTAGCCCCTGCTCGCTGCAACTAGAGAAAGCCCGCGCGCAGCGACGAAGACCCAGTGCAGCAAGAAAATAAGTAAAAATTAAAAAAACCAAAAAACCAAAAACCACGCTTAACACCCTGAGAAGCTGGTAAAGTAGTGAGCAGTGACCCAGCCTGGCTGTGGGTGTCTGGAGGCCCGGGAGGATGCGGGTGCTGAGGCTGCTCCTGCTGAAGGCTGTTTGCTGAGCAGATTGAGGGGAGCATTGTCCTGTGTTGGTGGCGCTTTTGACGGTGAGGAAAGAGTCCCAAGCCTTATGGGCTTCAAGCTGGGTCCTTGAAAAGAAAACGCAATGTGGACAAAGGGAAAGAGAGTGCCATGTAGAGGTGTCCTGGTCCCACCCCAGCGGAACCTGCAGTGCAGGGTGTGGGAAGGGGCCACGGTGTGCCCCGCCCTGCCTGATGCTTCCCTTTGGGTAGCATGGGAGTCGGTGAAGCGGGGGCTCCACCTGCAGCCTCATCCCCTCCTTGGCGTAGCCCACCCGCACCGGGTCTGGAGGGTCCTGAGGGATCCCCCCGCTGGACAACACGGGGGGGTCGAGGCGGCCTTCACACTGACTGATCCTCACAGCAGACTGTGTTGCCAGGTGAGCAGTACCTGGATGCTGCCGGCTGAGAGCCTGGACCTTGGTGAGGAGATGAGTGTAGCCGCTACCCAGCAGGGTGGCTTCTGGGAAGCCTGGTTTTAATTCAACTTTTTTTTTTTTTAACATCTTTATTGGAGTATAATTGCTTTAAAATGGTGTGTTAGTTGCTGCTGTATAACAAAGTGAATCAGCTATACATATATATATATCCCCGTATCTCTTCCCTCTTGCGTCTCCCTCCCACCCTCCCTATCCCACGCCTCTAGGTGGTCACAAAGCACTGAGCTGATCTCCCTGTGCTATGCGGCTGCTTCCCACTAGCCATCTGTTTTACATTTGGGAGTGTATATACGTCCATGCCACCCTCTCACTTCGTCCCAGCTTACCCTTCCCCCTCCCTGTGTCCTCACGTCCATTCTCTACATCTGCGTCTTTATTCCTCCCCTGCCCCTAGGTTCTTCAGAACTATTCTTTTTGAGATTCCATATATATGTGTTAGCATATGGTATTTGTTTTTCTCTTTCTGACTTACCTCACTCTGTATGACAGACTCTAGGTCCATCCATCTCACTACAAATAACTCAATTTCATTTCTTTTTATGGCTGAGTAATATTCCATTGTATATATGTGCCACATCTTCTTTATCCATTCATCTGTCGATGGACACTTAGGTTGCTTCCGTGTCCTGTCTATTGTAAATAGTGCTGAAATGAACATTGTGGTACATGACTCTTTTTCAATTATGGTTTTCTCTCAGCTTTTTAAATAGGTAGATTTTATGTGATTGAAACAGTATAAAAAGCTGTAGGTGAAAAATCTTTGCCTGACCTTGTCCCATCCCTCCCTTTCCAGAACATTTGCAAACACTGGAAGACACAAATGTATCTTCCTTTTCCTTTTTACTTAACAGCAAAGATAGCTCATAAGCAAAGAATTAAGGCTAAATAACTAGGTAATAGATCCAACTGGATACTATGAATATTGCATTTCTTAATAAATTACCTATACCATGGAAAAATAATATAATTACAGTAGATAAAAATACCAAGATCAGGACTTCCCTGGCGGTCCAGTGGTTACGACTCTGCGCTCCCAATGCAGGGGGCCCAGGTTCCATCCCTGGTCGGGGAACTAGATCTGCATGCCACATGGTGTGGCCAGAAACAAAAAACATAAACAAAAACAAAACCCCAAACAAACGAACAAAAATACCAAGATAAAATTACCAAATTAAAAATGCAAGATCATACTAGCCGAAAGTGGGAGTGGTTAATGGAGAGAGTCTAATTGTATATAATTGTACTTCAGTATTTATCTTTTCATAGTAGGGAGTTAACAGGCTTTCATTTTCTAAGTCAAGAAGTATAGGTTTAAGTATGTTACTTTGAAGTCAGGTTGCAGCCTAATTTTCAAAAGGGAAAATAAATAGTAGCAGTAAGGAAGCATAAAAAGCAGAAGACATAAAAGAATTGAGAGCAAACGTTGTTTTATAGCAAGTATATGTGGAATAAACTTCTGTATGAAAAGAGACAGGTTTGCAGGTGGTGTCAGGAAAAAAAGTACAACAAACGAGATTGAATAAAAATAAAGTGAATAAAAGGTTGAGAGTGAAAGGAGGAAATGTGCTGATAGAAAGAGGGCAAATCGGTGGTGTTCACAGCCAGCAGACAGAGGAGGCGCACGGCGGGGCCTGGGTGGCACACCGACACACGAAGGCCTGGACTCTATTTTCACGTGTTCAGGGAACGTTGAAAAAATCAAAAAGTTAGTGGCCAAAGTGCAAACCTCAACTGTAAGTAATATAAGTAGTACCAAATGTACTGGTACGAACAACACTGTCTGCTGTAGTGCAGGAACGTTGATGGTAAAAAGCAAATGAGGGGCACTGTACGTCAGGACCTGTGGGGAGTGGCCAGATGGGGTCCAGGAGAAAATCCCACACTCAGGCTCACCCAGACCCAAGGAAAGTAAAGCACTCCTGTCAGTTAAGTGTTAAACTCAGGTTTAATGCCTCCCCGTCCCCAAAGGAAGCTAATGGAAGGAAGTAATGGAAGTACCAGTGGAAATTAATGAACTTGAAAGTGCGTGAATTCATGAGTTGTTTCCTAGAAAATAAATAAAAATATTCCTCCAGCTAATCAAGAAAAAGGAAAAAAGGCACTACCGTCAGGAAGTTCAGAGTATCTCAGATATAGAGGAAATTCAGATCGTTGTTTGTTTGTTGTTTTAAATACTGGGCTTTTTGGTGGAGTCCCACTGAGTATGTTAGGACAAGATGGTTCTGTGAAGTACACATGATATCTTAAATACGTTCAGTTTTACGGTTTTAAAACTTTCTTGTTTCTCAGTCAGTTGTGCAGGTGGAGACGTTGGGAGAGTTTGGCGTGTTCTTTACTCTCTTCCTCGTTGGCTTAGAATTTTCCCCAGAGAAGCTGAGAAAGGTGAGTCCACCAGTGTGCTTGTGTCGTTGCCCCACTGAGATTAACGTGCCCTGCAACCACCGTCCACGTTCGTTGGAGACCTGCCCAGGAGATGAGGTCTGTTTAGAGTAGAATATGGTGTTGGAGTTTGATGTTATTTCTGGAACGTAAACTCCAGAAGATAAAATGTTTAAAAAAAAAGAGTGAAAATTCAGTGAATAAATGGAATTAGCTTTCAGTGGCTAATTCCAAACCGGGTCTGAGAAGTGCTGTGTTCAAACTTACTGATTTTTGAGTCCCTCCAAGAGGGTCCAACGCTGGTAGAGGCCGAAATATCATAGGGATGGAACGTTCAGTGTGTTACTCTGGGGAGAAAGTCCTCGCTTTCCTACATAAGTGGCAAATTGTGATGATTGCTGTGTCGCTGTAGATGAGAGTATCTGAAAGGTCAGTAGTATTTAAGACCATACGTATGAACAAATGCTAAAACAGTGGAAGCAACAGTTCCTCCTAAATTTGTTGACTTTTAGAATGATTACTCTGAAAGCCGGAATATTCGAGAATGGAAACAGAGTTAGGTTGGAAGTGAATTCATGGAAAGCTACTTAGTGTTTGAACAGACAGCTCACAGAAGAGGAGAAAGCTGATGAGAAAGCAGATGGGGGTGTGTGGGAAATGACAGGGAGGCTGCTGGTTACAGGAAGGGGCAGCTCCATCCAGGCCCCGTTTGCCACCAGCTTAACAGGACACTAGTGTCGAGTCAGCAGGGCTCTCAGTGACTTTGCGGGTGGTCACTGGGCGCCCTCCCACCAGGCTGATGAGAGTGACAGCTCGTGCCCCTTCTGGGGAGCAGTCCGGCAGTTGGATTCGAGAGCCTTGCCAGGTTCACGTCCTTCACTTGTGGTTCTGCTCCTGGGTTTCTAGGCAAAGGGAAGAGTCAAGCCCAAGTTTTGGTTTTTGTTTTTAAAAGTAGCCCCTAAAAGGTACTCAGCTCCTCACTGTAGCATTTTTATGGAAGATCCAAAGCAGGCTGAGTGTCTGAGGCTAAGCTGGGATGTAGCTGCTGGGTGGACTCTTACGTAGTCATTAAAAGTGTTACAAGAATGTGCAGTAACAAAGAGAAAATGTTAAATGCTGAACTTCAGAAGAAAAAGTGAGCGTATAGTGTGACTGTGGCGACACAGAAGGAGCCCAGAAGCACCAAACACCCGTGGGTGCTGCTCTCCAAGTCCTCTCTGACCACCAGCGTGCTTCCTGCAGGAAGGGAAGTGAGCTCGGCCTGAGCCTGCGCTGCCGTAGGAGCAGCTGTGCCCGGCCCTGCCCACCCCTCTCCCCAGTTCCTCCTTTTCTTCTTTCTTTTTGTTTTTTAATAAATTTATTTACTTATTTTTATTTTTGGCCGTGTTGGGTCTTTGTTGCTGCGCGCGGGCTTTCTCTAGTTGCGGCGAGCAGGGGCTACTCTGTTGTGGTGCGCAGGCTTCTCATTGCGGTGGCTTCTCTTGTTGCGGAGCACAGGCTCTAGGCGCGTGGCCTCAGTAGTTGTGGCACGTGGGCTCAGTAGTTGTGGCTTTCGGGCTCTAGAGCACAGGCTCAGTAGTTGTGGTGCACGGGCTTAGTTGCTCCACGGTGTGTGGGATCTTCCCAGACCAGGGCTCGAACCTGTGTCCCCTGCACTGGCAGGCGGATTCCTAACCACCGTGCCACCAGGGAAGTCCCGCCCCCTTTTTTTCTATTAAAGCTCCATTTGTCCATCCACTGACGACTCACTTCCTGTCAGTTTTCCTCCTCATACAGTGTCCTGAGTCAGTTCAGGGCTTTCTCCTGGTACTCTGGTATCTTTTTCATCCTTCTGGCACAATCACCTCCATGTGTTAATTTCTGAATCTAAAGTATAAAGAAAATTGGCCACTTCTCTTGGTCCTAAGGGAAGTGGCCGAATTCTTCCTGTTAATTCCGTTGAGGTGTGTGTTGTGCCTGGGCCAGAGGGGCCTGGCGAGGACCTGTGGGGTCTCCCGGGAGCGGGAGGGTCTTCCCAGGCAGCCCTGTGAAAGCGCAGCCTGGACCCCTCGGTGTTCACGTGCGTTCAGACGTTCACAGCAAGCAGCGGTGTTACCTTGCGGTTAGGAGTGCGGAGGGGCAGCGTCTGGTCCCCCCGCGTCCCTGGTGCAGCCACCTCAGCTGGCGCGTTCTCATCTGGGCTGTGAGGGGTTGGGAAGAGTCAGGTGTCCTCTGGGTCCAGAGTCTCATAGCTGTCTTCCCCAGCACTGTGGTGTTCAGGGTTAAATAAGGAAGTAACGTCATTCACCATGATGTCTGCGTGCCCGCATCAGTGTGATACGTTTTTGTGATGCTTTAGGGATTTTGCGCCGGGGGATGCAGCCTGAGGCAGGGCTCGTGGGAGCAGGTGTGTGTCGTAAGTCAGGGCAGGGGCTTGGGCCGGGACCGGCCTTATTGGGTGCCTTTGGGTCTGGGGCGAGCTGGGGTCTCTAATGTCCCCTAGCTCCGATGTCCCTGAGCGCCACCGAGCCTGGCTGCTCCCCGCCTGGCGGCCCTGACCCTTGACCTGCACCTGGAGCGCATCCCACCCCTTCGTAGGCAGGCCCATGGGCTCGGCGTGCAGAGAGTTTATATCCATTGATAACTACGCTAGTAAGTCCACGTTTATTTTGCTTTTATTTCTCAGCGATAAGTGACTGACAGCTTTAGCGCACCCTGAGGTACCGGTGGCTCTCCTGCCTTGTGGGGTACCCGTGTGGCCCTGTCACGGTGGGAGGTTACTTGGCGGGGTTTTGAAGTGTCAGCAGTTGCTGGCAGGTCCCTCTCAGTCTTCTGTGAAATCTCCTAGAGGCCTGATTAGAGACAGTTCAGAGACGCCCGAGTCTGCGAGATCCTTCCCGGGCCTTGTCACCGAGGATGCTCGTGCCCTCGACTGTCTGTCGTTTATCTGTGAATCACCTGGGCCGCTCAGGTGTGTCCCGTTTCCGCTGGAAGAGGGGGCGGAGGGGTCCCCAGCTCCAGGTGTGTTCTGAGGATGGCGGTGCACGACGCGGAGAGTGTGGAGGGCGTGCTTCGTCCCTAACCACGCCCAGCGCTCGGTGACCGCGTGTGCCCGCCCCCGCTTTTCGTGGTGTTGCGCTGGTGTGTTTGCTGCGGGGCCGGCCGTTTCCCGGGCAGGCGTGCCCGCGCTCTGCGGGGCCGCGGGCACTGAGGTGTGTGCTCACCCCTGTGCTCTCTCCCAGGTGTGGAAGATCTCCCTGCAGGGGCCCTGCTACATGACTCTGCTCATGGTGGCCTTTGGCTTGCTCTGGGGCCACCTTCTGCAGATCAGACCCACCCAGAGCGTCTTTATCTCCACCTGCCTCTCCTTGTCGAGCACACCCCTGGTGTCCAAGTTCCTTGTGGGCAGCGCTCGCAGCGACAAGGAAGGTAGGTGGCCGCGCGTTCTGAGCGTGTGTCAAGGTTAACCGACTTGAGTCCACACGCTCTTAGTGACTTTTCCCCAAGCAGGCGACATCGACTACGGCGCGGTGCTGCTGGGGATGCTGGTGACGCAGGACGTGCAGCTGGGACTGTTCATGGCTGTCCTGCCCACGCTCATCCAGGCGGGAGCCGGCGCACACGCCAGGTAGGGTTGCTGCCGTACTTCAGTTCACGGTCTGTTTTTCTGGCTTCAGATCATTTGTTTATCGAAATACCGACCTTCCTTTCCTTCTCAAGTACAAGGTTTCTTCTGCTCTGTTCCCAGTTTCTGTTGGAGGGCTCTGGGCATTCTTTCATGGTTAGTCTGCTGCCGATGGCAGGTTCTCTCGGTTTCCTCATCTGAGTCTTATCTCCCTTCCCGCTGGAGGACGTGGCCACCGGGTGTTGGTCTGCAGCAGACGTTTCTTTCTTCCAGTGCCTGGCAGTGCTGTGCTGCTTCTCCGGGGCCTCCGACGGCTTCAGTGATAAACCGGCTGTCGTTCAGATCTGTGTTTCTCCACAAGTAACGCAAGGCTGCTCTCTGGCTGCTTTCAAGACTTTGCCTTTAGTTTTCAGAAATTGAATTACGCTGTCTTGGTGTCTTAGCTTGGGCTCTTCAGCAGACACCACAGATGCGGCAGCTTACACAGCAGACGTTTAGCCTCGGGGGCTGGGCGCCGGAGATTAGGGTGCTGGTGCCCTCTCAGGCAGCTGTCTTCTCCTGTGTCTCCACGGTAGGGGAGGTGGAGAGGCTGCAGAGCCCTCCGGTCTCTCTTATAGAGGCCATTAGTCCCAGCACCGGCCCCACCTCCAGATGACTCTGGGGGGACACACACCTCCGGCCCGTAATACCTTTGGGTTTGTTCTGTGTGGCGTTCGTTCATCTCCTCGAAGCTGTAGCTCTATGTCTCTTGTCTATTCCTAGTTTAGGAATTTCGGCCATTGTTTCCTCAGGTGTTTTTTTTCAGTCCCGATTGCCCCCTCCTCGTGGGACCCCAGTGATGCGCACGTGGCTCTTCTGTTGTCCCACGGGGCTCTGAGACACTTCTTTTTCGGTCTGTTTTCTGCCTGTTGTTCAGACTGGGTAGATTCTGTCCGTTTGTCCTCACGTCCACTGGTCCCATCCTCTGTCATCTCTCTACTATTCAGCCCATCCAGCAAGATTTTTGCTCGGGTTATTACACTGTTTAGTTGTATAATTTCCATTTGATTCTTCTTTTTATAACTTCTGTTTCTTGCTGAGATTTTCTATTTTTTCATTTGTTTCAAGAGAATTTTTTAAGTGCTATTGAATCATTTTTACGATGTGGCTGCTTTAAAATCTTTGTCAGATAGATAACCCTAGTGATGACGGGTCTTGACGTTGGAGTCTCATTCAGGTTGTGGTTTTCCTGATTCTTGGTGTGCTGAGTGATTCCCAGTCGTATCCTGGACATTTTATATCTGATAACATGAGTGTCTGGATCCTTTCATTATTTTTTAAAGCCAGCAGCCCCATGTTGAGGCGTGGTTGAGGGTGGGTGTGTGTTCATCTTCCTGCCGAGCCCCGTCCGGGGAGTGTGGACAGCCTGCCTCATTGCTGACCGGCGGGGTGGAAGCGTTTCGTATTTTTAGTATTTGCCTTTTGCCAGATATTGTAATAAGTTTCAGCAATCCAAAGTGATCAAGATCTCTTCTCTGGGGAAAGTAGAAGGAGGGAGTGGTTTTTAACTGAGATTCCCAGAGGTGAAGGCTCCGGCCCTGGTGTGTGGCCACCTTGGAGCCCCAGCTCTCCATTTGCCAACCCTGCGGGCTGTGTTCTCGCCTGTAGGATGGGAACAAGGTGGAACCTGGACAGTGTGCTGGCTGTCAACAGGAGAGACTCGTAAGGCACCTGACACGCCCCTCGTATGTGCAGCTGTTAAAGGCCGTTTGTCAGGAAGGCCCTTTGTCTGTCATTTTTCTTTGATCCAAAGGTCTTTAACTGTCAGAAAAGCGACCTTTGTTGCATTAGTCCTTCTGGCTACAGATTTTCAGGGTAAGTAACTGAAAAAACATTTAGACAGAAAAAGGATTTGTAACTTTAGCTGAAAGTCGTTTGAGTTCTGTTTGGGATGTGCAGTAAGTCCTTCCCAGGAGAGGCGGGAACCCCCTTTCCCAGGCAGAATCCGAACCGCGGCCAAGAGTGTCCGGGCCCCCCGGGAACTACGGGTATCACCTGGGAACCAGGCCCCCTGCCAGGTAGACAGGTACGGCTCAGGCAGAAGACTTGGAAAGCTTTTCTTTTTATCTTCCTAATTTAAAATTTCATCCAATACTGGTACTGGTCCCGTTGATGTAATTCCTGTTTTGTCATGAGAAGCCATGTTTACCGAGAATTTTAATGACGTGGAAAAGTGCCCTGCGTTGTGTTAGGTTGTAAAAAAGAGTCAAGACCACATGTAGTATTTCTCAGAAGGAGAAACATGGAGCTGCCACGTGACTCAGCTCTTCTGCTCCAGGGTGTGTACCCCACAGGAATGGGAACACCTGTCCACAGGTGTCACCTTTGGGGGGGCGAAGGTGGCACAGCCACGTGAATGCCCCTCATGCCATGAGTTACACACTAATGGGGAAGGTGGTAAATTTTATGTTACAAATATTTTACCACAGTAAAAACAACTTGTGCGTGAGTGTTCATGGCCGCATTCGTCATGATGGCTGAGACGTGGAAACAACTCAAATGTCCATTAGCTAACAGACAGGTGAATAAAACATACAGGGAAATGTCATTCAGCCATAAAAAGGAATGACGCGCTGACACACACTACAGCGCGGATGAGCCCTGAGGACAGACGCCAAAGCCCACACCATGGTTCCCACAAACGATTCTGTTTATATGAAACGTCCAGAACAGGCAGGTCCACGGAGACAGCAGGCTGGTGGTGCTGGGGGCTGGGCTCGGGGAGTGAGTGTAAGGGGCGCAGGCTCGCTCTCGGGGATGAAATACATTCTGAGACTGTGGTGGTGGCACAGCTCTGTGACTAGAAGCCGTTGAATTGTAGACTTCAAATGGGTGAATTGTGTGAAATGAGACATGTATCAAAAAAGCTGTTAAAAATTACATACAATGTTATTTTAACTGCATAAAGGAGAAGGCGGGGGCTAGGAATGTGTGTCCCAGCGCGTCCAGTGGAGGGGTAGGTTAGGGTGAGCTTACTGTTTACTTTATTTACTTTTCTGTATAATTTGGGGAAACCTCTTTTCCAATTTTGATAACCAGGGAAAGTTTATAGTAAAAAATATTAAATAAAATCAATAGTAATGTTAATATAAGCTTTGCCTCTTAATTCAGCTTTATTCAGAACTCGTCTTGATCTTTCCTAAAGGAAAGAATTATCTTCTTCCCTCCAAATATTTCACAGGTAAAGGACAGAACACAGAGACTATGATAAAATTATGAAGTAATTCAAATTTTACTAGAATTAAAATCTTACAAAACCATGAAAGTTCTAGAAGAAAGTATGGATGAATGTTTTACCAAATATTGAAGATGTGCAAGCAGAACACAAATTCCAGAAGCCATAAAGGACGAGAAACGCGATCAGTGTCACTGAGGTTTCATACTTTGAATGTTTAAATACACACAAACACACATCCACCCACGCACACGCATGGATACACACAGACCTGCACACATACATATACACACATACATGTGTGCACACACGTATACGTGCACATACATGTACAGGAACACATTAGGTAAGCAGGCCAAAGAGAAATGGGAAGGAGATGTGTGTACACGTTCTGTCTTATTGTTTAAAATCGAAGTATAGTTGATTTTAAGACAGAGGGTTAAGTTTCTCATTTCATGAAGATCTACAAATCAATGAGAAAAACGAGACTAACGCAGTTAACAGACAGGTGAGCGCTGAGAGCGGCTAACTCAGCAACAAGCGAGTGGGAGAGCACCCCGCCCCCTGCCCCCCACGGAAGGAAGTCCGGGGGCGCCTCTCCCTGGTGGGCAGGGCCGTCTGTCAAGGGTGGACGTGGACGGCGCACGAGCTCCCCCACACGCCGCCCCCAGTGTGGCTGAGCCTGGACGACCCATTCCCGGGTCCAGCCCAGGAGACGTGGCCCCGGCCCTCGGGTCACGGACGTCAGACCGCATCCCCACGTGTTGCTTTGGCCTCTGCAGCCCACTGAATGGGATGAGTCAGGGGTCACTGGGGTACAGGGGGAAGGGGCGCCCGGTGCCGGCCCTGAGGGTCCGGGTCGCGGGCGGTGGGTGAGGAGTTCGGCGTCAGCTGCCGGGCTGTGGGGGCCTGGCTGGGACTTCGCGCAGGTTTCTCTTCCTGCCGAGGCCACAGACCCCGCCTTCTCCCCTGGGCTGTCATCCTGAGCCTTAGCCGTGGGTGTTCACAGAGGCTCTGCTGTGACGCCCTGAGGCATCACACACCCTGGGACGTGTCTGGGCTGCTGGTCTAGGCCTGGCTGCAGGGGCGAGTCCTCTCTTACCACCTGATTTATATTCTTCCATCAAGAGCTCTTAAACCAGAATTTTGGACTGAAGGGTTTCCTAAATGTGATGGGGAACTGGGGTTAAAAACTGTGTATGTTACCATGAACACGACAGATGCACAATAATGCCTATCTTGTGAAGGTCATTAGGTTGAGATCTTAACAATATATTGAGATCTGAGTAGCATATTCTAAAAAGGGCTTCGTGCAGAAGCCTTTTCTCCGTGACTAAGTAGCAGAAAATTCAGAGTTCTGGCTTGGGCTAAGGGAAGGCTTTTCTGAAAGTCGCTGGCATCCCCCAGTCACGCTTTGGTGGGGAGCCTGCAGTGTCGTGTTACAGAGCGACTGTTGCCTTACAAAGAATTTCAAATGGGGGTTAATTCCTAGTGAGGACTTTTATCATCTGTCATCGACGGAGACACATAAGCTGTCAGTCACGAGTCATTACATCCTATAAAATGTACTTACTCCAAAGTATTAATTGCAACACAATTCAGCTTCTATATTCAAGTAACTTAATTTCTGAGGTTAATGTTTGATGGATTTTATTCTAACATTTAGAAATGAAAACGTCTGCGATTTGGGTCATTTATTTTGTAATGCTAAAAAGGAATGAAAGGTCATTTCGTTGGACTTGAGCGTATTCTGAGGAGAATCAGGCGTCTCCCTCTCTTTCCCAGCGTCGCCATGGAGGTCCTGCGGGTCCTGGGCCTGGTCGGGCAGGTCCTCTTCTCGCTTGCTGCGGTTCTCCTCTTCTGTCTTGTCGTGAGGACCTACCTCGTGGGACCGTACTGCCGGAGGCTGCACGCGGAGAGCAAGGGGAACAAGGAGGTCCTCATCCTGGGAATCTCCGCTTTCACCTTCCTCATGCTGACGGTAAGGCCCCGAATGCCCGCCGCTTACATCGCCTGACTCATCCTCTGTTCACCGAGAGCTTGTGATCGGTCCTTTCTCTTTCATTTTACTAACAGTTGGCATCCGTGAGACGCTTGTGGGTGTTTTATCCGCGCACAGTCGTGCTGCCTGGCGCTTCTGCCCGCGCTCTAGGCTCTCTGCTGGGATGGTGTTTGTGAGTGTGAAACCGTGCGAGTGTGTCTTAGACGCTTTGCATCCGAAGCAAGAATCACAGTTTAAAACGACTTTTTGTTCTGTTTGATGAGAACAAGCTAGTGAGCAGCGTAACTTCTTTCACTGTAACGTGAAAAGCTCACCATAGAGGCTTGTTTGGGAGGCGGCCGTCCCAGTTAAGGGACAGGCTTCTCATGGGAGAGCAGGGGAGGGGCCGGAGACCCCGTAAACAGTCCCAGCTCTGGGGGCATCACCTGCACGGAAGAGCTGCGCCCCTCGACGTGCGCCGGAGAAGTGAAGACCCGTGTTCACGTGGAAACTGACGTGTGAGCGTGACAACAGCTGTGCTCCCATCGGCCCAGACCGCCCAGATGGCCTTCCTCAGGCGCGTAGTTCAGCCAGCCACGGCCCTCCACGCCAGGGCAGCCACCCAGCTTTGAACCGTGGGTCTGTGAGTCGCCGGAGAGCTGTGCTGACTCGAAAAGCCAGTCCCCAAGGTCAGGAGCTATGTCACTCCACTTCCGTGCAGTTCGTGAAGACAGATCAGAGATGGGGGAAGGCCGCTGGCCGGGTGCTGAGGAGGGAGGGCGGTGGGGAGGACCCCGGAGGTCACGGGCGGCCCACGTGGCTCCACGGTGTCACATCCACGGGACTCGTGCTGTGACTTGGGAAGATGCTGCCGTGGGGGAGCCCGGGGGAAGGTACCGGGGTCTCTGGATGACTTCGTAGAACTGCACATGAGCCTACAGTTAGGTCAAGAGAAAAGTTTAATCCTATAAAGGACACTGAGGAAAAGAACTTCCTTACACAGTTGCGTTGCCTGCTAGTGTCTCGTAATCTTGGGAGAAGACTGAGGTTTGCTTTTGCTCAGAGCCGTTCACGTATGTGACCGACTTGGGTTTTGTGCGTTGCTCCGCCCCATCTGGAGTGTCCTCTGGAATGGCACCCAGCAGAGTGCTCTGACCCGGCGCTCCGTGCTGCCGCCCAGCGGCACTTGAGCCGAAGCAGCCTCGCTCTGCGGCCCGTGTGTCCCGAGTGCCTGCGCGGGTTCCGGGCGCTGGGGGAGGCATCTAGCGCCCGAGGCCGCCGCTCACTCGCGCCGTCTGTGCTTAGACGTTCCGGGCCGTGGGAGTGAGGCTGGACGTGCGGGTCTAGGCCCGGGCCGTGTGGGCCTGCGTGACCGCAGCTGGTTTCCCCAGGTGGCCGTGCCCTTCTCCCCGCCCAGCATGTTTCAGAGGCTGACCCCAAGCTGTAGCCCGTGCCAGTGCTTCATTCCTTCCCACGGCTGAATGGTATTCCTTGTCAGATACAGTTTTGCTAATGTCTTGCAGTTTGTGACTTGCCTTTCACTCTCTTGACGACGTGTTTTTGAACGGAAGTTCCTAATTGTAGCGTGGTGCTGTGATCGTTCTTTAAGGGCAGCACTTCAGGGTCCTGCGTGACACGTGTTTTCCGGCTCCAGGTCACGGAGATGCTGTGTGTTGTCCTCTGGAAACGCACTGCTTTCTTTTCTCACTGAGACCTGCCATCCACGGGAGGCGAGTTAGCGCGGGGTGGATGGCCGTGGTCAGGACCTGTTCTCCACGAGCGTCTCCTCACCCCCGTGAAGTCGAAGTCGAAGGTCACAGCACAGAAGCCGCGTGGCCGAGCATGGGTGGCCCAGACGCCCTGCTGTCCCCAGGTGGGCGGGCGGCCAGCCCGGCCCCCTCTCTGCAGGCTGTCTGGTCGTGGTCTTCTGGGTCACGGGGATGGGTTCAGCTGGTCGGCTTCCAGGCACAGGGAGTTCTGTGACTGCTCCCGTAACGCTAGGCGCCCTTGGTTCCCCGCGTCCGTGTCCGCGCTGCCCGGCGTGTGTCACATGTGCGGCGGCAGCGAGCGCTGTGTCGGATCCGCTCCCAGGCATCTGATGGGCTCTGACACGGTCGTCAGCAGGGCTTCCTGGAACATCGTCCATCTGTCTTTGCTGCTCTCGTCACTGGATTTACCTCCCCGAGTTAAACACCGTGTCCGCTTCCTTCCTCTAGGCGCTGGCCAGGGTGGGGGTGGGGGAATAGTTTTGTGTGCCACGTGTTTAATGCCAGGGGAGTTGGGCTGTTTATTGATTCAGGGTAAAGAAAGTGTGTCACAAATTCTTAGATCTTGGGAAATAGTCCCACTCAAAACGTCTGCAGCAGTCTACACGAACGATGGTTGCAACTGTTGTATGACCGTTTCCTCTCGCTCGTGGTCAGTGAGCTGACGTCCCCTGCTGTGCCTTCTGTGGGGTTCTCCTGGGACGCCGCAGGGGCCTGGGCGGGGGCAGGGAAGCTGGCTTGTCGCAGTTTTATGGGGACATCCCGCCGCGTCCAAGAGGCCCTCTCGTGTGTCCTCAGCAGAGTCACTGGCGGGGTGCACCTGGCGTGACCTGTGTCCTCCTCCCCTCAGGTCACCGAGCTCCTGGACGTGTCTATGGAGCTGGGCTGCTTCCTGGCCGGAGCCCTGGTGTCCTCCCAGGGCCACGTGGTCGCTGAGGAGGTCGTGTCCTGCGTGGAGCCCGTCCGCGACTTCCTGGCCATCGTGTTCTTCGCGTCCATAGGTGACCCTCCTCCTCCAGGGGTGACACTCCCACTGGGTCTCATCTGCTCACACGTGTTTCTACTTAGCTTGTGCCGCAAAAACAGTCCCCATGGCGACTAGGGTCTGAGGGACTCTACCTTAGAAGGAGGGAAGGTTTGAGCTGAGGGACGGGGGCTCCTGACTGGTGGTCCTGAGGGTCCACCGCTCAGCAGGGTGGCAGGCCCACTTCAGCACGTCCACATCAAGTGCAGGAAGAAATTCTAATTTTAATACAAAAAATCAAACTAGTGTGTCAAGGCTGCTGCCCTGGGAATGTCCCCGTGGAGGGGGGCGGTCCCACTCGTGGTCACAGCACGGCCATCTGGCCTCTCGCTCACACCCTGCACCGCTCGGTGGGTCCAAGAGCCCCAGAGACTCTGGGTGCCTCGAGAGGCAGGTTCTGAAGCCCGTGGAAACAGGGCGGGGAGCACCGAGTCACCCGGCCCACTGCTCGGGGTCTCGGGGTGGAGTGGGTGGGAGACACCCTGCCCCTTCCCGTCCTGGCGGAGGAGCCTGTGGATGTAGGGGTGGCAGGGAGGCCGGCCGCCCAGCCCAGACGATCGCCCGTGCCCGTCCCCCAGGACTTCACGTGTTCCCCACCTTCGTGCTGCGCGAGCTCGCCGTGCTGCTGGCCCTCACGCTCTCGGTGGTGGCCATGAAGGTAGGGCCCCTGCTTGCGAGTCCGCCCTGCCTTTGCTTTCCCCTGTCACACCACGTGCCCCGCTTCCTGCCTGTGTGTGCCCCCCGCCCAGCGCAGCCCGGCAGCTGGGGCGCCTTGGATCGGGATGGCCCTTCGGCTCAGTTTGTGTTGAAAACGGGGGTTTCAGAAGCTGGGACTGGAGAAACCGCTCTCTGGATCCTCCAGTGACACCCTTGCTCTGTAATTTGACTTCTAAGTGAGTCTAAAGAACCGCAACCCGGCTCTGGTGACGCAAACGTACCTTTTCACGGCCACTGAGAACTATTTCGCCACTTTCCACTTGTCTGATCTCTGTGACTACAAATTGTTGAGGTGCCCGTGTCAGCGTGGGATTCTGGGAGTGGGCGTGGCCTGGGTAGTGGCCGCTGGCTTTGCGGATGAGAAGGGGCGGTGCCCCGATGGCGGCTGAACTGCGCTGCCCGCCGCAGGCTGCTTTCCTCCGCTTTCTTTACGTTGCGTTGAAAACAAAGTTTCCATTCTGAAGGCTGCACGATACTCGTTTGGCGGGAGGGCCTTGGTTTTCCCCGGGGTGTCTCCGTGCATCCTCCCACGCGGTGCTGGGGCGGCCTCCCCCCACCCCGGACCCGCCCTGCTTCCTGCGGGCGGTGCTCCGGGCCCGGCCTGGCAGAGCGTGACCTGCCGCTCTGCCAGTTCGCCCTGGCAGCCCTGGTCCTGTCTCTGCTGCTGCCCAAGACCAGCCAGTACGTCAAGTGGATCGTGGCCGCGGGGCTGGCCCAGGTCAGCGAGTTCTCTCTGGTCCTGGGGAGCCGGGCGCGCAGAGCACGTATCATCTCTCGGGAGGTGAGTCTCTGCCCGGCTGGTGGAGCGGGGTTGTTAGGGGCAGTAGGGCTGGGGTGGGGGGGCGCCCCAGTCCCCGGGACCTCTTGGGGAAGGGGGCGCCCTCGTCCAGGCCGGGCACCAGAGGCTCGCACGCCGTGATGCGGAGACACGCCCCCGGCCGCGCTGACGCCCCGCCCCCGGCAGGTGTACCTCCTCATCCTGAGTGTGACCACGCTCAGCCTCCTCCTGGCCCCGCTGCTTTGGCGAGCGGCCGTCGCCAGGTGTGCGCCGCGGCCCGAGAGAAGGTCCAGCCTCTGAGGACCGCAGCCAGGCGACCGGCCGGAACTGGCACCGCGTTCCCGGACCTCAGAGTCTCCCGGAACCCGCCTCTGCGTGCAGTGATTATGCACCGTGTACATGTAACTCTGCGTTTTACAAATCGCCTTGACTCCTTTGCCTGGATGTGCCTTTTCTTCAGAAATTAATGTCAACTTTCTATTGTTATTTCATCAGTTCATGTTTTTTTGGTAAGGAAAAAAACTAGGAGGCTTTTTTATTTATTGTACAACTTGTAAACCGTTGGTCGATGTTTGTTATTAAATGTTTCTGTGACGTGAGCTTTTAATTCTCAGAATGTGTTTGGAAAGTTACTTTTAATCCTTAAAGTCTATGTTTTCTAAAAGGAGACAAGTTCTTCTAAATGTCTTTTGCTTTTTATTACAATTTTAAACAATACTTTCATGTCAGTTTTTATCAGGTAAATCATTCTTTTAAAATATTTGGTTTTGAATCACAAGACTATGCATTCCTTAATAAATATCATTTATGATCAGTATAATTAATTGAAATTTATTGAAAACCTGTCTTTTTAATTAGATTTTTATGTTGAACTAATCTTTGTCAGATTTTAAAATTAAGATGCAAAAAAAAGGTGGGCGGGAGCTTCCCTGGCGGTCCAGTGGTTAAGACTCCATGCTTCCCCTGCAGGGGGTGGAGGTTCGATTCCTGGTCAGGGAACTAAGATCCCGCTTGCAGCATGGTGTGGCCAAAAAAAACAAAAGAAAAAGAAAATTAAGGTGTGTCATCTATTACCTCACTTTTATAGAGGCTAAATGAACGCAGAGCTGCTTGTACAGGCTGAGTTCTGACTTTGAATTCGAAAAGTGTGTTGGTGATTACGTGCCCTTTTTTTTTTTTTTTTTTTTTACTTTTGATGATTTTTTTTTTCATTCCATATATTATCCAGTCTCACATGCTCACAGTGGGGTCAGCAATTACAACAGCCTCCTTGTCTCCCAGCTCTGACGAGACAGAGCGGCAAGACAGCCACAGCTGCGGCCAAAGTGTGCCCCATTTTAGAAAACCACACAGCTGAAGATCTGATCCTTACACACATTTCCCTAAGGGGCACCTAAGTTGAGTTTTCCTATAAATACTGCCTTTAAGGGCCCAATGATTTGTCCAGAACACTTGGTGTAGAGGGACAGAGATGTTAGGTGTGATTACGGATCGCAGATGTAAATTATGGGTTGCAGTAATACTAACTAAAACACATTAAGGTGAAGTAAATTGTATCTAGTCTGAAGTAAATCAATGGAGAAATGATGTAAACGTGCTTATTTTTAGAAACTAGCATTGGTTCTATTCATTTTTAAATCATTCCACACGGCGCCATTCCCTCGGGATCCTTGGGCGGAGTGGGAGGTGTTAGCTGAGGCACCAAGCCCTCCTGCCTTGCCTGTAACCCTGCACCGTGTCTGTCTGTGTGCCTCTCCCTCCGGCGTTGTTCTGTTTTCTCTTATATCTCCAGCACCCACAGCAGAGCTGGGACCTCTTAAATTTTGTTGAATGAAACCTGTCTGATGTGCTGACATAAAGTTCTCCCTGAAATGTGGAACTAACATCACTCTGTGAGACTGAAGTAATTAATAAAGATGCAACTTCGTGACAAGAGGAAATGCTGTTAGAAAAGCCCTGCTCCTTGGAGAGGTCTAGACCATCAGGACGCCCCAGAGCCGTGGGGGCTTACCCCACCAGGCCCACTCTGCTCCAGCCTGCTCCTTGGAGAGGTCTAGACCATCAGGACGCCCCAGAGCCGTGGGGGCTTACCCCACCAGGCCCACTCTGCTCCAGCCCCAGGATTGGCCTCGCCACCTTTTACTCACCGGTGTCTTCACCCTCACCTCTCTTGGTCCTTACCATCTGTAAACTTGCTCCAGTCTGCCCCCATGGTGAACTCACAGAGCCCTCTGTCAACCCCTGTCCTCTCTCTCCCCTCACCTGCAGACTCGCAGAAGGCTCAGAGCCCTTCTAACCCCCGCACCTGGGGCTGCAGACCACCTGCCTCCCAGATACCAGCATTGACCCATCACCATTTCCTCTGGGCCTGTGTGTGGCCCAGCAGTGATGAAAGGAAAAAACGTACAACTCAGAATACTCTACTTGGTAACGCTGTTATTCAGATTTGAAGGAGAAATGAAGTTTTGCAGATAATCAAGACATTCTCCAATTTAGATCACATGCTAGGCCACAAAACAAGTCTGCCAAAATTTAAGAAAATTGAAATCATATCAAGCATCTTTTCCAACCACAACAGTATGTGACTAGAAAGCAACCATGAGAATAAAAACTGCAAAAACACAAACACATGGATGCTAAACAATGTGCTACTAAAAAACCAGTGGGTCACTGGAGAAATCAAAAAGGAAATTTTAAAAAAATACCTGAAGACAAATGAAAGTGGAAACACAATGATCCAAAAATCTATGAGATGCCGCAAATGCAGTTCTAAGAGGGAAGTTTAAAGTGATACAAGCCCACCTCTGGAAACAAGAACAATCTCAAATAAACAATCTAACCTTACACCTAAAGGAACTAGAAAAAAGAGCAAACCCCAGAGCTAGTAGAAGGAAAGAAAAAGAGCAGAAAGAGAGAAGAAAAGATGAAGAAAAGAGAGGAGGCCCAAATAAAATCAGAAATGGAAAAGGAGAAGTTACAACCAACACCACAGAAATACAAAAGATTGTAAGAGATGACTATAAATGATGATACACCAATAAAAAGGACAACCTAGAAGAAATGGATAGATTCCTAGAAATGTACACTCTCCCAAGACTGAATCAGGAAGAAATAGAAAATACGAAAAGACAGATGACCAGTAATGAAATTGAATCAGTAATCAGAAAGCCCACAGGAAACAAAATCCAGGACCAGATGACCTCATGGGTGAATTCTAACAAACATTTAAAGAAGAACACATATTCTTCTGAAACTATTCCAAGATATTGGAGAGAGAGGAACACTTCCAAACTTATTCTGTGAGGCCAGCATCACCCTGATACCAAAACCAGACAACAATATTCCAAAAAAAGAAAATTACAGGCCAATATCACGGATGAGCATAGATGCAAAATTCCGTACAAAATATTTGCAAATGAATTTGCAAAATCCTGGACAAAATATTTGCAAATGAATTCAACAACACATTAAGAGGATCATACACCATGATCAAGTGGGATTTATCCCAGGGATGCAAGAATGGTTCAATATCTAAATCAATTAATGTGATATACCACATTAACAAATTGAAGAATAAAAAAAACACAAAACATGATCATCTCAATAGATGTAGAAGAAGCTTTCGACAAAATTCAATATCCATTTATGATAAAAACCCTCAACAAAGCGGGTATAGATTGAGCATACTTCAACAGAACAAACACCATATATGACAAGCCCATAGCTAATATTATACTCAACGGTGAAAGCTGGAAGCATTTCTACTAAGATCAGGAACAAGACAAGGATGCCCACTTTTGTCATTTTTATTCAATGTATTATTGGAAGTACTAGCCACAGCAATCAGACAAGGAAAAGAAATAAAAGGCATCCAAATTGGAAAGGAAGAAGGAAAGCTCTCACTGTTTGCAAATGACATGATACTATATGTAGAAAATCCTAAAGATTCCACCAAAAACCTATTGGAACTAATACACAAATTCACTAAAGTGGAAAGATACAAAATTAATATACAGAAATCTGTTGCATTTCTGTACATTAACAGTGAACTACCAGAAAGAGAAATTAAGAAAACAATCCTATTTACAGTTACATCAAAAAAAGAATAACATACCTAGGAATTAATCTCACTAAGGAAATAAAAGACCTGTACTTGAAAAACTATAAGACGTTGATGAAAGAAATTGAAGACAACACACAAATAGATATTCCATGCTCGTAGATTGGAAGAATTAATATTAAAATAATCATTCTACCCAAGTTTATCTACAGATTAAATGCAATCCCTATCAAAATACCAATGACTTTTTTTTTTTTTTTTTTTACAGAACTAGAACAAATGATTCTAAAACTTGTGGAAACATAAAGACTCCAAATAGCCAAAGCAATCTTGAAAAGGAAGAACGAAGCTGGAGGTGTCATGCTCCCTGATTTCAAACTATACTACAAAGCTGCAATAAACATGGTACTGGCACAAAAACAGACACATAGATCAGTGGAACAGAATAGAACCCAGAAATAAACCCATACTTACTTGGTCAATTCATCTGTGACAAAGGAGGAAAGAATATATTATGCAAGGGGGAAAAGACAGCCCCTTCAATAAGTGGTTTTTGGGAAAACTGGAGAGCTACATGCAAAAGAATGAAATTAGAACATTTTCTTACACCGTATACAAAAGTAAGGTCAAAATGGACTAAAGACTTAAATGTAAGACCTGAAACCATAAAACTCCGAGAAGAAAACATAAGCAGTGCACCCTGTGCCATTGGTCTCAGCAATAATTGTTTGATCTGTCTCAATGCAAGGGAAACAAAAGAAAAATAAACAAATGGGACTACATGAAAGTTAAGGAAACTGTCAACAAAATGGAAAGGTAACCTACTGAATGGGAGAAGATATTTGCAAACAATGTATCCAATAAAGGGTTAATATTCCAAAATATACAAAGAACTCATACAACTCAACATCAAAAAAAGAATAAAACAGATTAAAAAATGGGCAGAGTATCTGCATAGACATTTTTCCCAGGAGGACATACAGATGGCCAGCAGGCACTGCTGGTCAACATCACTAACCATCAGGGAAATGCAAATCAAAACCACAAATGAGGTAGCATCTCACACCTGTCAGAATGGCTGTTGTGAAAAAGACTACAAATAACAAACGTTGGTGAGGATGTGGAGACAAGGGAAGCCTTGTGCACTGTTGGTGGGAGTGTAAATTGGTGTAGCCACTATGGAAAAGAGTATGGAGATTCCTCAAAAAATTAAAAAGAGAACTACCATACGACCCAGCAATTCTACTCTTGGTATGTAACCAAAGAAAACAGAACACTAATTCAAAAAAATACATGCACCCGTATGTTCATTGCAGCATTATGTACAGTAGTCAAGATGTGGAAGCACCCTAAGTGCCCATCAATAGATGAATGGATAAAGAAGATGTGTTGTTTTTATGTACAATGGAATAATACTCAGCCATAAAAAGAATGAAGTCTTGGCCATTAGTGAGAACACAGATGGAACTAGAGGGTATGCTGAATGAAATATGTCAGAGAAAGACAAATACTGTATGGTTTTACTTATATGTGGACTTTAAAAATGAACAAACATGACAAAACTGAAACAGAGTCATAAATACAGGGAACAAACAGGTTGCCAGAGGGGAGGAGCGTGAGGGAATGAGTGAAATAGGTGACGGAAATTAAGAGGAGCAAACTTCCCATTATAAAATAAGTGAGTCATGGGGCTGAAATGTACAGCGTGGGGCACAGAGTCCATAACTATGTAACACCTTTGGTGACAGGTTGTGGCTAGACTTGTGGTGGTGATCAATTCATATGCACACAAATACCAAGTCACTATCTGTGCACCTGGAGCTAACATCGTGGTGTTCAGTAAGACAACAGCCATACCACAGGACAAAGACTAGCTGCGGCAGGATCCCCAGGAGTGATGAGCACTTAGATCAGAGGGGAAGGTGTGACCATGTAGCATCATACCAGCCCTTAGCAGTCTGGCCAGACTCCCACACGGAAGAGAGAAGTTTTTACCTTGTTGAGGGCACTGATATGCCATCAGCTTTAACATAACCGTCTGGGATAGTCTGCATGGATATGTAGGCAGACAGCTAAGGCACGACCTGAGAACGCCTCTACACCCCATGGCCCTCAGTAGAGAAAGCACAGACTGGAGTCCAGTGTACAGGTCAGAGCATGCAAGTACCTAACAGATATACTTGTGTGTGTGTATATATATTGTTCTATTAATGTGATACATTACATCGATTGATTTTCTTATGTTGAACTATCTTTGCATTCCTGGAGTAAATTCCCCTTGGTCATGGTGTATAAGTTGATGAAAAATATGAATCTACAAATCCAGGAAGCTCAATGAACTCAAAGTAGGGTAAAGTCAAAGAGATCCACACTGAAACACGTTATAATCAAACTCAAAAGACAAAGACTGAGAATCTTGAAAGCAATGAGATGTGACTTATCACTTACAAGGGATTCTCAGTAAGATTAATAGCCAGTTTCTCATTAGAAGCCATGGAAGTCAGAAGGCAGTAGAATAACGTATTTGAAGTACTGAAAGAAAAAAAAAACAACCTGCCAATCAAGAATTCTATATCCAGCAAAACTGTGCTTCAAAAATACGGGAGAAAGTAAGCTATTCCCAGGTAGACAAAAGCAGTGGGAGTTCATTTCCACTAGAGCCATTCTACAAAAGATGCTATAGGGAGTCTTTCCGGTTGAAATGTAAGGACACTAGACAATAACCAGAGGCCATAGGACGAAGTAAAGACCTACGTGAAGGGTAAATACACAGGCTAATGTAAAAGCCAATATTGTTGTATTTTTGATTCTCAACTCCACTTTTTATTTTTCCTACATGACTTAAATGGCAAATGCATAAATATAAATGTTATTGAAAAAATAATGTATAAATATGTATTAATATGAATTAAATTCCCATATCACAATACATAGATTGGCAGATGGATAAAAAGTAGAATACAACTATATGCTGTCTACAAAAGACTGACTCTCAACCTAAGGACACACAGGTTGAAAGTGAAAGGATGGAAGGTTTTACCTGCAATTTGTAACCGAAAGAGAGAAGGGGTAGCTGTACTAATATCACACAAAATAGATTTTAAGTAAAAAGTTGTTACAAGAGACGAAGAACGTTATAGGATTATAATAATGATAATATAAAGTCTCTTGTCACTTGTCACAACGACAAAAGGGTAAATTCGCCAAGAAGATATAACAGTTATAAACGTACATATGCTAAACATCAGAGCTTCTAAATATACGAAGCAAACACTGACGGAATCGGAGTATAGGCAGCATATACCATAATATAGGGGATTTCAACACCCCACTTTCGACAGCGGATAGAACACCCAGGAAGAAGCTCAGCACGGAAGCAGCGGACTAGCACGGCGCCATAGAGCACTGCGACCCCACTGACATACGTAGAGCACCCCCCCAACAAGAGCAGAATACACATTTTTCTCAAGTGCACGTGGAACACTCACCAGAGTTGGGGCCTTGGAGACGTCGCCTCCACTTTGTGAGGCAGCAGTGCGTTAAAGAATGCATCGTACTCGGAGTCTGTTTACTCAGGCGCCCCTAGTTTCTCACCAGCTCAGAAGCAGGGGCAGTCCACTGGAGAATTTTAAGCAGGAAGCGTCATGGTCTACTTTCCGTTGTCTGTAGTGAGGGGCGAGGGCAGGTGCACAGAGGTGTGGGTGGTGGTACTGACTGCAGTAGGAGGTGGTGGGTACCTGGAGGAGGTTACTCACCCGGCCTGGGCCCGTGGAAGAGGCACAGCTGAGGGGCCCTGCAGGAGCCATGGACAGAGGGGGTTGCAGCCACCAGCCAGTGTGGCCAGGGAGGAAGAGGGTCCAGTGACCGCAGGGCGACAGGTCGGGGTGGGGGAGGGGTGGGAAGAGCCCTCCAGGGACCAGGTGGGGATGGGGCAGGACCAGCAGGTCTTCCTTCCTGGGAGTGCGTCCTCTGTCTTCCTCTGGGGACTGAGCTCCCAGAGCACCCCAGCCCCTGCACGCCGCCCACGGCACGGGCACGTTTTCAACCCGAGCGTGTCCGGGTGCTGGTCTTGTGCCCTGAACGTCTGTCCGTGTCTCACTGTCATGTTCCTCTGCAACTCGACCGTCAGGAATGCTTGCCCCGACCTCCCTGACCCATCCCGTCTGTCCAGCTGCCCAGCCTGCCCACATCCACCTTCCCGGTCCTCGCCTGGCGCCTGTGAATCTGGGCCGGGGGCTGCCCCTACCCCTTCCCTCAGCATCCACCGGTGCAGCTCTTGGTAGCAAACACTTGCGTTTTGGAGGCTGTTGGTGTCTGAAGCAACTCCCTATAGTGAGGAAATGTGCCCTCGTTGACACTGGCAGGAGGCGGGTGCCACGTCCCACCCTGGGAGCCCGAGAGGCACCGCCACCAGGAGCTGGAGAGTAGAGGAGGCCCACCCAGGCCGAGGCACCTGTGCACACTTCTGACTCTGGATCAGGAGCTCTGGCTGGGTGCCTCCAAAGCCCTTCCAGCCTCCACGGCCCCATCTGTGCGCCGGTGCTGCTGGGTGGGCGTCCGTGGGCGCCCAGCTTCCTCGGCCCTTGTTGTTGTTTCTGAGTCCAGACCTCAAGTGACCCCTGACCCCTGGCCCTTCTCGGTCAGTCCCCAGAGCTGTGCTCTGCAACCTCTCCTCTGCCCACCACGTGCCTTACTTCCCTGAAACACAAATCTCTCTTCATCGTTCAGAACAAACTGATAATTGTCTCCTAACGCCCACTCTCTGCCCCCTTTTTTTATAGAGGTTGAAATGCTTGGCAGGTGAGGGACCCAGAATGATGACTGCATTTCTAGCATCACTCACAGCCAGGTGTGGCCCCAGCTAAGCCAGTAGGACTGTTACGGTCTGAATGTTTGCAGCCCCAGTGAGGTGTGAAAGGTGACAGGTCATGCCACTCCTTCGGGAGAAGCTCTGGGAACAGGGCAGAGGCTTACCCTTTCACCTGGGAAAGCTACATGCGTAAAGGAACTCTGTCTGTCCCGGGGGACGCAGGTGAGGAAGTCAGGAGAAATGTGTGTGAGTGAAGGGGGCTGGGGTGTAACCTGCACGGGCACCTTGCTTGTCTCCTGCATCTCCCTGTCACCTCCCGCGCACCCTTTTCCTTTGTCTTTAGCTGGACGTGGTCTTTAAGCCTGAGTTCTAAGCCACTCTGGGAGTTACTCATCTTCCGCTAGGTGCTCCCCTGTACACACGAGGTACACACGTTCACCTTCTGCTTTTCTCTTGTTGATCTAAGGGCCACAGCCTAGAACTTAGAATAGAGGGGAACTTATTTTTCTTCTGCTACAGGCGGTGTTTGGAGGTGGGGGTCTTTAGGGGGTAAGGAGGTCATGGGGCAGAGCGCTACAAATGGGATTAGTGCCCGTGTTAGAAGAGGCCAGGGAGCCAGCTCACCTGGTCTGCCCTGTGAGGGTAAAACGAGGCAGCCGTCTGTGAGCCAGGAAGAGGGTCCCACCAGAACGGCACAGGCTGGCGCCCTGATTCTGGATTCCGGCCTCCGTAACCATGAGAAATAATTTCTGTTGCTTATAAGCCACCAGTCTGTCGTGTTTGGTTGTAGCTGCCCTGCCCGAGACACGGATGTAAGCAGCTACAGGCATTTTCCAAGATGTGTCCTTTTCTGCATGTGCAGGAACACACACGTACTCAGGTGTGCACGTGCACGCTTGCACACACACACCTCAGCTGGTCATAGCCCATCTCAGTGTCACCTTTGCTGCGAAGCACTCCCTGACTGCCTGCAGGGGACATAATCGCTCCTCGCTCTGTGCTTCCACAATTCCAGTTTCCAATCATGAAGGGAGCCTTGCCCCCGAACGTTGTATTTCATTTGTGCCAGTCTGTCTCTCCCGTTCGACTCTCAGCAATCCTGTATCTTCTTTCTTTCTTTTTTGGCCGTGCCGTGCAGCTTGAGAGATCTTAGTTCCCCAACCAGGGATTGAACTCTTCCCCCGCCCCACCCCTGCAATGGAAGCACGGAATCCTAATCACTGGACCGCCAGGGAATTTCTAATCGTGTCTTATTAATCTGTGCAGTGTCAGCACTCAGATACTACCTGGCACATGTTCAGGCCTCAGAACTGTTAGGTGAGTGAGGAATGTAGGACAGGTAAAGCTTCTGAAATTGTGGCTTGTCTTCTTATCAAAGAACTATATTTCTATCTACTTATTTCTCAGCTAAAGGAATCTGAGCATCGGAGAGGCTGAGATTACTTGTCCAGGGTCATTTGACTTCCTTCATCTCAGCTCCATCGTAGCAGGTTGCCTGTAGGGCCCTTCTCTGAATCAGCAAGGTAAGGGGACAGCAGTGGGGAAATGACCAAAGGCTTTTGGTTCTACGCAAAGTGAAGTTCCCTAAAGTTGTGCTGTGGGCTCTGGCGCTTTTCCTCCTGGCTGATGGTAATGGATTCTGTCGAGGAAGGAAATGACATAGGAGAGGTGGGCCTCCAACCTTACATTGTCGGATTCCGTGGAAAACAACCTGGATGTCATCTTAGCCGGAGCAACACCGAGTCACCCAGTGGGAACACTGGGGTGAATTGCGGAATTAATGGGCAAAGGAATGAAAGGGGCTTGAGTAAATCTGAGTCAGATTGGATGCCGTGATCTTCTAAAATTTGTTGGATCCAAGGGGAGCTCTTCGAAGGACCGTGGCTTCAACCTGTAAGTGGTTGTGCAGGTGTTTAAGGTGCTAAGGACATAGTAATGCCAGAAGGCCGAGGACTGACCCTCCTTCCCAGAGGGGGACTTGGCTTTGACCAGAAATTTTCAAAAGGAGTCGTGATGTAAGGAAGGGAGAAACACGGACGTCTTCGTGTGTCTGGGCGGTGGGTGGGGCTCAGAAGTGGCGACCTCCGTGGGGAGAGGACCAGGGGATTTTTCCTGAGGTTTGCAAACAAGTCATCCAGCCACCCAATTCACTTACATTTCATGTTACACACAAATAAGTAGAAAAAAATTTTCTAAAGATGCCGTTATTGATATTTGGCCAAAGAAAGAGAAAATGTCACTTGTCCATATGCAGAACCCCGCCCGTAAGTCCCATGAGCCCCTGCCCCCCTCCCTGTCTTCCCACCTCTTGATGTCACCATTGCCATGGTTACCCAAGAAGGTGGAAAACAGAAAACTGCTGGAGAAAAGGCCAGTCATTGAGAAGGGAACCGAAGACAAACTGGATATCTAACAGACAGATTTAGAATTCAGATTTTCAAGGGATTAGAAAACTTTCTCTCTCTTTAAAGGAGAGTTTAGTGGGGGTGGGGGAAGGCTTTATATCACACTCCGAGACTCAACAGAGCAGGTGCCCAAAGAAAGAGGAAGCTTGTGAGAGGTGAGCCGTTTTCCTGGGAAGGACGGGTCACTTCCTTCTAATAAAACACAGAATAGCACCATTTTCCTGTGGTGTCCTGCACGACACAGCAGTGATACAGCCCCTGGGAGGAGGAGCGAGTCAGCACTGAACGGAAGCGGCACTACGGGCTGTGCTTCTGTACACCCCCCGACGCAGACTGGACGTGGAGCGATCAGATGAACACGGGCGTGCGGCTCACCACACACCAAGGTTACTGTTCTGCCAGCCTAGGGGTTTAAGGTGAGGCAGTGGCAAAAAGCCTTTGGATGCTCAACCCCAAATTGTATTCTGTTACCTTTTAACACAGGCACAGGGGCTCTGTGGGGCACCTGACTATGGAGGCAGGGAGGTTCCACGCAAACCAGCCTCAGCAGGCTTAGTGCTGCGGTAGCTCCTGCGAGTTCAGAATGTTTCACTAGTGACTTCTGCGCAGAAATTATTTTGAATATGAGAGCTAGTTATCCGTGTCAATGTGGCTGAATTACTGGAATCTTGACTCTGTAGGGAGAGGTCTAAGAGTTGTACTCTGGCCCAGCGTTTCTTTCTCACGCTGAGCCCCCAGCCGTCACCAAGAGGCTTGCTGGCTGTGCACTTGGGTCCAAGGGCTGGGAGTGGGCTTCCACCTGCCATCTGGGGGTGAAGATTCCAATATAGTAAACAAGAAAGAATTCCTGGGAAAGAACTGTGGGGCTAGTGACACATGACCACTTGAACAGAACGGAGGGCTGTAGGTTCCGACACCATGGGGCCCTGGTGACCGTTGGGGAGCTGTGTACATTTCACCACAGGGAAGCGAGGTGCTCTGCCCGCAGGAAAGCAGGACTGTCCCTCTGAAGCCTTTTATTCCCCCCTTCTCCTCTCCATCCCTGTTTCTCTAAGTGCAGTGTACTAATCAGCAGAAAGAATGGGAAGATTTCTGCTCTTCAAGAAACCAACGCTAACTAGGGCATTAACAGTTCAAGACTGGAGCGGTGGGACTTCCCTGGTGGCGCAGGGGATAGGACTCCGCGCTCCCAATGCAGGGGGCCGGGGTTCGATCCCTGGTCAGGGAACTAGATCCCACACGCATGCCGCAGCTGAGTTCACGTGCCCCGACTAAGGAGCCCAGCCTCAACCAAGACCCCGTGCAATCATATAGATAAAAAAAAAAAAAAAGACTGGAGTGGCTTTGCCAGCTGGTGTGGGCATAATCGGCATAACAGTGGTTAATCGTGAAACGCTCCCAGTCCTGGGTGGGGGCAGCGACACCCTAGGTGCAGGGAAGGGGCCTTCTATCCACCCTCCAGTCCTCTGACTAGGCGCTGACCTTTGCACTGGCTCCCAGGCCCCGCCCACCCTCTGCTGGGTCTCCGGCAGCCGGCCCCATGCCCTTGGCCCTGCCGGTGGTGGGCTACAGGAGGGACAAGTGTCCAGGGCTCAGTATCCACTAGGTCCAGTCCACCCGGCGATAAGGAGCAAACCCGCACCCTTCTGCCCCGAGGACAGGGAATCTGGCCAGAGGCCGGGCGTGGGCGTGGAGCCCACCGGCAAGGCAGGAGCAGGAGAGCACCCAGTGGACAGGGCCCTCCACGCGGCGTGCGCACACACCCGGTCTTCTCCGTGCACCTGCACAGGCACACGCCTGGCCTCCTCTCCCTCCTGTGCACGTACACATGCACCCGCCCATACACGCCCACGGGCACAAACCCAGCCTGCTTTTCTCCTCCGCGAGTACACATACACGCTGTGCACACACTGGAACCCTGCTCCTCCAAGTCCGCACATCTGCACGTGCACGCACACACACACACATTCGACCCCTGTCCTCCGTGTGCACATGTATACCTTGCCCCTGGCTATGCACACACGTACGTGCACACCCATCGCTTGGCCCCCGTGTGCATACACACTGACCTGCACACCTTGCCCCTGTTCCCCGTGTGCCTACACATGCATACACACCCCCAGCCCCTTTCCTCCGGGTGCACACACATCCACACACACCAGGCCACTGTCCCCCGAGTGCACACACACGTACTTGCACCCTGGTCCCTGTCCCCCATGTGCGCACACACGCCCGTGCACCCCCTGCTCCGATCCCCCAGGTGCGCACACATGTGCACACATCCCAGCCCCTGTTCCCCGGGTGCGTACACTCGCCCGTGCACCCCCGGCTCCCATCCCCCGTGTGCGCACACGTGCACACATCCCCGGCCCGGCTACCCCGCGCGCGCACCGCCGCGTCCTGGGCCAGGCCCTCCTCTCCATCCCCGGTCGGCGCGCGCGCACACACGCGGGCACGCGCAGGCGCAGCCCATCCCCTCGGAGCTCGAGCGCGGGCCTCCGGGCGGGAGGGGGAGGGGGAGGAGGGGGAGGGGAGGAGGAGGAGGAGGAGGGAGCCGAAGGCGCGAAAAGGCGCGCAGGCGCGCTACGGGAGCCGGGCCGCCGCCCACGTCACCGCGCCGCGCACGTCACGCCGCCCGACGCTCGCAGGGTGAGCCCCGCGCCCCGGCGCCTCGGCAGGGCAGGGACCCCGGCCGAGCGCCGCCGGGACCGCCGCCCTCAGCCCGCCCGCCCGCGTGTGCGCGCCCGGTGTCCGCGCGCCGACCGCCCGCCAGGTGCGGCGGGCCGGGGTCCCGGAGGGGCGCGCGCGCTGAGCGCCCGCGGACCCCGCCGCCCCCCGCCCCCGCGCCGCGTGCGCCGACCCGGTCCCCGCGCGCCGAGGGCCGCCGCGTGGGCGCCCAGGTGACCGGCCCAGCGGGGTCGCGGGCCGGGGTCCCGGGCGGGGCCTGCGGGCGGCCTCCAGGCGGAGCGGCGCGCGCGTCCGCGTCCGCACCCGGCGGGGGTCGGAGCGGGGCGGGTCCGAGCGCGCGGGGTCTGGGGCGCGGGGTCCGGGCGGCGCCGGGCCCACCTGCCCGCCGACTGCCGGTTCCGGCGCGCGGGGGGCGCTCGCGGGTGGCGGCCGCGGCCTAGTGACAGGCCGGAGGCCGGGACCCCGGAAGCCCACCTGTCAGAGTTACCGGTCGGCCGGTGGTCGCGGGTGGGCCGGGAGCGCCAGTGGGAGCGCGTGTGCGCGGGGCCGCGGTGCCACGCTTATCCGCGCGGGGTCTTTGTGCGCGTCAGGGAGGCTGGGCGGGCATCCTGGTGGCTGACGGGCTGCCCTGCCTGGGATGACTTTAAAGTCTCCAAGGTAGGGGGCATTTCTGGGCTGCGCGCGCTCTGGGGATGGGGTGTGAGGGTTTGGAAAGGAAGGCACCTGCTACCCGGAGGGGCAGTGGGGACAGCGGTGGTGCTGGGGGAACGTTGGTGTTACTTCTTATTTCATCCTTACTCATTCCTCGTTTTTCCTTCTTCTTACCAGAAAAACCATTTTTCTTCTCTGGAGGGTGAACATTTATAGCATCGATTTCACGGATCTGGTAACATGGCAAAAGATGTAAGTATGTTTGCTTCTTGCTGGACAGACGTTTGCCTAGTGCTGTGTTCTTGGTAGGTTCCCACTTTGTTTCAGAATGACCACACATAAACCACAGAAGAGTTGATTTTCAGGCTTTTAAAGCACATGAAACAAGGTAAAGGTGAAAAGAAGAGGAGAAACCCACAGCTTGTGTGGAGCCGTGCGCCGGCCTCCGCCTGGGCTTCGCAGGCCTGAACGCCGGGCGGTAAGCTCCGTTAGGAGGCTCAGTGGCAGCCCAATTTCTGGGTCCTGCCGACGGTTAACTCGTAAATCAATCATGCCTTTGTGGGAGGACGCCCTGCGTGCAGGAGGGCTGGGCCCGGCCCTGGGCTGCGCCCTGAGCACCTGCCTTGTGTACCTCGCGGGAAGCTAGTTCAGCTTCGATCCGTAAAGCGCTGAGCACTGGTTTCGGCAACTCTTTGTCTCAGAAAGAGTGAAATTCGGTGATGAACAAAATGTGGTAAAAAATTCTCCTTTAGCTTTATATTTGTTATGAAGCTATAGAACGTAGTGAGTGATTTTTCTTCACATTTTGCAAGAAACAGGCTTTTAGGCCCCCAAATATATTTTATGGGCCGTGTAGCCCTGTACTACCCTTGGTAATAGTTAACTGAAACCCCAGCTCTGTCCTTCAGTGTTTCTCAGAATGTGCTGTTCTGTGAACGTTAGGGAAAAGAGGCCGTGGACTTATTCACTCATTAATTGCACAGAAGTACAGCCCGAGACACAGCTGGAGGCGTAAAATGTGTCTGTATCTGTGGGACCACATAACAGGTGTGAAGTCCTCCCGCCAGCATGTGTGGACTCGGGTGCCCCTGTGTGGTGTCTGTGGGTATGGGTTTATCATCTCTGTCGGTCGAAGGCCGTGCCTGCTTCTCTGCTACGTTCGCCCCAAGGACGCGGGCCGGGCAGCAGGCGCGCAGTAGGGGCGCTGCGGTGCCGGGGCTGGTGTTTGGGGGCCGAGTTCCTTGCCCTCCTGTGTGAACCCCTGGAGGAGAGCCATCTTCCTGCTCCGGGGCGTCTGGGGGAAGTAGAGACGGACGGTCACGGCCCCGGGCCCGGCTGCAGGAGGAGGACTGCTTAGCGGCCTCTTCCGATGGTCCCTCCTGGAGACACAGCCCCGCAAAGCGCAGGCAGCCCGGTGGCTGGGTGGAGTGATGCAGGACCGTCCGTTGCGATGTGAGTAGGTGACACCAGCCGTGGAGGTCGGCGCCGTGGTGATACCGGCCTGAGGAGATGCAGGTGAAGTGGGCTTGCCTGTGCTGAGCTAGGGGCCGTCAAGTGTGCTGGAACCAGGTCTCACTGGGGCTGGGGGTCGGCGGGCTGGAGGCCACGGCCGGGTCAGGGCTTGGCCCGTGTCCCGCTGCCTGAGTCTTAAGGAGGGTGTGACGTTTGAGCCTGGGAAGCCGACCCTGGCAGCCAGCGGTAACTTAAGCAGTGGGGCCTCAGTGTGGTCGCTCGTGTAAGATCAAAGCCCCTTGAGTTGAAGGGGGTGGTGGGCTGGGACTCCAGCTCGACAGAGCTCTGGGGGCTCCGTGGGGGACTGTTGGGGCTGGAGGGGCTGGGACGGGGCAGCGTGGGCTGTCCCCCTGCGGGTGGGCCAGTCTCCTGGGCGTACCTGGAGCTTCTCTCTACCCCGTCGTAGGTGCGTCGGGCCCAGGGTCCTGCCCTACTGGGCCGAGGACCCCTGCGTGCTGCCGGCCTCGCGTGGGGTTTGGGGTTTGCCGGAGCCGTGACGGTGACCCCAGCAGTGAGGGTGGGGCAGAGTCGGGAGCAAGCGGCGCGTTCCCCCTGAACCCCGGAGGGTGGGGGTGGGGAGGGTGAGGGCACAGGCCGGTGGCGCCTGAGGCCGAGCTGCCTGCCCGCCCGCCGTGGGGCTTCTGTGCCTAGTGCACGAAGAGGTGAAGTCTTCGTGTGTTTTTCTAAAAGGCGTCTGGACAAAACACTGTCATTCCCGCGTTTAACCATTTTCCGGCAACACGTGGAAAGAAGCCTGGTGGCTCGGTGGCTCACCACCGCCGTTCCCTTTGGAAAGTGGGTCTCCGCGCCGTCCTTAACTTCCCTGGCCCCTTCGTTGCTCCCGGGACCCTCGGCCCTCGTGTGTGGGACTCACACCAGAGCTCAGGGACCGTCCTTAATGTGCACGTGGCGGTGTTGCCACAATTTCCTGCGACGAGGCCCGTGGGTCAGAGGCGCGCGGGTCGAAGGTGGTGGCGACGCTGTTGGCGGCGCCGTCCTGGGGCTGCCTGTTCCCTCCCCCACGGGGACTTGTCACCCTGCTGAGTGGAAATGCAGTTCATTGGTTATTGATTTATGAAGCTGGGTATCTGTGGGTTTTGTTTTGTGCCTCTGGTCCCATGACAGATCCTGATGGGAGGGCTTCCAGTGCCCAGGACGCTCCTGCGGTGAATGTAGGCGTGGAAGGAAATGTGAAAACTGTCACCGTCAGAGATGTCTCATCGTACTAAAAATTGCAGTTGTGTGAAGTAGAGAGTGGATGGCGTCTGACGTTGTGCATGTGGGTCTGTGTGTGTTTCCTGAGCGTGTGTGTGTAGGGGGCCGAGCGTGTGCGTGTGTGAGCGTCTGCATGTGTGTGTGTGCTGAGTGTGTGTGTGCTGAGCGTGTGCGCGTGCTAAACGTGTGGTGGACGCGTGTCCCTGCATCTGTGGGGCCACACTGCAGAGGTCTGGCCCTCAAGCCATGAGTGACCCAGGGTCTGTGGCCCTGATGAGTGCTTTGGTGCCATTGGCCTTTGGAAGACTGTGGGTTTGAGATAAAGGGCCTGTGTAGCGGCTGTAGTTGTTCTAGAACTGGACTGGAGGGGCCGCAGGGAGTGAGCCCGTGACTAGCCCCCGCCCCGGCCGTCGGAGTGACCCTCGGAAGGAGGACACGGGGCTGGCGTCCCCACTGGGAGGACCAGTCCTCCTCCAGCGTCACAAAGGTTTGAAAAGAGCAGGTGGGGGGCAGTCGATTCGTGAAATCTCAGGCCTGCGTTTGCGGAGATGTTCCTGGGACCCTCCCCTCCCTGCTTCAGGTTGGGGGCAGAGGGCAGGTGAGCCGCGGCTCGGCCCCAGCAGTCCCGGGAGGGCCTGTGAGTTGCCGTCAGGGCTCGGGGACCTCACCGTGGAGCTGCTCTGTGGTTGCACTTTGCGTTCCGTGAGGTTATGGAAAAGCCCCTGGATTGTGTTACTGAGGGCAGGAGACCGAAGAAACACGTGTGGAATCTAGGCTTGTGAGGGACGCATGACGAGGCCCGGCTTAATGAGCTTGTCTAGAAACACACGTCCTGAATGCTGTTTCCCAGGCCTGGGCCTCGGTGATGAGATTCGGGCCGCGGAAGGGGACCTGGGCTGGCGGGACCGGCCGTGTCTCTCAGGCCGTGAGGTGGGGGCCCGCCGGGCGCTGACGGTGCTTCTCTTCCCGCTTGAGACACGAGCGAGAGAGCTCAGCCCGCTGCGGCGAAAGCGGTGCAGCCAGCACTGCTGTGCTTGTTTGCCGACGGGCTTTTCCTGTCTCGGAATCACCTTTTTTCTGCCCGGAGTGAAGTTGGAGAAACTCTGAGGCTGTGTGAAGAGCAGGACGCTGTGGCAGGACCAGCAGTGCCGCCCTGGACCCCGCGGCTGCGTCGCACCTGGTGGGAAATGCTGTCTGTCTCCTGGTACAGCCAGGATGCTTTCTCAGCCCTGCTCCTCGGTGAGCGAGTCACGCCGGGGTGCGCTGTGGACCTGGGGCTCGGCACCCAGCCTGACGCGCGTTGTGGCCCCTCGGGGCGTTTTCCGCACACAGTCGCTGCTGGAAGCCCTTCTCTTTGGTGTCGAGCGAGCCTCGTTTTTCTGCAGCGTAGAGCAGCGTGGTTCTTGCTCGGACGCCAGCCCTGGCTTCTCCTCCTGTGGCTCTGTGCTGTTTGTTGAGGGGGCTGGGCCTCGGGGGGAGCGGGGTTGGGCCACAGCCCTGGGTCACTCGTGGCGTGAGGGCCAGACCTCTGCAGTGTGGCATCGCGTTGGCCCAGATGGAGGTGGGACTCAACCCGGCCCCTCTGCTCAGACGGGCACGGCCAGTACGGAGTCTGTCTACGCTGCGCGGGCCTGGACGGGAGCCGGCGGTGGTGGCTCAAGAGTCGTGGCGCTATCTGGGCCCGGAGCAGATGTGCTGCACGGATTTCGAGGGTCCAGGGTGAAGTTGGACTTATTTCTCTCAGTCTCTGTTGTTTTGTTTTGTTTTGTTTCTGTTTTTGTTTTTTGCGGTACGTGGGCCTCTCACTGTTGTGGCCTCTCCCGTTGCGGAGCACAGGCTCCGGACGCGCAGGCTCAGCGGCCATGGCTCACGGGCCCAGCCGCCCCGCGGCATGTGGGATCCTCCCAGACCGGGGCACGAACCCGTGTCCCCTGCCTTGGCAGGCGGACTCTCAACCACTGCGCCACCAGGGAAGCCCGGCCTCTGTTGTTTGAGCTCAGGACTCTGTCCATCAAGGTCCCGTGTTCACAGGATCCAGATTTTAAGGGGATTCTGTTAGACAGAGTGAAACCCCTGGGCCTCCCTTGGGCCCTGAAACGCAGCACCTCCCGACACCTGTACCCCGGTGTCCCGACAGATGACTTCGTGTCACCGAGGGCCCAGAGGGACACGGAGCGCTTGCTGGATGGTACCCAGGGTGGGATTCTGCCTGTGGACCGGGCCGCGGGCCGCGCCGCTCTGCCTCCCTGCCCAGTCACCGGTGACAGACTTGCCGGCCCTTCCTGGCCCATCCCGCAGAGGATTCGCCACCCCAGGGGTTCTCTGTGGCAGCCGTGAGTTTGTCTTTGCTGGTTGACGTCGCACCAGCAGGCGTTTTTGTCACAAACCTTGGGTTTTCGTTTTAGCAGAAGTTCCGCAAGGAACGAGTGTGAATTACTGAAAACGTTCAAGGAATGTTTCTCGTGATCGTAAACGCATTGTTAGTTGGGCCAGAGTTGGAAAAGCTCCAGGAGAACGAGAACAAGAGAAAGGAGCCATCTGCCAGCAGGCATCTGAGGGGATTGTTGGGGGTTTGTAGGTTCTTCCTGTCGGATCTTCACTTAGTTGTACATGACAAAGGGTTTACCCACGTGTGAACGTTCTGTGCGTCCCACGTCTACCCCGTCCACGTCCGTGTGCTGTCGCTGTTTCCCCCAGTCGGGCTTTCTCTTCTCCTGTGTCATCTTTAGCAGCTGTGCGTTTATTTGACACGTTGGGGAATCGTAGGTGGTCACTTACCGAAAAGTGACCTAAAATGGGAAATAATAAAAAAGGATACATTCCTAAACTCATCTTGTAAAATTCAAACACCTGTGCTTGCCCTCCCAGCCCCCTGGCTGTAGAGCGAAGGCCTTTCTTGGCGAACGGGTCCATCGATTCACGTTTCTTGCATAAACCATAGCCCGTAAGGCCCAGCTTTGATTTCTGCAGGATGGAGGGAGGACGTAGAGGACGTTTAAAGGTGCTGAATGCGACCTAGATTGTTTGCGGTTTTTTCCACGCGTTTAATAACAAGTATAAGCGGCACAAGTGGGCGTTTAGAAGCGAACACAGCCGAGTGGCGGCCTGACACGCGGGTCTTCGGAGGGTCCTGAAGGGGTGGGGCTGGGTTAACTCGACAGAGCCCCTCTGCCGTGTCCCCCGTGCCCAGGCCCCAGCAGTGGGGATGCTGGTGGCTTCCAGTTCAGTCTTCTCACGTTTGCACAAATCCACCATGATAACCCAGGACGGGTTCTTGGCAGTGTGATTGCGGGTGGACGCTCACACGCGTGCGCCGTGCCTGAGGCGTCCTCAGATGACTTCCTGGGGCGGGCGTGCCGAGTCGCATCTACTCCCATCAGGTTGTCGGAGCCCATTTTAACCGCCCGTTTTTAACACCAAGTTTGCTAATTTAAAAACCCACAGACTCGCTCCATTTGATGGGTGAGGTTTTAAATTCATTGTTTCCGTTTGCATTTTTTGATTCAGAGACTGAATATGTTCCTTCTAAGACATCACGTTTCTTTGTGACTCGAACGCGCCCCGTGCTGCATCCTCCATTCGGGTGTCGATTTCCTGTTGATTTGCATCCACTCCAGAAACAAAGGATGTTCGTGAAACCGTTGTCGTCATTTCACAGCAAAACGTTAAGATTTGGTTCTTCTGTCGTCAGCATGAGTGGTAGATATACCATCATTTCAGGCTACACCATGGAGAGCACACCAGAGTTCACACCTGGAAGTTTCACGTTAGGAACAGTAGTTTCCAGGTGTCTGAAGGTTCTTCCTTCCCTGTCGTCCCGGTGCAGTGTGACCGAGGCCGGCACGGGTCTGTGTTCCTGCCCCTCTGGGGCCGTGGTCTCGGCCTCAGCTGTTACACGATGGCTTGTCCTCTGCTTCCTGGTCTTGGGGACTTGAGTACCTGGCGTGGGTCTCATCTTTATGTTGTTTCATTTGCATTTCAGAAAAATCAGGGTTTGAGTGAAAATGTCTCATGCTGAATCGATGGCATCTGGATCTGATCGGAGCTCTGGGGGTGAACACCCCCTCGTGCAGCCGAGGGCCCCAGGCCACCAGCATCGGGGTGCAGGGAGGACCCTGGCTGCAGTGTGGACGTGCCCGTGGGGTGTGGGCAGCAGGGACTTGTTGGGGGGAAGGGCCTGCTGCACTGGGTCTGGGGACGGGGTTCCCCTTGAGGGGCCGCGGCCGGGCACAGTGGGTAGGAGGGCGGACGAGGGGCAAACCCAGAACAGGCCTTGGGGGCTTTGGGGAAGGGGAGAAGCCCGCCCATTGGGTCAGCCTTTCTGGTCCTAAAGAACCTGAAATCATGTTCCCCTGGGGGCGACTTGCAGAGGGGCGGGGTCCTAGTCTCCGTCGCCTGGCAGAGGGTGCGGCAGGGCTATAGCCCCTGCAGGTCTGCCGCAGAAAGGCCAGAAAGCGGGACGGAAGCAGGTATGTGAAGTTGTCTCGGAGCTGTGTCACGTTTTCTTAGGGCAGTCTTGCGTTTGCACCTGTTGTGGAGTGAATTCGCTGTTTTTCTGTCCATGATGAGTGAGGCTGGTCAGACTGTGGGTTAGAGGCCGCGTCCTTCTAGGGAGGGTGAGGCCGGGTCTGACGGGAGCCCCAGGACCTGGTGTTGGGGGCTGGGAGTGGGGCGGCACCTGCTCTCTGGTGGGTGGAAGGTGATGGTTTAGACGATCTGCGTGGCGCTGGGAGCAGGTTGGGGGGCGGAGTGGGGGGAAGCGCTCCTTCACACGTGGGTCTCTGGGGGCGCGGGGGGCTCTGATGCCCTACGGGAGGCCCTGGAGCCCTGGCATTTCCGAGCAGGGCGTCAGGGCCCCTAAGGAGGAAGCAGAAGACGCGGGCTGGGCTGTGCCCTGCCTCCCGGCCGTGTGCCCCTCGGGGACAGTAGCCAGCATCCCGGCAGGGGGTCAGGATCTCACTTGAACTCTGCAGCCTCACCCTGGTTCCTGGCCCCGCCTGCGCCCCCCGATCCCTGCAGCCCGCTGGGCCTTGTGAGTGTGACCCCCACTGGTGGCGAGCCCTGGGCCTGGTGCGGGAAGCGTTGTCGCTCGCCGGCCGTCTCCTCTCCAGACCTGTGGCCGATGCTTCCCTGCCTGTGGCTCAGGCCACTCGCTGTGGCCGTGGCCACCGTGGCTCTGGCCGCCACCTGGCTTCCTCTCCGTGGATACCGGGGGGTCCCGGGGCGGGGGTCCCGGCCTCAGAGCCGTGGCTTGCAGCCCCCCAACCTCGTGCTTCCTGGATCTTGGGATCCTGGGGCGTCTGGATCCTCTGTTGAGGAAGTGGCGGGAGCCTCATGTTTGCCCAGTTACGGAAGTAGAGGGTTTATTTAAAAATCCATGTAAGAGTCGGAAAGAAAGTTAAGAGTCGTCTGAAATCACGGTCCAGGGTGGCCTTGCTGTTAGATTTTGGGGGTGGTTTTGGGAGTAACTTACACGTCCGTTACACGGCTTTGCATACGTGCTCCCAGACGCTCTTCTCCTGCTGTTCTTCTCCACGGGTTTGTCCCGGGCGTTTTCATGTTGGTAAATATGAACGATAAGAGGCGGCTTCGTGGGCCACCTCAAATGTGTGTGGGGGGGAGGGGCCCGCACCCCTGTCGCGTCCTGAGTGACTCGGTTCAGGGCTGTCCCACCGTCCTGCCTCCCCCGGGACTGGTTACACTGCTACTGTCGTGGCATCAGATGTTCCAGGCCGTGTCCCTTGAAGGTGGGAAACCTTTACACCTGAAACTCGTATGATGTTGTACATCAGCTGTAGCTCAAAAAATAATGCAAATAAGTAAAGAAGAGAAATGCCCCAAATGCTGCACGTTGACTCCCGAGTGTCTCCCCGCTGGTCCTAGACCCCGAGGGGCTCTGCCACTGGGGCCCCGTGGGGTGTTTCACGTGGACGTGGCCCTGGGTCCTCACCCGTTCAGGCAGCCTCCCCTGTACCGCCTTGTGAGCGCCAGGGGCCGGTTTCACCTGTTCTGTGGTGTCTGTGGCAGGAGCTGGATCTGAGGCTCCAGGCACAGCCTCCCGAGCTGTGCTGTCCACCTGGAGCCTTTCTTCAGTGATGGACCTCAGCCCTCGCCCTGGCACTCCGGCCTCGTTGGTTCCTAATGTCTCCGTGGTGGCCCTTCCGTGGCAGGTGGCCTCGGTCAGCTCCGTAGCAGGTCACCCAGAGTTTAGGGACCTTGAGAGCAGTGTTGTCACCTGTGGCGTCTGCGGCAGGAGCACGGGACCCAAAGGTGTCCTCGATGGTCCCCGAGGCCCCCGGGGGCCACTTGTCGCCCTCAAATCATGAGAGCAAGTGAGGGGGCCGAGGAGACAGAGGGAGACAGAGACAGAGAGATGGGGAGAGACAGAGACGGACACAAGATGCAGGTGGGAGGGGCGGTGAGCCAGCGGGCAGGCGACTTGGTCCCTCGTGAGCTGCCCTGGCCTTTGCGGGTTTGGCCACCAGGTCAGGCCGCGCTCGGGGGAGGGGACTGGGCAGGCGCGAAGTCCCGCCAGCGGGGGGCCTGGCTCACTCACCGGGTGCGTGTCCCCCGGCGAGGGGGGCAGCGTTCTTCGGGGTCCATGTCCTTTTACGTTAGGGCTGCTCCTGTGACTGCTGTGCTGAAAGGACCTCACATTTCTCTTGTATGTGCGTCAGTGCTGATGTTAAGGAATGCTGTGGACTAGGTTTTCTCATGATTTCCACGAGGGCCAGCGATGATGGATTTTGTCTTTTTCTCGTCACCATGACAGCACTGATGCGCTGGGTGTGCCCGTGTGGCTCGGGAAGTGCCGCAGCCTTTCAGGATGAGTCAGGAGGAGGTTACTGAGGTGAAGGTGTGCGCGTGCGTGCAAACTGGCTCCCTCAGCGCCCCTCCCCGGTGGGCGGGCCCTGGCCTGTGCGGAATCCTCGGGGTCCAGCGAAGGAGGCCGGGAGGTGATGCAGAGGCAGACTGGGGGGGAGATGCGGCAGGGCTCAGCCAGGTCACGCCTCCTGGGGGCAGGTGACGAGCTGGGGCCCCACTTTGCAGTTCTCAAGCCTGGAGCGTGGTGGTGTCGGCAGTAGGAAGGTTTGCTAGTTTAAGTACAGTGGTTGTCAGCTTTTCAGCTTTCGTTCTTAATAGGTTCAGCTCTTTCTAGCAGCATTGTGTTGGGGACACGTGTTTCACCGTCACTGCTACTGTGAATGGCACAGCTGTGCCTCCTGTAATGGAGCGGCCGACTTTTTCCGTTAACTACAAACACAAAAGGCAGAATATGGTTCTTCTAAGGAAAATTAAGGTTAGTTATGGCAGACGAGTGCCTTTGTTCTTGGTTTGCATGTAATGGATTTAGCAGCATGGTGTTTCCCTAGAGGAAGCCAGGTTTGCACCTCAAATACAAAGATTTTGTCAGAAGGCGAGTCCAGAGCGCTGATGTTCCAATTCACTGCAGTTTCAGAAATGCGTCTCGAGGGTCAGGCGCCACCTGTGTTTTGATGCCTGTTGTCAGGGCCCTGAGCTCGTGGCCTCTGGGCTGCGAGGTGCGGGGAGAGGCCCCGAGGCCTGCTCCTGAAGCGGGCGTTTTAGAAGAGGCTGCACTGGGGTGGAGGGTGGCTTGTGGGTGACGATGCTCGCGACACCTCCGTGCGTACCTGGGTGGACCGGCTCCTCTCCCGAGGTCGGCGCTGTCCGTGGTTTGTCCCGCTCCGGTGCGGTGTCCGGCAGGGCAGGGGCGGTGCAGAGGTGCTGTCCCCACACGGAGCCCGGGGCGGGCTAGGGTGTTGGCCTGAGTCGTCTTCAGGCCCGCAGACGACTCTGTCACCTTCCCACAGAGCCGGGCGAGAGGGGCCTCGGGTTCAGGGGTGATGGCGACATCTGTGTGCAGCGTCCCTGGTAGGTCTAGAAGGTGAGGTGGAGCCGTCTCGGCAGCGGGGTGGCCTCGAGGGTCTGCCCTGCTCCGCTGCCGTCGCTCTGACGTCTCGAGCTGCTTGACTGTGGCTGTCGCCCGCCCCCCCGAGGCCAGTGCCGCTCGCTTAGTCCCTCAGAAAGGCCTCCTCTGGGGTCAGGGGGCCTGAGAAATTGCTGGGCTGTGACTGCGTGTAGTTGATGGTTTGCGGTCGCGTCACATCCAGGGGTCACGGCCGCGGCTGCCCACGGCTGTGAGGTTTGCCCCCAGAGTGGCGGCCGGATGGTGAACGGCAGTGCTTTGTTATGTTCTGAGGAAACCTGTAACCGGCATCATCTCTGGGTGGGAACAGTGACCCCAAAATGCAGTGGCCGAAAGTAACAGCACACGTGTTCTCCCAGCAGCCGGGGAGGGTCGGGTGCGGGTGGCCTTGCCGAGGGGTCTGTCCCTGGGTCTGGCGGCGTCCAAGGGGTGAGGCGGCCACCCCGGGGGGCCTTGGTGTCCTCGCGGCACCCCGAGCGAGTGGCACAGGAGGAGGGGCGACCCCGCTGTGGGGCACAGCCCGCGGTCCCCACGGGTCCCCGGTGAGGGCGGGAGCCCCCGAGGCCCCAGGTCCAGGCGGCTCCTCCAGGCTCAGCGAGGAGGTCCCCGCGGCGCTGGTGCGGCGCTTCAGGTTGTCTGAAGGGAGGATTTCTCAGGTGTTTGTTTCCTTCACGTGCAGGCGAGCTTGTGTCTCCTCTGTGATTCTGACACGTTGTGTAGGGACGTAGAGGGAGTTTCTGCACCTGGGAGCCTGGCTGGGTGCGGGCTGCCGTCCACGCGGCCGTCCGTGTGAGGGGACGGGCCCCTCCGGGCCGTTGGGCCTCAGTCGGGTGTCGGGTGTCACAGGCTTCTCGCCCCTGCTGGGAGATCAGGGCCGAGCACCCGGCCGCTCTGGGGGGGGGGGTCTCTCTGGAGGCGGTGGAGCCCGATCCGTGGCTCTGGGTGGTGTCACCACGGGGGGTCAGCTGGCACCGGTGGGGGGCCCTGCGGCGGCCCAGATGTCCGCGAGGGGACCGCTGAGAGCCCGGCGGGAGACGCAGGCGCTGTCGTGGGTTCCGGCCCCGTCTCCGCAGTGGCTCCCCGCTGGAGTGTGGGAGGCTCTGGAGCGCCGCGCGGTGGGTGCAGGCGGCGTGGCGTCCAGGGTCAGGAGGCCGCTTCTGTGCAGTGTCGCTGCGGAGCCGGCTCTGCCCCAGAGCTCGTGAGCCGTTTGCCTCGTTTCTCCTATGTTTCCTGGTCCAAGTTCCCCTGGCTTAGGTGGGAGGCTGGGGCTGGCAGAGAAGGGTGGCCCTTTGCCCCACCCTCAGCAGTTTGCAGGATGGGCTGTGCCCGTCGGCTCTGGCCGGGCAGCCGTTGCGGAGAGCCTGCGGCCGAGGAACGGAGGGTGGGCGCTGCGTCCGGGGTGGGGGGCGAGCGCCCCAACGCAGGACTTCCTGGGCGTGAGCTGCCGAGCTATCGTGGGTCACGTCGCTGCGGGCCAAGCGTGAGAACCGAGCAGGCCGGAGGCGTCGGGGCCCGGGCCGACGGGGACAGCGGCATTGTTCGGCGCAGGGGACGCTGGTCCCCAGGGCGGGCCGCCCCTGCGCCCTGCGGGCACTGGCCTCGTCATGGGGGCAGGCAGACCTCCTTGACCGCCAGCTGGCATGTCCGCATCGGGTCTCTGCTCTGCGGCTGCAGCGTCCACGCGGAGTCAGCTCTGGGGGAGCAGGACGGGGAACACGGAAGCCGGAGGGAAGGGCGGGGGGCCTGGGGCCCCCTGCCCGGTGCTGCCGTCCAGGCGAGGGGGACCAGCCTCTCTCGTCGCCTCTTTCAGGTGCGCGTCCTTATACGGCCCTTCCTGGCCGTGGCGGGTCTTCGCTCTGGGGCTCTGGGGCTCCGAGCCTGCATTACTGGGGCGTTTCTGGGACCCGTGAGATGCGGGCTCCCCAGCCGTGATCCGCGGCGGTCCTGGTGGTCAGGCACTTGGTCCTCCCTCTCGTTTTCTTGGGGGGTCAGGAAACGGCCACAGGGCGTTGCTGGGCTCAGCTTGTGGGTGGCCCCTCCCCCGTGGGGCCTGCCTTTGTCTGGGGCCTCAGCAGGTCGGGGGGCTCCCCCGTCTACCCGTGGGGGATGTGCGTGCGTTTGAGCGCCTCACGGACGTGCCCGCCCAGCCCCACCTCGGTGCGGGGCTGAGGTGGGCTTCTCCACGGCCGGTCTCGGGGGGCGCTGGGCAGGGTCTCCATTAGCTTTTGTTTTCACACCTGGTTGTTGCGGGCACGTGCGAGGTGTGCGTTGCTGTGTATATGGGCGTGTGAGCGTGTGTGAGCGTGTGTGTGTGGACGTGTGAGCGTGTGTGTGGACGTGTGAGCGTGTGGTGTGCGTTGGGGTGTGTGTGTGTTTACGTGCATGCGTGTCTGTGTGCGTCTGTATGTGCACATACGCACATATCCGTGTCTGGCGGCCAGGTCCGGTCGGGAGGGCTGGATTCGGGCCCCGCTCCGAGCAGAGCCGCTGGGTCCAGGGTGTGGCTGCAGGTGCCCCTCCTGGCGCTTGGCAGAGCAGAGAAACGCTGGCGGTTCCCAGACGTGGGGAGGCTGCCGCCACACGGCCTGACGCGGGCGGGCAGGGCGGTACCGTGGCTGGTCTGTGGAGGTCCGGGTCCCCAGCGTGTCTCACCCGAGGCCGTCACTGTGACAGTTTGGGTGGTGCTCCGAGCCCTCCGTAGTCGCACGTGTCGGGCACACGCTTCTTTCGTTCAAGCGGCCCATCGTGCTGGTGCCCCAAATACTCTTGACCGTGAGGTGCCGCCCTGTGCCCCTCTGGTCGCCCTGGGACGAGGGGGGCGCTGGGGGGTGTTGGGTGCATCCCGTGGCCGTGAAGGGCGGGGACGGACACGCCCCGGGCCCCAGGCCCACGCCCCCCATGCACAGAGGTCTGTCCTGATGCTGGGAGCGCGGTGTCCGGCACGCTGACGGAACCAAAGGTGCTCTTCTCAGGCCAGAGCACCAGTTTGCTTTCCCGGTGGCCCACCCGTGGTTACGCATCGCTGATCCCCAATGTGAAATGCCATGTGACTTAGTTGATAACTAAGGGAAGTGTTGCACGGTGTCCCAAAGGCTGAGCTTCAGAGGCTGACAGGATCCTTTTCCCGCTGCTGAGAGCCGATCACGGTGGGTGAGCCAGCACATGCCCCCGGGCCTCGCGGCTGCGTGGGGACGGCGAGGTGTGCGAGCGGCGGGTTGCTGGATGGACTGCCGCGCTCCCCACGCCTGCTCACTGTGTTGTCGTTGCCCCCACAGGCCGGTCTAATTGAAGCCAACGGGGAACTCAAGGTCTTCATCGACCAGAACCTTAGTCCTGGAAAAGGTAAGGGCGCCCGTCTCGGGAAGGCACGTCTCTGGATAAGTGTGTCTAGTGTGGGGTGGGTGTGAGTGCCCTGACGTGAAGACCCCTGTCAGCGGTGGGAGCCCCACTTGGGGAGCTGCCTGCCTGGAGCCCCCGAAGGACCGGGGTCAGCGCCGCAGTTTATTTTGGTTAGTAAGTTGCGTGCTATATGCAGAGATTCGGGAAAAGTGTGAGGAAGAGAACACAGCACAGGGCACGGATACTCCTTCCGCCTCAGGGCAGCCACGCTGATGCCCGTGAAGCCCACCTCAAGCCTGCACGTGCGCGGTGCCCCCGTGAGAGAGCGGCGTCTCCTCGTCCGCGCTGTGTCCTGAATGAGCCTCGACGTCTGTCTGCACCCTTGGGATTGAGGGGAGGGGGTGGGGCGGGGCGTTGCGGGCCCTCTTCCCAGGGGCCCCAAGCTTTGCAGTTTCCTTCCTGTAGGGACACGGGATGGACGCCTGCTAGTGGGTGTGTTTGAGCCGGTCTCCCAGCTGTGGATTTGCTGGGTCAGAAGGACGCCCACCTCGAGGTGCTGGCCTGTGATGCCTGGTGGACCAGGCCGTGCCGTGCGGGGCCGCAGCTGCAGGGCCTTCCTTCCTCTGATCTGTGTCTGCCTTCGGCATGCTTGCTGTTGCCTTTCAAATTGGAAAGTTTTCATCAAACAGATAATACGTGTTCACTGAAAAAAAGCGCTGATCGTACCCAAGGGTGCAGTTGAAGACGTAAACGTGTGTTTAAGTGCACGTTTCCTCGGGAGCGTCTGACACCTGGTGTCCATGCACGTGGTGTCCTGGGACCTGTGTTGTCCTCTCCCGGCAACATCTGGTGCCACCTTTTGTGGCCCGATGGCAGCTCTGGGCTCCTGAGTACCAGGTGCGCGTAGGCCACCATCTTCCACTCCCGGGACGTGCTGTTTCCCAGGGCGGGTCCTCATCTCACTGGTGAGGGGCGTCCTCTGGGGACGCGGGTCACTCCGGGTCACTCTGTCCCTCAGCCTGAGGATGGGCTTCTCGGGCAGCAGAGGCGAGAACTTAGTAGTGACGTGCGGCTGGAGGCTTGGTGTCACTTTACGATTCTTGAGACTCGGAACCTACCCTCCAGACACACACCCGCAGGGTGAACTCAGCTTCCGGTATTGCTGGGAGGCCTGTTGTAGGAGGACGAGGTGCCCCTCCCCGTTGTGGCCCCCTGGGGCAGGGCGGGGGCTCAGAGGACGTTCCAGGTGGGGATGGTTCTCGGGGAGGTGGAAGGCTGCTCCCCAGGACGTGGTGGGGAGTCGCCCAGGAGTGGCCGGGGTCAGGGCGCCAAGACGGCCAGAGGGCGCCCCAGGCCCGTGAATGCTGCCCCTTGATCTATGCGGGAGCTCCCGCAGGGCCTGCCCGTGAGTGGTGTGTCCACGTGGGCAGGTGTGGCCGCTGTAATGGCCCAGGAGGGCAGCTCCCGCTGATGCCTGAGAACCAAGGAAGCCGCCGGGCTCTTCCAGTGCCAGTGAGGCCAGCGGCTGGCGGGGCTGGGAAGACCCAGCGTGCGAGTGGCCGCCTTGCCCTGACCCTTTTGGCCACGTTAGCCCACAGGGTATTTGTAGCATGGCAGGCAAATAGTAACTCTTCAAACATTAGGTTCTGGAAATTGTTAAACGTTTGCTTAAAATTATTCTCAAGAAAACACTAAACCTCACGTTTTCATACTTCAAGGTATCTTAAAACCTCTGGATATTAATGATATGGTTACTAATGATAAACCTATGTAATAATTTTAGAATCCTTTTTCTGTTAATGGTTATAACAGGTCAGACAGTATATATTCTTAACTCGCTTTTTTGAAAGGAATTCTTTAGTTCATAATGTTATATTTGAAAATACTTTGTTTGGTAGTTCCCTTAAGAAAGGCTTTGTATACGTTTTATGGCTAAAGCGGTGTTATGTCTAGGGAGCAGATTCCTAGCTTGTGTTATAATTTAACCTCCCTGTGGCTGAGATGTTACGCCCCCGCCCCCATAAATGGGTTGTGTGTGGCACGTTTATCAGGAAAACGTGTAAAGCATTCTGATTGCTCTGGCCAGATTAAACCAAAAGCGGAATACCATTCCATGCCCGACGTTGACCAAAAGTAGCCAATCTCAACTGAGTCAACAGTTGTCAGAAACCTGGGAGAGGGTGTTGGGGTGCGTGCGTGCACGTACCCGTGCCGCAGAACAGCCGCAGGCCAGCGCTGGGCTGAATCCCGTGACGCAGAAGGTCACCTGGGACCCAGGTTCCCTTGGAGAAGGGGCACCGGGAACATGTAGATATTACATTGTATGTTTGTATAGTTACACCTGATATTAAAATGGAATCGGCCCAGCCTTAGAGGAAGTCAGCTAGATCTCTCTGTGGGTCAGTTTCAAAAACATCAGCATCAGAGTTGCAGAATGCGTACAGCACGTACTACCTTCTAGATGTAAAGGCCCGCAAACAGCACTCACATTGTCCGTGGATGCGTGGGCGTGTGTGGGAAGCGTGGAAGACGCAGTGAACGCTCTGAGCGCGGTAGCTGCTGGCCGGGCGGAGTGGGGAGCTTTTCGGCAGAGACAGTGAAATGGCATTCGTGATTCTGTGCGTGCTGTGTACTGGCGCTAAGGCTGCCTGCAAAGTTATTACTTGTATTTGCAGCGTACACGCAAGGGGAAGATCCCCGGGGTGGGACAGGCGGCATGGGTGCAGGTGAGGAGGGGCTGGCCCGGTCCACCCCCGAGTTCTCCCCGCCCCGAGCTGGGCAAAGGCGGGAGCCCGGGTAGCGGCTGGGTGTCGCAGCCGGACCTGCAGACCGGCGGCGAGGTGGCCATGCAGCCCTCCGTGGATGCGGCCTCCGCATAACGACGGACAAATGGCTTTAAAGACCGGCGCCAGGAGCCGTGCCGGACAGCTGCTGTGGGCTTTGACCCGGCGAGCTTCTGCGCTCACGGGTGGTTGAAAACGGAATCGTTTGCAAATTGAAAAAAAAGTTATTCTTTTTAGTGAAAATAAGCGATTCCGTATTTTTAAACTTCCTAGTTACTTATCCGTGTGTAAATCTGGACGTGGTGTGTTTGATTGCCTGAGCGTAGTTTAAATCTCTCAGTGCAAAACAGAGTAATTTTGTGTCTTTTAAAAAATGTTTCTCATATCCAAAACAATTTTTTAAATATTTGTTTTTGTTAAGATACAGGTCTCTATTTTTAGAGAAATATAAAAAACTCAAAGCAGATAAACCTATTTTGCTTACAGCCAATAGTTTAAATTGTTTTGGTGTTGATTGGTAAAAATATTAATATTTAGGCAGTTGAAGGATGCATATCTGTCTTCGTCAACTTAGGTTAATAGAAATGATTCATTGTTCGTACGTAGCATCAGAATTCATTGTTTACTGGAATTTGAAGAAGTGTATTTAAAATGCATGGATTGTGAAGAGTTCAAAAATGAGACCTCGGACCAGGCCAGACGGAAGGCCGTGTCTCTCCCTCTTGCTGAACCTGGTGGAAGTGAAGGAAAACGCCCTCCGGTGGCAGCCTGGTGCAAGGCTCCCCGCCTGTAGAACCCCCGCCACCCACCCTGGGGGCCCGGAGCCCGTGTGCTTTAGGGAACCGGGGGGTCCTGTCCACACGGGGCTTCTCCGTCCCTCCAGTGGGGCTGGAAATCCATGTCTTCTCACCTGAGACGTCCCGGCCCTTCCAGGACGCTCGTGCCCCCGGGCCCGCCTGCCGGTTTCCCCGGGCACGCGTGCCCTCTGGTGTCGGCGGGGCAAGGGGTTCACCGTTGTATCCCTGGGGCCGAGGCTGGTGTGGGCACACAGCGCTCTCAGCGGGCTCGTGCTGAGGGGAGGAAAGTTTCCGTCCCCCCTGAGGTGTTTCCCCAGCTCTGTGTTAGGTTATCTGACTGTCACAGAGGTGGCAGCTCCTCACAAGTCACTCCTCCTGGAAACAGAAGCGGATTCTACTTCTCGAGCAAAAGCAGATCGTTAGATTTCTACGCCAGGTTGCCAACACACAGAGAGGTGTTGGAATACGAGTTAGTTCCAACTGTGAAGTTCTGTAATTGTCTTAGAATTGCAGACTTGAAGAGCCGTTTAGCTTCGGGGCCTGTGGTCCCAGCAGAGCATTCTGTCGGTGGGCAGACAGCCCACAGGGGTCGGGTAGGTTGGTGACGGCCTGGGTGCCCCGGAGCCCCCGATCCCTGGACGCGAGGGCACAGGGGCGGGTAGGGGTCATCGTAGGGAGAGTGGCAGCGTGGGTGCAGCCCCCTCAGATTTGGGCATCGGCTTCGTAGCGGCTCGCGGCGGACCGCGGGTCTAACACGGTCGGGGGCAGTCAGGCTGTCTCCCAAGGGGCAGCTTCCCCCTGACACTGGCACTTGGAGCCTCAGTTCAGGAAGGGCGTGACCTCTGGTCTCCTTGCGTTGCAGGTGTGGTGTCCTTAGTGGCCGTTCATCCCTCCACAGTAAACACGCTTGGGAAGCAGCTCTTGCCAAAAACGTTCGGACAGTCCAATGTCAACATCGCTCAGCAAGTGGTAAGGCCGGGAGGGTGGTGCACGGTTGGCCCTGTGGCTTCCCTTCCTGGGCCCGCAGGTTTCAGGAGCACGTGGCCAGTGCCGTGTGTCCTCCCCCGGCTTGGGCCTTCCTGTGTGTGCCGCTGGACGGCGGAACCCGGCCAGGCCAGGGCAGCTTCCCCGCCGGCCACACTGGTCCCGCGTCTGCCCTGATGGTGTTTCCTGGGGTGACGCGTGCTCTTGGGCCCGCACCACCGCGAGCTGGTGCGGGCTGGCCGCTCCCGGGCCTGGGCCCTCCTCAGGGCGGGCCGATTGCCGGCCCGGGACTCGAGACTGGTGTCCGTGCGGGCCTCACGGCGGCCTCAGGGCTCTGCCGGCCGTCAGGTGCTGCAGGGCGGGGGCTTCCCTGCCCATCCTGGCCGATGGGAGGGGGTCAGAGGCGGGCCTGCGCTCCTGGGACTGTGCCAGGCGCCTCTCCTCCAAGTACTCCCACCGGCCCGTCAGCTCCCACCTGTGGGGTTTGGCGGCTCCCTTCCCGACGGGACTCAGGGCTCCACGGGGCCGTGCGAGGAGGGGCGTTCAGCGCCCACCGCCCCGCCCGGCGGCCCCGGGCAGCGGTGTGGCCTCCCCCGTCAGGGAGCTGGGACCACGTTTGCTCAGCAGCATTGCTGTGATTTTTCAAATCCGTGGTGTGTGGGAGTCCTAGGCCTTGCTGGGCACGTCACAGATATCCAATAAATGTCCTTTTGATAGAAGTTATAATCCACATCATTTTATTTTATAGGTACTGTGCGTTACGTTATAGCAGAGTCACGCCTGAGAATAGCTTGGTGATTATAGCAACAGTTCTGTCATTAGTACCAGTTTAAATAGTTGGGAGGAAGCTAACGTGAAGAGTTTTCTGGTGGTGCCTTTCCGACCTGCAGCTTATCCACCTGAAGTTCCACTGCTGACTTGCCCCAAGCCGTCTCGGAGCCCAGCTAGTTGTGGAAATGCCCGTTCTCAGAGTTAAAGCTGGCCCGCCACAGATGCCTGTCCATCTCTACAGACACAGGGCTAAAAGCAGAAGAGCTGGCAGGTTCCCACAGGAGGGAAGTCCATGGAAAATAGTGAAAAGAGGGGAGTGAGGGGACACCTGTGGTGTCCTCCGCGGGGCTGTGGGCAGTGGCCCGCCGGCCCAGGGTGCGCTCCCCGCTCACCTGTCCTGTTGTCGAAGGAGGCTGCCCTTGCAGTGAGCACCTGTTGGGCGCTGCTGTGTGCCTGGTGCTCTGTTCTCCTTGCAGAACAGTGGAACCCACGGGAGGTGTCCTTAGGGGTGGACGGTGGAGTGGGCCCTTGTGTCCGGTGGGGCAGTGACACCGAGGCTGGGCACCCCTCTTGGGGGCAGCGGCAGCAGCCTGGCCTCTGCCGGCCACGCAGGGCTGGGCCAGCGTCCCGAGCCTGCTCTCCTGAGGACGTAGCGGGCTGAGTGCTGAGAGGGACGGGTCTCGAGGTTCCCGAGCCAGTGGCCACGGGCTTTGGCTGCACGCGCCTCCCGCCGAGACCCGGGGCCCTCGCCTCTGGGGCTTCACCCTCGTTTCCATCCTGTCTCACTTTCCAGAGCGCTAGCTATTTGATCGCATGTCTTTGGGATGAGAGTGACCTGCAGTTTGAAAAACACGGTGACGATGCCTCAGTCACTGGGGGCGTGAATTAAAAGAACGAGGCTCAGCTGAGCTGTTCTCCTTCCTGTGGCTTTTGCGGCTCATTAACATTGACAGGTGACCTGGGCTTAGGGATAATTTGCAACGTGCCAGGTCAGCTGTCCCAGGGCCTCGGCAGGTAGCCCTTATCCCACTAAGCAGCGGACTAGCGGGAGTGTCCAGCTTAAAATAGCCCGGACACAGCCTGCTCTCCACGCGCCCAGTGCTGGGGACCAGTGCTGACACGTTCGGCGCCAACCCCGTGCAGTCACCAGGAAACGGTGCTTCGAGTGGTTTCCTGGGTCGGGCACGAGCTCTTTGGGAAGCTAGGATTTTACGTGGCTGGATGAGGCAGTGTCCCCGTGTCCCCGTAATGTGTGACTGTTGACGGATGGGACCAGAGTTCTGAGCGTTTGGTGTCAGAAGACGCCTTCTGTGCAGGGACGGGTGTGTGGATGTCGGGGGCGGCCCCGGTGCCATTGCCCCTCCTCCGCCCCGTGCTGTCTGGGGTGCCCGGGGCTCCCCGCTTGGCAAGCCTCGCTAGCCCTGCGTTCCTTTTCTTCTTCATTTGGGGCCTCATTTTAGCACCGCTGAAGCATAGCGTTTTATCCTGTCTCGTGTCACTGAAAGGAAAGGAAGTAAAAGAGGAACGTGGGAGTCCCCCTCGGAGTCGTCTCCAGGCCCGGCCAGGCCGCCAGGCGTCCCCCGCTGCCCAGGGCTCCAGGTGTCCCCGTTGGGTGCCCACGTGACTGTTCTCTGACCTTTGTGGTTAATAGAGCTCGGCGGCGGCTGTAGGTAACGAGAGTGATGAAGCGGCAGCATCGTGTGGAGGAGATTCTGACTGTTTTGAATTGTCTCTTCTGACTGTAGGTAATTGGTACGCCTCAGAGACCTGCAGCGCCCAACACTATCGTGGTAGGAAGCCCACACACCCCTAACACCCACTTTGTCTCCCAGAACCAGTCTTCAGACCCCTCACCTTGGTCTGCCGGGTGAGCACTTGCCTAGAATTTACCCCCCAGCCTCTGGCTACGTGGCCGACCAGCACGCCAGAGGATCGGGCCCTGGCCAGCGCGTGCCCGGAGTAGACGCGTGGACCGCGCCGCCCTGCGGTTTTGGGGGTGGTGACTCCACTGCGGTTTTGGGGGTGGGCTCTGGCTTCTCAACGCAGCGGTAACTTTCACACTTTGCGCTGTCTGTACCAGAAAGTACCGTTTCTCGAACCCCAATAAACGTGGCGGGTTTCGCAGCAGCTTCTCCTAAACAGCTAAATGTGGCCATGGGGACAGCCCTGTGTGACGGCCACACCACCCTGTTCCTTTCCTCCAAAAGCAAAGCGATGTGAAAGCGACTTTACTCAGAGGTCAGCTGTGCAACTTTCCCTAAGAGCAAACAAAAGCAAAGATGTAGAATCGTGTCTGTATTTTTGGTTCTAAAGCAAAAACCATCAGCTCCCGCAATTCGTCAGTTGGAAACTTGGGGCGACCGTTTCCTCGCTGTGGCGACTCAGGAAGGTCGGACGCTGGGGCTCCCCGCCGAGGGGAAGCGCTCCAGCCTCAGCGCTGGGCGCCGGCGGCCACGTGGCCATCAGGGTGTCTGCACTGGCTCACGTTTGCCCCCAGATTCCTGTATGTGCAGCAGAACTTCCATAACCCCTGATGTCGGTCGACATCTTTTTAAGAAGCAGCGTTGTCTGGCGTCCCGATACACATCGGACGTGTCCTGGGGTCTGCCCTTTGGGTCACGTGCCCCACTTTTCCCGAGAGCTGAAGATACACGTGTAAGGTCCGGCCACTTAAGTTTGTTCTCCAGCCTTTAAAGGAAGGAGGGGGTCCCTGGACGGGGAGACGGAGCCAGGCTCCCGTCCCTGCTCTGCTGAGCGCAGCCCGCGGGACCCCTCGAGGCGCCCGCCGGTCCTAGGAGGCGGGTCTGGATCCTGGGCTGGCGCTGTGTGCTGAGGCCACTGCTCTCCTGTTGTGTCTTTGAAGGAAGCGTAGCAGGAAAGGGGAGAAGAACGGCAAGGGGCTGAGGCATTTCTCCATGAAGGTCTGCGAGAAGGTGCAGCGGAAGGGGACCACGTCCTACAACGAGGTGGCGGACGAGCTGGTGGCAGAGTTCAGCGCCGCGGACAACCACATCTTACCGAACGAGTCGGTGAGCGTGTGCGCGGCGGGGCCGGCGGGGCTGGCAGGGCCGCGAGGCTGGCGGGGCGGGACACCCCGGCCCTCTGTCTGTGTCTCAGACAGCCTCAGACATGCAGAGAAGCTCTGAAAGCACTTCCAAAGGTCTCCCGGCCCGCTTGTGTGGTGATGCCCCCGCGTCCCCGGCGCTTCCACAGCGCGCACCGGCTCCGGCCCCGTGTGTCGGCCGCCTCCCCGTGGCGACGCCCCCTGCCTGGGCTGGCGGGCCGAGCGGGGCCGTGCGGGGGGCTGCCTCACGGGGGCTGCGGACGGTGCCCAGCCTTGAGTGTGCTCGGGTTTGGGGCTGTCTGGAGATCTCCCTCTGTCTCTGCCAGGCTTACGACCAGAAGAACATCAGACGGCGGGTCTACGACGCCCTGAACGTGCTGATGGCCATGAACATCATCTCCAAGGAGAAGAAGGAGATCAAGTGGATCGGTCTGCCCACCAACTCCGCCCAGGAGTGTCAGAACCTAGAGGTACCTCCAGCCCTGCGTCCGCCGCGTGTTCCTAGCAGGCGTCGGTCGTCTGCACCACTGGCGCCTGCTGAGCGTCTTGGGCGGCGGTGGGGGGCAGGTCTCCCCGCGTCCTGAAGCCCCTGATCACGTCCGTGCTTTCCCACTTGACGGTGACCCTCCGGCCGTCTGGGGCCGCGGACACTGGTGGCAGGGCAGTCGGCCCGGTCCGGGGGGGTTTCCCCCAGTGTGGGTGAACGCTGCATCCCAGTTTGTGGGGTTTTCAAAAAGACACCATAGCCGTGTCCAGAAGACGAGAAGACGGAAGAAGCTCGTGTAGTTTTGAGGTTAAGAGAAACTGGCCTGTGCCCGCAGCGTCTGCCACGTTCTAGGTTCTTCTGTTGCCCCACCGTCAGGCCCAGGGCACACGTCTTCGGCGAGGACCTTTCCTCGGTGACCCTGTGTTGCCTTGGATTTTAAAATATGCTGTGAAAACCAGTTGTGATGATGTCTCATGCCGATGGCTTGTCTTTGAAGGTGGAGAGACAGAGAAGGCTGGAAAGGATAAAGCAGAAACAGTCGCAGCTCCAGGAGCTTATCCTGCAGGTAACGCAGCGCCTGCCGTGGGGGCAGCGGGATTGCCGTTTGCTGGCGTCGGCCCCCCTCCGCGTGTTTGCTCTGGTCTCTGAGGGGTGCCGGGCAGGGCCGCTGAGGACGCCCAGGGAGGGGTAGGTGGCCGGTGGCAGCAGGTGTGGGTGCGCATCAATCGTGCATCTTTTTAGCAAATCGCCTTTAAGAACCTGGTGCAGAGGAACCGCCAGGCGGAGCAGCAGGCCAGCCGGCCGCCCCCCGCCAACTCCGTCATCCACCTGCCTTTCATCATCGTGAACACCAGCAAGAAGACGGTCATCGACTGCAGCATTTCCAACGACAAGTAGGTCGTGGTGGGAGGGGCCTTGGCCGCGTGAAGACGCCTGGTCGGGGGGCGGGGGCAGAGAGAAGGTGGCCCATCTGGTTGATTTGCTGCGGGTCTAGCTTGTAGCCACCAAGTACGATCTTTTCAGCGTCATTACCTTGCAGGTGTCCTCCCTTCCCTGAGTGTGCGGCTCCTCGGGAAGGAGGGGTGTTGTCAGGACAGCAGGCGGTGCTCAGGGCCCAGCCCGGGGCGTCCTGGGGCGGCCGGCAGCCCCGGGCTGCGTAGGTGCCGCCCGCGCTCCCTGGTTGCTGGCGCTGAGGTGGTGGGTTGTGTGGCTGAGGGAGGTTTGGGGTGAGTGGGGTGTCCCGGTCGGGCCCCCGAGCCAGGTGTCCAACTCTGTCGTGGAGACGGCGCTCTTCTGACGGTGACTTTCTCCTCTAGGTTTGAGTACCTGTTTAACTTCGACAACACGTTTGAAATCCACGATGACATCGAGGTGCTGAAGCGCATGGGGATGGCCTGCGGGCTGGAGTCCGGGAGTTGCTCCGCCGACGACCTGAAGGTGGCGAGAAGTTTGGTGCCGAAGGCGCTGGAACCCTACGTGACAGGTCCGCTCCGTCCTGGACGGGACGCCCGCCCCCTCCGCTGGGGTTGGCTCGCGCCCGGTGCCCAGAGCAGAGACAGATGGGACGTGGGACGTGGGACGGTGGCGGGCTGTGGGGTGCCGGTGCGGCAGCAGCAGGACGCCATCTGGCGGGGCCGTGGCCCCTCGGGACAGGGGGGCGGGGGGGTGGCGACAAGGCCGAGCCGTGTGGTTCATACGGTGCAGGCGTTACGTCAGGATCTCACCTTCCAGGTAGGGCCCCAGGTCTGTGAGGAGCGTGGCAGGCGTGGACCCAACCCCAGGGAGTGGCTTAGTCACTGCAGCAGAGTGACCGAGAAAAGCGTCGTCTCAGCAGCCCTGGGCCTGCCCCGACGGCAGGTGTGGGGAGCCTCCTGGGTCCCCGGCGTCCGTTCTGCCAGCTCGTTGGCTGAGCTGGGGGGTCCCAGCCGCCGAGGGGAAGGGCTTTGCGGTGAGAGAGGAGACGCTGCCCCTGCGCCTCTGGTGTGGATTACCCCCGAGCGCTCCCAAGTGGCCCAGAATAAGTGGGCGTCTGGCCTCAGAGCGTCCCGTGGGGGCGCCTCCACCCCCTCTGGATGCAGCAGCTGCCCTGCGGGACCCCCGCTGCCCTCCCCACGGCCCCCGTTCTTGGCGATACAGCTGCGTCCAGGACGGGGGTCGACGTAGGTCCTTCCTCCCCTTGGGTCCCGCCTCTGCGCTGTGGTGGCGGTTGCCCTCCCGTGGCACAGTGGTGGCGTCGTCCGTGGCCGCGCCGATTCAGAGAAGTAAAGGGAGGACTTCCATGCTGTCTTCGCGAGGCTTGGTCCGGTGGCCGGGCCCAGCGAGCGGGCTGCCTTCTGGCTGGTAGCGGGCATGGCGCTGGGCGGCCCGAGGGGCCTCGCCTGGAGAGCCGTCCCGTCTCAGCTCGTGGGCCTGCTTCCTGCGGTCTCTGCTTTGTGAAATTTGCTTTCTTTTCTTTCTCTTTCCAGAAATGGCTCAGGGATCGCTCGGCGGTGTCTTTGTCACGTCGGCTGTTTCAACTGCCAACGGCACGAGGCTCTCTGCCAGGTAACTGCCATCCCCGGCGGGGCCTGGGGGTGGTGGGGCCACTGTCACCTGGCAGCGGGACGCCCGGAGTCGGGGCGCCCAGAGCAGGGCAGACCTCCCCCCACTCCGGATGCCCCCCGAGAGTCACTCAGAGCTCGCCCTTTGTGCAAAGGAGATTTGCTTTTTCTGATTGGTTTCTTTCCTCTAAAGGTTAAAAGTAGTACACAGCTTTTATGTTTTTGCAAAGTACTTCAGTGAAGTGCGGGCAGAGCCCCCTGAACCCCACGGCCGCGGCCTGAGTGACAGAGGCCGTCCCTCCGTCTCTTCTTCCTCTCCAATGCACTTGCAGTCACAATGCACACATGAGGCCCCGTTTTCACGTGACCCTGTCCTGAGCGTATTTGATATCGTTGAAGGCGTCTTATCATTTAAGTCAACGTGTGTCTGACTTTTGACCTAGCAGTCCCACAGAGCAGACGTGTCAGACCTCAGGGTTTGTCTTAGTTTTTTGAAGATAAATGTAAAGTAATACCAACGTTAGGTATTGACAAAACAGTGGTTTTATTTTTTATGTAGTATTACGTGTCATACATATTTATATCAATTCTAAACATCAGTAAACGTTCCTAAAGTATAAGTGAAATCAGCAGAGTGTAGGTCCAACAAAATGGAATTGACTAATAAGTCACATGTGCACGCCTTCGAGGGGGCTCTGCGGGCACCGTGTCCTCTGGTCCCCGTGCAGCGCTGGCCCGGCAACAGTGCGGCCCTGAGGGAGGGGCGGAGTCGCCCCGTGAGGGCCCCAGTGCCCGTGGGGTCTGTGTCGACCTTCGGGGCTGAGGGAGGCCCCAGGATGTCTGCATCTGTTTGGATTTGGACTGAGGCTGGTTCCGTTTTTAACTCTGAATCTACCGCTGTGTGTGGAGCCCAGTCTGTAACATCTGAACACTGGTTATACCAAGAGGTGGAATTTGGGTGTTTCCTAAACGTTCCTCTTGCAGAAATTCTTTTTATTGATTAAACTTCAGAGGCTCACGTCAGGTTTTCTAAAGAGGGAAGCAAAGCCATTACCATCTCAGAAGAGAAGCTGACCTTAGTGGTGGACGCGCTGTTCTTACAAAGGCCCGTTTTGTGCATTGAGCTGCCCTCTGGTTGAACGTTTAGGTGGTCCCCAGTTACAAGAAAAGCGGCAACGAGCCGCCTGATGGCTCAGTTTCCCACTCTTCCTGGCTTGGCCTCCAGGCTGGCTTTCCCAGATGTGGGATTACTTTGTCCAAGAGCAGCGTCAGTAAGTACCAGTGAAAGGTATCAAGATACATGCGTGTGGTTTTCTGATAACGGGAAGACACCTTTAACGTTAGGAATCTGTGCAGCTCTGCCCTGGGGGCTTTCTGTGGTGCCACAGGCCTCTCAGGGTCCTGACCCGCGTGGCGGGACAAGAGCCCTTTTACTCAGTCGTCACCCTCCCCTGCCCCGTGCCGTCTGATTCAAGTGTATCACGGCCGCGTTTCCAGGGTGGTTCTGACCCTTTCATGTCCTGTTATCTTCAAACAGACTCACGGTTTACCAAGTAAGCTCCTCCGTTTTGTGGAGAGCAGTTGAAGGCCGCAGGTTGGGCGCAGAGAGGATGCTGTGAGGCCCCCCCGGGGGTGCCGCTGTGTCTCCGCGTGGAGACAGGCCTCCTCCGAGTCTGGAGCCTGGACGACCTGTGTCAAGTTGTAGCTCTAGGTCGGGGTCCCCTCGGGGCCTTCCCTTGCTGTTCAGCTCAGACATGAAGACGCTGAATGACTTGGGACGGTGCCTGAGCAAGTCGCAGCTCAGAAGAAACGTCGCCTTCCCTCCCCTCGTGGTGGGCGTGGCCATCTCCCGTTGGTGCCCTGGGACCGTGACTGACCACAGCTGACCCTTCGCGTCTCGTGTGCGCTGTGCTGGGACGCGGGCGGTGGCTGAAGCCGGGGGTCTTTGCCCAGGATTCTGGCTCCTGAAGCCCCTCCGTTGTAGGCCAGGGTCTCCCCTGCGGGCCTGTTGGCATTTTGGGCCGGACCACCCTTTGCTGTGCACGCTGCCCGTGCCTTGTGGGGCACTGGGTTGTGCCCTCGACCTCAGATGCTAGCATCACCCCCCCGGCCTGGGCCCACGCCAGGGGCCCAGCCCCTAGAGCCCAGCCCCGCAGCTCTGCCCCCTGGGTCCGTGGTCCCCGCCTGGGCCCACCCCCGGGGCCGGCATTCCAAAGAATAAAACCTGCAAGAGCCATGTGTCCTTGGGGCCGTCCTGGAGGCGCAGGCTGCAGTAAGACGCGCCCGTCACCCCCAGCTTCCTGGCTCAGCACGGACGCCAGAGGAGCTGAGGGTGGGGCCTGGGGTGGCGTTGCCGCAAGCGGACACACGCACACGCCAGCACACGCTCCCTGGGTGCCCCTTTCCTCCCCGGCTCCCAGCCTTCAGGGAGGTCAGGGAAGTCACAGGCGGAGGCCTGGGAGGAGAGTCTCGGGGCTTTTCCGGTTGGTGTGCCCGAGTCTCGCTTCCGACATGATGATAAATGGGGAGGACTCAGTGCTGGGGCCCTGCCGGGGCCCTGCCGGAGCCCCTCGTCCAGTGGTGATGTGTGAAGGGGGCGTGACGGGTGGCGTCAGCCTCGGGGGCGCTGGGTTCTGTGCTGCACGTGGGTAAGGCTTGCCGTTTCTGTTCGTGTAGTTGAGAACACCCGGACCTCCCGGGGGTGCCGGCCCGTCTCTGGCGCCGCAGACGCCGCCACTGACACCTCCTGTCCTTGCAGTGACCTGGCCAACGGCGCGGACGGGGCGCTGGCCACGAGCTCCAGCGGGTCGCAGTACAGCGGGTCCCGGGTGGAGACCCCCGTGTCGTACGCTGGGGAGGACGACGACGAGGACGAGGACCTCAACGAGAATGAGGGGGAGGACTGAGCCCCGCCGGCTCCGGGGACACGTCTGGGGAGGAGAACTGCTGTGAACGTGGGTCTTTCTGTTTCCTTTGCCCTCCTCCCAAGAAGAGCTTGCTGAGCCGCCGGGCTCGGCACGCGCCACCGATACGCAACGCGCCGTCCTCTGCGGGGTCCTGACGAGCTGCGCTGTCTGGTGCCGACGCACGGCCTCTCTTTACTCTTCTGGATTTTGTGTTTTCGTTTGCTGTTTTTTAAATTCAGAGTTCATTTCGCCCCTTCACAGTTCTTGCCGAGTTTGCTGGAGACGTTGCGCTCCGTCCGCGCCGAGGGAGATACAGGCCCTGCTGCCCGGCGGGCCCGAGGCAGCCGCTGAGGGGGAGGCACCACGGAACCGGCAGATGGCGAGGCACTGCCTCTCGACGTCTTATTACGACCTTATTTCCCTTAAATTATATTGACTGCGTGACTCCATCGGGTTTCTACTTGGGTTTTGTTCTGTGTTGCAGCCGATGAATTGCGAAGCTCTTTCTTCGTTTCTGTGTGTTTGGTTTGGTAGGAGTTTACTGCCACGCTGGTGCAGCTTTGGAGACTGTCTGAGAGCTCGGAGTGGTTTAATGCTTATGGTAAAATGTGCCTGATTTCTTACAGGCAGCGTTTGGGAACTTTTATTATATAGTTGTTTACATACTTCTAAGTCTGTCATTTAAAGACATGTACTGAAACAAATGTTGTATTTGTTTCGTAAGCATCTTCCTGTAATCTATTATAAAGTTGAAATTAAATATAGAGAATGTTTTAACAGTTTTTTAACTCAAAATTTGTCAATCATTTTTAATAGTTCTTTTTTTATAAAAAGAAAAAGGAATTTCAGGACAGGCAGTAGTCTCTTTTAAAACTTATTCACCAAGAACCATTAACTGCACAGTTGCTGTTAGCTGCCTGTTCTAAAATACTTGTCTTTCTATCGGAACACAAACAGACTTTTCTGTAATATTTTGTGGAATAAAGAGACTTCAATTGTTTGACTTGTTTAACTTGGCACTGTTAGTTTTTATTAATAAAGTGCGCATGGGCATTTTAAACAAGTCGTGTGTCCCTCTGATTCGGGATTGCTGTCTGGAGCTCATTTTCTCCCGTCAGCCGGGCCGTTCTCTGGAGGGAGGAGAGGGTCCAGGCCCAGCAGTGCACGCAGGACCCGCCGAGGCCCCCAGCCTGTCCCGCCGCTGCCCGGCGGCGGGGCCGAGGAAGGAGGTCCCGGGGACGCGGCCAGTGGTGGGGAGAGAGTTTGTGCTCTGCCTTGCTTTTAGAACAAACGAACCCACGGCCTTTAATGTGTGAGTCCTTACGAAACGTGACCTTTGCAAACACACACATCCCCGAAAGGTCACGAAGCGCCCCAGGGAAGCAGGGGGCGGAGGGACGCAGGCTGGATGCCCTCGCCGACACGCCCACGGTGAGAGAGCCAGGCCGAGGGTGTTCCCTGCCTTTCTCCCGGATCCTAGAAGCCGAGACAGATTTTATGGATTTGACTTTCGGAAAAAGAGTCAGATTGTAAGGTAAGATGGGGCAGCTCAGTGTTTTATTCACGTTGGTCGAAGACATCCGTGAGTGTTGCGGTGCAAGGTTGCGGCCTCGGGCAGAGTCGTGTCTCCTGAGGGCTGTGGCGGTTCCTCCTTTCTTCCTGACTGTGGCGGACTGAAGTGTCCTGAGGGCTGTGGCTGGAGAGACAGGGGCAGTGTCGGCGCCCGTGCGGTGAGGACACGGCCAGCCCCGCGTCTCCGGCCGAGTCCCCTGCGGCTGTGCCCCTGCTGCCTCTCCTCCTCCAGGGCACCCGGGCGGGTCTGGCCAAGCTGGGCACCCGGGCGTGGGCACGGGACCCCCGACACCGACCTTCCACCGGTGGTGACCCAGATGACCGAGGGTCTGCTGGTTCCGTTGCCGCGGGAGCGCCTTGGGCAGGGGACGAGGTTCTGGCACCGTCGCCTCTCCTGCTCTTCCTGGTAGGTGCTCAGCTGCGGCCCAGTCTTCCCGGAGCATCACCCGTCAGGGGTCCAGCCTGCGTCCTTCCACGCCCGCTTCCCTGCCGTGTGGTCTGTGACCTCTAGGGGAGGTGTTCGATTCCAAAGTTCACGTCTTACAAGCTGGTGAGTAGTGGGGTTCTGCAAACCAGGAGGCCTGTGGCTACTTGGGCCGAGTACTGACCCTGGGCGTTGGCTCAGCAGTGGTCCCCGGGGCGTGTAAGCGAGCTCCCGAGAGAGGAACGTCTGGACTCGAACCTAGGCCTCTGACCTCTGACCCCAGAGCCTGTGCCCCCCCTCCCCCAGGTGCTGGTGGTTCCGTGTATTCGACAGCAACTTGACAGAAGGTTCTAGCACTTCTTTCCAAGGGGCGCTTTGTGGTCGGCAGGTGGCCGGCTCTGAGGTTCCCTGTCCCCTGCACCCCCCGCGGGGGGGCAGCCCCTCCAGCTGCTGCGCCTCAGTTGCCTTCCCTGTGAAATGGAATCAGCAGCCTTGGCCTCCCAGGGCAGCCGGAGGAGGGACCCCGAGGCAGACAGCCTGCTGTGCTCGGACCCCGCGACGTGCGCCCCACACCCAGCCCCATCGAGGCCTCGGTGTCTCTGCTGGGGTGGCTGGGCCTCTGACCTCCAGTGTGTCGTGACAGCCCCGAGGCGGCCTGATCTCTGGGCTGGGCCTCTGACCCCCAGTGTGTCGTGACAGCCCCGAGGCGGCCTGATCTCTGGCCTGACGTGGCACTTCCCAGGTGGCTCAGGGTTTTTGCCGGTGGGGTCGGCAACGCGGAGCAGAGACACCGTACCCTGGGCCCTGGTGGCCTTGGGGGCTGGGCGGCGGGTCCCCTGTCCCCTGAGCCTCTGCGGGGCTTCTTCCGTGGGGTTAGGACTCTGGGCTGCCAGCTCCGGGTGGGGTGAAAAGTGGGCGACAGGTGAGAGCAGGTTTGTCCTTGGGACAGAATGTTCTCGTTTCAGGGTTTTCTGAATGGCCTGGGGCTGCAGACCGCCCCACCCCCCGCCGCCCTGGAGGGGAGACTGTGCTCCGAGGAACGTCACCTCTGGGGTTTGGGCTCCGCTGCGTGGGGACACCCTTACGTCCCAGAACTGTGCGCTCTCGGGGCAGCCCCTCCCACTCCGGTTTGTAATGTCCCCGACTTGCAACTGAAAGTGTTAAAGGGAGAGGTTTTTTGGTTCATTAATTTTAGTTAATTCTTTTTAGCTAACTGAATTTGTTAGTTTGAGTTTTTAGTTAATTCTTCCCCCTCATCAGGAGAGACACGACTCTCTTACATAGATTAAGAGTGAATTTAATAAACTTGATTTTTACAGTTTAGGAATTGTGTTTTTTAAAGCCGGCAACCAGAATGCATGAAACCCTAAGTCACGTTTCATGTCAACGCACTCCCGGTCTTCATATTAACGTATAGAAAAAATAAATTACAGCAGGAAAGGTGATGTCCGCGCGGAAGAGATGAGTCCTTTTGGGGTCTTGTTAGTTGCACAGCTGCTGCCTTAGGGTCACCGTGTTAGCCCAGCGTTTTTATCGTGGCTACAATTCTACCTAAAAGGTGACGGAGGTTTCACAGGATTCTGGCTCCGAGAGCTGGGCGCACGGGGGCCTGTCGGGTGCGGAGCTGCCTCGGGTGCCGGGTGTAGCTGGACGCGGCGTCTGCGCTCACCCTGCACCTGGGGCCAGCCGCCTGGCTCCTCTACTTCTGGATTTTAAGCTTGAACTCCACCTTCCCCTCGTAGGGGTCGTGGGGGTTGTCGAAGGTCACGTGCTCCGCCAGGATCTTGCACACGATGACGACCTCCCTGTTCACGGGGGCGTTGAGGAGCTTCGCGGCCACCAGCGGGTTGCTGTAGTGGGGCTGAGGCGGATGTGCGTTAGGACCGTCGAGGGCGGCCGGGCGCTTGGCCGGGTGCTCTCACGTCGCCCGAGAGCCGCCCGGGACTCCCTGCTTAGAAACGAGGAGACTTGGCCCGGGGGGGGGGGGGTGGGGGCAGACCAGTGACAGATTCAACTTCAAGTTACAGTTGATGAAAATTAATATAAAAACAGCGGAGGATAAAGCCAGAGATTTGGGGAAAATGATTTTAAATGGATGTGCAGTTGTCTAAGGGCCTTCTAAGGAGGCCCTTGGAAGGTAAAGGATTAGCTGTGATATTTATTTTGTGTGAGAACGATGTGTTTTCAGGTAGTTACGAGAACAGGGGTTTGGGAAGCACCCGAAGATTAAGGGGTCCGGCTGGGCTAAGTGCGGCCTTGTTTCGTTTCTGCGGGTGAAACGTTTAGGGCCTTCCTTCTGCCAGTGACTGCTCCGTTTCATCCGGTTCCGGAGCAGCTGTTGGGGACAGTGGCGCACACGTACCTGGGCCTTCTTCCCGTAGTAGGGGAAGTAGTGTAGGCTGTAGACGCCTTTGGGTGGGAAGTACTCCACCTGCAGGGCCGGGGCATCCGGGTGCTGGTCCTGTGGGCGAGAGGCCGCTGTGAGAAAGGCCGGATCTGGCGCGCTCGTGTCCGCCTGTGTGTCCGTGCCACACATGCTTCTGCACGCAGGTCCACGTGTGTGCGTACGTGTGCACCGTGACCACACGTGCAGTTGGCACTAGATCTAATCTTTATCATCAGCCCAGAATCCATTAAGGGTGTAATTCGTTAGTTTGCAAGACCCCGGGTGACTTTTCAAGCTTGTGTTTTTTTCCATTTTAAACCCTCTTAGGATAAAGAAGGTGACAGAGCTGAGCGTGTGGGAACGAAGGCCCACAAGGCTGGGCGGCTGATCTGCCGAGGCTGGGGAAGGACCCACACGCTGCCGTGGGGTTTGCTTCCTTCCACTGTCAGAGCCAGCGACTCGCCCGACGGCTTGAGCTCGTCTGAGGGCAGAGGAAGGGTACTTTGGTGTCTGTGCAGATCCCGGGTCAGCCTACACACGCGTGGTCGAGGAAACTCAAAAAGGAAAAACAAAACAGGACGAATGCTGTGCTCCGGGGAGACTGCAGGCTTTGGGCGGGGGTGGGGTCACCCCAGTGGGGCACCCGTGCTGACGGCAGAGAGCCCTGGCTGAGGGCGTGATTGTGGAAACAAACTTTAGAAAATATTCAACGAAGACAAATTTAGTTTTTTCGTGTTGTCCTTAAAAACATGTTTTGAGAAAAACTGGACTAAATTAATGCCAACTGTTGGCAGCATTTCTGTACGCACGCTGCCAGACGACAGCGGCTGTCGGTAACTTGCATATTTTTGTAAATAAGCCAATGAGAAGGACAGAGCAGCGTAGCAGATGTGCCTTGGTTTCTCCAAATAGCCACAGACGTTTTGAAGCACGTCAGTGATACACTGTCCCAAATGCCTTTTGAAGCAGAACGGTGACGAGCGTTGTTTTTCTTACCAGGTTGTTTTTCCAGAGACAGTGTAAGCCTTTACTCTCCAGGATCACATAGCTGTGCTGTTTGGCATCTTGCAAAACCATATAGAACATTTTTTCCTGATAATTCTTACCGGGTTTTTAATCCCCCAGGATAAAACCACTCTTAAGTGAAGGTTCCTGCAATTCGTGCCCCTGGCTTATTAGGCTGACGGCTGGGATGATTTTAGGGAAAAGCAGATCAGTATTTCGCACAGGTTTTCCCTCCTAAACAAGACAGCTGTGGCCGGTCACTCACCAGGAAGGCGCAGTCCACCCTGGGGGCCGTGTTGTTGCCGGGGAGAAAGTTGACGATCTGGAAGGGAAAGGTTCGGACGTGGCCTCTGTGCCCATCTGTGAGTGCGGAGGACGGGTGCCGGGGAGGCTCTGGGGCGGATGTACCAACTCCTGCTTCAAAGCCGGAAGCTCCACGCTGGGGCCGTGGTCTTGGCCGGCAGGTGGCAGAGCTGGGTGGGGGTCTGAGCTTCCCGAGCCCACCTGTGCAGACAGCCCGGCCCCCAGATGCGCCTGCTGGTGCCCAGGGCCCAGTGCAGTGCCCTCCTGGCTCGTGAGGACCACCGCCCTCCCTCGCACACCTGCTAGGCAGCCGGGACCGTAGCCCAGCTGGGCCCTAGGGCCCGGCGCGGTGTGCCAGTGTGTGGTCCCCTGGCCTCTTAGGGAGGAAAATGAAGGGTGCCACGCAGACGCCAGCATGGTGCTGGGTCCTCCCCGCCCCGCCGCCAGGTCCCACCCTCCCCGGGGCCCTGCCGAGATGTCCCCTCTCCCCGCAGCGTGGACGTGCCTCCCGAGGTTGGCCGTGTTCTCACGGTTAGCCTCCCTCTGCGCCTGTCCTCAGACGGTTCCCAGGTGCCCTCCCCACGCTGACCGCGGCCCGGCTTCTTCCAGCCGCCGTGCACACAGGGCTGCTCCAGGCTCTGCGGCTCGGCGGGGGGCGGACGCCACGGTCAAGTGGGTGGTGGGTCTGCATGGCGGCTCCCAGTTGGTCTGAGGGAAGGCGCGCTCGCGGCCAGCACACGTGCAGGAGAGGCGGGGCCCCGGTTCCCTTCTCACCTCCGATCCCCTCACTCACCCTGTTCATCTTGATGATGAAACACGGCTTTCCTTCCTCAAAGCCGAAGGTGGGGTCCGGCCGGCCCGAGCAGTTTTGCAGCATGTCTGCTGTGAACTTGCAGGAGAACTTGGTGTGGTTCGGGGCCAGGAAGCTCTCCTGGAAGAAGTACCTCTCGGCCGTGCAGTTGATGTTGGCCTCCTGGGCCGCGGGTGAGTAGCCTGGGGGACAGGCACACCTGCGGCCCTGCCCGAGCTGCGGCCCCCTCTGCCCCCCGCCCCCCAGGGGGTTCCTGGGACGAGGAAGGAATGGAGACACTGCAGTGCATTCTGCACTCTACCTGCCAGGAAGTGGTGCAGGGCCTGCGTTAGTCCTGTCCAGGTCCTGTTGTCAGACACGTTGTAGGAGATGTCCAGGCCTTTCTCCCCGTAGACATCTGGCCTCAAGGTCACCCCTGGAGAAAGGACGTGACGCCTTGGCCTTTGGTTGTACATCCAGGCCGTTTGCCGTTCGGTTGGCCCTGGCCTGGGGGAGGCCGTGCCTGGGACGCTTCGGGGCCAGGCCTTCGAGGGTCCCCCCGCCCCTGGCAGCCAGCAGGGCCCGGGACCCTGCCCAGGGGCCGGGGGGCCGCGCCGTCCCACGAGGCCTGGCCAGGGCCCGCGGGTCCCTCCCACAGGAGGCCTGCCTGCCTGCCAGCCTCTGGGATTGGGGCACATTCTATCACGGTGTGTTCTCAAGTTTGTAATCTATTACGTTCTGTTCTGAAATGACATAGAAATCCTCCATGTTTTGTCCGTTGGTTGATTCAAAAAATTGACCCGCAGTTGTCACGATGATTTGCAGAGGATCCGCCGGGCGCTGACCCAGCTCAGCGCTGCTGTGGGATGTTCTCGGGTTAGTGTCTTCCTCAGAAACAAGTACGCAGGGGTGACAGACGCTCTGAGTAGCTGGGCTGGAAGAAGCTTTCCTTCCTTCGTTTCTCCCCCCGCCCTTTGCACCGCAGGTTAGCTGGCTGCGTGGGGAAGCCTTGGTCCGAACACCCTCCCCGGGACCTGGGAGTTTTGTCACCAGCGACTTCCTGCTCTTTGGCACTGGCCCAGCCCCCTCGTCGCACGGGCCACCTTGCACTTAGACGGCACTCGCGCTCTGGACCTAATTTGCTGCTGGGGAGGCGAGGCCTCCACAGGAGAGCAGCCTCGGTGCCGGTGACGCCGCACGGGCACCGAGCGCCCCTCGCCCCCCTTCCTGATCCCCTGGTGACCGTCCTCCCCGACATCCTCCCCGAGGGGCCGTGTCCCGGCCCGGCAGCCCAGGGCAGCGCAGGGCCCGGCGCCCGGTACCTGGCGACTTGAGCTGGTCCTGGTAGTCGGGGGTGTACGGGTCGACCGTGCACATGAGCACGTAGATGCACAGGGCGAAGATGCCGGTCATGACCACGTAGAAGGCCACGTAATAGAGGCTGATCCACACTGCGGGAAGGGGCGGGTCAGACGCGGCGGCAGCCGCTCGGCTGCGGGGACACGCGTGCCGCTCCCCAAACGCGTCACCTCTCAGGGTGAGCGTTGCACTGGTGTCGGGCACGTTCACGCACGGCGCTGGGCACCCGTCCCGCTGTCTGGTTCCAGACCATTCTCCTCACCCCATAACCCTGCCCCCCTTAACTTAAAAGCCTTAAAAAGTTACACTTTTAGGAACACAGCTTTAAAACGGCTCTTCTCCAATCTAAGGCTGGGCCTTTGGGTCAGGCTGATCCTCAGCTGCTCGCAGGTGCCCGCTGTCGGCGGGTGTCGGGGCTGAGGGGGGCCTTTGGAATCACCCAGTGGGGGTGGAGAGGCCGGCCAGGGCCTGCGTCTGGGCACGGAGCCCGCCAGCCCCACGCGGCTGCTGCTGGTCCCCTGCCCTCCCCTGGCGCCCCTGCCCTGCCGCACGGACCCCAGCGGGACGGCGTCCGGCCCAGCATCTGGCCCGTGTCCGGGTTCCAGCAGTAGTGCCGGAACTCCTCCATCCTCTGGCTGCATGACTTCTTCTCCTGCAGTGCCGCCATCGCCCCGCTCCTGCCAAGGGACGCTTGGGGGAGGACATCCCCGTGGGTTTTATGGTCTCCCCCTCAGAGGTCAAGGGCACTGCGGCTCTGGGTTCCGGGGCGAGCCCAGCAGGGTGTTATCACTGCTTGGCCGTCAAGCACCGACGCCCGGGCAGGCCCGGCAGGTTCCGCTGCCGTCAGGTGCCCCTCCACCCCCTCCCTGGGCAAATCAGGGTGGCTCACTCCTCCTCTCGGGTGCCCTTGGCCCAGAGCCTTATCTGCTCTGATAATGAGCAAGGAGGCCTGCCAGGTGCTCAGCTCTGCCCACTCGCACCTCCTTGGGGAGGGAGGTGTGAGGAGAGCGGCCTGCACGAGGCGGGGCCCGGGCCCTGACGCCCAGCCGCGGCCGAGACGCTCCCTGCTCTGCGCTGATTGCAGCAGGCGCCCGAGGCCATGATGAGGCGACGGCTGGGACCCCGGTGTGGGGGGGGCTCCCGCCGCCGTCAGTCCTGGTGCTGGAGAGCCAAGCCTGCCGGTGCCCAGGGCCGCCGGCCGCGGGGCCGCAGGGGCTCCCGTCACTCTTGAGCTGAGCTTCGGTGACGAGCGTGGTGTCCTCTGAGAGCCAGTGTTGGGGCCCTGTAGGACTTTGTGTCCATGGAGGAATTCACAGCCATACAATCTAGAAGTGTTTTCGGAACCGAATACACACCAGTCCCCGGGCGATTTGCTGAAATGCAGATTCTCCCAGGGACCCAGCGGACCTGGGAGCTCCCGTGGGCCTTGCTTGTGGCTGCAGGACTGTGGCAGTGTCTCGGCAGGGGACGCTCAGCCTGACAGCACGTCCGACCCACCTGGGGCGCCTTGAAACCCTGTGACGCCTGTCCCACCCCCGAGGTTCTGAGGGAGCTGACCTGCCGGGCGGCCTGAGCGTCTGGACAGCTGCGAGCCCCCGGACCTCCTGATGCGTGGCCAGAACCAACAGCCTTGGCGGTCTACATAGCTGGGGCCCGTCTCTGAGATTAGGAGGAAAGGGCAGCGCTGGGCAGACAGGACGTGGCACTGAGGCATCTTTACAAGTATCTAAGTCAGGACCCGACTGAAAGGGCGGGATTGTAAACAGAGCTGGGTGTCCATCCATTGTCACTTTCCCTCTAGGGACCCACGTAGCCAAATTGGAAGTGTTCTTCGGGGATAAAGATAGTGAAAAGCCCTCTAGCCATTACGTGTATTTTCTTTAGGATGATTTAGAGTTTGTCAGCAAAACGAACACCCTAAAATTCAGATGGAATCGCAGCATTTTAGCTTGGACTCATAGTTCCTTAATGGACCAACCCTAGGCATTTTCCTTCACACTGTTCCCCTTCACAGCTTTGGAACTTTAGGGCAGTAAAAACACAGAGTGTGGCCTTAGGCTGCGGTCTCACTGTCCACAGCCTGTGGGTCTGGGACCCCTGCGCCGAGGCCTGAAGACACAGGGTAGGAACTGCTGTGCAGAGAATCGGTGCCGCCCTGTCTGGAAAGTACAGAGACACTCTTGGGACGAGCACAGCATGAATTCTTCCTGGAAGTCTCTGAACGAAATCCTCCACACTGAGTCTCTGAATTCCCAGAAGCATGAACGTGTGTGCTGAGCTGCACACGCGTTGTCGTGATGACCTTCCTGGGACACGTGCCCGTGGGGAGGGGAGGCCTGGGGCGGGATAGGGGGCACTGGGCTGCTTGGCGTGCCCCGCGGGGCAACGTGGGACGGACGCCCCAAAGAGAGCGAGCTCCGGGTGATGTGGGAGCTCACCCTTCCTATGCGGGGGCCTCGACTCCCACCCACCCCCCACAGCAAGGGACCGGAGCCCATCCCTCCACAGCGGCCATGGGGTCAGCGGAAGCCCACGAACGCCGAAGGACTGGATGATAGGAAGATTCCCAGCTTTCGATGGGTAATCACTCATCAGAGCGAGAACCAGGCAGATCTCCAAATGAAGTGAAAACAAGATGATCAGTAGATGCCACACTGAGGTGACAGATTCTGAAATCATCTGACAGGTTGTAAGATGCTTCAGCCAGCAATGATGATTGTGCTTGAAACAAATGGAAAGACAGAAGTAGAAAGTTTAAGGCAAGAAATAGAAGACATAAAGACCAAATGGAAATTTTAGATTCAAAAAATACAATAACCAAAATAAAAAGCTCAAAGAATGGATTCAGCAGCAGAAGGGAAGGGACCAAGGAAAGAATCACTGACATGGAAGAAAAAACAATAGAAATTTCCGGATTTGAACAATAGAGAGAAAGTAGAGCCAGAAAAAAAGTGCCCAGCCTCAGTGACCCAGGGGCCGCAGGAAAGGCCTAACGCCTGTGTCACTGGAGTCCTGCAAGGAGAGAAGAAAGAGTGGGGCTGGGGCATAAACCTTCAGACTCAAGAAGCTGAGAGAACCCCAAACAAGATACCCCCCAAATCCATGCCAAGTTGCATCAAGATTAGACTTTGAATATCCAAGACAGACACCAAAAAACCTAGAAAGCATTTGCAATTGCTCCCAACAAAAAGGAATATTTAGGTGTTGATCTAATAAAACATGTATAAGACTTGTATGCTGAAAACTACATAATGGTGATGAAACAAAAGTCTAAGTAACTAGAGACACACGTTGTGTTCGTAGGTTGGAAGATTCAACACAGTCAAGTCAATACTCCCCAAACTGATATACGGTTTTAACACAATTTCTATCAAAATCCAAGCAAGATTTTTTTTTGTGTGTCTATAGGCAAGACTCTTCTAAAATTTATTTAGAAAGGCTAAGGAACTAGAATAAATATTTTCTTCTTTATTTGGAATACTTTTTTGAAAATATTTCTTAAAAAGAAAATTAAGGTAAGAAGACTCAGTCTACTCAATTTCAAGGCTCATTATATAGCCACAGTCATCAAGACAGTGTGGCGCTGGTGGAGGGACAGACACAGTGAACAGTGAAACAGGACAGAAAACTCAGAAGTGGACTCACAGATATGCCCAACTGATTTTGACAAAGGTGCCAAAGAAATTCAGTGAAGCGAAGACGGCCTTTTCAACACATGGAGGTGGAACCACTGGACATCCGTGAACCCTGACCTAAGCCTCACACCTTGCAAAAGAGTGAACTCAAAATGGTCATGGATTTAAATGTAAAAGTGTAAAAATTTTGGAAAAATACGTGGGAGAAAATCTTCAAGAACCAGGGTTAGGCAGAGAGTCCTTAGGCCTGACACCAGAAGCGCAATCCATAAAAGAGAAAATTGAAAAATTGGACCTCCAACGCAACAGCAAAAAGGCAAGCAGTCCAGTTAGACCACGGTCAAAAGACACAATGGGATGTTTCACCGAAGAGGATTCACAGACGACAAACACATGGAAAAATGTTCAGTATCATTAGCCAGTAGGGAAATGCAAATTAAAAACACAATGGGGTACCACCTATCACAAGAGCTAAAATAAAAAATAATGACAACTCCAAGTGTCGGTGAGGATGCTGAGAAACTGGATCGCTCGTGTGTTGCTGGCAGGAATATAAAATGGTAGAGCCGTCTGGAAAAGAGTTTGCCAGTTTCTTAAAAAATTGAACATGCAAACACCATACGACTCAGCACATATGCTCTTGGGCATTAATCCCAGAGAAACTGAAATTTATATCTGCACGAATATCTGTATGTTTTTCGCAGCTTTATTCATGATAGCCCAAACTGGAATCAACCTAGGTGTCCTTCAACAAGTGAATGGTTAAACCAGCCGTGGTCCATTCACACCATGGAATACTCCTCAGCAGTGAACCTACAGGTGCGTGTAACCGCCTGGGTGAATCCAGGGAGTCATGCTGAGAGAAAAGAGTGAACCCCCAAAGTGACACACTGTGTGATTCCACGTACAAAGCATTCTTGAAAGGACGACTTTATGGAAATGGAGAACAGATCAGTGGTTGCCGGGGTTCAGGACAGGGCTTGGGGTGGGAAGGAGGTGGGTGTCTGTGAAGGGGGACCGTGTGGCGTCAGGGGTTCCTGAGCATTTGCTGTGCTGGCGTCGTATCCACGCTGCGATCCCGAGCTGCAGTTGGGGGAGATGCTACGACTGGGGGATTGGGTGAGGGGTGCAGGGGTCTCTGGGTTATTTCTTTTAACTGCGTGTGCGTCTACAATTACTCTGAATAAAAACTTTAAAAAAAGGGCCAAGTGAGTTTGGGAAGCTCTGCATACTTGACCCCTCTTAGAGAGCCAAGTTCACTCTTCAATCTCTGAGTCCCGTGATCGCAAACATGTTTAACGCCGTTTATCTGAATGCTTCCCACTTCCCCAGGAGGTAGTTCAGCTCAGCGTTAATCCAGTGGGAGTTGCCGTCCTCAGACACCGCCTCTCGCAGGGCTTCCTGATCTGGGTGCCAGCCCCACTCCAGGCCCACTGAAGCAGATCTTTATTTCTCCAGGTGATTCGTGTCCCCACACTGCTGGGAGGCGCTGTCTGGGGACACACGGTGAGAGACACCGTAGAAGGGGCTCCGGTCCACAACACGCCTTGGAGCCGGAGCCGCCGACCCGTCTGAACACTGACGGGTTAAAGAAAAGGCAGGAAGGGTTTGAAGAGATCAGCTCAAGGTCGCCTGCTAGTGAGTGCCAGGCTGGACGCACCAACCCATCTGCTCAGCTGCAAGTTCTTATTTCTGCTTCCCCGACTGCTACACAGAGTCCGCCTGTCTCCCCATACCCACTGACAGAATCTCACTGACCTCTCGACCCTCTCCTCCCTGCGTGGGGTTGCTTACCCGGCCTCTTCTGGCTGGGGTGTTCTTCATTTCTGTGGCCCTTCTCTTCCTCCCCTCTCTAAACTGTAGCCAACCCCCATCACTTCCTTGTCATTCTTTCCCATACATGTACCAAGCACCTACTGTGTACTAGAACAAGGCAGACAAGGCCATACCCAGGTGTGCCCCAGGTGTGTCCCAAGTGTCCTCCAGCTGTGTCCCAGCTGTGCCCCAAGTATGTCCCAGGTGTGCCTCAGGTGTGCCCCAGGTATGTCTCAGGTACCCCCCAGGTGTGCCTCAGGTGTGTCCCAGCAGTGCCCCCAGCTATGTCCCAGGTGTGTCTCAGGTGTTCCCCCAGTGTGTCTCAGGTGAGCCCCAGGTGTGTCTCAGGTGTCCCCAGGTGTGTCTCAGGTGTGCCCCTGGTGTGTCCCAAGTGTCCTCCAGCTGTGTCCCAGCTGTCTCAGGTGTGTCCCAACCATGCCCCAGGTATGTCCCAGGTATGTCTCAGGTATCCCCCAGGTCTGCCTCAGGTGTGTCCCAGGTGTCCTCCAGCTGTGTCCCAGCTGTGCCCCAGCTATGTCCCAGGTGTGTCTTGGGTGTGCCCCCGGTGAGTCTCAGGTGAGCCCCAGGTGTGTCCGAAGTGTCCCTCAGGTGTGCCCCAGGTATGTCCCAGGTGTGCCCCAGGTATGTCTCAGGTGTCCCCCAGGTGTGTCTCAGGTGTGCCCCTGGTGTGTCCCTGGCCTCTTCGTTCCCTTCTCTCTCCTGCCTCTCTCTGTGTGGGACCTCAGCCTGGGTGTAGCTGGTGTCTCCTGTATCCCCGTCCTAATTTCACCTGAACCTTTCTCTTGGCGTTTCTCCTTCACCAGCCAGCACAGCCCAGGTGAGGGCAGGGGCTGATGTGAAGCTGATCCCTGGGCAAGGGCCGGGGTTACGTTAGGTCATCAGAGCCGCCAGCATGACACAGCTGCTCTCAGCGTCAGGTCAGGACAAATGTTGGTCCTCACATAGTGACCAGTCCCCTGGCCAGGGGTCTCACCCGTGGACGCCCAGAAAGCCTGTTCCTAAACTCCTATCATCAGCTGGTTTTCTTCTCACTCGCGGGTTTTCTAAAGAAAAAAATGACACATAGTGGGGAAAACACCAGCCATCTTTGTGAATTCAGGTTTCTCCTGGGCCCCCTCCCTTCACCTGGGCCCCGTGTCCCCACCAGGAAACAGGCGGAGGGTCCAGCTCATCTGCGCGGGCCAGCGGGCCGGACGGGGAGGCTCGGGCTCCCGTGCGCTGGGCCTGGGCCAGGTGTGTCCTTCCCGCGGGAAGGAGCGGGGCAGGTGGCCCGTCTAATCCCCGCGAGCGGCTTAGGGATTGTCTTTTTCTGGCACCTGCTCCGCCCTGCACGCCCTCCACTCCAGCCGGGATTTCGCCTGCACTGGGTCAGCGGGCTTCCTGGGGCTCCCGGTGCCCGGCCATCCTCCTGTCCGCAGAGGGTGGGAACGGGCCAGAGGCCAAGGGCAGTGGGTTAGGCCGGCTTGGGACGTGGGAGCCGGACGCGGAGGGAGGCCGGCGCCAGGATGGATTTCGGGTCCCTGGAGACGGTGGTGGCCAACTCGGCCTTCATTGCTGCCCGGGCCAGCTTCGACGCGAGCAGCGGCCCGACCTCCCGGGACAGGAAGTACCTGGCCCGGCTCAAGCTGCCCCCGCTGTCCAAGTGCGGGGCGCTGCAGGCGAGCCTGGACCTGGGCTTCGAGAGCGTGTGCTCGGAGCAGCCCATCGGCAAGCGGCTCTTCCAGCAGTTCCTGCAGGCCCAGGAGCAGCACGTGCCGGCCCTGGAGCTCTGGAGGGACATCGAGGTCTACGACACCGCCGGTGACGACCTCCGGCCGCAGAAGGCCCAGGCCATCCGGGCCGAGTACCTGGACCCCCAGGCCAAGCTCTTCTGCGGCTTCCTGGACAAGGAGATGGTGGCGCAGGTCCGGGAGGGGCCGGCGGGGGCCGGGGACGGGCTCTTCCAGCCCCTCCTGCAGGCCACCCTGGCGCACCTGAGCCAGGCCCCCTTCCAGCAGTACCTGGACAGCCTGTACTTCCAGCGCTTCCTGCAGTGGAAGTGGTTGGAGGCCCAGCCCGTGGGCGAGGACTGGTTCCTGGACTTCAGGGTCCTGGGGCGGGGAGGCTTTGGGGAGGTGTCTGCCTGCCAGATGAAGGCCACCGGGAAGATGTACGCCTGCAAAAAGCTGAACAAGAAGCGGCTGAAGAAGAGGAAGGGGTACAAGGTGGGCCGCCGCGGCGTTCCAGGGAGCGGGTAGGGGCTGGGGCGTCCTGGGCCGGCTCACCCCGTGGTGGGCGCTCCCGCCGTGCGGCCCTGGGCGGGGTCAGCGCCCCGCGCCCCCTCGTCGAGTCCGCCTGTCTGCCTGGCGACCAAGCCCCTGGCTCGGAGCGGCAGGCGCTGGTGGCGCTGACGCTCTGCCTGTCCAGCTGCTCTACACCACCGGCCTCGGCGCCCGGGGCGTCCCTCCTGGGGGGCGGCCTCTGCGTGGCTGGCGTGGGTCCTGTGCCACACGCACCACGATTCTCGGCGTGCCACCAGGGCCACGCAGTGCGGCAGCCGGTGTCGGGGAGGCTGCTGGGATGAGTCTGCAGATCCTTTACTCTGACCTTCTGGAACTTTCCCTGGCTTGTGCTGGGAGGAGGCTGCAGGGGGAGTCTCCCCGGGGCTGGTGTGGGGAGGCCCCAAGGTGCCCGCGTGCAGCGCTGTCCGGGCCGGGGGTTGGGGGTGGTGGAAGCAGCTGCTCTGAGCGGCGCCCACTCTCCGTCTGGCCTCAGGCCCCGTTCGGGCGGGGTCAGCCAAAGCTGCTTAATCTCCAGCCGCGCTCTGCCTGCGTGGGCTTCCTTCCCGTTCCCGCTGCACAGGACAGATCACACTGGGGGCAAACAGCAGCTACCCCCGAGCACCCCGCCCGGGGCCCCTCGATGGTGCTCTGCCTGACGGCCTCTGCGGGCAGCAGGTACCCTCAGGGCCATCTACCTGCAAGTTGAATCCAACTGTTAGGGGATTAAGCCTCTCTTCTCCCGAGTTCAGGAAACTTAGCAAACTTTTGCAAAGTAAAATCCACCTAAAATCTTCCCACGCAGCGGGTAGAAAGGGCTTCTCAACATCAGGAACTCCTCCTGCGACAGGGCTCTTTCTCCTTACCCAGCACAGCTTTCAAAAGCACATTAAATGGACTTCATGGGGTCTTAAAATCAATATAGGAAATGAACAGGGATGCGGGGTGGCTTGAAACGGTGCTGTTCCGAGGCCTGGATGGGAGGAGAAGGGCTGGGATTGCAGCGGGAAGAGCTGGAAGGGAAGGTCAGCGCCGACAGGCTGCCTGGGGACCTGCTGGGACCCTCAGCCACACTCCTAAGGCTGGGTGGCAGGAGCCCCCTTGCTGGCGGCCCTAGGAACCCCGGAGTCCTCTGCACGTGATGGGTTCCCAGGCCCTATCTTGTCTCTGTGAAACGGGGCGTGTGAGGCATGTCTCTAAGTTATTTGCAATTGCTCTGTACAGCCACTTTTATTTTTTTTTTATTTTTTTTGCGGTACGCGGGCCTCTCACTGTTGTGGCCTCTCCCATTGCGGAGCACAGGCTCCAGACGTGCAGGCTCAGCGGCCATGGCTCACGGGCCCATCCGCTCCGCGGCATGTGGGATCTTCCCGGATCAGGGCACGAACCCGTGTCCCCTGCATCGGCAGGCGGACTCTCAACCACTGCGCCACCAGGGAAGCCCTGTTTCTGTTTTATCGTGACGTTTTCTGGTTTGTGGAGCTTGGCCGTTTTTGGCAATATCACTTTCCCGCCTAACCCTGGGCGCTCACCCTGCTTTCCAGGGCGCGATGGTGGAGAAGAAGATTCTTGCCAAAGTCCACAGCAGGTTCATCGTGTCTCTGGCCTATGCCTTTGAAACCAAAACCGACCTCTGTCTGGTGATGACCGTCATGAATGGAGGCGACATAAGGTCAGCGCCCGCCTCTCGGCTGTGGGATCGGGACGGGAGGGCTCACGCGGCCGAGTGCGCGGGGGGCTCCTTCCCACGTGCTGAGGACGTGGTGGTGAAGACAAGCCCTGCCCCCATCTAAGTCCTCCTCTTTGCCTTCGGATTGCGGGTCCTCGAAACGACGTGTCCTCAGTCCCAGTGAAGTGCAGGAACCCTGGGCGAGGCGGTCAAGCTCTCGGGTCATGGGTCCGTCCTGCGGGCCTCGGGTTCAGGCGGACGGTGGGGTGAGCAGGGAGGGCAGCAGGGCGTGAGGAGCTGCGAATCGAGTGCTAGTTGGACGGTGGATAAAGGGGCGGGAGGGGCCTCAAGGGGGGCGAGGGCCGCGCTTTAAGAGGGATGGCAAACGAAGACAAGCTTCGTCGACGGTGCACTCTGGGGGTGGTGGCAGAGTGGAAGCACCGTGCGGCCGACTCCGGGAACCGTGGCTTGGCCACCCACCGCAGGGAGAACCAGAGGGCGGCGGCGCCGTACGGGGCGTGGGTTTGCCAGAGACCTGAGGGCCCGGCCCTGGGCTTCCGGGAGCAGTTGGATCACTGGCTCTCAGAGGGGGAAAGACCCACTTGCCAGCTGGGCAACACGGCCGCCCTTGCCCCAGCGCGCTGGTCTGTAAAACGGGGATAGAGGTGAAATACTGGCCTTCCGACGTTGCTGCGGAGAGCTAGCTGACACACCTTAGACACTTAGGCGACTCGCACGGCCCTCACACAAGGGGGCCGTCGCTGTGCCTCCGTTCTCGGGCCTGCGTTCGCCTGCACCGAAACTCTGCCAGGTGAGCTTGTTGGCCCCACTTTCCAGGTGAGGCTCTGAGGCCCTGCCTGAGCCACCTGTGCAAGTTCACGGAGGAGGAGCGAAGGGTCTGGAAGCGCAAATAGCACGAGCTGGAGAGCGGAGAGATCGTGAGGCTTTGCTCGCCTCCCCTGCCCTGAGCTGTGCTGTGTTACACGGCGCCGCGCTATACGTGCTGCTGTTCCGCTGCACTATCTATGCCGCACCGTGTCGATAGCACTGCACTACCCTGCACGGCACTGTGCCGCGCTGCGCCAGACGGTGCACGACCCTGGGCTGCAGCACGCTGCCCTGCGTTGCCCCGCCCCGTGCCACACTGCACTATGTAGGGCGCTGTGCGCGACCCTGTCCCGCACCGCGTCGTGCTGCCCCGCACTGCACTACAGGACACTCGCAAAATGCACATGGAGCAGAGAAGCCGTTCGTGCTGTCGCTCCGGCTGGCATGAGGGTTTCTCTCTTGTTTTCTTCGAGATTACGGGCCTGCCTCTCCTCTCCCTGGTTGTTTTCTAGCTTAAATACCTTGCTTGTTAGGTTTTGCGTCTCTGTACAACGTGACAGGGAAACGGGAGATAGGAGAGTCCGGGAGGCCGGGGGGAGTCCTCCGAGGGCCCACCGGGGAGTCTGCGCGTCTCTGGGGAAACGGCCCACGTGCCTCCTGGGCTCTGGGTCAGCCGCTCACTTTGGTTGGGGCTTGGGCTTGTCCCGTGGCCCGCCTTCGCCTCCCTCTGCCTGGCTCCTTCACTGGTGGCTGTAAAGTGGCTTTGGGGCCTGTTTCCCTGTTACCCCCCGCGGGCCGGGGCAGGGGAGGTGGGGTGGGAGAGCTGCCCTGCCTTTCCCTTGTAACAGCTGTGCTGAGGGGCTGTGAGGACACAGACACCGGCGGCCGGCGGTCCAGGCTCCGCCGCGGGCCGCTAAGGCTGGACGCCGAGGCTGAAATGACGGACGCTTTGCCGACACGACGTGGGATTCGGGGGCCTCAACGCTTTCCCGAGATTCTACTTCCCACAAAAACCGTGGGCACGCGGCTCCTGGTTGTGCCAGAGAAGCACAGGCTCCACACGGTCTGCCCCCAGGTACCACATCTACAACGTGGACGAGGAGAACCCCGGCTTCCCGGAGGCGCGCGCCCTCTTCTACACGGCCCAGATCATCAGCGGCCTAGAGCACCTGCACCAGCGAGGAATCATCTACCGAGACCTCAAGCCCGAGAACGTGCTCCTGGACGACGACGGTGAGGCGGCCGCCGCGCGGCCTCCCCTTGCCCTGCTCGCCTCTGTAGCCTGATTGGGCGTCGGGAGGGGAGGGAGCCGCTCTGATAAATGCTCGTTGCAGTTTTACGGCGCCAAGACACGTCTCGAGTTTGTTTACTTTCGTTCTGCTATTTTGCCACCGCGTGGCATTATCCCTGAGTGGAGATGATTAACGGACTTTGGTGAAATCTGGTGCATGACTAGGCGCCAGGGCAGCAGGGAGTTAGTCCAGGAGGCCGGCGTGTGTGGAACTATTAGTAAACAGCTAACGGTTATGGTCCCCACCCGATCCCTTTGTTTGCTGTCTTCGTGAGGAGTCAAACTGGGATTCTCATCAGGAAATAACCCCCAAGACTGAGGTTCCCATAAGTCCCTTTAGAGCCCCCCTTCCTTCCCCATCACAGGTCAGACGGACACACTGGTGCCCCAAAGGCCGTTGCTGCAGAGCTCGGGGAAGACAGAGCCACGAGGAGGCTGGCTTTAGGGGGATTATGCCCCGGATTCCAGCTGCGAGCGCTGCTGGGACCCTCGGTCCCTCCGCAGCCTGAGCGGGGAGCGGCGGCCCCTGCGTGTGTGCGCCCTGCTTGTGCACGTGTGTGTGTCCAGGAGCCCCAGGGGCCTTTGTTTGCGGAGCCGCGTGTGACCTGACCCCATGTTTGTTCTCCAGGCAACATCCGAATTTCTGACCTTGGGCTGGCCGTGGAGCTGAAGGAAGGGCAGACCAAGACCAAGGGCTATGCGGGGACGCCAGGTGAGGGCCTGAGAGCCGGGGTGAGGGCAGCCGCTATGGGGGCGAAGGGGACGAGGCCCGGGGTCCTGGGGTCCCGCGGCCTGGGGTGGGCGTCACGGTGAGGGCTGGGGCTTGTCAGGAAGATGCTCCCTCATCCGTCCCCTCTCAGGGTGAGGCTGCGGGACTGGCACCCACGCAGGGACGACCCCCGACCCCCTGAACAATTACTCCTTGTTTGCCACGCGTGCCCTCTGTGACGGAAGCTCCCCAGCGCCGGCCACGGGCAGAGCCTGGGGGTCTGCACCGAGGGAAGCAGCACAGAGGCAGGGTGGGTGGTACAGGGCCTGGAAGGTGCTCAGCTGTGAGGTGGCCCCTGGACCGTGCATGTCTGTGTGTGTGACCGTGCACGTGTGCGTGCGTGTGTCTGTGTGTGTGACCGTGCACGTGTGCATGCGTGTGTCTGTGTGTGTGACCGTGCACGTGTGCGTGCGTGTCTGTGACCGTGCACGTGTGCGTGCGCGTCTGTGTGTGACCGTGCACGTGTGCGTGCGTGTGTCTGTGACCGTGCACGTGTGCGTGCGTGTGTCTGTGTGTGTGACTGTGCACGTGTGCGTGTCTGTGTGTGTGACCGTGCACGTGTGCGTGTGTGTGTCTGTGACCGTGCACGTGTGCGTGTGTGTGTCTGTGTGCATGTGCGTGCGTGGCGCCTCCTGTCCCCACCCCATCTCCTCTCACCCCCAGGCAGGTGGGCGCAGAGAAGAGGCATCCGAGCGGGAGGTGGGGGCGGGGGGGCTTCGGTGCTCACCGCAGGGGCCTGGGGTGACAGGCTCACGCTCACACACGGCGCAGCAGGCGCTCCGAGCGCTCTGCCCTCCTGATGGCCCGGGTTTTCTGTAGGACTTCTCAGCAGATCTGCTTCTTCCGCGTGTGTCCGGCTTCGGGGACAAAGAGCTGCTCCCGGGTCCTGCTTTGCCCCCGAGGCCCCCGTCCTGCGCTTTGGGCTCCTTTGGGGGTTGTGCCTGTTGCCATGGCGGGTCTGTCTCATCTGCGGCTTTATTTAGGAAGAGGTCCTGTTGTGAGTTTTCCGGATCCTCTGAGGTTCCTCTCCAGGGCGTGAGCGTGTGAGCGAAATGCCGCTCGCCTATTCCTGGCGGATCAGGTCCGGGGTTGGAGTCGGTGGACCTGGGGTGTCACCGGCCCCGCTTGCACGACGCCCCACAGGCCGCTAGGGGGCGCCCAGGCTTTGCCGCGGCCGCCGAGCGGCTCTGAGCCCTGGACGGCGTGGCTCTGCCCGCGGGCTGTGCTGACCTGCGCGTTTGGGGTCAGGCGGGCGCGGGGGCCTCAAGCAGTGGCAGCGGAGGCTGGGGTCGGTGTGAGTTAGAAGGTGGGGCGTCCAGCGAAGGCTCGGGGAGCCCTCCGTACCCTCTGCCCTGGACCCCTGCTCCCTCCGGCCCAGGTCCCCAGAGCCGAGCCTCCGCCCCCGGTTCAGCCGCAGTCCACGCAAAGGGGCACTCGCTGTGCCAGCACCGCGGGGCTCGGGGCGGGGGGAGGAGGACCTGGCGCCTAGACTGACGCTGCGTGCACTCACCCATTGCCCGCTCGAGCCGTCTTTCCCGCGAAGGAGGTTCATCGTTGCCACGTGAGACACCGCGAGGCAGACGTGTCATTGGGTCCCAGCGGGTGGAGCAGACTGGAGGGGCCAGCGGGCTGTTTGCTGCAGGGATGTTGCGTCTCTGTGGTCGGTGGGCCCTCCTCTCGGGCCCGTTTTCATGGAGAAGTTGTGGTTGGTGGAACGTGTCTTTCTCCAGAGTCTGGGCCGTCTGGCCAGCGCTGTAATCCCTGAAAAGACGCTGTGTTCAGGGCCAGGGGGTTATTTGGAACTTGGCTCCTGTAACCTCCGGGGGAATGTCCTGTGGCCACAGCAGCGTGGCCCGTGTTATCCAGCCATGCCCTCCTGGGAACTTGCCGCGAACGCAGGTAAACGCTGAAGGACCAGGCGGTGCTGGAGACAAAAGGACATGCTCAGCTTTGCCTTTGGGGGGATGTCTAGTCATCCGAGCACAGAAGCCACCCTGGCGCCTAGCCTCAACGGCCTACCCGGCGCCGGGGGAGTGGACCACGGGCCCCAGGTGCTGCCCGTCTACCCTTCCCACGCCCTGGGCTGGCCTCTGCACGGGGCACAAAGGGATGGAAGCCAGAGCTGGCTCTCGGGGTGTCCCCTTCAGCCTGCAGGCCCCGCACGTGGCCCTGACTCCCCAGAAGTGGAGCGCACGGGCCGCTGGGCGTCCGGACCACTCTTAGGAGCGTCGGGGTTTCAGCCTCTCCTTTTGTGCCCTTTCGGGTCTGAGCGCCTGCCTCTGACCGCAGGTCCTGTGTGAGCCTCAGACACTGGCTCTGTCCGCCATGGGCACCACAGTGGGGGTGAGATCCACCTTGGATGGAGGGGGCTCCCGCCAGGGATGGCTGTACCGAAGGGGACACTCACACCGGGGGAGCGCTCCCTAGTGGGTGGGCGCGGGGCAGCCCCGCATGTCCCGGCGCAAGGACCCTACTGGGTTCCGGGGAGACGGGAGGTGTGAGCCCGTGTGCTGCTCTCCGAGTCGCGCTGTGCTCCTGTCGCAGGCTTCATGGCCCCGGAGCTCTTGCGGGGTGAGGAGTACGACTTTGCCGTGGATTACTTCTCCCTGGGGGTCACGCTGTACGAGATGATCGCGGCCAGAGGCCCCTTCCGAGCCCGCGGAGAGAAGGTAGGAGGTGGCCAGCGGTGTCCCTGCAGCTGAGCTGGCATCAGCTCCGTGTGTGTGTGTGTGTGTGTGTGTGTGTGTGTGTGTGTGTGTGTGTCATAGGAGCAGTGTCCCCGCGGGACCTAGTGACCCTCCTTGTTGGGGTCACAGGAGCAGTGTCCCCCAGCTGACCTGGTGACCTTCTTTTCGGGGAGCACTAGGCTTCTCATGGTGCACACGGCGACCTCATCTCCTGGGTCTCCGTTCGCCAAGGAGCCTGTCAGGAGGAGAGGAGCCCGGACACCCCCCAGCCCCGCCCCCACGAGCGGTGCTGCTCTGGGGGGCGTGGCTCACCCGCCGGCGGCCTCCCTGCCCTTCCCGGAGGCCAAGGCGCTCGCCTCCCCGGAGGCTGAGCTGCAGGCCCTGCTGCAGGCACGGCAGCTTCCCTGGACGTCCTGGGGGCAGCTGGCACCGGGGGTGGCTGTGCTGGGGCCCTGCCTCCTGTGCCCCCTGCTTCCTGTCCGCATGGCAGCCCCGCGTCTCCCCGGGGAGCTCTGCCAGCCCAGCGGAACCGCGAATAGGTGTCGTTCAGAGCTGCCAGCACTGTTCGCAAAAGGAGCAAAGCAGCCTCTTCCCCGGACGCCATGCTGACTCTGCTCAGAGCTAAGCCTGTCTGTGGGGCTGAGGAGGGAGGCCTGGGGAGAACTGTACTTTAGACGTGGCCCCTCGGCCTGCCTGGAGGTCGCAGCCATCAGTTTCTTCTGCTGGACCTCCCCGAGGGCCCCCGCCCAGTCCCCGCTCCTTTCCTGAGATAGTCGTGGGGACGGTCTGGTCTCCAGTCCCCCAAGAGTGAGAACCCCTCTGCTGACTAACGCGTAGGGTCGCTCTGTGCGTGTGCACCTCTGCCTTGGACTCCAGCAACGGGTCTCTCCCCGACCTCAGCTCAGAACAGCAGAGTAAAGCAACACAGTGTGGGGTCCATGTTGGCCTCAGGCCACCACAGGAGCTCCACCGCAGAGCCCTGGCTGAGCCCACAGCCCTGAAAGGAGCCCTGTTTTCTGGTGAAAATGGGCAGGAGACACATTTATGAGAAAGTGAACCGTCATAGTCTGTCCATCCGTGGTCCATCTGTGGTCCCTCCATTCCATGGTCCGTCCGTGGTCCATCCATGGTCCCTCCATTCCATGGTCCGTCCGTGGTCCATCCATGGTCCCTCCATTCCATGGTCCATCCGTGGTCCATCCATGGTCCATCCATGGTCCCTCCATTCCATGGTCCATCCGTGGTCCATCCATGGTCCCTCCGTGGTCCCTCCATTCCATGGTCCATCCGTGGTCCATCCATGGTCCCTCCGTGGTCCCTCCATTCCATGGTCCATCCGTGGTCCCTCCATTCCATGGTCCATCCGTGGTCCATCCTCTGGTCCATCCGTGGTCCCCCCATTCCATGGTCCGTCCGTGGCCCCTTCATGCTATGGCCCATCTCTGGGTCATGCATCCTGGGGTCCATCTTCAGTGCATCTGTGGTCCCTCCATTCTGTGGTCCACCCGAGGTCCCTGTGTTCGATGGGAAGGAGCCTCAGGTACACCCGTGACACGGACAGGTCTCTAACCCCCCACTGTGAATGAAAGAACCTGGCCCCGGAAGAGTGACTCTGGACGATCCCACTTCCGTGAACCTTTAGGGCGTTTCAGGAAGGGCAAATATGACCGACAGGGAGAGGACACGGGCAGCGTTCAGCTGAGGTGGGGCTGGAGACTTCCGGGCTGATTGTCGGGGAGCCCCCTGGGGATGGAGCCACCGGAAGTGAACTTTGTGGGCTGGAAGTCATGCTCGGGAAAGCTGGTCTGCACTAAGGCTCCATGGGCCCAGGGGGTGTCTGCCCTCGGTGAACCTCTGCCACCTCGCCGGGCAAGCTGGGGGTGATGGTTGTGGGAGTGCAAGGTGTCCACCTTCAGGGTCTCACGCCCTGACCAGCGATACTGAGCCCTTAAGGGCTAACACGCGGGAGGGTGGCGTCAGGCACCCCCGAGAGCAGGGCCGGCCGGGCCCGCGGAGCTGCCGTGTCCGGAGCTGCCGTGGCAGCTGGGGCGATGCGGGTGGGCCTGGCCGGGGTGTGACGTGGGTGTCAGGGGTGTGACGTGGGCTGACGGTGCTGTGTTCGCCGTGCAGGTGGAGAACAAGGAACTGAAGCAGCGGGTCCTGGAGGAGGCGGTCACCTACCCCGACAAGTTCAGCCAGGCCTGCAAGGACTTCTGCGAGGCGCTGCTGCAGAAGGACCCCGAGAGGCGCCTGGGCTTCAGGGACGGCTCCTGTGATGGGCTCCGCGCCAGCCCCCTCTTCAGAGACATCAGCTGGCGGCAGCTGGAGGCCGGTACTGTCCGCGTGTGGGAGCTGGGGCTGGGGGCTCCTAGGCGACCCTCGCTGGCCGCCCCGTCCCATTGGCGTCCGGCAGCTTAGCGTGAGGTCGGGGGGCGGGCGGCCTGGGCGAACCCCACCCCTGGAGCATCCTCTGCCCCCGATGACACCACCGTCCCTCTTCCCTGCTCATCCCAGCGTGCCCAGGACTGGATGTTCATGGGGTGGGTCTCCTGGGGACCCGAGGAGGCGGCGAGGGTTGGACGGGGTGTGCGGGAAACACCTGTGAGCTGAAGATCTGAACCCGCTGTCAGGCGGTTCCTTGACGGAGCCTGCGATCCAAGTCGAGGCGGGGTTTCTCCAGCCGTCGTTCGTTCCACCAGAGTCTGCTGTCATGTCTCGTGCAAGCTAGTGTGTGCGAGTGTGTGTGTGCACGCGTGTCTGTGGGAGAGAAGCGTGGCACTCGCCACAACCACCAGAACCCACACCCAGGAAGTGTGAGCCTGTGACCTCACGGCCCGACGCCCCAGTAGGAGAAGTTTCTTTGGTGGGGAAGGGTCAGGGCAGTGGCAGCCCCAGCTGATCTGAAGGTGCCGGGTGCCAGGGAGAGCTGCCCAGACCAGCCCCAGGCCCGGGGAGATCAGGCAGCCCGAGCGAGCGGTCAGGACCCGGGAAGCCGGAGCCGCATTGAGTCCCGAGGCCACAGGGTCTGTGCTGAGGAGGGATCGGGTGAAGGCACAGGGAGTTCAGTTCCGAGCATGTTGTGATCGAGGTGTAGACCTGCAGATGGGGAGGCCGGAACTGGGGCTGGGGGTCTGCAGAGACGGTGGGCACAGCGGTGTCGGGGGCAGTGCAGCCAAGGGCCCGCCGACCCTCATGACGGGGCTTCTGGGCGGGGCGGAGGGGGCACAGATGGGGGCTGGGTTCTGGCGACGTGTGTCCAGACCGGACTCTGAGTCTCCAGCCTGGCTCAGCGCCCTGTGGCGGGTGTCGCTCTCCTTGTCACCGCCAGGGCCGCATGTGGGCAGCAGCCCTGCTGGCTGAGCGCGGCCGCCCCCTCCCGCTGGCTGGCCCTTCACGCCCTGTGTCTTCCGTCCTCTCACAGGGATGCTGACTCCCCCCTTCGTCCCAGACTCCAGGACTGTCTATGCAAAGAACATCCAGGATGTGGGTGCCTTTTCCACAGTCAGGGGTGTGGCCTTTGACAAAGAGGACACAGAATTCTTCCAGGAATTCGCCACCGGCACCTGCCCCATCCCCTGGCAGGAGGAGATGATCGAGAAGGGCATCTTTGGGGACCTGAACGTGTGGCGGCCTGACGGGCAGATGCCCGACGACATGAAGGGGATCTCCGTGCCGGAGGCGGCCCCCTCGTCCAAGTCGGGGTTGTGTCTGGTTTGCTAGGCCAGCTGCAGCGCCTCATGGGTCAGCTGAGCCCCTCCCGCCAGGCCGCTGCATGGCTGTGGCGCGGCGCTCAGCACAGGCAGGACAGAGGAGGCCGGTCCAGCCTGGCCTCCCGCGCAGGGTCAGGAGTGCCTGCAGTAGATAGCCTACCTCTTTTGCACCCTTTCACTCAAAAAGGATCCAGTGGTCCCAGGACGGAATGCACCAGCGACGTGTGGCTCTCCAGGCCCTGGAGCGGACGTGCAAGCTGGCGGCGGCTTGGGCGGCGAGAGTGAAGACTCAGTTTGGGCTCCCTGCACCGCAGCTGCAGCTTCGCAGGCCCTGCCTTCTCTGGGCTGGTTCAGAGGTCGGCAAACCCTGGCCTGTGGGCTTGCGGGCTCCGCTGGGAGGCCCGGACTGTGCGCCGGCCCGGTTTCCCTTAGCGCCCAGCTCCTGGCCCCGCCCCTAGCTGTCGGGTCACTGCTGGGGCTGAGCTGGTCCCCGCCCACACGTTGGGGATGCCATCTGCACGTCTGCCGGTGCTGAGTCTCCAGCGGGGTCCCCTTGCCGGCCGGGGCCTGGGCGTCCAGGAGGAGGGGAAGGGACAGGGGCCTGGGGGTGACGCTGACCGCGGTGGTCACCCCCTTGGCTTCTCCTCATCCTGAGACCATCGCCAGTTGATGACAACTGGACACAAGCTGCCCACCCCCAGCAGACAGAACGGGCCAGCGGCTGTCTCCCCGCACCCGGCACCTGCTTCCCACCCCGACTCTGCCTCTTGTCCTGCAAGGCCTGGCCCTCTCCTGGCCTCCCTCCTGGGGCCAGGAGGGCTGGTGTTGCTGCGTGGGGTTTGCTGCCTGACGGCCGGGAGCAGTCCCCTCCCTTTCTTGAGCGCCTCTGCCTTCAGAGTGTCACGCCGAGTGTGGCTAGCACCCCTGCCATCTGCTCCCCCAGCAGCCTCGGGACAGGAGTGACCCTGAGGGGCACGACCTTGGAGGCTGCGGCCCAGCCACCTGGGACCAGTGGCCCCGCTGGCCTGGAGCCACTGCAGGAGGCTGGCCCCGGGCTGTTGTGGCTCAGACAGCCATCAGGTGGAAGAGGCCGGCTCGTTGGTGGGGATGTTTCAGCGTATCTTCGGGTCCCTTGTGCACCGAGGGCATTAAAGCCCCTCTCCTGGTGATGAAACCTGCAGGACGACCCTCTCTTCTGTGCGCTGCAGCCACAATGTCCTGCAAGGGCCCTGAAGGGCCGTCCCGTGCTTTTGGTCTGTGACCTGAAACTGCCACGTGAGCATCGCCTGGGAGGCTGAGATGGGGGCCCGCGGCCAAGGGAGGCCGGGCTGTCGGCAGGATCAGTCACTGTGTCGGCCCTGACGCGGTTTTGTGTCCTAGGATGAGACACGTGGATTATCTAATAGCTGTAAATCTCACCTCACTACATTCAGGTGCAAGACACACCACTTCTGGTCTTTCTAAACCCATTTAATCTGCTCTAGGTCCCCATGGCCCTGAGCAGAGTGATTTAAACCTCAGGGGGCGGGTGTGGCCTGGCCTTTGGCCGCCGTCCCAGTGCCTGCCCGGGGCTCACGGCGCCTGAAGAGCAGCCCCTCCTGTGGGACCAGCAGCCCCGGCGGGGACCCCTCTGCTTTCATCTTATGCCTGGACGGCCCGAGGAGACACAGGGCGTGGATACAGTTGAATTTCAGATAAACAACAAGTAACTTTTTCGCGCGTGGGACGTACTTAACGCTAAAAACCGATGCAGCGTTTTTGGCTACATCTGGCACAGCTGTTGCAGGTGCTTTACTCAACCTACGAATGAGGGGTTGTTCCATGAACCAGCAGGTCTGCGGGGATATAGTCGCAAGAGCGAGTTACGTGCGACTTCCGCTGCCTCTCTCTTGTGGTCCTCTCAGGGGTGGCCCCCGCTCCCCAGCGAAACTCAAGCCAGCCTCATGTAGTTGCACCCAGGCAGCACAAGTCGTGCAGTCACTTCACTTTTATTTTAAAACACTTTGAATCTTAAATTTTCACATAGAAACAAAGGAATTGGCAACGCCCACACTGTGATACGGACACCGCCGCACAGGTGCAGGAGCCTGGATGCGCCGGTGTCCCGCTGGTCAACCCCGACCCAGGGGCGCCCTGCGGCCACCGTGGGGAGCAACCAAAGCACTAACGTAAAATGCCCCCCCGGGAGGACTGCCACCCCAGCCACCCCAGCCACTCCGTCTTCCCCAGCTGGGCTGGAGGGACGTCTCCACCCTCCCGTCCAGCCGCAGCCTTGGGGCCTGGGGGCAAGGCCGGGGGGCCGGAGGGGGCACAGGGCAGTTCCCGGCTGCTGGGTTGGCGCTTATGGTGACTTCATTGTGGGGTTTCTTCATGGGCCTTCGGGGGCCTCTGCTATGGGACGTCTCGGGTGCAGACCCCCTGACCGGGCACACTCTGAGGGGTCTCGCTGTCACTCCAGCTGTTCCCCGGCTCCCCTGGGCAAGGGACATGCCATCCAGCTGGATAACGGGGCTGCCCGGGCGTTCCCCCGGGCCAGAGCTGGGGGGCCCTCTGTGGAGAAGCCTTCGTCCCTGGGCCCTTTCATCCCCGAACTCAAGCCTCGGGATCCCCGAGGGGTGCTGGGCTCAGGCGCTTGGCCCTCGCCGTCGTTCCCATGCCAGGAGCCAGAGGAGATCCCACCTTTCCATCCTGGTGCGTTCCAGCGTGAACTGTGGTGAGGATGTGGGCCCCCCACAAGCGCATATCTCCTTATGGAGAATCTGCAAACACCTTCACTGCAACTCTTCCTTTGTAAAGGACAAAAAATGCAATTTCCATCCAAGTAGAAAGCGTAAAAATAAAAGTTTAAAAACACGGCAGACTCTCTAGATTGTGACATGGTCCTGGTGCGCACTCTCCTCCAAGATCACATACATACATTACTCAGCCATAAAAAGAAGCGAAATTGGGTTTATTTGCAGTGAGGTGGATGGACCTAGAGTCTGTCATACAGAGTGAAATAAGTCAGAAAGAGAAAAACAAATACCATATGCTAACACATATATATGGTATCTTAAAAAAAAAAAATGGTTCTGAAGAACCTAGGGGCAGGAGAGGAATAAAGACGCAGATGTAGAGAATGGACGTGAGGACACGGGGAGGGGGAAGGGTAAGCTGGGACGAAGTGAGAGGGTGGCATGGACGTATATACACTCCCAAATGTAAAACAGATGGCTAGTGGGAAGCAGCCGCATAGCACAGGGAGATCAGCTCGGTGCTTTGTGACCACCTAGAGGGGTGGGATAGGGAGGGTGGGAGGGAGGGAGATGCAAGAGGGAGGGGCTGTGGGGATACATGTATACGTATAGCTGATTCACTTTGTTATAAAGCAGAAACTAACACAGCATTGTAAAGCAATTATATTCCAATAAAGATGTTTTAAAAAATCACATACACATGTGTGCAGATGCATATGGACACGTGCACACATGTACACACACAACACACATGTACACATAGATACACATACACGTACATAACACATGCACACACAGTGCACTCTTGCGCACACATGCACACAATGCACTCATGTACACGCACACACGTGCACACACATGCACTCATGCACACACATGCGCTCTTGCACTCACACACGCACACACTCTGTCCCCATCTCCCTCCAGATTCAGAGAGTTGCCGGCGCAGCCCTGCGGCCCCTGGGTCTGCACCTCTGCTCTGCTCCCCGTCCGGGCGGGTCCCGTGTGGCTTCCGTCTGCTGCTCCTGGTAGCCCGTCAGGCCCTGCTGTCTACACATATAAACCCCTTTCTTCCACTTGTCTGAGTGGAGCTGCAGCCTGGGAGAGGCAGCCCCATGGGTTTTCCGGGGTGATTCAAGCGATACGGTCTGACTCTGATCAACACAATAACTAACTAAATATAACTGCAAATGTCATTACCCAACCCGAGCTCAGCAAAGGCTGAGGTCACCTCCTCTTACTTCACGATGGGCCCAGCCCCTCCTGCGAGTGTTCAGACACACAAGTGGGCCCCAAGTGAGAATACAGCGTCCACGTTATAGGCATTTTGCCGGCTAAGAGAAGAAGAGTTTAAGAGGCCATGGGATTAAAATAACCGTGAGATAGGCTCCCAGGCTTTACCCAGACAATGTCAAATGAAGGTAAGAAGGCTTGATTTGATTTTGTGGAAACCAAACCTCAGTCCTTCAGTGACGGTAGAACACTGTTTTTCCAGGTTCACGCTCCTGACGTCCAGACGAAGGGCCGAGGGGAGAAAGCTCATGAAGGTCCAGGGCCTCGGGGTGCGACGACGGGGGTGGCCAGCCTGGGCGCTCCCAGCCCTGTGGGTCCTGGACGCTCAGGGCGCCGCCTTTCCCCAACACTCCAGAATGGGTAAGGGCGCGGGTGCTAGGCCAGGCCTGTGAGGGGCAAGGCCTCACTCAGGGCGACGGCTTGCACGTCCCAGGAGATGGCAGGCAAGCTGTGTGGCCAGTCCAAGGCCCGGAAGGCTCCCCCTTCCTCACCGGGGAGTCAGCCGGCGGGGGGCTTCCCGCTTCCTGTGGGGCCTGAGAGCCTGGAAAGGTGAGCCTCCTGCTTGGGCTCTCTAGAGGGGCAGGGAGATCACGGTTACAGGCCCCCTGCGAAGCCCCAGGAGTGTTTGCAATTTACACCGTTTGTGTCCCTGAGAGCATCTCCCGTCTGGCTGGCCGCCTCGCCGGGCACAGGCAGGCGGGGCCCTGAGTCTCCCCGGCCTCCGGTCTGCATTATTCATTCCCCACTCATCGCAGGCTATTCGGTTACCGCAGGGCCCCAAAGCCCGAGACCAGACTCTAACGCGCTCCCACAACGGACAGGGGTCCTGCCTGCGCAGGGGCCCAGGGCCCTGGATCTGGACCCCGCCTGGCCTGTGGCTGACAGAGGAGCTTCCTGCATGGTTCCTAGGGGTCTTTTAATCCCTCTCTTTTTAGGGCTGGTCCTAGTTTCAGAGCTTGCTGACCCCTATCTGCTCACACAGGTTGGGGAGAAGGGGCCTCCACCTGGATCTCCTCGAGGGGGCCGGGCCGGGAGGACTCCGTGGAGAGGGGTGCGTCCAGCAGGGGCCCCCGCCTGGGTCGGAGCAGGTGCTGAGAGGGGTGGGGGCCGTGCTCGTTCAGTCTCCATCCGCAAGGTGTTCCTGGGCGCCTGCCGTGAGTGGGACGTGGTTCTAAGCAGGGAACAAAAGAAGGGCCGTGATGAATTCAGTTTCATAACAGGACCGAGTGAGCGCCAGGGTCACCCTGCCCACCGCCCGCGCCTGCACGGGATCGAGGGCTGAGCCTCCCTTCTTGGGCAGCTGGTCGTGTACTTTTATGTCACCCTGATCGTAATTTAAGAAACTAAGTTCTAGACTCCTCTCCTTCTCCCCTGTTCCAGCTGGAGCCTGTGAGATTCATCCTCGGAGGAGGGAGGCCGGGCAGGGTGGATGGGCGGAAATCCCTGGGGCACTTCCCGTCTCTGCTTTCTCCAAAGCCTAAGCCAGGTAACTGGGAGGCAGCGACCGGAGGGTGAGGGGAGGTGGGCCGGCACCCGGCCAGCCTTGGCCGCCAGCCACCAAAGGCCATCTGAGCTTGGCGGGGGGGCCCCCGGGGGCAGGCCGTAAGGACCGACGGCCAGACGTGCCCACACCCTCACCTGCCACTGTGACAGAGTGGAGCCCCGACGGGAGCAGGGGGCCAGCCAGGTGTGTGTGCACCTGTGCCGTGCGGGACCTGCGAGGACGTCAGGCTGACGGGGCCTGTGGGAAGATGAGTCCCTCTTCTCGCAGTGTGGGGCCGAGCCAGCCCCTCCCGTCGGCTCCTCCGTGCTGGACGGGTCTCCAGGGGCAGCTGGGGTCACGCTGGACCTCGTGCTGGGAAGGGTCCCTCCCTGCCCGGGCGTGAGGAGGATGCAGGGAGACCCCACTGCGCAGAATCCTCAGTCTCACGGTGATTGCTTGCCCTCCCGCCAGCCCTGCTCCTGGGCCCCTGAAAGCCTGCCCCCTGACTTAGCTACCCCCGCAGGCAGCCGGACACAACACCGTGCGCACCGCCCCCCCAGCATCCCCTCGGCCTGAAAGCCTGCTTCCCATTCCTGTTGCTCAGGGACCACCTGGGCACCTCAGACGTTCATTTCCCTCCAGACGCCCTGGTTCGAGTGTCCAGGCCCCAGGATTATTAATGGCCCCTAGGGGGTCCCGATGCAAGGCAGGGTCACCAAGCAGGTCACCGGGGAGGCCTGGATCTCCGCAGGGGCCGGGTCACGTCCCTGGGATCCCTGTTCCTTCTCTAGCACGGTGACTGCTCTCACCGATGCTACTGTCACCATCTGCTTTATAACACAGTAGTATGTTTTATTTCTCCTGCTTCGCACTTTTAAAGCCCTTGAAGGGCAGGTCTGTATGACTTATCTTCACGGCTCTCCTCGTATCTTGCATATAGAGGAAATTCAACAGATGTTGACTGCACGGACTGCTTTCCCACTTGGAGGGTGTGATTACGCCTTGATATCGAACTGACCTGGTTCGTATCTTATCTCAGCCACTGACCAGCTACTTCAATTCAGAAAAATTATTTAAATTCTCAGTGCCTCAGTTTCCTCATCTGTGAAATGGGTAGAACATTGTACCGATTAACAAAGGCAGACATGAGCAGCGGTGATCACAGGGAGAGGCGTCTGATAGGTGTTCGACCAGTGTCAGCCCCGATCTCCACCTGCCCCGCCCGTCTGAAGGGTGAATCCAGGTCAACTCAGGACCTCTGGGTGAGACCCTCTGAGGGGATGCGGCTGTTTCTGGGGGCAGTGGGGACTTGAGCTCAGGTGAGGGAAGTGGAGGCAGGGTATTAGGATACTTCAAACATATTACACTGAGCAGGAAGGAACTTGGCACTAGGGTTCATAACTGCTTTAATCAATTATCTTCTTAACATCAGTAATAATTGGTCCAGACCCTCTGCCTGTCCTCAGACCAATAGAAGACAGATTTCCTCATCGTCTCGTAATTGCCTTTGCAAGAGCTAAATTACATTACGTTTTAAAAATACCCTGATCCCCGACTGTGGCTCCCTGCAGAGCTGGGCTGGATGCAGGCGTCCTCAGGCCTCCGCGGGGCGATCAGGTGTCAGTCGGTGTCATGAGCCTCAGAGCCGGTGCCTCCCACACTGTGGCTGTGCTGCTTGGTCTCCTGGCGGGGGTGCCTGGGGGTGAGTTCTAAAAACGTCCGTGCCAGGTCCACGCGCAGGCTTTGGGGGAGGCCCGGGTCTGCTCTAGTCACGTCGAGTAGCCTCCTGCCAGGTCCACGCGCAGGCTTTGGGGGAGGCCCGGGTCTGCTCTAGTCACGTCGGGTAGCCTCCTGGGCCTGCTTCCTCACCTGGGCAGGGGGAGCTTGGGGGGCGGGCACACTAACGCCTGCCATGCTTGTCTCACGATCCCCTGCTCACGGAGCCCTGAAGGGATTCCCAAAAACCTGCCCAGCTCCAGTGGCATCTAAAATCTCCTGCGGTAAACGTATTAGTTGGAAAAAGGTATCATTTCTGGCAACACACGCACAGTTTTTAAGGATATTTTCAGCGCACCTTTGGAACGACACACAGGTCCAGCCCACCCAGCTGCCCTCGGGGTGCGGCCGCGAGCTCGGCCACGCACGGCCACGGCCGGTGACCCTGCTGAGCGGCCGGGCTGGCAGGGCCGAGTGTGGACAGAGCACTTGGACCCCGTGGGGCTCCTTCCCAACACACACGGGGCTCCGGTCGGCAGAGTCGGGCCTGGTTTTCAAAGCAGCCAACCGAATCAGACTTGCTTGCTGTCAGATGTTATGAGCTACCCTTCACTTCCGGCAAGTGGGCGAACAGACGCCTCCACGGCAACCGCTCGCTGCGCGATTGTCGTCTACACCCTCCTGGGCGATGCGCGACGGGCGGGTCTCCTGTGAGCTCGCAGAGGTGTTTCCTACTGCTGCTGCTCTCTGATCGTGGTTTCCGTCATCGCTTCTGTTTGGGCCCCGGAGGGTCATCCGCACTGGGAACTGCATGCCTGGGGGCCTCGTGGGGGAGGGGAGTGATGTTCCCTCCACCCTGAGTTCTCGGCTCAGACCCCCACACAGAAGGCAGAGTAACAAAAGGAAGGCAGCTTAGCACACAGCTTGGGGAGCGACTCCCGGAAAACGGCGGATTCAGACACACAGGGCAGGGGAGCAGGTGCGGCTTCCAAGGGCATCGGGTACGGGAGGGAAGGCACGGGGTGAGGCCCGCAGATGCCGCTGGGCCGTCTCTCGGCCGGTGAGAGTCGGTCTCGGTAAAGGAGAATTTATTTCCTGTTTTTAGGCAGAAGGGGGAACTTTTCCTGCTCCTTCAGAGCCTTCAGCTCCAAATAATTTTTATGTCAAAGACGCACATACTTCGGGGCGACGTGTTCTGGTTTCCTTCAGTCTTTCCTGTTGAAGGTGGGCTGGGGAAGGAGATGCCGCAGCCCCGAGGCCTGTCCTCAGCGGAATCTGCTTATTCCCCCTCCCCGCAGCCCAGGTCCCCCACCCCCGCCCCCCGGACGGAGGCTTTGGGTTAGAGCCCTTAAGCCTCACACGTACCACTGTGTATGTGCTTAAAGCAACACAACTTATTCTCGTGCAATTCTGGGGCCAGAAGTCCAAACTCAGGCTCGCCGGGCTGCAGTCAAGGTGTTTAGGGGGCACCGCTGTGTGTCTGCACGGTATGGGGTTGGCGTGACCACGTCTCACCGCCCGCTCTACACCACGGTCACTTCTCCCTGGATCCTAACCGCCTTTCTGGCCTCCTGGCTCCCATCCTGCTGCGCTGCAACCCCTCTCAGTGACCCTTCTGACGTGGGCTCCCCTGGGGCCCTGGCGTGGCAGGTAAGACCTCCTGCCGCCCACTGCATGCCAGGCCCGCCCCTGCTCTGCCCAGGGCTCCTTCCCAGACGGCCGAGCGGCCCCACCACACGCCCTCTGGGTGGGCGGGACGTCTCCTCTGATGACAGTGACCTGAGCCCTCCTCTCCGAGTTGCACTCTCCCTCCTGCCGCAGCAGGTGTGGCCGTCTCAGGCCCCCCCCGACCCCCGACCTCCTGCATTTTCCTCGGTGACTGTATTTATTGGCCACTGTCTCGTCTCCGAAGGGTGCCCGCTGCACCAGGACCTCTGTCCATCGGCCCTTCCCGAGTGCGGGGCACGGTGTCTAGCATGTGGGGTGGGTGCCCAGTGCAGCCCGTGGAGGGGCCGCTGTGAGCGAATGGCACCGCTTTCCACGCCTGAAACCTGTACACAGGTGGTGTTATACTCACCTCGACGCCACGAACCGCGGTTTTGCTCCACGCTGTGTTTGAGTTTTTCCTGCTGGTGCGGGAAGCCTCACCACGTAGTGAACCACTGGATACGTAAATCTATCCCTCGTGCTGGTGTTCGTTGTTTTGCCGTTACACACAGAGCTGTGTAGCATATTTTGTGTGCAAACCTCACAGTCAGGGTTTTTCTGCCTCAATGGAACCCCTTCAGAATGACTGGGGCTCCTAACAATTACTTCACTGCCAGACATTCTGATTGGACCCGTCTGGGTTGGCTCAGGACTGCAGTAACTTTTATTTATTTATTTATTTATTTATTTATTTTTCTTTGCGGTACGTGGGCCTCTCACTGCCGCGGCCTCTCCGGGTTGCGGAGCGCAGGCTCCGGAGGCGCAGGCTCAGCGGCCGTGGCTCACGGGCCCAGCCGCTCCGCGGCATGTGGGATCTTCCGGACCGGGGCAAGGGCAGCCTGGGCCTGGAACCACAGGTCTTGGGCTTGTCTTTAAGCAGGGAATTGCTGGCTTGTAGGGACCCATCTTTGACTTTCCTAAACACTGCTGTCAAAGTGGTCACAGCGGGCGTAACCCCACCAGCAGCGCACGCGGGTTCCTTCCCCCAGATTCTCAACACTATTACCGTCCCAGCTTTAAAGGTTTGCCTGTGCCAAGTCCGGGGCGGGGCGGGGGTGGTGGTGGTGGGTGGGAACTGGCTCTCAGTCCCCGGCCGCATCGCCTTCCCTTCCCTGGTGCTTTGCGCTCCGGGAAAACCGGGAGGGGGCAGGGGGCGGGGCGAGGGGCGGGGCGCAGGTGGGAGGCGAGCGGACCGACGCTAACCGGAGGGGCGGTGCTCGGGCATCTGGTCCTCACGGCCACCGCGCCCCACGGTCGCTGTCGCAGCGGGAGAACACGCAGCCCCTCCCCCCCCGGAGCAGCCCCCGGGATGCAGCCGCTCCCGCCGCCGGTGCCCGGGCCCCTGGCCCTGCTGGACACGACAGGTGAGCGCACAGGTGAGCCAGGCTCCGGTCTTCCGGCGCCCGAGCTCCGCCGGGGCCCCTGGGCGCGGAAACAGGCCCTCTCCCTCCGCTTTTTCCTGAGTGTCCAGACTTTGCGCCTGTCTCTCCCCGTCTCGTTCTCCGCTGTCCTTTACTACGAACAATAGACGACGATCCGTATAAACCTTACAACGCACTCCTTTGCCATCTCTTCCACCCCATTTCAGGCTCCAAAAATTTCTAAGAAAAGGTCATTTCGTGGGGCCAGGTGGCTTCTTCATGCTTGAAAGTGACCAAGGCCCTTAGGGCATTCTTGGCGCGGCTGTCCGCCTCATCCGCGCCCTCCCCAGGCTTCTCCCCCGTAAATTCACGGAATCTCGAATTCGCGGATTTCCCACCAAGCCCGATGCAGCCAAAGCCAGGCGGCGGGACACAGGAAGCCGGAGCCTTTGTCTCCCTACCGGGAAGTGGCCGGGAGGGGAGTAATGGGGGTGTTTTCCTGACGGGGAGGCCGGGAAGCCTTCAAGAAAAGAGAAGGTAGTCCCACGGCGAGCGGGGCTCTGACGGACGGGCGGAGGGGTGGTGATGCCTCGGGGTCCGGCTGCCGCTACACAGGGGTCCAGTGGAGAGCGCAGGGGTTTACCTCCCAGCCCTGTGTGCAGTGGCTTTGCAAAGTCTCTTTTAAAAGACCAGATTAGTGACGTTGCTTGATTTTTAAATGATAATCAAGGCTTCTGGCTTCTTCCTAAAAGAAACAATTCTATACCCACCGCTCTCTAAAGCCAAATGCTCTGTGACAGACTGACCTACACGTGTTCCATCCTCCTGGAAAACAATTACTTATTATAATGACAACTAGTTGTTATGACTAGTTATTAACTACTTACAATTATTACCATCATTATATTAGAATGACTTGATTTCAAAAATAGCATTTTTGACTTAGAATTTTCTTCTGAGGAGGAACTTTAAATTTAAAAAATACTGAGAGTTGGTTTTTTATTTAAAAATACTAAACAAGAGTGTAGCTGGGATGGGATTATGGGTATTTTCTACCTTACATGTCTGCACTCATGCCCTTGGGGGATGTGTTCTGTGTAAAAGAAAAATAAAAGGGAAACTGTTGGCTGAGGGCACGTCCTTGTGCCTTTGTCTGTTTCCCTGGGACAGTTACTTAGCCCCCATGGCTGCCGTTGAGATGAAATGATTAAATGAGCTCATTCTTCTTTCTGGGAGGCCCGGCCCTCCTGGCAAGGAGGGGGTGACGAGGTGACTGCCCCCACCCCGGTCTTTGTGACACCCTCTTCCCGGCTCCACTAAGTGGAGAAGGTGCGGAGGGGGACAGGCCCTAGGTCTGCTCCATCCTTGCACCTGGTCGTGGAGCCACAGAGGCTGGGAGGAGGCTGGGAGGGGGCTGGGAGGAGGCTGGGAGGGGAGGCTGGGGGGAGGTTGGGAGGGGGCTGGGAGGAGGCTGGGAGGGGAGGCTGGGGGGAGGTTGGGAGGGGGCTGGGAGGAGGCTGGGAGGGGAGGTTGGGGGGAGGCTGGGAGGGGAGGCTGAGGGGAAGCTGGGGGGAGGTTGGGAAGAGGCTGGGAGGAGGCTGGGAGGGGAGGCTTGGAGGAGGCTGGGAGGGGAGGCTGGGAGGAGGCTAGGGGAAGGCTGGGGGGAGGTTGGGAAGAGGCTGGGAGGAGGCTGGGAGGGGAGGCTGGGAGGGGAGGCTGGGGGGAAGCTGGGAGGGGAGGCTGGGAGGAGGCTGGGGGAGGCTAGGAGGGGAGGCTGGGAGGGGAGGCGGCAGGTGCAGGGAGCTGGCGGGGCTCCTGGGGAGCGACATTCTGCACAGGCTGGAGTCAGGAGAACAGTGAGCAGGCAGGTGAGATGCAGGTTTGGCCTCAGCCCCACAGCCCCAGACGCCCCCCCTCCGCTCCCAGGTGGAGAGCAGCGGGTAGGAGTAAGTGCTGATTCACCTTGACTTTAGCGCCACCCACGACCACATGCCCATTATGCGCATAGACACGCATCTGGAATTTCACAGATGTTCTCTCACTGCATCCTTATCACAGTGAAGAGGCAGGCAGTCAGGGGGTTGTCATACCCCCCCCCCCACCCCACCGCTTTGCAGATCAGGAAACCGAACTTCCCTCATTCATTCAGCATGAGAAGATACAGGCTCGGGGACCGGACCGGCATCAAGCAAGATCCCAGGGCCCCTGCTCTCAGGGTCCTCCCTCTGCAGGGCTCGGAGACGGCGGGGGGCCGTGCGCAATCACTCAGCAGGCCTGGCAGCCCCACAACAGCTTGGGCAGCGTTCGTGTAAGTTGCCACCAGTGCTATAAGCCTAACAGTAGAGATTTTAACTAGGAGTCAGGGCACTGCCTTAAGGATGCTTCAGTTGTAACAACACACACAGTAGGACTCCTGCTAATGGGACAGGAAGGTCGAGGGAACAATTCAGGGAATTCGGTTTTTTTCCTTCAGTGTGGACCCCCTTTTCTCCGAAACTTGACCTAAAAATGCATATGTCTTATGGCGATTAGAAAGACACCCTACCTCCTTTTCTCGAGGTTATTTCTCGTTGTCTTATTTTTTATGCAAACCCCTCTATTTATAAAGACTATTGAAGGTTGGGACTCTTCTCTTTGTCATCCCTGTTGTACCTTGAATCAAAATATTGCAGTCTGTGTCATTGGGATGAGGTCGCTCAGAAGCATCCCTTTCCCACCTGCCTGTCTCTCCAGACCTCACGGTAAACTCGGAACGCGCAGTACGAAGCGTGACAAGGAGGACAGCCTGCATCCTGTGATCTTTGTCACGGAGAAGTTTCAGAGGGAAAGTCATGCAGGGAAAGCCTGGTGAAGTCATACTGAAAGTGGCTCCTAGGAAGCTTTACACGGTCCCAAAGGAGATGTTTGACGTGACCTGTCAGAATGTCACTAACGGACTTGACAAGGTCCCAGCAAAGCTGTTTGCCTGGTGGGGCCCCTCAGGTCCCCTCTCATCACGCGACCGCCCTAAAGGGACAAGTCAAAGCGGAGGCAAGAACCTTCGGAACCAGAATATCCCCGCAGGGGGTCTTCCAGACGGGCCCACAGGGGCTAAGAGACAAGGCCCAGGGGCCGGAACTGTGGCTTGAAGCAGGTGCTGAGGCCTCAGTTAGTTATTCTGAGAGAAATAGACACGTAACGCATTCAATTAGGGGAAACAGCAAGAAGTCCTCTGAGGAGGAGGGCATTCGATAACCTTCTCAAATACTTAGTCCCAGAAAGTTTAGTTTCAAGAGGCTTCTTGCTCTTAAAAGACATTTTACAGCGGAGATGGGGACGGAACCTCGGGAAGAACAGTTGAGGAGATCTGATGAGGAGGCGGTGCTGCCCTGGGTCCATCCGCAGGGGCTCGGGGGCTGGCGGGGCGGGTAGCGCACGGGAGGGGTGACCGCTAGGGGCGGGTGGGCGAGCGGAGGCTGCAATGCCACCCCCCACGACTGCTGGGCGGCCCTGGCGTGAGTGTCTCACCAACTTCCATGGTAGCAGCTTCACTAACTTCCAAAACATAGAAGAAGGTGGTTTTCAACCTTTGTGTCCATTTGTTCCCAACGTACCTGCCTTTCTAAAGTTAATCACCCAGAGCAGAATGTCGCCCGAGGGGAGTCTTCTCTTTTCCTCTCACTCACTCATTTTCCAAGTGGCTTTGCCATTTCTGTCCCATTTCCCTACAGACACCCCAGATCGGCTGTAACCACTGATCTTTCTGACTCTGGGGCAAACCAACCTGTACTTATATCCTCGGTTTCAGGCTCTAGATACATGCAAGGAAAAATAAGTGACTGCTGTCTGCATGCACACGACTCTGCAAGTAAGATGCCGTGAATAATAGTGAACAGATAAAAGCCCACCAAGGGGGCCCCAGGGCCGCTGGGTCCCAAAGGTGTAAGTCGTCTCCTAGCACTTGTGGCTGTGCTTCTGTAGACACTCCTACAGATGGTTCACCCTCAACAGTTCTTACATATTTGCAGTAAAAAGTACGAGAAAACAGCAGCGAAAGAGCAGGTGAAGGGAGGTGAGGGCCACGCAGGAAATGAAGCGACCTTCCTGAGACCTTCGCCCTCACCAGGCCAGCGGGTAGAAGCGGCGTTCCCGGGCTGGCCAAGTGATTCTGAGTGAGCACGTTGACCCAGAGTTGTGTGGAATCTATTTCTGAGTGCGTGACAATCCCTTTCTTGGGTGGTGTGACCTTGACCTGCCGTTAAACTTTGCTGACGAGACTGCGGACGGGCGTGCAACTCTTCAAAGGCACAGTCTGGGCCGGGGCCTGGGGTCATCTGAGACAGTGGTTGAGGTCAGACGAGCAGCCGCTTCCCCACCACACACACACACACACACACACACACACACACACACACGTCAATTTTAACACTTTGGTGCGGGAAGAAGCACCACGTTTTTGTTTCATCCTGTTTTGTTGTGGAGTCACAGGGATGAAGATGGTTAACCTTCCAACAAACGAGACACACCAGCATGGCTGTGTTCAGTGTGGAGTCTCGTCCTGCCCTCTGCCTGGCCTGTGTCTCTGCCTCCGTTGTGCGGTTGCTGATGACTGCGTAGGAACAGGCGTATCTGAGATCGAATTGCTGTAATAATGATTACAATTACGGTTATTGTAAGTGAGGCTTCCCTGCCTTCCCTGAGACACACGAGAAGAAGAACGGTTTACACGAAATCCAGGAGTCAAGGCCTGAGGGAGGAAGGTACCAGGGATGGAAGGTTTCCTTTCTTGGATTCTGTGACAGTTAAAATTAGCTTTGGCTACAGATACCAGGACATCCACAATAGTGGTTTATGGTCCAGAGATTTAATTCTGTTACCTAATCAAAGTTTGGAGGTGGACAACCCAGGGCTGTCTTTCTGCTCTGCCTCTCTTTGTGTGTGACTTCTATTGTCAAGGTTCCCTCATGGTGCAAAATGGCTGCAGGGGCTCCACCTTTATGTTCACATTCCAGGCCGCGGGAAGGATGAAGGGGAGAAAGGCAAAGGGACTGGCTCCTTTAAGAGATTTCCTGTAGGTCCCACCCAACATTCCTTGTTGAGGTGGAGATTTTTTGCTGAGAACGTAATCACCCAGCTGGAGCAGAGGCTGGAAAATGCCATCTTTCAGCTGGCGTGTTTCCACATCCAATAATTGGGGCCTGTTGACAAGGGGAGAGGGTAATGGACGTGCAGGTGGGCAGCGGCGGGCTCTGCACACTTTTATACTTTCTTTCCACCCCTTCCCATTTGATCACTCACGTGTTTGGTGCTGAGCCAGGTATAGGAGTGGAAGAACACAGGATGCCTGCCCTCCAGGGAACGGCTCGGTGTGGACATGGGGGCACAAGTGCACCCATGGAGCAGCGTGGACGTGCTGGCCATCCCAGAGGGACGCACGGCCCCTCTCTGTGTGGGACCTGCTCGGCCTGGTCCAGGGCAGTGTGCAGAGGTCCTCTGTGCAGTCTTGGAGTAGGGCAGGGTCCAGGGTCATGGACTTGGCAAGGCCCAGGGGTGCTTGTTGATGCAGGTAAAGTGCTCAGTAAGACCAGGCGCGGAGCAGATGCGCCATAAGCGGCCGGCGTGACTGCTGCCGTGTGGGGTGAAGCCGGGACGGAGGCCGCAGGGGACTTGGAACCCGGGGAGGGCCCAGCCGCCCCCTGACGTTTACTGAGAAGCTGCTGTGCGCGGGCACTGTCTCAGGTGGCAGGGACGCAGCGGGGGACGAGGCAGGGCCCCTGCCCACCCTCATGGGGCTCGTCGTCCGGACGTGTGGGTGGTGACAGTGCCTGGAAACCCCTGGGTGCGGTGGGGGCCACAGGGGAGGGTGGCCATGCAGGGGTACCGGCGGGGTCTGGGTGCCCTGTAGGAGACGACGGTGAGTCCTCAGGGCGGGCGGAGGGGTGGCGAGGGGTCCCGCTCTGAGCACGGGGATGGGCGGGGAAGAAGCAGGCGGTGGTGGTCCCTGGGGAGCGCGTCCCAGGCTCCTGCCAGCGAGCAGCAGGGCTGCAGCAGAGAGCCAGGCTGACCCGGGATGCGCTCGAGGTCCTGGCCCCCCGCCCCAAGCTCAGCCCCTTACCAGCTGGCTCCTTGTTTCTGTTCCCCCAGAAGGGTTTGCGAGAAGAAAGAAGACTTCCCTGTGGTTTGTGGGGTCTCTGCTGGTGGTGTCCACCTCCATCCTGACCGTCGGCCTCGCTGCCACCACCAGGACGGAGAACGTGACCATGGGCGGCTACTACCCCGGGATCATTGTGAGTGGCGCGGTCCCTGGGGTCTGCCGGTCGGGGGGCCTGGGGGCCGTGGGGACACAGATGTCCGTGTGCTGCAGACACGCTCCACCCCAGCCCCCCGAGGTGGAGGTTTAGGGCAATTATCCTGCATGCTCAGGTGGCCTCGTGGGGCACAGGGTCCTGAGAGGTGGGGGAGGGGAAGGAGAGGGGTCGGAGGCAAGAGGTGCGACAGGCCCTGGCCCAGAGTCTCCCCAGAGTGCCCGGGAAGAACCAGCCCTGTGACGCCTGGACTTCAGCCCCATGAGACCAAGCTGAGCAAACCACCCCTCGGAAACTGGACTCAGAGCTTTAAAAGACGCCACGGAACCTGGATAGAAGGTGCGTTCGTGGGACCGCATGGGATCAGCAGGAAGACGAGCTGACGTGGTCCTCACCTCCGCTTCTGGGCAATAACCCCACTAGGTAAACCCACAGCCCAGCCAGACCTGGCAACAGCGGCCCCCAAATCCAGAATCCTCCAGACTTCTGAACTGTGGAATTGTGTCCATTTGTTGGCAGTAAAATTTGCTCCAAGCGTCTGCATCGCACTCAGGGAGCGTCTGTGAAATTGCTTTTTATCAGATATGATGCCCTGCAAACGCACCAGAGCCCTGAGGGGCTGTGTCACAAGTGCTAAACCAGGATTTTAAAAACGAAGCTTATTCAGTCTCATTACTCTCACTAGAGGTATTATGCAGATTAGTCACGATGTTGATAACATTTTAACAAGGATGAAAATACTTTACAAATATCATTCATTTTCTCTTTATATTTTTCTTTATTTTTAGATTTTATCTGTGCTTTATAAGTCTACATTATCTTCCTGTGTACACTTTCTGAGTAAACCTACATAAATAGTGTCTGTGCAGGTAGTATTCTCAGTGAACTCCCACGAGACTCTGCTTCCCGGCCCGTGTCCTGGACGGAGGGGAGCCAGGGGTGTGGAGGCTGGCGGCTGTGAAGACGGTCCCCCAGGTGACCGGCAGAGAAGGTCAATCTTGAGTAGGATTTTGCAGTGTTCTCTACGCTTCACTGGTTCAGGATCTCACCTGGAGGTCACCTTCAGAACATCCTGGGTGTGTTCAGAGCCTGGCTCTGCAGAGAACCTGACTCCTGGGCGAGAACCAGAGTGCAACTGGCTTCAGCTCAGCGGTTCTGAAAGCAAACAGTGGACACAACAGATGAGGTTTGCTCAAAGAAAATGTGGATAAAAGTCACTTCTGTGGACGCACGGCATCCGACCTTGAGACTTATAGCAAGGGCGGGTCTCAGGAAGAAACTGGGTGAGAAGGTGCAAACACCTCAACATTTTGGAAAGAGGAATTTTTTCAAATCCAAAAAAATGCAACTTAGCGAGAATTAATAGATATATTTTAATACATTTATGTTGGAATGGACTTGTGATATTTTGAAGAAAGTGCTCATCTTTCCTCGCTCCTTGAGAATTCTTAAATTATTGGTGAAAACTACATCTGTGCATTCACGTCCGTCTCCATAGATATAATCCTTGCAGGCAAAGACATCCTTGGACATAAATGGTCTCATTTTTAGTGCATTCAATCTGGCACCGTGGGTAGAGATGCCATAGCTGTGTGGGTCAGTCGCGCGGCTGTCCCCAGGCTGCTGCCTCTGCCTCGCACGGTCACTCAGAATCCAACGGGCCGGGCAGAGCTGAGGGTCACCCCCTGGGTGGGCTCCAGTGCGGGGTCTCGGGGCGGCCCTGTGCCTCTGGGAGGGGCTTGTCACCGGCTGCTTTGAGCGCTGCCTCCCCTGGCGTTGCTGGAGCTCTGCTCTTCAAGCTGAGGGAAAGCTTAGGAATTCTTCCCAGGCAGGTGTTGGGGGATGAGGCCACCGGCGCCCCTGGGCACACTCGGGCGATGCGAGATGAGCACAGTCGTGGTGTTTCTCCAGTGTCCCAGCGTCACCTGCACCCAGGCGGAGAGCTGAGGCGGAGGAACAAGCGGACGGGTTCCCAGGAGCCCCTGGGTGCCCTTCCCGCCCCAAGATTACCTGTTTGCCTGCTCACCTGAGTCAAAAGCTCATTTCTAAGGGGTGTCAGCCGTGTGCGTGTCAGAAACACCCTTGGTTCCAGCTTCCTATGATACTCCCTGAGGGGTCAGCCGTCCTCCCACGACGGCCCAGGAGAAGCTCTCAGACGGGCCTCTCCCTGACCACCAGGCGTGGAGGATGGGTCACCATGAGGAAGTTCTCCTGTCTGGGTGGGGGGCACGTGGCACTCATTTCCTGGACTCGAGAGTTAAACTGACGTAGGAGTTAACACATTTGAACACGGGAGATGAGACAGGCCTGTTTCAGCAGCTTCTATCCCGGTCACTGGCTTCGACGGCTCCTGAGAAGCCCACCCCAATGGGCACGAACCTACCTGCCGCTTAATGCTTCGGGCTGTGTGAGGGGGGCTGGCTGGCCTCGCTTTCCGATAGGATGTCCTGAGGCGGGTGGGCACTGTTCCCTGTGGGCGTTAGGCTGCCAGGCGTGTAACCTGAGCGCTTTCTCCCTTGTTTTCTTCTGGTGTCAGCTGGGCTTCGGATCCTTCTTAGGAATTATTGGCATCAACCTGGTGGAGAATAGAAAGCAAATGGTAAGAATGTGCATTGTTTCTTTCAAATGTGGTTCGTGGGGCTGTACCCGGGGTGGGGGAGAGTGCTGCCCCTCTAGCTGCGGTGTTCCTGGGAAGGCCCCTGCCCCAATCCAGCACCCCCAGGGTCAGTGCCCAGCTTCCCAGACTGTGGACTGTACACCCCAGGACTCAGGGTTGAGTGGGTGCCGTTCACATCTTAGGCTAAGTGAGCATCGCCCCTGGGATTGTAGGGTACATTCTACAACCTCATGTGGTGTCTTAGCAGCTAAGGTTGGGCCACGGGAAGGGGTGGGCTGGGAATGTTGGCAATTAGTTTAAATCATGGTGTATAAGGTTCAGGCAAAAACACACGTGTATGAATGTCTGTCCTTGAGTCAGGGAGCCTGGCATCTCCTCCTACGTCTGGGGTGTGACGACGGCTCTCCCAGACTGAGGAGAGAGAGGGGGTCAGTGGAAAACCAGGAGAACCGTGGTTCAGAGGTCTTTGCAGAGGGCGTGTCTACAGCTGTTTGGCTGTGGGACGTATGAGGGCCAACCTTGATCAGTCAGGTTACAAACCTGACTTTTATTGATCATTTCAGTTTGGAGTCTGTCGTGTTGATGCAGTGCTTTGGGGAAGAGCGCTATAAGAACAGTTAATTCCTCGTGAATTCAAAATAGTTAACTTTGCCAAATCATTGTGCAGCCAGTGCTGACTTTTGAGAGGGTTCAGGAAGGATGCGGTTGGACCATACGCTGTTTCTGTCTCATCTCCAAATCATCGTAACAGACTGTGCGGGCGTTTCCGCCTCCACCTGCACCGGCCATCATCCTGAGGTATCACCAGGATCCCAGTGGCTGCCCTGGGCTTTCACGGGTGTGTGAGGGTGTGGAGAAGGTGGAGACTTGCACACAGCTGGCGGGAGCGTGAAGTGACGCAGCCACTGTGAAAAACAGCGTGGCAGCTCCTCACGATGTTTCGCGTAGACTTACCGTAGAGGAAAGCGTGTGCTGCTGTCTGCTTCTCGTCTGGCCCTTCTGTTGGGTGTGAAGTGGGGTCTCCTCGTGGATCTGTGTTTCCTTGATGACTAATGATGTCGAGCCTCTTTACATGTGCTGACTGGCTTTTTGTGTATCTGTTTCCGGTTGTCGTTGAGAAATGTCTATTCTAGTCCTTTGCCCATTTTAAAATCGGGTTGCTTGTCTGTTTATTGTTGAGTCGTCAGAGCCCTTTATATATTCTAGATAAAGGTCCCTTATCTGATACGTGATTTTCAAGGACTTTAGCCCATCCTGTGGGTTGTCTTTTCACCTTCTTGGTGGTGTCCTTTGAGGCGCAAAAGTGTTCAATTTTAATGAAGCCCGATTTATCTAGTTTTTCTTTTGCTGCTCGTGATTTTGGTGCCATTTCTAAGAATCTCCTGCCAACTCCAAGGTCATGAAGATTACCCTTATGTTTTCTAAGAGTTTTATCGCTTACATTGAAGTCTCTGGTCCATTTTGAGTTGATTTTGTATACGGTGTGGATGGGGATCCACACTCAAGCTCTGGCATATGGCTCCTCAGTGGTCCTGGCACCATTCGGTGAAGAGACTGTCCTTTTTCCGTTGGATGGTCTTGAGACCCTAATTGATAATCACTTGGCCACAGATGTGTGTGTTTAGTTTTAGACTCTCAAGTCTGTTCTGTGATCTGTGAGCTTCTGATAGAAATTGTGTTGAATCTGTAGATCAGTTGAGGGAGTGTCGCCCCATGAACTTGGGGATGTTTTCCATCTCTTTAGATCTTCTTTCAACAATGTTTTGTCATTTTAAGAGTTGAAGTTTTGCACTTCTTTTGTTAAATTTATTCCTAAGTGTTTTATCCTTTTGGAGGCTATTGTGAATGGAATTGTTTTCTTAACTTCATTTTTGGATTGTTCATTGCAAATGTATAAAAGTACAGTTGAGGGGCTTCCCTGGTGGCGCAGTGGTTGAGAGTCCACCTGCCGATGCAGGGGACATGGGTTCGTGCCCCGGTCCGGGAGGATCCCACATGCCGCGGAGCGGCTGGGCCCGTGAGCCATGGCCGCTGAGCCTGTGCGTCCGGAGCCTGTGCTCCGCAACGGGAGAGGCCACAGCAGTGGGAGGCCCGCGTACCACAAAAAAAAAAAAACACAATTGATTTTTGCATGCTGCTCTTACATCCTGCAACTCTGTTGGTCTCACTCATTAGTTCTAATAGTTTTTTCGTGGATTCCTGAGGATTGTCCGTCTATGAGGTCATTTCACCTACAAATAGAGATAGTGTAACTTCTTCCTTTCCAAAATATTTCCTGGACTTCTATTTCTTTGGCTTTGGCAAAAGAAATGTGGGCCTTGGAGTGGGAGGATAAAAATCCAGAACTGAACCTAACCCCCAGACAGGGTCCAGCCTCCCTGGAAGCCACCCTGAACCCCAGGCGAGACGGGGCCACCAGGTTCCGTAGACCAGAGCTTTCTGCCTGAGGTTGCATGTGTTGCTGCAGAATCTCATTTCAGCCCTTTCAGGAACGCGTCCCCCAGAGTCACCTTGTACGATAAACACGTGTTTCACTGTCTAACGTTTAAGTTCATATTCGTGAGAGCTGAAACCTGTGTCGACCATTAGTCTGTCTGCCGTCTTGACTATCGTGAGCCTCAGTTTCTCCACATTCAGGATTGTTGAGCATCTGAGTCAACGCACGCGAGAACACGCAGTGCCGCGCTGGTCCGTAACGGGTGTTCGGAGACTAGTAGCCGTTGTTGCTTATTGTACTGAAGCACGGAGGTCAGTCAGAACATTCAAGTTGTAGCAAAGGAAACAATAGGAAGCTGAGAAAACGTCCGCTGGAGACAGTGCTTGTTTCAAATGTATCTAGATTTGTAAGAACGCTCTGTTTTCCCTTGCTTTCTCTTCATTTTAATTTTTTGCAATAGAAAAATTTAAAGGTATGCAGAAGTGGACAGAATAGTGTAACAAACCCTCTGTATCCGTCTCCCAACTTCATCCATTGTCGACTCGTGACCGACCTTGAGTGGTATTTTGAAGCAAGTCCCAGACGTGGTATCATTTTGTCTGTAAACATTTTACTCTGCTCAAGCTAAGGGGTGGAACCTAATCATTACAAATGGCGCCTCCACGACCTCTGCCTGTTATGGCATTAGTCTCCAGTGATGTCCAAGAATGCCCTCAGCGGGGCCAGCTTTCGATATTTTCCCATTGACGAATGAGTTCTTGCTTTCTCCTTGCCCAGACGTCAGAGGCCCTGATTTCACCCACAGCTCTGCCATCTAGCTTGGTCCCCACGGCCGGGGATGGAGACGTTAAGGGCTTAAAGCAGCTTGTTAACTGCCGCCTCCGCCCACCCCCTGCCATGTGTACGTGCATGCACACACACACAGACACACGCACGCACGCACACAAGAGACACACACGGACACACAGAGACACACACACACACACACACACAGATACACACACAGACGCATACACTGGAATCTTCCTGGAACATAGTTTAAAACCCCCTGAACTAGAAGGACCGATGGGACGTCACTTAGCGGTAGAAGCGCGTTTCCTACAGAGGGTTAGGGTACCGGCCTCCGTCTGCTGGGCTTCTGCTCCTTTGAGCGTTGTGCTAGAGGGTCCTGGCTGTGCCCTCTGGCACCCCTGCTCCGGGTCTTGACATCACAGGAGTCTCCTCGGCCCTTCACCTTCCCGTGTAGAAGCCAAGCTGGTCTCTGTCCCCCCAGGACTGAGCTGGGCGGGGCTGACACAGCAAGGCCTCGAGGGCTAGGCAGGCAGACGTTGGGGTGCTGGGGGATCCGAGGGCCATCGGGGAGGAAGCCTGCGAGGTCCACGGTGACCCACGTGGAGGCTGTGCAGGGGGGGCTGGGCTTTCCCCGTGAGGGCCCACTAGTGACGGGGCAGGAGGGTGGTGGCCAGGTTCACACACTGTCCCACCTCCAACCCCGTGCTCCACCAAAGGGCCTGCACACCCGTCCAGTTCTTTCTTCAACGAATGCTTCCTGGACAGCTGCATGGTGCTGAGCTGGGGGCTGGGGCTGGGGCTGGGGGAGACCCTGAACGCATGGGGCTTCGACCTGTACATGCAGCTGGGGGGCCCTTGGGGCCGACAGGGGAGAGGCAGTGAAGGCAGAGAAGGGCTGGAAGGTCTATCCCCAGGCCGGGACAGGAAGGTGGACGCTCCTGGCAGATAAGGCCGAGAACCGAACAAGGCGAGTCAATTCTGTTAATAGTTTCAAAGAACCAACTTGCACCTCGATTCTCTTTGCTGCTTTTCTGCTGTTTCTTTTATCTCTGCTTAAGCCTTTCCTAGTGCCTTGCTTCTGCTGGTTCTGGGTTAAGATTGCTCTTCTCTTCTAGTTCTCTAAGGTGTTACCGCCTTCTCCTCGGTGTGTGTGTTCACAGCTCTCACTTTCCCTCGGTCCTGGTTTAGCCGCATTGCCTCTTGCCTGGACCCTGTGGTCGGGGCTAATTGCTCCCGTCTCCACTTTCTACCGTTTATCTGGCTCCAGGCAGCCTCCTTCGTATCACATCCTTATCTGTTTGGTGTTTGTTTTTGAAAATCACTTTCCCCTGCTGGAATGTAGTAAACTCTGTGGGCCCAGCGGAGATTTGAAGATGACCTTCCCCCACTGAGAAACAGCTGCCCTTCTCCCAGAAGAGACCCTGACAGGACAAGGAGACACAGTCCCAACCCTAATCTAGTGCCTTCCTTAGTTGCTAGAGTCACAGACAGACCCTGTCTGCAACATCTGTCGGGCCCGGCAGCCCTCGTGTTAGAGAGGGACCTTCGGGGCGTGAGCGGGTCCTTGTGCTATAACGTTGTTAAACCCCTAGGCTGCTCGAGGGGCAGCGAGGCCTGAAAAGGACGTGGTGGCTGTGACCGAAACCAGGACACGCAGGCCTCGGCCAAGGGGCAGCTGCTCGTCCTGGCCGGTTTCCTATTTCCAGCCCGAAGCGCTGGAGGAGAGAACTTCCAATGTCTTTCCCAGCTCCGTCAACTGGACCCTGGTGGTTCCCGGGCAGTAGCACGCGTGCGGTCACCCCAGAGCCGAGTTTACCACGTGTGAGGTGGTGCTAGGTCTGGCTTTTACTTTTTCCGGGGCAGTGGGAGGAAGGGCAGCCGAGCAGAGTCAGCTGAAGGTTGATGAGGACGTTCGCGTCGTGGGGACATGTGCAAACAGAGTCAGAGCACGTTTACACACCCAGCTGTGGGCAGCCCTGCGTGCTAGGAGACGCTTTGCAAGTTGTGTGCTGTGATGAAATCCGGTGGAGGTGTGATGTGAGCGACTCTCGGCCGAGACTGTGACCGAGCCGCAGTTGGGGCGGAGCCGGCCAGTGGCCAGCGTGGAGCAGGGCGTCCTCTGAGGCGTTGAGTTGGTGCGTGGAAGACTCACCAGGGCAGCGGGTCCGACGATGGCTTTGCTCACCCGCTGGTGGTGAGAGAAGCAACAGGGCCTCAGGGGCCACTTCTGGGAGCGTCTCAGGCGACTGTAGTGCTTAGTGGACTTCCTGAACCAGCACCTGTGCTGGAGCACACGGGGCTGGGCAGACACCCACTTCTGACGAGGTCCCGGTGACCAGGCTAGCCGCAGACCCACTGGTCCTAGGAGACCCGTTGCTGGGGACAGCTCCACTCCTTAGGCACACTGGCAGTGGCCCTGGGGGAGGTGGGGAGGGGGATCGGTGCCATCCCAGGGGTGTCAGGCCGCAGGCTGCGTGGCTCTCTGCAGGAGCAGGTATCCCGGACCGAGTGCACGGCTGGACCCAGTGCCAGCCCGGCGTCTGGGACAAAGCAGGTGCTGGGGAACACTTGCTGGCGGAGCAGTTTGTCCCTCCCATTGCTTTTGTGCCAGAAAGTCGTCCTCCCTTCCTGAGGTCACAACTACCTGGGGGTCTGGGAGGGGCCGGGGCTGCGTCTGAACCTGACTGTAGCTGTGGCCTCTCTGTAAGGCTGGGGTGGGAGTTCCAGGTCAGAACCGGTGCTTTCCCTCCCTACGCGGCTGGGGTGTCAGGATGAGATGGGTGCCCCGTGCTGAAGGACTTGGGGCTCCAAAGCGATGTTGTTCAGGTCGCGTCTCTGTGTTGGGCCCCTCTGGCCGGAAGCTCTGCCCAGCAGGAACCGCGTCCTTCCTGTCGGGCTACGGCGTCCAGGGGCCTCGCGGTCAGTCACAGGAGCTGCCCTGCTCTCCGGCCAATGCTAAGACGAGACGGGGCAGCCTCGCGCTCCAGCCTCTACGAAGCGTGAACCGTGGACTGAGCGTCTCTGTGCGAAGGGCGCGAGCCCGGGGCGGCTGGAAGGTCCGGGGAGGAAGCGGGAGGACGCGGCAGGCAGAGCAGACGCAGGCCTTTCATTCGCTGGAGACGCGGGCCTGCCTGGCTCCTGGGACAGCGGAAAAGTGCCTTCTGAGTCTTTTTTGTGTTTTCCTGTAGTTTGTCACAAGGCAGTACAAGCCTGGGAAGGCTCGGTTCGGTGTGGTTCTGCAGTGATTTTTCCCACCACTCTTTAGCCAGCCGCGCTGCATTTGTGTGCAGTAACTTCACGGGAAGGGACCACGCGGTCTTCCTCCCCCCATATGAGGGAGGGTCTGCCCCTGGCCTCCCTGCTTGGCGTCGAGGCCCTGCTGGGATGAGACCCCGCCTCGTGTCTCAGGGCAGCTCCTGCCCCGTAGACCTAGAGCACCTGGGCGGAACGTGGGTCTGACCGGGGCTCCACAGAGCCCCAAGGAGAGGTCGCTGCCATTGTTCAGATGCAGGCAGGGTTCTGTGCATGGCTCCCCGCAGGGGGTCCCCAAGGTCCCTTCCGTTCAATTCTCCATTACTGTCACAAGTGTCACGTGGGGGGAAGGGCCCGCGGCAGCAGCCGGGCTTGTCACACCTGCATCCACACAGCACCTGCAGGGCGTGGATCCGGCGCATGGAGAGGTCAGCCGCACGGCTCCTTCTCCGGATGGGGACACAGGACCAAAGGGGTCAGCAGGGCAGAGACCCCCGCAAGGCTGGGCGGCGGCTCTGACGTGCGGTGTCAGGGCACAGGTTTCACTTGGAAGCAACACGTGGGGCTGGGCCTCAGGTCTGTGGGCTGCGAGGAGGAGCCCGGCCACCCTCCCCCTTGGGACAGCCTTGTGTGGCCCTCCCGCCCATCCCGTCCCTTGAGTAGCCACTGGGAGCCTCACGTCAAAACGGAAATCAAAGGTGCAGTCTGTCAAACCAGCCCACGTTTCAGGCCAATCCCTGTGCTCTGTTGGAGAAACAAATCCCTCAGGCTGACGAGGGTGGGCGCGTGAGGCCGTGCAGGTCAGTAACCCCAGAGCCTGACTCGGCCACGGGGAAAGAGGCAACCGAGGAACGCGGGTGGCGGGAGGCAGCTTCTGCCCGTGTTCTCCAGGCTGGAGGCAGACGACCTGCCCGCACGCATCGTGCTCTAGCTCGCAGCTTGTTGTTCACAACGTCTGGGCTGGAGATCCCGGTTACTTTACACGCCCTCTAGGACGGAGTGAATGCACTGACGCCGTGGCTCGTGGCGGCCACGGGGGTCCTGCCGTGGTTGGCAGGGCGGACACTCGGTGTCGCCAGCGGCAGGACGTACAGGAATTTTGGTACCACTTTTGCTGTCTGTTTTGGTAAACCTGAAATTGTTCCCCGAGAGAGAGAAAAAGATTTAAAGAAATGGCCAACAGACGTAAGAACAGGTTCTCAGCCTTGATAATAACAGAGAGATGCACGTGGAGTGGCAGCGAGGCTTTTTCTGCCGTCAGATGGCAGAACCGAGAAACAAGCAGCGAGCCCTGGGTCCTTTGGGACATCAGGGGGTGGGTGTCTGGCCGTGGGGCGTGGGAGCGAAACACATGCCCCCTCAGATCCTGACGTGCAGAGACCCCCTACCTTGTCCTGTTGGCAAGCCTGGCTCCTTGTGTGTTCCAGGAGATGGTCCTGCAGGAACACGCGTGTGTGAGCCCAGACTTTATGTAGAATGTGATTAGGGTCTTTGTAGCAGAGTCTGTAAAAGCAGGAGATTGCAAACCGTTTAAATACCCTGGGGGCCCGCCGTTACCCACAAGGCCGTGGGGGGGGGACCACACTCCCCATCCAAGAGCTCCTGCCTCCGACCCCGTGAAATAAACGAGGCAACCAGGACGGGCCTTGCTCAGTGGGATCGGGCCTGGGGCGCCGCCCCGGCCGTCGGGGAGGGTTTCTGGAGAGGCCGTGGTGGGAAGTGAGGACCCTGCGGAGCAACTCCGGGGGGCGGGGCAGGGGGCCTCAAGTGGGCGGGCGCTCGGGGAAGGTCTGATGAGACTGAGCCTCTCCCGTCTCTGCTTCCAGCTGGTGGCGGCCATCGTGTTCGTCAGCTTCGGCGTGGTGGCCGCCTTCTGCTGCGCCATCGTGGACGGCGTGTTCGCCGCGCGGCACATCGTGAGTTCTTCCCAGTCTCCCTCATTCTGTTCTCAGTTGCTCTGTGGGTTTAAGAAATCTTCAGAGGTTCAACTTCCTCTTGCAGGACGCAGCTCGGTGACCTTCACAGTCTGACGAATACAGATTGTGTTGGCCAATCGCAGTCTTTTCTCCTGTCCCTCCCCTCGTTTCCTCCAAAACTGACCCAACACGCACCCCCTACCCCAGCCATCGCATCATTAGAACCAAAGTCCTCAACTTCCCAGCGACACTCCTCAGGCCCCTCTTTAATCAGTAAGATGAAAGATGTCCCGGAGCCAGTGCCCCACGACTTCCCAGGCTTTTTGCTCAAATACGTGTGTTGGGACCTCCTCACTGGACGCTGTGCCCATGAGGTCCCTCTGCCTCTGTCATCCTAATGGTGGGGAAGCCGGGGGAGGACACGCCACGTCAGACACTCGTGCTTTGGAACCGTGGGGCGGTGGCCGGGACCTGCTCAGAAGGAAGGGCCGGGCGCTGCTGCTCTGTCCACCAACTCTGACCTGGCGCCCCGTCCGGGCCGGGGAGGACCCACCGGCATTTCTCTGCGGCCCCAACGGGTCCTGTGTCAGGTGGGAATGCGACACGAGCTCAGGGCTTTACGTGCGCTCGTTCACGTCGATTAACACTGAACTCTGAGTGGTTTTATGCTTGTGAAGTTTCTTAGGTTATAAAAAGTGCCGGCCCTGGTGGTAACGTTAGGCTAAGCTTTACAGTCGCTCTTCTTGGGACTATTCGGTCAGTTTGAAATTATTTCCAAATAAAAGGCTCACAAAGTGCTGGCCCTGGGAATCCTTACCGATTCCTCTCCAGGAGAGGCGAAGGGCCAAGGAAGGCGCAGTTTCACCCTCCCAGTCAGGTTTCACAACTAAAGAGGCAGGTACGGTTGATTCCCGCAGCCTCCCCCGAGCCTCAGGTGTGACGAGCACCCCCTGTCCGGGGTGTAGGGTGTGGAGCTCAGTCCCACGTCCCTGCGCTTTTCTTTCTTTCTTCCTTAGATGGGTTTTCAGCTTCCTCTAGCTGCACGTGGCCAGTGTGGCCAGGATCGGCCGTCCCGCCAAAGCTGGCCTGCCAGTCAGGGACTTGGACGTGAACAGAGGGGCTGAGTTTCCAGGTTGAAAACACATAGCCTGAAGCTGCAGGGAGATGGCTGTGGTTGAACTATGGAGAATCAATTAAAAATGCCGTTTCCTGGGCTTCCCTGGTGGTGCAGTGGTTGGGAGTCCGCCTGCCGATGCAGGGGACACGGGTTCGTGCCCCGGTCCGGGAAGATCCCACATGCCGCGGAGCGGCTGGGCCCGTGAGCCATGGCCGCTGAGCCTGCGCGTCCGGAGCCTGTGGTCTGCAATGGGAGAGGCCACAGCAGTGAGAGGCCCGCGTACCGCAAAAAAAAAAAAAAAAAAAGCCCTTTTCTGCAGCTTGTAACTGGCTATCGGCACTTCCCGAGATTACAGCTTTAAGATGCCAACAGCTGGGGTAGAAAAATGTGGGGGGGACGACCCCCACGTCGTCCTCACCCCCAGGGCAGGCGAGCTGGCATCCAGCCCGCTGTGGACGTGTCGGGTGTGATGGGGTCCGGCAGGCTGGCAACCACGGGCCCGGGAAGACTTCCTGAACATCCACGACGACCCCGACCCTCAGGGCCCTGTGAGCCTGTGCCCGCCGGCGTGTTGCCCTTCTGGTCGATCCCAGCCTCTGGGCTCAGCCTCTGTCTGGACCAGGCCCTCCTTTCTGCCTGTAACCAACCGAGCAGAGGGGGATGAGGGCGCGCGTCTGGGAGGCAGCCTCAGGGAGCCCCGCCTTCCTGGGGGCAACAGAGGTGGGGTCTCGGCCTTGCGGGTGGCTTTCTCAGGCCTCAGCACCCTGAGCCCTCCCTTCAAACGCACTGGCTTCCCAGTGGAAGAGCCTCCCCGGCCCTCTGTAGGAGCGAGACCGGCCCTGCCTTGTTTCAGGGCTGCACAGGACACCTGGAGTGGCACCCCTGCAGGCGAGGACTCACAGCCTGCAGGCTCCCCCTTCCCAGCTCCAGAGCCAGGAGGCCCTCCCGGGTGCCCTTATGGTTTGGCACCATCTGCCCTATGAATGTCGGGGACAGGCTCACGGATAGATAGTTGGATGGGCACATAGGTGAACGTACGCTCTGGGGGCTGGTGAGTGGATGGGTGCATGGAGGGACGGGTGGATGGACGTGGGTGGATAGAAGGATGGAAGGATGGATGGAGGGAGGGGGATGGATGGACGTGGGTGGATGGATAGAAGGATGGAAGGATGGATGGAGGGACGGGTGGATGGACGTGGGTGGATAGAAGGATGGAAGGATGGATGGAGGGAGGGGGATGGATGGACGTGGGTGGATGGATAGAAGAATGGAAGGATGGATGGAGGGACGGGTGGATGGACGTGGGTGGATAGAAGGATGGAAGGATGGATGGAGGGATGGGTGGATGGACGTGGGTGGATGGATAGAAGGATGGAAGGATGGATGGAGGGACGGGTGGATGGACGTGGATGGATGGATAGAAGGATGGAAGGATGGATGGAGGGACGGGTGGATGGACGTGGGTGGATGGATAGAAGGATGGAAGGATGGATGGAGGGATGGGTAGATGGACGTGGGTGGATGGATAGAAGGATGGAAGGATGGATGGAGGGATGGGTGGATGGACTGGGTGGATGGATAGAAGGATGGAAGGATGGATGGAGGGATGGGTGGATGGACGTGGGTGGCTGGATAGAAGGATGGATGGAGGGATGGGTGGATGGACGTGGATGGATGGATAGAAGGATGGATACACAGATGAGTAAGTGGTCGGGTGGGTGGTTGGCTGGTTGGATGGATGAGTGGATTAGGCTGAAACCCACCTTGCTCCCTCCCTCGTGGAAAAATTGCTGTGCTTTGAGGGAAAGAGGCAGGAGCCAGGGGGTCTCCTTGTTGAGACTTGTATGGGAGCACGACCACCTCCCTCAGCTGCCCTGTGTTGACCGATAGGGGGAGCTGTGCCCCTGGCCGGCAGGGTTGGGGTGCCTGCTTCCTGGCTGCAGGAGCCCAGCTGCTCTGGGATGAGCCCTGGTACTTCCTTTCTTTGTACTCCTGGGAGGGGTCCGTTGGCCTTGGCCTCTCTCCTTTGGGCTCAGAGCCTGCGGCGACAGGTCTGAAATCACCTCCGGTCCCTCCTGACATGGGGGTAAAGCCGTCCCGTTCCATCTGTGGTTCTTGGTCTCTAGGAGCCCAGGCCCCTCACCGCAGGAAGGTGCCAGTTCTACTCCAGTGGGGTCGGCTACCTGCACGACGTCTACCAGACGGAGGTGAGTGCAGCGCTGGTCCCGCTCGTTAACCTGGCCCAGATCTGACGTTCTGTCCCAAGCACGCCCTCACGTCGTGCTCACCACGCCCGGTGAGGTGCTTCGCTCCGGATCACAGCTGCCGACTGCCTGTGGTGCAGCCCCGAGGCCACCGGCCCCGTCTGTGCGGCGTTCACGATGAGCTTTTTGTTGACGTAATTAGTGCACTGAAATCTAGGATGCTGCGTTTGCACTGGCCCCAAACTCGCCGGCTGTCCCTGGGCCGAGGATGTCTGATGGGTGTTTCTAAGCGTGGCCGGTGTCTCCTCGTGGACCGTCCCAGGTGGCTGCGTGGCTCCCTTGTCCTGCCGTCTCCCTCAGCTCTGTGTAGATTTATCGGTTTAACTAAACATGGCCTCTGACACTGTGCACAAATGTCAGGAAGGAGGCGCGCAGGGCGGGCAGCAGACGCCGTGGCTGAGGCCGCGTGGCTGGCGGCGGGGAGAAGGGGCCTCTGCTACTGCCCCTCAACAGGGGGCGGCACACGTCTTCTCCAAAGGCCCGGCCTGTGCCGCTGGAGGGGGCCCTGGGGACTCGTCCTCTTCAGCGGGGGTCACCGGGCCCCCCACGCCCTCGTGCTGCTCTGTCCTTCCTTCCTGCTCACCGCAGTGTGTTCCGAGCGGTACTGGGGTCACAGAGGTGACACCTCGCAGGAGGGAGGGACACCTCCCAGCAGGGGGCACCTCGGGTCAGGATCAGGGTTAGGTCTCGCCGTCGTGTGGCTCCGACCTTCCCATGTGCTGGCTGCCAGGCTCAGAGCCCGGCGGTGCCCTGACTGCTCCCCTGCTCCCCTCGCTGAGCCCCGGTTCTCACCTGTCGGGCCGTCCGCCCAGCCCCCTTGCAGGCCTGAGTCACACGGGCTCACTTCCATGGCTCCCAGCAGCCTGTATCTGGTCTCCGCCCCGTCGGGACTTTTTCCAGATTAATCTTTCTAGGACCCCGCTCAAGCCCTCCCACTCCTGATGTGGGTGGCTTTCGGGAGTTACCCACAGAACCCTGAAAGAAAGGCTACATGCCCAAGGGTGGCTTGAGGTGCTGCTATAGGGGCCGGGGCCAAGGACCTCTGGGGTCAGGCCCTGCCCCCGACCTGCCCCCTGACCTGCCCCGGGCGCTTGGCCTCTCAGGCGACCCCAAGCCTGCTCGAATGTCTGTCCTCACTCATGCACGGCCCTCCCTCCAAGTCCTTCTCCCCAGGGTCCCCGTCCTCTCTCTGCAGCTGGGTGGTCTCTGCCCCACTTACCTTCCACACGGGGGTGGTTACAAAGCACCGGGGGAAGGAGGGGAAGCCTCCGGGTGACCTGGGGAAGGGCTGGCTTGGTCAGACTGGGCGACCGGGAGCTGTCCTCTGGGAGGTCAGGAAGGGGCTCCCACCTGAGGGGTCCCCACCTGCAGGCTCCTGGGGCCCCCCCGCCCCTCACCTCGTCCAGCAAGCTTTGGCCTGGTCTTCTACCTCTCCCTGCAGGGGGTCCCTGTGGCCCCCCAGCCCTGCTGCACCTGGACTGGGTGGAGGAAGGGGCAGGTCAAGAAACGTGGGCTCAGGGGAGGCAGCTGCCTGGCTCATGGGGCAGAGGGGTGGGTCCTTACGCCCAGGGAGGCCCCTGTCCGCTGCGGCCTGAGGACAGGGGCACCTGACCGGACTCTCTGCTCACAGGTGACCTGCCACTCCCTGAACGGTAGATGCCAGCTGAAGGTGAAGAGTAACACCTGCTACTGCTGCGACCTCTACGACTGCCACAGGTGAGCGGTGGGAGCCCGACAGCCGCGAACCCCACGTCCCCGGACTTACCCACCCCGCTCTGCATCCCCGTCCTCGCACGCTGCACCCACATCTCATTCAGCCCTCACACATTCTGTGAGGCCGGGCCCTGGGCTCCATTCCACAGATGAGAGGACCGAGGCTCAGGGCTGCCGGGAGGTGGGGGGCAGGGGAGGCCTCCCGGGGAGCCCTGTCCTGCTGTGGGCTGTGACCGGCACAGGTGACCCGTTTCTTCCTCCCCGGAAGGCCGGGACCCTGTCTCTGCCCGCTGGTCTCTCCGGTCTGGGGACGGGGGCGGCGGTTTGCCCTGTGTCCTCCCCCGTCCCGTGGGGCCCAGAAGCGCTGCTCTATTCAGTCTGTCCAGCTTCTCACCTGTCGTCTGGACCAGTGCAAGGTCCCAGCTCCGTGGGAAGCAGAACCCTCCCCACACCGTCTTTTAAATTTCGTGTTAACAGCTTGAATACCTACATTAAAGCCAACAGGGAGTTTACTGTTGCTTCTTGGAGACCCTCCCTGAACTGTTGAAAACCCCAGGGGTGTAGGCTGCAACACCCTTCCCCCAGAGCAGGAATTCACCCCATTTCCAGCCCGAGGCTGCGGTCCAGAGCCTGCACAGACCACGACCACGGGGCCCAGGCCACGGGCCAAGACGAACCCCCTCCGAGGCTCACCCCTCTGTGCTCCCTGCCAGGACGGCCAGCAGCCGCTAACCCCTGCTGGCTCCGAGGGTGACCGGGCCGGGGCTCTGCCTGCCGGGGCCCCTGCTTGGGGCAGGCTGTCCTGCTCAGAGACCTGGGCCCCCTCCCAGGTGGATTCTGGGCTTCCTGGGACAGCCCTGCCCCCAGGGCCTCCCTCCGCCACCTGAGGGCCTGGGCCCTCCCAGCAGAGCCCCCGGCCCATCAGTACGTGGAGCGTCTGCCCCGCGGGCTCAGGCGGCGAGGGGGCCCCCCTGCAGCCGTGGGTGACGCTGAGCCCCTCCCCGCACAGCACCGAGCACCCGCCCACCTACTACGAGTTTGTGGGCGTCCGCGGCTGCCAGGACGTGCTCCACCTCTATCGGCTGCTCTGGGCCTCGGCGGCGCTGAACGTCCTAGGCCTGTTCCTGGGCGTCGTCACCGCGGCCGTCCTGGGGGCCTTCAAGGACATGGTGAGTAGCGCCCGCCGCGCACTGGGCAGACACAGCGATGGGGACGTGGGCTCGTGGAGCCGGCAGCCGTGCTGACCGCAGCCTGGGGACACTTCAGTCCCTCCTCCCCGAGGCTCGCGCCACCTGAGCCGGTCCAGGGAGCGCGAGTTCAGCGGCAGAGAGGGGCACCGAGCCTGGCGCCTGACGGCCGCATCCATCCCTTGGTGGCCCGCTGAGCACGGAACCCCAGCGCCTCCGATCCGGTAGATCTGGGGCTCAGGCCTGTGCTTCCCGAAGTCAGGTGACTCCAAAGTGAGCCCCCGAGAACGTGCTGCAGCATCTGGGCGGCCCTGGGCAGGGACCGCACTGCAGGGCCCGTGCCTGAGGGCACCCTGCAAGTCTCTCCGTGGGCAGCGTCCTCTCCAGGGGACCGGCTGTTCCAAGCCGTGTTCTCGCGCGGGGCCCAGATGGTCCCTCCCGCGACCTGACACTTCATCCGTGGAGGTGCCGCACGGGAGGCCACAAGCGCCAGGAAGAGCTCACAGCCTCCCACAGACCAGCAGCCACCCGCCCATCGCCCGGCTTTAACGAGGAGGAAGTGCAAATGCACGTGCAAACACCCCCTGCGGGCCAGACCCCATCCACAGCCCACACTGCCGAGGGGAGGCTTGTTACCTCTGCCCCAGAGACTGTGGCCCTTGGCCGCATTTCTCAGCCTCACCTGGAGCCTCCCGAGATCAGTGACATGTTTCTGGGAGGTTTCCTGACCCCGGACAAAGCCCGAGACACCACGGGAGACCCTGGCGACCCCCGCCCCACTCCCACTCTGCGTGGTGCAGACGCCAGGCCCAGCTCCCGCTCGGTCGCAAGGTGTCTTTCCGTGCGCGCACAACAACATCCTGTCCTTCAAGGACGAGGGCCGCCTGCCCCCGGGACGCCTGGGGTCCGCAGGGCCCACAGTGCGGTCCGGGGGGTCCCTCGGGCCGCCTGCCCCCGGGACGCCCGGGGTTTGCAGGGCCCACAGTGCGGTCTGGGGGATCCCTCGGTGGGGCTTTTCCTGCTGTGACCGGGTCGGAGTTTTCTCTCTCCGCAGATCCTCAAGGAGAGTGAGGTTAGACTCGATGGCTACACAGAGTGTCTTGTTCGGGTCCTGCCCCTGGGAGCCCGGGTGGAGGCTGCTGGCTGTCCCCAGGGATGGCCGTCAGCCCGGTGGCTTTTCCAGAAGAGGGCCCTGTGCTCATGAGTTTATAATAAAACTGCTGGAGCTTCTCTCGGGAACGTAGCAACGCCCCAGAAAGGCCACTTGTCACACGGGACACAGAGTTACGTGTCAGCCCCGCTCTGGACAGTTTCCTCTCTCACACCCAGAGCTCAGGGGTGTTGTAAGAAGCAAGCAAGGTGATTCCTTAAAATTTTACACCTGCGAGTAGATGCTCTCGTAAGTTAATGGATCTTATAATTTAAGAATTATCTTAAGGAACGAAGACACGTCACAAGCCACCCGAAGCTCTGGGCGCTCAGGGCTCCGTCCCGTGGGGTGCTGGGTGGGTGGGCGGGCAGAGCGTGGAGTCTCGGGTCTGCAGAGGGTCTTCCGAGGTGGGGTTGCCCCGGCAACGTGGCCACGCTTACAGCCCAGCCTGGCTGAGGAAGGGTCTGCGCTGGCCTCAGGTATGAGAGCTGCAGGTGGACAGTCCTCCTGGCCCAGCTGGGGTTTCCTTGCCGTCATGGGAGGCTCGGAGGTGAGAGGGTGCACGAGGGGTCAGGGCAAGGCCAGGCAGTGCAGGCGCCTAGCGTCCCCCGCAGAGTGGCCGTAGTTCCCAGAGTGAGGCCGCCTCTGGGAGACCCCTACACCTCCACCCCATCCTCCCCAGGCCCCGAAATGCTGAGCCAGCCAGGCAGCTCCTCTCCAGCCCATGACGCCCTCTGGACCCTCGACCACGACCCTCACCAGCCCCCTCGGCCTGGATCCCTTAGCCAGGCCTCAGGCCCGAAACGCTCTCCGCAGCCCCAGGGCCCAGCTCTGGTGGTACCGGGCCACGTTGGGGCGCACACAGTCGGCCCTCAGCTATGCTTGTTCGTGAATAAGTCATCAAGGCATCGAGTTGGCTGCGCTTGGGCCCCGTCCTGAGTTTTCCGTCCTCTCTCCCTGCTTTCAAGCTGCCTGTTCACTCCTCGGAGTTTAACTGACTCGCCGCGCAGACCAGAGCTCCTGGTAGGAGCGGACGGAGCACTAAGCCTGCAGCATGAAGGAAGCGCGACGGGCCTCCTCCTTCCTGGGCTGCCTGTGTCCCGAGGGCAGGGGCGGCGAGGCAGCTCTGGGGGGCTCTCTGCCCCCCCCTCCTCAGGACCCTGCTCTGGCACCTCCAGGGCTTCTGATGAGTTTTCAGATGCTCCGTCTGTGCTGCTGCCCGTGCTGTCGCAGCCCCTCCCGGCTCTGCAGGGCCTGCCCCGTGGGTGTCAGGCGGGATCCAGGTTCTGGGCTCTTAGGGAAGGTTGCACCTCTGGTCTGGGAACCCCCGAGCCCCCCATCGGGAGCGGCTGGCCTGCCTCTGGAGAGGGGTACGTCCTACGGCCCGTCCTCTCTGGGGGCGGGTGAGAGGTCAAGAATCAGGGCCCACGTTCTGTTTTCCTTTGGGGAATCAGAGCCTCCCGTGAGCTAAGGAAGCCGGAGTTGGAGGAGTTTGGGAAGCTCTGGTCTTGGCTGTGCTGCTCCAGAAATCCGTGCGGCCAGAGCCCTACCCCTGCCTGTGCCACCCAGAGCCCTACCCTGGCATGTGCCACCCAGAGCCCTACCCCGGCCTGTGCCACCCAGAGCCCTACCCCGGCCTGTGCCACCCAGAGCCCCTGTGGGGAGAGGGCCCTGCTGACTAGAGCTGGGGGCAGCTTTGGAATCAGTGCCCCTCGGGGATGCCCGTGACACACGCTCCTGGAGCAGACAGGTGGGGTTTCCTCACTTTTCCAAAAAAAACCCAAGAGAGCCTGGGCCTAGCTGGGCCTCTCGGCGGATCCCGGGACAAACAGGAAAAGGAAAAGCAAGAAGAGGCCCAGCTTTTGGGTTTTAGTTCTGGTCGGAGAGAGGCTGGCGAGAGGACTCAGAATCTCTCCCTTGGGGACTCCGCCTTCCTGAGCGGCTGCCAAACGGGGCTCCCCAGAGCAGGGCTCGGCTGACACGTCTCCATCCTTTGCAGCAGGTCCCGCTGTCCCAGCTGGCCTACGGCCCGTCCACAGCGCCTCAGGCCCTCTACAACCCCGCCCAGCAGATCCTGGCCTCCACGGGCTTCGGCCCGGTGCCCCCGGCTGTCCCCACCTGCTCGTCGTACCCGCTGCCCCTCCAGGTAGGCCGAGCGTCCCCGGGCCGGACCGTGCTCACGTCCCAGGCAGCTGTCATCCAGGGAGTGCGGCTCGGGTGGGACAGGGGGGTGGGGGGCTTGGGTTGAAGGAAAAGGGGGGGGTCTGTGGCTCCCCCTCCCGACTTGGGGTGATGCAGCTGGTGTGGACCAGCAAAGGGGGTGGGACGACCAAGGGATGTGGCGGGTGACCCCAGGCCCCGCGCAGGACGTGCGGCATCCCCGGGGGCATCTGGGCATCCTTGCTCCGTGTGGCCCTGGTGACCCAGCCCGCCACGTCTTCCGGGGCCTTGAGGTTTTCTGGCCCCTGACCAGGTCCCACACGAGTTGCCTGCAGTTTCCTGGCCATGTGCCAGCTGCCGGGCCCCTGCGACAGGGCAGCGTCACTGAGTAGAGCTCACGAAAGCGGCAGGTGCACAGGCCTCACCCTAGTACCACTCTGGTGGCCTTGGGGCTGCTGTGGAAGGGGGCACGCGGGGGTGAAGCCTGTTCATAGAGCAGCGTCCCGCCCGACCAGCTGTCACTGTGGTGACCAGGACGTCCCCAGATGTTGCCCTGTGTCCTCGGGGGGCAGAGGTGAGCACCTCTGGCCCAGAGAGCCTGTTGGCCTCTGTTTTGGCGGGGGCGGGGCGGTGGCCTTGGCACGTTCTCTGGTCTGTGTCAATGACGGCAGCCCCTGAGCGGTTCTGGGAAGTTCGCGGGGTCAAGGTACCGGAGGGGCTGCGTCTGTGTGCGTGGGCAGGTGGGGTGCTGAGACCCCGGCTGTTTGCTGTGAGGTCACACATCTTCATCTGCTGCTTGGGGTCCCAGCGCTCGAGGGGTGATGTTGACGGGGCATGAGAACTTTTCAGGGCCAGAGGCTGTTCAGGGCAGGTGTATGTATCCACCAGCTCAGGGACAGAGGCGGCGGCCAGACTTGAGGCGGGGCTGAGGGGAGCGTGGTGCCCGTCTCTGCAGCCCCTTATGACTCAGACTCGGCCCGGCTGGCCGCCCGGGGCTGTGGCACAAGCCCGGCCAGCGAGGTCCACGGTGGCCTCCCCAGGCCCGACAGCTCGTGGGGCTGGAAGCGGGTGTGGGGTCTCTGGGCCCCGGGGCGCAGGAGGTGTGGCGAGCTGAGAAAGCCTGCAGCCTCGTCCTGCCCGGGGCAGGCCCGCTGGGCGGGGAATCAGGGGCCGCTCTACCTCCCCGTGGAGGCGCAAGTCCGTCCTCTCCGCGCCTGGCTCCTTCCGCTCGCCGTGAATGTGAAGCTGGCGGCTGTGTGCCCAGGGCTCCGGGGGCCTTGGAATTCCCAGAGGAGGCAGCGCCACGTCTGTCTCCGAGGAGTGGTGGCCCACGGGCTGTGTCATGGGAGGCCTCCTCCTGCCAATGAGGGGCAACCCCTTAGCTACCCCACCAGTCCTGAGCAGGCGCCCTGGCTGCACGGGGACCCGCAGGCTGAGTCCTGAGTCAGGGAGGGGCCTGGCTCGAGAGTCCTCCCATTTCTAAGACACCGAAAGGAATTACCCAAGCGTCAGGAGGTGAGCTGGCTGCCAGTAACCCCCCGTGGCATCACTTCTCACGGCGGGTACGTCAGCTTCCCCGACACCCAGGTGGCCGTCCTTGGCGGCCCTCGTCTTCCCTGGGAGCGTCACCTGCATCCCACCTCCGGGCCATCCTCCCTGGTCCCCATCACGGGAAGGACCACGTCATCTGGGCGTGGCCTGTGTCCTGGGCTGTGCTCTGCCTCTCATCTGCTTAGTTTGCTGAACCCAGAACGTGAGACCACAGCTGGAGGGAGGGCCGGACCCATGGCTGGTTGGCCGCCTGTGGTCTCAAACACCAGCTTGGAAATGCACGGACGCTGAGGAATGGGCGTGCTCCGTGGGCCGCTGTCTCCCGTCCTCCGAGCGTCCACCGCGAGGCCCCACAGTCACGCCCGCACACGGGGACTCCAGGCAGCTCGGGGGCGTGGCTAGGGGGCAGAGGCGATCCCCGCAGGGCCCCTCCTCCTGGCTGAGCCCCGGCGTTTGGCTGGTTTAGCACCAGCCTCCCGCAAGCTTGGCCGCAGGGAGGACCGGGGAGGACAGCACCTCATCCGGGGCCTGCTGCTCTGGGTCCTGACCTGAGGCACTGGCAGGTGTCCTGCTTCTGTTCCCCCAGGAGACAGGGCTGCAGGGTGCGGGCACGGTCTCCCCTCCTTACCGCTGGTGCTGGAGAACACATGGCTCTCTTCCAGTGTCGTACTCCAGCCTCATCCACCTTCGGGCCTCTGGCTCATCACAAACAGCAGATGCTCCCAATTCTCCCTCCCAGGGAGGCCTGGGCTCCCTCTACAAGGGCCTAATCAGCTTTTATCACCGGCACATGTAGGAGCGTAATTACATACACGTCAATAATCAGATTTCCAGGAGACGGCAAATCAATGATGCTATGTGTCTCGTCAGGAGGGAAACGACAGATTGATGTTTCTGACTCTGTTCCCATCGGAGGAGGAAAGGGATATTGCAAGTGTCCTGTCCAGTCATTAGCAGCGGAAAACACTCTCGCATAATAGAGGGAGTGAGCAGCTCTTGGGGCTGTTTGGAGCAGCTGGTCAAACGAACAATTGCCTTTGGGCTTCCCTGGTGGTGCAGTGGTTGAGAGTCCGCCTGCCGATGCCAGGGACACGGGTTCATGCCCCGGTCCGGGAAGATCCCACATGACGTGGAGCGGCTGGGCCCGTGAGCCATGGCCGCTGAGCCTGCGCGTCCGGAGCCTGTGCTCTGCAACGGGAGAGGCTACGACAGTGAGAGGCCCGCCTACCGCCAAAAAAAAAAAAAAAGAACAATCGCCTTCGAAGAAAACCCACCTTCCTTATTCCCAGGGCCACCTGGTCAGGAAGTGCAGGAACAAGGACACGCCAAGGATTAACTCACATCCTGTAACTAAGGACCTCGCATCCTGTAACTAAGGACCTCGCATCCTGTAACTAAGGACCTCGCACCCTGTAACTAAGAGGCTTTTTGTCTGCTCCCCGATGGGATTGCCTGTGTGGACAGAGGCTAGTTTCCTCCGTGGTTCCTGGTGGTTTGCTCTGTGGTTCCTGGTGGTTTACTCCGTGGTTCCTGGTGGTTTTCTCCGTGGTTCCTGGTGGTTTTCTCTGTGGTTCCTGGTGGTTTGCTCCGTGGTTCCTGGTGGTTTGCTCCGTGGTTCCTGGTGGTTTGCTCCGTGGTTCCTGGTGGTTTGCTCCGTGGTTCCTGGTGGTTTTCTCTGTGGTCTCTGGTGGTTTGCTCCGTGGTTCCTGGTGGTTTGCTCCGTGGTTCCTGGTGGTTTGCTCCGTGGTTCCTGGTGGTTTACTCCGTGATTCCTGGTGGTTTTCTCTGTGGTCTCTGGTGGTTTGCTCCGTGGTTCCTGGTGGTTTGCTCTGTGGTTCCTGGTGGTTTGCTCCGTGATTCCTGGTGGTTTGCTCCGTGGTTCCTGGTGGTTTGCTCTGTGGTTCCTGGTGGTTTACTCCGTGATTCCTGGTGGTTTGCTCCGTGGTTCCTGGTGGTTTGCTCTGTGGTCTCTGGTGGTTTGCTCTGTGATTCCTGGTGGTTTGCTCTGTGGTTCCTGGTGGTTTGCTCTGTGGTTCCTGGTGGTTTCCCATGTATTTCCAGATGGCTCCTCTGTGGTTCCCACTGGTTTATTCCATGGTCAGTGTGGTTTACTCCCTGGTTCTCTCAGCTGCTCATTTCTGGTAAAGAACTGACCACACACATGCCTGGTGGGAGCTGGGGACCCGCAGATCTGAGGGATGTTCTCTAGAGGTTTCATTTCTCCCCTGAGGTCAGAAAGAAGTGTGAGTTTGAGAGAAAGAAAGCAATGGAGGTGGGCAGGGGCCCAGGGCCCTTGGATCCCTAGAGCCCTGGCTTGTGAGGAAATTCTCTCTCAAAGCCCGAGGTCTGGGGTTCCTCCAGGGGGAGGGGCAGGCAGGCCAGCATACCTGGGCCCTGGACACCTGCTGAGCAGAGAGCAAGGAACCACCTGCCCCCCCCGAAGACGAGAGCCTGCACACACGCACCTGTGTCCCATCACAGAAGGGGTCGCTTGCTTTATTTAATGTTGGTTTTAAGCAGGCGTTTTTAACCTCTAGAAGTTAAAAAAAAAAAAAAAAGAAATTTAAGAGGTTGTTGGCGGGTGGAGGAAAACTGGCAATTTTATTAGTTTAAAGCCTGTGGCCCCAACATTCTCCTTGCAGAATCACCTTTTGCATCTATAGTGTGGGTTCTCCAGAGAAACAGAACCAATAGCCTGTGTGCATGTAGTAGACACAGGTAGAGATCTATTTATAGGAAGAGATGATACAGATATAGATATATAGAGGGAGAGAGCCCAGAATCTGCAGTGCAGTCCACAGGCTAGAGGTCCCAGGAAGGCAGATTTTGCAGTTTGAGTCTGGTCAGTCTGGAGGCAGAATTCCCTCTCCCTCGGGAACCTCCGTCTTTTCCTCTTCAACTGATTGGACGAGGCCCACCCACACTAGAGAGGGTGATCTGCTGGTCTACATGTTCATCACGGCTACCAAACACCCTCAAAATGACATCCAGACAGTTTGAGCAAACATCTGGGCACCGTAGTCTAGCCAAGTTGATGCATAAAATTCACCATCACACTATGTGGAAAATGTTGATGTTCTTGTCTTTTTCTGTAAAATATGAAGTGTTGAGTAAACCCAGGGCCCCAGATGAGCTGGGCAGCCTCTTCCTTAGACAGCGTTTGCACGTCCGTGCATCCCAGTGTCAGGTGGTCACCAGCCACCCTCCTGAATGTCACCAGCCACCCTCCTGAATGTCAAGACCTGAATGTCAATGTGCCCACAGGCGAGAAGGGGGCCCAGTGGGGCTGAATCGGGGCCTCCCTGCGGCCCCCTGGGAATGCACGCTGTTCAGGGAGCGGTTCCCACCAGGAGGGCCTGGGTCTGGGGGTTCGGGCCAGGGTGGGCTCTGAGGGGCGCCAGTGGTGCTGGGCATGTCCCCGGGCTCCCGTCAGCTGAGGAGGCTTTTTCTGTTTGGTTGCAGCCCCCTGGTGGCTTCCCGGCCTCACCTGGCTCCGACCTCTCTCTGTCCGAGGATGTGCAGCCTCCGTCCCAGCCCGGCTCCAGCTGCCGGCCCCCCCCGAATGCCCCCCCCATCTTCGCCCTCACCCACTTCCTCCCCGGGGAGAAACCTCCCCCCTACGCACCGTGATGCAGAGGGTGGAGACTGAAAACTAGTTTTTGGCTTGTTAGAAAACAGAGCAGCTTCTACGAACCCTGCTTCTGTGGCCAACCTCCTGGAGATGCCCGAGCCCCCCTCCCCTCCCTGGGCACATCCGGGCAAGGAGAGGCTGGACCTGCCCTGGCGGGCGGGGAGCCCTGGTGGCTGACGCCGCCTCACCCTGTGTGAAGCCACACACGAAGCCGTGCTAAAATGCCCGCTGGAGCCGCCTTGCTCTGGTGGCATCACTTACAAAACAGTTTCATTTTCCTCCTAATTCGTTAGCACTATTATGATCAAGTGGACTGCGGCAGGTGCCCCCGTGTGAGGACCACTTTCGAGGAAACGTGCTGTGTTTGTATTTATATGTGTGTCCCCGGCGAGGGCAGGGTCACCACCCTCAGCGCTGCACTCCTGTTCCCACACACTCGAGTGAAAACTCGTCCCAGCTCAAATATAAGTGCTGTTTCCAAGGCCCGCGAGTGGTCTGAGGTCTGCGTGTGCTCTGTTCCAATCGCGTCCCGCAGCTGCGTGTGTCCTGTGTCCAGGCCCCCGACTGTCAGCCTTCGTGGAGAATCCAGGGAGCCTGGTCTGTTCTGTGGGACACCCTGTGTGGGCCCCCGCCCGCAGAGCAGGTGCCCCTAAGATGCAGCCTCTCTGCTGAGAGACCCCTGGAGGGGGGGGGCCTCTGGCCCAGCAGCCACGGCCTGGGTGAAGCCGTGCCCAGAACAGACCAATGGCTACCGACCAGGGCCCCACATGCACCTGCCCACTGCCAGACACACCTGAGGAAGCAGGGGAGCGTGGCCTTGGAGCCAATCAAATCCTGGTCGAGAGACAGACCAGAGTCTGTCTCAGAGTTACAGAGTTACAGCCGTGGATGTTTGGGGAAAAGAGATGGCGGAGGAGGGGCAGGAGGGAGGAGAGGTGGGGGAGGGGGAAGGGGGGAGGGGCGGGGGAGGGAGGCAAGTGGCTGAGTCTAAGCAAGGCGTGGCCCCCTCTGCCGCCGCCGCCGGCGAACGCGGTTCTGTCCGACAGACAGGACACTCCCAGCCCTCACATCCAGAAACACTTCTCACTACATGTTCTGAGCATGTGCACCGTCTCCTTAGAGAGGAGGACACGCGTGGGTGCGTCTGGCCCCTTGGCCTAGGGAAGGCTATTTGTCACAGACGAGGCAGGAAGGACCTGGTCACTGGTCAGAGCATGTAGATTGTTTTGGTCCCTGCAGCGCCCCCCGCCCCCGCCAGTACCGCAACGAGGGGAGTCACAGAATTCTTGGCTTCCCGGCACATGAAAGCGATGTTTACACCATCCTGCGGTCTGTTGCCAGTAGCATATGGCTAAAGAAACAACCCACGACCTTAAGTAAAAACACTTCATTCCTAAAAAATACCAAAACAGTAGGGGCTTCCCTGGTGGCACAGTGGTTGAGAGTCCGCCTGCCGATGCGGGGGACACGGGTTCGTGCCCCGGTCCGGGAAGATCCCACGTGCCGCGGACCGGCTGGGCCCGTGAGCCATGGCCGCTGAGCCTGCGCGTCCGGAGCCTGTGATCCGCAGCGGGAGAGGCCACAACAGTGAGAGGCCCGCGTACCGCAAAAAAACCCCAAAAAAACCCAAAACAGTGACAAGAGTAACATCAAAGACCACTGGTCACGAATCACCATGCAAATATAATAATAATGAAAGAGTCTGAAATATCATGAGAATTATGAAGATGTGACACAGAGACACGAAGTGAGCATACACTCCTGGGAAAATGTGCTAACAGACTTGTTTCGCACAGGGCTGCCCCAGACCTTAATTTGTAAAAAAAAAAAAGCAGTATTTGTAAAGCAAGATGTGACTGTGTTTTGTTAAACGTGGGCTCGCAAGCCCAGTGTTTCCAGGCTGGCCTGATCCGATGGGCCCAGCGCAGCCCTGGCCTCTGTGGCCTCCGTGGCCAGGACGTGGCCCCACCTCCTGTTGTCCCGGAACTTCAGCTCCAAAAGCCACGAGCACAGCGAGGTCACTCCTCGTCGATTTGGAATTTTGGGTCAAACTCTTAAGTGGCCAATCCTCCCTAATTGTTTGACTTGCTTTGGGCATATCGTAAAAAATAACAAAACTGGCAGAATTTAGGAGGAGTAATTCCATTGGCTGAGATGCAGCCCGTGGCCACACCGAGAAGCAGCGTGAAGTTAGTTTTTGAAGCATCCTTCGTCTCCCTTTTAGCCCGATTTTGACCCGATGGGCTTGCTGTCCCTCCACCTGTCCGCCCCGTCACCAGACTCACTAGTCTGAGTCCCAGTTCCTCACGGCTTTGCTTGGTAGCCTCTGCGGCTAAGCTCTCCCTTTCAGGGCTTCGCCATCACAGTGGCAGGCATTTGGGGCCTGGGGGGTGCCTAGTGTGACCACAGGACCAGTGTCCCTGTGCCCAAAGCCAGCTCTTGCAGGACGAGTCCCACTCAGCTGTGCGACTTGGGGAGACCATCTTTCACCAAAGAAACCTAGTTTGAATGTCACGTAAAACAATGGTGTATGAAAGGAGAATTCACGCGACTGACTGTGCTCCCTGCCGGGATCGTGCGGAGAACAGGGAAGACGGTTCTTACTTCTGAGGCTCGTTAGACCCAGACGGGTCTTGTTTTGCATAAGGAGGATGATCTCTTTCCTCCGGAGGCCCCTCTACAGCCCACTCGAGACCTCAGCTCTGCTAGAGGCCCAGCAGGCATCCCTGCGGCCTGGGTGTCAGGCAGGGGCAGGAAGGGGCCCCCCGGGCGGCAGCTGGAGCCGGGTAACGGGACGAGCTCCTGCACACTCCCCCTAAACACAGGCGGTCCTCTTCACAAAGGCAAACTCATTACTTTACAAAAGTTATGTGTATCAATGTAGGGACTTTCCATAAAATCTAAGAACTTACGAGTCACTGAGACGTTTACTTATGCTGAGAATCATGTTAGGATATTAGCACACAGATGACAAGCCATCAGGGACCAGAGTGGGGGGAGACCAGATCCCGACTTCCCCCGTCCAGCCTGCCTGCCGGTGCGGCAAAGCCTGGGCCTGGCTCCAGGCCATCCGGGTGAGCTCCACCAAGAGCTCCCTGTGTGGGCGCTCGACGCCAAACCTGCCTCTTCCCAGCCTCATCACATCATCATCTGTTCATTTTGCCGCATCCGATAAGGTCCTGCCAGTCCCGTTTCTCCCTCGCGGCGTCTGTTGGGAGATGCAAGCTCACTGGCACAGATGTTGTCAACATTTATTGGGGACACCTGCGTGGACCCTACAGGCACTTAGGGTTCCGCGTGTGAGGCGCCCAGCCCGGCCTGGTCGGGGCCAGCGCCTGCCCATCTGGCCGCCCTTCCCTGCATGCCCACCCCGAATGCGTCAAAAGATGACACGAGCCAAGCCGCACAGTATTGGATGGACAAGCGTCCCTTCCAGCCAGGGAAACCTCAGCCTAGTCTCATGGGCTCTAGGAGGGATTTTTCCTTCTCCGGGTGACTTCCCAGTGGATCCTTGGTTTTACGTTCTTGGTGTTTTCGGTTCAGTGGGCAAAGACACGTGACACTGAAATGCCCGCAGCCGTGTTGCTCGGGAACGACCTCTGGCAGCAGGGCCGTGGTTCTGACCGTGGGCTTTGCCCTCCGCCCGCAGCCAGGTCAGCCCCCCTATCGCAGCATGGAAACACCTTCACTTGTTTTATTCTTTCCACCTTTGTTGCTCCTGGAAATGTCGGTCAAGGTGGAGATGCTGTCTGATCACAGGAGCCTCTGCGGCCCCTGGGCTGGAGCCTCGGGGGGAGGACGTGCCCCTCCCCCGTGTCCGTGCCGGCTCTGCTGCTGCTCCGTGGGCCTTCGGCGTCCTGCCCTGTAGGGGGCGTTTAACCCAGTGCAAACCGTACCAGGCAAAAGCAGGAGAGGAGAAAGGAACTGGGGCTGGGACTTGACCGGGGCGTAGGGGCTGAGCCCCAGAGCTGCTCGTGTGGGCACGCGGCTCGGAGCTACCAGCGGGAGGGGCTCCACGCTTGCCCAGAACCCCTGCCTCCACAAGGCTGGACCGTGCTCGGGAACAAGGAGGAAATCCTCTTTCCTCCACGTCTCTGGCGCCCCCTACGGTTTCTGCACTCAGATGCGAGCCCCGGGACGGGGCCGTCCTGGAGACAGAAGCCCCTTGTCCAGCAAAGGCTCGAGGTGCCCGGCCTCCGCTTTCCTCACGTGTCGGCAGGGCTCGAGGCTGCTGTCCGCTCGGTCCAAGGAGGGGAAACCAGACGCGGCCAGCAGGCACGAAGGGCCGACTGCACGCCCAACCCGCACCCCGGCCCACTGACCCGCCTGGGGTCCTGCAGCAAGTCCCTCTTCTGCCCAGAGTTTAAGAACCGTAGCGTCCAACCGAGCCAGGGGTCTGTGGTCCGAGACGTCGATCCCCTCGGTGGCTCCGGACCCACGAGCGCCCGGGTGGGGAGGGACCTTGGCTCCGGGCTGCAGGGAGTGAAGCCGCAGTCCCTGGTCCCAGCAGGCCCGTGGCTGCCTTTGGAGCAAGTGGCAGGGAAGCCGGTCGCGGGCCTGGACGCGGGATGACCTTCGACCTCCGAGCACAACCCAGGGTGGGGTCTGCAGGGGCTCAGGGTTTCCCCGGACCGTCCACACCCGCGTGGCCCAACCCAGACTGTCTGCCCTGCCAGGTCGTTTCATCTCGCTGAGTGCCGGGAGTTGATAAAAAATGTTAGACTCCAAGGCCAGCAATTTTGCTCTTGCGCACAAAAATGTCTTTATCCCTCAGCCCAGCCACAAAGAATGTGAACGATTCAATTCCCAGACTGGTGGTGGCTTCCAGGCACCCCCATCCCCATCCCCAGGACCCCCCAAGTCCGGCTGGCCTCAGTGTGCTCTGGGCGCCGTTCCCTGGGGACCCCTCTCTGTCATGCCCTCCCCACGGCAGAACCCGGCCAGGCTCCGCCTGCGTCCTGACGTGTGTGAGACCCGGCCCTGCAGCTCTGACGGGCACCACCAAGGGGTGGGGCTTGGTGGGGCCTCTCCCCTGGCCCCTCCCTCTGCTGAGCGGCCCCGCCTCTTCCTCAATCACAGACTGAGGCTGGTTGGGCGGAGGGGGTCAGGGAGGCTGCTGATGGGAACAGGGCTCCCTGCTGCCGTGGTGGAATGTTCTGGAACTGACAGTGGTGATGTTGCACAGCGCTGTGAAGGTGCTGAAACCCGCTGAGCTGCGCACTGTTAGGGGGTGAACGTTATGGTATGTTACTGGATCTCATTGGAAAAGCACTCAGGGCAGGGCCGGGCGATAGTACGCGCTTGGTTAACAAGCACGACCTTCAGCAGCAGTCTGGTCCGGTCCGAGCAGCCTGCGGCCACCCGCACTGCCCCCCCCCCCCCCACTCCTGGCTTCTCAGTCCTTCTGCATCCAATTCCGCCACCTCTGGGTGTAGGGAGAGAACACAAAGCCGGTGGGAGCACAGGCGCCCCCTGGATGAAGGGGACGTGCCCAGCCGAGCGTCGTCCAGCCCAGACGACAGGAGCAGGGCCAGGCCTCGCGCTGCCAGCGGCTTGTGCGTGGCACCATTACATGCCTACTTCCGTTTCCCATTTGCTAAAACTTTTTAGTTATGAAATTTAATACACCTGCAGAAAGCCTGCTGGAGACCGAGGTGTAACGTGGTGACTCTTTGCAAAGCGAGGCAGTCACCTGGCCCCGGGGCTGGCCTTCCCTCCGCCCGGGGCCCACTCTCCCACTGTTCTGTCCTCTGTAGGGACAGGTGCCCAGCCTCCGCTGAGCTTCCTGCCTGTGAGATGCACGTGTGGGGTTCTGCCGCCGAGCCCAGGACCCGTGACTGCCCCTTTGGCTGTGGGCAGGCCTCGGCTGACCTCGGTGTCCCTGTGTGTATGCGGGGCCCCTGGCTTGGATTTGGGGCACATGGCAGACCTTGACTTTGGAGGACGACACCCGGCCAGCGTCCGTGGGGTTGGCCCAGCGCAGTCTCAGCTGCGGACCTGGCGTCCTGACCCACCGAGATCTGGTCCTGCGCGATCCGGGAACCTTTCATAGCTGTGGGTGCGGGGGACACTCCTTGTAAGTTTCTTCTCGTGGTGTCTGTGACCCCATTTCCTCCTTGTTAATGAAGCGGGGCCCTTTGGACAGACAAACTGACCGCTGCTGTTTCCTGTTCTGTGCAGCGCCCGCCTGGTCTTCTGCCTGTCCTTCTGTTGGGTTGTTACTTTCTCTCACTGATCTGCAGGAAGAACTCGTTCTCCCTTCTGGGCTAGCCCACGTTAGCGGGTTCACGTGGTTCCCAGTATCTTCTGTTCGGAGCTGGTCTCGTCACCCTCTTTATGGTACCTCGGTGAACAGATGTTCTTGGTGTATCTACTGACGGATATGCTTGTTTATTTTTAATAGACTTTACTTTTTATAGCAGGTGTAGATTCACAGCAAAATGGAGAGGAAGGGCCACAGAGTTCCCACAGGCCCCCTGCCCCACGCAGGCGCAGCCTCCCCCCCATCACCATCCCCCACCCGAGGGGCCGGCCGTTACCATCCGTCCCCGTCACCCAGAGTCCGTCGGCTCTATTCGGGGTCACTCAGTGTTGTACATTGTGTGGATCTGGACAAATGTTTACCGTCCCGTGTCCGCCATTACCGTCTCATGTGGAGCACCTTCACTGCCCTAAAAACCCCCCATGCTCCACACTCTCACGCCTCCTCCCCTAACCCTCGTTAACCGCTGGTCTTTTTATCGTACTAGCTCCATAGTTTTGTCTTTGCCAGAGTGTCACGTAGCTGGAATCATACACTACGTAGCCTTTTCAGATTGGCTTCTTTCACTGAGCAAATGTGCATTTAAGTTTCTTCTACGTCTTTCCATGACTGGATAGCTCATTCTTTTTATCACTGACTAATGGTCCGTCGTCTGAGTGTAACACAGTTTGTTTATCCGTTCACCTACTGAAGGGCATCTTAGTTGCTTCCAAGTTTTGGTAATTATGAATAAAGTTGCTATAAACATTTGCGTGTACATTTTTATGTGGACATTAGTTTTCAGTGCCTTTGGGGAAGTACCCTGGAGCACGATTGCTGGATCACGTGGCGAGAGTATGTTTAGTTTTGTAAGAAACTGTCTCCCATGGTGGCTACACCATCCTGCGTTCCCACCAGCAGTGCTGAGAGTTCCTGCCGTCCCATGTCCTCACCAGCACTTGGTGTTGTCTGTGTTCAGGATTCTGGCTGTTCTAATAGGTGTGCCGTGGCATCTTACTATTGTTTTAATTTGCGTTCGCCCTGATGACATATGACAGATGAGCACGTTTTCATGTGCTTATTTGCTATCTGTGTATCTTTGGCAAGGTGTCTGTTAAGGTCTTTGATCCATTTTTTAATTAGGTTGTTTATTTTCTTATAGTTGAGTTTTAAGAGTTCTTTGTATATTTGGGGTAACAGTGCTTCATCAGATATGTCTTCTGCAAATTTCTTCTTCATCTGTGGCTTGTTTTTTCATCCCCTTGATGGTGTCTTTGCGGAGCAGAAAGTTTTCATTTTAATGAAGCCCAACTTATCCATTATTTCTTTCATGGATTTTGCCTTTGGTGTTGTATCTAAAAGGTTATCCCAAATCCAAGGCCATTTAGATTTTCTCCTGTGCCGTCTTCTAGTTTTATAGTTTTGTGTCTTACTTTAGATCTGTGATCCATTTTGAGTTGCCTTTGTGAAGGGTGTGAGGTCTGTGTCTAGACTCGTTTATTTGCACGTGGAGTCCAGGTGTTCCAGCCTTCTTTGTGAGGAGACTGTCTTTGCTCCATTGTGTTACCTTTGATCCTTTGTTGAAGATCAGGCGACTATTTTTGTGGGTCTGTTTCTGGGCTCTCTGTTCTGTTCATTTATCTCTTTGTTTATTCTTTTGGCAACACCAGGCTGTACTGACCGCTGGAGCTTCATAGCAAGACTTGAAGTCGGGTAGCTTCCTCCAACTTTGTTTTCTTGAAGTTCTTAATTTTAATGCAGCCCAATTTTTAAATATTTTTCTTTATCATGAGAGCATTTTGTTTTATTTTCTATTTTAAAGCAATATTTCTTTACCCTAGTTCATGAAAATACTCTTCTATCACAGGGGTCAGCAAAGTTTCTCTGTGAAGGAACAGATAGTACATGGTTCAGGTTTTGAGGGTCCGTAGCTGTGAAGCTACCGCTCAGCCCTGCCATTGTAGCAGGAGAGAAGCTGTAGAGAATCATAAGTTAACGGGTGTGACCGTGTGTCAATAAAGCTTTATTAACAAGAACAGGGGTGCATCACCTTAGGCCCACAGCCTACAGTTTTACATTATCTTCTAAATGCTTTATAGATTACCTTTAGATTTAAATATATGCTCTACATAGAGTTAATTTTTTCTGTCATATGAGCTGGGGTCAAATTTCCTATTTCTTTAATGCAGAGATTTCAACAGGGATGATTTGCTCCAGGGGACGTGTGGCAGTGTCTGAAGATGTTTTGACTGTCTCAAGTGTGTGTGTCTATGTGTGTGTATTTGGGGGAGCACTGGCAGCAAGGACGGAGGTTGCAGGCATGCCGCCAAATACCCTAAGGGCACAGAACGGCCCTTCACACAAAAAGCCGTTATCAATCAATCGATAGTATCTGAAAAACAAACAAAAGAATGAAATACAAACAAATATTACAGCTCTTCTATTTAAAACAAAAAAAGCAAAACTCTGAGATCAATGCAGACCACAAGTGTCAGCAGCATAATCCACCTGAGTTCCTCCTTCCTGGCGCACAGTCAGACCCATCCCAGCTCCATCTCCATGGCGCACAGTCAGACCCATCCCGGCTCCACGTCCATGGCGCACAGTCAGACCCATCCCGGCTCCACGTCCATGGCGCACAGTCAGACCCATCCCGGCTCCACCTCCATGGCGCACAGTCAGACCCATCCCGGCTCCACCTCCATGGCGCACAGTCAGACCCATCCCGGCTCCACCTCCATGGCGCACAGTCAGACCCATCCCGGCTCCACCTCCATGGCGCACAGTCAGACCCATCCCGGCTCCACCTCCATGGCGCACAGTCAGACCCATCCCGGCTCCATCTCCATGGCGCACAGTCAGACTCATCCCGGCTCCATCTCCATGGCACATAGTCAGAAGACGTGCAACTCTCTGTCTGCCCCAGCCTCGTGTGCAGTCTGGCCCGGACTGGGTAGCAGCAAGGACGCCAATCTGGCCAGTACAGCTGGGGAATGTCTTGCAGATTTTGGCTCTCCACTGGCCATAAACTTTTTCTTGGCAGTAGTTAGAATAACCCCTGGCGCCCAGTGGAAGTCTATGGAAACCTCAGTAGGAAACAGATGTGGCCCTCGCTCTCCCCGGAGAGAAGATGAACCCAAGGTGGTCAGAAAGCCCCTGAGAGCTGGCCTCGGCTCCGTGTGTCTGTGAGGCCAGAGTTTCCAGTCCCAGAGCTCAGCATGTGTCTTGTCTGCTCTCTGGCCATCCTGGCCTTTGTGAGCGGGTGGGGGCTGGCCTGGGGAGCATTCCGTAAGAACATTCCAGAGCTGCCTCCGGAGTGGACAAAAACCAGAGAGGATGGCGGGAATGCTGTGGTGACTGGGCTGAGAGCAGGCCCCAGGGTGGCTTTGGGCTCCTGAGGCCACATGGGGCCAGAGGGTGGGCAGCAGGGGGTCTCCTGGGGTCGTGGGCGGGACTGCGTGCCCCCATTTCTCAGAGTGGTGCTCAGCGGCTCTGGGAGACCACGGGCGGCAGGGGAGACCCCTGCTCCCTGAGCTGATGGCAACCGTGCCTGGTCCTCCTGGTCAACATCAGAGTCCCCAGGAACTGGGCTCTCAAGCCCCCAACGGACAGTGTGAGGCACGTCCTACAGCTTCAGGCCGCAGCCTGACCAGTTCAGCCCACCAGGCCAGCCCCCAACCCGGAGCTGGCACAGGGGCCTGGGCTGGGGTCCACTTAGGCTGTGAGCCAGACCACACGTCCACTCCGGTCACGGATGGAGGAGGGGGCTCCACGGTGCTCTGGGAAGAGGCTGGCTGGAGGCGGACTTTGCACGAGGACCAGGGCTCGCCGAGTCCCCTGACTGACCTCCCTGCCAGCCCTTCTGTGCAAATCACTTGAAGAACTCTCGGGCTAGTTTCCTGAAGTCCTGAGTCAGCAGAACTCTCACCCACAGCCCAGTGAGGTTCAGGGACGCCTGAAGGAGTGCACCGAGCCCACGGCTGGCCTGGCAGAGGAGGGGCCCAGACACACACATGCACGCTCATGCACACACACACAGACACACACACAGAGACACACACACAGAGACACACGGTTTGAGGCAGGCCGGGGAGCAGACAAGTGGGTTCAGGCTGGCAGGAGGACATGGGTGGCCCTGGGAGGGGCTGACCCCGGCTGCACGTGCCAGCCCTGCTGGGCCCTGGGGTCCGAGCGCCTCTGCCTCTGGGGTCCTGGCCGTCACCTTGTACCTTCGGGCCTCAGTCTGGTCGTCTTAGGTGAGCTCGGCCCACGGGTCCCGCCTGATGGGCATCTGTGGTTGCCAACCCCTCCCCTGTGTCATGGAGACCCCGTCCCTTCCAGGGCACGCCAGCTGCCTCTGCCCACGGTCCCCGGGGTCACTCCACTTGCCAGTCCCGCCAGCCAGGATCGAGAGGGAGCTTCTCCACCTGAGGTGCCGCGGCCACTCTGCGTCCCACGGGCTCCGCACGTGGCTGGGCTGGGGTCCTCGGCCCCCGCCCCTCCTTCCGCCCCTGCTTGTCTCTGGGTCAGGTTGTGACTGTAAACTCACGTTCAGCAGCGGGGTGGGGGGAAGGCGGGCGGGTGCAGAGACCCCGAAGCCGCTTTGAGGGATTAAAGCCATGAAGCTGAAATGGGGCCGTGGGACCCTGGGCTGCCTGCCTGAGAACACACTTCAGGGTTTAGTATTTAAAAAAATAGAACCTCAGTCTTGGGGTGGAGGGAAGCCCCACCGGATGCCGGAAACTCCCCTGGGACCCTCTGCTGCGACAGCGCCCACAGCCCCAGACGTGTCCGCAGCAGCTGCAAACGCCGGGCTTGCTCTCCCCCGTGACCTGGGCTGGCGTCGTGGTGTCGTTACTGCCCCCCATGCTCCTGGAGCCAGAGCGAAAGGCCCGTGCGCTCGACCCCCGGCAGACCCGGCTCGCTCTACAACGAGCAGGTGCCTTCCGGCACCGCGCACGGCCTCCCGAAACGAGAAGGTGGGAGAACCGAGGCTGCGGGTTTGCACGGGGAGCCGGCGGCGCTGACCTGTGGCGCCTGCCCGTGGCCGCGCAGGCAGGCGACCGGCACTGCCGCCTCCCGGAAAGCGGCTCATCCCCGTCTCGGGGACGCCGGCGGCAGGCGGAAGGGATGCCGCCTGGAGTTAAAGCCGATGGGCCTGGCGGACCGCTCTCGGCCTCGGACCCCACGACGGCTGCGCCGCTGAGTGCCAAGGGGCAGAAAGCGCCGACACAGAGCTCGGAAGTTTCCGTAAACGTTTTATTTTTCCATAGTTTTAGGTCAGAGAGAAGCATCTGGTAATAAAAATAACAGAATTCTCTTCCCGGGTCCGCTCGGGTGGTGCTGAGGTGAGTCCGCTATTTACACATATGTTACACACGGGCAGGGAGGCCGTGAGGGGAGCTGGCGGGCGAGGGATCAGTGTCTCGGGCAGGGGTGCGGGGGCCTCCCGCTGTCCTTCCTGGTCTGGGAAGAAAGCTAAGCGCACGTGGCTGTGCGGGAGTCCGGCGGCAGCAGAAGCCTAGGCGGCCGGCTCAGCTGGGGGGCAGGAGTGGGCCGTGATGTCGCTGTGCTTGTAGATGGCCTCGTCCAGGTCCAGGACCTTCCGGTTGACCTCCAGCGTCATGCAGCCGCGGTAGAAGGCTGTGACCGGGGCCGAGGTCACTGGCACATCTGGGCCGCGGGGGAAGAACAAACACGTCTCAGGGGGCGAGATGCCCGGCGTCTGGGGCCTGGGCTCCCCGCTCTGCGTCTCCGGCCGCCTCGAGGGCACGGTTTCCCATCCCTGCGGAACCCCTCCGTCTGGCTCGGGCACACGCCCTAGGCAGGTGGTGAACCGCTGCCGCCAGGCTTGACGCCGCACCCCGGCCCCCAGGAGCGCACACAGATAGTCAGATCAATTAAATATTATCTTCTCGGCCCGAATGAGTCATGCCCAGGGCTTCCAGGCTTTCTCTCGTCCTCTTCAAAGCTCTGCTTATTAAAACCAAATGCACTCTGAGTCTGCCAGCCAAGACAGAGATGCCGCCGTCTGTGGCAAGTGGACACCCACCCTGAGGGGTGGGAGCGGACGGGGCCTTACGTGAGGCCCTGGCCTCGTCCTCCTGCCACCACTTCGCCCCGATTCCTGGCTCCACCTGACCAGACCTGAGCCCCGGACGCAGGAGGGGCCGGGGTCACTCTGCCTGCTGCCATGGCAACGGGACGCCAGGCCTCAGGGGCGAGGCTGGCTGGGCGCTGGGGCACCCAGCCCCCAGCGTGGCCCAGTGGGCTGAACCCCCCTCACTAGCCTTGGCCGGAGCCACTGTCTGATGCCCACGGTTGGGGGTGGGGCTCCTGGGGGGTGCGGGAGCCGGGGAGGGGAAGCTTCAGGCTGCCACTTGGCCCTGCAAGCGTGTTCGTAGCCTGAACGCCACACACAATGGCAGGCCGGGGCCGACACCCAGCGAGCACCCGATGCAGCCACGGGCCGGCTGCTTCCCTCCTCCTTTTAGTACAGAGCAGCCCAGTTCTGCTTGGGGCGAGCAAGTTGGGGCACCCTACCTGGCAGCCCCCCGACGAAGGTGAGCACGGAGCCCTGCAGGTGCCTCCCGAGGACGGCCAGCCTCTCCTGCAGCCCTGCTGGGCTCACTTCACTCTGGCCCTTCGTGCCGTCCACCTCCAGGGTGGCCTCGTCCTTGTTCACAGAAACGGTCACAACGTGCTCCTGGCCGTCACAGACCTTGATCTCCATCAGGACCAGGGTGACGCTCTCCACGGCCAGGACGACCAGCTGTGGGGAGAAGCACGCCTGAGCAGGGGCAGGGCAGGTGGGGTGGTGGCCAAGTGCCCGCGGGCCCTGTTGTCCCGCCCTGTCCTGCGGGCCTCCTGCGGGCAGGGTCGCCTGCGGCCGGGGTGTGACAGGGACTCAGTCTCTATTCGGGTGAAGGAGGGGGCCACCTGGACCCTGCAACGTGATGGAGGACGAACAAATAAAACCACACACCCTCGGGCGGGAGCTGGGGGGAAACACGCCCCAGAAACGGGAGTGCACATGCATCGGCCTGGGCAGAGGTGACCCCAGTCACCAGCGTGTCCACAGCCGGGGCACAGGCTAGGGCTGCCCCTCCATGTGGAGCTGCCACGAAGCACCACAGAGGGGCCCGGGCAGCAAATGCACACGCCAGGCAGAACACGCCTCTGACAACACAGGGCAGAGGCGCTGTGATGACCGATGGCCCTCCCCTCCCTCCCTCTCCCCGCCCGGGGAGGTGGTCTCAGCTGGGTGGGCCTCGGGGCCGTTTGTCCCAAGTACCGGGACGGGGGAAAGCCGGCCTGGGCAGGGCGCGGATCCGCGCCCATCAGCTTGCAGACCCGCTAAGAGGGGAGCTGGGTGGCCCCCGCGGGCAGGCTGACTTGGTGAACGCACCCCTCTTAGGACAGAGGTGAGAAAATAAACCTATTTCCGCCACCTCTTAGCTGTTCTCTGAGAAAACAGTGAGTCCAGTCAGCACGGTGTTGGCGTGGTGTTGGGAGAGTCGGGAGAGGGGGGCTGCGTGGAGGTGATGGACAGCGTGTCCAGGGGCATGTGCCCAGAGCTCCGCCTGCGTCCCCAGGGGGCCGCGTGACAAGGGTCTGGGGCACGTTTGCACATCTTTTTCAAAAGGAAGATCTGATCTATGAGCAAAGTCCTTTGGCTTACATACGAGCAATTAATTCAAACTGCTACACCACTGAGCGGGTGGGAAAGTCTCCCCACCGCACAACTGGCTTTCGGGAACGCAACACTGTCCCCGAGCCACGCGCGGCTGCTCTGACCCTGGAGAGAGACGGGGAGGGTGGGCTGGAACCTCGAGGGCCACGGTGCGGGCCGCAGCCTGGCTGGGCACTGGGCGCTGGGGCAGCAGTTCGTCCTCAGGGGTCGGGGGTGGGGTGGGGCAGTGAGTGGTACCTGCTTTTTGAGCTTCTTGGTGGAGTGGTAGTCGACCAGGGCCACGGAGAGGGCCACGGCCTGGTCATCGCCCACCAGCGCAAGCAGCATCCCCGTGTCGGCGGCGGGGCGGATCCGAGCCACGGCCTCTACTTCCCAGGTGGTCTCGGTCCCGACGTCCGGCGATGTCCGAGCTGCAATGAAGGCGGCACATCACAGGGCGATCCAGACCCGAGAGGCGGGGAGCGAGACGCGGCGAGCTCAGCTCCCCCGCGGCCCCGGGCAGCAGAGGACGCCGGGCGGCGGAGGAGGTGGGAAGCCGGTAACAGCCTCCCAGAACCCGCGGTTCGCGCCAACAGCTGGGAAGTGACGGGGGCCGGGCTCTGGACTCAGGTCTGGGCCGCAGTCCAGAGGCCCCAGGTCGCCTGAGGATGGCCATGCCGCCCGCTCCCCCGAGCGCCCCTTCGCGTGACCACCGGGCCACCTAGTCCCGCCGGGACCTCAGACGCGCCACTCGGGCCGTGCTCAGCCCCCGGGCGCCCCCGACTCCCTCCCCGCAGGTCAGTTGAATGGGGCAGGCGTCTCAGCCTTTGACCCTCTGCACCTCAGCTGTGGCCTTGTGCAGCCCCGCAAGCTGAAGGACTTTGCAAAGTTAAAGACGCGAAGAAAATGGACGCTTCCACGAGCCCCACTCAACAGCACATACGATCCTACATCCTGAGCTGCGCTTTTCCACCGTCACAGTCGACGCGTCCGCGGGTGAGGTTTTGTTCGGGTGTGTTAGACGGGCCGCAGTAGGTACCGCGTGTGGATTAAACCCTACGGTGCGTGTCACGTACACGACGCATCGGAATGAGTATACGTGGTGCACGCCTCTTGCACAAACTGCTCCACAGCACTTGTGGTAGCAGGGCTGCATTCTGGTTCTCGGAGGGCGGACGTCACCTCACGTTTCCTCCCCACGTGTGATCACCTGCTGCTGAAGAGGCCAGACAACCTCCGCCCTCTTGGTTTTTAAGTGTTTCTACCTCGTGAGGATGTCAGGCAGGGGCTGCTTCGGCAGAAGGATGCTGAGGCCACGTCTGCGAACATTTGGGCTCGGACCTCGCCGTGGGCCGGTCTCTCCCCCCAGTGGACTGTGTGCCCCTCAAGTCGTGTGTGCGTCCGCATCCCAGAGGGGCCTGTTACGGCCAGTCCCCATAATTGTTCATCGAATCAAACGCACACAGAATTGGAAAAAGGAACCGACCCAGCCTTCTCCTCTGCTGCCGAGCTCCCCCTGCACCCCTGCGGCGGGGGGAGTATGTTCCCTGCTGAGTCCCCGGACAGAGGAGGCCCGCGGCCTGGTTGCCAGCAGTGTGCTTAAGGCACCGACGCCTCGGCTCCCCTGGGGAGTTTTCTCGGGTGCACAGTGGGGTCAACCACACGCCCCTCACGGAGGGCTTCTCAGGCTTTGAGACCCAGTGAGTCCAGATCCACTGGGACCTGCTGCTGAGGACAGTATCTGTCATTTCCTAATGTGTCCTTTCTGTGTTGTAACGTGAGAACGTTGACGGTATAGTTCAAGACACATTAAAAAAGCATAGAGTTCTAACTACCATTTGGCCTTTGTTGTCACAGAACTTGAAGATCAAAACCATGCAGCAAAGCGGCGAGCAGACCGCAGCAGGCACGGTGACGGGCGCAGGGACAGCACTGCAGCCAGTGGAGACCGTGCCTGCGGTGTCTGCGTTACCACAGTGTTAGTGAAAAAGGAATGAAACATTTATGCTCCATGATGTGATATTAAACATCATAGGATGCTCTAGGGTTGCACGTACAAAAACAAAGACTGAAAGAGTGACGTGTTTTGTATGAGGTGGTGCGATTAGGGGTCAATGGTTCTTTTCTAAAAACCCTTCAGTGACGTGGTGATGCTTTTGACAATTAAAGACAGAAAGGGGACAGTGACACAAGGTCTTGAGAGGATGGCCCGACTTGCTAAGGAGGAGGGAGCAGGCCCCACGTCCTCCGAGCTGGACGGGCCCTCCTTGAACTTGCAGGCCACCGGGGCAGTGAGGTCTGAAGGAGGCAGCAGGCCACCTGCCCTCCTGGGCTGACAAGCAGGGCCGGGGTGGGGTGGGGGGTCACGTGTGCGCCTTCAACCACGAAAGGCTCAGAGTCTAGGAACAGAGAGGGGTGGGGGTACCCCGGGGACTCTCTCAGGGTGAGAGTGTGGAGCGGGGAGCAGAGCCGGGAGCGGGGGCCTTCACAGCAATGCCAGGAGCCTGGCAGGAGGAGTGGGCTGCGGAGAAGGGGAGGGGGGCGACCCTGGACCCTCCCTGGACCAGGTGTCCACCTGGGACTGCCGGGCAGCCCGGGCTCTGGATGCCTTCCCGACCCTCAGAAAGAGGCGCACGGTTCTGTGCGAGCTGTCCCTGGGCCGGGACCCAGGGCTCTCCCAACATCCTCAACCTGGAAGTCACTAAGGCCCGTGAGCCCAGGCACGGTGACACCTCGGGGCTGCAGCTGGTGCCCCCTGGGAAACAGAGGCTAACTTCAACCCTGTCAGAGGGGAAGTCGGGGAAATCCTGGGTCCAGACTCAAATGGAACCGCCACCGTCCCCGCCCCCCGCCCCCGACGTCCGCACCGTCCGGGTTGACATCCCCAGAGCGGAGGTGGCAACGGTACCGCCGGGATTTGGAACATTCACTCATTTCACATAAAGCTGACATCTAAGTGCTCACTTATCAGCACGGGAGGATTATTTGTCTTTACTGTAAAAGTTGTCACTGATGGATAATAAAAGGGAAGAGATAGTTGTGGTTTGTTCCAGGAATGAAGGGCCCTGCTTCACAGAAGCCAGAGGGACTCCGGGCCGACCCTGTGTCCCCTGCGGCAGCACGCTGGCCCCCAGCTGCCCACCCCGCCCGCTACGAGGCCTGCTCCTGTCTCCCCGGGCGTGAAGGAGAAGCTCCTTTGCTGCCTCCGTAGCGGCTGGAAAAGCCCGGCTCCTTGGGGCCTCTCTCCTTCTCGTCCTTCTGAAGCTCGAGCTCAGGGACTCCTTGAGCCGTTGCCCCCTCCCCACGGCCCACGGCGCTGTGACTGCAGTGCTGGGCGTTCCCGAGGGGCTCCGTCTACATCTACCTGGATGAGGCTGAGCCTGTCTTGTCTCAGAACCTTCTGGGAAGCTCCCCTTAGAGCCCTGCATCCGCCTGCCCGTCTCGGCCACCAAGCACCGGCACCCTCCTCCGTCCCTTTTTTCCCAGCCCTGCGCCCTGGGAGTGGGCCTGTGCCCCGCCCGTAGCCCGGGGCCCGTGAGGCCGTCCCTTCTGCCGTCTTCCCGGTAGGAAACTGCTTCCTGCTTCTCTGGTTTTTAGTGTATTTCGGCGTATTTTGGCTGCAAGGACAAGCACAGCCATCCCGATGCAGCAGCCAGGACTCACCATAATCCAGGCTGTAGGAGGCAAACCCTCTCCCAGGGAAGAAGGAGCCTCTTTCGGTCAAGGAGAAGCACTGCATGTTCACGTTCGCCTTGACCGTCTCCTGGACGGTGGTGTCCTCACCGTCCAGCCAGTGCCAACTCCTCAGGCAGCCGTCCAGACGGGGGTTCATCTGGAAAGACAGAGACCCCCGGTGGCTTCCTGGTGCCGCCCGCTCCCACAGTGCCCTCCCGGCGCAGGCACGTGGAAATCCACCACTAACGTGGATGAATCCTGCGGGGGGAGGTGTTTCCACTACAGGCTCCGCGCTCACAGAGGGATTCGCTGCCCGACTCCAGGTACACGGCACACGCAGCAGCACATCCGCGCCCCACCCGTCCTCCTCTGCCTGCACCCGGTCCCCACTCATCTAACAGACACAGGGCGCTGACCACCACCTGGAAGGATGAGGGCGAGGGGCCCCTTCCACAGAAGCTGTGCCTGTGCTCCTGCCAGGCGCCCAAAGCACCTGGGGTGTGTAGGGCGGGGGCTGGGGACCCGCAGCTGTGCACTTGCCGCGTGGCTCTGCGCACATCAGGTCGCCCCAGCCTTTGTCTGTAAAACGAGGAGGCATGAGGCACACGGATGGGACTCTGGGGTGTGGGCCAGCCCTCTGGAGGGAAGGTGCTGCCGCCACCACCCTCTACTCAGAACCTCAGCGTGCTGGACTCACGTCTCGTGTTCAGTGTGGAAATCAGACCCGGGACACCAGGGATTCTGGCCGTGGACATCAGCACACCGGGGGAGTGGGGTGATGAGATGGGACAGGACTTTGGGAAATGACCAACGCCAACCTCCCGTTAGGTCTTGTTTCCCCTGTGGGAATCCCGGCAGGGTTTACAACCCAAATGTACTTGGGAACTGCCCAAAAGAGTTGAGTGTTCCTTTTGTTAAAGGATAAGTTCTTTGTGATTTATCTCCTCTGCAAAATAGATATTTTTATCATGAATTTAGACGAGAACGCGAATGAGTTGCGCAGAGAGATGGTGCGGTGCGTGATGTAGCCGCACTGCGGCTTGTTAGGGTCTAGAGATGCTTGCCTCCCTCCGGTCCTCTCCCGGGGCCCTCAGGGTTAAACCCTGCGCTCAGCCACCTGGGCTCCGACCTCAGGGGCTAAGGACAGTACTTACAGGCTGGACGAGGTCTTTCTCCTTGAAGGGAACGCCTCCCACGGTCAGGTTCAGATGGTACAGTCCTCTGTCCAGCTGGAACAGGTCACCGGCCACGGCGATCTTCATGACAGCATCCTTGTTCACCTTGATCACCAGGTTCCGTTCGAGCTCCTCAACAGAGATCTGAAGAGCACAAGTGCTGTGAGGGTGGATGTGCACCTTCTGAAGGGGCGCCGAGCCTTGGGTACCAATTCCCATCACCACCCAGGGCCAAGAGACCCCCAGCCTCGGGGGGGCCACGTTCCCATCACCACCCAGGGCCGAGAGACCCCCAGCCTCGGGGGGGCCACGTTCCCATCACCACCCAGGGCCGAGAGACCCCCAGCCTCGGGGGGGCCACGTTCCCATCACCACCCAGGGCCGAGAGACCCCCAGCCTCGGGGGGGCCACGTTCCCATCACCACCCAGGGCCGAGAGACCCCCAGCCTCGGGGGGGCCACGTTCCCATCACCACCCAGGGCCGAGAGACCCCCAGCCTCGGGGGGGCCACGTTCCCATCACCACCCAGGGCCGAGAGACCCCCAGCCTCGGGGGGTCCATGCTCATCACCTGTACTGCTTCCCTGGCATCTATGGTGTGGCTCCGACCCTGCCGGTTTTGGTTTCCCTCCCAATGCTACTCCCTCCCCCTGGCCCCCCCTCCTCCTGCAGGTGAGCCCACCTGGAGCCCCTTCCCCATCTCTGGACCCTAAATTAAGCCTCAGTCAGGGAGCTGCCTTCCGGGGGCCTGAGGTCACTGCCCCCTTGGGTCAGCCCTGACACCTCTGGCCCTTAGCTTCTCCTGCCCCTCACTGGGCACTTTGAATACACGAGGACATATGTTACCTCGGGATCTCCAGCAACAGCGCCTGGCACGGACTGAATGCTGACTGAACGTATGAATTCTTTCTAAAACTTGGCACTCTTTCCTGCTTTCCTTGTAGGAAAATTAAAAAATCTGTCACTCTATACACGATGCATCTTCCTAATGACCCAGAAGCCCCTCAATTTCCTTTCTGGCTCAGGTGGAGAAACATTTAGGTACTGGGTCTGAATTTGGTCAGGAGACAGCAGTGTGCACATGTGGGGAGCCTCAGGGGCAGGGAGAGTGGGCAGAGGTCGTTGTGGAACTGGCCCTGCACCTCAAGGACCAGTTTGTGCCTTGGGTGGGCTGGCAGCCACGTGCATCCACTGGTCATGCCTCCTCTAGCCCCTTCCCCTCGGGCAGTGTCCCAGCCCCGCTCGGGACCCTCCTGCCCTCAACCGCGGGGCAGCGGGTTCCCACGTGTGGAGCTCCCTCAACCCCGAGACGGCTTCCCTCTAGATCGACTGTTTTATCTGTAACTTTGCGGAAGGCATCCCTCCTGCTGCTTTGGAGATGCTCGTGCTTTAAGAGTCCAGGAAAGGAGGAGCTAGACGCCACCGACAGGATGGAAATATTAGCAAACGTCTACATTGTTTTTATTCGCAGAGACCAGGGCAAATTTTTCCATTTAATCTTCACTTCTAGAGGAAAAAAGAATGCTTTTCCCATTTCTCTTTCAAGCACTTACTTCTAAAAGCCCAGTTCCAACTAAGGTTGCCTCCAAGTTTGGGGAGGGAGCCTGCGTGTCACAGGCTGCTTTGCGCCAGGCATCATGATGGAGGACACAGCAGCAGCTCCAAAGCCACCGGCTGCAGTTCAGGCTCTGGGCGGTCACGGCACCTCCCTCGAGAGGCTGGAGGTCAGCGTGAACGGAGCAGGCCAGGGGGGCAGAGCCTGGGACGGCGTCACGAGTCACGTCTGACCCTGCCCCACACCGAGAGCCGGGCCCCGGGACCTTGGCCGGTTCTCAGCCTCGACGCGACTGGCAGTCTGAACCGGCGGGTCCTCGAGGTGGGGAGTCCTGAGCCCCCCTGGCCTCAATCCAGCTGCCAGGGGACCCCCATGCCCCCTCACAGCTGTGATAAGCAGAAGTGTCTCCAGACACAGCCAGGTGTCCTCAGAGGAGTCACCCCACTGAGAATCACGGCCACTGCGGTGGAAGCCCTGCTCTGCTTCTGTGAGGACATAATGCCCATCTGAGCGCAGGCTTTCTGGCGCGGGGCCGCCCTGCCGCGGCTGCACCCACTAACTGCTGAGTGAGCGAGTGCAAGTAGATGCTGGGTCCTCGGCCCAGGAGCCCCGGGCCGGCCCAGGCGGCGCAGAGGGGGCCACGCTCACCGTCTGCCACGAGCCGTGGTTGATGATGGGTCCGCTGCTGGTGACGCGGCCCACGCCCTGGTAGCGGAGCTGCAGCTCCAGTCGGCCGGCCCGCAGGCCCAGGACGATCCAGGTGCTGTCCCGATGGCCTCCGGCGAAAAACAGGACGCCCTCAGGATCGAAGGTCCTGAAGTCGAACTCAGCCACCAGTCTGAGCGCGGGCAGAAACGAGTGGGTTACACGCGGGTCGTGGTGCGTGACCCCTCCCGGCGGGGCTCGCCTGGCCTCGGGAAGAGCCCAGGTGAGCGGGCCGAATGCCACCCGCACCCCAATGCCAGCAGCGAGTCCCCAGGGAGGCGCACAGCTGGCACCAGCCCTGAGGCCCCCGCGGCTGTGCTGGACTGTAGGCTCCCCGGCCGGGACGCGAGCACGGGGCTGACTTTGCCCCCCGCCGCCAGGCCCAGACGCTCGGGCCGTCCTCTCACCTCGTGGGCTGCAGCCGTTTGAAGCGCAGCCTGATCACGGGCGTCCCGCTGAACATGCGGCCCAGGTACAGCGACTTCACACTCTTGGCCACGTTGAAGGGCACGCAGGGCAGGATGTCCTTCAGGAGCGGGGAGCTGGCCTCAGGTGGGGGCCCTCGGCCGGGCTCCCACTGGAACCCCCAGGGACCCTGCTGCCCCCAGCCCAGCCCACCACGGGGGCTCCCAGGGGAGGCTGGTCTCCGATGTTTTCAGAGGCCCCCGCTCCCTCCTGGCAGCTTCTCCAGCACCCTCCTTCCCTGTGCATTTCCCTTCTGCTTTCATATTTTAATTATGGAATATTTCAAACGTACGGAGAATAATAAAAACAACTATAAAATGTTGTAAAACGAGCAAAAAATGGAGACCTTGAAGTTGTTTCTAGAATGTTCCCTGCTCTACGATGCGGCTTCTCCACTACCTGGAGGGCCACACGGTGGGAGCCCCGGGGGGGTCACAGGGCAGCCAGGGAAGGCCTGCCCTCACGGTCAGGGGGCGCCTTGCTGCCTACGCATCGCAGAGCCCGGGCGGGGGCTGCGGTCACGCGTGTGTGAGTGAGTCACACTGGGGAGGAGCTGAGGTGGCCACAACCACACATCGGATGGCACGGCCACGCCTCCCACCCCGCCTCTCCCCACAGGCCCGAGGACGCGCTCCCAGCCAGCCCCACGCGGGGCCACAGCACAGCCGGGAGGCCGGGCCAGGCACTACCTCGCAGGAGTTCATGTCCCGGGACAGCTTGAGGCCCCCACGCCCGTCACAGTGGCAGGTGTAGCTCCCAGGGGAGTTGACGCAGGCCTGCTCGCAGCGCCCCTCCGCGCACTCGTCCACATCTGCCAGCCACAAGGAAGCGCCTGAGTCCACTGACGCCACCACGCACCCTGCTGCCTCATCACACCGCCACGGACGTGAGTCCCCAGCCCGAGACCCGGGAGCTCCAGGCCCGTGGCTCCCGCCCAGCTGGCCGGCTCCTTCCTGGGGACGCGGGACGGAGGCCGTCAGCATGGCCAGGTCAGCATGGGGCACAGGGACAGCCTGGTGGGTGGGCAGGGCCAGGACTACCCCATCCCCTCCCTGGTGGAGGGGGCAGCCGCTGGCCCCAGGCAGGAAGGCGGTGGGAGGGAGCAGGGCTCTCGGCGCCCCCGGACTCGGCTGGGCTAGGCCGCACCGACGGCAGGAGAGAAGCCCGTTGCCCAGAAGCACAGGGGCCCCGCCTGGTCGGTCTCCCTGTGTCTCTGGGGAAGAGGCCCAGGTGCACAAGGGGCGCGCGCCATGTCGCAGGTGTGCAGGACCCACACGAGCGCTCAAGCATGCTGTGCTCCTGGGAGAGCAGTGCCCTGCGCACGCGTGTGTGTGCGTGTCCCGTGTGGTGTCGGGGCGGGTACCTCGGCAGGACTTCTCCTGGGAGCTGAACGCGTAGCCCTCGTCGCAGAGGCAGGAGTAGGAGCCCGGCAGGTTCTGGCACTGAGCCTCCCCGCAGGCGCCTGCGTCCGCACATTCATCCAAGTCTGCAGGAAAAACCAGCTGTGTTTCAGGTCCACCAGGCCTGCTGGCAGCCGGCCCGAAATGAGACGCCGCCAGCCAGGCTGGGAACCGCCGCTGAGAGGCATCCAGCTCTGCAGAGTGAGCACAGCCTGGCCTGGCGGTGTCATCACTGCACCCTGGGCAACGCAGCCCTCCTCCCCTCCCCTCCCCCATTCCCTCTCCCCTCCCTCCCCTTCCCTCCCCCTCCCCCTCCCTCCTCTCCCCCTCCCCTCCCCGCTCCTCTCCAGCCTCCTCCCTTCCTTCCATCCACTGGGCTTTCCAGCCCCAACCCAGGAGCAGGGGTTGGGGGGGGGGCACTGCTGATCAGGGGTCTGGTTGAGAAGGCTGATTCCAGACGGTGTACAGGGCACCACCTGGCCGGGCTGCACACAATTGGTGCTTAATTCCAATGACTGCAGTCCAGGAAGGTAAAAAAGTAACTCCTGGGGCCCTTTGACTAGAAGTCCCAGCCTGCGCCCTGGAGCCCTGAGCTGACCACGGAGCCCACCACTGCCTGCCAGGCCTCACTCAGGCTCCCTGGTTCCAACCCCCTCCCCTCGCACCGGGGGCTGCCTGTGGGAAGCCAACGCCACAGTCGCTGTAACTGACAATCAAGGGTCAGTCCTGAGGTTCCAACCCCTCTGCCCCTCTGGCAAACAAGTACAGAAAGCCTGCAGTTAAGAACTGGTTCCTAAAGTGACACAGGGACTTTCTAGAAAGCGCAACCGTTACTTCAAATAACATCGATTCCTCAGAAGGCACACAGGACCACATGCCGCAAAGACTCATGACCTCATTACAAGGGCAGTTGAGCGAACACAGGCTTTCAGATGTGGAAACTAAGATCTCTCCCCGCGATCAGTCGTGGGAAGGAGACAACACAAAGGGCACCTGCTCCCCGCAGGGAGCCTGTAAACCTACACGGTTCCACATCGTCAGGACCCACCTGCACAAGGACCAGACTGCAGCCGTGACGCGGGCTGCTCCGTCCTGAGCAGAACTGAATCTCTAACTTCACAATTCCAAGAACTGGCCTCACGAGAATGGAATTAACACTATTGTTCATAATAATCTATATGTTTGTGGGCATCAAAATAATTGTAGCTGGCTCTGCCCCTACATGTAAGCGGACACCTAAAACCGTCAGCAGAGAGACGCTACAGACCCACGTCAACGTCTTCCACTCTGAGCATACGGCGCCTATGTCAGCACGAAGAAGACAGAAGACGGACCTTCACCCCTAACCCCACAGAAATGGAACGATGTCTGACGGGGGATTCGTAAGCAGCTCTCCACAGGGAACTGCCCTCAGGAAGCCCCCTTCCTTGTCACTTTAGCAGAGCCATATTGCAGCTGGCTTTCGACCAGGCACCCCCACGCTCTACTCATCTCAGCCCAGGCACTCCTCTCAGATCTCTTGATCACACAATACCTCTCCTAACCTGTCTCTTCTTTCTGTAGATCAAAGGAGTAGAAATGAACAGATGACCAGATCTCCCCCCAGCTTCCCGTCCAGTAATCTCCCGAACGAACCGTGTGACTAAGATCGCATCTAGAGGGAGGCCGTGAGGAGTCGACACGCCCGCACACAGTGGGGGACGGCAAGGACTCTGACCCCCCGTCTCAGGGATTAACTCAGATTCCTTCTCTGTCTCCCTTTAGAAGCTTTCAGGGCCGGGCCGAATCTTCGGAGGTGGTTTCTGGGGGACTCTGAGGACGCCATCTCCCCAGATCGCTGGCCTTTTCTGCCGGTTGTGAGCGCTGGTTTTGTAAGCAGTGAGCAGTGGGACCCTGGGCTCCCTGCCCACCCCCCCACCCCCGCCCCAGATGTCCTGGGCCCCGACTGGCACAGAAGCCTCTGCTGGCTCTGTGGCCTGGAAGGAGGCCTGGCAGCCGCCTCCCGTCCTGGGGCAGTAGGCACGGCCTCCCCCGCTGGGCCGGCCCTGTCCACAGGTCCTGGTGCCTCAGCCCGTGTGGAGGTGCTGGGGCAGCTCCCCGTGGCCGCGGACATGCCCGGGCATGTGCTGTGTCTGCAGGACGCCCACAGCCTCCAGAGCCTGAGGGACCAGCCACGGCCTGCAGCCTCTCGCAGAGGAGCAAAGCGACTGTGGCTTCAGCCAACCGGCAACTTGGCAATCGCAGAAGAAAATGGGGGAGGAGGAGAGAGGACGGCAACCAGGACCCAGGGCCTCACCGTGGCAGGTCCGGCCGTCCAGGGAGAGTGCGTAGCCGCTGTAGCAGCCACACTGGAAGCTGCCCGGCTTGTTGTAGCAAATCTGGCTGCAGATCCCGCTCTCCTGGCTGCACTCATTGACATCTGGGAACAGGACACAGGGACGGAGAGAGCCAGAGGTGACCCACAACCCGCCTGGAGCACGTCGCAGCGCCTGCATCTCCGACCCCATGGGATCCACCCTCAGATCCTGGGTGGGAGGGCACAGGGGCCCAGGGCTCCCACTGCAGCCAGGGGGCTGCCTGAGGGTTCTAACCACATCCTGGGGGTTTTCTGCAGCTCTCCGCTGACCCTGCGCACTGCAGACTCAGAGAGTCTCTTGACTCCTTTCTGACAGCTGGGGGGCCGCGCCGGGCGGGGCAGCTACAGGGCACTCTTACTGCCCTGCTCTCAGGAGGGGTCAGCGCCCTCCCCGCCCCCCCCCCCACCCAAGGAGGTGGCCTGGCCAGAGCACAGTTCAGGGCTCAGCACGGTGGGTTTTCAAGCTGGGTGGCGCCCCGCCCGGGGGGGAGAGGCAAGACCTCCCGCGCTGTGCAAACATTCGCGCTCTTGGGAGGACCCCGCCCGCCCATCTTCTCCCGGGAGCTGGGAGGGGGCCGGCCAGTGAGGGGCCTGGACTCCTGGCCTGCCGCCCTCCCACTTCTCCTCTCTCTGCTCTCAGCCAGACGGGCCGGTGCGGCTGTGTCCCCGGCGGGGTGGCAGGCGGCCCGGCGGGGAGAGGCGGAAGAGAGAAGGACTCAGGGCCCCACCAGCCCGGGGCCCTCGGGTGGCCCTGCAGGGAGGGCCTGACGCCTATGCCCAGGCCCGCCCCCAGGCCGTGGCCTTACCTCTGTTGCAGAGCCGTCCCGCCCAGCCGTCTCTGCACTGGCAGTAGAAGGTGCCCATGAGGTCCTGGCAGACCTGGGTCCCCCCCTTATCGCAGGGGTCTGGGTAGCACTGATCCGGCAGCTCTGAGTTGGAAGGAAGGAGAAGGCGGCCCTGAGCTGTCCCTGGTCGGCTGGGAGGAAACCGAGGCAGGTCTGGGGCACTAACGTCCCCTCCACTGGCCCCGGCGGGCCGCACAGGACACCCACCTCTGGGAGGGAGGGCGTCACAGACCAGGCTGGCCAGGCCCCGCCGATCCCAGGAAACCCAGGTCAGCTCGGAAGGAGTGGCCGCCCACCCCCTGGGCCCGAGGTCAGGGCCGCGGCCCCGGGGCAGCAGAGGAGAGGAGTGGGCCTGGCTGGGCCCCGGGAGCTTGGACCTCCCAGGGAGCAGGTCCACAGGGCCCTGGCCGGTCCACGGGCCAGCCCGGCAGACACAGAACATCCCCTGCCCCGGCGGCTGTGTCCACCCTGCCAGGCCAGGACCCCTGGCCTGTGGGGTCCAGTTTGCACAGAGGGCGCCCACAGCCTCCTCGCCCGCCCCTCGGGTGGGCCTGCTGCCTCTGCCTCCGCTTGGACACGGTCCAGGCTGTCCAGGCCCCGGACTCCGCTGCTCCCCTTTCTCTCCGACACACGCCGGCCCCACGGCCTGTCGGCTTCAGCGATGCCGGTGACCAATGGCCATCCTGCTTCTCTGATCGTCCTGCTTTCAGTGGAGGGGAATGGGGCACATTTCCCAGGGCCCTGGAGATGGCAGGGCAGCCACCCGGCCAGGCTCAGCCCTGCGATGCCGCCTTTCTGTGTGCCAGCGGCCACTACCTTCTCATACCCGGGCGTCCACCTGCAGCACCTGAGCCAGGCACTGTCGTGCGTCTATTCACCGAGCGACGGGCCCGTCTGAGCGCTGGGAAGCCCACGACAGGTGGCCACGGTGCTTCCGCCCTCCCTCTGCCCCGCCCCGTGTGGAGCTGAGGTCACCACTCACTCCACAGCCTGGTCACTAGGAAGAGGCCAAGCCAGCAGGTGACCATTGAGAGCGCCAGGCGGGCACTCACCCCCGCCTCTTCACTTCTTTCTCAGGACGCTGACGTCTCCAGCCGGACGCTGGTCTGGGGACAGTGTTTCCACCGTGGGCTTGCTCCTGGTCCCAGGAGGGCAGTGGGCCCCTGTCCCCCGGCTCAGCAGGCCTCGCGCCAGCCCCTGTCCTTGGCATGGACCCAAAACCGTGCTTTGTCCCACTGCGTCCCTGTGGGTCTGGGGGCCCGGTCACCGGGGAGCCCCTCAGGGAGGGCCCAGCATAACTGTTTGTGTGCGCAACCCTGGAACCCACGTCTCTCACTGGGCTCTCCTTGTGACCTTTCCACGGGACCCCTCAAAGTTTGCTTGTTCTGCACAATTACAGCCAACAAAACACTCGCAAGTGTGCCCCGAACACAGCACCTCCGGGTATTTGGAGACTCATGCACAGCTGTCCTCGGTGGACTCAGTGAGTGCCTTCTGCCCCCAAGCAAGTAGGAACTGGGTCTGGCGCTCAGAGAGTGAGGAAGGGGGGTCGAGTGGTCAGCCCTGTGGCCCCCATGCCGCTGTAACGAGGGCTCCCCCGGGGGACAGGAGGGCCGGGGCGGCGGGGGTCAAGCCCAGTGCCAGGGCTGAGATGACGGACGGGTCTGCTTCCTGACACTGTCTCCGCAGGATGGGGCTCTGAGGGGGGCAGGGAGACCGGGGCGGTCGGGGGGACGTGTGCTGGGGCCCGAGGGTCCGGCTGTTCCCCCAGCAGCACTTGGCACGTCAGAGGCCCTGCAGGAGGGACGGGGAAGATGGGGTGCGTCTCCACTCGACATATTTGGTGAAAGACTTAAAGTTATTTCAGAAGGACACACCTGGCCTCATTACCTTTGTCTGGAATTTGCCTAGAATGCCTACCCGCCGCCCCCCCACCTTTAAAAATCAACCTCCCCTGGGGGGGGAGCCCCAGGAGATCCCCACAGGGAACCTAGCTGGAGAGCGGCTCTTATCTGTTGCCCTGTTGGGAAGCTTATCTGTAGGGCAGAGGAAGGAGAGTGTTTGCAGGTGCCCCTGAGCTTCTAGGAATTCGGTGGACGCAGGCAGCCTGCAGAGGGGCTCGGGGCTGAGTCAGACCTGAGCCCCAACCCGGGCCCCCGACAGGCGGGAGGCGAGGGCCACGACGGCTGAGAGAGGATGGAGGGAGAAGCGGCTGCTATGTGGACGGGGGTGTGAGGCACCTGCTGAGGCCAGCAGAGGCCTGTCTCAGTGGCTTTTGCTCCCACTTCCAGAAATGTGTGGGTGTGACGAGTTATAAGCTGGGACATACATGCAAACGCGGGCCGTCGTCCTCACGGAGGAGAAAAGGCACGGAGACCCTTCCTCGTGGAGACAGTTGGCCAGGACTCCGCAGACGGCATCGCCCAAACCCTCCGGGACCCAAAGGCAGAGCCTCAGAAACCGATCCCGGACCCCCGGGGGAGGCACATCTAGAATAAATGACCTCCTCACTGCACCAGAGACGCCGAGGCAGGTTATAAGCTTAAACATGACATATCAGACAACTTCTTATAGTCTCAGGAAAAGGACAGCCTGAACCCCAGGAAGTAAAACAAACTCATCAGTTCGAACACATAATTTAAAAAGAAGGAACGGGTATGGCAAGTTGACAGCACCAAAAATCTGCTACAAGTGAAGCGCAATGACAGGAAGCTGAACTGCTGTGATGCTCCCATGTCTGCCTAAGGCCGGTGAGGTCCCGCTCAGCCTGGGGGGCCGAGGGGCGGGCTTTGCTCACGTCAGCCGGGGTGTGTGGGCGTGGGCTCTGTTCCCTGAGTGCACACCGGCCTCTGCCCCTCACTTGCTCTTGGGAGGCTGCTGAAGGGTCCGTGGGGAGCCCGGGCCTCACAGCAGGGCCCCTGCCCTCCTTCAGTCTCTCACTTCCTTTGTGCGCCCGGGCCGGGCCGGGGTCTGTGACCCGGGGCGAGACAGGCAAGGCCAGCGGCTGGTACGTGGGAGGCTGGGTGACGGGTCACAGCCGCCGAGCCCTGCCCACCAGGCCCTGGTGCCAGTCCCGGTCTTCCACCCGCCCTGGGCGACCCCGCAGTGCAGGCCCGCGTGCAGCGCAGGGCTCCCCGTGCGGGGCTGGCTGTGCGCTCAGAGCCCGTCTCCTCACCGGTGGAGCCGGTGCAATAAGGCAGCTGACAGCCGGGCCTGGCGGGGATGAAGCGGTCACATCACAGAGCTCTCCGGCCACAGCCGGGCCTGGAGTCAGGCTCGGCTGAGACGGGCCTGGGGGTCTACGTGTGGATTAAAGTTCGTGCAAAGTGTCAGTGTTACGTATGATAATTTAAAATAATAATAAAGACGCACGATGAGCTGAAGAAAAATTTTGCTACCTTTAGTACACATGGCTAATTTGCAAAATATATCAACAGCTCCTACAGATTGAGGTAAGTAGGCAAAGACTCTGAACAAACTACCCACAGAAAAAGAAACCCAAGGCGCCTCACATATGCAGCTCAGCTTTACTCGTGAGTAAGAAAAAAGAAACTGAATTGACTGGGGGTCGTTTTTCACTTTTTCTACTGAAAGATATAAACAAGTAAGAAGCAATACACTGGGCTCGTGCAGGTACTGGGAGAGGCACTCCCGCCCTCCACCGGGGCGGGGGGTAACGGGGCCCGGTCTGCAGCAGAACTGAAAAAGAACACAGCTCCCTCTGCAAGTCCACTCTATTCTGCAGATATTCAGACAAGGAGGTCACTCTGGCTTTGCTTGTTACAGTATAAAAACTGGAAACGGCCCAGGTGTCCGCCAGTGCACACTGGTTAACAAGCACGCTGCCCACCAAGCGTGAGTGTGGACGCAGCCCCACGTGCTGGCCGTGCTCGTGCTGACACAGGAAGCGTCTGCGAAACGTGGAGGGGAAAGGGCGGTGGAGTCATGGGTTCAGGGAGCTGCCACCTGTGTGGAAATAACAGACTCCGAGCACATTCCTACGGGTCTGAGAATATTCTTAGAACCGGTGGCCGTGGCGAAAGGGCCCCTGACTGACCAGGAGGCAGGGCCGGATGCACCTTCTCTCCACCTGTGAAAGGTTTACACTTCATACCGTGCGAATTTCCTGCCTGTTCGAAAAGCCAACACGTACTCGCTTAGAAAAGGAAGTTCAGGGCAAAGGAGAGGACCTCAGGCAGGTGCCGTGGCTCCAAAGACAATGGAAATATAGCAAAGCCCCAAGACCCCAAACGCAGGGGCTTCGAGGAAGGAGACAGACTTACTCTGCACGCAGGCGATGAAACCTGTGTTCCTTTTGTACGGAGATCCATGTTTACTGATGCATTCTGCAAAACAGAGAGGGCAGGGCGCCACCTTCCGGCACGGGGCCAGCAGACGTGACACTCTGGAGGGAGACTAGTCACGCTGACACGGAACATGGAACACCGTCAGACGAGAAGACGTCTCCGCCCATGGGCAGAGCTCTGTCTCCAAGGAGCCTTGGGCCCCTGCAGCCTCCTGGTGGGGTTCTTTCTGTCGTACAGAAGGCTCTCCAGTGGCACTCAGGAAGCTTCTGACCGTGGTCAGAGGGCTGGCCTCCATTTCAACCTGACCCCCGCTTGGAAACAGTACCCTTGGTTTGATGGTCAATCTCTTTGGCGAACTAGCCCCCTCCTCCTCTGTGCTGTCTGACCGCGTGCTCCACACGGAGGCCAGGGGTGGGAGGGACCACAGCATCCGGATGATCTGAACTTGAGCTTGGGCATAATGGGTGTTGGTTGAGCCACTTCACTGGCCCTTTGGTGGGTCGCTGCTGCCCATCCGCGCCTCGGAGGATGTGGGCACAGGCAGTGGATAGCATTGGAGGTGGCCCGGGGGCCACTGTCGCCTTTGCCTCAGGATACAAAGCCATGCACCCGGGAGCAAGGCCGGCAGGGAGCCCGGATGGGGCTTCTCAAGGCCAATCACAGGTCCACTACGCTTGTTGCCAGATACACACCCACAGAAGGTACCTCTACGAGGCTATAAGGCCAATGGAAAATTTACCAAAATGCGCTTCACACAATTAAAGAGGAAAGCCCTGGAATACTTCTCTCTCATTATAGGTAGAGACATAAAAGAACCCTTGAAACAGTGTCGATTAAGGAACAGTTCGCAGGGGAACTTTCAGGTCTTCCTGAAAACACGGGACCGCCTTCACCTTTTTCCTCCTGTTCTCCCCCAGTCCAGGCCCCCCCGCCTCCACACACAGACATGACTGGCGCTCGGGGAGCGCCATGACTGCTCGACGGCCAAGGCTGTTAGCCTGCCCGTTCCTGTTGTCCAAGTTAAACAAAAGCACGTTTTAACGTTCTCAGCTTTAATTAATAACATGGTATCAACAACCAGAGTCCGCATAAGCAAAAGCTCTCTGGGGTCTTCAGTGATTTCACAAGGGCAGAGTCCTGAGACCAAACAGCCCGAGAACCACGAAAGCAATCATATTTCCAGTTAACGAGCTGAGCCTGGAATCAGAGTGGGGCAGAGGTCTGCAAACAATGGCATCGGCTGGAGGTGACACTAACGCGGTCACTATGGTATAAAAGACACAAACTAGGGCTTTGTCCCGCGAGCCCTGGAGAGCTCCCAACTCACTGTGCGATTAGGCAGGTCCTTCCGGGAACAACTCGGTGATGAGGTGTGAGGCCCCAAACAAAAGGAGGAAATGAGTCCAACTTACCTAAGTACCTTGGATAAAAGTACTCCTGCGGAAAAAGAAAAAGAAAAGGCAGCGGTTAACCGGCAGAGTGCCCGGCGTCTGGGCACCACCCCCTGGCGGCGGGTCCACCAAACCTCACCCCTCTCCTCCAACAGGAACGGCCAGGCCCGGGAGGCAGGTGCTTGAGGGAGGACGGCTGCCCAGAAAGCCACCTTCTGCCCTTGAGAGGGCTGGGGGAGGGGACGGAGGGAGGGGGCGTCCCTGGGGCCACGCAGCTTCTGCAGAGTGATGTCTGCACACTGACACCAGACCTGCGGTAACCAGCAATGCTGTGCGGGTGAAGCATCTTTCAGGAAGACAGGAAACATGCCAAGAAAAAGGCAAGCCTTGGACCCCCGGGAGCTGGGAGGCCTCTGTGGGACTCCCAGCAGCTACAGTACAAACAAACAGCTGGATGAGGGATGGAGGGTGTAGACGGGGAGTGCTTTTATCCATGACTGCAAATTAAGAGATGGGCGCTGGGCAGTGAACGTCAGGTGAGAGAACACCTGCCTGTGCCCATCCCGGCAGCAGCTCCGGGACCCACACGCTCTGATGTCCCGCTCAGGGCCGATCGCTCAGGGCCGGTCGCGGAGCAGTTTGGCCCTGTATCCCCTCCCTGACGGAACCAATGCTGGGTGTCACCTGCTTGCTCACGACCACCCTCCCAGGAGGGTCTTGCTAATCAGCCCCATTATCACAGATGAGTAAACTGAGGCTCCAGGCCGGCTGTGGAGTCTGACTGAGTCCCGTCCCAGGGAGGGCGGGGGCGCCGGACCCCACGGGGCCCGTGCTTCACGCCCGCCGGTCCCCCACCGCCTCACTTGTCCCCTCCGCTCGTGCTTGGCCGGGGCGTCCCGCGAAGACGCGTTCAGATGTGCTTTTATGAAGTAGCGTTCTGGCAAAGATGCTTCTGTAAAACTCAGCTTGTTTCAAAGAAAAGTAAGGATCAGAGCAAGCTGGGGACTCATGCAACCCTTGCGAGGGTGACATTCACGCGAATGTGACAGAGGCAGGCAGGAGGCGACTGCCCTCCTCTGCGCTCCCAGGCCCCGACAAGGCTGGCTGCGTTTCTTTCTCCTGCTTTCAGTCCCACACCGGCTGGCGCTGGGGACGGAGAGACAGACCAGTCTGGGGCCCTGTGACGAGAGCTCTCAGGGCCCCGGGGGTTGTGGCATCTTTCGGGGTTAGAGGGAGAACAGAGGCCACTGGGCTTTGCAAAGGGAGGGAATTTGGTTCTGAAATAAGATTCAGGATGGACGCAGGAAGTTCCGCTCAGGCTTAGGAAGCCGAGGATTAGACCAGGCTTGAACGTGGTGAAGAACTGCGGGGCAAGCACCCGATCACACACACGGTTACACACCGCAGCCTTCCGGAAAGGCAGGTTCCATTCTTCAAGATCGTGACTAGCTAACAGTAATGTGTAATATGTTTTAATACTGAGCCCTGCTGTTGTGAGAACTCAGGCTCCGCAGCCCTCCGTGCCGCCCTGCTTCCCGCAGGTCTGTGCACGGGAACGTGTGGCCCGAAGCTCCTTCAGGGAGCTGCGCCCAAGGGCAGCTGCGTCCACCGGGGTCTACAGTGAGGCTGCATGTGCTCTGGAGCTACAGGAGAAACTTCCCTGTGAGCCCCTCCTCTGTCTCTGCTACTTGTGACCTGCCCCCCGCACAGGAAAGGAGAGCAAATCTGCTTTACCCCTGAGCTCCTCAGAGGCCGGCCACGTCCCTGCGGGGACCGGTGAGGCGTGAGAATCCAGCCCTGATGCTGTCCCACTGTTCACCCAATGGCCTCGCTTCCTGGCCCTGCGCATGGATGGGCTGGGGACTCCCGCTCCCGGCTCTGCTGGCCAGCGTGGACGTTACCCTGCAGACACGCCCGTGTCGGTGGTGCGTGGATCTTTGTCGTGGAATGTCTGGGCTTTTATCTGGATTACACAACGTGGCCAGAGTCGCACCTCACACCACAGTGTGGTTACTTCTCAACAGTAAACTGAGAACTCATTACTTCCTTTAGGACATTAACAGCGCTAAGTCATTTCCAAACATCTCTACTCTGACAAACTAGGCTGGGACTTGACTGTCAGGACAACTTTGCTTCCTGACATGAAACGTGTAAAGGTGTTTTCCCTGGGGAACAGTCGGGAGGGCTGACCAATCCTTTGGCCACAGCCTTGCTAGCAAATCTGTCTTCTGGCAGAAGACCGTCAAGGTCACGGCAGCCTGAACTGCCCTTGCCGAGGCTTCAGTTTCCTAAGAGCACGAAGCTCACAGCGGCCCCTGAAGACGCCCTCCTGCAGCTGGGTGCCCCGGCTCCATTGGTCCCGCCCGGGGACCCGGAAGGGCTCCTAACCCCTGGGGCTGGCGTTACACGGCTCCCCACGTGTTCTCCTAGCACGGTTCACACAAAACCCTTTCTTCCTTCCTTTCTCCCCAATTCAGCTAAGATTCTCCAAACCAGGTGCAAAAGACTCCACAAGACAGAAGGAAACACAGACACCACTTCTCAGAACACGGACCTCTGGGATCCCCCAGGCCCTGCTCCACCCAGAGAACCCAGGGCGGACCCTGCAAGGGGGGCAGTCCCCAGAGACACGCCGCGAGGGCACTGGGTCCTCTCCTTCCTCAGACACTGAAGCGCACGTTGCAGGGAGGTCCCGGAACAAAGTCCTGGGTATGACCACCCAGTGGCAGGGGTGACGCTGGGATCAGCCCCGGCCCTGACCCTGAGGCCCTGCTGCAGCTCTGCACGTCTGTGTGTGTGGTTCCCTCGGCTGCACGTACACCCTCCATCCCCATGGCTGTCCCCTCCCACCCCACCTGCACGCATGTGACAGGGACAGCGGCCCGAGCGGGGGGGCCCAGTTCTCCGGGTCCTCTTCACATCAGTGTTAGGATGATACGCGCTGCTCCGGATGCTCAGGGCCCTGGTACGGGCAGCAGCGGCTCTCGGGGGCATGGAGACCCTGGTCCCCTTACCACCGGCCCCTCCCTGCAACCTGCACCTGCCCACGGCACATCCCTCTGCATGTGCTTCCCACCTGCTCTGGGCACCCGCTGCACCCCAGCTGCTGGCGGAGCACGTGCACACAGGCCCTGGGCACCCCCGCACCCCGCCAGGGTCAGCAGGGCCGCAAGGCAGGGGGTGGCAGCCTCCGCTCACCACTCAGCTGCGGGCTGACAGGCTCAGGGGGCTGGGTGACTGCCGAGGCCCAGCGTGCGGCAAGAACCAGGGCAGCAGAGCGGGGCTGGTCCCTCCAAGCACAGGTTGTATGAGTGCAGCTAAAAAGACCCATGTGAGAGGCGTGTTGTGCAAAAACTCCGTGACGTGGCTAAGTACAGTGTCTCCGGCCAGGCATGAACATACTCTTGGAAATGAACCTCGTAAAACAGGTTTGCTTCCAAACACCTCCCCCCACAGCAGAGATCTGCAGTTGCCATCCAGCATCCGCAATCCTCCCTCCAGCCTCAGTAACAGAACTCTGGATCTAGTTAGAGCTGCAATGCACCCAGCTACAGGACTGCACTTCCCAGCCTCCCTTGCAACTAGGGGTGGGCATGTGACTGAATTCTGGCCAATGAGATACACACAGAGAGTGAAATTGAGCAAAGAGAGTGGAGCACTTTGGTTCTCTGGCCTCCTTGCTGGAATGTAGATGTGATGGCTGGTACTCCAGCAACTTGCCCAGTGTATGAGGAGGCCTGGCAGACAAAGGCCATGCACCAGTACAGTGGAGCACAAATAGGTCATGGAGGCCCCTGGGCCCCCACGACTGAGCAGCCCCGGGCAGCCTGCCTCCCACCTTTTACATGAGAGATAAATAAAACTGTCTTGTTTAAACCACTGTTGCTTGCAGTTTCCAAATTTATGAGGCAAAAATCCCAGGCTAGCTGAATTTGAAAAGTGAGTGCAATTTTCACATTTGTAATGACCTGCAAAGTAAAGTTATAAATCTACCGTGAGTCAAGATTTCATGAGTCAGTGAGAATGTTTTGGGAAGTAACCAATGCAAAGGCACTGATAAATCAGGGTTTAGGCCAGTTAACAACGACAGAAGAGAAAGTTCGCAAGTATCACAGACTGACTGCTTCAAGACAGAATAACCTGATTGCCTAGGATTAGCAAAGGCTCGTGGGACTGTGGGTGAAGCTGTCAAACGCTTTTTGCAAAAATGTCTCCATTTATGGTAAGGAGAAAGTAGGCTTTCTAAAAATCATTATTATTTCGAAAAAATGTGCCCTGCCTCTCCCCGAAGTCTTACTTCAATCTTTCTTTGTTCTGAAAATTTAGTGCCTAATTACATTTACAATACAATTTTGTAAAGCATGAAACGGAATAAATTTGTTTTTATAATTTACGGCTTCATTCCTCAAGATGGATCGGTGCCCTCACTGTGTAATCTGATCAGTCTTCAGTGGCTCACTCGAAGTGGCCCTTCCTCCCGTCTAACGTGCTCTCCTGGCGGAGGCTTCTTGGGGCTGCTGGGCTCTCACCTTCACAGCACTGGCTGGTCATCCACAGCTTTGCCCGGAAACCCTTTGTTCTCAAGGCCAAATGCAGCGATGCTGCTCACTTGAGTGGCTGGGGTGCTCACAGGCAGGAGAGGAAACGACTAAGCCACACTGGGTACTACTAAGCCTCACCGGGTACTAAGCCTCACCAGGTACTAAGCCTTCCCTGCCAGGCCTGCCACGTTCTCTCTGGGAAATGTGATTCACGAAGGTGAACCAGCAAAACTTTATTCAAACCATGGCTATGCCGCACTGAGGGATTTCTAAGCACCGGACCCCATGCTAAGTCCTTCCTACACCTTTGTGGTGGCACAACAATGACCCCAAAGACGTCCAGGTCCACCTCCCGGCAGCTGTGAATATGGTGGGCTCCACAGCGAAGGTCAGTGAGGTTGCTGACCGGCTGACCTTGGGAGGAGGTGATTCCCCTGGGCCATCGGGGGCTCAGGGGACCACAGGGTGTGCAAACAAGGAACAGCAAAGGCAGCAACAGATCCAGAAATGGCAACGTAGAAAGAACGCCCACCTGCCGGCCAGGAGGATGGAGGAGGGGCCCGAGCCAGGGACGCGGCGCCTGCAGAATCTGGAATAGGCAGGCGTGGGCTCCCTACTGGGGCCTCCAGAAGGGAGCGGCCCCAAGAGACGCATTTCAGACTCTGGCCTCCGGAAGGGTAAGCTTGTGCTGAAGTGTCACAGCAGTGAGGAAACGACATCTTCCCTGGAGTCAGGCAGGGACGCTCCTGTCCCCTCCGACCTGTCCCTGCCGACACGTGGCAGCTGGCCTTGCGGAGCTCAGGCAGCGCGGGACCAGGCGGAGGGACGACGCTGTCTGCCTCCCACCCGCAAAGCCATGCCCACCAGCCCCTAGAGGGATGCCAGCCCCTAGCAGGGCGCCAGCGAGCAGAGTGTGTCCCCCAGGACCTGTGGAGCAAAGGGGCAGAGCGGGAACCAGGGGGCTCTGGGCAGGGACGCGGCCCTCGTGGTCTCCAGCGCCAGGAAGGGGCTTGCTGGGCAGCCTGGCTGGGGGCTCAGGCGTCATCCCAAAGCCACAGGGAGAGACCGTACGTGGCTGCTTGGCAGTGTGAATGGGGACCGAGGCCCAGCAGGTGGGACGGAACGTCGGCCTGTCCTGGGAGGGCCCCGAGGAGGCAGAAGTGGTAGCACCAGAGATGCTCCACGGAGGCCGCAGGACGTGTGCTGCGGGGGGGTGGGGGGGAGCGGGGGGCCGCAGGCTTTGTCCAGAGGCTGAGAGGCCGCAGCGGCACCGACAGGAGAGGGGAAGGAGGTGAGAAGCCAGAGAGAGTGAGTAGGAGGGACGAGGAAAGTGGACATCGCCCGGGGATCAGGGAGGAGCTGGCGACCACCCGTCCCTTCGCAGGGACCCACACAGGCTGGGCTGCAGAGGACTCGTGCTGCGGGTGAGATGGGCAGGCGAGGGTGGCATGGTCAGGTCAGAAACGCAATGTTACCTGTTTACGTGAATTCAGGAAAACCAAAATGATGTATTTTCCCATCATGCAAAACCCCCAAATAAAATGCTGGACAGAGTACAGGGTGACAAGTTATCAGGGCAAACAGCGCAGCTCCAACACAGCCTTTGTGCAAAGGTAGTGTGTCCAGGAGGCCCTGAGAGCAGGCTGTGCAGACGGGACCCAGGCTCGCCCTGGAGGCCACAGACACCTGGGCTCAGGGGTCAGCCCTGAGTTCCCCCTGGTCCTCCCACTAATGACCTGACTCCCTTGAGTCTGTCGATCCCCGGGCTGCAGCTCAGGGGCGCCTCCACGGGATGGCTCAGGCTCTCGCCCGAAGCAGCATTCTGAGGTCCCGTGACAGATTCTGTGAGTGCGCAGCTCCAGCCCGTTCCTGGCCTCTGGAAGGGGATGGAAGGGCACCTCGGCCCCTTCGGGTCCCTGCTGAACCACGGCCCCGCACACGTGAGCGTTCAATTCTGAGCAGCACAGGATGGGCTGGTGTGAACGAGGAGAGACTCAGAGGAGGCATGTGGTGGGTGCAGACCTGGGTCAGGGGTCAGGGGTCAGAGTTTGCCACACCCCACGGGAGAAGGCGCCCTGCCCCCGACAACTGCCAACAGCCACCTCCTAACACGTTTTCCATTTCAACCCGAAGCATCGCACTAAAGAAACGTGTGTCCAAACCACAGAGGCCCCTGGGGGCTGTACCTGTGGCTGTGCTGGGCAGGCGGCCCCAGCCTGGCCTCCGGCCCCGTGGCTGCAGCAGTGACCTTCCCGGACGCCCTGGGAGCTGGTCCAGCCCAGCTGTGGGATTTCCACAGGGCACAGCATTCCCAGAAGAGGTCCTCAGAGAACTGGGTTTAGGTGGTAGGGTTTGGGGACAGATGTGGAAAGAATGTATTTTATTATCATGGGCACTAACTGGAAGGAGACAAATTTCACCTAGAATTTTGGAAGAAAAACAGAAAGTCCAAGAAAATAACAAGTGTGATGGAAACACATCACTACCTCCTTTGAAGGACGTGTTTTTAACTGGTGCAAAAGTGCCTTTCTCAGAGGCAGATAAAGAACTCCGTCCACTTCCAACACCTCCTTAAAACTGACTTTAAAACTTAATAAACTGCACTCTCTCGGGGTCAAAATTTACAGGTGTACACGCACCAGGATCGCAACGAAATCACTGGACTAAAACAACCACCCAAGGGGCAGAGTATTCCCAACATCAAATATCAAACCACAGCCAAGTCTGCATCACAGAAGCAGCAGCACGAAGACGCCAGACACCTGCCAGTGCAGCCAGGGCAAAGTAACCGCCTGGCCGGGTTCGCGACGTCCTGGCCCAGCACCTCAGAACCTCGAGAAACAGGCCAGAAGCATCAGCTTCTCAAAGGGCGTGTTCTTCCTAAGTCCCATAGGCAGACCTGCGGTGACTTTCAAAACGTCTTGAATTGGTTTTCCAGACGTTAAGCCCGCAGGCTGGGACGAGGTGTCTTGTAGGGGGCTGCCCTGTCATTACACTGCAGGGCCAGCTCCGGGCCGGGCAGACCCCCGGGACTAAAACAAGCACATCTGTAGGCACAGGGGCAGCCAAGGGGGTCCAGACGGAGCCTGTCTCTCCCTCAAGGCCACCCGGGGGGCGGCAGGCCCCGCGCTGGGGGCCTGAATGCGGGCCCGTCTAACCAGCCGTCCGCGGGCCTCTGAGCCGTGCCGAGCCAGCTCTGGAGAAAACATTACGACTCGGAGACCCTGCCCTGCCCGGCCAGCTTCCTTGGGCCTCCAGGGGAGGAAGCCCTGGAGGGACGGGGCCCAGTGGGGAGGCCTGGGCAGCCCCGGGGCAAGGGGCCGCCCAGGCGCACAGGAGCTGGGGCTGGATCTGCACAGGGAGGGCGCCTGGTCACACTCCTCGACGGACCCCGGTGTGGCACGGAGGAGCGGGGCGTGTGCAAGTGCGTGTCTGAGCGTCCAAGTGAGTGTTAGGGGCTGCTGTCCAGGCATGGGGGGCAGGGGGCCCGAGGCTGTCCTGGAGGTCACTGGGGGTGACGAGGGCCCCCTCCCCGCTCCTGTTGGGACCCCTGAGACCCCTTAGGCCACCCCAACAGGGGAGACTTGAGGGAGGGGCTTCCACCTCCCTCGGGGTTGCCCCTCCCCAAGCTGTCCCCAGAGACTCTGGGGTCTCAGGAAGACAGGTGTCCCTGGAGGGCAGACGCAGTTCAAGACAAGGCGGCAGCCCTGCAGGGCTCTGAAACTGACTGCACCCCGAAAACCCTCCTGGGTAGGGAAGTATCACCACCACTGGGCCCCCATGTCTGAGAGAGCGGGGGTGGGGTGGGGGGAGAGAGACAGAGACAGACAGAGAGACAAGTAGACACCACCAGACAGAGACAGAGAGAGACACGGGGTGTGGGGTGAACATGCGAGGTCAGAGGTCAGGCTTGGGCTGCACTGGAGGCAGAGGGGCCCTGTGGGTGGGATGCCGGCCGAGCTGCAAACACTGTGAATATTGTTGTTTGCATCTCAAACTAACCAAGGTGATGGCGTCAAGGCCCAGGACCTGGAATTCCTCCCGACCCACAGGCCTCGGGCGGCACTGGTGCTGGGAGGTGGTGACCCATGCGGGGCCGCAGGTCGGGCTGGGTAAGTCTTTCGTCCAGAATCCTTTCTGGAGGCCACGGGCAATGGTATCGGTGTCTGGAACCCACTGGTCTTAAAGGACTTAAGCGGGAAGGTGACTGCTGGGCTGGCCCGGTGAGCTTCTGGGAGAGCTCCGGAGACCCAGCAGGGGTGCCTGGGGGCCTGGCACCCAGAGTCCTCTGGACAAGAGGCCAGAACGAGGGAAATGCCAGGAAGAGAGGGTAACAATGCGAAAGGAAAACGAGATAAGGATGGAATCTAATCGCAGGCTCTGGGGGGAGGGCAGGGCGGGGACACTCCCCCCGCGGCCCCAAAGAATGTGGAGGAGACCCTGGTCAGCAGGAGGGAGGCAGGCGACACCTGCATCAGGAAGGCCCCCAGGCTCCCGTAACCCCAGGAGTCGGGAAGGTGCCCACAGCTACCTGCTCAAAGGAGAGCTCTACCCGTCAGACGCCTCCATCCCCAAAGAGGAAGACGGCCCAGGCCCAGGGTGGAACAACCCGCCCGGCAGGAAGAGCCTAGAACACACCCAGCACAGAGGGCACAGCCTCCGGATTCCAGGGGCGGCTTGCCGTCCAGAGGGCCGGCTGCAGGTGCCCCAGCCCCCAGCTCAGGGGGCAGGGCGTCCTCCCCCTTCCCCCCCGCCCCCCGGCCCCCAGAGCCCCAGGAACTGAACAGGAAAGACAGTGCGGCCTCCTCTGCTCCAACAGGTGCGTGTGGCTGCAACGGCCAGACACACAGAGGACAGGCCAGCCCCAGAGGTGACCCTGGCAGGTAAGGACTGGCTTCTCCTACAAGCACCCCCCTGAGCAGGCGAGCGGATCACAGCCCAGCGGATGCTGTGATCACATCACACATCGGGACGCTGGCGGGAGGTCCCGTGACGGTCACAGAACCAGGTCCTGGTGACTTTTGAACTAAGGTCAGGGCGCTCATCCTGGGTCACCCCCGCGAACACTCACAAGGAACAACATTTGAAGGCGAGGAATTGATGTTTCTCAAGAGAGCCCCAAACTGTGTGGGGCAGAGGGACCCACTGGTAATGTCACAGGACGGCCTCATTCAAAAGCACTGTTTCTCCAAAGGTGTATTAGCAGTGAGCTGTGTTTGGAGGGTTTCCCAGGGATCCCAGGTCCCTGGAATCTGGGACCTCCCCAAAGTGAGGGAAAGGATGGTGTGGACACCTGGAGGGGCAGCTGGTCGACCAGAGCGGGGCCGGACATGCAGGAGCCCCTCACCACCAGCCTCAACCCACGCCTAGCTGGGCTCCTCCCAGCCCTCCACAGCACCTCCTGGGGAAAAGGACAACAAGCCAAGGGCCAGACCAGACAGAGCAAGCAGCCTGCACAGCGGTCTACACAGGGGGCAAGGTGCGGGCTGAGATGCGGGGGTTTGCACTGACTGCAAGGGAAGCTGGTAAATAAAGGGAAAGATGTGATTACGATTTGGGGGTGGGGGTCAGAAAGGAGGACAGAAGTCTGGAAAGTTACAGATGGCTTTGATATGAAAGGAGTTCACAAATTCCCGATGGGGTAGACGGGGTGGATGTGAGAGAGGACGCCCCCAGCGTCACAGCAACTCCACCTCGGCAGGGAGGGAAGTCAGGACGCTGAGGGAAGTACAAAGTCCCTGCACAGAAATGGCGGCGCCTCATTAAAGTCATGGGCTGTGAGCACGGCTTCCTTGTCTCGTCTTCATTTCATCCATTGTAGACAAAGTTATAATTAAAACGTAAGTCACAGGGGGGATGGCTCTGGGAAGGGTGGCGCAGCGGTTAGTGTGCAGTGTGCCCAGGCCCAAGGCCTTTCCATCCTGGAAAGCAGGGACGGGGGCAGGGCAGGGGCAGGCCGGCGTGGGTGGTGGCCTTGTTGCTCTCAAGTCTCGTCACCCGCAAGCCCATCCCACACTCTGTACAAGCCAGCGCTCCAGGCTGGGCCTGGGGCTGGCGGGACTGCAGCCGGCACACAATCCCGCAGCAGGGCAGGGACACAGCCCACTGCGGGACCTTCAGAACTCCTCCGCAGGTGCCATGCCAGCTCCTCTGGGCCACCGGGACTCACCATCAAAGAAACGGGCAAACAGGCCAGAAGAGACCGGTGGCAAAACAAACGGCGGGGCTGCGGACACTGAGGACAGAGTCGCAGCAGAAGCGCCTGTCACGGCTCAGCCACCGCCGCCGCGCGCTGGGCCAGAGGGAAGGTGGGCACAGCTGGGCCATCCCTGTATAAAGCTTGTTTCGGAAAGGGGACTGAAGGGATGGTCAAACCAACCGGTCAGAAACGGGAGTCAAAGTAAAAGCCCACGGGCCTCACAGCCGTTTGTTTATTACACGAGACTTATTTCATCCCAGAAGAATCCTTTAGAAGAAAATTTCCCGTAGAACCAAAACCAGCTGTGAAATCACCCTGACCTCTCGGTGTGAAGCGATGCAGTGTAAGCCCACCCCATCTCCATCAGTCCTACTTCCCAAAGACAGGCGCGCGCCAGGTCCCCCAGGGCACCGCCACCCCCTCTCCCCTCCCCGAAGATGGTACGGCTCCTGCGCTGACGCGGAGGCCACACCGGGGCTGCTCCCTGCGGTCGGGTGCCAGCCACCCCGCATTCTCCGAGGACATTATTAATAGAAATCTGTCCTGAGCCAGCCCGTCGGGCTCCTGAAGGCACCAGCTGCTTCGGCGAGTGCAGCTTTCCGCAGGGGCTGCGCACCGGCGGCGGGACCTGGGCCCGTCCCTGCTGTCCACTCGGACCGCCCCCGACCCTCCACGGTACGTGTTCCAGCTCTACTCCCGTCCTCCTGCCGCGGGAGCCGCTGCTGCCAGCAATTCCAGCCCTCACGCCTTTGAAGCTAAAGCTCTGTCGCTCCTGCTGCGGATCAGGGCGCTGTGAGCAGCTCCCCCCGCTCCAGTCTAGCTAAGGGGGCGGGGAGGTAGGAAACTGATCTTCTTTTTAAACCATTTATTTCTTTTACATTTTAAAACGGACCCTGCGGCATCCCGGTTGAGCTGTCATATCACTGCACGGTTCTTTCAAAGCGGCTGCTTTCACAGGCTTGCCGAGGGAAGAGGACTGCAGGGCGTCCGCAGGACCTCCCGCCGACATCCGCCACCCCCCTCCAGCTAAGGCGGCACCTGGCGTCACCAGCAGAACTGGGCCTCGGAAGGAGGAGTCTTGAGGGTGGGCCCGGGTCCCGGCGCCTAAGACCCTGCCCTTCCGCCGCGCCGACCGCCCCCCTAATAAGGGTCTGGATGTGCCCTGCAGCCGAAGGACTTGCCGCAGACGCCGAGGCTCCCAGCCGTGCGCGCACGGACGGTGTCCCCGGAAATGCGGCGCCGCAGGGACGGCGCTCGAGGGGACCCGGCTGCCCTGCTCCACCTCGCGGTCCCAGGCGCCGGGCGCACACCTCCCCCGCCCGCGCGCTCACCGTCTCGGGGTCGTTCTCGAACACTTCCCGGGCCTCCTCCTGGCTGCACAGCTCCTCGATGCACTCCCTCTCCAGGTGGCCCTGCTTGGCCTCCTCGAAGACCTGGTAGGCGCGGCGCTGCCTGGGCCTCAGGAACTGCGCCGCCTCGCGCGCCCGCAGGATCACAGCTTCCCGGGCGCGGGCGGGAGAGAGCGGGGACACGCCGTCAGCGCGGCGGGGCCAGGGCGCACGGGGTCGGCGTGCACGGGGCCGGGTCTGGGCGCGGGCACCGGGGCTCCCCTCGCCCCCGGGGTGGCGGGGTGTTGGGACGGGTACCCCGGCCCAGCCCGCGCCGCGGCCTCGCGCGGTACTCACTGTGCGCGGACTCGGAGGCCAGCAGCAGCAGCAGCAGCGCAGTGCCCAGGGTGGCGGCGGGCCCGGGCGGCATGGCGGGCGGGGACGGGGACGACGGCCGGGACTGAGACCGGGGCCGGCAGCCGGGCGCGCGCGGTCAGAGCGCCCGCGGGGCCGTGGCGAGGCGCGGGCGCCGCGGGGCGATGGCTCCGGTCATCCCGTGCGGGCGGCTCTGAAGGTCACATCCCGGCGGCTGCACCGCGGCGCTCGCGCGGGGCTGGGCGGGGGCGGCGGCGGGGGCGGGGCGCGCGGGCAGGACCGGCCTCCGGGCCGCGCGGTGCGGGCGGGGCGCGCGGGCCGCCGCCGCCGCCGCCGGGCCGAGCCGGTTTTCTCCGGGAAGATCAAAGCCCGGAGGGGAAGCGGGTCGTCGGGACGAGGGAGGGGACCCGCCCCACCGCCGCCGCCGCCGCCGCCCTTGTGCAGGAGCCTCTCCCCAGTCAGTGGTTAAGTGTCTGTAATCGGGATGTAGACGCGACGAAGTCACACGGGTCCAACCTGACAGGTACAGTTTGACCATTTACCGGATTCAAACCTCTTTCCGCCGCCCCCCCCGACCCCACCCCAAATCTACTACATCCTTTTTGGAGTCTTCATTCTGGGGCACATTTTCTCAAGACTTAAAACCCACCAAAGAAAAGATGAACTGAAGTCAAACCGAGTCCCAGTGGGGTCCGGGGAGCCAGATTGAATGATGTCCATTTGTAATCTCTGTTTTCATAGTGATGACATTGGAAACCTTGAGGGTTCCCAGTAGATATTTCAGCTGAAAGCAGCATTCTGTTAGTTCTCGGAGACCAAGACTTTCTGTCTCTCGTCCCAGAATATTTCGCAAAGTCACAGGCAAAAAAAACCACACACACAAACAAGCAAAACCAAAACATAGCGGACCACTCGGGGGACCGAAGCGGACAGCGAGCCCGGCACCGCGGGGAGGGGGCCTGCGCCGCCCCCTGGGGAATCCTGCCGCGGAAACCGCGCCCCAAGGGGAAGGTGAAAGGGCAGCCTCCCCCAACTGGGCGGCCGGTGGGCTCAGCGCGGGGTCCGCACCGGTTCTTCCGCCTTCCGTTGTGGGAGGATGAACTGGCGCTGCTGGTAGATGCTTTGACGTCACAGGTTTGAAGGTGGGGTAGTGAGCATTAATATGTTAAATTCAAGGAGAAGGATGTTCTCCAGAAGGCTCTGCAAAGAGAATTAACAATTTAATAGCTGGGTCGTCTGCACCTGTGCCTGAACTAGTTCCGGGGCCTTCCTTGTCAACCGGCGATTCCAACGCCTAGTGTCTCAAAGGCTGCTTAAACACGGAGGTGCTCACACAGAATACTGACCACATTAATCTTCCTGCTCGTCCTTCTTAAGGAGAAGCCCTGGCTTCAGAAATCTGGGTGGGGTGGAAAATTCTTCAGTACGGATTTCCGCCAGATCTTTAATTAATTAGTGACACTTCTGTTGTTGGAGATCATTGAGCTTCTTGGATCTGTGAATTTACAGTTTTCATCAAATTTGGAAAAAAAAATTGGCCATTTTTTTTTCAAATATTGCTTTATGTCTCTCCGACCTTTCCTCCCTTTTGGGAACTCCAGTGGCCCCTGCGTACAGCCACTTGAAGTTTTCCCAGAGCTCACTGAACGCTCCGGTTTACATTTTTACATCTTTTCCCGCCTCTGTATTATTTTGATAGTTTCTATTGTTATGCTTTCTTTTGCTGATCTCTAGAGGTTTGCCTGAAACCTTTTTGGGCAGAAGCAGAGCGAAATGGTTTCAGCTCAGGGCTGAAGCTCCACGGCAGAGTCCTTGTCAGTTTCTCCAATGCCCATGAGTGTAAGGTCCCGCTCTGGCGGAAGAGACTGCAACTGTTCCCCGCCCGTGAGAACCGCGGGCTTGGGCCCTCTAACCATTTCCCAGCCTTGGGAGTCTCTGCCCAACCTTGTGATCGTTCAGCCGAAGAGCTGAGGGGCCTCCGCAGATCCCACAAGTCCCTTCTCGGGCAGCACTCTCCTCTCGTGCTCTGCAGGGAGTCAGCAGACTGCGGTGCCCTCCACCCAAGGTAGCCGCAGCGGGAGAGATCCCGGTGGGAGCCGGGCAGTGCTAGGGCCCACCTTCACCTGTGTCCTGTCCCTCTGTTGCCTGATGTCACTGTCTGGAATACTGTCATTTCATAGATCTGTCTGTTTTTTTAGTAGTTTCAGACTCGGCCTGGTAAATCAGACAGGAAGTTGAATCTGGGCCGTGTGACTCTGTCTTGTCCAGAAGCAGAGGCCTCCAGTCATATTTTAATGAAGTTTTTAGAAGTTCAAACCATGTTTTGTACCCACTGGTAGGTACTTAGTATTTTGTTAACCTGCAGTTTTTACTGATGCAGGATAGAGGGTAGCAGAGATTTATCAGATGGGAGTTCTTATTTCCACTGTAATTCTCTGAGGACACACTGGATCATGGTGTAAAATGTATTCATTACCGTGGGTTATGGTCTGAAAGTTTGAGAAACACTGCTTACCACCGTGAATCAGGTGGTCAGACCCCACTGAGGTGAAAGTTCTTTTGTGGAAAAGCCCTTCAGGGCCTTCCTGCGGGGGAACCAACTTGTCCCGGTTTTCTAGGGATGTTCCCAGTTTAGCCCTGGGTCCCAGGACCCCCCTCAGCCCAGGGCAGATCAGGGCGGTCGCTCCCCCTCCTCTGCCCGGTTGGGGGCCCCTTGGCGGCCTGTGACTTACAAGCGTTTTTGTGCCAAGTGTCCACGTGTAAGTGGTTTTGTGGAATGCTCTAGGGGCCCTGCTGGAGGAGCAACACCCATCTCCAGGCAGGGCTGGCTACCCAGCCTGGTTAAGCCCTCCTTGTCTGAAACGTAGAGCCTCAGCCTAGCCTGAGGCCTGGGTACCAGTCCTGGGCCCGGTGAGGTTGCAGAGCTGATGGAGGGAAGGGCCGAGATGTGGTTCACCGCCTCCGGGTAGCGTGGCCTTTGGCAGCCACCTTTCTCCATGCCCAGGTTCCTAATCTATGACGTAGTGCCACACAGGTCCCGCCTCCTGGTATGTGGGACAGTAAGACGAGGTGGTGACTGGGGACTCCGTGGAGGCACGAAGGGAGCAGGGCTGTGGCTTCCGACACGGTCTTTGTCGGGTGTGTCTATTGCTGGAGGGGCTTCCCCTGACCGGGTATTGGTTCAATCTGGAAACGTCCCCACACTCAGGCCTAGCACAGGAGGGACCTCGTGGGACTGAGAATCACGCAGAGGCTGGGGCTCCTGGACGACGGCCCCGTGCCTGGGACAGGGTCAGCTCCCTGATCTGCAGGGCTAGGGGCCGAGACAGGGGTGACGGTGTAGCGGGCTAGAGCACGGACGCTTTGCACCTGCATTTGGGACGCAGCGTGAGCCCTGGGCCGTCTCCCGGCGTAACCTCTGGGACACTTGCGGATTTCAGAGGTGTGTCCATCTGGGCCGGTGCGGCTGCACGTGGAGCCCATTGGTCCAGGCCTGCGCTGACCGCAGGGCTCCGGCGACGCCGGGACTCGCTGGCTTTCCCGCAGGTAACATGTCCTCTGGCAGTGGCGGGGATGGCACAGCTGCTCCGGGCTCGTGCTGTCCCCGCCCCCAGAGGACTCCACGCGTGTGTCTGCAGGGCCCCTGCTGGAATTCCAGGGATGAGTCCGGTCAGCCTGGCGTGGGCGGCGCGCACACCCGGGAGCGGGGGCCCTTCTCCCCCACAATGTCCTGCGCAGTCTGCTCGGCAGCCCTGCCGGCAGGGCAGCGCCCTCTCCAAAAAGGGAAAGTTGCTGGGCAGACAAAATGCAACAGATGCTCGTTATCTAGAAGAACTTTCGTGCTGGAGGTGTAGATGAATGTACCACGACAGGAAAGTTTACATTTTTAGAATTTCTAGATCAGTAGCTTTTTTTCAGAACATTTTTTCCCTTCTGGCTGATAAAATGTTTGTTTGAAAACTATGTAAGTTGGCTTAGACTATATTCTAAAGATCTGAAACCCTGACTCGATTTGCAGGGTTTGGTCTCCTTTTGCTGCAGCGACCTTCAGATGGGGTCACAGTTCATGGGGCCCCTCCTCCTCCGGTGCCAGACACGACCTCTGGTGCCAGGAGATGTGGGACTCGGGGGTCAGGGCAGATCCCTGCTCATCACCCCACAAAGCTCCAGGCGGACTTTTAACTTTATCATTGTGACAAAGATAGGGCTTTTGCAAAGCCTGATAGAAAATGTCTTTTTTGTATCTACGGGCCTCCTGGGTAAATTTTGTTTTAGGTCTGAACACACTTGAAGCAGATTTTAAGTTGAGGCAAAATAACGATGAACGGATTTTTCTGGGTCCTCGTCAGCCTGGCTTCCGGGAGGGTCAGTGGTGTCTTCCCTCTGGTTAGAGGCAGCCCGGCGGGGAGGGCCTGGGCCTCGGCAGGAGGGGGCCGCGGGACACTGGGCGGTGGGCCCGGGAGCCGTGGCGGCGGTGGCAGGCGTGCAGCGGCCGAGAGCAGGGCTGGGCGCTGGCAGCCCAAAGGATCCAGCAGAGCCGGTGGATAGTAGCCTCGTCTATCACCGCGGAGTCGACAGCACCGAAGGTACCCCGGGACCCTGTCCCGCTGCGTGTGGGGATTTCTCCTCACCTTCGGTCTCCCACTCTGTTTTTGTGGTTCCCAATACCTCAGTGTGATACTGACCATCTGTTCAGTTGCCATTTGCCGAAACATCGAAGTTCTCGGGACTTTTCAGTGTGCTGGGAAATGGGACTTGAGGGTGGTGGCAGCCTAGAATGGGGGAGATGCATGGTTGCCAGACCTCTGCTTCCTGCCCCGGGTCCCGGACGCACCCCCGGATCCACGGCTGCCCGAGAGCCCGCCTGTGCGGGATGCAGTCTCCGCGCGGTCCGTGGGCTGTCACGGGTGTCTGGGGACACGCTGTTTACAGTGGCTACCTGTGGAAGGGGGAGGGGATGGTCCCTTTTTACTGTATTGTTGCATCTCTGCACCTGTTCTGTCTTTTACAACGAGCATGTGTTACTGATATAACAAGTCCACAAACACTGGACGTCGGCAAGCCCCTCTGAGGGGGAGGCCCTGTTGCAAAGAGGGGGGCTTTTATAGCAGCTCGGAAGGGAAGCTCTGAGCAGGTAACAGAGGACAGGCTGGCGGTGAGCCTGGGCCCCTCCGCTGGCACCAGGCTTTGCACGTGGACGAAGCACCTTCCCCGGAGCCTCTCCTGGCATCGGGGAGGCCGAGCATGTGCGGTACGGCGTGAGCAGATGTCTGGGGCCAGACAGGCCTAGTCTCAAAGGTGATTAGGGCTGCTTGTTTGCTGGGCTGAATTATTGGATGACTTCTATCTGTAACAGCCATCAGGATCTTTGAAAAGTCATATAACTTAGTTTATTCGTATAGAAAACTATGTCGATGACCGTCTCGTCTGGCAGACTGTCTCTGAAGGCTGAGACGGCTCATTTAATTCCACACAAGGAGTTAGGAGAAGATTCAGGTTTCTCTGGGGAAAGCAGTGTGTGAGCACACAGCCAGGCGCATCAGGGGGCCCGGGGGGGCTGGAGGTGGGTGGTCACCTCCGAGGCTCTCCAGGGAGAGCAGGGCTTCTGCTGTGCCCCGGCCTGGGCCGCTGAGACAGGGGCGGGCGCCCGGTGGGCTACCAGCTGTGTCATTTGTGGCTCAGCTGACGAAGGACGAAAGTCATGATGCTGAGGCAGCTGTGAAGTCCCTGAGGCTCGTCCTCTTTGGTGACGGGGACACACGTGTCAGGGACCAGGAAGATGGGCCTGGGCCTCCTTCATGCGTCACCCCAGCTGCTCTTCTCGTGGGGCTCCAGGCCGGTCCTCTGCGGACCAGGATTTGGCACGTCCCTGCAGGGCAGCGGTGAGAGTGGCGCGCCAGCATCTGGGTCTGATCTGCCTTCCGAGGCTGGTCTCACACAGCGGGATGGGGAAGGCGGTCTGAGGACGGCAGAGTAGGGCACAGCCTCAGGTTTGAACCCACCCACCCGCCGACAGAAACTGAATCTGAGATTGTGAACTCCGGTGAAATGTAGAAGTGCTGGTCTGAGTCCTGACCTTTAAACGAACTGAAGAGCTTTGCTTTAGTTAATGCAGAAAAACCTGGTTTGGCATGAGCTTGACGAGGTCTAGAAATATTCCTCTGGGGGGGATCCAAAGCGTTTACAGCAGCTGCAGGAGCGTGGAGCTGACCCGCTATTGTAACACACGCACAGTCACTTTCTAACCTTCAGGGACAGGCCAGGCGAGAGGTGGCGGTCACAGTGCCCTCGGGAGACCTGTTAGGCCGTCCCAGCACCGCCGAGACTGCAACACATGACCTTGGGGTACATTTCCTGAGGCCCGCAGAGCCAGGTGGACTGTCTTCCCCAGGCTCCTGCCCAGAGCTGCCTTAAGTGATGGTCTGTCCTTCTGTCTGTGGGTGTGACAAAGTGTAGTTTTTAAAATTTCAAAACCTGACTGTCGTGCAGATATAGAACGAACAAGTGTCAAATATTTATTAGGTGATTAACAAGGGAACCAGAAAGTTAAGTTGGTTCAAAGAGCATCTTAAGGATCTGGATGTCCACAGCCATTGAGGGATGTGTGCGCAGGGCTGCTGGGGTGAGTGCAAAACGGGTGAGTGTCCTTCAAGGTCACTAGTATATGTAATTGCATACTGTCTACAGAACACGTCATTAAAATGTACATACAGATTCTGAAGTTACCCTTTCTGGTGGGAGGAGACTGTGTGCCCCTTCGCCCAGAAAGATCTGAGTTCACATATGACCCTGGAGCCCGACCCCGTAATCCACAGGAGGCTGGGCTCAGGTGGAGAGGCCGGCCTGGTGCGCTGGGAAAGGGGACAGAGGTCGGGATGTTCTGGGGTGAGGATGAGCTAATGATGTCCAGGGGTTTAACTTAGGCTCAGCACACGTGTGGCTCGCCAAGTGTGACACAGGCAGCCCTGGGAGCAGCTGCGATTTGGGGGCAGGGTGGCAGCGGCTGGGTGCAGGCGAGGGGCTGCTGCCCTCCAGGCCCCGGCCGAGCCCAGCTCCCCTCCCGCCGCCCAGAAAGCTCACCACGAGCGGCTGACACCCCTGCTTCCTGCCCATTTGTCGAGGACCACGGCAACGCGGAGGGATTTTACGGGCTGCAGAACTCTGCCTGTAAATCGAGTGCGTCTTTGTAAAATGGGGGAGCTCCAAGCTCTGTACGTTGCTCTAATTTTTTATGAAACTCAGGCCAAAGACGTAGTCTAGTTGTTACTGTCACTGCCATTCACACGTAAGAACCCAGTCAATGCATTTCTGTGTCAGAAAAAAATTTGTTTTGCAGAGGAAAATCTTTGAGGACTTAACTGAGCCCCAGGCATCGTGTACGTGCTGGAAACCCGAGATCCGTGGGTGTCCGAGGACTGCGGTGTCGCTGACGGAGGTGGTGGGACACAGCTACGTCTTAAGAGTCGATTGCATTTTGAGCACTTTCATTACATTATTTTGCTTTTATTCCCATTTTACAGACGAGGGGCGTGAGGCTCAGAGAGGGTAAGCATCTTGCCTGGTGTCAGAGGCAGAAGCACTTGAACTGAGTTTGAATCCAGTTCTGCGGAGTTCAGTGTGTCTACGGTCTTTCAGGGCTTCCAGCCCTTCCTGCCATCCATGGAAGGTGGGGATGCTGCTGTCATCTTTCACATTAAGAGACATCTCCACGTCGCCGCTGGGAAACGCGTCCCATCTGACTGATCCAGGTCATCCCATCAGTGTTAACTTCATGCATTCTCTGTGTGTCACACCTTTAGGGAAAGAATCATGCATTGAGGTGAAATCCACAAGAACTTAGGCGTTTCAGTGTGGCGTGTAGTGGATTCACAGTGTTGCACCACCACCCCCCCCGCCCCCCGTGGAGTTCTAGGACATCCCATCACTACAGGGAAACCCTCCCCCAGCCCCTGGCAGCCACAACCTTCTCTCCGTCCCCATGGATGGGCCCCTCTGGAGGTTCCACGTAGCGCGCGCGTGCGACCTGTGTCTTGTGTGACGGGCCTCTTAACACTCAGCTGGCGTTTCCAAGGTTCATCCCGCTTCGGCGCACGCTGGAGCGTCGATGGTTTCTTTGGCTGGAGAATGTTCCATTGTGTGGATGGACCACATTTTGTTTGTCTCTTCATCAGTTGAGAGATTTTTGGGTTGTTTCCACTTTTTGGCTGCTGTGAACACTGGTGTGTGTTCACTGTATTTTCTTGATTTCCACACGTGTCCCCATACGTGTGGCTTTGTCTTTTTTCAGTTAATGGTTATTTTTTTTTCAGAAGTGCATTTTGAAAATATTATCAATGCCTTTATTTCCATTCCATTAAATCCAATAAAGTTAAATTATAATAACTATTCTTTTTGGTATAAATAAAATATTTAAACTTAAAATAACATTGTGAGTTTTAATGTGCCTACTTTTCAATTTTTCAACATCTTTCTCAAATACTTTTAATGTTCCAGAAAAACGATTAAAAACACCCATAAGCACGTGTACCCAGAGGCGTGCGTTCTTCCTTTTGTCTCAGGCCCCTGTGTGCCGCGGCTGGCGCTGGGCACTGCCTGGTGCTAGGGGCACCGGGGGGGTTTGGAGGAAGTAAAAAGTCATCGTCACCATCGTAATTGATAATAATCGGTGTCTGCTAAGGACGCCGGTGTTTTCTCAATTCTGATTGAAGCACCTGCAGGAAGCTTCACTGCTCGAATGCGGTGCCCGCTGGGCCAGCGGCTTCAAGCTGACGCCGCGACGATGCCCGGTTTCTGCGTCCTTCGTCTCCTCCCTCCTCGGGGCACGTGCTCCACCCATGCCTTCCAGCCACGTGGCCAAGTTTTCAGCACGACCCCAGGCCTCACACACCTTCGAACCCCGGGAAGTGGCGGGGCAGCGGGAGCTGAGGGCCCAGGTCCCTGTCCCCTGCCGGCCTCTGTGCATGTTGGCCTCCCCACTGCAGCTCAGCCTGAACGCCAGACCACACGGTGACATCGAGGTCCATGCTCTCTGGCGGTGGGGACCTCAGCAGCTCCCAGGCTGCCCACGAGGGCACGTGGCCTCCGTCCCCGTCAACAGCCCTGGCCCACGTCCAGCCACGTCTCAGGCGATCACGGCCCCTCCGGTCTCCTAGGCCCTGCGCCTCTCACCAGCCTCACCCCTGGGCCGACCTCACAGCTCAGGGGCTCTGTTTGGGGAGCTGCTGCTGGTGTTTATCTGAGGTCATGCCCGCCGTCTGGGGCTGCAGAAGTCAGGGTACCTCTACCTCACCTAAGTCTCTACTTGACGCTTCCGGTGTCTGTTTCTGAGATTTGGACCAAAGGCAACAGAGCGAGTGGATAAAGGGACCGTTTGACCTTTACTGACACTTCGGGGACTTGGGAGAGGAAACGCTGCAATGGTGTTTAGAGCCAGGAAAATGGCTGCAAAGTCCCTCAGCCTGTCTGGCACGTGGCTGCTTCTCCTGACGGTGATGGAGCCCCCGGACCGTCACAGGCCGCCAGTGCAGCCTCCGACGTTTCGAGGTCGCCCTGGGCTCCCCTAACCTTTCCAAAACGAGACCAGGCTCCTGGGCCTGGAATGCGGCAAAGGAAACGGTTTTGTCCAGCCCAGCTTATCTGATTTCCCAGCTTGTAGCTCTGTCTTATCAAAACAGGCTGCTTCCTGTGTTACACAAGGCGGGGAGGCAGTGAGCGTGGCGGCTGCCAGCTTTAGCAAAAGCCCGGTGTCGGTAGAGGTGACCCTCTGTCCCTGGCGTGGCCCGGGGTTTGGGTTGTGAAGACTCCACACGAGGGACACAGGTGAGCCAGGCGAATGGAGGCCTTCCACCTGCCGGCCTTTCCCCTCCGAGTTGTTTGGGGTACGCCGTGCCCCTTTGCCTGCCCCTAAACTCCCCAGCGGGAAGGCCGTCCTGGAGAGGAAAGCGAAGGAAGGTGACGGCAAGGCTGGGACAGTCGTAGAGAAGATCCCCGACACGTGTGTCCCTGAGGCCCGAGGGGTCGACAGCAGATCATTGCAAGTGAGATGCCCCGTGGGTCCCCTTGTTCTCCACTTGGTGGAGGGTGTGCACCCAGCCCAGCCTCTTGGCTCAGGGGTCAGAGAGGGCCCTGCGGGGGAAGGTAAGGCACGGGGCAGTTCACGCTCATCGTGGAAGTTTCTCATGCTCGTCAGGGACCGTGCAAACCAGCCCCCGGCCCGTCACCACCGCAAGGATGCAGCCCGCAGCTGGCCTTGTTTTGTCTACACCCCACCCATTTCCTCATGGGGCTATTTTAAGCCAGTCCCAGACGTCATATTACTTTATCCATAAATTTTTCAGAAAGTATTTCTAAAAGTTAGATAAGAACTAAAAAAATCCTCATGAAACCACAATTCCATGTTTACAACGAAAATAATTGACAGTGATTCCTTAAAGTCATCAGATATCGGTGTTCAGGTTTCCCTGGTGGCTTCTCCCTGTTTTTTGTCATGATCTGGTCTCCAGGCCAGGCTCTGGACTGGGCACACAAGACATAGGTGGCACAATCCTGCCACGTGGGGCTGGAGTACAGGCGCCCAAGGGCAGCCCCAAACCGCCAGGAACTTGTTCACCCTCCAAGTGAGTGCCCGGAGGGGTCTGTGCACCCAGGAGTTGAGGTGGGGAGTGGAGAGGGTGCAGAGGCCAGGGGGAGAGGTGGGCTGAGACCCACACGGGGGTGGTGACCGCTCTGCCGGAATTCCGACTAGATTGAGCCACAGGCGTGTGAAGCGCTCTGATGGGAGCTGGCCGCCCAGAAGCCCTCCTTCCCCGGGGTCTGCGTGAGCACCAACACACCCCTCCCCCACAGCGCCGGCCCCCTCGGCCCAACCTGCTCGAGCGAGCGTCTGAAAGTGTGCGCCCGGCTGTGACCTCCACTCCGGGCGTCGAGTCCCCCGCCCGCCACCCCCAGCCCCGGCCCGGCACGCAGTCCTCGTCCAGGATGGACTAGCCTTTCCAGGGTGGGGTACTCTCTGCGGCTCTGGAGGTCAGAGTCTACCGTAGGTAAAGGTGTCCCAGGCGCATCCGTCCGGGCTCCTTCCCCGCCTGCAGCCCCCCCTCCTCCCGGGGTCTCTCTGACTCGGACCCTCCCGCTTCCCTCCTTCCCTTATCACCCATCTCAACATCCCACTTCTTCTCATCCGCAGAGTCCCCGCTGCCACCAGGGGGCACATTCCCGGATCCTGGGGGGTCAGTGTGAGGGCCCCTGGAGACGCGATCCCTCAAGCACACGAACCCTGTACAGCTCTGCACCACGTGAGCAGAGACATGTCCCCAAGGTGCCCGCGGGTTCAGGGCCCTCCCAGGCCTCCCTCCCGTCAGACGGCTTGGCTGGAATTCTGTGCCAGATGGGCGTCCAGATAGATCGCTGCGTCACCAACCGTAGATAAGATCCAGGGTGATGAACCCTGCAAGTCCCTGTGAGAAGCGGCTTTTCAGACACAGACATGTGGGCGCTGGGGCTGCCTCGGCGTCTGTGGTCTGTCTCTCCAGAAACGGCGCTTTGCTTCAGTTCCTCAGGTCTGGGCCGGGGGAAGCTGCCCAGGGTGGGGGAACATTGGGGCTCAGGGTCACAGCGCGGCTGCCATCACCGCTCCCTGAGGGTGGGGAACACGTGTGAGAGAGTCTCGCTGTCAGCTGTGGACCGCGCTGCCCCTCCCCTTCCCCCCACTTCTCACATTCGTTCGTTGATTTTTTTTAACATCTTCAGTGGAGTATAATTGCTTTACAATGGTGTCTTAGTTTCTGCTTCATAACAAAGTGAATCAGTTATACATATACATATATTCCCCTATCTCTTCCTTCTCGCATCTCCCTCCCTCCCACCCTCCCTATCCCACCCCTCTAGGTGGTCACAAAGCACTGAGCTGATCTCCCTGTGCTATGCGGCCGCTTCCCACTAGCTATCTACCTTACGTTTGGTAGTGTATATATGTCCATGCCATCTCTCACTTAGTCACAGCTTACCCTTACCCCTCCCCGTATCCTCAAGTCCATTCTCTAGTAGGTCTGTGTCTTTATTTCCGTCTTACCCCTAGGTTCTTCATGACCTTTTTTTTCTTTTTTCTTAGATTCCATATATATGTGTTAGCATATGGTATTTGGTTTTCTCTTTCTGATTTACTTCATTCTGTATGACAGACTCTAGGTCCATCCACCTCACTACAAATATCTCAATTCCGTTTCTTTTTATGGCTGAGTAATATTCCATTGTATATATGTGCCACATCTTCTTTATCCATTCATCCAATGATGGACACTTAGGTTGCTTCCATGTCCTGGCTATTGTAAATAGAGCTGCAGTGAACATTTTGGTACATGACTCTTTTTGAATTATGTTTTTTTCAGGGTATATGCCCAGTAGTGGGATTGCTGGGTCATACGGTAGTTCTATTTGTAGTTTTTTAAGGAACCTCCATACTGTTCTCCATAGTGGCTGTAGCAATTTACATTCCCACAAACAGTGCAAGAGGTTCCCTTTTCTCCGCACCCTCTCCAGCATTTATTGTTTCTAAATTTTTTGATGATGGCCATTCTGACTGGTGTGAGGTGATATCTCATTGTAGTTTTGATTTGCATTTCTCTAATGATTAATGATGTTGAGCATTCTTTCGTGTGTTTGTTGGCAGTCTGTATATCTTCTTTGGAGGAATGTCTAATTAGGTCTTCCGCCCATTTTTGGATTGGGTTGTTTGTTTTTTTGTTATTGAGCTGCATGAGCTGCTTGTAAATCTTGGAGATTAATCCTTTGTCAGTTGCTTCATTTGCAAATATTTTCTCCGATTCTGAGGGTTGTCTTTTGGTCTTGTTTATGGTTTCCTTTGCTGTGCAAAAGCTTTGAAGTTTCATTAGTTCCCATTTGTTTATTTTTGTTTTTATTTCCATTTCTCTAGGAGGTGGGTCAAAAAGGATCTTGCTGTGATTTATGTCATAGAGTGTTCTGCGTATGTTTTCCTCTAAGAGTTTGATAGTGTCTGGCCTTACACTTAGGTCTTTAATCCATTTTGAGTTTATTTTTGTGTATGGTGTTAGGGAGTGTTCTAATCTCATTCTTTTACATGTACCTGTCCAGTTTTCCCAGCACCACTTATTGAAGAGGCTGTCTTTTCTCCACTGTATGTTCTTGCCTCCTTTATCAAAGATAAGGTGACCATATGTGCATGGGTTTATCTCTGGGCTTTCTATCCTGTTCTATTGATCTATATTTCTGTTTTTGTGCCAGTACCATACTTTCTTGATTACTGTAGCTTTGTAGTATAGTCTGAAGTCTGGGAGCCTGATTCCTCCAGCTCCATTTTTCATCCTCAAGATTGCTTTGGCTATTCGGGGTCTTTTGTGTTTCCATACAAATTGTGAAATTTTTTGTTCTAGTTCTGTGAAAAATGCCAGTGGTAGTTTTATAGGGATTGCATTGAATCTGTAGATTGCTTTGGGTAGTAGAGTCATTTTCACAATATTGATTCTTCCAATCCAAGAACATGGTATATCTCTCCATCTATTTGTATCATCTTTAATTTCTTTCATCAGTGTCTTATAATTTTCTGCATACAGGTATTTTGTCTCCTTAGGTAGGTTTATTCCTAAATATTTTATCCTTTTTGTTGCAGTGGTAAATGGGAGTGTTTTCTTGATTTCACTTTCAGATTTTTCATCATTAGTGTATAGGAATGCCAGAGATTTCTGTGCATTAATCTTGTATCCTGCTACTTTACGAAATTCATTGATTAGCTCTAGTAGTTTTCTGGTAGCATCTTTAGGATTCTCTATGTAGAGTATCATGTATCTGCAAACAGTGACAGCTTTACTTCTTTTCCAATTTGGATTCCTTTTATTTCTTTTTCTTCTCTGATTGCTATGGCTAAAACTTCCAAAACTATGTTGAATAATAGTGGTGAGAGTGGGCAACCTTGTCTTGTTCCTTATTTTAGTGGAAGTAGTTTCAGTTTTTCACCATTGAGGATGACGTTGGCTGTGGGGTTGTCATATATGGCCTTTATTATGTTGAGGAAAGTTCCCTCTATGCCTACTTTCTGCAGGGTTTTTATCATAAATGGGTGTTGAATTTTGTCGAAAGCTTTCTCTGCATCTATTGAGATGATCATATGGTTTTTCTCCTTCAATTTGTTTATATGGTGTAACAGGTTGATTGATTTGCATATATTGAAGAATTCTTGCATTCCTGGAATAAACCCCACTTGATCATGGTGTATGATCCTTTTAATGTGCTGTTGGATTCTGTCTGCTAGTATTTTGTTGAGGATTTTTGCATCTATGTTCATCAGTGATATTGGCCTGTAGTTTTCTTTCTTTGTGACATCTTTGTCTGGTTTTGGTATCAGGGTGATGGTGGCCTCGTAGAATGAGTTTGGGAGTGTTCCTCCCTCTGCTATATTTTGGAAGAGTCTGAGAAGGATAGGTGTTAGCTCTTCTCTAAATGTTTGATAGAATTCGCCTGTGAAGCCATCTGGTCCTGGGCTTTTGTTTGTTGGAAGATTTTTTTTTTTTTTTTGCGTTACGCGGGCGTCTCACTGTTGTGGCCTCTCCCATTGCGGAGCACGGGCTCCGGACGCACAGGCTCAGCGGCCATGGCTCACGGGCCCAGCCGCTCCGCGGCACGTGGGATCCTCCCGGACCGGGGCACGAACCCGTGTCCCCTGCATCGGCAGGCGGACTCTCAACCACTGCACCACCAGGGAAGCCCTGTTGGAAGATTTTTAATCACAGTTTCAACTTCAGTGCTTGTGACTGATCTGTTCATATTTTCTATTTCTTCCTGGTTCAGTCTCGGCATGTTGTGCATTTCTAAGAATTTGTCCATTTCTTCCAGGTTGTCCATTTTATTGGCATAGAGTTGCTTGTAGTAATCTCTCATGATCCTTTGTATTTCTGCAGTATCAGTTGTTACTTCTCCTTTTCCATTTCTAACTCTATTGATTTGAGTCTTCTCCCTTTTCTTCTTGATGAGTCTGGCTAATGGTTTATCAATTTTGTTTATCTTCTCAAAGAACCAGCTTTTAGTTTTATTGATCTTTGCTATCGTTTCCTTCATTTCTTTTTCATTTATTTCTGATCTGATCTTTATGATTTCTTTCCCTCTGCTAACTTTAGGGTTTTTTTGTTCTTCTTTCTCTAATTGCTTTAGGTGCAAGGTTAGGTTGTTTATTTGAGATGTTTCCTGTTTCTTAAGGTAGGATTGTATTGCTATAAACTTCCCTCTTAAAACTGCTTTTGCTGCATCCCATAGGTTTTGGGTCGTCGTGTCTCCATTGTCATTTGTTTCTAGGTATTTTTTGATTTCCTCTGATTTCTTCAGTGATCACTTCGTTATTAAGTAGTGTATTGTTTAGCCTCCATGTGTTTGTATTTTTTACAGATCTTTTCCTGTAATTGATGTCTAGTCTCATTGCATTGTGGTCGGAAAAGATACTTGATACAATTTCAATTTTCTTAAATTTACCAAAGCTTGATTTGTGATGCAAGATATGATCTATCCTGGAGAATGTTCCATGAGCACTTGAGAAAAATGTGTATTCTGTTGTTTTTGGATGGAATGTCCTATAAATATCAATTAAGTCCATCTTGTTTAATGTATCATTTAAAGCTTGTGTTTCCCTATTTATTTTAATTTTGGATGATCTGTCCATTGGTGAAAGTGGGATGTTAAACTCCCCTACCATGAATGTGTTACTGTCGATTTCCCCTTTTATGGCTGTCAGTATTTGCCTTATGTATTGAGGTGCTCCTATGTTGGGTGCATAAAAAATTACAATTTTTATGTCTTCTTCTTGGATCCATCCCTTGATCATTATGTAGTGTCCTTCTTTGTCTCTTCTAATAGTCTTTATTTTAAAGTCTATTTTATCTGATATGAGAATTGCTACTCCAGCTTTCTTTTGATTTCCATTTGCATGGAATGTATTTTTCCATCCCCTCACTTTCAGTCTGTATGTGTCTCTAGGTCTGAATTGGGTGTCTTGTAGACAGCATATATAGGGGTCTTGTTTTTGTATCCATTCAGCCAATCTGTGCCTTTTGGTGGGAGCATTTAATCCATTTACATTTAAGGTAATTATCAATATGTATGTTCCTATTCCCATTTTCTTAATTGTTTTGGGTTTGTTATTGTAAGTCTTTTCCTTCTCTTGTGTTTCTTGCCTAGAGAAGTTCCTTTAGCATTTATTGTAAAGCTGGTTTGGTGATGCTGAACTCTCTCAGCTTTTGCTTGTCTATAAAGGTCTTAATTTCTCCATCAAATCTGAATGAGATCCTTGCTGGGTAGAGTAATCTTGGTTGTAGGTTTTTCTCCTTCATCACTTTAAATATGTCCTGCCAGTCCCTTCTGGCTTGCAGAGTTTCTGCTGAAAGATCAGCTGTTAACCTTATGGGGATTCCCTTGTGTGTTATTTTTCCCTTGCTGCTTTTAATATGTTTTCTTTGTATTTAATTTTTGATAGTTTGATTAATATGTGTCTTGGCGTGTTTCTCCTTCGATTTATCCTGTGTGGGACTCTCTGTGTTTCCTGGACTTGATTAACTATTTCCTTTCCTATATTAGGGAAGTTTTCAACTATAATCTCTTCAAATATTTTCTCAGTCCCTTTCTTTTTCTCTTCTTCTTCTTCTGGGACCCCCTATAATTCGAATGTTGGTGTGTTTAATGTTGTCTCAGCGGTCTCTGAGACTGTCCTCAGTTCTTTTCATTCTTTTTTCTTTATTCTGCTCTGCAGTAGTTATTTCCACTATTTTATCTTTCAGGCCACTTATCCGTTCTTCTGCCTCAGTTATTCTGTTATTGATCCCTTCTAGAGTATTTTTAATTTCATTTATTGTGTTGTTCATTGTTGCTTGTTTCCTCTTTAGTTCTTCTAGGTCCTTGGTAAATGTTTCTTGCATTTTCTCTATTCTATTTCCAAGATTTTGGATATCTTTACTATCATTATTCTGAGTTATTTTTCAGGTAGACTGTCTATTTCCTCTTCATTTGTTAGGTCTGGTGGGTTTTTACCTTGCTCCTTCATCTACTGTGTGTTTTTCTGTCTTCTCATTTTGCTTATCTTACTGTGTGTGGGGTCTCCTTTTTGCAGGCTGCGGGTTCGTAGTTCCCGTTGTTTTTGGTGTCTGTCCCCAGTGGCTAAGGTTGGTTCAGTGGGTTGTGTAGGCTTCCTGGTGGAGGGGACTAGTGCCTGTGTTCTGGTGGATGAGGCTGGATTTTTTCTTTCTGGTGGGCAGGTCCACGTCTGGTGGTGTGTTTTGGGGTGTCTGTGGCCTTATTATGATTTTAGGCAGCCTCTGTGCTAACGGATGGGGTTGTGTTCCTGTCTCGCTAGTTGTTTGGTGTAGAGTGTCCAGCACTGTAACTTGCTGGTCGTTGAGTGAAGCTGGGTCTTGGTGTTGAGATGGAGATCTCTGGCAGATTTTCACTGTTTGATATTACGTGGAGCTGGGAGGTCTCTCGTGGTCCAGTGTCCTGAAGTTGGCTCTCCCACCTCAGAGGCACAGCACTGACTCCTGGCTGCAGCACCAAGAGCCTTTCATCCACATGGCTCAGAATAAAAGGGAGAAAAAGTAGAAAGAAAGAAAGAGGATAAAATAAAATAAAGATAAAATAAAATAAAGTTATTAAAATAAAAAATAATTATTAAGAAAAACTTTTTTTAAAAAGAAAAACAAACAAAAATACGGACGGACAGAACCCTAGGACAAATGGTGGAAGCAAAGCTATACAGACAAAATCTCACACAGAAGCATACACATACACACTCTCCAAAAGAGGAAAAGGGGAAAAAAAATCATAAATCTTGCTCTCAAAGTCCACCTCCTTAATTTGGGATGATTGGTTGTCTATTCATGTAGTACACAGATGCAGGGAACATCAAGTTGATCGTGGAGCTTTAATCTGCTGCTCCTGAGGCTGCTGGGAGAGATTTCCCTTTCTCTTCTTTGTTCTCACAGCTCCCGGGTTCGGCTTTGGATGTGGCCCCGCCTCTGCGTGTAGGTCCCTGTTGGGCGTCTGTTCTTCGCTCAGACAGGACGGGGTTAAAGGAGCCGCTGATTCGGGGAGGGAGGGGCGCGGAGTGCGGGGCGGGCCTGCGGCGGCAGAGGCCAGCGAGACGTTGCGCCGCCGTGACGTTGCACCAGCCTGAGGCGCGCCGTGCGTTCTCCCGGGGGAGGTGACCCTGCATCCCGGGACCCTGGCAGTGGCGGGCCGCACAGGCTCCCCGGAAGGGAGGTGTGGTGAGTGACCTGTGCTCGCACACAGGCTTCCTGGTGGCGGCAGCAGCAGCCTTAGCGTCTCATGCCCGTGTCTGGGGTCCACGCTTTTAGCCGCGGCTCGCGCCCGTCTCTGGAGCTCCTTTAAGCAGCGCTCTCAATCCCCTCTCCTCGCGCACCAGGAAACAAAGAGGGAAGAAAAAGTCTCTTGGCTCTTCGGCAGCTCCAGACTTTTCCCCGGACTCCCTCCTGGCTAGCCGTGGCGCACTAACCCCCTGCAGGCTGTGTTCACTCCGCCAACCCCAGTCCTCTCCCTGCGCTCCGACCGAAGCCCGAGCCTCAGCTCCCAGCCCCGCCCACCCCGGCGGGTGAGCAGACCAGCCTCTCGGACTGGTGAGTGCTGGTCGGCACCGATCCTCTGTGCGGGAATCTCCCCGCTTTGCCCTCCGCACCCCTGTTGCTGCTCTGTCCTCCGCGGCTCCAAAGCTCCCCCCCTCCGACCCCCGCAGTCTCCGCCCGCGAAGGGGCTCCTAGTGTGTGGAAACCTCTCCTCCTTCACAGCTCCCTCCCGCTGGTGCTGGTCCCGTCCCTATTCTTTTGTCTCTGTTTATTCTTTTTCCTTTTGCCCTACCCAGGTACGTGGGGGGTTCTTGCCTCTTGGGAGGTCTGCGGTCTTCTGCCAGCCTTCAGTAGGTGTTCTGTAGGAGCTGTTCCACGTGTAGATGTATTTCTGATGTATTTGTGGGGAGGAAGGTGATCTCCGCGTCTTACTCCTCCGCCATCTTCTCCGACTCCCATTCATTGATTTGATGATTATTTACCAAGTGCACTTTATCCCCCAAGAACCGTGGAGATGAGGGGCACACAATAAATTAAAAATGTACACATAGCGCCTTTCTCAAAGAGCTCACCTTGTTTAATGGGGCAAATCTTAACCAATAAATTGTACAAATAAACGTGAAGGCACAGCTGGAATGCAGGCCCTGACTGTGGTGTGAGATCTGCACTCAGGGAGGTGTCCTTCCTCCCACTGGGGGGGGGGGGGGTGGCGGGGGGGTGGCGGAGAAGATCCTGGGGAAGGAGGGACTCCAACCTTCATAGGCGGGGGAGGGCGAGTGGGGGGAGGGCCTGTGCGCCGCCGCCGTGCGTGGGAACCGAGCCCCGGGGAGGCGCGTGGGCCCCGGGACGTGCTTCCTGCCCAGCGGCAGAGGGAGGCCCCTGGGTGCTGCGTGTGTGAGCGGGGAGTGGAGGGCCCCCCAGCAGGGTGGGGAGCGGGCCTCGGCTGCATGGGTGGGGGATGGACTTGGGGGCGGCACTGGCCACGGGCGGGGCCACACAGCTTCAAGGCCACCTGGGGGGTAAACCCTCGCGGTCGATGGGGTGGAGTCCGCGAGAAGCAGGAGGGACTCTGGCCTGAGCGAGGGGAGGCAGGTTTGGGGGAGGACCAGGGAGTTTCGGGTGTGCTCATTCTGATGGGCGTCCGGTGTTCATCGTGTTTGGGGAGGGTCCTTTAAGCCCTGGGGAGCCGTTGAGGGAGCCCTCTGGTCCGGGAATGTAGAGGTGGGGGTCACCACGTGCCTACCTCTGCTGAGCACTAGGGCACAAACAGAACCCACTCTTGAGCTCTGGACTCGGTGGGAGCTCAACATCATGGCCTGGATGTTTGTGACCCTCCCCCCCCCCCCAGTCATATGTTGAAGCCCTTCCCCTCCCTGAGTGAAGCGTCAGGAGGGGGCCTTTGGGAGGGGACTAGGATTATCTGAGGGCATGAGGGTGGGGCCCCCCAGGGTGGGATCAGTGCCCTCAGAGCGAGCTTGCTTCCCCCCCTGCTCTCTGCCGTGTATGGGCACCACGAGAGGGTCCCCATCGAGCCCAACCCTGCTGGCTCCCCGACCTCAGGCTTCCAGCCCCCAGGACGGTGAGAAACAAATGTCTTGTCTGTAAGCCACCAGTCTTGGTGTTCGGCTGCAGCAGCCCAGACAGACTAAGACAGGCCACAGGCATCTCCAAAGTGACTCACCCCAAACGAGGCCCCCAAGGTCCTGAGTCTGAGCCGCTTACACTGGTGAGCGGCAGACCCCCAGCCACGCCCGAGGACGCCCCTCTCATGTGGCTGAAGTAAAGGCAGCAGTGGACGACGGTCTCCTGGGCCTGAGGGCTTCAGCGGAGGACAAGGGGAGTGTCGGCAGGACACGCTTGCTGCCGGCCACTAACCAAAGGGCCAGGTTGGCACTCGGGGAGCTCTGCTCAACGAATCCTTTTACTTGTGGGGGAAAAGAAGACGGAGGAAGAGTGTTCACCGCGTTCTTCTGGCTCAATGGAGGCCATGTTCGTCTTCTGCCCCCCTCACTATCTGTCTTTTCAACAGCCAATTTTTATTTATTATTATTATTATGGATACAACTATTTTTACCTTTGAGTTGGTAATGTACTCACATGGTTCAGGGTTCAAAAACTAAGACAACATAAAACCTCCACTTTTGGTCCCGTCTGCTCTGTTAGCTTCCAACCACTTTTATTATCATCAAGAATCTTTCCAAATTCTTTTACGCAGACAGATGTGAATACATAAGTTTCCACCTCTGACGTTAAGTGCAGCTTACTGAACACATCTCTTCATAACAGCACCTAAGAGTTCTTCACTTTTGAAAGATTGATTTCTTTTTCAATCAATTTTTGAAAGAAAATTCAATTTCTTTCAACAGAGCTTTGTCGTTTTCCTCATATAGATGTTATACATCTATATATTTTGTTTATGTCTTTCTTTATATTTTGTTAGATTGTACCTACATATGTCTCCCTTTTATTGGTGCTAATGTAAGTAGTTTGGGTTTTTTAAAAATTAATTAATTAATTATTATTATTATTTTTTTGGCTGTATGCAGGCCTCTCACTGTTGTGGCCTCTCCCGTTGCGGAGCACAGGCTCCGGACGCGCAGGCTCAGCGGCCATGGCTCACGGGCCCAGCCGCTCCGCGGCATGTGGGATCCTCCCAGACCGGGGCACGAACCCGTGTCCCCTGCATCGGCAGACGGACTCTCAACCACTGCGCCACCAGGGAAACCCTGTTGTTGTTGTTTTTTAATCATGAATGTTTGTTGAATTTTGTCAATGCTTTCTATACATATGTTGAGATAATCATATGAATTAAGCTTTTATTCTGTAATCCTGTAAATGACAAAAAATGATTTTTAATTAATTTTTTAAAATTTTGAGATAATTGAAGATTCACACTCAGTTGTAAAAAGTAAAGCAGAGAGATTCCTGTACCCTTTACCCAGTTTCCCTCCAATGGTAAAACTATGGAGCAATGTTGCAGCTAGGATACAGAGATCAGCACAGCCAGAACACGGAACCTCCACCGTCACAAGGATCCCAGCCTTTCCCTGCTTTTAGTCACACTCTGGTACCTTCAAATAGTGGTTTTTTATACTGTGTTCAGAATTTATACTTGTTATCTTTGGAAAGACTGGTTCATGGGGAGCTATTGCCATGAAGGGGAGCCTGCTCTTTTCTTTATCTTTTGTATGTTATGGAAATTACTGATTTGTCAAGTGTACAGAAAACTTTCCTCAGTTTTTCTTTATTTATTATGTTTATTTCAAAAAAAAAAATCCATTTGCGCGGGAGAATGTTCTGTTCCTACGTACAATCCCAAACGCCAATCATTATTGTTGGGCTATACGGATATCATCTGACAAATAGAGTTTAAAAAGCATTATACCGTTAATTTTATCAGTCTTTTTCTCAGTCCTCAGGATTTTGCATCCAGAAAGGTGACCAGATTTTCCTTAGAGCAGCCTTTTCATTTCAAGATTGTAAAATTGTAAAAATATAAACAGAAAAATCTTGTTTTCATCTCTTGCTTTTCTTCCTTCCATCCTTCCTTCCTTCCTCCCTCCCTCTCTCTCTCCTTCTTCCTTTCTTTCTTCCTTCCTTCCTTTTTTCTTTCAAATTTAAATACTTGCTTCATCTGAAAGGTATTTTAATACATGGGATGAAGAATAAAGTCTAGGAATTTTCTTTTACTCAAATGGATAGTTGGTTGTCTTAATATCATTTATTGAATAATTTATCACTTAAATATTTTCATTTTGACTCTTCAGTGTTAACCGTTATTTGTAAGTGTTGCTATACTTATTTCATAGATGCGGTATCTGAGATCAAGTTAAGTAAGTTATTCAAGGTTGCAGGGCTAAACTTTGTAAAGCCAGAGTCCAATCAGGTTTGCAGGCTCCAGGGCTCATCCTCTTCCCCGTTTCCGGCTAAAAACCCCCGTCTGATGTCAGAGCTCCGAGGGTCCTCGGGAACCATGTCTCCCAGGTGACTGTGGTTTAGAGGAGCTGCCGGCAGCACAGAGTCTTTGGTTTTGGGTCTCGAGCTGCCTTGTAGGAGGCATTGCTCTTATAGGAGTGTCCTCGCGGCACCAAGACAGCTCAGCTCCCTTGGGTGATCTAAGGCAGCTCAACCTACACCAAAGTTGCTTCAGGCCACGCTGACGAGCATCTGTTGTTAATTTTGGAATCATGTGTTCCTATTTGGGAAAAGTTGGAGGAAGTAGGAAGGTTTCTGCTTCAGAGAGGGGAGAGATGGAGTTCCTTCCCTTTATCCCGCACTTTTGTGGTGGGAAAAGTATGCTTTGCTGAGAGGTGAGAAGGAGTGAAAGCAGCCCATTTGGCAGGTGGACCGGGAGGGATTCCTCCCGCCTGAGCCCGGAGGGAAGCCTGCTCCGCACGCCGCCCGTCACGTCCACAGAGCGGCCAGCAGGGAGGTGTGATGTCACATCCATGTCTACGGGCAGCTGACCGACTGTGGTTCCTGACCCGTGCACAGAGCATGTAGTTAACTGGGAGGTGCAGGACCCACTGCCCGCCGCACGGGGAGCAGTCAGCCCCCAGCCCCCTCACAGGTCCCGACACGGTTGAGGCGGGAATGGCCGGGCTGTGATGCGGAATCCATTGCTGTCCACTCAGCGAAGGACCGCAAAGATGACACTAGTGGGTCTTTGCAGTGCGGGGGATGAGCCTGTCGGTTCAGTGGAGCTCGGGGTTCCGGGCTGCTGGGGCCTGGCTGCTGGGACAAAGCCAAACGGGGTCCCAGCAGGACACAAACACCCCACCCCAGTGTGCCCTGCGGGGTCCTCGCCACCGAGAGATTGTCTTCAAACAAGCAAACAACAACACTTGAAGGGTCAGAGATTTATTTGCCTGGAAAAGTTATTTTTGAAGTTGTCAGACATTTCAATTATTAAAAGCCGGGGCTAAGTAGACCTCAGAGGCGGAGGAAAGCTGTGTGGAGGGAAATCGCCCGAAGAACAAGGCTGACGATACAGAGCTTTAAGCAGAAGCTAGTTTTGGATGAGAGAAGCCAACACCAGAGAAGAGAGTCCAGAGACCTTACCGGGTCCTCCTGGTGGTTTGGTTAAACCGCGCCACAGTCCCACTCCTGGACCGTCCGTCCTGACGGGCGTGGGGACTTGGAGATAAAACTTACATGTAACGGATTATAAGGTGTTGATAAACTGAGCGTCCTATGTAACCTTCACCCCCTTTTCAGTGGCTGCCTTCTGCCCACCGGGGAGCCAGTGTCCTGATGCCTCCTTCGCCTGTTTGGGGCTGCCCTCGAGCCTGCTGGACGCGGACGCGTGCTGCGCGAGCACCCCTGTCTGTGGGGCCATCCTCCTTCTGTCTCGGGAGGGAGGTAGCGCCATCAGGTGGCTGAGTCCCTGTCACTGTCCTCGCATTTCAGAGCATCTGGAAGGAGATACTGTGCTTCTGCAGTTTGGCCACGTGTGGATGAATCCCTGATTCCCTGGGAAGGGGCTGGCGTTGGGGGTGGGAGACCCCAGCAGTGCTTGGAGAAAGGGCCACCGGGTGGTTCCCAACGAATGCAGGACACGCAGGAGCCGGAAGCTTGTTCATGAGGTGCGCCTGCGGCTGGTGGTGACCAGCGCTGAGTCACTAGATTCACCTTAACAGAAAGGCGGGGGTGCTGGTGGTGGTATCAGTGCTGGGACGTCTCCAGAAATAAACAGCAGGATGTTCAGAATTCTCATGCATTGTAGAAATAGATTCTTGTTGCTGAGATGTCGTTTTCCCTATGGGAAAGCAGGAATTTAGATGCTCTGAACTGTCAACAGACCGAAGGCTTTTGGCTCATGGGGGCCTGAGGTTCTTATTTCAAACTTGAAAGGGTCTGAATAAGAGTACATCATAGCTAATTGGACCTTGGGCTCCAACATGGCAAAAATAAGCTTTACCCTAACCACCCACAGGCTGGAGGAAGATGAAAGCCATTGCTCCGAGATGAGGGACCACAGGCGAAGCTGCACCCCTCCTGCAGCCGAATGGGCCCTGAGGGTCTCAGCATCTCCGGTGACGGTGGGGCTGCTGGGAGAGCGCTTGTGCCAGGTCGCCGCCACCACCTCGCACCCGCACCCTCGTCTGCAGCGCCTCCCTTTTCTCCTCTTGTGGAGCCTGCAGAGTCGTTTCAGGAAACGAAATATATCAAGCTGTCCTGGAAGCAATGAAAAACCGAAAATTGGAGCCAAGCTTCCAAGAAAGAGATGAGAACGTTGTCACGTGTCCTGCGAGTGCTTTGTTTTCTAGGCAGCATGCGCTTTTCCCGCCCTGGGACCTTGGGCTTACAGGTCCCCCCACCTCCCCACCCAGCAGGTGCCTCCTCGGGATGGATGCCCTCCTCCCTCATCACCAGCCAGGACTTCCTGGAGGGGACTTCACACTCGCTGAGGATTCGGAGACTTCTGTGCATATGTTCCAGCACCCAGTACGTTGGCTGCAAATAATGGGTGCTCCATAAATATAGCGAAAAATTTTAACTCTCACGGTGGACTCTTCTTAAACATTAAGTAACTGTTTAACATTTTTTGCACAGCTCTTCAGGGTAGAAAAGCAAACTCCCAGAACTCTCCAGCAAAATGCCAGTGTTTCAGTATTTGAGTATATTTTATTTAATTAAAAGCACCAGCTTGGTGTAAGGTCAGCCAGGTAAGACACCCAAAGTCTTAAAGACATTCATTGCCCTTGTTTCAATATTCTGTTTCTGGGAGTTTGTCCAAAGGAAAGAATTCAAAATATGGAAAAATCTTTATGCCCCAAAATATTCATTATAGGATAGCATTATTTGTAATAGTGAAAAAATAAACAACTCAGTTGTCCAAAAGGGAGGTTATTAGGTGGACTACGGTGGGTTCTCTCTTTTTTTAATAAACTTATTTATTTATTTATTTTTGGCTGCGTTGGGTCTTTGTTGCTGCACGCGGGCTTTCTGTAGTTGCGGTGCGCGGGCTTCTCATTGTGGTGGCTTCTCTTGTTGTGGAGCACGGGCTCTAGGCACCTGGGCTCAGTAGTTGTGGCTTGCGGGCTCTAGAGCGCAGGCTCAGTGGTTGTGGCGCACGGGCTTAGTTGCTCCACGGCATGTGGGATCTTCCTGGACCAGGGCTCGAACCCGTGTTCCCTGCATTGGCAGGCAGATGCTCAACCACTGCACCACCAGTGAAGTCCCATGGTGGGTTCTTTTAATGGATGATGGTAAAGCACTGAACACTGATGCTTATCAAGGGTTAACGACATTTGTTCATACATCCATGAGTGATGGTAAAGTGTTCTGTGTAATAATAAGATCGTACATACGATGTATGGGAACAACGAATGTTTTCTTGAACTACAATATAAAAGTTCTTCAAAGAAAATGTGGCAAAAAGGTTCACTGCGGTTTTCTCTGGGTGATGGGACTCTAAGTGATTTTTTTCTTTTTTCATTTTTTTTTTTTTTTACTCTCCAACTTTCCTGGGATGAGCATTTTACAACAGCAAACCACCCAAGATACTGGCTTCACGTTGTGTGTGTATTTTCTGCTCACGTGTACGTGATTTCTGTTGTTCTGGTGCCTTTTCCGCTGCACGGGAAATTCCTGGAACAAACGCAGGGCCGGGGGACCTGGAGTCCAGGGCACCTGGCGGGGCCTGTGAGCAGGGCGGCCCCACCCAGGTCTCCAGAGCCCCGACCCCCATGCAGATGAGGAAACAGACGGAGAAGGCACACAGCCCTGGCAGGTTGCTCTGTCCCAGTGCAACCTTCACGGGGGAATTAATGTCTATTCATGTCATTCCTGGAAACCATGTGAATCATTCCCAAACACGCCCATTGTTTCGGGCGCATACTTTCCCCGTGAGGCTGGCCCGGCGAGCTGCAGGCCACAGCCAAGGCCTCAGGAACCCTCAGCGACACCCCCCCCCCCGCCCCCACCGAGCGTCTGCTCTCTGGCAGGAGCGTGGTCGTGGCCTTGCACTCACTTTCTTCCAAATATGCATCTTGTCAAAGACAGAGGACCTGTGGTTGACTCTGATTATCAAGGCCTTATGGGATGGAGCAGGCCACTTTTGTAGCATTTAAGAAAGAAACAGACTTCCAGAAAAATGGCCTATTTTTCTGGGCCATTTTTTGAGCATTTAGCTCAAGAAAAAGATAGCTTTTCCTGGGCTAAATGCTCCAAGCCAGGGTATACCCCAAATAAAGGGCAACAAAAGTCTAGCACGGGACTCCCCCAAATAATGAGGAATTTGGAGAAGAAGACCATCCTTGGTTCAACTACCAAGAAGTGTTCTGGCGGCAGGGGCCGCGGAGGGACGAGGGAGAGAACTGACGGGAGAGGCCGCGTGACGGGCGGGAGGCCTCCAGGTGCACACTGTAGCTCAGGCTCAGCTGAACGGACACTATTTTAAAGAGAGAGAAAAGTCAGTGTTTGTAAACATGTGGCAGGTCACTGGTATTCAGATACGATGCTCGTAATCATAATGGGTATTTTAAGAGATCAAGCAAAGATGCAGTATTGATAACACTCCAGAAGCACCACAGAAGCACAGAAGGATGGTGATACCCAAGGGTCTGGTAGAGTCAGATTAAGTTTTCACTTGTAAATATGAGGGCAATCGCAGTGGTGGGCGTCGTAATAAGAAAAATGATCGTGATAGTAGTCGCCATCTAGGGGCCGTGATACACGTGCTGTCTTGTTTCAAATCCGCAGCAGCCCCTCAGGGCAGCTTCTTGTATCAAGTGTACGAATAAGGAAACCGAGGCTCCCAGAGACTGTGTGTCTTGCACAAGATCAGATTGTTAATAAGCAGGCAGGGCCGCGTGGCCACCCAGACACGACTTTCAAGCCCTTACCAGCAACGTGCAAATGAATTGAGAAGTTCATTCCAGAAACTTCCCTGACTGAAAGTGAATTGCGGCGTTGATATTACAGCCAGCCTTGCCCAAAAGC